>NC_138348.1:113638067-115122847 GCF_046562875.1 Panthera onca
TAGCCTGTCAGCCTGGCTTCAAATCCTGACCCATCATGTGACCTTGAGAGCTAAATTTCCTCTCTGGGCCTCATCTCCATTGTAAAAGGGTGGTCAGTAAGGCTTACTCTGTGGGATGGTTGCAGGAATTAACAACACGTGGACCACATCAAACAGAGTGTGGAATATAGTCAGCACCCAATGACATTAGCTCTACTCTGATTTCCAAAACAGTGCTGTGATGGCATTTAGATTTTATAAGAACACAAGTCACAGTAATAATGACTTGATAGGGCCCTTTGTGTGTATCGAAACATTTCCTGGGTTGCATCGTTCAGTTAGTGAGTAATTTTTGGATTCGTTTTCTCAATATTTTACACTTTAAATGAAATGTTGTCCAAGAATTAAGACTTAAAGATTGAAATGTTAAGCCTTAACTTTCAGCTTTATTGCAACAAAACTTATTCCTACTTCTCCCTCTCTAGCCCCTCTCCCTTACTTGGCTTTCTTGTTACATCTGCTCGCTTTAGCCGTGTTTACCCTGGTGAGAAGATCTTTATTCCTTTCGCTTAAATCTGTTTATCACCTTTTTAACAACCGGTTCCAAACCCTGCTGCTCCAAGTCTTCTCTGACTGATTCCAACTGACTGAAAAAACCTAGGGGTACAGGCCATTTGCAGCTTGTACCAGCTGCCAACACTATTTAGAATCTGTTCATGGTAATATTCATAAAGATTTAATTCTAGCTCATACACCCTCTCTCTGCAATGAGGCAACTGGTTCTCCAAGCACTAGGTCACTTTTCCCTGGGACTTTTCACACCGCTCTTTGCAATGAGCAACACTTGAGGCGATTCCACTTAAGAATAAAAGATCCTGCAAAAAAACAAACAGACACACGAATGGTGACAAGAATGGGAGAAGGGTATCACATGAGTACAGTTGGATGGATGCTACAGACGTTTCTCACCAAACCCTTTTGACTTACGGCACAGACGCAGAGAATGTGGACTCATGAATTGAACGTGGGGAGTGAAAATCAGCTGAGCTCTTCGAAGCCAATGGTCTGTCGTATCCCTCACGTACCCGCTCGTTCAGAAGGCTTTCACAGCACGTCATCCCAGGCTCTATGGAAATTCAAAGCGAATACGGCATCGTGTTCGCCTGTAAGAAACGTGCAGTTGAGTGATGGTGGGAGAGGGGAAGAATGACTCAGGGGTCACTTGGCAGAAAGAAATAAGCACAGTAAGAAAGGTAGCTTGACAGCATCTTTAAGGCAGCTGTGACTGACCATCTGCTCGCACCCCCAAACCTACTGCCTGCGTTGGTGTCCATATTCTTTGACTTCTGTCCTTGTCACTCTGGAGGAACTATCCGTGTTCCTAGCGGAGCCCGGCCCCTGCGGGAACACGGTGGGTGTCATCTTCTCCTGCCTACTCAAGGGCAGGACTCCAGCGGTTTTTACCCCCTACCTTCTGCATCATTAATTTTTTACACAGCTTTTTGGAAATATAATCCACAGTGGAGATATAATACAGTGGACCCGTTTAAAGTTCACGAGTCCATTGTTTTTGGTGTATTATGTCAATAGTATTTAAAATTGTGTTGACTTCTCTAAAGAAGACATCCAGATAGCCAACAGGCACATGAAAAGATGCTCAACGTCGCTCCTCATCAGGGAAATACAAATCAAAACCACACTCAGATACCACCTCACGCCAGTCAGAGTGGCCAAAATGAACAAATCAGGAGACTATAGATGCTGGCGAGGATGTGGAGAAACGGGAACCCTCCTGCACTGTTGGTGGGAATGCAAACTGGTGCGGCCGCTCTGGAAAACAGTGTGGAGGTGCCTCAAAAAATTAAAAATCGATCTACTCTATGACCCACCAATAACACTGCTAGTAATTTACCCAAGGGATACAGGAGTGCCGATGCATAGGGGCACTTATATCCCAATGTTTATAGCAGCAGTTTCAACAATAGCCAAGTTATGGGAAGAGCCTAAATGTCCATCAACTGATGAATGGAGAAAGAAGTTGTGGTTTATATATACAATGGAATACTATTTGGCAACGATAAAGAATGAAATATGGCCTTTTGTAGCAACGTGGATGGAACTGGAGAGTGTGATGCTAAGTGAGATAAGTCATACAGAGAAACACAGATACCATATGTTTTCACTCTTATGTGGATCCTGAGAAACTTAACAGAAGGCCATGGGGGAGGGGAAGGGGGAAAAAAGTTACAGAGAGGGAAGGAGGCAAACCGTAAGAGACTCTTAAAAACTGAGAATAAACCGAGGGTTGATGGGGGTGGGGAAGAGGGGAAAGTGGGTGATGGGCACTGAGGAGGGCACCTGTCGGGATGAGCATTGGGTGTTGTATGAAAACCAATGTGACAATAAATTTCATATTTAAAAAATTCAATGTATGAAACAAAATTAGCCATTTGAGTAAACCATTCATTTCAGTGGCATTAATATCCACAAGGTTGTGCAAGCATCACCATTATCTCTTTCCATGGTTTTTTTTATCATCCCAAACAGACTCTATCACCATGAAGCAATAGCTCTTCATTCTCCTCAGCCCTCAGCCCCTGGTAACCTCTAATCTATTTTCTGTCTCTGTGAACTTGACATCTGTTCTAGATGATTCTTATAAAAGGAATCATACAGTATCTGGTCTTTTGTGTCTTGCTTATTTCACTTAGCATGTCTTCAGTGTTCATTCATGTTATAGCATTTATCAGAACTTCATTCCTTTTTATGGCTGAATAATATTCCATTGGATGTATATGCCACACTTTGTTTATTCATTCATTTGTTGGTGGACATTGTGGTGGTTTCAACCTTTTGTCTATCGTGAACAATGCTTCAGTGACCATTGGTGTACAAGCATCTGTTTGAGTCCCTGTTTTCAATGCTACTTGGTAGATACCCAAGGGTGGCATGGTTGGGTCTAATGGTAATTCTATGTTTTGCTTTTTGAGGCACCACCAAACTGTTTTCCACAGTGGCTGCACCATTTTGCATTCCCACCAGCAGTGCATGAGGATTCCAGTTTCTCCATATTCTAACAAACACTCATTGCTTTATTGATTACAGCCATTTTCATAGGTATGAAGTGGTATCTCATTGTGGTTTTGATTGCATTTCCCTAATGACTAATGATGTTGAACATCTTTTCATGTGCTTATGTCCCATTTGTCTATCTTCCTTAGAGAAATGTCTGTTTGGACTTGATTCCCATTTTTGAGCTGAATTGTCTTTGTTGTTGAGTCATGTAGCTATTTATATATTTGCAACATGAAACCCTTAGCATATATGTGATTTGTAAATATTTTCTCCCATTCTGGAGGTTGTCTTTTCACCTTCTTGATAATGCCCCGGGTGCACAAAGTTTTTAATTTTGATGAAGTTCAATTTTTTTCTTTTGTTGCTGCTGCTTCTCGTGTCATATCTAGGAATCCATTGCTGAATTCTAGGTCTTGAAGATTTACCCTTTTGTTTATTTCTAAGAGTTTTAGGAATTTTTAGGTCATTGATCTGTTTCAAGTTAATTTTTGTATATGATGTGAGTTATGGGTCCAACTTTCTTTCTTTCATTCTTATCTAATTTTCTTTTCTTTTCTTTTCTTTCCTTTTTTTTCTTTTCTTTTCTTTTCTTTCTTTATTGCACATGGACTTCTAGTTGTCCTAGGGCTGTCTGTTAAGGAGAGTGTTCTTGCCCCAATGAAGAGATTTGGCAGTCTCACCAAAAATCAGTTGATCATAGATGTATAGGTTTAATTCTGGACTTTCAAGTCTATTTCATTGATGTACATATCTGTCCCTATGCCAGGATCACACTATTTTAATTCCTGTAGCTTTGTAACAAGTTTTGAGATTGGGAAGTTTGAGGACTCCAACTTTATTCTTTATCAAGATTGTTTTAGCCATTTGGAATTATTTGAAATTCCATAAGAATTTAAGGATTGACTTTTCCATTTCTGCAAAACAGGCTGTTGGAATTTTGATAAAAATTGAATTGAAATTTTTGGGTAGTACTGACATTAACTTAACAACATTAACTTTTATATCCATGAACATAGGGTGTCTTTTCATTTATTTAGATCTTCTTTAATTTCTTTCAGTATAGTTTTCAGTGTATAACTATTTTATCTGTTGGGTTAAATTTATTCCTAGGTATTTTATTCTTTCAGATGTGATTGTAAATGGAACTGCTTTCTTAATTCTTTTGCAGATCCTTCATTAATGGCATATAGAATCACAACTGATTTTTTGTGTGTGTTGATCTTGTACCCTGAAACTCCTGATTTCATTTATTAGCTCAAGTAGTTTTCTTGTGGATTCTTTGGGATTTTTTATACAGGAGATCATTTTATCTGTAAGTAGAAATAATTTTACTTCTTCCTGACTTGCTCTGGCTCCAACTTCCAGTACAATGTTGAGTAGCAGTGGTGAAAGTGGGAATCCTTGTTTTGTTCCTGAACTTAGAGAAGAAAAACTTTCAGTAATTCACCATAGAGTTTGATGTTAGATGTGGGCTTTTCACAAATACCCTTTATCATGTTGAAGAAGGTCTATTCTATTCCTAGTTTATTTCTATTCTTAGTTTTCTGAGAGTTTTTAGCATAAAAGCTGTTGGATTTGGTCAAATGACATTTCTTTGTCAACCCTGATGATTATGTGGTTTTCCCCTTTTTCTATTAATAGGATATATTACATTCATTGATTTTCTTAAATTGAACCACTTTGCATTCCTGGGATAAATTACACTTGCCCATGGTGCATAATCCTTTTCATATGCTGTTGGGTTCACTTTCCTAATACTTTGTTGAAGATCTTGGCAACTATATTCAGAAGGTTGATCTGTAATTTTGTTTTCTTGTGATGTCTTTGTCTGGTTTTGGCACCAGGGTAATGCCAGCTTCATAGAATGAGTTTACTCTTTGGAAGAGTTTGAGACGGATTGCTGTTAACTCTCCTTTAAATGTTTGGTAGAATTCACCAGTGAAGCTGTCTGGTTTTGGACTTTTGTTTGTTGAAGCCTTTTGATTACTGATTCAGCTTCTTTACTTGTTATAGGTCTGTTGAGATTTTCTATTTCTTCTTTGAATCAGTTTAGGTAATCTGTGTGTTTCTAGGGATCTACTCATCTCATCTAGGTTATCTAATGTGTTGGTTTACAGTTGTTCATAGATTCTCTTACAGTCCTTTTTATTTCTGCTGATTGGTTGTAATGTCCCCTCTTTCATTTCTGATTTTGGATATTTGCATCTTCTCTCTCTTTTTCCTTTTCAGTGAACATTAGTTTTTAGTCCTTCTCCCTCTCCCTCTGCCTCTCTCTCTTCTCCTCCCTCCTCAGTCCTTCCCCTGCCATCCCATCCTCCTTTTTCTTCCTGTGCGACTCTCCCCTTCCTTCCTCCCTCCCTCCCTCCCTCCTTCTTCCCTTCCTTCCTCCCTCCCTCCTTCATTCATTTTTTCCTTCCTTCCTTCCTTCCTTCCTTCCTTCCTTCCTTCTTTCCTTCCTTCCTTCCTTCCTTCCTTCCTTCCTTCCTTCCTTCCACCCTCCTTCCCACCCTTCCTCCCTCCCTCCTTGCTTCCCTTCTCCCCTTCCTTCCTTTCTTCCTTCCCTTCCTACCCCCTCCCTTCCTTCCTTCTTCTCTCTCTCTCCTTCTCCCTTTCCCTCTCTTCCTCTCTCTCCCTTTTTATCTTTCTTTCACCTTTCTCCTCCTCCTCCTTAAATATTCATATCAGAAGGCAAACAGGCTGTGTAGTCTCCCACCTCGAAAATACAACACTCTCTTGACCATTTCCTATGCAGCCATTTCCCAGTTCTCTTTTCTGAAAAATTCCCTGGGTGACCTATACCAGCTGTCTCAACTCCCCCCTCTTCCATCCCCCTCACAGCTGCATTAATCAGGTTTACATTGAAATTGCTTGTCTGCATTACTCATGCCCACCACATTGCCAAATCCAGTGATCACTTCTCCCTCCTCATTGTGGCTTATCAACAGCATTGGGCCAAGGTGACTACCTTGAAAGACACTTTTTTCCTTCACTGGGCTTCCCAGACATTGTGGTCTCCTGGTTTTTCCCCCACCTCATCCATCTCTCTCTCTTGGGCTCCCCTGCAGGCCCTTCCTTATCTTGCTGGCCACCAAATATCTGAATGCCCCATATTCCCGTGCTCAGACCTCCACTCCTCTCCCTCCCTTCATCGCCCCTCCAGCCACATCTCACTGTACGCCATCTGCACACAAACTAGAAACGGACATTTCTAGTTCTGACATCCTTGTTTCTAAACTCCAGGAGTGTATATCTGGCTGCCTTTTCAGCTCCCTATTTGTATAGCCAACATCTTAGACTCAGTCACCTCCGATCTTCCTCTTCAAACCTCCTTTCCCTGCTGGGGAAACCTCATCTTCCCCATTTGGTAAACGCCAACCCCACCCTCCTATGTATCTAAGCCAGAAAACCTTCAAGTTCCTCTTGACTCATCTTTTTCTCTCAGACCCTGCATCCGATCGTTTTACGAAAGCAAATCCCTTTCGTTTTACACATAGGGAATCTGACCGCGGTCCCCCGGGGTGGTGCTGTCACCCCGACCCCAGCTGCCAGCCCCTTGCCTTACTGCAGTAGCCTCTCAACCCAGCTCTCTGCTTCAAGGTTTCCTTTCCAGTAGTTGTTCTCCACACCCACGAGAATTCCTTCCAACCCTAAGTTGGCTTAGTTATTCCTCTGCTCAGATTCCTCCAATCGCTCCTCTCCTGCCCTGAGTAAAAACCAAAGCCCCGCAGAGCCCTACGCAGCCTGCCCTCTGTTGAACCTCTGGCCCCAGTTCCCACTACCCTGTGCCCAGCCCTCCAGACACCCCGATGTTCCCGAGGTGCCCCGCGGCCCGGTGCTTGCCCGTCTCTGCTGGAAGGCTCTCTCCCCACAGCCCGGCTCAGCCCTTCTCCTACAGGTACTCGGCTGCAGTCCTCCCCTCCTTGGACCCTCCGTGGCCCTGCCCTGCCCTTTCATTGTGCAGTAGTCACCGCCTGTCCTGCTGTGTCCTTCCCTTATCGTGGTCTTTGTAACAGGGCCTGAAGCTCCAAGAGGGCAGGGATATCTGCCTGGTGCTTTTTCTTTTTTCTTTCTTTTTTTAAATTCCCGTATCTTCGGCAACTAGAATAATGCCTGGCACAATAAATACATGTTTGTTCGATGAACGAACACAATGTCTGTTCACGTCCCGATGGCACGGCTGTTCATGATCTTTGTCCCGGCTTTTCACCTCATTGGGGGACGAATGTCCCCACTGTCCCGTTCACCTGGAAAGAGAGCCCTTGAAGAGGTAAGTGACTTACCAGGGGCTCTGACAGGATTGAGCATGTTCTATCCACCTTCCCGGTGGTCCAGGAGAGGTGGCCAGGGCATGAGGGAGTGACACATCCTTATGTAACTCTCTCTCAAACCACTTGGCGTCCAACATCAGAGAGGAAAATCGGTTTGGGTGTGGCGATTCAGACTCGCTGCTCTGGCCCCACTTCTCACCCTCTGTCTTCTCTCTGTGTCACAAGTGATGTGCTTTCCCGGCCACGATGAGCAGACCCATCTTTATATTTCTTAACTGAGCACGAAACCACTTCATGCCCTGCTGGTTCCTGGGAACATCAGGCAGTGCCGGGCAAGGCTGTGAGTCTGCGGCCACTGGGGACACACAGCTGCCACTGGAAGGGAGAGAGGGGTCACCAGGCCAGCGTCCTTTCCCCGCTGAGGACCCGGGGCCTGGATGGGGCGGGGGGCAAGGACACGCAAGCTTTCCCTGCGGGCCGTGTGTTTCCTGCCAGCGGAGCTTGGTGCTGATTCTTCTTCGGAGATCATGGCAGAATCTCTTTCCTGACTCCTCTGTCAGGATTTCATTAGTCTGGAATGAACGCTGATACGCTTTAAGGGTTCTGGGTTTCCTGTGCCCTGATCCTCAGACCCTCGCGTCAAGGGGGGCCGTCCTGTCCCTGCTGCCGAGGGAGAGAGACAAGTTCCAGATGCCCCTCCCTGCGGTCACCACCGACAGGGACGCCATGTGACCGGCATGGTCATGAGCCGACCTCACATTTGGGGAACACGTGGGGCTTCACGAAGGTGTGTTTGTGCAAGAGTCCCTGGAGTCCCTTGGCACCTCCATAAAGGAGGCAGCTTGGTAACGTGATCTTAATTTTACGGAAATGCTGGGAAAACTAAGGTTTTTTTAGAGTCACTTAACCAGCGGACGGCAACACAAAGAGGTTTTCACCCGAGTTCAGTTTGTTTCCATTGCAGTAAAACCGTGGTGTTTTGGACAGAGTCCTAGCCGGTTACCACCACCGGTCAGGGAGCTTCGGTCTGCTGTGCACACTCGTTTAGACACGTCCATCGTGCACTTCCTGGGGGCCAAGCATTTTCCTAGGCGCCGGGGACATGCGATGGTCGTGATTCTTGCCTGGCTGGCATTATCAGACAAGACGGACGTGCCACCACAGGAACACGACAGTGTGATAACTTAAGTAGTATAACAGACATTATGCGAAGGCAACACGAACATTTAGAGTAAAAACCAATGAGCAGTTTCACAAATGAGATTGGAGTAACGGGGAAGCAGTCAGTGGGGAGGAGAGAGGACAGCCCAAACAGCCGGACGTGCCCACCCAGATAAGCAGGAGAGACCCAGCCTGGCCTTTCAGCGGAAAACAAACCAGCAGGTGGGAGGGCCACAGGGAGGGTCCGTGCTGACGCTGCAGAGCCAGCCGAAGCCAGGTGTGTGAGGACATTGCTCGTGGGGTGTGTCAGGAAGGAATCTGATGACTCCAGCCAGGGGGAGAAGGCTGGGAAATCCCTTCAGACGGTGGCCGGGAGAAGGTTATTGCACGGCCCGCAGGATGACTCAACCTCTTGGACACCGTGGAAAATGAGGAGCATCTGCTCTGAGACCCGCGAAAAGTCCTGAGGATTGGAAAGGAAGGGATGGTCTCTGAGACATGGAAAACTGCGAAACCAGAAGTTGATCTGCGTAGTACAAACGTCTACAAGTTGCCCGCTGTGTCCATTGGATTCATCACGGAACAAAGAGCGGGAGCACCTCACTGCTCTCCAGAGCAATTAATGGGTGGGTTTTCTCCCTGTGCAAGAGTCACACAGAGTGCAAAGTTATTCCCGAGAGCTCTTAACTGGCCCAAACGTGTTGCTCCAAGCCAAGTAATTTCACAAGAACGTTTCAAAAAACCCTTTGTACATGAAAATAAATAGTATTTTATGGAGCTGCGGGTACATTTTTATGTGTCTCCCATGATGTGGACGGGACCCTGAGAGTCTGAATGCCCAGGATTTCCAAGGTCTTGAAACAGCCCTGACCTGCGGGAGACGAGCCACAGAGTCCTGAGTTAAGGACACACGTATAGGGGAGTGACTGTAGCGGTGGGGGTCGGACAGGGTTTTTGTTGTTGCGACTGAAGAAGAAAGTTTGTTTGGGCAGAAGGAAAGACAAACCAGAAATTCATATGTGGTCTTGGTTCTCGATGGCCGGCCGGGATCTTGGGGAAACCGCTTCTCTGTGCCTCAGTTTCCTCTTGTGTCAAAGCACGGTAGGTCTAAAATCAGCGGGCATGTGGCCCACAGAAAGAATTGGCTGATATGTGTCTCTTTCATTTTATTTATTTATTTTTTTAATTTATTGTTTAATATAATTTATTATCAAATTGGCTAACATATAGTGTGTCAAGGGTGCTCTTGGTTTTGGGGGTAGATTCCCGTGGTTCACTGCTCACCTTCAACACCCAGTGCTCATCCCAGCAAGTGCCCTCCTCAATGCCCATCCCCCATTTTCCCCACCCCGCCCCCGCCTCCCCATCAACCCTCAGTTTGTTCTCTGTGTTTAAGAGCCTGTTACAGTCATACATACATTCGGGCTCAAAGCTCAAATGGTGCCTGAAGGCTTGTCAACACAGAAAACGTGGTCCCCAGCTGTGCCGCTCCCCACCTCTGACTCCTGCTTCCAAGAGGCAGCGGTGTTTAATGCCTCTAACGGTTTCCCCTGGTTGTCCCATCTTTTTTTTTTTTTTTCTAAGTAGTAAATTTATTCTAGAAGCACTTAATTTTTCAACGTTATACCCTACAAGGGCCAGAATCCAGGTAGGACATGTGCGACCCTGGCTTCAGACCCAAAACTTAGTAATCAAGATAAATAATATTTTAACGAAATATTTTAAAACTTCAAGTGATGCCAAAAATCCATGATGAAAATATCACGATCGTCCACAAAGGCAGGATCCCAGGGCTGGGGTTGGGGCAAAGTGAGCGGAGCCAATCCGTACAATCGTGGGGTCAGGTTCTGTCTGTACCAAGACTTGTCACGTTGGATAGTCCATCAGTTAGAATTGAGGGCCCTCGTGCCACGCTCTGTCTCCCCTTTTCCTCCCCCAACCCGGTCGACCTAATGCAGTACCTTGCAACCAGCTGAGGGCCTTTCTAGGTTGTCAAGGCCCAGACTGTGTCTCTGAGCAATGAGCTCAGAGGTCTGGGGCGGAGAGTTCCCTGCATGGTTCCAACGTGCAGCTCAGGCCACCCACCCCCCGCCCCCCCGCAACACAGTGGGGTTGTCATTCTGGTGGAGTCACTGAGACGTGTGTACATTTGGACCACCCACAAATTGTGCACAGCTGAGCCCCATAATGGACTATGATTGTGATTATGTCCTGATATTGTACAAGTTTTTTTTTATCTTTGCAGGCAAAAACAAAATTGCTTCACTTTTACGTCTTCTTAACTTTTTATGTACTAACCACTAATCTATCCAGAACCATCTGGCAGAGCCCCAAAATGTTTTTAAGTCAAACACACCAGGTAAGTTCTCAGGAGCATGTTTGTTCCCGGGGACACCCCCCTGGAGTCACTCCCATGGCCCACTATGGTCACGTGTGCAGTCATAATTCTGGGGTGTCCCTCCCCGCCCCCCATGTTAGGGCCCCTGCTCCCAGGGTCCCATGTCATCTCTATGCTTGGTGTATTCATACCCTTCTGTTCTGGAACATTCCCCTGTATTATTTCCCTGAGGACTCTCTCCTCCGTGGTTTGATATCCCTAGAACTGCCATTAGCTGGTTGTCATCTCCTGGATGGATCTTGCGATTTTTCTTATCTTTGTGATCTTCTATTGCTCTTCTCTTCCCTAGGAAAAGCCGTCAAATTTCCTCTCTCAGTACGCCTATTGACTTAAATCTCAACGTTAGTATATTTTGATCTCCTCCTGGTCTTTTTTCTGAATGCTCCCTTTTTTTCTGTAGCATCCACTCCGTGTTTCCTGGACGTGAGAGTCACCAATCCCAAATGGCAGAGCCCTTTCATGTGCTCATTATGATATTCTTTTCAAGTTTCTGTCTGCGTTGTCTGTTTCCTCACGTTGTTTCCTCATTCGTAAGTTAGTAACTTCGTGTGCCCAGCTTCCACACTAGACCCTCCGCTTAAGTACTGGGCAGTTCTTGGCTCTGCATTTCTTCTTACCAGCGACGCCCTTAGAAGCAGAGCGGACTCCGTGAGAACAGAGTTGACTGGTGGAAGGAGGAGGCCGGCCGCCAGTTTCTCCTTCCTCTGCCTCGTCCTGCCCTCCTCCCCTTCGGATGTCACTGCCCGTAGGCCCCTCCTCTGGGAATCAGCCTGACCGACAGGTTGCCCAGGGCTGAGGGCGGCATTGAGACGTGGGTGCCCAGGGGTGGGTCTCCGTGTCTCAGTGTTCAGGATGCAGGGTTCGATGCAGTCTCTCTGTCATCAGCAAAATACCAATGACAGGGCAGGCTCTACCCCTGGAGCTTGTATTTGAGTTGTTCCAGGAGACCTTGCCTGAATAATTCTTAAAACCTCACCCGTCAAGCCTCACCCACGGCCAGAGAGGAGGGGGAGTCCACTGTGCTAACGTAGCTGCAAGAGGAGGTCATGGGGCCACAAGGGGCCGAGTCCTTCCCGTGTCCTGGGGGCCTCAGGGGAGGCTGCCAAGTAGTGGTCTCCGAACCGGGCTCACTGTGGTGAACGTAGAATGTGAAAGCTTCGGGAAAGGCAGCTGGGAGTGTGGACACATCCTGTGCGTGTGGGCAGGGGTGTGCATCAAGGGGGTACCCTGATTTGTTGTGCCTTTTGCTCCAGGGACTCTGTAAGTCCGGGCCAAGCTGCCAGAGAAACAGCAATCGTGTGGACAGATTCTTAACTCTTCAGCTTCCTCCTCACTTGTCGGGGTGATCTGTCCTGAAAATTCCCCATTCCCTATGGTCTGTTCCCATTTTTGAATGCAGAGTCTCTCAGTTACATTTAAATCTTAATTTTACTGGCAATATACTTATCAATTGCTTTCTGGACCTTTCTGGAAAGGTTTCTGCAGAAAGCAAATCCCGCTAATTGCAGTTTTTGCTTTTCTCAGTTCCCAGTGGTCCTTCCTTTCTTACCCGGCTTCGAGTGCCCAGACCCTCTCCACTCACCACGCCATCAAGCGTGGCCGGACCCTTACTCTCCCTCGATGTCGTCGGTGCTGGACACAGGGTCCAGCCTGCAATGAGTCTTCCCCTACACTTCTTCTGCCCCGGACAGGAGCTCCCTGTCCACAGCCCCTGTGAGGAATAAGTTCCAAATTGTGAGAAAGGGAGTTATCTTCAGGGGGCAAGAGAGCCCTTCATGTGGAGAGCCCTTAGAAAGTGTTCTTCCCTCGGAAAGCAGTTCATGAGTCTAAGAATGCTCGCCCGCACAATGGTCAGAGGAACCCCGTAAACGGGGGTGCTGTGTCATTTGTGGGCAGAGCGGGGATCTCACCATCAGTGCCCGGGAGCTCGTTGCTTGTCCGCACTTGAAGGCGGTGACTTCATCATCAGTACCCAGACCCCGGGGTTGAGGTACCTGGAGGTGGGGGGGGGGGTGATGGGAGGGGCGTCCCGTGGGCTTCGTAAGTGGGAAAAGTCATCACCACTTTCCCAGGAGGGGAAATCCTGCAATTCCAAGTTGTGAAAGCTCTTTCTCTCAAGCGTCGCTCTGGTTCCTCAGCTGGCTGACCGCCTCACCCCTCTGCATCTGCTTGCTCACCTGTGAACACATGCCGGAATTTGAAGATTTGCATGAAAAAGTGTAAAATCTCTTATTCATAGTTTGTACTGAATATATGTTCAAATGACAACATTTTAGCGATATTGAATGAAATGTGTTATCAAGATTAATGTCACTCTTTTTTCCTTTTCCTTTTTCTTTATTCATTTTTATTATTTAGTTATTTATTTACTTAGTTAGTTATTTTGACGGAGAGAGAGAGAACATGCCCAAGCAAGGGAGGGGCAGAGAGAGAGAGAAAGAAGGAGAGAGAGAATCCCAAGCAGGCTCCATGCTGTCATCACAGAGCCCAACACAAGGCTCGAACTCACCAACTGTGAGATCAGGACCCAAGCCTAAATCAAGAGTCGGACGCTTAACTGACTGAGCCACCCAGGTGCCCCCCACATTTTTTTTTTGCTTTTTAAAAGTGAAAACTAGGGGCGCCTGGGTGGCTCAGTTGGTTGAGTGGCTGACTTCGGCTCAGGTCATGATCTCGCGGTCCGTGAGTTCGAGCCCCACGTCGGGCTCTGTGCTGACAGCTCAGAGCCTGGAGCCTGTTTCAGATTCTGTGTCTCCCTCTCTCTGACCCTCCCCTGTTCATGCTCTGTCTCTCTGTGTCTCAAAAATGAATAAAAAAAAAAAGTTAATAAAAAAAAAAGTGAAAACTAGATAACTTAGAATTACACGCATGGCCCTCGTTATGGATCCCCCTGTATTTCTATTGGCCAGCGCTGCCCTACATGGTGTATAACGTCCTCTTGGTTCCCCGATTCTATGACTCTAAATGTCCTGATTCCTGCTAGTTACTCAGCAGGAGGAGAGCATTTAAAAAGAACTCTTGTCCTCGAGAAGCTTATAACCTCACTGTAAAGGCTAAACTTTAAAGCTGAAACAAGTTCGTGGACTGGTTGGAATCATTAGCACCTGCTAGAAAGCCGCTCAGCACTTGGAGGGTAATTAGTCTGCATCTGTTTAAACTAACAGGATGTAAAGAAAAGCAATGTGGCCCCAGATGAATTCACTGTTTCACTTTAGGGAACTCCTAATGAACCTTGAATTTTCAAGAATTCTTCTACCAAGAAGGTGGGACCTAATCTCTCTCCAGGCCGGCACTGTCTACAGCCTGTGGTGTGTGTGGTGCCTTCTAATCGAGAGCGGAAAAATAGGAGAAATTTCCAGGCATAAAGAATAAAGAGGCAAAAGGCCAGTACATTAAAATAATGACTGGAGAAATGAAGTTTAACCTTAAGAAAACATTACCGGTACCAAACAAGCACACATTTAGAAATTTGCCGTGGCATCATCACGGTCACTGATAGTCAGAATACCAAAGGGCTAAATTCATATTTTGGCGGAAGAAGGGATACAGGCAGCAGAAAACCCATCTGCACAGATACCACACACACAACGATCAACTCTAAATATTAAGGATCAAGTGGGATCCACAGTAGGGTCAGGTCCTGGACGATCCTTCCGGCAACCTTCTGGGCTTGGGTTGAACACGTGAGACATCTTAAACGCTTTGTTGACCGGGCAGATTTCCTCAGCTTGACACTTCTTCTCAGGAGGCGGGGACAAGCAAGTCGCTGTGACCGAGCTGAGTTCCTCCATTTAAAAGCAGGAATACACTTGCTCATTTAGATCAAGACCTTTCAGGTGCCTCCAGTCCCTTTAATAATCTTCATTCCCTGCACGGTTTAGAGCACTTTGTAATCAGGTTCCTAGTCAGCAGAGGAAAACGATCATTCGCATCTACTCCGAAGGGAAATGCACCAAGTGTAAGCCGTGTGCCTAGTCCAGCGAAATCATGTTTGTTCTCACGGAGCCCTTGGCTCTCTACCCGGGTTCACACCCCACTCAGGGATTGTGATGACAAAGTAATTTTCCGGGAAGGGCAATGCTGGGCACCAGGGAGCCAGCGAGGTCCCCCTCCCTCGCTCTCCTGGGGGGCGCTGGGCTGGTACTCGTGATGCGTCTGTCTGTCTGCTCTTGGAATTCACACTTCTCCTGTGGGAGGAAAGGGCACACGTTATCCCCACGTGTGAACTCTTTGAGGCCGGGAACTCGTTTGTCTTTCCAGAAACTAGGATAATGTTTGGCACACGTTGAAATTCACCGAGGGGTGAATTAAAAGTGATTATTTAAAGACTTTTTGGATACAGCCACTTGAGTTCCTTGAGTGAAAGCTCAGAGAGAGGTATTTCTGAGGCTGAGAATGAAGGGTACGAGTTTAGGTGTCTTCTAAAACGTGAGGAAGCCTGTGAAGACCGCTGGGGACATGGACTATGGTCTGACTTAAGAGAAAACATCAACAGGAAGAATGCAGCCAGCTGCCTGTTTTGCATGTTGCAACGACAGAGCGCAGACATCATTTCAAAGAACAACTGCCTGCAGATATTCTTCTGAATAAGCAGAAATGGAAGATGAGGAAAGCGTCTGAAAACACCTCATCCTGGGATTTTCCACAGCTCCCCCAGCCTGAGAGGTTTCAAGAGAATTGTGTAGTGTGGTCTTGGATGTCTGCTTGCAAAATACGGCAGCCTATTCTTGAACACAAAGAGGTGATTCAGGACGCCCGGTCAGTGAAAAGTGGTCCGCCTTCTCAGCTTCTCGAAATATGTGAATTAAACTGATCACAAAACCGGTTTTGTTTCCAGGAGCTAATAGGAACCTGTTCCTTAGCACTCTCTCCTCTGGGTTTTGCTCCTACTTACCTTCTTGGGAAGTCCTCTCAAAAGTCAAGAGCGGTAGTCTTTTTTACTAAACCCAGAAGCACTGTCTTGGTCTTTGGTTTTCCGTGACCTTGCATGACCTCCCCTTCGTACCACTGACCACCTGCTCCTTCTTGAAGCCTCCTCTGTTCTGATTTCCAAGACACCACACATTCCCGTCTCTGACTGCCTCTCTGCTGATGCTTCCTTTTTGCCTCTTGACTCATTTCGTTGCTCTGGGTGCTGGCTCAGGCTCTGTTTGGACCTTCCGGCCTCTGCTTTCTTCAGTCTTCCCAGAAGAGCAGATCCACTCAAGTGTCTGCCCCTCCCTGTGTTACGTGGATGCTTCCAGATCTGTGTTGCTATGCAGTCTATGCTTCCGTAGGAATATTTCCTTTGCTCAGGGGTCCCTCCGTTTGACCTAACGAGTGTCCAGCAGAACTCTTTGTCTTAACCTCTAAACCAACACCCCGTTCTGCTTGTTCCCTCTGAGTCAGGAAAACCAAGCGTCATCCTTCACGACCTATCAGGCGCCCAGTCCTCTAGACCTTTTCTCCAAAATGTCTCCTGTCTCTTACTGTCTCTTTTGTGTGCACCAGCAGCACACAAGTGACACCCGGATTTTTGCACCAATTTTCCGACCGGTCACGCAGGATTCATCCAGTTGATTCATATAGATCTGGCTCTCTTCGTCTTTCTGGTATACTTGCATCATGATACCCACATGATCGGAAATCTGTACTGACTTTATTTCCTTCAGTAGAAAATCTCAGTCCCTCTTTGTGTTTAATGTTAGGATACAGGGACTGGATGCAGCTGGTTTGGCAGAAGGAGAGAGAGGGAGAGGGGAGGAGCAAATGCACAAAGAAGGCCAGGGAGGTCTTCAGGAGCATGAGGACCATGCTGAAGATTCAGGTCTTTATCCTAAGGACATATGGAGGCGCTAACACATGTTAAGACGTGAAGGATGTGTGTGTGCGTGTGTGTGTGTGTGTGTACATACATACGTATACATATATGTATACACACCCACACACACACTTTAAAAAAGGCACTCCAAATGCAGAGCAAGGACACACTGGAAGCAGAGAACCTAGTTCGTCAGGAATCCATTGCCCTAGTTCTGGGGAGAGGTGATGGTGGCCTGGCAAGGGTAGTGGTGGGAGGCAGAGAGAGAGCTTGATGGATTTGAATTATATAAAAGGTGCAGTTTCAAGGCACTTAGAGTTTAGAACGTGGGACCAACAGACACAAATGGCCATCCGGTGAGAAAGTGCAGAGATCAAGTGGATTCACCAGTGTGATTGGGGGGGTGCCATCAACCACGGTTCAGGCAAGTTGGAGGAGGTCTGAACAGAGTCTTTGAAGATAATGAGGCTTTAGAGAACGGGAAGAAAATGAAAACTCCAGGCAGAACGAGCACCACTTGAGAGACAGGGACGAAACAGCACGGCGTTCGGGCAACTGCATTTAAATTTGACATTAGGACGCAGCGGTAGGTAGGAGTGGTGGTGACAAAGGCTTTGTGCGCATATCAAATGGCCCAGTTTGGACTTTATCCTCTGGACTTGGGAGTCATCAGAAGGTTTGGGGGCTATGAGGAGTCACGGTAACCCTTGCACTGGGGGCCATCATTTCAGTAGTGAAGAGAATGAGTTAGAGGAAGTGTTGACTGGAGCCAGGGAGACCAGGAGACTGGTGATTGTCCAGGTTCGAGATGATGGGGACAGGAGTGAAGGCAGTGGCAGGGGAGAGCAGAAGGAAAGAAACAAGAAAAATGCAGATGGTAAAACTGACAGGTGTTCTGAGTGATTACTTGTGGGGGGACTAAGAGGAGACAGAAACCCAGGCTCCACTCCAAGTTTCTGGCGAGGGTCCCTGGGTAGGCAGAGGGCCCATGAACCAGGCAGAGGATAATGAATTCCATCTGGAATCTGCCGGTGGATGAGCTCCTAGAACACCATGTGGAGATGTCCAAGGGGCGGTTGAATACATCCGCCTGAAACCAAGAAGGAAGAACTGGACTGGACACACACACACACACATTTCCCAAATATAGATGCTAAGTGAAGAGGCTTCCTGGGGTCAGGAGTGCTGCCGCTTCTTCTAGGAGATTCCCTAGTGTCTCCTTTTAGTGCTTTGGATGTATTGTAGACACTCAGCGAACGGCTGCGTGATACATGGATCAAATTCAAAGTCTGGGTGACTCATCTGAGCACTTAAAAACTTTTAAAAACAGCACCTCCATTGTTATCACTGAACTGTCATCTTCATTAGATTATATACCCCTTAAGGGAAGGGACTGTGTCTTATTCATCAAATCTTCACTTAGTAGATTACTTTTTCATAGAAATGCCGTTTAACAAATACTTGTGGAATGAATGAACCAACAGATTTTAGTCACAAGATGTGGCAAAGAGCTCCCTGGACAGATGAGGCATTTAAGTGAGTTCAGATATGTGAGCTCTTCACCGACTACCTTCCAAAATGCATTCAGGCAGGGAGTTCGAAGAACATTTTTAAGGTGCATTATTCTGGGAGGCAGGGCTTTGGGTAGTGACGGCAACTGGAGGGATGTACCGTGAGTTCAGTTGTTTTATGATCTCCCGTGAGCATTTTGTCCCCAAAAGTATGTTATAGCTTTGTCCAAAGACCTCTTAAACTCTGTCAAATTGTCATCCTGAGAGCAGATAGGTTCTGCACAGGTGTTAAAGCCCTTCTGGATAGAGTGTCAAGTTCATACTGGAAAAAGTAAACGGAAAGCAAACCAGCATGGGGAGCCTCGGGGCATTTCAGGTGCAGACGCATGATAGATGCCTTGCACTGCCCCTTTAGTTTTGCACAATATTAATGACAAACCTTCAGGGAAGAACAAACGGCTTGTCATCAAAGTTGTTTATAGTTGCTTGACAGGTACTGCGCTTCCTTCTCTGTTTACTATCTGCAGCACGTGCCTGTCTCTGTGGTTTTAAAGTCTCAGACAAACACCTTAGGCAAACTCAGAACACATACATAAAAGAAATACTTGGTCTGTCGCTCTCTTCTGACTCTGTGCTTGGTGGATTTCAGATGTTGGAGTTTGGGTCACAGGCTTAAGGGAAAGCCTGAACGCTCTGACATAGTCTGAGGATGAGTGTCTGGATGGACCACATTCTCCAAGGAGGTCTTCCTAGGGTTGAGAGGACCTGGGTGTATCATAAGAACTCAATATGGTGGTTGGTGATGACACATCATTTCATTTAGTTCTGAAAGCAACCCTATTAGGTAATATTTATTATGATGTCCTTTTTTTAATGTTTTTTTTTTTTTGAGAGAGAGAGAGAGAGAAAAAATGTGAGTGGAGGAGGGGAAGAGTGAGGGAGACACAGAATCTGGAATAGGATCCAGGCTATGAGCTGTCAGCACAGAGCCCGACATGGGGCTCGAACTCGGGAACACGGAGATCATGACCTGAGCTGAAGTCAGACACTTAACTGCCTGAGCCCCCCAGGCACCCACGATGTCCATTTTTAAGTGAGGAAAACAGAGTATAGAGAACTACGATCCATGCCTAAGTGCACAGAGGAAGAGTTAATTAGAAATTGGGTCTGCTTCCTTCTAGAACTATTTATGAAGCCATTTACTTAACAAATGTCTATTCAGCACCCTATTCGATGCTAGGCACTGAGGTAAAATATTGAGCCAAACATATGTGTCCCAGCTTTTAGGGAATTTACAGTCTTAATGTGGCAGAGATACAATCTAATCGTACACAAGTATATAATTGTGGTAAATGTTATGAAGAAAATGTATAGGGAGATATTAGAGCACTTCTAATGCACGTAAAGAATTACCATAGCACTTGGCAATATGGTACCATTCAAATATTTAGCACCAGTATAGCTCTGGCAGTGGCCAATCAGAATATGTGTGTGGCCATCAGAACAGAGCCGGCTGGTGCTGCTGTTGTGACATGTATCCGGCGAGTTTCTGTGGGATGTACTCGCTGAGTGTCTGTGACACGTACCCGCTGAGTGTCTGCCCTACTGGGCACGTGGGCTGGATCTGTGGTGCACTGACTGATCACATGGTCTTTATCCCATGTCCCTAGTGCAAAGCCTTGTACTCAACATATACCAGCTGAACTAGTATTTATTCATTTACCTACTTAAATACGTTATTTTAATTCCTGGAGCTCTCCTCAGCTCCACTGTAAAGATGAGACATTTTGTTCTCTATGTTTTCGTTCATATTCTAACCAGGTCATCCCAGAGTCCAGGAAGGATCTGGCTTCTTGCATCAATCATTTTAATGAATCTGGATTTTTCTTGGGATTAGGGATAATTATCTAGTAGGATTTGTGTAAAATGTGCTTGGTACATAGTAAGCACTGTGTAGGTATAGCTAGCATTATTCTTTTATTGTTGCTGTTATTATTATTACCACTCTTTATTTACTACTTTTGTAGATGTAAATTTATGTGAAAATTTATGATCATTGTACTCAGAATGATGAAATGTGTCTATTATCTGTATTCAATAAAACATCTTTGGTAGCCATCTGGAAAAAAAATTAGCAACTTGAATCTACCTTCACTTAAAATAACTTCCAGATGGTGCAAAGATTAGAAAGTGAAAAACAAAATCATAAAGGCAATAAAAAATATATAGGATAATATTTAACATGATTCTGGAATGGGGAATCTAAGTTGAAATAAATCTCAGAAGCCATTAAAAAAAACCCAGTAGTACTGAATTCAACTGCATAATATTCAAAAATGACTCACTAAGGAAAAGGCAAATAACCACAAACTAGCTTAGGAGATGTATCTATATATCTATATATCTATATATTTTTTTAATTATACAACTGGCTCTTTAACTAAAATTTTAAAGATTACTATAAATATTCAACCTCACTCATAAGAGAAATGAAAATTAGGTGACAGTGAATACCATTTTACAACCATCATATGGGCAAATTTTTTTTTAATATGAAATTTATTGTCAAATTGGTTTCCACACAACACACAGTGCTCATCCAAACAAGTGCCCTCCTCAATACCCATCACCCACACTCCCCTCCCTCCTACCCCCCATCAACCCTCAGTTTATTCTAAGTTTTTAAGAGTCTCTTATAAAAAATAAAAACACCATGTTGTGTTAGGGGTTAAGAACAAGGGACAATAGATATTCCCAAATATTTGGGGTGAAAGAGTAAATTGGTGGCACATCACTGGAAAGAAATTTGGCAGTCTCTACCAAAAACAAAAATGCAGACCCTTATGACCCCAGCAGCTCTATTAGTAATTTATCCTAAAGACAATTATTTTCACAAATGCAAAATGAAGACTGCATTAGTATATCCGCGGCAGCATTGTCTGCAATAACAAAAATGGAAAATGGCATAAATATCCATCAACAGAGGTCTGGCTAAATTTATAGTGGTTCCAAATATGGGGTTCTGTATAGCCCTTTAATAAGACTAGAATTAGTCATTCTGTACTTGTAGAACCTACAACCTGCAAAGTAGATATTAAAGTAGAAAATGCAAGATGCAAAACATTGTGTGTAACATGCTACTGTTTGTGTGAAAATGTATTGTCATACATACTTCCATAAATATAGAATGTCTCTGGGTAAACAATCATATCAACAAGAACATCTCTGGCTCCTCTGGAGAGGGATACTGGGTGAGTGACGGGGACACAAGGATGGGAGGAAAACCCAAGATCTAATATTTCACTGTATTCCCGTTGTACCTTAAAATTTTCCTTGTGAGTATGTTACTAATGTAAAATTAATTAAAAACTTATCTCCATCAACAGCCACTTGATTGGGGTTTTTTAAGTAATAGAATCTTAGATGTGGAAGAGATTTTGGAGGGTGCCTCATCCAATCTTTTCTACCAGTGCAAGAAGTCTTTCCACCACAAGGGCACAACATGGCTTTACTTCATTGAACATTTTACTAATGGGAGCCTAATCCTTGTTGAGACAGCTTGTTTGACTTTTGGATACAAACGTCCATTTATTTTATGTTTGTTTTCCAGAGGATTACGCAGGTGTCCTTTACCAGCTGGAGAATCATTATTCTGTGCTAAATATAATCTGCTTCCTATTCTGTTCCTCATATGAAACATGGACTGATTTTCAGATCCCTGTTCAACCCGGGAAGATTTTCTCTCATCTTCTGGGGTATGCTTTCTACACTCTGGTGCCCTAAACTGAATTTCATCATTCCAGAGTGCTCAGGTTAGCAGCCAATAGGTATATTTTGATCTAGACTCCACACTTCTATGTGTTCAGTCTAAAGGTATGTTAATTTGTGCCACCAACATTGCCAAATGGTTCAAGTGAACTTTACAACCAAGAGCAGGCAATGGAAATGAAAAAGACAACCCACAGACTGGGAGAAATACTGACAAGTCATATATTTGGTAAGGGGCTGGTATTTAAGTTGCAAAAAGAACACCTGCGGTGAGGGAAGATGGCAGCATAGGAGGACACTGGGCTCACCGCGTCCTGCTGATCACTTAGATTCCACCCACATTGTCCTAAATAACCCAGAAAACCACCAGAAGTCTAGCAGAATGGACTCTCCAGAGCCAAGCATAGATGAGAGGCCCACAGAAGAGGATAGGAAGGGCAGAGAGGCGGTGCACGCTACACAGACTGGCGGAAGGGAGCCGGGGCGGTGGAGGGGCAGCCAGCCCACCCTGCAAGGCAGAGCCCCCAAGTCTGGCTTGCAAAAGCAGAGGGGCCGTACAGAGTGTGTTCTGACAGCCAGCGGGACTTAACATCTGGAATGTTATAAGTCAACAGCTCTACTCCTAGAGCGGAAGGTCTGGAGGACAATGGGAGGGAGAGTTGTTGAGCCCTGGACGACAGGGCGCAGCTTGGTGGGGAACAGAGGCGCTGGGAAGCGCCATCTCCCTCGCCCATCCCCCACTCAAAATCCAAAGGGAACCAGTTCCTGCCAGGGAGCTTGCTTGCACCGTGCAAACACCAAACGCTGTGCTTCTGCGGATCCATCCCTCTGATGGGTCTGCCTCTCTCCCGGTGCCAAGGGCCCCTCCCGAAGTGGACCACCTAAGGCAAAGCGAGCTGAGTCTGCCCCTCCCGCCCCTGTGCACCTTGCAGATCCACCTCAACTAATACGCCAGATCCCATCGAAGCAGCACCACAGGCCTGGCAGTGTGCAAGTAGCCCAGACAGGGGCCACACCACTCCACAGTGAGTCCTGTCCCTGGGAGAGGGGAAGATAAGGTACACACCAGTAGGACTATGGCCCCAGCAGTGGGCTGGGGGCAGACATTGGGTCTGACTGTGGCCCCGCCCACCAACACAAGTTTTTCCAGACAGCACAGGGGAAGTGCCCCGAAGTTCCATGCCACTCCAGGGACTATTCAAAATGACGAAACAGAAGAAATCTCCTCAAAAGAAACTCCAGGAAGTAGCGACAGCTAACGAATTGATCAAAAACAATTTAAACAATATAACAGAAAATGAATTTAGAATAATAGTCATAAAATTAATCGCTGGGCTTGAAAAAAGCATAGAGGACAGCAGAAAATCTATTGCCACAGAGATCAAGGACTAAAAAATAGTCATGAGGAGCTAAAAAATGCTATAAATGAGGTGCAAAATACAATGGAGGCAGCCATAGCACGGTTTGAAGAGGCAAAGGAGAGAATAGGTGAATTAGAAGATAAAATTATGGAAAAAGAGGAAACTGAGAAAAAGAGAGATAAAAAAATCCAGGAGTATGAGGGGAAAATTAGAGAACTAGGTGATGCACTAAAGAGAAATAATCTACGCATAATTGGTATTCTGGAGGAGGAAGAGAGAGGGAAAGGTGCTGAAGGTGTACTTGAACAAATCATAGCTGAGAACTTCCCTGATCTGGGGAAGGAAAAAGGCATTGAAATCCAAGAGGCACAGAGAGCTCCCTTCAGACGTAACTTGAATCGATCTTCTGCACGACATATCATAGTGAAACTGGCAAAATACAAGGACAAAGAGAGAATTCTGAAAGCAGCTAGGGATAAACATGCTCTAACATATAAAGGGAGACCCATAAGACTAGTGACAGACTTATCTACTGAAACTTGGCAGGCCAGAAAGGAATGGCAGGAAATCTTCAATGTGATGGACAGAAAAAAATGTGCAGCCAAGAATCCTTTATCCAGCAAGTCTGTCAGTCAGAATAGAAGGAGAGATAAAGGTCTTCCCAAACAAACAAAAACTGAAGGAATTCATCACCACTAAACCAGCCCTGCAAGAGATCCTAAGGGAGATTCTGTGAGCGAAATGTTGCAAGGACCACAAAGTACCAGAGACATCACTACAAGCACGAAACCTACAGACATCACAATGACTCTAAACCCATATCTTTCAATAATAACACTGAATGTAAATGGACTAAATGCTCCAACCAAAAGACGTAAGGTTTCAGAATGGATAAAAAAAAAAACAAAAAAAAAACAAGACCCATCTATTTGCTGTCTACAAGAGACCCATTTTAGACCTGAGGACACCTTCAGATTGAAAGTGAAGGGATGGAGAACTATCTATCATGCTACTGGAAGTCAAAAGAAAGCTGGAGTAGCCATATTATATCAGACAAACTAAACCTTAAATTAAAGGTTGTAACAAGAGATGAAGAAGGGCATTATATAATAATTACAGGGTCTATCCATCAGGAAGTGCTAACAATTATAAAATGTCTATGCGCCAAATACGGGAGCCCCCAAATATATAAAACAATTCATCACAAATATAAGCAACCTTATTGATAAGAATGTGGTAATTGCAGGGGACTTTAATACTCCACTTACAACAATGGATAGATCATCTAGACACAGGATCAATAAAGAAACAAGGGCCCTGAATGATACATTGGACCAGATGGACTTGACAGATATATTTAGAACTCTGCATCCCAAAGCAACAGAATATACTTTCTTCTTGAGTGCACATGGAACATTCTCCAAGATAGATCACATACTGGGTCACAAAACAGCCCTTCATAAGTATAAAAGAATTGAGATCATACCATGCATACTTTCAGACCACAATGCTATGAAGCTTGAAATCAACCACAGGAAAAAGTCTGGAAAACCTCCAACAGCATGGAGGTTAAAGAATACCCTACTAAAGAATGAATGGGTCAACCAGGCAATTAGAGAAGAAATTAAAAAATATATGGAAACAAATGAAAATGAAAATACAACAATCCAAATGCTTTGGGATGCAGCAAAGGCAGTCCTGAGAGGAAAATACATTGCAAACCAGGCCTATCTCCAAAAACAAGAAAAATCCCAAATACAAAATCTAACAGCACACCTAAAGGAAATAGAAGCAGAACGGCAAAGACATCCCAAGCCCAGCAGAAGAAGAGAAATAATAAAGATCAGAGCAGAAATAAACAATATAGAATCTAAAAAAACTGTAGAGCAGATATATGAAACCAAGAGTTGGTTTTTTGAAAAAATAAACAGAATTGATAAACCTCTAGCCAGGCTTCTCAAAAAGAAAAGGGAGATGACCCAAATAGATAAAATCATGAATGAAAATGGAATTATTACAACCAGTCCCTCAGAAATACAATTATCAGAGAATACTATGAAAAATTATATGCCAACAAACTGGACAACCTGGAAGAAATGCACAAATTCCTAAGCACCCACACACTTCCAAAACTCAAACAGGAAGAAATAGAAAACTTGAATAGACCCATCACCAGCAAAGAAATGGAATCAGTTATCAAAAATCTCCCAACAAATAAGAGTCCAGGACCAGATGGCTTCCCTGGGGAATTCTACCAGACATTTAAAGCAGAGATAATACCTATCCTTCTCAAGCTGTTCCAAAACCTAGAAAGGGAAGGGAAACTCCCAGACTCATTCTATGAAGCCAGCATTACTTTGATTCCTAAACCAGACAGAGACCTAGCAAAAAAAGAGAACTATAGGCCAATATCCCTGATGACTATGGATGCAAATATTCTCAATAAGATACTAGCAAATCAAATTCAATAGCATATAAAAAGAATTATTCACCATGATCAAGTGGGATTCATTCCTGGGGTGCAGGGCTGGTTCAATATTCACAAATCAATCAACGTGATACATCACATTAATAAAAGAAAAGATAAGAACCGTATGATCCTGTCAATCGATGCAGAAAAAGCATTTGACAAAATTCAGCATCCTTTCTTAATAAAAACCCCCAAGAAAGTTCAGGGTAGAAGGAACATACTTAAACATCATAAAAGCCATTTATGAAAAGCCCACAGCTAATATCATCCTCAATGGGGAAAAACTGAGAGCTTTCTCCTTGAGATCAGTAACACGAAAGGGATGTCCACTCTCACCGCTGTTGTTTAACATAGTGTTGGAAATGCTAGCATCAGCAACCAGACAACAAAAGGAAATCAAAGGCACCAAAATTGGCAAAGATGAAGTCAAGCTTTCACTTTTTGCAGATGACATGATATCATACATGGAAAACCCGATAGACTCCACCAAAAGTCTGCTGGAACTGATACATGAATTCAGCAAAGTCGCAGGATACAAAATCAAGGTACAGCAATCAGTTGCATTCTTATACACTAATAATGAAGCAATAGAAAGACAAATAAAGAAATGGATCCTATTCACAATTGCACCAAGAAGCATAAAATACCTGGGAATAAACCTAACCAAAGATGTAAAAGACCTGTATGCTGAAAACTATAGAAAGCTTATGAAGGAAATTGAAGAAGATATTAAAAAATGGAAAAATATTCTGTGCTCATGGGTTGGAAGAATAAATATTGTCAAAATGTCAATACTACCCAAAGCTATCTACACATTCAATACAATCCCAATCAAAATTGCACCAGCATTCTTCTCAGAGCTAGAACAAGCAATCCTAAAATTTGTATGGAACCACAAAAGACCCCGAATAGCCAAAGTAATATTGAAGAAGAAGACCAAAGCAGGAGGCATCACAATCCCAGACTTTAGCCTCTACTACAAAGCTGTCATCATCAAGACAGCATGGTATTGGCACAAAAACAGACACATAGACCAAAGGAATAGAATAGAAACCCCAGAATTAGACTCACAAAAATATGGGTCTAATCTTTGACAAGGCAGGAAAGACTATCCAATGGAAAAAAGACAGTCCCTTTAACAAATGGTGCTGGCAGAACTGGACAGCAACATGCAGAAGAATGAACCTAGCCCACTTTCCTACACCATTCACAGAAATAAACTCAAAATGGATAAAGGACCTGAATGTGAGACAGGAAACCATCAAAACCCTAGAGGAGAAAGCAGGAAAAAAACCTCTCTGACCTCAGCCACGGCAATTTCTTACTTGAAACATCCCAAAGGCAAGGGAATTAAAAGCGAAAATGAACTACTGGGACCTTATGAAGATAAAAAGCTTCTGCACAGCAAAGGAAACAACCAACAAAAGTAAAAGGCAACCAACGGAATGGGAAAAGATATTTGCAAATGACATATCGGACAAAGGGCTAGTATCCAAAATCTGTAAAGAGCTCACCAAACTCCACACCCAAAAAACAAATAATCCAGTCAAGAAATGGGCAGAAAACATGAATAGACACTTCTCTAAAGAGGACATCCAGATGGCCAACAGGCACATGAAAAGATGCTCAACATCGCTCCTCACCAGGGAAATACAAATCAAAACCACACTCAGATATCACCTCACGCCAGTCAGAGTGGCCAAAATGAACAAATCAGGAGGCTATAGATGCTGGAGAGGATGTGGAGAAACGGGAACCCTCTTGCACTGTTGGTGGGAATGGAAACTGGTGCAGCCACTCTGGAAAACAGTGTGGAGGTTCCTCAAAAAATTAAAAAGAGATTTACTCTATGACCCAGGAATAGCACTGCTAGGAATTTATCCAAGGGATACAGGAGTGGTGACGCATAGGGGCACTTGTACCCCAATGTTTATAGCAGCACTTTCAACAATAGCCAAATTATGGAAAGAGCCTAAATGTCCATCAACTGATGAATGGATAAAGAAGTTGTGGTTTACATATACAATGAAATACTACTTGGCAATGAGAAAGAATGAAATCTGGCCCTTTGTAATAACGTGGATGGAATTGGAGAGTTTATGCTAAGTGAAGTAAGTCATACAGAGAAAGGCAGATACCATATGTTTTCACTCTTATGTGGATCCTGAGAAACTTAACAGAAGACCATGGGGGAGGGGAAGGAAAAAAAAAGGCTAGAGAGGGAGGGAGCCAAACCATAAGAGACTCTTAAAAACTGAGAGCAATCTGAGGGTTGATGGGGGGTGGGAGGGAGGGGAGGGTGGGTGATGGGTATTGAGGCGGGCACCTGTTGGGATGAGCACTGGGTGTTGTATGGAAACCAATTTGACAATAAATTTCATATTTAATAAAAAAAGAACTCCTGCTACTCAATAATAAATAAATAAATAAACCAATTAAATGGGCAAAGGATTTGAATAGATATTTCCCCTGAAAGATTATACAAGTGGTCAATAAGCACATGAAAATATGCTCAACATCCATAGTCATGGGGGAAATGTAAATCAAAACTACAAAACACCACTTCACATCCACTGGAATAGCTGTGATAAGAAAGACAGATAATAGCAAGTGTGGAGAGGATTTGGAGAATTCGGAGCCCTCATACATCGGTATTGGGACTGGAGAGCGGTGCAACCACTTTTGGAAAACAATATGGCAGTTCCTTAGAAACTTGAAGCGTAGAGCTGCCCTATGACCCAGCAATTCCGCTCCCAGGTGTTTGCCCCAGAGAAATGAAAACACATGTACACACAAGAACTTGCATATCAATGTTCACACCTGCATTATGGCCAAAAAATGGAAACAACCCAGATGTCCATCAACCGATGAGCAGGTAAACAAATATAATATCCTCCTGAAATAGAATATGATTTGGCCAGAAAAATGAGTGATGTACTGATGTATTCTACAAGGTGGGTGAACCTTGAAAACATTATACTAAAAAGCCAGTCACGAAAGGTCATACATTGCATGACTTATTTTATATGACATGCCCAGAACAGGCAAATCTGTAGAGACCAAAAGTGGATTAGTGATGGCCAAGAAGTGGGGGGAAGAGGAGGAAGAGTGACTAATGAGCATGGGATTTCTTTTTGGAGTGATGAAATCTTCAAAACTTGATTTTGGTGACATTTGCATAACTTTGTTAATATACTGGAAACCACTGAATTTTACACTCTAAATGGGTATATTTTATAGTATGTGAGTTATAGGTCGATAAAGCTGTTTTTCAAGAGTAGAACATGTAGTTCAGGGATCCTTGGGGATCTTGTGCCATGAATTCCATTGGCAACCTAGTGTTGGATCCCTTCTTGGAATATTTTTAATGCAAAAATAAAAATAAAATAAAAAGTAGAACCTGTAGGTCAGGGATTCTTAGTGATTTTGTGCCATGAATTCTGTTGGCAACTTAGTATTGGGTCCCTTCTGGGAATATTTTTAAATGCAGAAATAACATATTTTTTAAACATTTTGTAATTTTGTTTATTTGTTTTTTAGAGAGAGAGGGAACATAAGTGGGGAGAGGGGCAGAGGGAGAGAGAGAATCTCAAGCAGGCTCCATGCTCCGTGCCCCTGCCGCGGGCTCCATCCCATGACCCTGGGATCATGACCTGAGCGGAAATCAAGTGACCCCGCTGAGCCACCCAAATGCCCCCCAAATAAAGCACTTTTAAATGCAAAAATAAAATAGTACAAACAAAGGCGATCAGCTGAAACGCAGTGAATGGAAGGACATAGTGCTACGGAGGAGAGTAAATCAGGGAAGGATAGACAGGACGAGCGGCAGGGCTGGGGGTGGGGCTGGAATTTAAGACAGGGTCGTCGGAGAAAGTCTTACTCGGCTGCTAGCATTTCAGGAAGAGCTGAAAGAGATAGAGGAAGGAGCAAGCCATGCCAACCTTGAGGAAGAGTGAGCTGGGCAGCAGGGAGGAAAGCCAAGGGCAGAGGCCCTGAAGAGGAGCATGCCTGCATCCTGGGAGGGGAAGACCTGTTTGGCAGAGAGGAAAGCTGGGGGGGGGGGGCGGGGGGGATCTGCAGGGGATGAGGTCAGAGAGACGCCCGCCGGCCACATCAAGTGGGATCTTCCAGCCCCTCGAGCACTTTGCGTCTTACTCTGGTGAGAGGAAAGCCACCGAGGAGTCTGCGTGGAGGAGCTTGTGTTACGGCCGTTCAAGGGTCCCTCCGGGATGCTCTGCCCGGTAAACAGGAGACCAAGCCTGAATGAGGCGGATCAGCTGGAGAACTGTGGCGCCAATCCGGGCAAGAGGGGTGGGGAGGCGGGGTCCAGGCCGTAGCAACGGCGGCCACGAGGAGGGAGCCGATTCCGGCCATGAGATTTAAGGGAGATCTGGTGACTCATCTGCTCATGGCCACAGCCCGCATTCCCACCCCGAAGGGAGCAAATGAGCAAATGAGAAAGCTCGTTGGAATTGGTCCTAAATAACCCTTATAAAGCACCTATGTATTGCATGCATTTAATGTCATATTATATCTTTTTATAACATGATATACAACATATATTATTTTTAACACCAAAGAATTTTACCGACAGACAGGCGGTCCCCGTTTGCCACCTGGGTGGCAAAATGGGGTGCTTGGAAGTACGAATCCGTTGCTGGTTGAAGGGTCATGGGCCTCAAGTTGGGTAGACGGGACTTGTCTGCGTTCTTACAGCTTCATCTACACGGTGTGCGACTCAGACTAGCACCTCAAGGGCTCTGCTCTCACCTGTAGGAGCATCACGGCGATTCACTGAACTTGTGTGAAAGAAGTGTCCAGCCTGGTGCCAGGCACGTCAACGCACCCTCAGGTTCGCGCCTTTCCTTTCCCAGTCCAACACAGCTCAGCTTGGCCCAGAACCCTTCCCATACACACACTGGGCCATCTAAATCTTTCCCTTCTTTTCTTTTTTAAATCTTAACTCCAGGGGCGCCTGGGTGGCTCAGTCGGTTAAGCATCGACTTCAGCTCAGGTCATGATCTCACACGCCGTGGATTCGAGCCCCACGTCGGGCTCTGTGCTGACAGCTCAGAGCCTGGAGCCTGCCTCGGATTCTGTGTCTTCCCCTCTCTCTGCCCCTCCCCTGCTCATGCTCTGTCTCTCTCTCTGTCTCAAAAATAAATAAAAACACTAAAAAAAAACCCAACAATTTAACTCCAGTTAGTTAACATACAGTGTGATATTAACGTTAGATGTGGGATGTAGTGACTGGGCACTTCCGTACCTCACCTGGTTCTCGTCACAGGTCCCCTCCTTAATCCCCATCGCCTCTTTCCCAGCCCACACCACCTCCCCTCTGGTGACTTTCAGTGTGTTCTCTACAGTTAAGAGCCTGTTTCCCCATTTGTCCCCACCCCCATATGTTCATTTCTTTTGTTTCTTAAATCTCACATCTGAGTAAAAATCCAAATCTTAAGTGTGTCTATGTCACATATATAATTTAAGAAAATGTATTTCAGAAACAGGAGGGCAGAAAGTAACTATTTTTATGATGTATTTTTCCAGGAAGAATGTTTGAGTCTGATAAGAACTAGCGTATCTAGTTTATTATCAAAACGAAACATTTTATTAGGATTTTAAATTGAAAAGAAGAGCGATCTTCCAAAAAAATTCATAGTTTCATTAATTTTATTCCTCTTGGATAAACATCCTTTTACTGACTCCTAAGATTTTAGAAAGGTAAAGCCAAGTCTAAACTTGTGGTGCATTGGGGAAGTTCACCTTTTGGAAATAAAGTAAGAAATGTGCCAGCCATCATTTAAAAAAAAGCCACCCCCCTAGCACGCAGACCTCAGCAGTTTCCCCTCACATTTGTGCATGTACCAGACTCAGACAATGCTGTCCACCCTGCCCTCCGGACACACACACTTTCGTAAACATGCCCTGAGGAGGGCTAAGCCTTGCGTCCCCAGAGCGTTTTATTTGGCTCCGGTGGCTTGTAGAATATGACACCAGAGCAGTGTCCCCTTCCCTACCTTTCATTTTCAAAGGCTCCTGTTAGAAAGCTGTCTTCCTGTTATACCCAGGTAATAAATTAATGGATGAAGAAATTAATGTATCTAATGATCTTTTACTGGTGCAAGTTCAAAATCCTTGCTGGGTAGAGATTTTTTCGCCAATTACTAGTTTTGACCTCAGTGCCTCAGTTTCGTGACTGTTGACCACCTGATCCTTTTCCTGATGCAACGGTGGACCCCACTGCCACCGGGAGATTCTGCTGGTTATCCTGTGCACATGACTCATCCACCCCTTCCTTTTAGTCATTTTTCTGATCATATCCTCGCCTGACCTTTTGTTATGTCTGTACTTCATGCCATTTCCTTTCTGGTTTCAAAACACTTCTCAAAACTTTACAGGACCTTCCCAGATTAACCTTCTCCTAATAATTCCAATAACCCCTTAGAATATAAGCATCTGTCTTCAAAAGTGCTGCTCTGATCACATCAAGGAGTAGGTGATGTTTCTACAGAGAACTGTGGGGCTGGGATGCATCTTAGAGGGTTGTCTGTTGTGGCCCCTTAATTCTCCAGATGAGGGACACGGAGGTCTAGCGATCCAGCCCTGTGACTCCTAGGCTCCTTCTCTCCACCACCCTGGCTCTGGCTTACATTCACCTCCCTCCTCAGTAGTTATTTTAATCTGGTCACCAGCACAACTCAACGAGTCGGATGACAATATCGAGAGTGTCTATCTCCCAACGCTCACTAGCTGTTAACATTTGGAAGTCAGGTCTCATTTCTTGGTCCGTGAAATGAAGATGGTGTTAGTACCCACCTTACGGGGTTACTGGGAGGTTTAGATGGGGTGCTCCCTGTACCTGAGAAATAGCAGGTGTCCAGTAAACCTTAGTGGAGGTCGTCACGATGGGGCCTGTGGTGGTCAGTACAAAATATCTGTACCGAGCCACTTTTGTCTGTTCTCTGGGGCTTCCGTCCTGCTTCTCCTCTGACCTTGCTTAAACTTCCTCTCTTCTTTATGAGGCTCCCATGCATGCAGATTTATATGCTTACTCTCAAGTATTTGGGGAAGGTCCAGAACAAAGGAAGCGGTCAATGTGAGGGCACAGAAGCCGCGAGTAGGTGTGGACCATCCGGCTGCGATAATGACAGAAAAATGGTTGAGATTTGGTTCTCAGCACAGAGCACGGGAAATTTAGTTCACACGTCAGATATAAAACCCAAAGAAGGAAGCATAGTCATGTACCCAGTCCTTAAGCAACTGGAGGGCAGAACTGATTGGGGAATGAAGAGCTAAGCCTGGAGGGGCCAAGAGGGGTCTCCGGGAGGGAGCGAAGGACAGCAGGTGCCAGACAGAAGGCTCTGCCAACATGGGGGGGCTCTGCCAACACGGGGGTGCTCTGCCAACACCAGGGATGTGTTGCCAACACAGAGGGGCTCTGCCAACACGGGGGGGGCTAAGTCAATACAGAGAGTGCTCTGCCAACACAGAGGGGCTCTGCCAACATGGGGGGGCTAAGTCAATACAGAGGGGGCTCTGCCAACATGGGGGGGCTAAGTCAATACAGAGGGTGCTCTGCCAACACAGAGGGGCTCTGCCAACACGGGGGGGGGGCTAAGTCAATACAGAGGGTGCTCTGCCAACACAGAGAGGCTCTGCCAACATGGGGGGCTCTGCCAACACGGGGGCGGCTCTGCCAACATGGGTTCTGCCAACACAGAGGGGCTCTGCCAACATGGGGGGCTCTGCCAACACGGGGGCGGCTCTGCCAACATGGGTTCTGCCAACACAGAGGGGCTCTGCCAACCCTGGGGGGGGGCTCTGTCAACACCAGGAGTGTGTTGCCAACACAGAGGGGCTCTGCCAACATGGGGGGTGCTAAGTCAATACAGAGGGTGCTCTGCCGACATGGGGCGGCTCTGCCAACACTGGGGGTATGTTGCCAACACAGAGGGGCTCTGCCAACCCTGGGGGGGCTCTGCCAACACCAGGGGTGTGTTGCCAACACAGAGGGGCTCTGCCAACACGGGGGGCTAAGTCAATACAGAGGGTGCTCTGCCAACACGGGGGCTCTGCCAACACGGGGATCCAAGTCAATACAGAGGGTGCTCTGCCAACACAGAGGGGCTCTGCCAACATCGGAGGGGGGCTCTGCCAACATGGGGGGAGCAGTGTGGGTGAACAGCCAGCATGTCACAGATGCACAGCACCGCGGCTCCCTGGAAGACCCTCCTTGCTCTTGGGTATGCTTACACGGTCGGCCGAGTCCTGCCCTTACCGGCTGTCTTCGTCTGGCTACCTAACCCTCTCTCTCCGGAGGGATTGCTCGCTGCCGCCTCGTCACGTGTCTGTACTTTCTCCAGGCTTCCGTCCGCGGTGGCACCGCCACCAGATGCACCGCCCCGCAGCACAGAGCTGCCGAAAGCCACCACCGTGGCAGAGCACCGAGTGCTTGGTTCGTCTCTCCAGCAGCCCAGGGCAGTCTGATTTATCCCCTTTATGTGGGGGAAGTCCCAGAGACGTTAAGCGGCTGATGGAAGCCGGGTGGGGACCCGAACCCGCCTCGTTCTGACCCAAAGGCCCGCATCACTGCAGACCGTGGGGCCTGCCCTGCTTCCAACACACCAAACGCTGCCAGCGCCGGGGCCCCCCGCGTCTGCACTCCTGCACGCTTCCACCCAGTGTCTCCCGTGCCCCTCGTCACCGGACTCGAGCCCACGCCCCTCTCCCAAACTGTGCGCACCTGTACGTGCAGACATGCATGTTCACGTGCACACGCTCCGCCTACTTGCGCACCGCGCATTTTATAGACACGGTAAGATTTGAAACGTTACCGAGAGGGGCGCCTGGGTGGCTCAGTCGGTTAAGCGTCCGACTTCAGCTCAGGTCACGATCTCACGGTCTGTGAGTCCGCGAGTTCGAGCCCCGCGTCGGGCTCTGGGCTGATGGCTCGGAGCCTGGAGCCTGCTTCCGATTCTGTGTCTCCCTCTCTCTCTGCCCCTCCCCCGTTCATGCTCTGTCTCTGTCTCAAAAATAAATAAACGTTAAAAAAAAAAAATTAAAAAAAAAAAAAAAAAAGGAGAGTTACCAAGACTTTCACGGTGAACACCTAAGGCCTTCTGCCACCCCCTGGCTTCCGTCTTCCTCTCTCTCCCAGCTCAACCTGAAGTGGCCAACTACTCCGATTCTTTTTTTTTTAATGTTTATTTGCTTTTGTTCCTGAGAGAGAACAAGAGAGCGTGTACCTGCGGGAGAGGGGCAGAGAGAGAAGGAGAGAAAGAGAATCCCAAGTAGGCTCCACAGTGTCACCGCAGGGTCCGACAGGGGCCTCGATCCCACACCTGTGAGATCATGTCCTGGGCCAAAACCAAGAGTCGGACGCCTGACCGACTGAGCCATCCGGACACCCCTCAACCCCTCAACCGCTCCGATCTTAGTTCTGGAATAGGAAATTCTCTCCCTTGCCCTGCACAGACCAGCGCTGCCCACATGCAGGCCACAGAGTGGCCTCTGGTTTGAGCCCAAGGGGAGAGTTACGAACAACAGTGTTCTCCCGCTTCCGGCACTGGGAAGAACGAACCGTTCTGCACCCCCCCTGAGGTTGTTTTGTAGACAGGGTTACAAGTAGAGAAAACCTCCAACTTTGGTCTAAAGTATAAGCACTTCCTGTACCGTAGGAGCCTTAGCCCTGAATGAGTTCATTTGAGAAGTTCAACAGGGAATATGCTACGAGCTGTGAGGAAGGGTACGTGTCCACCTGCCCGTGGACTGCTGAGCTCTGCGGGGAGATGGGCACATCTTCAGAGAGCAACACTGCAGCCCAGAGAATGCAAAAAGCAGATGCGCATAAACAGTCTGTAAGAAGTGGTCCTCAAGCTGGCTGTGGAAGCTCTCGACAGGCAGACGTGGACGGACGGAGCAAAGTCAAGCAGAGGGCGTCACAGGAACAAAAGTAGGCCGCAGTGTTGGAGCATGGTGTGTGTTGGGAAGGAGCACTTACTTGTTTAGAAGAAGACCTGGGTGGAGAACTTGCAAGGGTTCGCCTCTGCGAGGCCTCGTGGGCCGTGGCGGAGGGCTTCACGATGTCTCAGAGGTAATGGGGACGTGGGTCGGCCTCCTACGCAAGGCGGTGGCGCGGTGGGGATTTAGCTTCGACAGGGCGGCATCAGTCAGGCTGTGGTGTGGAGCATAGACCTGCGAGACGCTTGGGGGCCTTTGCGGTTGGACAGACTGATGCTGACTTAGGATGACGGGACAAAGCAGAGAGGGGCTCAGGACGCAGTAGGCAGGCCTTGATGGAAGCCCGAGTGTGGAGCTAACGGAACGGTCAAGGTCAGGACCGCTTGGGAGCCAGCATGTGTTGGTGCCTGTCGCTAACCCAGGGAACGCCCGTGATTTTCACCGTGAAGGGAGGGGTGAGCCCAGTCCTGGGCCTGCAGACTCTCGGGTGCCTTTGGGTGCTCGGGCGGAGGAGCATCGCCTATTCACTCTCTCACGTCCCTCAGGTCTTTGTGCCAATGTCAGCCTCCCAGGGAAGATTCTCCACGTGCCATTCACCCCGGCAGTGGCCGTCCCCTCCAACCTTCCGTGCTGTTTCCTCGATAATCATCACCACCCTCCCCATACTGGTTATTCCTGCCATTATCCAGGTTCGCTCATCTGCCTTCTTTCCTGAAATATAAGTTCCTTGAGGGCAAGTTTGGTCTAGTATTCATTCACTGTTCTATTTATCCCTGGAAGAATGCCTGAATCACTGTCGGCATTCCACCAGCATTTGAGATTTGAACGGGTGGGGTCACCGCGGGCGGTTGATGCTGTGAGCTGTTCAGGGGAAGCTGAAGAGACACCTGCGGACAGTGGCTTCTGTCCAAGCATCCACGGGGGGGCGGGCGGGGGGGGGGGGGTCTGCCACCTTTGATTCCCACGGACACGTGTGCTTCCTTCCCCCCGTCCTCTCACGATGAGCTTGCCACTTTCCCTCCTGACCGCCAAGTTTCATAATTTTACATCCACTGTGGTTCTGATTCCTGGCAAAATAAAAACCTCTGGGAACCAAACCTATAGTTTTCTAAGTGTACAAACAGACAGCCTGGCCAACGCAGTTGCTCTTTCACAGCTGGGTCAGATTGGAGTTAAATCAACACAAAAGGAGGTTGTTTGCTTGGAATCTGAGCAGTTGGTCTGAATACTTTCCATCGCAACCTCTGAAGAAGAGCCTGTTGAGTCAAAACGTGAAAAGGGCCTTTTAAGTCATGCACATCTGAAAGGTGACATGACGTGGGGTTATCGTTTGGTTTCAGTTCCCCAGCCCACGGCGCGATCCTCTCCATCCCTGCCTGGCCCGTCGCGATTGCTTTCTGTGCAGAGTCCTTGCCTCTGGTCCCCGTTCCGACCAAGGGCTCTCCCTGTCACCAGAGGGCTATTTCTGACACGTGCCTGATGCGTCACCCTATGCCTCCACGCACGTGCACGTAAATCACTGCCGTACGTGTGGATCCTGATGAGAATACGAATGCTTGGGAGGCTGGCCAGTGACTAGTATGGCACTTGCCATATAATAACTGTTCAAAACTCCTCTCTTGCTTCCTGTTTTCTATGGAACAAACTATAAACTCGCTTAAAGGTTATTCCGGGCAGTCAGAGACATTTTGACCAATCCACTTTCAAAATGGCCACATCATAACATCCATCATTGTTTTTTCATCATCCAGTCACCTGGACAACAGATTCTCCCATCCCTAGTTCTGGTTCCCACGTCCCTAATTGAGTCTCCCCCAGCCTCGAACCTAACCCCGTCCTGTGTCATGAGAAGTCCATTTGCCCATTGCTCAACAATTTAAAAAGTTGAAAGAAGTTTGCTTTTTAGGTCAAGCCTGTAACGGTCCAGATGAAATTGGCCTCCTGAAATGACCCCGTCCATTCCTCTGGATACTTGTGTCTTTAGCTCTCCAGGAGCGTTCACATGTGAACCTTGAGTCACCTTGCTCCCTGTGCCTTGCAGTCCGCCCCTCCCCCCACCATTGCTGTCCTGGTCGGACCTGTCCCAACCCCACTCATCTTTTCCATGCAGTTAGACAGCCCCCTCCTCTGCACACAGTACTGCTCCCCCCGTCAGCATGGATTCCTTTCCTTTCTGTGTCTCCAAAGGGCATTGCTTATACCACTTGTAGAACAGACATCATGGTCAGACCGGAGGTACAGAGTTGTGTGTATGTCTTCGTGGGGGTGAAGGTCTCTTTTCCACTCCTCATTTCCACCAAGAAGGATTTTTCCCTTAACATTCCTGGCTCCTTGCTGCTCCCCGACTTTCTTCCTCATGGAGGAAGTCCTGCTCACTGGGTGCCAGTTTTGGTCCATGTATCTTAGCTGGACGGAGTGCACCTACCAGTGGTCCTGAGGGTGCCTGTTTGGTCTCTTGTCTCGTTTCCTGTCCACTTGGACCAGTGGGAGGTAAGACTTGAAGTGTGTGTGACTACTTTGCAGGCTCAAGCTTCCCCTCTGTTGGGCTGTTCCAAGGTCTAGACTACAGGAAAAAGGAATGGCAGAACGCAGTGAGGAAAAAAAAAAAGCTGCACCCAGTTTGGCTCTCAACCCAGTCTTTGTTGTTGATACAGCTGACACATTACCTACCTACTTTTTATTGTTGATGCTATTTCTCAGTTTGTTCTGAAGCTTCGCGGAGGAGACGTGCCACTTACTGGGCTTCCTTCATTCCTGTCTTGTCAACATTATTTGTTAACTTTCAGAGCCGAGACTGTGTCAGAGTCATCTTGTCTCTACTGCATCTGGCTCAGGGATTAACATGGTAGGTGCTTGATGTGTGTTCTCTGGATGGAATGAAGCAAATGTGACCTTTAAGCTGTGCTGGAGCACTGGGCGCCTGGGGGGGCTCAGTCAGTTGAGCGTCCGACTTCAGCTCAGGTCACGATGTCACAGTTCGTGGGTTCGAGCCCCACGTCAGACTCTGTGCCGACAGCTCAACTGACTGAGCCACCCAGGCGCCCTCAAAACTTTTATACCATTAAGCTTCTTTGTCTTTTTCCATCATAATTTCTTCTTTTCCCTCTAGGCTGAGAGATTCATCCTTTTGAAGAGGTCTGACTGAATGTTCAATTCTATATTTTTTCCAGATTTTTTATGAATTGATCCATCAGGAATTTATTTTTAATGGCTAAAGATTTGTTATAAGGTTTCTTGTGGGCAAATGAGAAGTTATAATTCCTGGTTTCTCAAAATGAGGAATATGTAGACTACTTTTAAAGGGAAAAATATTTGGGCTCTTTAATGATGTTTTAAATTATTTTTATTGTGTGATTTCCTGTTATAGATAAATTGTGACCCTCCCCCCCCCCCCCCAATCCATTTGGTGAAGTCCTGATGCTGGTACTTCTGAGTGTGGCCTTATTTGGAAATAGCATCGTGGAGGATGTAATTAGTTAAGATGAGGTCATGCTCAAAGGAGCAGGGTGCGTCCCTACTCCAGTGTGACTGGGCATCCTTCTAGAAAGGGGGAATTTGGGCACAGACGTGCACACAGGGAGAGCCTCATGTGAAGACTGGACTTACGCTATCATAAGCCAAGGAACTACGAGACTCAGGAGGCAGAGCTGGAACAGATCCTTCCCCGACGCCTTCAGGGCCGATTCAGGGCCAACGCGTTGGTTTGGACTTCTAACCCCCTGAACTGTGAGATGCGATGTTCTGTAGCCAGAGCTGCCCAGCCCGAGCTGCTTCGTTAGAGCCGCTCTAGCAAACGAGTACATTTATGGCTGCACAGACTGGTACTGGTCACACACTCCATGTGCTTACGGCCCTTTCATACCCATCAAAGCAACACAAATGTATAACATGCATGCACTTAACGTTATAAGTCCAACCAGTTCTAAATAATCTACATTAAATTAGTGTGACAATTGGTATAATTTTGCCGCAACTATGTCATGACGCCCCCTCTATGTTTCTGACTTTCCTCAGTGTACGGGGCGGGGATGCATTTCTGTCACCTTTCTGCTCCCCTCGAAACTTCCTCCATAATGCTCCTGACACTGTTTGGCCCTATTCAATTCTCCCTGTTCTTTTTTTCAACGATTCTCAGTCATTTGTAAGAACAGCTTCAAACATGGGCCCCGAAATCCTGCCTAGTTCTTGGTTACGAGGAGGTCAGTCATCCAGATCATCCAGGATATACTTATGCTGATTACTTTTAGGTGCCCATTAAAATGAACACACACACAAAATCTCTCAGGGACCTTGCAGACCCCTAAGAACAAACCAGCGAGCATGCAGTGAACTCAGTTTGACAACAGTGTGGTCCCGAAGGTTTGCATTGGGGGTGACTCTCTCTCTTCCTGACTTTTCAGTTCGTGAACGAGATCATTGGGACAGAGATACCTGGTGTCATCACTCTGCTGTGCTCGTCTGTGTTATGTTGACCTCTTCTTGTCCTACTCCCTGCTCAGAGAATCCTCAAGATGGTGTGATTTCTCCTGCAAACGCAGCTTTCTTGCTGCCAGTGGTCCTAAAAACGTGAGCCACGAGTGGGGTTTAATGCAATGTTCTCGTAACCTAGTGAAAGGGTTTTTTTCTTTAATCACTTCAGTTCAGCCAAGAATGTGAGTTGCAAACTAGTCAAAAGCCAACAGGAAAGGATGGATTTGTACAGAATTTACTGAAAAAAACAACAACAAAAAACCTCCCAAAAATGTAAATCTAGACTCTGTGGTCTCACTTCCCAAAATGCACAGAGCAGGAACCGGAAGCCAAGGAAACCACTTCTCACGCTCTGTAATTTGGGAGAAGACAGAAACTAGATTTCACAGTGTTTGGACACCTTTGCTCAACTATATCCTAAGCACATTTTTTTCCCCTTCAAGTTTCTGGGAAAACTAGCATTCTTCTGAAGTAAATGCAAGATTTTGCCCAAACCTGGGCCTCCCCCAAAAAGCGATCTAAAGAACTTATTCCCAGGTTCTTGTAGAAATAAGCATTCAGTCATAGAAACATTGCAAACTAGTTTTAGCAGTGTTTGCGAGTGGGCCAAGCACACAGGGAACATGCTGACGTATCCCCCTGTGTGATGCCACATCCTGGGAAAAGATGGGGGAAGAGAGGTCTGCAAGCTTGGGAGCTCTCGGCCAGGTATCTTCTCAAGATGCCTCTGAAGTCGAGAGGATTCCGTAGTCTGAACCAAATAGACCCTGCTCTCGGCTCCATATGGGGAACCAAGAGGGAGTATGTGACCCGGGGCTGGAACTTGGAATGCGAGAGGTAGACAAGTTACTGTGTTTTCCCAGCTCTTGTTTTCACACGTGTACCTTAGAGAAACTGACCGGCCTGATGGGATGTTGTGAAAAGTCACTGAAGTAAAGGATGCACAGGGCTTCCGCGTCACACACACGTACACGTGCAAACACACACATTATATAATCCGTACACAGGCTCACCCACCACCCGCACTGACCCTTTTTTACCTAGGAAACATGGCAATTTCGTATGTTTTGACCTAATATGTGTAGAAATAATGATGGGCAGTAGCGAGAAGGTAAGAAGGACTGCCTCTTTGGGCTAAAGAACTCACACATCTACAGTTGAGGACGTGGCGGAGGGTGTCTGACCCAATGTGACACACACACACACACACACACACACACACACACACACACCGTAGTGTGCGAAGAGAAGACACAAAGGCGGAGCAGTAGACTCCTGTCTGTCCCTAGTACACGTTTAACAAAGGGGACAAGAGAACTGAACCAGGAACTAGGGCCATTTTGCTGTATAGACGTTGTGTTCATGTCAACTCTTCAAAAAAGAAAGTAATTCGTAAGATGAGAACGAGAATACGCCCAACCTGCCAAGGCAAATTGAAAATACACTATGACATTGCCTGAGTACTTGTTTTTTATTTCCTTAATTAACCCTGAGGTGTTGTCTAATGTTGATGCCAGGATGTGAGTCATAATCCTTTGCTCTGTAACCTTTCTTTGCTATCTCAATGGAATGGGCCAACCCCGAGACAGGCCCCATTAGACTGTTTTTCAGGTCTTCAGACTTGCAATGAGCAATGTCCTATCAGTTGGCCACCCCCGTGTTCAGCCTCCTGAAAGTGACTTGCCACCTCCAGGTTTTGTCTCCTGATTGATGGTTCAGATCCTGACTTTTCCCCCGGGGGACTTTCCTACCCAGTGGCTGAATGGATCTCTTGTGGCTTTGTCCAGGGAGAAGACAGGTGACCGCTAATAGGAACTGGGTCAACATGGTGAAGATTCAGGTCAGGAATGTTTTGTTTTTCGCAGTTAGCAGGGCTAGGGCTAGAATGAGGTCAGGAGATCAGTTTAGTGTCGGTATTGAATTCTTACCCTCTGGGCTTAAAAAAAGAAAAGCCCAAGGAATGTGGCCTCCCAAGGGCTGGGACAAGAGGCGAACCGTCAACAGGGAGAGCTGCTGGGTGGTTTACACCCCGATTTCCATTAGCTTCATCAGTTGTCTGGAATCAGGAGTTCAGAGAGACCCTCCAATGGTTTAGCAAATACAGAAATTTTGTCAGGTTTCTTCCCAGACAAACAGAGACCCATTGCATTGCTCAATGTCTGTATGGTGACAATTATATGCTGTGGTGTATGGAAAAGAGGAAAAGCCATAAGTGGGGGGCATCTCATCCCGCAGTACAGTGATACCAGGTTTTCATGGCACAGTGGCTTCCAGGAACCTAAAGAAAAATATTATGTTAAACTGTTTCCCTAATGTGACACTTTCTTCAAAACAGAAGCAGTGAAATGTTTGACTCAGTAACAATATTCTAGACCTTGTAATGGGACCTTGATGAATCTTTCATGCTTTTTGCTTGTTGTCAGTCTCGTGTTTTTCTCCTGGTCGGTTTGTTGCTGGTGATTTTACAGAGAATGGGACCTGGGTGACAAGCCCTCTTTATTTTGACTTGGAATTTTTTTCTGCCCGGAGTTGGAAGAGCTCTTACCTGGTGATTATTTGGGGCAGGTTTCCCCAAAGGCTGACAGGTAGTGTTGTGTGTCATTGCCACGGGGGATGTTAATTTTGATGTGGACACATTTGTCTTCCTACAAGACAAAATCCGATGTAGGGAAGACACAATCAAGCTCAGAATTATGCAGCACACTTAGGTGTGCATTATGTCTTCAAGACAGCTACTTGTGATCGTGGTAAAATGCGTTAGTGTATACCCGTGGGTGCGGGGTACTGGGGTAACACCTATTAGGGAATCGTGAATCTGGGACACATTTCATTTTTTCGCAGCTTGGCCGTCGATGCGGGCTGTTGTTTGCTGCCTCAGGACTCTCAAAGCAAACCGGTAAGCGAGTCACCTGTATACATTGTGGATCATGAGCACAAAGCGACTGGACTGGTGTTTACCCCCGACCAGATCGATGGCGCTGACCGAGTGTTGTGGAGAGATCTTTTGAATCTCCCAGTCTTGAGTGTTTATCTCTTCGTATTCCCCCCCTTCGATCTCTAGTCTCAGGTTTCTTCTGTGAGATATGCTCCCCCCCCCCCCATATTCTTCCTTTCAGCTTCGAAACACCGTAAGATACCGATTAAGCCCGTGGGCTTCGGTGCCAGAGAGAGCGAGGCTCAAATCCTACACCTGCACTTGTTAGCTTTGACACGTGTGACTGACCTCTCCGAATTCCAGTGTTACTATCCATGAGAAAGGGACGAAAGTAATAACAAAGTGCAGTTATATGTTGTCACGTAAATAGAATGAGATTCTCTGGCCTAGTGACTAAATAAGCATCAGCGGCTATTGTCATCACCCTTATTTAATTTCTATGAGTGTGTCTAACGCAGCACCACTGTGGGGACACATTAGACAATGAGAAAATTCCTCAGCACAAACGAGCCTGGTGTAAGGGCTGTCTCTCTAGGAATTGTTAACCTGACCCTCCCTCTTTGGTCATCTTACCCCATCTTCTGTATTCTAGCAGGAAGACCGGCCAGCCCCAGTGAAGACCGAGAAGCCGCAGAATCTTAGGGGAGTTCATGACTATGCCCAGAGCGGCCTGCCCAAGACTGACGCCCAACAGAGTCATTGCCACACCTTATGTCGACCGCCATGACGGCATCTGGGCCGCCTGCTTTAGCAGGACCCTGAGCCAAAGGGAGCCATTTATAGGCTTGCGGAAAACTTCATGCAGGAGGAGCGATTCTATGTTGGAGACTATCTAAAAGAACCAATCGGATTCTCTCAGAGTATATCAGGGAGGGACAGAGAGCTCGAGGGGGAGGGAGAGAGAGAAGGAGGGAGGGGAGAGAGAGAGAAAGAAGGAAGGAGAGGGAGAGGGAGAGGGGAAAGATGGAGAGAGACCGTCAGTCTCTGGGTAGTGCTGGCCCTCACAGGTGACCACGTTCTGTAATTTCCTTACTTCCTTTCTTTGGCCAGCAGACTGCCATCGCCTGTGGGCCTCCGTGTTCAAGCATCTGGCAGGTACACCTAGCTGACCCTGACCTTTAGTCACCTCCCGGATTGGCCTTGGCTGAAACCCCCGTGCACCGTGAGCTCAAGGTACAGACTGGGAGGAGAAAGGTCAAGGGGGAGACTCCTGTGACTGCCTTAAAACAAGAAAGCACGTGATTTATCAACCGGAAGACATCTCGTTTATCTCCGTACATGGCCACGTGTGCCGTTTTGTCCACCTAAAATGCTCTTGGCCCTTTTGTCCGGCGGTCCGAACCCCCCTCCAGATCCCCGCAGAACGTGATGGGAATTCACAGCCTCCAGCCGGCAGGCCTGCCCCTGCGTGTGCCAGCTCTTGGTTATTCCTGCCGTCCCGTATCAAGGAATGTGGTAAGAGAAATCCTGCTTTGCAAAGAGGATTCCGTCCACCCGTGTTTTCCCTTGTTTTGTGTCTGAGAAGCTCCGTCTTCTCTTTCGCGCGTGGCTTCTGAAACAAGTCCCGTGCTTCGTGCATGATTGACGCCCCACGTGCGGTGACCAGTGTTCGCTGTAACAGATAGCAGCAGTAAGTGACGCCAACGACGTAACGTGGGGACCCTGCCCTGTGTCAGATACGCTGCTTGGCTCTACTTACCTCGTCTCTGTTCCTCATGTTGATCTGAAAGAAGGGTATTTTTCATTCCTAGTTTGCAGATGGGGAAAATGAAAGTCAGAAAAGTTCCGTGATTTTGCCAAAGTGGCACAGCTTTCGAGTGCCCCGATCGAGAGTAAACTCGGTGCCTGCTTCTCTTGCACACGGATGGCTCACGTTTTCCGTGCTCTTCTGAGGGGACTCTGTGTCTCAGGTGCTGCTGCTGTGACCTGGAGACTGAAATGTGAGCTAAACAACCTTATACGTTGTCTTGAAACTATTCTGCCTTTCTGAGCTAAGATGTCTCTTCCTTCAATGGCTTGGAAGGAAACAGAAAATCATTGATTTGTTATCTAGAGTTCTCTTCCTATTTTGCAGTTCTGGAAAGTCCAGTGGTGATTCAGACACATAAAACCAACCTCAAAGTTTCTACTAAAGGTGTGCAGCTCTGTGCTGCCTACCCCAAGGGCGCGGCCCGCAGAGTGTTCATACCTGCCTTCAGTGCAAACCACAAATACTGTCTGGAGCCGAAGTCACACAACGTGACTCATATTGTGCGGTGACTCTGGGTGCCTTGAATCTTATCAACGTACAAGACATTATAGACAGCTGTTTCAAAGCGTACGTGTTCGTGTCAATAGTGTAAAACCAGTATTTAGGTCACGAACACTCTCATCAAGAGGGTTACTTACAATTGGCTTACTTCTGGATCGATCATTTTGACTCGAGTCTGTTGACGCACAGGGTCACAACCGTTTCGGGCGTATGACATCGTGGTTCGCACGTGTGCAGGCTATGCCGTGCTCACCACCCGTGTGCCACACCTGTCACCGTGCAACATGCTTCCAGTGCCACGGACTGTGCTCTCCGTGCTGTGCCTTCCGTGCCCCTGACTTCATGCCGTGACTGGAAGGCTGGGCCTGGCACTGCCCTCCACCCATGCTGGGCAACCCCCACCTCCTTCCCTCTGGCAACACTCAGGTTGTTCTCTGTATTTATAGGTCTGAGTCTGCTTTTTGTTTGTCTATTCATGGTTTTTTTTAGATTCTACTTACCAGTGAAATCACATGGTATTTGCCTCTCTCTTGGTCTGAGTTGTATCACTTAGCCTAACACCCTGTAGCTCCATCCATGTTGCAGCCCATGGCACAATCGCATCCTTCTTGGTAAGGATGCATATCTGTGTGTGTGTGTGTGTGTGTGTGTGCGCATGTACGTATATTATCCATTCCTCTGTTGATGGACACTTCGGTTGCTTCCATATCCTGGCCATTGTAAATAAGGCACACAGAGGGGTGCATGTATCTTTCTGAATTAGCGTTTTTGTTTTCTTTGGGTAAATACCCAGTAGTGGAACTAATGGATCGTATGGTAATTTTACTTTTAATTTTTTGAGGAACCTCCATACTGTTTTCCAGAGCGGCTGCGCCAGTTTGCCTTCCCACCAAGTGTGCAAGAGGGCTCCCCTTTCTCCGCATCCTCACCAACACCTGTTGTTTCCTGAGTTGTTCATGTTAGCCACTCTGACAGGTGTGAGGTGATATGTCATCGTGGTTTTGATTTCTCTTTCCCAGATGATCAGTGATGTTGAGCATGTTTTCATGTGTCAGTTGGCCATCTGGGTGTCTTCTTTGGAAAAATGCCTATCCAGGTCCTCTGCCCGTGTTTTAATCGGATTGGGTTATTTTCTGTTGAGTTGTATAAGTGCCCTATATATTTTGGATATTACGTTAATTACAACTTAAATGGAAATTGGGCCTAGGTGATTTTTACGTTTAATCCATCTATCGACCAAGTCCTTCTTGAGCACCGACTTCATAATTCAAGACTTAAAAAAATAATTACAAACAGTATACAGCCCATGGGAAGACGATTATGAATCATCAGGAGGTTCACAGAGGACTCTCTTCAGACAGCGACAATCAGTCTCTCAGACTCCTGCTGATTACTCGTGTCCTGACCAGGGAGCTGTGTCACAGTCCGCTGTCGGTTTTCCTGAAGCTCACGTGTATGTGAACCACACGGGCGGTCACACTTCTGTGGCAGGGCACGTAAATACGCTTCTGCACAGGGAACGTAGGTCAGGCTGGTCTAGACGGGACCTCAACATCTTCTTGTGTCTCCTCTGCTCTAACATCCCTTACCCTGAAAATCATCTTCACATCATAGCAGCGCAACGTGGACCCGAAATATTCACCAGCAGCTGACGGGTCAGCACCTCAGTGTTCATATGGACCGAGGAATGCAATTGCTAGGGACAAATACGACTAATGGAAAATTCTATCCAGTAATCTGCATGTTCTTTTCCACTGACAGATACATATGTGAGAAATAGAACCAAGAGTAGGGTTTTTATAGCTTATCTGGAGGCAGAGCAAAGGGCCCTGCATGACCTTATGGGATGCCTCCTTCAGACCTGATCTTCTCCCTGACAGACTAGGCACCCGGGCCGAAGACCGCAGCTAATGCTGCAGGCAAATTTGCCTATATATAAACCTTCCTCTTTAAAAATGATATAGAAGGAATAAGATTTGTAAAGCCCAATGGAACCCAAGAGATTAGGAGGATCCATTAGCACATGAGAGGTTTCAATAAATTTCTAAAATGAACAAAATGAGAATACTTGGTTTGTAAAATTCTGTTTAATACTCATATTTTTAAAAATGTGTTCAGAATTCATAACATTTAAAAATCATTGAAATTAAATAGTTAATGCATTTTACTTTAAATTTTTAAAATTTTTTTTAACATTTATTCATTTTTGAGAGACAGAGACAGAGTGCGAGTGGAGGAGGGCAGAGGGAGTTTAAATTTTTTTTTTTTACATTTATTTATTTTCAAGAGACAGAGGGAGACAGAGCACAAGTGGGGGAGGGACAGAGAGAGAGGGAGACACAGAATCCGAAGCAGGCTCCAGGCTCTGAGTAGCTGTCAGCACAGAGCCCGATGCAGGGCTCGAACTCACGAACTTCAAGATCATGACCTAAGCCAAAGTCAGACACTTAACCGACAGAGCCACCCAGGCACCCCAATGTATTTTACTTTAAAAATGTATGAACGTTATAGAACATAAAATGTATTAACACTGAAATATGTGTTATCTTTCCAAAATAAATTATCAAAATAAATAGTTTAAAAGGGCATTATTAAAATAAAAGACCAAATTATTTGCATAGCCTTTCATTTCACCATTTATAGATCAAGTTTTCCCACATTGATTTTCAATATTCTCATCTTCATATCCTACATTTTGGGGGAAATCTTCCACTTTGATGTTGGTTATAATTCAATAAGTTGTCTCCATTAATTATGTGAGGTCAGTCATGGGGAATAATAACAATAAAGTGCTGACATTATAATAATAAAATGACTGAAATTTTAAAATTTGTTGTGTCATTTTCTGGGTTATCATTTATGATAATGTCACTATCACTGCAACGGAGAGAAAGAGGCAGTGCCTTGTACAGTTCGAGGAAATGTGCACCTGACCGTCCGCCGTCCCTTGGGACGGCAGAAAATAGGTTGAGAATGGATGAGTGAACCCAGCTCTCACCAGCAAGCCATGTGTGACCACCACTGGTTTCTGGGAACCGCTTCCTGATTTCATGCCTCACTTTGGAGGAGAGGGTCATCTTAATTTGGGGGCTTGTGACCTGCCTCCATCCCTATCAACTGACGTGGTTCTGTAATAAGATCCTGGTTAATGATAGGGCACACGGGTTCAGATCGTGTATTTAATCCGGATATGGAAAAATACCCTGGGAGCAAATGAAATAAATAGGACGAATATTTCCATTCTTACAAGTTATGCAACATATTTGACCCTTCGAGCTGAAAGCACTTACAAGGTAGCCGGAAGCCAGCGGGTGTAGAACTTTCCAAAATGTGTAAATGTGTATATCATTGGAAGAAGAATAGATCAAATTCAGTATTTAACCTCTTTCTTGATCAATCTCATCAGCTGGACATTTTCACTTAATCATTTGTGTTTGTCAGTGTTTTGGAAATTCTGGAAAGAATTTTGGTTTTGGAAAAACTTGACACATAGCCTTAACGATGCTTTACCGGGCAAATGGCTCATTTCCTACATCTGGATGAAGTTATCCCATTGAGGGCTGGGCCCATGGTGAAGATGGTCCTCGCGACAAGGTGATTAGATGGGGTCCATGTTGAGCCACACTACCAGTGACACTTGCTGGGACAGTTCCTCGAGCCCTGCAGTCCTGTCTAGTTCCTATCCTCACCCGGGTGCTGGGACGGCCCCACTCAGGTTCTTGGCCACTCTCCAGTGAGTAAGAGGGAAGACAGAAGGACAGTGTTTGGCCCTTGGCTGTTTTGGAATAAATGCCATTTCTTTTCTCCCCTCCCTTCCTTCTCCCTTCCCTTCCTCCCTCCCTTCCTCCCTCCCTTCCTCCATCACAGAGCAAATAACAAGCTCCCTGTTGCATAACCAATTTGACAGATAAAATCCTCCAGAAAAAAAAAAAAAAGCAGAGCTACGTTCTACAATTTAAGGTCATGAAACAGGGACTGAAGCCTCTGTATTTATTGATAAGCTTCTCCTTTGGATAAAAACAAATGTGCTAGACTTGCCCCGTCCTTGAACAGAAAGTAATGCAAACAAAATCTGGACAAGAAACAAATCATATGCTAAGTTTTGACCCTGTAAAAGCGGCTCAGGGAGGCGGCTGTTCAAGTTCTCTCCCCCCAAACCCACACTCCCAGACAAAGGTGTCTGCAGGGCGTGGGACAGCTACGTGCCACAGCCCCTCTGTGCTGGGTTCCTTCTCAAGTGAGCTAAATCACACCTCAAGGGAAGCAAACAGTTAGGACTGAGATAATTCAGCAAGAAAGCTGTAGATAATCACCCTGAACCTGTCTTTTATCTGTGTCCACTCATTTTTCTTTTCATCTGTTCATCCATTGACATCTTAATTGAGCTCCTAACGTGTGAGAACCATGAGCCAAATCCTTAAGGATGTAAAGATCGGTAAGAAACTTTGTGTTCAATTTCAAATGCATCTGAAAGATATTTCTCTACTGGTGAATGCCTTTTAAAGTAAACCTGCATCGACTTAAAGGCTGATAACATAGTTAAATACATACATTTAAATCCATACATAGTTAAACACATAACATGGTTACATACATTTACACACATAGTGTGTGTAAGTCTCAGTCAGCAAAATGTTGGAGAAAGAAACACGTCAGTGTCTTTATGTGCTAACGTTTCGTCGTACTTGAAAGGGAAAGTGAGTGAGCGTTCAGGAGCTGATTCTTTCTAAGAATCTATAAATGGAAAGATTTTCAGCTTTTTAAAACAGTATTTCTTTGAGATGGTGACTCAGAACTCTAGGACCACCTGTTCAGTCTTCTAATGTATCACTTACTGGTCGTGGGGTAGGTTGAAGACTAATTTATTAGTTGTTCTCAGTTATCTCTGGCCTGACACCTTGATGAAATTAAAACAAAATTCACATGTTTTATCATAACTGGAATTTTCCCATTCTTATTTAACATCATTAATGTCTCACAGTGGTTATGTCTTATGATGACAGTACAGTTTGGATTTCTTTTTAACCAAGAATACTTGTAAACACATCAAACTCGAGGCCATCTTTACTATACCGTGGTATATCTTAGATTTTTGATTCCATAAGGAAATAAAAAAGAATCATCAAAAGGATAGATGCTCAAAGCGCAACTGTCTTTAAAAGGTGACACTCGGGGGCTTCCTGAAACACCTCTGTGTGCACGTGTGTTTGTCAGAATAGCGAGTGGCATTCCAGGTCTTTGCCGTCCAAGCCTCAAGGTTGTGGAGATGAGACCCAAGCCAATTGCTCTAGAGTTTTCCGGGACACTGCCGGCATCAACACCTTCTTTGGAGACAGAGAGTGATGGCGAACGGATTGTCTTTATTGAAGACTTCCCAATTTTCTAACGCACGCTCCTCGAAGAGATAGGTTATGTTCTTGTTTTGACAATTCTCCCAGCTGCTTTCTGAGTTGTGTTCCTGTTACAACATGGAGCTTCCTGTCCCATTTGGCGGGTCCTTTGGACAACCGGCTCCCACCTTTCCTCCAGGTGCCCCCCTGGGAGACAGGGTTCAGTGGGATGACAGTGAACTCCAGGCAAGTGATTCCTCAGGTAACGGTGAACGTTCTTCGGTTAAGACTGTGTGATCCCGGTCACTGGGCTTGGGTAGTCACCGAACATGGAGAATGGTCAAAGTTACAGATTCTCCCCCTTGGGAGAAAATTGCTTTGCTCGTTTCATGTACATAAGGGGTCAAAACATTGTGTTTTCCCTCTCCTGTCCCCAAACAGCAATAAAACAGAATCAACCCACATGCTCTCTGGGGTCTTGGAGGGTCGAGCTGACACCAGGAGGTGTGTGGTCACACTAGAAAGTTCAACCTGACCCGGTTTCCCCCTGTGGTTGAAAACAGTGTAACAGAGTTTACCAATTGTTGGTCATTTAAACTTCATGCGGTGAAAATTATTTATAGCGATTTGCTAATAGAACATGTCGTCATTCAGACATAAAACGAGGATATTTATTGCATGTTTCGCTGCTATCACTTTCCTTCCCTTCATCAAATATTGACTAAATATTATATTATTGAGAGTTAGGCAATAGAGGCATTAAATGTCTCCCTGCGACCTCTCTACTTGTTTGTTAGAAACAGAACGTGTCATTGTGGCCCCAGCTGGCACAGAAGACACATCCCACATAGTAACCTAGCCAGCTTCAGGAAACCGGGTATAAAAATTTCCCTAACTTGGGCAAGCGTGGAATTAGGAAGGTGTGTGTGTTTTTATCCACCGCGTACTAATATTTATATTTGCCAAGTGCTTTCTGCCAGAAGGCTTTCCTGAATCAACAGAAATTCTTGCAATTGGCATGTGTATCATTTTTATGCAAATGTTAGTGTTGCTTTAAAACATAGCACCAAAAAACCGAACTTTGGAGAAACTCCGTAGTCACTCAGTTCGGATTTTAATCTCTGCGGACAGTTTACACTGAGCATTTACTAACTGCCGGGTGCTTTGGGTATTAATAATATAGGTAGCAACAAAAGCTAATTGAAGTCTTATAATGTGCCGTGTGCTTGACAACTAAATCCCGTCACTAATCCTATAAGGCTGATTTTATTATCCCCCCTGCACAAATGAGGAAATGCACTCTGGCCTCCCTGGCTAAAGGGCCCATACCTGTTACCAGCACAGGGTTGGCTCCTTCTTTCACATACTTCAAACGAATTCAGTTTGTTTAAATATAATTTAAAGCTTGTGGTGCCCATGTGGTCCACTTTTTCGCTGGAAGTAGACCAGCGGCCATGACTGTTCTCTCGTTCACTGCTGCCTAACGACTGAGCCGTCCGGACGCACACCTCAGCGATGCAGTCTCAGCGGCTCCAACCTGCACCCCTTGGACACTATGCCGGGTCAGGGTCACTCCCGCAGGCCACCGAGGGGGGTGTCCTTACAGGTTTTGCCTTTTGTCCCCCTTCCCTAAATGTGCAATATGGGAGGGCCGTAATTAAGGCCTGGAAAAGACGTCTGAAAGTATCTTTTAGAAGAGCTGGTTTTGGGTGGCTTTTGTGTAGATCATCCACGGTGTGTCTGTGGACTTATACCTGTTGGCTGTTGCTGTGCTTGGATTTGGCCACGCCGTGGGCTCCCGTCACTGCAGGGACCACAAGGCTCAGAGGTACCGCTCGGTGCACACGCACCCTGGCAAGAGAAGGATCTTCTCGGGGTTGATGTCAAAGGCCTCTAGCTCTCTGTGGTTTGCTACCGTTTGACTCTTCCCATTCTTGAAGATTCATTTCCCTTGCGAATCCCCTAAAACAGCTTCCTCCGGTCTGTGTGCCGCCGGGCCCCAGTGCTGCGAGAAGCTACCTGGAAAGCGTGTTCCAAGCTCTCTCGCCCTCCTAGATTTGCACGCCGTGTTGAAAGCATGTTCCAAGCTCTAGCCTTCTCCTAAATTTTCATTGCATGTTGAAAGCATGTTCTAAGCTCTAGGCCCCTCCTAGATTTGCATGCCGTGTTGAAAGCATGTTCCAAGCTCTAGCCTTCTCCTAAATTTTCATTGCATGTTGAAAGCATGTTCTAAGCTCTAGGCCCCTCCTAGATTTGCATGCCGTGTTGAAGCCCTGAGGAGTCCTCCAGGAAAAAACTGCTCATGGTTGTGTGACTGAATACCTCCTAAACTTGCTCGACCATAGAAATTCCCCTCTTCCTTTCCTCCTACTATCAATATTAGCAGAACACCTCTGACATCGCATGGAATTGGGGTTCAAAGCACCCCTGTGGGAAATGCAGTCCTAAGACATACACCAGTGAGGAGTCTTTCTCCCTGACTTTGGGACGTCTGGATCTGAGGGAATCAGGCTTAGCAGCTTGGCCTCCATTTATTTTTCCTCCCAACTTTTAACTAGTCTCAAAGAACTTATTTTGTACTCATTAAATGATCTTTATACATCTGGTCTAAGCCTCTCCAAGTCTTTTTCCCATATCGGGAATGCATGGCTGACTTAATGTGCAATGTTTTTACTGAGGAACACGGCCTCGGTCTTTGGCCAGACCAGGATGAGATGTTCCTTGCTCGTATGCTTTGGGGATAAGGTAGAACAGAATTATATTTGAATTCAAAATAAGACCTTTATTTCATATGGTTTTCTCACTCTCTGAAATTTAAGAACAGGGAGCTATTATTATCCTTATTCATATCTGAAAATAAATCTAATTTGTACATGAAGATGTACATTACATTATACAAGAAGATACAGTAAGTCAGTGCTGATTGGGACTGAAAACGTACCTCTGTTTCCCATTTTATTCCTCATTTTGTCACCTGTATCAGTCGGGATCCAATCAGGACCAGAAGCCACTCTAGGCATTAAACAGAGGACTGAGTTTCACAGGTGACGGAAGAGCTAAGAAGATAAACAGGAAAGAGTGAATCAACCTAGAAATTAGAAACGTCAAAAGCCCCAGCAGCCCCTGGGGCCTCGGGGACCTGGGAGCAGGTGACATGACCAAGTCCAAGGCTGAGCGATCTGCAGGTAGGGGGCATGGGGGGTAGGGTGGTGGTGCTGGACCTACGGGTGTTCAGGGGAGGGGGGGGGGGCGGACCTGTGGATCTGTAGGTGCGGGTGTCGTTCCAGGCTTGGTTGTAAACATACCTCCTTGAAATATCTCCCCGCAGACACTGGTGATGATGTGGCCCCTGTGCTGAGCCCAGGTTTTGCTGGGTGCTCTGTGGTTACTTACTGCGAATTAGTTAAATGTATCAAGCGCTTACTATGTGCCAGGCAAGGTAGCAAACGGTCTTCAGTCCATACGTCCTTCAGTGATCATGTAACCTGTAAGATAGGTCCTGTGATGATCCCATTTGTAAAGTGAAGAAAATACCTTTCCTCCCCACTCTGCTCCAGCCACACTGGACTTCCTGACGCTTTCCTCAAGTATGCCAGCCGCATTCTCACCTCAGGGCCTTTGCACTTGTCTCCTTTCTGCTGAGAACATTCTTGCCCCAGATCACTCAATAACCTTCATCTCCCTCAGATTCTTGCTCACAAGTCCCTTTCTCAGTGAGCCCCTTTGCCACCTTATATAAATTGCAACACTCCCCCTTGACCCCCGACTTGCGCTCTCTCTCTTTCCTGCTCTGTTTTTCTCTCTAATTACCTCTCTCCCCCTAGTAGAGTGTTAGCCACTTAAGGACCGGGATTCCGACGTGTTTTGTTCACTGCTGTATCAGTGACAGCCAACAAGTGGCACGTGTGACAGGGCTAATGCATGGCAGGGTTGGGATTGGGGCGGGTGTAACGGTCGTCAAGGCCCCTCTGCATGGTCTTCGCAGACTCAGCGAAGAGCGGAATCGATGGAGAGGGAAAAGAAACAAACACCCATCCTGCAGTCCATGGCTCAAAAGGGTTCCTTTTCCATTTAGATGTCAGCTTATAATGCTCCTTGCCTGAGACGTGTTTTAATTGCTTGGTCATAACCTTCCCGCCAAGTTTAAGGCCTTTCTTTGACTCATTGTCATTAACAGGGAAAAAGTTGGGGGCCCTCACATCGCGCTGATGGACGCCCCAAGGAAATGAGTGAAGTTAGTGCACACCCGAGGCCCGGACGCTGGCCCCGATCCTAAGGCCGGGATGGCTGCTTTCTTCCTGCGCGTGGAGGTGTGAAACCAGCCTGGTAGCGGGACTCACGGGGAGTCACCGTTGACAGTGTATACTTCCTGCCTACGGTTTTCCGGAATTATCCAACTGGAGTTTATGAAAACTTTTCAGGTATTAACCTCTTTAACACATAGTATTATTAAGATACATCGTGTGCAGTTTTGAGCTCCTTCTCAGTTTTGTGACAGGTTCAGGGAAGGGCGAACCAGGGAGCACGTACCTGATTCATTCCCATCGCCTTCCTGGAATTGAAAATAAAGGCAGATTCAACAAAGCAACAACATGGCAAGTTTTTCTATTCCAGAAACTACTGTTTTTTTTTTTAAAAAAAAAACCTTTGAGATTGACTATTGTCTAAATAAATCAACTTTCAGAATATATGTAGGGGATTATCTAAAAAATCTCGAGGTATTATGGGAATATTCCCTTCTAGGTTTCTCCTTAGTTTCCAGCCACCATGCGGCACGTTTATTTACTTTTTTTGTGTATTATTTTTTAAATCAGAAATTCTGTTTTTAAAGGCATGGAACCCATGCCGTGGGGCTGCAGGGGGGTCAGAAACTAGGCAACCATCGGATGTGTTTCTACCAACCATTGCTTCCTGCTTCTGCACACTCAAATCCTTAACTTGCAGAAGAATAAACACACCAAGCGTCACCACCAGCATTGTTGATTTACCATGCTCTAAACTGAAACCAGACTTTTTGTCTTAAAGATTGTTTGACTTCTAGAATTTTCAGAATTGTAATCCAACGCAGCTGACCCTTTGTTCCCGGTTTTCCTGTTCTGGAATCTTCCTGTGCTTTACTCAGGGGTTGGTCATGGACATCTCTGGTTCTGTCCTGGGTGATGTCTTGAGCTTAGATGATGATGTAGGTCTTAAAAAGTCCCATATTGCTTCTGTCTGAATCAGCAGTAGATACACATTTCTCACTGGGTCCACTGTTGTTTGCTCATTCTACAGCTTTTCCAATTTCCAGTGTCCAGCAGGCTCGTTAGAACCACTTGTGAATACCAGCTCAGCTAATTGTGTTAAAGGTCTCATTTGACACCATAAACCACTTCACCGGTGGTTAGGACTGGCTTTCATTCCAACGCTTAACAGCCAGAGATAAGGACTCGTGTTGACAAGCAATTTGCCCACACATTTCCCTGTGATGACACATCCTAATCACCGGCCAAGTGCACTCCTCTGTGAACAGTAGCCCACGGATAAGCAGTCTGATTGTTTTCTTAAGGAATCAATTTCTATTTTAACCTTCTGAGCAATTTTTATTTACCTTACCAAGAACACTACAGAAAGTGAACAGTGTGTTCTCATCAACCTGTTTCTTATTTTGCACTGTTTATATTCTTAAGTGGAATGAGACCAATAAAATACTAACGTGTTTGTAATTAACATTATTTGTGAAGTTGAAATACCATGACATTTACTTATTGTCATTTCTCATTAAAAAATGTGTCTTTGCAGGGAGGTAATATTTTAACTAACCCAAGAAAAAGGCTCTTATCTTCATTCTACCTGCGCAGGGACTAGCACGGTATCCCGCAGAGTTGATGCCCAATCAATAGTTGCTGGTTTAATAACTAAAGCGGCTTTTTAAGACATTCTGGTTTATTTGTTTGTTTGTTTGTTTCTTTTTTTAAAAGTATAATTTATTGTCAAATTGGCTAACATACAGTGTATACAGTGTGCTCTTTGTTTTGAGGGTAGATTCCCATGATTCATTGCTTATAGACTAAAACACTCTACATTTTTTTTCTTTTAACGTTTATTCATTTCTGAGACACAGACAGATCATGAGCAGGAGAGGGGCAGAGAGAGAGGAAGACACAGAATCTGAAGCAGGCTCCAGGCTCCGAGCTGTCAGCACAGAGCCCGACGCGGGACTCGAACCCATGAACCATGAGATCATGACCCCAGCCGAAGTCGGCCACTTAACCGACCGACCCAGACACCCCTACATACTAAAACATTCTAGCTTAACGTGGTAACATGTCTACAGATATATGAGAACCTACAAGTACTTAACCTATGTGATGTGTCTCTCCCCCTTCCACATGTTACATAAAATGTCATTTGTTTCCAGAGGTCTTTCGGGCTTCTTTTTAAATATCTGAAACTTGAAAAGCCTTATTTTATTGGTAAAAATAAATGGTACCTAATGAACTGATTTCCTAGATGCTTAGTAGATGAATCAAAGTTTTGGATAATTATCACTTAATCTAAAATAAGCTGTTGTAAAGAGACTGAAGTTATTGTTTTGCATTGCTGGTTGAGCCCAAACCTAATCCTGGACTCATTAGAAATATTTATTGTAAGGATCTATTTGGCTCTGTTTTGGGAAAAGCATAAATTTCCCTCAAGTGGAGCAGCTGGGTGGTTCAGTCAGTTAAGCTTCTGACTCTTGATTTTGGCTCCAGTCATCATCCCAGGGTCATTAGATCGAGCCCCACGTGGGGCTCTGTGCTGAGTGTGGAACCCGCCTAAGATTGTCTCTCTCTGTCTCTGTCTCTGTCTCTGTCCTCTCTCTCTGCTCTTCCCCCACTTGCATGCACTTTCTCTCTCTCTCTCAAAAAAGAAAACAAATTCCTCAACTGATCGCCCACATTTCACAGGCTTTCTGCTCACCCTGAGGTACCGGCCAGTGGAGGTGATGACGTTTTTACTCACACACGGGTGCCCCTTCCTGACCCACCCGAATCTGTATTCACGCTCCTTCTTTTTCTCTTCCTGTTCCGGACCTGAGCCCTGACTCTTGGTCACTTAAATTAACGTGCATCAATTTCTGTCGTTCGATCTGAAGATCATGACTCATATTCTTCCATCCATTTACATCGCCGGGGGACCAAAGACAGCGTTCTGATTTCATGGAACTCACTGTGTGAGGTTCTGAAGGGGGTAATAGAGGTTCTGAAGGGGATAATAGAAATAGACCTCGAGGACGGCTTTCCTGAGTGTTGGACCTAAGGCACTTCTACTGTGCAAACTTAAAAATAAAAATTGAGAAACTTGACAATGGCCATGAGCTTCCCTAGCCCCCCCAGTTTTCCTGGATACTCCCAGACGTGTGGGAACAAAGCAGTTCGGTTTCTGAGAATTAATGGGGTAGAGGCCAGGCTGGATGGTGGTGAAGAACACGAAGTCTTGAGTCTAGTGGCTTGGATTGGAATGCCGAGAGGACCGTCTATTAACTCTGTGACCCAAAGCAAGCATTTAACTTGTCTGTGTCTCAGATTATTCATCTGTACGGTGGAAACAAGCCTTCCAGCGGTCCCTACTTCACGCGGCTGTCATACAGATTAAATGAGATCATGCCTTTTAAGCCTCGCGGGTAGTGATCCCTCAATACGTGGTAGCCGTTACGCTGTCTTCCAGTATCTTCTCCTCCCTCGTCCTGGACCTGCCGGGCATTTGAGCGGGACTCCACGTCTGTTAGGGGTCACACCAGAGCCTTTAGATTTCAACCGTCGCATCAATGCCGTGGATGTCCCCTGGTGCCTCCGGGGCTCTGAGCGTGGGTCTGGTCCAGTCTGCGGCCTCAGGTAGACAGCGTTGCCCTCTGTAATTGCTTTGGGGACAGTGATGTTTGCAGGTCACAGGGGTACAGATGCTGTAGAAGCAGGACTCAGTGTGCCTGTAAGGAAGGAGTGCAGCGTCTTGATTTTCTTCTCCGAAAACAATAAAAGTGGCTGCTTTCCTAGGAGGGAACAACCTTTTTCCCAGTGGAGTGAACAACTCACTAGTCTGTTTCTTCCCACAGCATCCCTAAATGTGCTGAGGCCGTTTGTTTGGCCAGATGGTTTTTGGGCCCCTGGTGAAATGAGAGATGGCCTCATTTCCTATTTCCCTCAAATTCTCCCACAAACCACACTTCTTGGGAGGAAAGCAAAAGTCGCCCTGTAAGCATGTTTACTTTCAGCTCCCTAGGAAGCGGAGCGTGTCCTCAGACGATGAGTCACCCCTGCAGGTCTATAAAATAAAGGTGCGCGTCTGCAGGGGCCAGCAGCCTCCGGGCACAACCGTCAGGATGCACCGGGCCTTCCTCGCCGCCCTCCTCCTCTGGAGCTGGGCTCGCTGTCGGTCCCTGCCCCTTCCCAGCGATGGTGACGACGACCTGTCCGAGGAAGACTTCCAGTTGGCAGAGGTACAGTATCCGGCCGGTCCCAGCGCCGCGCCCCGTCTCCCCGACGCCCTTCCCTTTTCCAGCAGGTGCCTCTGTTCTCTCTTCCAGCGCTACCTGAAATCTTACTACTACCCGATGAATCCCGCTGGAATCCTGAAGAAAGCGGCCACGAGCTCCGTGGCCGACAGGCTCCGAGAAATGCAAGCCTTTTTTGGCTTAGAGGTCACCGGCAAGCTCGATGACAACACCTTAGACGTCATGAAGAAACCGAGATGTGGGGTCCCCGATGTGGGCGAGTACAACGTTTTCCCCCGAACGCTCAAGTGGTCCAAGACGAACTTAACCTACAGGTACGTCAGAGGTTATCTTTCTTTAAGATTTGCTACTTTGGAAAACAGCATGAAATGCCTAATTTTCAGCACAGGCTGTAGGGGACAGAACATGTTGGTCCCGTTTTTTTAAAGATAGGCTTTAAATATTTAACTAGAAGTTAAAGAATTCCACTGATGACGTTAATACTATTGGTGAGAACGTCCCCTAACATCTATTATTGTTTCCTTAACCCAGAATTACTGTATGTTAAAAACCTCAAAGTATTTTTTTTTTTAGAAAAGAGATCAAATTAGAAGTAAAAGTAGGTTTAATAAATTATGCAAATGTACTACATCAGGCATATTTACTAATAGTGCTTAAAAGTGGAGAGTCCTGCTGTCTCTAGGAACTTCACAGAGCTATTGCATTTTTGGGGTATAGCGATACAATTGCAAACTTGTATCATTCAGTATAAGTTTTATTAAGTATATGAATACTTTGAGATGCCTGGGGGGCTCAATCAGTTGAGCATTCAACTTCAACTCAGGTTATGATCTCACAGTTCGTGAGCTCGAGTCCTGCCTCGGGCTCTGTGCTGACAGCTGGGAGCCTGGAGCCTGCTGAGATTCTGTGTCTCCCTCTCTCTCTGCCCCTCCCCTGCTCATGCTCTGTCTCTCTCTCTCTCTTAAAAATAAATAAACATTAAAAAATTTTTTTAATTAAATATGTGAATACTTTAAATGTAAGATTCCAAGTGGTCAGATATTTGGAGATAGTCAAATGTCTGACTGAATTCATTTTGTTACCTTTGTATGGCCTCATAATTCCTAAGTTCTTTGAAATGATGGGCCTCTACCAGAACTTTCAGAGAAGGCATGGCATTTGAGTCAAAAAGCAGTATTCCAAGAAAATATGTTATCAAATACCCTTTGCCTTCCAGAAATGTAATCGAAACTTTCTCTGTTAAATAGGATTGTGAATTATACCCCTGATCTGACTCATTCTGAAGTCGAAAAGGCATTCAAAAAAGCCCTCAAAGTTTGGTCTGATGTGACACCACTGAACTTCACCAGACTCCATGATGGCACTGCTGACATCATGATCTCTTTTGGAACTAAAGGTGATGACATTGTGGAGACATTTTTACATGCTGCTCCTTACTTGTCTCCATTCTTTTTTCCCTCCTTTCGGTCATTCATCTCTTTTTACAGAATCCACCCAGCATTGTGCCGGGCACTAGTGGGTATAATTAGATTCTGAACTCTTGCTTTTGTGTGTAGAGCATGGCGACTTCTACCCATTTGATGGACCCTCTGGTCTGCTGGCTCATGCTTTTCCTCCTGGGCCAAATTATGGAGGCGACGCCCATTTTGATGATGACGAAACATGGACAAGTACTTCCAAAGGTAATATTTCTGATGAAGATATGTCACGATTACTAGATTAGATGAGACAGTGATCCCATTGACAAGAAATTACGGAGCATACCGTAAATTATATTTGATAGTTGCTTCTATTTTTCAAAACCATTACAAATGTGTCTTATGTTTATTAGTCTCTATAAGTGACATTTCTACAAACCTGTGTGAAATATTAGAAGTGAGCAGTTCAGTTTAGTGGCCTGAGGGATACTAGCTAACTTTCAATTAGGACCAACATGTCTTTCTGTCAGCCAAGGTGGTGTTACTACAGATTACCTTTTGGCATGTTAAGGAAGTACAGTTTGTTACAAACACGTACCTAAAAACTATTAGGGCTGGATAGGCAAGTCATAGATGAGTTGGATGTGAGTCGAAATAGTTTTTTTTTCCTTGACAGAAATAGCACAAGTGCAGTCAATTTTCTGTTTTCTGTTATATGCGTTACTTGTTTGAGACATGTGTATGTCACTGATTTACAAACACCCTTACAACAGATCAAGATATGTCTTACTCGAAACGGCGTGAAACAGATACATATACAGAGCATATAAGAGCAAAATGAAACCCGTTGTTGAATGAATTCAGTCAGTAGTTGAATCTTCAAAACTGAAAAGAATTCAAAATATTAATTTAGGAAGAAAAGCCAGATTGTTCCAACTAGGACTTAAGTATGGAGCTATATTGACTGTTGGTTGTGATAATTAGAGGTAGTCCTCATAGAGGCTAAAGTTCTTCACTTAAATCAGATGGATTGTTTTTCCAAAGAGTAAAACTGGGCCTTGCCTGACCAATGCCTGAGCTCCAATGCCTCCAAGCTATCTTTGGAAGGAAAGGTGAGACTTTGCATATTTGTGTTCTGAATTATTACACAGGTAAGAATGATTTTAGGCAGAAAGAATAACATCTAGTGCTGTTAAGATAGAACCACACTGAACCTGAGTTTTGGGTTCCTGCATAAATCCTGGGTTTGAAATATTTAGCTGAAATGAAGGAAAATATTCACACACAAACCATGATTAATGTTTCATGGGAAGGCCAGGAATGGCTCCACCGCTGGTCGTTTCAGTGAAGAATTTCTTGTCACTCAGATCACGTGAGCTTTCATTGCTCCTACGGTCTGCACGTGTTACTAAGTTGGTTGTACCTTTTCTTTGAGTACAGGCTCTGATGGCAAGTGGTGTTTCAGGTCAAACTGGAACCACCGACTCCAGCTTCCATGTGTTTTTTCCAACCTTTTATATATATATATTTTTTCCAGTTTAAAATACTAGTACGAAGAGGCTCAGATATTGGCAGAAAGAATGACTAGAGGAAGTCATGTAGAAACTGTGACACAGTGATCTGCTAAAATAGGGGACAGCGGACCGATCATCTCCAGGGCCTGTATTTCTTAAATTGTAGCGTCTACAGACATTCTGGAAAGGATCGTTTGGTTGGGATTTGTTCCCATGTAGATTCCCAGAGACGCTATTTAGTGCATCCGCCATACTTGGCCGTTATCCCTTGTCATGGTGCCTCTTGTTCTGATGATGTTCTAGAAACACCCTTGATCTGTACCGCCCTATGTGACTTCCCGTGACTCCTCCTTTAAGGCCACCACTGTCCCCTTTCCTCACCTGGCCTGAGAGAACAATGATTTTTAGTGTCTTCGCAGTAAATCCTCACTGATGACTACTTATTCGAGAGCAGTCTGTTGATACTCTAATTATGTAGGCAGCGATAATCAAAGAAAACACTCAATTCTTTATAAGGATTAAATCCATATTTTGAATCTTCCTTCAATCAACTGAATATTAATGTTAAAAAAACGGGGGGCGCCTGGGTGGCGCAGTCGGTTAAGCGTCCGACTTCAGCCAGGTCACGATCTCGCGGTCCGTGAGTTCGAGCCCCGCGTCAGGCTCTGGGCTGATGGCTCGGAGCCTGGAACCTGTTTCCGATTCTGTGTCTCCCTCTCTCTCTGCCCCTCCCCCATTCATGCTCTGTCTCTCTCTGTCCCAAAAATAAATAAAAAACATTGAAAAAAAAAAAAAACGGTAAAATTACCAAGAAAGAGAAATACGTGAAGAAAATAGCATCCTGTCCACTGGTCATCAGACGACCTGGTTTTCTCATCGTTTCCTTGTTTCCTTACAGGTTACAACTTGTTTCTTGTCGCTGCCCACGAGTTTGGCCACTCCTTAGGTCTCGACCACTCCAAGGACCCAGGAGCACTCATGTTTCCCATCTACACCTACACTGGCCAAAGCCACTTCATGCTTCCTGATGACGACGTACAAGGGATCCAGTCTCTCTATGGTAACTCTTAATTTATCAGTTTAGAAACAGAATAGGTACAGGCACTTATTTTCAAAATCATTAGTGAATTTCTCATGACCAATATTACTGTCCTGGTTCTGTTTTTTTTTTTTTAACGTTTATTCATTTTTGAGAGAGAAAGGGGGTGCAGAGTACGAGCAGGGGAGGGACAGAGAGAGAGGGAGACACAGAATCTGAAGCAGGCTCCGAGCTCTGAGTATCAGCACGGAGCCAGAACCCACAAACCGTGAGATGATGACCTGAACCAGAGTCAGATGCTTAACTGACTGAGCTACCCAGGCACCTCCTGGTTGTTATTAGAACCTGGAAAAACATACCCTTTTTTTCTTTTTTTTCTGAATCAGACTACCTGCTCAAGTAGAAAATGTTCTATTCTCCAAAGATTTTGCAGATTCTTATTTGTATTTTGTATTTTGATACCCTTAAGACACCTCTGACATAAGGAAGGAAAATATTTAATTAATTTCCCATTTGGCCAATGAAGCAACTAAGCCCCGGAGCTTAAATAGAGAGTCTGCAGGACAGGGGCCAAGGGTGACAGTGAGGTCTTGACCGGCTTCCGTAAATCTTGGGCGTTCCTTCAACCCCTTCAGTTTGCCACCATAGAAACCATTCAAGTGGCCTGTGGTGACTTAACCAACATCTACAGTGACTGTCGTAAGAATCTCCTCTTTCTTCCTTCCAAATTTTCAGCCACGTTTACAAAGTAATTAAACCTCTCCCGAAACAAGCACACTTCCCTGAGGGCTAAAACGGGGCACCTGGGTGACTCGGTCGGTTAAGCGTCCGACTTCGGCTCAGGTCACGATCTCACGGTCCGTGGGTTCGAGCCCCGCGTCGGGCTCTGTGCTGACAGCTCAGAGCCTGGAGCCTGCTTCCAATTCTGTGTCTCCCTCTCTCTCTGCCCCTCCCCTGTTCATGCTCTGTCCCTCTCTGTCTCAAAAATAAATAAACGTTAAAAAAAAAATTAAAAAAAAAATAAATAAAGAGGGCTAAAGCCGCAGTGGAGGGTCGTCGGTGTAAACGCTTCTGAGCACAGAGCTCGGGACACTTCCTGTTTCCCCCTGTGCGCTCAAGTCTGCGGGGGTAGCCAGTGTGGGCGTGGGCCAGCCTTTCTCCTTACTTCTCCAGGGTTGGGAGTGAGGCGCTTGATGGGGCAAAGGATGAACTCAGTGGGGAGAAGGCAGCTCAGAGTTGTCACTGTGCCCGGCATGCACGTGAGCCGGGGGATGCGGGGGCCACACGCTCGTGGCACGCGAGTGTGGCCGGGGGGCCTGGCTGGGCATGCAGAGCGGTGCTGGGGTGGACTGGGGAGGCAGCCAGCGCGGACGGGACGCTGCCAGCAGGTGACAGCTGGGGCGAGGCTCCCTCGGGGATGACGAGACACCAGGAGTGGCTTGAATGTGTCTCTCGGCAGCAGCCCGTCTGCAGCTGGGGCAAAGCCCGCGGGGGGTGCCCTCCCGCAGCCCACCCATCCCTAACACCAGCCTCAAACCTGAACTTGTACTTGAGAAGGGTGTCCAGGGGTCTGGAAGGACGAGAGCAGGAGGAGCCACAAGAGTGGGGGCAGGGAGCAGGGTCACATCGTGTGTGCATCATGACTCAGAGGCTGAGAACCTGTCGCCCTCCCTGGAGGGGACCTGCCTGCTGTGTGTTAGCGGGGTTGGGTCATCCGAGAGGCCATCCTCGTCACCTTCTGCCCTTTGTGTCACGACTGCAGGCCCGGGAGATGAGGACCCCAACCCGAAACATCCCAAAACGCCGGACAAATGTGACCCGTCCCTGACCCTCGACGCCATCACCAGTCTCCGAGGAGAGACCATGATCTTTAAAGACAGGTGCTTGCGGGTCACAGACGTTCATCAGCTAGACCTGTGCATTGCCGCACATCCAGGCAGATTTCCACACGTGAAGTTAACAGCGAAAATAAGACATCTTTGGGCAGTTTGGTTTTTTTCTTTTTCGGTTTTTGGTGTTTTTTTTACGTGTTTCGGATGAAATGAATGACTGATAGATATACACCTTACTTTTCAATGGGGATTCTTGGCCTAAAGCAGCCTCTCTTTATGACTTTGGTTACATTCGTTCCCGCAAAGATAACCAAGTAAATGTAGAAAACCAGGTTGTTTACTTTAAAAACACACATTTTGAAATCAATCCCTGTATTAGTAAGTGGTTACAGTGTCCACGTGAATTCCTTTTGGTTTGGGAAGACTTTTTTTCTGGTAACGTATGTGGGAATTTGGGAGAGCGAGTTATTTAAAACCTAGACCTCCCTGTGGGGAGCGAACAATGAATTTTTAACTTCACCTTAGAACATTGTTCTCATATGCTGATTTGTTAACTTGTTCATTTATTCATCCATCAATTAACCGATCCCTTATCTGTGGTCCAATAGCCTTCCTACCTCCCCTAGTAGAGCTCTGGTTACACTGTAGCCCAGGCATTTTCTCAGGCATCTGTGTCTAGGCCACAAAATCTTGGAAGACATAGTTTTTGTAACCCCAGGTTTCTTTCCGGAGCCTAACACAGCTCCTGGTGCATTCGCTCACCACTTGCACCATTTGCAAAACTGAACAAAGCGTGGCCGTAACTCACGAAGGCCGCGGGGCCTTCGAGGGTCTGTGAGATTTCAAACCTTCCTACTTTAGACAGCAGCTTTTCCAGCTGGCACGGAAGGGAAACGTCCACAAGTGAGGGGGATGATCGCCCCAACTTCCCTGTGTGGATGTGGAGACGGGGCGGGGGGGGGGGGCGCGGCTAGCAGGACCAGAAATATCTACACTTCAAGACTGTGACAGCAAACTGTGCGCTTCTCCTTTTCCGTTAGATTCTTCTGGCGCCTGCACCCCCAGCAGGTGGACGCAGAGCTGTTTTTAACAAAATCCTTTTGGCCGGAACTTCCCAACCGCATAGACGCCGCCTACGAGCACTCCTCCCGTGACCTTATCTTCATCTTTAGAGGTAAGCCTTTCCCCAGTGAGGCAGGGAGGAGCCTGATGCTGCGAGAGCCGTAGCAAAATGACCCTCCTCCAAAGTACCCCAAAGAAGAACCCACGGTAACAAAATAGGAAGCCGAACGTACCTGGAACCTTTCTACCAAGCGTCCCCAAATGCGACAAGTGAAAAGTCTGCGGTATTACTTATCGTTACAAATCTGTTTGTTTTATAGCAATCATGCCAGTTTTTTCTTATTTCCTCTTAGAAATCATTTGCTGAGCAAACCTGATCAGAAAAATGGGAAAAAATATTATCCATAATTCCCACTTCTGAAAAGTCGATTTATTTCATTTCCTTACTTGTTTTAGTAGTTCTTCGCCATAGGTAGTATATATTTTTGAATATTTATTGTCATAGCGTATGTACATTTTAATATTTTACTTGCTCCCTTGACATAAAATCACAGTTTTCCAAACTACTACTCTGTCTTCTTGATCATAATCTGTAAAGGCTACAAGCATTCTACTAACATTGTTTCTGTTGTTTGACCATTATAATTAGCATTCTAATAAAGTCACTTTTAAGAGAAGGAAGTAACAACTTTCTATCTGGTATAATATTTGAGCTTTCAATCTAATGTACTGTTCCCACCGTCATTCACGAAGAAATCTCAATGTTCTTTTCACCGAACTCCTGATTAACATTCAAAGGTAATAAATAACCAAAAATGATGGGGTTTCATTGCTAATTATACTCATAATTAGGAAATTAGTATCTTAGATCCTGTCTTTGTTTGGCAAACGCTCTTATTTCTATGCTGCGTAAACATGGTGACCACAAATGCTAATTTATTTGTAAATGTATAAAATGAGTCTTTCTTTGTTAACGTACGTATCTACATAATGTGTCCTAATAGATTCCCTTGCATAATAAAACCGTTCTTTCACTTATTCTAGGCAGAAAATTTTGGGCTCTTAATGGTTATGACATTCTGGAAGGTTACCCCAAAAAAATATCCGAACTGGGATTTCCAAAAGATGTTAAAAAGATAAGTGCTGCTGTCCACTTTGAGGACACAGGGAAGACGCTCTTCTTCTCGGGAAACCAGGTCTGGAGGTATGGCCGCCATGTTTACTGATTTGCCTGGGGGCAAATCCTTTGGCAGGGATTTAATCGTCTCAGTGCTCTTGAAAACACACATCTATACACACAGTGCCCACCTCCTCGGAGCCGTTCTTTTCTCTCTTGGCCACTTGTTGTACCTCAGCCCTGCTGAAGCCATCTTTTACTTGGACATCTTCGTTCTCACTGGTCTTTCTCCTGGCTCCTCTTTCTTGTCAGCTTGTAATTCACAGGCAGCTCCACCTTCCGTGGCCGGAGAAGACACAAGAGCAGGTGGAGGAGAAGACTGAGAGAGAGAAGGCCGCCCCTTCCTCGTGTCTGCTCACCCAGACACAAGGGGAGGTTGGCCAGGAAGCTGCTAGGCCTACAATTCTTGAAGTCAGCCCCTTTTTGAAGGACAGGTGGAGTTAGAATATTTAGAACGTACGTAGATATTAAGGCAGCTTTGATACTGGCAACATTGAAGATTCTAGAGCCAGATAGACAGATATATAGATATAGATATAGATATAGATATAGATATAGATATAGATAGATGAAAATATATATATTTCATATATATATATGATTTCAGGATGTCTTTAGTTGGCTAGGGCATGCCTATATATATATATGTATGTATATATATATACATATATATATATATATATATATATATAGAGAGAGAGAGAGAGAGAGAGAGAGAGAGAGAGAATATTCATATCTCCCAGGGATCCCATACTTAAAATGTTTAAATCAGTAGCTCTACTTTATCTGGACTCACATGTGCATGCGCGTGCACACACACACACACACACACACACACACACACGCATTCCCTGTATATGTCCTCTTTGCCGTTTGACTTCTGTATTTCTGACAGTGACATTCACTACTCTCTAAAGTTCTCCTAGTGCTGCCATGCCGGTCCCCATGCCCGACACAAGGTCTGTGGTTCATTGAGGGCGTATCACTCACCAGATCACAAACGCACCGTGCTCTCATCCCCCCTTTTGGCTGGAGGGTCTTTCCCTGCATCTCTCCCTTTTGAAACTCTACCCACTGTTTCGAATTAACCGGAAATACCATTTAACCTCAAAGTCTTTCTGGAACCCTTGAGGCTCTCTCCCTCCTCATGTACTCTCATGGCACTTTCTGGATCCTTGTCACGATGCCTAGCTTCTGTTGCTTAGTGTTGCGGTGTGCCCAGGTCCTAGCCGTCTCCATAGGTCAGTGGCTCTGGTCTCTCACCAATCAGAATGTCCCTCAAGGACAAGAGACTCATCAGCAACAGTAACAGTAGTACATGATGGACGGCTGCTCTAGGTTGACTTCAGGATGTGTGTGGTTGGCAGGGGTGCCCGTGCGGGGGTGGTGAGTTTGGCAGATGGAGACGAGCTGGTAACTGTCTTTACAAAGATGGCCTTTGCCAAGTCAGCAAATACTCAGGAAACACCCATCGCGCACTCAGTATCGTAATTACTCATTTGAAAAGGCTCCCGGATATTTTAAACGCGCCTAAAATGTTAATACTTTTGTCAGTTTTGAAAGGCGTCCTGATATCCTTTGAGTCATTTTTAAGAGAATTTCTAAGCAATGCGACCTACTGAAGAGTTCCTTTTCCTCGCCACCTAGCTATGATGACAGCAACCACGCCATGGATCAAGACTCCCCCAGGCTGATCGAAGAGGACTTTCCAGGGATTGGTGATAAAGTGGACGCCGTCTACGAGAAAAACGGTAACGAGTTCCATCACACGGACCTTAACGGGGGGCTTCTGTACCCCTCCTAATCATCTCTCCTACACAGAAGTTTTATCCAGGACTTAGATGTGCTAGTAAATGTGTGGCAGGTAAGGAATTACTGTGACTACTCACACAGGCAGCAAACAAAACATAACACACTTAGTTAGAATAAATGAAAACGGTGCTTAAATGACTGCGAATTCTCCAAATAAAGGGTGCCGACTTGAAACATTATCTTGAATTGTGCTTAGCCGTGCCAAGAGGCAAAGATTATTGTCATAATTTAAATCAGGGGTAGAGTGGGGTGTCGTTTATAAGGAAAATGACCCCAATCACTATATTGTTGTTTTTGCTTTAATCTTGAAAAGGGGTATTTTTCCCCACTTAAATAACTAATATCGACACGTGAAGCATCCACACTGGAGCTCATGGCAAGGTGACGATTTCAAGGTGACCACTCAGGAGACCCGGGAAACCTTGTACATTTTTTCCTCCCTGAAACTATAAGCAATGTAGTAAAGCATTAGAAGGGTTTAAACATAAATGTTGCCATGTTAAAAAAAATGGGACCCAACAGGTTGCACTTTTAACGTGAGCTGGCATAAACCCTTATTGTTTCCACACGGTGAAATTTTCTTTTTGGTCTTTTTCTTACAGGTTACATCTATTTTTTCAACGGGCCCATCCAGTTCGAATACAGCATCTGGAGTAACCGTATTGTTCGCGTCCTGCCAGCAAATTCCCTGTTATGGTGTTAATTGTCGTTTAAATACTGTTGTTACTTAAATCCTGGAGAGCATTTGAGATAACACTTCCGGTGATACTGGGTGTGGGGGACGACGGGGTGTCAGGGGAAAGCTTCGTTCTGTGAACAAGCGTCAGTAACTTATCTTTGAATGGGTGGGATGTGTATAGCTAGACGTGGCTGGAACCACAGCGAATCTTAAGGTGATGGAACGGATCCTCTGTAAGGATCGCCTCATTGTTGCACACTGCAGAAGTCGTACTCAACAGTGCTTCCCGCAGCAGAAATGGGACATATGGGGTGTCAGAGTCAGTTAGCATCATTTTTTAAAATATATTTATAAGGAAACTTTGCAAAGGTATAGAAGTAAATCATAGTTACGTAATTAATGAATCATCTTTATGAAAAAGCATCGAAGAGTATGAAAGTGGAATTTGCCAGGGGCGTAAGGCACCAAGAAAAGACAAAAACCAGAGGGAACTATCTGTCATAAAGATGCTGTAGACAACTTTCCAAAGAAGCCATTTTGGGTTTGCACTGACAACATCTGAATGTACATGGCCCCGTTCATAACACTAGGATGTATCAAAGTCACTAAAGAGGAGAGACAGAGGCCAAGGCTAAGGATAATACATGTGCCTGTGGGTTCTGTTTAATTTTCCCTTTGACCGTGATTCCAGAGCTACTGTCAAAGAAGACGTTTTTTGCCTGTTATAGAAGATAAAGAGAGACAGTTTCTTTTTGTATCCAAACATTTCAGGTCTCTCAAAAATATCAGAGCATTAAAATTCTTATCACGATGATCTAAGGCCATGGTATCACTCTTTCATAACTCATCTGATTAAGACTCAAAGTCGTATTTTAGCCTGATTTCGCCCAGATCATTGTTTTAATCGTCCAGTTTACCTTGGATACACAGGCTATGTTCCGAAGATAGAGACTCGAACATATCTTATAAACTGGAAGTATGCTAAAATGGACACATCCAAAATAAAAGCATTCTGCATTCAACACGACCGCAGTCTCCTTGAGGGTGTGAACTAGCTTTCTCTCTCCTTCGTTCCCATTCCTGCGATCCCTCAGCGCGTTTCCCTGCCCGGCACAGAGTTCACACTGAATATAGGAATGACCACCGAGGGAGGAACATCTTGTTCACAGAAGTTCAGGCAAAGAAAATAAAGTGTATTATATTTGCAGAATGTGTTAGGAAGCGTCTATGTTGTTTCTAATAAAAAAACATGTTTTGAACAGAGAGCAGTGTATTTTGCCTTTCGGTGTAATTTTAGAGTTTACTCACACAAAGAGGGTCCTTTTAAATCATTCCTGTTTCTTGCCCATTTCTCGGTGAATGTAGTTCGCTCACTGTTTTTGTTTTGTGTGTTTGTAGGGAGACTCAATCCAGAATTTAGAATGAACTGTCCCAGGCTGTGTTAACAAGATCCCTGGCGGGGTTGGTGGGCAGGCAGCTCCCTGCGTGGAGCACAGGTTCCTCAGACTCTCCCTGCTGAGAGCACTGCTGGGAATGAAGTGTGAGGGTCCCTGGATGTGGAGCGAGGAAGACAGAGTTCTGCCACTTACTCTGCCATGACCCCTGGCGGGGGACCCTAAACAAGTCCTTGAACCTCTTGGGGCCTGACTGTCGTGATGTCTACCACGAGACCGGTGCCACTTGGTGAGGTTGTGGGAATACAGGGGGCAGGGGCCTCTCAGGAGGAGGGCAAACACTGCCGTCCCCAAACATTCGGTAAGGGTCCACTACAGGTCAGGCAGCCGAGACGTTGAGACTGACAAGAAAAACTTGCTCCCTACCCCCTGAAGAACTTATATCCTACTGTGGAGGCAAAACGATCAAAACTCAGTAAGTTAAATGATTTTAGGAGAGCATGACCGGTGGCTGTGGGTGCAGAAGCAATGCTGACTATTTCCTCCCAGGGCGCCCCTCTGAGTCGGACTCCATGCATTTTGTCTTCCTTGACTGTGCCATAGGGTTCCTGATTTCTAAGGCTTGCTATCGGAGTAGAACATGCCTGTTCATCCATCTGTTCATCCACCTGTGTAACCATTTGTCCATCCATCCATCCATCCATCCATCCATCCATCCATCCATCTGTCCATCCGTCTATCTGTCCATCCATCCATCTGTCCATCCATCCGTCCATCCTCCTCTCTCTCCCTCCCTCCCTCTCCCTTTTCCTCCCTCCATCCACCCAGTAAATCTTACTTGAGCACCTCTGCTGTGTCAGGAACTTCAGTAGATGCTGTGGATACGATGCAGAGTAGAACCTTATTATTTTCTTGGGGCTCACAGTCTGGTTGCTGAGATGGGCATTAATCAAATAAGCATGAAATACAACTATGATACACGCTGTAAAGAAAAGACACACAGTCCTCAGAGACCCTCCAGGAAGAGGGATTTTACCTACTGTATGGATGGGGCAAGGGCCACAGGAGGGAAGCTCGGGGAAGTCCTCCTCGTGGAAGAGACGCCCAAGAGCATCCAGCACGAGCATCTCTGGGGTGGCGAAGAGACTCAGGGAAAGGGCTCCAGGTCAGCCCTCCAGACTAAAAAGGACTTGTTGGAGCCCAGTAGAGAGTCACGGGGATGTTTATGATGAGTTGCGCAGCCCGCAATGGGTAAACTATAGCAAGGAGCCCCTGGATTCCACCCTGTTCCTCCTACTTTTCCCGAAGCTACGGAGGAATCTGCACATTTCTCTGTGACAAACATACAAGCAAGCAAACCGAAAGTTTATGGAGTGCTAAGGCCTGTTAGTTGAAAAAACAATACAGGGAGGTCATTCTAAGGATCAGCATATGACTATCTAGTTCTTAGTAATTTAGCCAGTTGATGGAAATCCTGACTTGTTGAGCACATGGGTGCATTTTCAACATTATTCTGGAAGAAGGTGGGCACCTGTCTCTGTAAGAAGCTTCGAGGTCTCTCCTGGCGGCCTCTCTCTAGTCCTGGGCCAGTGGATTGCCCTGGTGTGGTTCAAGGCCACTCACTGCCCCCGGACTCGGTCTTCAGCAGATGACTCCGCGCTGGGGGACACTCCAGCTCCTCTCTGAATATGAAAGGCTGCTTTAGAGAGTTCTTCTCTGATGTGTTCCTCAGGCCAGCAGATCATCATCACCTGGGAACTTGCTAGAAAAGCACATTCTGCACCACCCTAGACCTGCCGCACGAGGGACCCTGCCTGGGATTCAGAAATCTATGTGTGAGTAAGCCCTGGGGTTCCACGGGCCCTCAGGAAGTACTTAAGGAAGCGCTCTGAGCAGCGCTTCTGAGAGATTGCATGACTGTTGCTGGGGCTCCCGGCTTCCTGGAAAGATCTTGAGATCAGTGTTCTACCCCTCTTCCAGAAGATTCATGGTGCGCGCTGGCGTATGAAAGGCTATAAGTGGTCTGTGGAGAATAAACTGTTTAAGTTTGTGGAACAAGATTTCCCAAACATATCTGAACTTCCTCATTTGCTTGTATGTTTTCTCTTCTCTAGATTAGAGAGCTGGATGATAGATAGATAGATAGATAGATAGACGGATGGATAGACAGATGATAGATGGATAGATACATGGACATAAATAGATACAGACCTACTGTCAGGATTGTTTCCCAACTCCTGTCTCTGCTCCAGTCTCAGGTCCAAATTCCCAATTTGATTGGCGTTACTTGGATCAGTGTCCTTCCGTTGGGGCCAGATCATCAAATCCAAATACCAAATGTCTATTTGGAGCTTACCGATGGGGGTAAGCATGGTATTTAAGAGAAGCTCGTTATGAGTTGGGCAGTCGGTCCTCGTAGGATCTGCTGTAGAATATGTTAGCTAAAGCACAGAGAGCCGGCTTGTGCACACAGATATCCGTGAATGCCGCGAGGAACCGAAGCAACTTTTTCTTGAGAAGCAATAGCACGTCCACAAACGTTGGAGGCCGAGTAAGAGCTACCGTCCAACATCACTCAAGTGGCCTTGCGGCTAGTAAGACTCTGTGTGGCACATAATCGGGGGACAAGTCTGTAGAACCTCTTGACGTGAATCCGTAGGCCAGACGGTTTTGAAACCGGAAGACAACCTGATTTTAGGGACTCATCACGAGGCGGTGGGATTTACAATAGTTCCACTAGGTGGCACTGACAGTACTCTTTCAAAGACTGTAATTGGATTAAGTCACCAAAATAGTGCTGTGTTGTTTAGTGAGGGGATGAGAAGCACGGCCAAATCACGGATGGTTTAATTCCTGACACAATGCCATCGATTTTGGATAAGATTTGTGCCCCTGTCACGGACCCCCTCAGCTACAAGGCTTCCTTCAAGGAGATGGGAGTCAGAGTGGGGTGTCCTGCCAAGCCACTGAGACTGTGGCCAACGCTTGGAGCCGGGACTTGTGAGTCACAGGCCTTGGAGGGTAGACTGGAAGGCGAACCACAAAAATATACAACGTTCGCAGAACCTGGAGCTGCCCGCTAAAGAGGAAACAAAGCAGCCGGCAGCAAAGAGCAAGAAGTCCCCAAACCGCTGGGCCGACCACCTGGGACAATCACTTCTCGGAGGAAGAGAATGCTTGAGGTTTCCAAAGTTTCCTTCTCCCACGTGACTTAGTTTTTCTCATTTTTTTGGACTTTTCATACCTGATGTTCCGGAGTGTGCCGAATGCCGATCTAGAATTCCTCACTGCTCATAGAGCACTTTGATTCCACCCGATGGGCAGAATTATGCCCTAAGACTACATACTCAGAGAAGGAAAATGTCCATATGTTTAAAATTCATTATAACCCACTCTGGAACCAATCTTTTCATGATGTCACCACACGTCAACGGAACAAGAAACATCATTAAGTACGTGGTATCCAGCCAGTTGCTGAGCGTCTGAAGTCTTGGTTGTCACGGAGCTGGGTTCACATGGATCCGCCTGCTAAATGTTAATAGTTGTTCAGGAATGAAGATATTACGGTTCCTGTTTGTTGAGCTCCACGTTGAGTTCAAGACATCATCCAAGCTTCCCTAGCTATGTCCCTACCTCCTATGCCAAAAAGACTTAAAAAATCAGTAATGAAAGTGTGTTTTCATTTATTTGTTTTTTAATTATTATTATTATTTTTAAAATAGTTATTTAGGGGAAAGCACAGTGAGGAGGGGCAGAGACGGGGACCGAGGATCCAAAGCCGGCTCTGTACCGACAGCAGAGGGTCCAATGTGGGGCTCAAACTCATGAACCACGAGATCATGACCTGAGCCAAAACCAAGAGTCGGACGCTTCACCGACCGAGCCACCCAGGCACCCCTGTGACCCTTCCAGTTCTATCTGAAAAGGACTTACTTTCTCTGGTTAAAGGCATGGACCTTCCGGGTCGTATGATTTAGCCTGCCTGTGCCTCAGCTGGCTGGGTCCCCAGTGGCTTGTGCTGGCAAAGCAATGAGAGGGAAAAAGGATTCTGAGAGCTCTAAGTACCTCTGAGCACATGGGGTACTGTGTGTATGCTTATGTTGGCTCTGTTTCTGGAAAGTCCTGGCCTGGACCATTTCAAGCTGAGCTGCGGGCCTGGACACCGAACAGAATCTTCGCCTCTGGCCACGCTCACTTTTCGGACTCCACTCATCAGGCTTTATCCCTTAATAAGTAAGATCCCTGCTAAGTAGCTTGTTCCCAGTTTCATAGGGAACTTATAAACTGATGTATGGCTTGAGTAACAGCAAGATAAAATGAAGGCCAAGGAAGCAGGGCCACGCGGAAGTGAAATGCTGGGCCATATTTTACAGCAGCAGCAATGGAAGCAGGCTATTTGGGCGACACACGGACTCAGGACTTTCTGTAGGATTAGCTGGAGAAGGAACTCGTAAGTCAGCTATTTTACTAGAATTGTGTTATGCACTGTGTACACGTGTTTTGTTTCCGTTTGATGTTTTACAGTTAAGTTTAAAACATTTCCTGAAATCTTCCAATGTGGCCAATTTGGGGGTGTGGGGATATGACAATATTGTGCGTCCTTTGTTTACCGAAGATGAAAAAAATTAGAGGAACCGGCTAGATCATCTGATTCAAGTCTGTCATTTTACAAATGAGAAACTGAGGCCCGGAGGGAAAGAATGGTCTCTCCAAGATCATACAGTTGTCTTGGAGACTTTCCATAGAAATCATCACTGCCCTATCTCTGTTCGGCTTATCAATTCCCCTGCCTTCCGTGGGCCACATACTATGTGTGGACACACCCACGACTCGTCAAAGCTCACGAAACACACTTCTTTCTTCCGAGAGGAGACCAGTAATGCGATGTTTCAAGGGGAGCTGTATCTATATGACTTTGGGTAATTGTCGGGCCAGATTCTCAGCCTTTGTGGCTCATCATCTCCCCATAGCCGAGGTCATTTGACCTTGACTGACCTTGGTCAGGAGCGATTGAGGGAGAGCCAGTTCAGCCTCCTGGGACCCAGCAAAATATTTTCTCTGCCAGGACAACTTTGGCTTTGCATCCAATTTTGACAACTCGGTTTTTGTGTTCTTCTTGAGTTGGGGTCCCTACTTTGGCTGCAAACTGTACCCCTCTTCCCTCCCCATACCATAGTCCCCACTTTTCAATACTCTGTGCCCAGCGCATTCTGTTTGTGATTTGGCAGACTTGGGTAACTCAAGTTCTGGTCCTTGCCTCCACCCTGAGGTTGGGTCCCCCAATTTATCAATGAGGGGTTGGCCTTTTCCTTCGGTGAAGACATAAATGCTGAGACAAATACATACACCTGTCTCAGCTTTGTTTGGTCCGTCCTGAACGTCTTAAATTTTTCGTCTCCCTCTTGCTCTCTGAGGTCAACTCAGCTTCTTCACAAAGAAAATAGCTGTCAGCTCCAAAGACCTGCCCTTGCTCGATGCTCGGGCATGCAACCTGGAGCCTTACTCTGGACAGCGTCAGCACAAAGCCGATCACAACCTTTGCTCCTCCCAGCTATCAGTGTCGGCTCCTAGAACTATCCAGAACTATCCAGGTTCTCTGATGCCCTCATGACCACCTTAAGCCTATACCTGTCTCTGACATCTGTGAGAGCCTCTCTTTCTAGCAGATTCTTTTCTCTCCCTCTCTGTGGCTTCGTTTGGCACTTCAGGAAATCTCAACCCATAGGTATGGACGCCCGATCCTATGGACCATCCCCACCCACTGTATGCAGCAGCCCCTCGGCCAGCACTCGGGACAAACACATCACTGAGGGGCCCACCCTGGTTGAACAGGCCAGTGCAGGAGCCCATCCAGGCCATGGCAGCAGGGAATTCAGGGGACCCATGATCTAGAGCAATTCTGTGCAACAAGAAATAAAACACAATTCACATACATAATTTTAAATTTCGTAGTAGCCATATTAAACAAATTAAAAACACACAGATAAAATGAGATTTCACAATACATTTTATTTAAGTCAATATATCCAAAATATCAGTATTTCAAATACAGTTCAAATTTTTAAAAATTAACGATGAGATATTTTACATCGTGTTTTCCGTATGAAGTCTTCGGAATCCAGTGTGTATTTTTACACTTACAGCGCATCCCAGTCCTGATTAACCGCATGTCCAGTGCTCAGTAGCCTAGTGGCTGTGAAGGAGACACGGCAGGAAGCGTGTGGACGCAGGAAGGCCACGTGGCCGGCACCGTGGAAGACTGTGGCCTCTCACTGTCCGTCCTTTCAGTTTCTCTCCTCTATTAGCTGCCTGCTGTCTTCCAAGTTAGATTTGTGATTCCACATCTAATCCCAACCGATGAGAGCCCTCAGCTCCTTTGTCCGGTTTGTCACCCCAGCCTACCAACCCTTTGCTCTTCCCGAGGTCCCGAAGGGGCTGTTGGAGGGACCTGCACAACCATGGGAGTATGAAGTCCCCACCTCTGGAGGATGAGTGGGTGATGGGAACACTGTACCGGAGAGGCCAGAGCTGGTGCTGTACCATCTATGAAACTGTGTGCACCCAGGCAGCGCCTAACCCACCCGGGGTCCTGGTGCACAGCCCGCAGGGAGACTCGGCCTCTCGGGTCTCAGCTATAGAGCACATCCCGTTGTAAAGGAGGTTGTACTCACAGTACTGGACGTTGATACTTTTCCAGGTGCCACAGCTGTTGAAGTGTTTCACGTGTGTTCGTTTACTTACTGTCACAGAAGTTCCGTTTCCCTTCCTACTTTAGAAGTGAGCAACCAAGCACAGAGAGGTTAAGGGCCTTGTTCTTAGTCATACAGCTGTTGGGGGAGGCTTGGGACTTAAATCCCGGATATTCAGACTGAAATAATGCCTGGTCTGGCCCTCCGTGGACCCCCAGGCACGTAGCAAGGACAAGCACCAGGCTGCTACTTGAACACCCGGGAAGACCGGGTGGGGGTGGGGGTGGGCCGTGGGCGGCGGAGTCACGGCTCCCGCTAAACCAGAGACGCGGACGTGGAGCTCATGGTCAGAGCAGGAACTGAAGTCACGCTTTCGGATTTGCAGCCGCGATTTGTAAGCACTTCCTGTTCCCACAACGTACAGGCCACTTCTCTTCGGTCTGGTTGAATGAGTGTTTGTGTATCTTCTCTGCTTCTTGAGGATCTGAAATTCTATTTTAAAACTGCCAAGAAGGAGCACTATGGAATTAACAATAAAAACATCCATCATCCACTTCTCTACAGTCAGAAGTCCTGCCTCCCTTTGGTTCTGGGCAAAGCGAGGGTGGGGCATGGTGAACAATCGTGCAGTCTATACCGAGAGCGGATGTCTGCACAGAAACGCACTATGCAGACAAAAGGAAAGAGTATCCAATAAGGATTTAGTATTATTTGGCCATTATTTGTCTGTGAAATATGTCTTAAGGCTTATTGGAGGAAACAGGTGTGTTTTTTTTTGTTGTTTTGTTTTTTTTTTTTTGTTTTTTTAACTAGATGTGTTATTTAGGCTAGTTTCAAATCTGATCTGTTATTTCCTAGATCTATCCTAGGGGAAAGACCCAGTGGCTTCTAACTGCACAGAGATGAGCCGGCCATGAAGGATTTCTCCCAAGGTGGGGTAAGGACTCGATGGGGTGACGGAGACGCTGACTCTGGAGTACGGCACACCTGAGACTCAAACCCTGTTGAGCCCTCAGGACGGGCACACACGGGGGCTGTTAGCATCTGGTCCTTTACAAAACCCGTATCTTCCTGCACCCACACAGCTCAGCCATGCCCCGTGACCCGTCCGCGGAAGCACAAGGCGGTCACGTTTTCCAACCACGTGCCTGTCTTTATTCGCGCACCAGGAACTCAATCAACTGAGCACTCATGCCATAGCCCAGAACACCAAATCCGGAGTCTAATCCCATTGTCATAAAACCATGTGGAGTAGATGTAGTCATTCCATAAACAGCACATTCACACGGCCTCACCCTCAGTTACGGCACGGGGAGCCTGTCTAGCGCTGCCGGGGAGATGTGCTGGCCCATCTCTGTGCCCATCTCCAGCCTTCGATTCCTTAACCCCACCTCCCTGGGAATAGAAAGAAGAAGGTGTTTCCCTTGGCGGTACAATCACCGATGAGTCTTTACGTGCTGAAGAAGAGCTAAGGCTTTGGTGCCGGGGGCAGAAACACACCCAGCAGGAGCCTGGGTTTTACACCCGCTGAATGCCTGTTAGTGAACACGAAATCACAGTAATCAGAGTTGAGTCACGCTCGGCAAGGCCCTCGCTAGATGCCCTCCAGACTACCTGTCACCCACATTTCTTAGAGTAAAATTCAACTTCGTTCCTCTTCCGCGGTAACTCTGTGTACATAGCCGACTTCTGCTTTACTGAGGCTGTTGGTATATTTCTCAGACAGGCGCTGCAATTAGGTTTGGATGTAAAACTGAGCCAAGCCACCCAAGCAAGGAGTTCAAGTAAAAAGTGACAGAAACATAGTCAATCATGTGAATTGATGTGCAGGTTGGAGTCACAAAATATAGGTTATTTTTAAAAAGAGGGTTTGGACAGCCGTGCACAGTAGGTGAATAAAGCCCCTGACCACAGGGAACACCGTTGGCGCTCAAGGGGTGAGGAGGGTGGAAAGTAATGTGTCCCTGGAATTGATTGGGCCAGTGAGTCTTTACCCAGCTGCTCCTTGGGGCCCTGGAGCTGTCACGTAACGTCCAGGCAGTCACCAAATTCAGACTAGACACAGGTGCTTATGGTTTTATGGGGCACTGAGCAGTTTCAGTCCTTATCTGCAGCAGAGGACAGCAACTTCAATGTGTCTTCCCATGGGCGGTGGTCCCCATGGCTGCTGGTCCCCATGGTCACTGGTTCCCATGTCAGCTGGTCCCCATGGGTGCTGGTCCCCATGGCTGCTGGTCCCCATGTCTGCTGGTCCCCATGGGTGGTGGTCCATATGGGTGGTGGTCCCCAAGGGCGGTGGTCCCCATGGGCGGTGGTCCCCATGGCTGCTGGTCCCCGTGGTCACTGGTCCCCATGTCTGCTTGTCCCCATGGGTGGTGGTCCTCATGGGCGGTGGTCCCCATGGTCACTGGTCCCCATGTCTGCTGGTCCCCATGGACGATGGTCCCCATGGCTGCTGGTCCCCATGGTCACTGGTCCCCATGTCTGCTGGTCCCCATGGGTGCTGGTCCCTATGTCTGCTGGTCCCCATGGGTGTTTGTCCCCATGGGTGGTGGTCTCCATGGGTGGTGATCCCTATGGGTGGTGGTCCCCATGGCTGCTGGTCCCCATGGCTACTGGTCCCCATGTCTGCTGGTCCCCATGGGTGGTGGTCCCCAAGGGCGGTGGTCCCCATGGGCGGTGGTCCCCATGGCTGCTGGTCCCCATGGTCACTGGTCCCCATGTCTGCTGGTCCCCATGGGTGGTGGTCTCCATGGGCGGTGGTCCCCATGGGTGGTGGTCCCCAAGGGCAGTGGTCCCCATGGGTGGTGGTCCCCATGGCTGCTGGTCCCCATGGTCACTCGTCCCCATGTCTGCTGGTCCCCATGGGTGGTGGTCCCCATGGGCGGTGGTCCCCATGGCTGCTGGTCCCCATGGTCACTGGTCCCCATGTCTGCTGGTCCCCATGGGTGGTGGTCCCCATGGGCGGTGGTCCCCATGGTCACTGGTCCCCATGTCTGCTGATCCCCATGGGTGGTGGTCCCCATGGGCGGTGGTCCCCATGGGTGGTGGTCTCCATGGGCGGTGGTCCCCATGGCTGCTGGTCCCCATGGTCACTGGTCCCCATGTCTGCTGGTCCCCATGGGTGGTGGTCTCCATGGGTGGTGGTCCCCATGGGCGGTGGTCCCCATGGCTGCTGGTCCCCATGGTCACTGGTCCCCATGTCTGCTGGTCCCCATGGGTGGTGGTCTCCATGGGTGGTGGTCCCCATGGGCGGTGGTCCCCATGGCTGCTGGTCCCCATGGTCACTGGTCCCCATGCGTGCTGGTCCCCATGGCTGCTGGTCCCCATGGCCACCATCCCAAGGACGATGGTGAGTTGGGGACTGGATAACGTCAATTTCAGGCCAGGGCCAGTCGAATCCGGCAGTCATTCTACTTGTGCGAGAATCAGACTGACTGCAAAGCCTCCCAGGCTCCTGGCTCAAGCTCAGAAAGACCTTCGTATATGTTGTGTGTATATATAGGCTCAGTGGCCTGGAGGAGGGGCTCTCTCCCAGGACCCGGGGGGTCCTAGGGGTGGAGGGCATGAGGGTCCTGGAGACTAGAAGGCCTCTGTTCTTTGCAGCTCTTTATCCTGCTGGAGACAGCTGTGCCCAAATGACACCTGGGAAATGCATCTGCCCAAAGTCGGACAGATTCAACGGCACAGAAGTGGAGAGTGTTGTCGGGGGTGTGTTGTGTGTGTACACTCGGCAGGGGAGGTGCTGGGAGCGTCTAGACCACAGCGTGGGCCACAGGAGGGGTGCGTACATCCTACATCCTCCGCAAGCTAAGGGCTTGGCTCCATGCACAGGGGAGGTCAGCGTTCATCCCGGGAAGTTAATGTTATACTATCTCACTCTGATGAGTTAGCTTCTTCCTCCCACAGTTAACCCAAGTTTTCCTCAGGAATCAGACCCTGACCGATAGGAAGGAAGAGAAACACAGCGAGCCCACCCACTGCATTTAGGGCTCATTTACTTTACAGAAGAGCACCTGGTGTATTGCCCACAGTGAGAAATATTCTGCCCTTTCTGTCTCCAGTCCTGCAAAACCTATTTCTGGAAAGCCTGCTGACTCTTGAGTGGGCATCTCGTGGTAACAATGAATTAGGACAAGTTTTGTTACTACATGATGGCTGAGCCAAGGCAAACTGGACGGAGATGATACAGCCCTGGAACAGGCTGAAGCTTGTACCTCATTTGTAGTGTTAAAAGTGACTAATTTGGGAAAAAAGAAAACCAATGTACAGCATAAGCCAATTTTATTACAGAGATATGCTTTAAAGCAAATGCCTCACGAATAACCCAGACACTCGTGCTCCATGCTGCGTCTCTTGTGGCAGTCCACATACCTGACCTACCAGCCCGGAGCACGCGTTTTACCATCAAGGTCCCCTTCCAGGAGGGTGTAATATCATCCAGGAGATTCGGAATGACCAGGAGGGTCTTGGACAATGTGGGGGTTAGGGGTACCCTAATCAAAATCTGCATCTCACTTTTGACTCCCCCTCCCCAAAACTTAACTACTGATACCCTACCGTTGCCCGGAAGCCTTAGGATAGATCACATATGCAGTCAGTTAACAATCACGCAATGCAGTCAATTAACAATAACAACACGGTGCAGTCAATTGACCGTAGCAACGCATTGCAGTCAATTAACGATAACGCATTTTGTATGTTATACGTACTATATACTGCATGCTCCTAACGAAGTCCGCTAGAGAAGAGGAAACGTGGTTAAGACAACCCTAAAGAAGGAAAATATGTTTACAGTCCCGCGGGTGTATTTACTGGAAGGCGGTACAGCCGGGCTGGGCGGGGCTGGGCCAGACACTGCGCATGAGCAGAGGCGCCCGCACGGCCAGCCCGCAGGTGTAGTGGTCGCCTGGCGGCGGCAGCCCCGGAGACACCCAGTCAGGGAGGACCCGGCCTCCCTTTGCTGCGCCGACCCGGGCCCCCAGCGTCTCCAGGCCTGAGCTCCCCTGGGAACCGGCCCCTGCAGCCCAGGCCCCTCCTCCCCGGTGCGAAGGGTCAGCGCACAGGACCCCCGCGCTCTCGGACTGGTAAGGTCTTGTGCGGACGGAGTGGGGAGGGGGCGCGGTTGGGAACTAAGGCCTTGTGGCTTCTGCCGGCAGTACTTACAGAAAGAAAAGCATAGAAGTGGACCCGTGCCGTTCAAACCCAGTCCTTCCAGGACCGCCTGTGTACCCCTGTCTGGCGACCCTCCGGGACGCCCCTCTTGTTCCAGGGGCCAGCACTCCTGGAGGAGCGCGCCGGGGCATTCAGCAGTCTTGCTGGCACACTGGCCTTCACGCAGCAGGACGGTGCCTGACCCTCCAGTCTGCTCCTCGGACCCCACGCGCCTCGTAGTATTTATCCCTCGTTTGTCCTCTGCCCTTCTGCTCTTGGCACAAAGCATGCTCGTGTCTGCCTCAGGGTCCTTGCACCTGCCGTTGCTCCGTGGAGCCCAGTCCCCTGGTTCTTCGCACTGCGGGCGGGTCCCGGACGGGCCACCCTGTCCCCTGCCCACCTGGTCTGTCACATCGCAGCCCCAGCACCCGTGCAGGGCCGTGCGCCCTAACGGTCCACCAGTGGATTGTGTGTTAGGAAACCTGGGCCACCGTCCTGCTGATCAGCTGTGAGCCCTGAGAAAACGCACTTTGCCTGTTAGGGCAGCAGTCTTACCTGGGAGGGATGGAGGGTGATTCCCCCACCACTCTGGGCACCATCCGGGAGGCCCCCTGAGGCACGTGTGGAGGGCGGGGCATTGGTAAGAGGGACCCTCCCACCCAGCGCCACCTCGCAAGGCCCACACAGTCCTGAGAGACGCAGGAGGGAGGGGGCCGGCGTTTGTCGGGCGGCAAAGGGACGATTCCACCCACCGCTTCCAGCCTCCGTTGCCCCACCAGGGAGTCACAGGCCAGGAAGAGTCCAGTTCTCCTGGCCTGAACCCCTCGGCCACCCCGGGCCCGAACCGACGCTCAGTTCCACAGCTGGGTGATCCCGGGGAGCAGGGAGCAGAGGTGCTCTGTACGAAGGAAGGCTGCGTTTTGCTTCTGGAAGGGGAAGGATGTTTGCAGGCAAACACAGAACATCGAACCGGAGCGCCGTCCTCTGCCCGCGACTGCTGGCAGGGGTGTCTTCGCGTCTGCCCCACGGAGGCGGGTAGCACGCACCCCCCCCTCCAGGGCAGGGTCCGTTCACCAAGTCTGTTTGACCTTTCAACCTTCACAAGATTCCTGTTTCTGGAGAACACTTAGCACACAGCAAGCTGCGAACCGGCCGAGGGTCCGTCCTACGTCCCGCGTGTCGTCTGACTTTGGTGGTAGTTGTGTTACTAAGCCCCCTTACCCTGGAGAAAACCGCAGCTGACACAGGTTATAGGTGCGCTGGCCAAGATGTGAGGGAGGACAGGCTACCGACGGCGGCAAGGAAGCAAACGGTCGCGGAAAGGAAGTCTGAAAAGCAAAATGACCCTCAGGCGAATCCCCTCGGTGGCTGGTCCGGTGGACCCCATGTCTGTGGACTAAGGGACGTCCCAGGTTGTGAAAAACACCTGGGCTGTGCGTGGGGCCCTTCTGTAGACAGCAAGTCTCCGTGCACAGAGAAGACTGGGTTATTTTGACTCTCGGACATAGAACAGACGGAAATGTTAAGTAAAAGCAACACGTTTTAGACGGATCTGGGGTTCACATGAAGATAAGGCCCTCGGGGGCTGTCTGTCCCTTTGCGGGTCGAAGGTGGTGGAGTCCCGGTCCCAGCCTCGACGCCACCTGGCCGGGCTGGAGGGACTCGGAACCTGCCTCTTGCCACGAGACTGTGACTCCTTCCCGGGAGGTGACGCTGCCGGGCTGGACATGCCCACCTCAGGGACACCTCGCGTGTCACTCGTGTTCCTAGAAGGCGGGCCTGGGGAGGGGCCAGAGGCATCCGGGTAGAACCAGTCGGAAACGGACAGAATCCAGGTCGTTTGGGAATCCAGGCGACCCTGCCCTGTGCGCTGGCCTTCACAACTAACAGCCGTGGTCTCGCTCCTGGCTGCATCCCCGCGGGGGACAAACCTTCTAAAAATGTCACAGAGAATGGAACAGAGCGTTATTCGAGCCCCGGTAGGGACAGGTGCCTGGGTTACACGGTTTTCACAAAGAGGAGAGGCCCCCGGGAGGGGACATTTGGCACAGGGTTATGTATGGCTCTTACATAAAGACTTACAAACCATCCTCACGAGGGACATTCCAGAAAGTTACACACTTTATGTTACATTTTCAATACGTGCAAGTATGTTCAAGTGTCATCTTAGGGGAGCCGGGGAGGGTTTGGTTTTTCTCACCTTTGTGTTTAGAATGCTGCTTTTTGGTTATTTATTTTTTTTAACTAATAATAATAATAATATTTTTTAAATAATAAAAAAGCAGATCTGCAATGTGTGCTCGGGGCAGAAACAGAGCCCGTGCTGTGAGGTTTCACAGAATCATTTTGACCTTGGTAAATGTTAAATGTTAACGTAAAAAATTGGAAAATGTCAAGTGTTAACGTAGGGCTTCCGTGGGAGCCCAGGAGCAGGGCCACAGACATCAAAAGTAGAAAATTTCCGGGGCGCCTGGGTGGCTCAGTCACTTAAGCGTCCGACTTCGGCTCAGGTCACGATCTCACGGTTTGTGAGTTCGAGCCCCGCATCGGGCTCTGTGCTTGGAGCCTGCTTCGGATTCTGTGTCTCCTTCTCTCTGTGCCCCTCCCCAACTTGTGCTCTGTCTCTCTATGTCTCTCAACTAAATGTACAAAAAAAATTTTTTTTTTAAATGTAGAAAATTTCCTTGATCAGGGTTTCCTTCGTGACAGGTTGACCCACATCTAAAACAGGGGACGATCCGAGGGAAGGGAGAGGTTCCATGGAAGACTGTGGGTTCCTCCACAGTCTGACTCATCCCTCTCTCGTCCCGACCTGACCCTGCGCTCCGCGTTGACCATGGGAAAATGAAATCTTCACTCCTTCCTTTTTGTTTCCTTAACACTTGCTAGTGGCTTTCGAAAGGCAGCGTGTGTCTTACACGGGGTCCTTACCGGGAATGCAGATTGTAGGTGACACCCCAGGAGCTCGCGTCCGGTGGACGCCCACGGGCCTCACAGCAAGAGGCAACAACTCCTGCGGTGTGAGATGGGGCTTCCTGCCCGGAGGGTGCTTTCCTGGCCGGGCTTCCTTCCTCTGCCCTTCTTTCCTCCGATGACATCGTAATCTCCGATGTCAGGACATGCTTAGAGTCCTGAAAGTAGACCTCACATGTGCACACGTATGCCGGAGGGGTCCCGATCGGCCACAAGTCGGTAGAATCTGTTCCTTCGTGCTCGTCACGTGAATGTCAGGGCTGGGTGTGAATGAGACGGAAGTACCTTCTAGGTTGAAAGAACCTTTCAGAAAAACGGAGAAGGTTTTCCAAGTTTATATAGATTATTCAAAACACACTGGGAAAAAACCCCCCATAAAACGGAATTTTAAAACGTTTTGTTTTCTCAGGCATAGTTTTGCTCAGTTAATTCTACTTAGAACATGATCTAAAGAGGTGAAACTATTGCTTCCTTCTACTTTAAAATGAGGGCCTATCCATTGCTTTCTTTTATTAATAATTCACAGAAAAGCAAAATTTCAAATCAGCTCCAAGTTAGTCAGGAGTGCAAACACCAGAGGCCAAAGTCAGGCACTAGTCATAGCTTTTGTTCAGGGAGGAGAGGGGAGGTCCGGGCACTTCCTCCTTCTTGAATGATGTGTCACTCCCTTGCTTAAAACCCACCGGTGGTTCCAGTCAGCTGTCGGGACTAGAGGCACACTCACCCGTGTGGCTTACAAACGGGGTCTGACCCCGTGCACCTGCCGCCGTCTCTGGCTCTGTGCGCTCCATCCCCTAACGTCCCTCCCCCTTCCCAGCACCCTCCATGCTTCTCTGATTCTTGCTTGAGTTTCCTGAAGACTCCACACCTGTCCCCTACTTGCCATTCTTTCTGTCCCAGCTAACTCCCTCTTCAACCTTCTCCTCCCTCTTCAACCTTCAATCTCACTTTATTCTTTTTTTTGTTAAAAGTTTTTAAATGTTTATTTCTGAGAGAAAGAGAGCAAGTGAGCAAGCATGAGCAGGGGAGGGGCAGAGAGAGAGGGAGACACAGAATCCGAAGCAGGTTCCAGGCTCCGAGGTGTCAGCACAGAGCCTGACGCGGGGCTGGAACCCATGAACCATGAGATCATGACCTGAGCCAAAGTCGGACACTCAACCGACTGAGCCCCCCAGGTGCCCCCGGATCTCACTTTCAATGTCACTTAATCTGGGAAGCCTCGCCTGACCTTAGGTCTGGGCTAAGGGTGTGACTCCTTTTTTCATTATAATTGCCTGTTTTCTGATGGGGGTTTTTTTGCATTTTTTTAAATTTAATTTTTTAAATTTACATCCAAATTAGTTAGCATATAGTGCAACCATGATTTCAGGAGTAGATTCCTTAATGCCCCTTCCCCATTTAGCCCATCCCCCCTCCCACACCCACTCCAGTAAGTCTCTGTTCTCCATATTTATGAGTCTCTTATGCTTTGTCCCCCTCCCTGTTTTTATATCATTTTTGTTTCCCTTCCCTTATGTTCTTCTGTTCTGTGTCTCAAAGTCCTCACATGAGTGAAGTCATATGATATTTGTCTTTCTCTGACTAATTTCACTGAGCATAACACCCTCCAGTTCCATCCACGTAGTTGCAAATGGCAAGATTTCATTCTTTTTGATTGCTTGAGTAATACTCCATTGTATATATACCACACCTTCTTTATCCATTCATCCATCGATGGACATTTGGGCTCTTTCTGTACTTTGGCTATTGTCGATAGTGCTGCTATAAACATGGGGGTGCATGTGTCCCTTCGAAACAGCAGACCTGTATCCCTTGGATAAATGCCTAGTAGTGCCATTGCTGGGGCGTAGGTAGTTCTGTTTTAAGATTTTTGAGGAACCTCCATACTGTTTTCCAGAGTGGCCGCGCCAGCTTGCATTCCCATATAATTGCCTGTTTTCTATTCCGTATTCTCGGCTAAGATCGTAAACTTGGATCATGGCAGGGAGGTGAGAGCCGTGTATATGCTCACACACACACGTGTGCACACACATATGTGCACAAATTGAACAGGAAAGAGGTAAACTGATTTGTGTCACTTCTCGTGATCCGGTGCCCTGTCCTTAGGTCCCTCCGAGTGCTGGGTGCAGGAAAGCCTGGGGTACCCCAGAGAGGGAGTTAGTTCATGGGGAGGTTGCTGTGGGCTGGGGGAGATGGGCACACAGCCAGTGCCACCGTCTGGGCCCCAAACTGGGCCCCGTGCTGTCAGGAGTCTTGAATATGGAAACACTGAAATAGAGAAGCTTTCTTTCTACATGAGATCCCTAGAAGGTGTTTCGAAAGTCTCTTACCCCCTGAGTGAGCCGCATCTTGAAGAGGAACGCTCACATGGACGCGGCCCCCGCGTTGGGAGAGGCACGGCTGGGGTGTGGCTGTGTGTGTGAGTGTGGTGGGGAGACCCCTCGTCTCTGACGCGTGCATCTCTGCAGATGGCCCCCAGATACCTTCTCTCCTTTGCTCCTCTGTTGGTGTCACATAGTCTGGAAATCTTGAGTCAGGAAAGTGAGGCACTGGGGGGGTGGGGCCCGAAGTGCTCGGCCGCATGAGCCCCCATCGCAGGTCTGGACAGGGCCCGCGGCTCCCAGGGTCCTGGCCAGAGCCCGGCTTCCATCCTGCCCCAGCAGACGTGTGCCACATTCGTGCCAACAGACCGCTGGCACCTGTGGGGCCACGGCCCGTGAGCCCACCTCTGCCGCGGGCTGTCGGGTGGGGATCAGAGCGGATTTATAACCTCTCAGTGTTTAGACGAGGAGTAGGTGGGCGTCCACTGGATCCTCCCTGGTGCTCCCCCCTCAGGATTTCACTTCATAGCCCAAGACTCTGTGCTAGTTGGCTCCTTGGAGGCCACTGGGCATCATTACTCCGTGTCACCTGCTGTTCAGGGAGTCACTCGCCTTTGGACATGTGGTTCTGTAGATTCCACTCCCGCCTGAGCTGCTCACGTCCAAGGTGCCTCCAAGGGGATCCTGCCGGTTGGCCGGGCACCCCGCGTCCGGAGCCCCGCTGGGGCAGACCTCCAGTGCCCGTGTCTCCAGACCATCTGCCAGCCCGCGAGCGTCGTGGCACCTCTGTGGCCACAAGGGCAGGTCAGTTGTCCACAGCAGCATGGCGGCCTTGGCTGAGAAAACCATGCTGGGCGCTGGCTGCACAGGGGCTGCGAGCTGGGCATTCAGAGCACCCAGCCCGTACCTGCAGCCTCCCTTCGCCCGCTGAAGGCTCACTTGCTTTAAGTCATGTATGCAGTTATTCTCATCCCCACCTAAACCATGCCAGCTAAGCAAAGGTGTAAGAGTCTAAATTAGATCATTCGGAGTCTTCTGCAAAAGAGGAAGGAAAAATAAGAACTCTTCAAACTTCAGTACCCGCTGTAGAGTGTTTCAGATTATTTAGGAAGATGTGGTCAGCTTTTTCACTGTAAATTCACTCTGTTATCAGCAATGGCTCATGTGTCCGGGAATGGCTTCACTTCCTCTCCAATGGTCACCATAAAATTAAGACGGGGGATAAAATCCATGTCTATATATAGACAACAGATTAATTCCTTTGCATGACACAATAGTTTGGGGCACTTGTGGTGACTATTTTTGTAGAATTCGTACATAATGTGAGTTACAGACCTTCTATAATCTGCTCATTAAGCTGCCCACAAACTCGTCTGCCCAGTTTTCAGCCCAGCAGTTTGGTCACAAAGACCTAACCATCCTTCGTAAAGCCGTGGGGCTCGTATCACTGTGAGTCCTGTGCCGTGCGTAAGAGTAAGCCAGTAAGTTGACCTCGGTCTTTCTTCGTGCTTGTCACTGGCTCCTGACTGCCCCCCACCTCCATGGGGGCAGCGGGATAGGGTCATGGGCCCCCCAGGACCCTCCAGGGTCGTGGTTCCTGGCTCCCTGCAGCCACTTCCACGGAGTGTGGATGTGGATGTCACCCGCCTCTTCACGGGCTACCTGTCCCCAAGTCTTTGCCTTATCTTGGGAAAAAAGGCAGAAACAGCTGAGAAGAGATGAAGCTTGGGTCTCCTGTCACTAGAGAATTCAAGTTCTCAGAACCGAGAATTTCAACATGGGATTCTCAACTCTGGTTATTCCCTGGGGCCAACCGCCGTGTTTTAGATGCCCACACTCTAGCACAAACCTGGAGGTTCTGAGGCCAAAGTCAGGGGCGAGGACGGGCGAGTGCTCGTGTTCTCAGATTCTAGGGTTCGTGTTCCGGCTCAGGCAGGGTTGAAGCCAGTGATTCGGATGAGACGCTTATATTTGTTCTTGTTCTGCACTCCAGCCAGGAGCGCAAACCGTGTTTCCCTAGGTCGCAGGTGCACACATTGCTGCCGTTCCCGTCTTGTGGGGGAAGGACCTGGGCTCGGAGAGGACCGGACTCAGTCCACCAGAGACAGGCAAGGAAGAGTGTCTGGAGTCAGCAGACAGACTCATTCAGCAAAGTCCGCCTGACTTCAGATACGAGTTCCCTCCGAACCCGCTTGTGGCTCAGGACGGCTTCTGCTGCCCAGGTGTCGCGTTTGCTTTGGGGGGCATCAGTTATCAGTATGTCTTTTGTGCACCAGTACTGCGATGTGAGGGCGCTGAGCCAGAGGCGGGCAGAGTGATGAGCGTCCCAACCGCACCCTTCCTTCTCAGGGGCCCCCACACCTGTGCCCCTTCCTGCCAGTGCTTGGAGTGGAGCCAGACAGAGACCAGCTCCTTGGCGGCCCCCTGAACAGTGTCTAGTCTTTTTCTCCCAAGAGAGGCGCTGGGAGCTGGCACTTTTCTGCTTACCCGCCGTGCCGATCCGGGGAGGGGGGTCCTCTGGGGAGTACCTGCCAATTTTGCCCTCACTGGGATGCAGGAGCCACTCAGCTGCCTTCCGGATTTCTCACGAATGGACCTGGCCCGGGAGGTGGTGTTGGATCCGTGTCTGCAGGTGGGGAGGGCGAGTGTGGGGGTGCCCCCGCTGCCGTCCGGCTGATATTGCCGCACACGCGGTTTACGTCCTCGTTGTGGTTCTGCTTTGTGTCCATTTCCCAAAATTCACCAAAATACACGTTACCGTATAAAAATTATACATCAGTAAATGAGACGAAAATAAGTTTGTAAAAATTTAATGTCACAAAAAATTTGTAAACCAGCAGTATGTTGTAAACTGCTCCTAGAAACCGTCCTTCAGCACCAAACAATTTATATATCTGTCATTCAATTCCACTTAGAAAATAGCCTTGCATAGACAAAATTTTCTGATATATAGGCCATACTTGCTTTTACTGTTCTTTTTGTTTTTTTTTCCTCTTTATTCTCAAAATTGATTCCAGCCACACTCTCTTTTTCAGGACGGCGAGGAAGTCACGTAGGGATCACCATTTCATGTACCACTGCTCAGTGCCTAAACAAACGTCTGATACGTAGTGGACATTCGTTAACATTTCTTTGCATGAACGGATGTAGTTTTCTTCTTTGATAATCCACTGTCAAAAGAGTGAAGAAAACCAGACCTTACAGTCAGATCCTTGATTTTGCCAGTTAGGGGCGGTGCGGTCTCAGACGGTCTCAGCCTCGTCTACCCCCCCGTGTCACCAGGGATGATAATAATCCAGCAACTCGTAAAGTGAGCTTCGAAAGAGCTAAAGAAAAAAGACAGCTTTCCATCGTCTGAGTGTTGTCACCTGGACAAGAATTCCCATTGGTTCTTCTCACCCGACAATCTTATCTGGCTGATTACTGAGCATTTGTGTTGATTCCAATCCACATTCGGGATGCTTGAAATGCCGACTAGACTGGTGTTTTCGACACTTTGTCCTTCTCCCCCCAACCTAATTGCATCACTCATTTCTACTGTCCATGGTTTGCTACAGCCTGGCAGTGCCTAACATGAACTAGATACAAACAGGAACCTTCAATAAATCTCCTGTAATCAGGAGTTTATGGCCCTTGCTTTCCATGTTTGCCAAGCTCTCTCCCTGGCCAACTGGGTGCCCGTGCGGCACATGAGAGCGGAGCCCTGGTGGAGGAGTGTCCTGCCATCTGTTTGTATCGTACTTCGCTTGTGGCTTAGTTTCCTAATGCTTCGCCAGTGCTTGTACCTCTGGGCAGTTGCTTCTGGTTCCAGCCTCCGCTCTGCAGTCTCGACTTCCTCCTCGTGGGTCTCCGTCCCACCACCATCCACTGTCCAGTCACGGACCTCGCCTCTGCCACCCGCGATCCACTGTCACAAAAGGCAGGCTCCAGTTCATATCCTGCAAACCCAGGCAGTGGGCATGTTGTTAGATACTCTGAGTTGGTGGTATTTGCCTCACGCTCTTGTTTTCTTTATTTTTCTAAAAACGAATCTATTATATATTTATATATGATATGTATTATGATGCGTATATTTAACGTATATTGTAATAATTTGTTGCATTCGTTATTTCTATAATTTTATGTCTACCCTAAATAGTTAGTCTATTTATGGTAGAAAGAAAATATTACAGATATCACTGAAGCTCCCCACGTCCCAGGGATCCAGAGTTTTCTGTTTGAACCAGAAGTTGACTCACTGCTCTAGGGTAATGGTGTGCCTGACTGAAAATTCCTTGGTAACATTTAAGCTCCCGAAGAGTATGGTTTGGAGATCAGCCTAGGATGCTCCTGTTCTCTCTTCCTTTGAGGCTGGCCTAGCAGAAGGCTCGCTCTCTGGCTCCTCAATCCTGGGAGGGCTGATACAGCTCAGATTTTGCATGACACCCAGCTCCAAGACGCATTTGGCCGCTCTCAGCAGACCTGGAGACCGACACTGTCACATTAGAAAGGCTGGCACATGACTCAGGGCCATCGGACCCTAATCTTTTGTGACAAGACTGATTCCCTTCTTCATCCTTCCCTCTTTTGGAAAGAAAGATTGTGTATGTTTTCTAGCATAATACTGTGTCAGTTCTGCCTCGAGAAAAAGTCAAAATTCGCCTGGGAGCATTGGACGTGGCCTGTCACATTTCCACAGGCTCCGTGACGTTGCCTCTGGCTTCATATTTTCAGTTTTCCTTCCAAAGCTCTGCCTTCCTGCACGGTTTCAGACTGGAGACTGGACTGAATTTTCCAGACCTTCGTGATGCCCCTTCTTATAGCCATGCCAGGTGGAGAGGAGCACTCGTCCCACGATGCTGCAAGGGGTAGTTAACGGGCCGTCTCTTCTTGGGAATGCATGAGCAACAGGTGACTCATCCTGTCCCTCTGTTATAGACCCAGTTACTTACATGAGACCTGCCACGCGGCAAATGCCGTGTCACTGAAAATACATCTCAGGCTTCTCCCTGTCCTCTCTGCTCTTTGTCACTGCTTTGTTTTTCTTCCTGGTATGTAAACGTCAAATACACTATACACTGTATTTTTTAAATTTGAAAAATTGTATTGATTATTCAGCCGTAAGGCATGTTCAGCTTTAATAGATATTACCAATTTTGTTCCCAGAATGGTTGTAGCTGTTGACGCAGCTCCCAGGCAAGTAGGAGATTCTGACTATTCCAAACCATATCCAACCTTTGGAGCTACGAGGTTATTTTCTTTTTCTTCTTTTGAAAAATTTTTTAAAGTGTACTCTTTAATTCCCATACCCTATTTTCCCCATACGCCTCCCCTCCCACTACCCCTGGTAGTGTGTTCTCTCTCTCTTTTTAAATGTTTATTTATTTGAGAGAGAGCGAGAGCAGAGGAGGGGCAGAGAGAGAGTGAGAGAGAACCCCAAGCAAGCGCCACGCGTCAGTGCAGAGCCCAATGTGGGACTCAGTCCCACAAACCATGAGCTCATGACCTGAGCCGAAAGCAAGAGTTGAACGCTTAGCCAACTGAGGCACCAGGCACCCCACCATCAGTGTGTTCTCTATAGTTAAGAGTCTATTTTTTGGTTTTTCTCTCTCTTTTTTTTTCCCCTTTGCTCATTTGTTTTGTTCCTTAAATTCCACATATGAATGAAATCATATGGTATTTGTCTTTATCTGACTGATTTATTTACTTAGCATTATAGTCTCTAGCTCCTTTCATGTTGTTGCAAATGGCAAGATTACATTCTTTTTGATGGCTGAGTAATATTCCAGTGTGTGTGTGTGTGTGTGTGTGTGTGTGTGTGTGTGTGTGTGTACATACCACATCTCCTTTATCCATTCATCAGTCGGTGGGCACTGGGCTATTTGCATAATTTGGCTGTTGTTGACAACACTACTATAAACATTGGACGGCATGGAACCCTTTGAATCTATATTTTTGTATCCTTTGGGTAAATAACTAGTAGTGCAATTGCTGGGTCGTAGGGTAGTTCTATTTTTAATTTTTTGAGGAACCTCCATACTGTTTTCCAGAGTGACTGCACCAGTTTGCATTCCCACCAACAGTGCAAGAGGGCTCCCCTTTCTCCACATCATCGCCAACACCTGTTGTTGCCTGAGTTGTTAATGTGAGCCATTCTGACAGGGGTGAGATGGTATCTCATTGTGGTTTTGATGTGTATTTCCCTGATGATGAGTGATGTGGAGCATCTTTTCATGTGTCTGTTAGGCATCTGGATGTCTCCTTTGGAGAAGTGTCTATTCATGTCTTCTGCCCATTGTTGTAATTGGATTATTTGTTTTTTGGGTATTGAGTTGTATCAGTTCTTTATATATTTTCATACTGACCCTTCATCAGCTATGTCATTTGCAAATATCTTCTCATAGTCCATAGGTTTCCTTCACTGTGCAGAAGCTTTTTATCTTGATGAGGTCTCAATAGTTCATGTTTGCTTTTGTTTCCCTTGCCTCCGGAGACTTATATAGAAAAATGTTGCTACAGCTGATGTTAGAGAAATTACTGCCTGTGTTCTCTTCTAAGATTTTTATGGCCTCAGGTCTCACTCTTAGGTCTTTAATCCATTTTCAGTTTATTTTGGGGTATGGTATAAGAAAGGGGTCCAGTTTCATTCTTCTGCACGTTGCTGTCCAGTTTTCCCAGCACCATTTGTTGAAGAGACTGTCTTTTTCCCATTGGTTATTCTTTCTTATTCGTCAAAGATTAATTGACCATACAGTTATGGGCCCATTTCTGCGTTTCTTTTCCATTCCATTGATCTATGTGTCCGTTTTTTTTGTTGTTGTTGTTGTTGTTTTTGTCAGTACTGTACTGTTTTAACCACTACCACTGCATAATATAACTTGAAATCTGGAACTGTGATGCCTCCAGTTTTCCTTTTTCAGGATTGCTTTGGCTATTTGAGGACTTTTATGATTGCATACAAATTTCATTGTTCTACCTCTGTGAACAGTGCTGGTGGTGCTTTGATGGGGGGTGCTCCAAATCTCTAGCTGGCTTTGGGCAGTGTGTTGAGACATTTTCATCTTAACCATCCTGGTAGCTTGGGTACTCGTCTTTCACTGTGATCTTAATTTGCATTTCCCGACTGCTAGGTTTTCATATGCTTATTGACCACTTAGATAGTCTCTATTTTATGAAGTGTCCTAGGTTTTTGCCTATTTTTTAAAAAACTGAATTGTCTTACCAATTTCTTATTGATCGGTAGGAGTTTTTTATGTACTTTGTATATGAATTCTTTGTCATTTATGTAACACATGTATACATTTATTATATATACAAACATACAGATAGATTTATAAGCAACACAGGAAATCTAAAAGCCAAAAGAGAAAAGGTGGACAGATACCATCATACATCCCCCCAAAATTTTTGGTGTTCAGGATGATAAAAGACACCAAGACATCATATTATAGATGATACTATATAGATAGTATGTATAATTGACTATACATAACTGACTGTATATATCAATATACCGTATGTATAATTGAACCAGCCCAATCCATTCCTGAGTTCAGAGAAATGAGATGAGTTATATGATCACCCATACACATTTAGAAGAATGTCCATACCACCTTTATTCCCCATATCCCCAAACTGGACATAATGACATATCTAGAATAGATTAAAAAACTGATGACATGTTCATAAAATGGGATACCACACAACATAAAGAATAAATTTCAGCTCTGTGCGACAACATGAGTGAAAGAAGTCAGACACAAGATAGTACATATTATGGTTCTATTGATATTGAGGCAAAACAAATATTTACTGATACCAATCAAGTAGTAGTTACATTGCGGGGGGTCTTTCCCGTGGAGGGAGGGAGAACAGGAAGCCTGGGAGGCTGGGACCATTCTCTCTTGCTGTGGGAGGTGGTTACAGAGGTATATGCATATGTGAATGTTAAGCGAGCCATGTGCTTGACCGTATATGGTATGAGGTAAGGATTTGTGTGTGTTTTGTTTACTGCTGTATCCTCAGTGTCTGGGAAGCACCTGTCGCACAGCCCGTGCTCGGCGCGGAACCAACATTGCGCAGTGAACGTGCATTCACCCAGTGTCCACATTGAAACAGCACCCCTGGTAACCACAAAGCAGATGTTGATGTTTTATCTACTTTCCTTCAAACATGTTGCTCGTTAGCTGAGTCATGTTTAGAAAGGGTTAACCTGTAGAAAGAGCCCATGTAGAGATGTATGTGGAACCGAGAACCACAGCGGTGTTATTCGGCCGGATAGCTGTATGGTCCCAGAGCTTCGGGGAAACCAGGCTTGTTTCCAGTGGACATGTCTAGACAGCTGTGAGTAGTGAATCATATGCACACTTACAGGAACCTGAAGAAACTCTGGCCTGTGTCCAAAATGGGGATTTTACAAGAGTTTAGGAATTAATCTATAACAAGATGAAAGTTAAGAAGAGGCAAGCGTACAAGGGAACTTGGTGTAGGACAAAGGTGGCATTTTAATTCTATTGGGGACTTGATGGTTAATTTGAAAAGCAATCCTGGAACAATTGGCTGTGAGAAGAAAAACGTTAGGTTCCTATTCATGCTACATATAGAATTAAATTCAGCTTTGGTTAAAGATCCGTATGCAAGAGCTGTATACAAGCAAATATAAAAGATGTTAGAAGAAAGTTTACGAGAATATGCCGGTCACTTTAAGAGTGGAGAAGACGCACTTAAACAATGTAGGAAAACTAAAAGCCAAAAGAGAAAAGATGGGCAGGTATTATCACATAAAAAACCTTCTCCACTGTTTGGAATGCTGTAAGATATTGTAAACAGACTCAAAATGATAACCAGGAGAAAATATTGGCTGTGGATATAAATAAAGAGTCATTTCCTTTATAATTATAAAAGACCTTTTACAGATTTGTAAGATGAAAGAAATTAACTCAGAAAAAAAAAAAGAAAGAAAGAAAGAAAGAAAGAAAGAAAGAAAGAAAGAAAGGTGAAAACTAACGACCTGAGCAGGAAATGCAAAGGAAAGCATGAGTGTAAAAATGTTGAACCTCTCCAGTAGCCCTCAAATCAAGCCAGGAGTAAGATGCCGTTATTTTACTGCTAAGATGGGCGAACACGGGTTCGCTTTCTCATTTCTTTGGTTCTTTGGGTGTATTTTGGACGTTGCCTTCTTAAGTGCTTTTCAAAGTATAATGTGAAATTTCTTATTTCCTTTGGAAGGTGGGGGCTACTGGGTGAGAAGGTCAAATGCACAGTGTAGGTTGGACACCTGACCGAGAAGGGGACAGCTGCTTAGACACGGGAAGGCAGTGCCAGAGCCGCACCCCACACCCAGCTCCCAGGGACGGCCGGCTCTCCTGGCTCCTACTTTTCAACACTTTGCCTCCCACACAGGCCCAAGAACCCATAGGCATTCTCACCTCTTGACATTTTTTGGGAACAAAGCCTTTGTTTTAAAAAATGACAAAACTTATAACTCGGGCAGAAGACAGCATGTCCTTTTAGTGTCCTGCCAGGGCATCATGTGACGGGTCTGCCCATGGGTTATTTAATCAGGTAGGAGAATGCAATTTTATTGAACTGTTATTCACTATTGATTAAAATCTAGGCTTAGAGAAGCAACGTGTTAATTTATAATCTTTGCCTCTCAGCACTATCAGTGGTTTCTGTCCAGTAGGAAAGATAACCCCGATGGTGGTGGTTTTATTGTCCTGTAGGACAATAAACCACGTCATCATTGTCCTCTGGCTAGGACAAAAGAGGACTAAAGCAGAAAAAAGGCATCTATCGAATCACTGAAAAAGAATCTAAGATTGTTTCAAATTGAAGTAAAAATAACTGATAAAAGCTTTGGTTCACATTGAGGAATGAGCCTTTAAGAGGGAGTATAATTTGTGAGCTAATAGGGAGATCCTCTGGTAAGTATTTAGGGGTTCACCTAGATGGAAAGGAAGCTTTCCCCCCACCCCCAGGAAATCACCCAGTACCGCCACACCCACCACTGGGGACGCTCCCATCTCAGGTGGGTATTTCATACCCTTCCTGGGTCATGTGGGAGAAGTCCGCAAAAGAAGGGAGGGGCCAGATCAGAGAGATGTCTTTGTCATACTTTGAATGACCAAGAAATTTGACCTTGGAAAACTGGGCTACAACTCCGCCTTTCTCTCATGCATTCTCTACGCAGCCACCAGAAAGACATTTCTGATGAAAATTCAACCCTTTCCTGCTTCTGCTTAAATTCTTCATTTCCTCCTAGTGCCCTTAGGATTGAATTGGAGCCGTTGCATCATCGAGGCTCCTGATTTCCTCTGCAGTCCCATCCCTAGAGATACCTTCCCTCCCCAACACACATGCACGCACGCATACACCCACACACATGCACACGCACACACATGCACGCATGCATGCACACACTTAACATGCAAGCATGCATACACATGCTTGCACGTACATAAGCACACACTCCCCTCAGCTCCAGCCATTCTCTCTGGCTTTGCACAGTCTCTTCCCAGTTCACTTGCCTCAGCCCCTGCTTTCCGTCTATATGCTCGCCTCGTTTAAGACTCCCCTTACACTTCCTCTGGGAAGCCCTTCCTGCCCCTCCTGTGTGTTTCCCAGGCTCCACGACAACATACTCACTGCTTGGTCCCCATAGGGCCCCCAGGGCATTACCCCAGGACAGCCTCCCTCATTACACCGTGAGCCCCTTGGGAGCAAGACTGTGTCCCCAGAACCTAACACCATGCCTAGCATACACTCAGCAAATATTTATGGAATTAGTGGTTGAAAGAATATTACCTTTTTAAAAAAAACAATATGGGGCACCTGGGTGGCTCAGTCGGTTAAGCGTCCGACTTCAGCTCAGGTCGTGATCTCGCAGTTTGTGAGTTCAAGCCCCATCTCAGGCTCTGTGCCGACAGCTCAGGGCCTGGAGCCTGCTTCGGATTCTGTGTGTGTGTGTCTCTCTCTCTGCCCCTCCCCTGCTCATGCTCTGTCCCTCTCTGTCTCAAAAATAAATAAAACATTTTTTAAAAATTAAAAAATATATACTTTGGAATTTTGAAATAAAACTTGTATTCTAGAAAATTTGGAAAGCACAACAATGCCCAAGGCAAGAAGTTCAAATCAGCTGTAATCCCCCCTACTCCGAGATAGCCCCTTTTAGTTGATGCATTAATCTTGAGAAAGGGGACACCACGTAAAAAGGAGACTGTGGGAACTTTCGGGCAACACCGTGTCTCACACAGAGAATGGGATTCAAAGACCAGTTAGAAGAGGGTCCAGACTCCAGGTATAAAATGACAAGCGTGTGGACCAGATGGGACGAAGGGAGGCCTGAGATGCATGTGGTTACCAGGATGTTTGGTGGCCGGGCCTGGAAATTGATTCGGGGCGGTGGTGAGCCAGTGGGAGGACCGTCTGCTGACCTGAGGTTAATACGCAGCTAAATAAATGGAAGATTTTGAGATTGGGTGAACGGAGGTGTCCTGCCCTCATCTCCTCCCTCATCAAATATTTATCAGGCATGTCTTCTGCGCCCGGCACTGGTCTGCTCGCTGGGAAAGCGGAAGAACTGCCACCACATGGCCACACAGCTTTGTTTGCCCTTCGCCTTCACCCCTGCACTGGCCACAGTGACCACGTTTTAAGCAACTTCTTGAGAAGTTGATGAGAGAACAGATACGCTGATCGTGGACTGGCGGTTGTGGGCTTTCTGGAGGAGCAGCCAGGAGTCATCACCGTGTAACACAGAACAGCTCAGTCCGTTGGCCCTGGTAGGAAATGGTTTTCCTCCAGGTCATGTAGCTGTGTCTTCCTTTTCCTCACACGTCCCCTTGCTTCCACCCCGCATGTGGGGGCACTGCTTGGGTTTCGATCTGGACCTGTGTCCCCCGAACCGCAGCCCCTCGTCCTCAGGGTAACAGGTGCATCAGTGAACACATCAGCAAAGCCCCCAGCCTTGTCCAGAGTCAGCTCTGGTGGTGGGAATGTGGCGCCTCTGGGAGAGCTCTCAGATTTAGGCCTGGAGAGCCATCGAGGAACGCTAAAATGTCCTTGAAAGGGGCGCCATGGTGGCTCAGTAGGTGAGGCCTCAGACTCTTGGTTTTGGCTCAGGTCATCATCTCGTGATTTCATGAGTTCAAGCCCCATGTGGGGAGTGCTCTGCGCTGACAGTGTGGAGCCTGTTGGGCATTTTCTCTGTCCCTCTCTCTCTGTCCCCTCCCTGCGGATGCTCTCTCTGTCTCTCTCGAAGGAATAAGCTGAAAAAAAAAAGTCCATGAAAGAATGTTCAAAGCACAGACATATTCCTTCAATCCCCCCGAGCATACGCAGTGATGATGGGAGGAATGCGTGTTCAGGGCTGTGACACAAGTGGTGAGATGGCATCTTCCTGGCCAGAGACAAAGGAGACACTTGTTTGACACAGAGGCATAAAAACCCCTGATTGTGCAATGGCTACTTTTTCGTTGGTGCCAGATGTGAACGAGCCAGATTTCTTTGTGAGGAAAATTGGGAATCCATCTCACTAATAAAAAAGTCTCTTAATAGTCAATAGCTAGGAAATTTAAGAAACTTCAGAAGAAAAAAGCACTAAATAAATTAAATGGCCCCATTAGGGTTACATGAGTGGTACTTTGAGATCAATCATTTGAGATTTAGGATTTGGATACTTTTCTCTGTACATATATTACATAGCAATACAAATTTTATCTAAAAGCAAAATTGCTCTGGATACAGCATCTTCTAAAAAAAAAAATGACAAGAACACAACAAACCGGGAGAATCCGTCTCTGTTTCTCTGATGAGGAGAACGGTTGCAGACTTAGGACAGAACCTTCGAGGCAGCTTTCCAGGCTTCAGACTCTGGGCTCGGTCAGTGGGGACACACCACATCCTAATTCCACTTCACTGGCTGGTTGACCGCTGCACATTATTAAAACTCTCCGAGCTTCGTGGAACCCATCCACAAAATGGGAATCATATCACTCTCTTGGGGTCATTACGGCTTGAACAGGATGACGTGTTTACAGTGTCCGGTCGAGGTTTTGCCGCACAGAACCCCCTCATGAATGTTGGGTCCTCACTCGCTCCAACAATGTCCCTCTTTCCCACCTTCATGGGCTTTCCTCCGTCTGAGCTCCCGGGGAAGCCAAAGGGAGATGCTAAGGGGCAAATATGCCAAGGACTGGGAGGCAGGAGAGGCCCCGGGAGGAGCCGAGGTCAGCCGGGTGCTGGCACTCGTGAATAAGAAGGAAAATGTGAAGGGATCCCTGTCACTGTCGAAACCCGGCCAGATGCTGCCGCCCGGGTGCCAACGATAACAAGAGAAGCTGAAATTAGAGTATTTGCTCACCGCGCAGATTTTCCCCACAGAAAACTAGGAGGAGTAGGTCAAAAAACGGCAATATGATCTATCAAAATAGTGGATTTTCCCAGGGTATGAGTATAGCAGGGAATCTGGGGTTACTTTTCGGTACCAGTCTTACAGGAACGTTTGGTTGACTCATTAAAATCCACTCAGTGGCAACTTTCGTGTGTGCCATCTTCTGACATGGGGTTTTGAGGAATTGGGATATCCTGTCATCAGCAGCCTGTGACATGAACTTGCTTTTCTTAAAATGGTTTCCCCTGAGTTGTCCACTCTCCCTCGCGTGGTGCCTAAGGTAACTCGATCAAGGTTCATCTAGCAATAGAATCTGCACGGTCATTAGCTCTAAAACTTCCCCAGGTTCCTCCCTCCGTTTCTTCCCTGGGGACCCTCCTGGCCTTTGTCGTGTCTCCTCTTCTGTGCCTTCTTCACGTCAGATTTACCCCGGCCGTAGGCTGCAGATTGGTGTGCTTGAATGGTGGGTGACCTGAGGGATCCCTTCCTCGTCACACATCACCAGTTCAGTGGTCCCCCACTGATACCTCGTCTCCTTGGGGTGAGGAGGTCGCTGTTTTCTTGAATACTGTGCCACCTTAGACCCCAGTAGGTGGCATTTTTTTCTTTGTGTATTTCTTATGTGGGGGCCAAGGGCAGGCTGCCCCAAAATGTGCCACTTTGGCATATCAGTTATTTGAAATAAGTTACTTAAGAGATAGCCTGTGCAGGAAGGACACCGAGACCCTCCTCTGCCGCCCTGGACACAGGAATACATCTCCAGGTGAAAGTTGTGGTCCTTATACCAGGACGTAAAGACACATCCTCATCACCAGAGATGGGACGTTCAGAGCCAAGCAGCCTGTGTAAACAACCCTTGTTACTTTTTACTGATGTGCTCCCCCAGTCCAAAGTCTGTTGAGGATTCCTTACTAATTAAAAATCCCACAGTTCAGTTTTCCCTTCTCGGTCAGTGCCTCACAGATTTATGGTTTCTTTGTCTCGAAACTATGACAGGTGTCTGCATCGGTCACTTCTCTGGGTCTCAATTTCATTATTGGGCCTCCACGTACATGTTACACAACTGGTTTTTTCTATTGTTAATTTGTCTCATGTAAATTTAATTCTTAGTCCAGCTGGAAGACCTTGAAGGTCAGAGGCAGAAATTTTCCTTCCCTTCACTTCATTGTAAAGTAATGATCGATCCCACCAAACTGTGACTTAAACAGAGGACACTTGTTATTGAAAATTACATAGTGCTTAAATGCAAAAGCTACTCCAAAGGTGATACCACATGTGGATACCAGGGTTCCATCCGTGGCTCAGTAGAACATCTGACCTGGTCTGTCCCTGATGCCCTATGGCCTTGGGCCAGCCTCTACCTTTGAAGAGACACCTGAGGAAGGGGAAACATACAGAAGAGGTGACCCATGGGGTCTAGTACTTTGACCTTAGCATCTCCAGTCCACTTGTTGATTGTTACTACAGAAACAGGGGTTGGTGCTCAGGAAGGCTCTTGGTCTCTCACCCATCAGTCTGTGATATGGAGATGGGAACAGGGGGGGTGAAGGTAGCTCTTGGCTGGAGTTTGGGATTACGTTTTGCCATTAGAATTCCAGCCAACAGGCAAGCATCAAAGGTGTGGGGAATTCAGATTGTGTGCATCTGTGGGGGAGAAAAATTTTACTTTGCCATTTAAGATTCTTCTAACTGGACTAAGAATCAGATTGACAGGAGACAGATTCACAGGAGAAAATAAAATTTAATTTCGTTTGTGTGGGGAACCCACACAGACATGAGAGTCTAAAGGCAGTCAGGCACAGTGAGGTATAAACGTCATCCGGGAAAAGCAGAAGGCAGTAGAGGTAGGGGCCTTCAAAGGGGAGGAATGAATTCGCAGGAGGATGAAAAAAAGGACATGTTTAGTAACAATTTTCTGGGTGATCAGAAAGAGTGGGACGCAGAGAAGGCTTTGAACAAACAGGCCTCGCCGGGTTCCTCCCTGTCCACTGTCACTCGTTCATATCGTAACACGGTTATGTGTGGTGACCGTTCTCTTCCTGGAACAGGTCCTCTCTATTCTTTTAGGCAGTGAGGGGGAAGGTCAAAGTTTCTTCCTGATCGTTTCAGCTCAAAATAATCTGCATGTCAAAGTGACCAGTGTCGGAGGGACCTGTCCTTGTCCCCTACACATCATTGAATGATCTGGGTTTAAGGAGTCATTATGCCCATTGTTGCTATCAGAATGAGAACTGAAACAACATCAACAGTGACAGGTGGCATGACAGTCTGTGAGCATAAAGGGACCCGCAAGTGATAAGAGCTTACTAATCAGGTTGCATGGAAGGCAGCAATCGCCTGCTAGAAGCCTCTAAGCTCACACGTGTCGGGATGTGCAGGAACATTTGTCCAATGGCCTGTGAGGTCCCTTGCTCCTTCTACAGAGAAGGGGGTGGGCATCGCCTTCTCAGCTGCCTGCTTGTTCTGTGCTATGAGCCCATCATCTGCTACAGGCCACCATCACAAGGAAGAGGTCTGGAGATTTAGGGGATGATTAGGACCATGGCAGAATCATCTTTGCTGTGCATGATTTTTCTCAATTTCAAGAATTCTTCACCAGGGACCAAGGCCACTAAAATTATAAGTAATTTTAAAAAGATGAGTACATTTTCCTAAGAGGTTTTATCACTTTGCCGAGGTGTTTTTTTTTTTTTAGTGATTGAATTTAATTTAATTTAATTAATTTATTTATTTATTTTTTAATATGATTTATTGTCAAATTGGTTTCCATACAACACCCATTGCTCATCCCAACAGGTGCCCTCCTCCATGCCCATCATCCACTTTCCCCTCCATCCCACCCTCCATCAACCCTCAGCTTATTCTCAGTATCCAAGAGTGTCTTATGGTTTGCCTCCCTCCCTCTCTGTAACTTTTTTCCCCCTTCCCCTCCCCCATGGTCTTCTGTTAAGTTTCTCAAGATCCACATATGAGTGAAAACATATGATATCTGTCTTTCTCTGCCTTAGTTCACTTAGCCTAATACCCTCCAATTCTATCCATGTTGCTAGAAATGGCCCGATTTCATTCTTTCTCATTGCCAAGTAGTATTCCATTGTATATACAAACCACATCAGAGGTTTTTGAAGACACTCATAATCTCCAAGTGTTCTGAGGCACTGCTCCACAAAAGTCACTAGACAGCCATATGGAGAAAAACAGAAATTACTTCTCAAATCTATGACCCAGAGGGAAGGCAAGTGCTCCGGTACCATGGATTTAGGATCCCCTTCCTTTCTGTGGAGGGAAGAGCTGGAAACAGAGCACACATGTGCCAGTGAGAAAAGCCTTGAAGAGTGCAGTGCACCTAAACTTTGGAGTATAGTAATGGGATGTTTTAAGGGCGGTCTGAATCTATCCTGGAGGCCTTGGAGGTGTTTCTATGTGGCAGTCACTAGTGAGAAAAGCAAGAATCAGAGAAATGTATGTAACATAATTCCATTTCATAGAACAAATCATGACAAACTTCCTTCTCCCTTAGATGTGTGTGTGTTCTGTTAAAAGGCAAACCACAGCCCCACAGTGGCAATGGCATTGCTTACACTAACACCTCACTCAGTAAACTCAGACTTAATACCTAACTTAACTACAGTTTGAAGTGTGCCCGGAGTATGACCTTAACCAGCCAGCCTGGAATGTCCTGGTCAACACAAGGAGGTAATCTGCCCCTCGACCCCTAGGAAGGCAACCTCGCCTAAAACAACACATCCTTTGCTAATAATTTCCTTTTTCCTACTCCTGGAAACACTTTCTTTTCTGTAACTCGACAGAGTTCTTCTGTAGAGCTCCCCTCTACATGCTGGATGGGATGCTGCCTGATTCATGAATGGCTTTTTAACGATACAATATGATCAAGAAGGAAAAATACAGAATATATATAGAAGGAAAAATATAGAAGTCTGTATCTGGATTGTTAATGAAGAGGAACCAGAGAGCAGGAAGAGGTGAGTTGTTCAGTGGAGAGAGAAGAAACGAGGGGCACATGTGTGAAACACACTAACAAACAAGTCCCCTGCCCTGAAAAAAGAAAGTGTCCGTAATATAAGTTGCATGCACGGTATGAAGTCTTCTGAATGGACTTAGCTGCATGTGCGTTTACGCATGGAGACATGCAAAGCACAGCGACTACAGTGGCAGTGATCTCACACATGGAATGTTGACTGATGTTCTATTCTTCATGTTTCACAAAGATGAGCCCCATTCTTTTCCTTAAATCTTTTGTAGTTCAAATATTTTATGACTCGCATCCGTTATTATATAATCAGAGAAAAACATTTAAATTTCATTGTGATAAAATGAAAAATATTGGTTTATTTTTATTTCAGGTGGCAGTTATTGTCGGTGTATAATTACAGTAGCCATTAAATTAATTATGTTCAGGGGGTGCCCGACTCTTGATTTCGGCTCAGGTCGTGATCTCACAGTCCGTGGGATCGAGTCCCGCATCAGGCTCTGCCCTGTCAGCACAGAAATTCTCTACTTGGGATTCTCTCTGTCTCTCTCTCTGCCCCTGCCCCGTGCTTTCTCTCTCTTCAAGAGAAATAACTTTCAAAAAGTATTATGTAAAGAACTTGGACATAGCACATAAATCCTGATCTCTGTGTCATGTAACTTGTTTGGGCAGATTCAACAAGGATGTGGCGTGTCGTTGGCACCAACGGACTAGATTAAAACTTGAGATGAAACCCACTAAGTCCACATTAGTGGTGTAGGGGAGGCAGAACTTCACCTCCGTTCGCCTTAGGCATTCAGCCGGAGCTCTTGAACAGTAGGAGAGAGTTCCCAAGAGAAAAGCGGCAGCTGTGGACTGCACACGGCAAAAACCTAGAAGAGAAGTACCTCGGAACGCTGGCTTAGAATTCCAGCGTACGTCCATGTTCAACAAAGAACAGTATGTTTGCAGAGAAATGACAAGACAGAGAAAGACGGTTTTAGGGTTCCCAGGGTGGCAAGCTGTGGGAAGGTAGATGTGGGGGGAAGTTAATGGAGTGAGGTTTGTGTGTGCGGGCTCCTGACTCCAGTAAAAGGAGGATTTGGATCTTGGCCTTAGGCAGAAAAGGGGGAACTTTTTCTGCCTTTGCCATTGCTTAATCGTCTTCAGCCCAAAACAGTTTTCATGCCAAAGAGACATATTTTGGGGTGACATAATCTGGTTTCCTTCAGTGGAATTAGGCTCCGGGAAAGAAGTCAGAAGGAGGACCATGTGCTCGGTCCCAAATGTGGAAGCGAGAAACAGAACGTGCTAGAGGCTTGAGCGGGGCTTGAAGCAAAGGAGTGGGCTTCGCGGGCAGTGCGTGACCAGAACATACCTGTGGACAGGCACCGGAAGGCCAGCTTCCCTGGGGCTGATGAACAGCAGGATTGGTCTTTCCAGAAGCAGACAAGAATGTGATTAGATGCATAAGGGACCTTCTTGAACTTCCTTGACGGATGCCGAAATCATGGTTGTTTAGACATTATTGTCACTCACTGTGAGATATTTTCCATTTGTAAAATGAATTCTCAGCATGATTCATGCTTCCTTGCAGGACTTATTAATCATCTGATCGAGTTGGTGTTGGAAAGGAGGAAGTTCCTTGCTGTCTCCACAGAGTAGATCTTTTTAGGGCCACCTTGGGTTGGAAATCCCAAGAGCTTTGTTATTCATAGTGAAACTAAGATATGAAACCTGACTTCATGAATTTCCTTGGTACTAAGGAAGAGCCTGTCTTTCTCTGTGTTTGTCTAAGTTACGTTAGGTAGCCGTCATGCACAGAGAGTGTTCCACACGGAATTTTGTAAAGCCATGCCCAGGTGGCTTCATTCGGTTCCTCCTTGTGTGTGTGTGTGTGTGTGTGTGTGTGTCCCCGTCCTTCTTTTTGCCTTCCCTTCCCTAGGTGCCCCCCTTCCCTTCCTCTGTGTGGGCCCATGTCATTGTTCAGCAGGATCCCATACAGTGCACTTTTGGTCACGACCCTGGCATATCCCAACTTTGGATAATAAGAGGGCTTCCAATGGAAGAGTCCTCACTCAGAAACCGTCTCCCTCATAGGCTAGCTGTGCTGATTCCGAATCTTCCGGTAGAGACTGGTTATGACTGCACATTTTTCCAGCGGAGAGTCTTAGGTCAATATTTTGAAGTTCTTTCTGTCTTTTAGAGTGCTTTATGGCAATGAAAAGGTCCATGATACTGTAGCTCTTTCAGGGGACCTCGAACAATATCTGGTAGAAAAGTTTGTTGAAAGGCAGCTGAGAGCAAGAGAGGCTTCCGAGGGCTCTAACTTGTTTGGATGGAAATGGCTCAGGAATTGAGGTGGGCAGGCATCTCAATATTTCATTAAGTTTGCCTGGGATCATCCCTGATTTAAGGACATGCATAGACGAGAGACTCCTGCTGCGGAAATGTGAGCCCGTTCCTCCTCTAGGTCCGGGCTAGAGGACCCAGAGGACCTGGGCTATGGTGACGCCTCCATGTTTCTATTTGAATTCCTCCTCTAAACTCCGATGCCTAGGTATTGACTGTTTAGTAACACTATCCTTTTGTGTTCTTTGAGGGCTAAGACAGGGTCTACAACCATTGCTAGTTTATAAAATATATACACTTTCTGGAAAAGATAGACAAAACGTTCAAAAAATTATGCTTAAAGTATGCTGATAGCAGCAACAATGATGATGGTGATGATAGGCCACGCCCACTCTGCAGAAAGGATCGTGTTAAGTAGCTGGTACATGTAGCCTGCATGAACCTCAGTCCAGCTGTGCCAGGTACGATGCGTTTTTAAATTTTTAACTTCAAGTCTGAGCTTCCACATCACTGGACTGGCAGGAAATTCAGTCAGTCATGCTGGCTTTCCGTGCCCTCCATATCGATTCGCCCAGCCCGCGTGCTCTTGACTTCTGCTGCCTGTGGCTCCTGTGGCCACAGGACCCGGACCCCTGAGGGGAGCCAGAGCCTCAGGCCCAGGGTTTCGCTTCGTTGCTGCACCTTGCGATGATAGCTTCTGTGGTCCCACCTCATCCCACTGAACAGGGCCCAGTTCATCATGGTGCCCGGAACCCATAGGCTCCCCAACCACCTCCGGCACTGGCTCGGTGAAGAAAACATCCCTCTCTTCCCAAACGGTAACCATTTCGGGGGATTTCGATTCTTGGGAAAAAGTCAGAATGAGCATAATATGTTCAACGTCACAAAGGTTGAGGCAAAAACCACAGAGTTGGCTAGCGGCTTGAGTGGAGCTTGAACGAAAGGAGAGAAACATAGGAAAACATCACGTAGTTTAAAAATTACCTTGTCCCACTCTCGAAGGGAACTGTGCGGATTGTCTCTAATCTCTTCCCCTCTCTCTCTCCACTGGTTTGTTTTCCCTCTGCGTTGATCTGGCCCACAAATAGAGCCAATCCGTCTTTTCTGCAGATGCAGATACTTTTCAGTGATGCTTCAACAGCTTTGCCTTCTGTGGTCTAAAGAGTCTCTCTGAGATCCAGGCCTCTGGGCTTGATGTGCTCCTCCAGAGACTGCCTAGATCAGACGTGAGGTGTCGTGTCAGGCCAGGCAGAAGTGGTATCACAGGTCTGGTACCGACCCAGGAGTGTGGAGTATGTTGCATATAGGACATACATTCTCAGCGGAGCAGTGCACTCCTCAGTGGGTGAAATTGGTCCCTGGGGCAAAAAAATCTTATTTTTTATGTATAAAGGACAGACATCCATGTGGCATATGAACAGATACAGTTTTAAAATTTTTTTTAACATATATTTATTTTTGAGGGACAGAGAGTGAGTAGGGGAAGGGCAGAGAGAAAGAGGGAGACACAGAATCCGAAGCAGGCTCCAGGCTCCGAGCTGTCAGCACAGAGCCTGACACGGGACTCGAGCCCACAAACCGCGAGATCATGACCTGAGCCGAAGTCAGACGCTCAACCGACTGAGCCACCCAGGCGCCCCTGAACAGATACAGTTTATCTCTGGTGTGAACATTTCATGGGGAAATGTCTCAACTGTCTGTTTATGGGGGGCCCTGCGTGGGTGGCACAAGAGGTTACGGACAGACCGTTCAGGTGCCGGGAGCAGTGCCCGGTGGTTCCATGCATCCTCTTATTTCATCCTCCCAACAGTCGTTTATGGATCTGGGAGCTGCATGTTAATGACTTGCCCAAAGCCACACAGTGTGTAGGTCGCGTAGCCGAGGTCTGAGGCCAAGTCTCTTTCCCAAGCTTTGAACCTCCTGTGAAGCCAGGCCTTACAACTGAAGCCAGTGGGGAGATATCTGCGTCCTTATCTCCACCCCTGGGTATTTACCGTGTTGTTGGAGAGCAAGAACAGGAAAATAGACAGCTAACAGCACGCGTGTTTGTGTTCTCACACTGTGTCTACTCTGTGATGTGCGCGTCAGACATTGGCTTCCTGCTGCATTTTGTGCCTTGGCTTATGGTCGCTTGAGGGGGAGCCACTTGCAGGGGGAAGGAAAGGGACCACGGAAAGAAACCATGGCGACCTTCACCTTCCGTGTTTCCTCCCTCCTCGCCCCTTCTGTGGGCTGCACCCCGTGGGGCTGGCCCCACTCCCGAACCCAACACACTCTGGGTTTCTCACCAACACGCCACAACCTTCTGCTTGGGGTTGGTGAACTCAGGGGTACGATGCGAGGCCGAGCAGCCATTTGAAGGCAGCAGATTTCTGACCAGTCACTCTGACATTCTCTGCCTTAGGGCTTAGTAGCAGCTCCAGGTCGGGTCAAGTTCCGGGTCATTCTGGAAGAAGGTGGAGGGGACTCTTCAAGCTGTCTCCCCCACCAACATCCGCTCTTCTCCAGGCTGTTTTCGATTCAGTGCCGGATGTACATGGATAGTCTTGTGGGTGAAAATTGGTCTTTAGGTGAACTCTTCTCCCCATGTGGAAAAGGTTAGCGGGTCTAACCCAACCCTAACATGACCAACATTCAGGGACAAGAGGTAAAGGGTAAAGGCGAAGAATGAACATTTTTGAGGTGCTGTCATAGGAAGATAAATGCTTTTCACGAATTATGTCATTTGTTCTTCACACAACCTTAATATCGTCCCCACTTTACCCATGAAGGAAACGAAGCAGGGACACGGAGAAGTTAGGTTTAAGTGCACACAACTGGTTGACTCTTCATGTCGCGCTTCTCGGGGGTGCTCTGGGCCAGTTCTTGGGGGGCTCTGGCAGCTAGCCACCTTGGCAGTGGCCACGGCCCAGGCCAGGGCAGGGGGGAGGGGCGCAGAGGTGATTCTCCAGGGATGGACGGGGCCTGCCACCTTGCTGGGCATCCAGATCCCCTACAGTGTCTCAGGCTGTCTGCTTCCTCCGGGCCCCACAGCAGCAAAGGGGAGAGCCTGGCTTCAACGGAAAGGACTGAGGGCATCACAGGGACACGCGTAGTGGTTTGTGGTAGTAAGATAACCCTGGGAAGACAGAAATCTGCAGAAAAACCCGTGAGGTGTGACAGAACCATGGCTGTTGTGACAACAAGTCAGGACAGTCAGGAGACCTCCCTGATGCATCCTCAGGCAATTCACTTCCTTTCTCTGGACTCCCAGTTTTTCATCCATAAAAGGAGAGGATTAACTAGCTGAAGTTTTCTCCCCACAACTGGTGAAAGGGTAAGCTGGGGGATTTTTTTCTATATTTGGGGAACGTGTCTCCTCCCTGGTCCTCACCGATGACCACACTGCCCTTTGCCTCTAGATCCTTAGGGACGACGCCCCGAATAGTTGGAGGTGATTATATCGGGGACATGCCTCAGAATGTCCTGGTATCTGGCTCAGGAGGGAAACAGAGTAATAGGGAAGCTTTGTGCTATTGGATCTGCTTTTCAATAAGAAGGTCTTTCCAGCAAGTTGTCCCCGTTATGAGGGTCTCCGACCTGGGGTACTTTCTGTACTTGCGTAGACACACTGTTCTTTACAGGGAGCGTTGCCCTTGATTCTGACCCCCCTCAGTGCATCCCCTGGAAGCCATGTGCCTGCTGGGACCCTCAGCTCCCAGGCTGGGCCTGGATCACAATCTTTTTGTGACCCTAACGTGGGAGGGAGGTCTGGACACGCACGTGATTTCCCTTCTCATCCCCAATACCACCCTCTTTTCAGTGTCTCGCCTAAGCGTGCAGTAAAGGAAGCAAGACTTCCTGAAGTCTCACTGAAACCATAAGGTGTGTCAGGCATTAGACTAAGTACTTTTCCCTGTAATTTAAGGTAATCCTGGCAACAACTCTGCAGGTAGCTGCTATTTTTATTCCAGTTTCACAAACGAAGACATTAAGTCCTAAAGAGATCAGTGATTGTGAAAGATCGTAACATGAGCTCAGATTCTCAAGCTTGTTGACTTGACCCCAGAACCTAAGGTCACACCCCCTGTAACATTCAATGGCTGCCCAAATGGCCCTTATTGCTCATACTTAACCCATTTGGGGCATTTGATAAGCCAAGACCAGAAACTATTACAATTTGAGTATAGGGTTTTGTGGGTTTTTTTTAATGTTTGTTTATTTTTGAGAGAGACAGATTGGGAGCAAGCAGGGGAGGGGCAGAGAGAGAGAGAGAGAGAGAGAGAATATCCCAAGCAGGCTCCACGCTGTCAGCGCAGAGCCTGATGTGGCTCTCAAAGCTGCAAACCGTGAGATTATGACCTGAGCTAAAGTCGGACACTTAACCCACTGAGCCACCAGCTACCCCAGTTTTTTTTTTTGTTTTTTGTTTTTAAAGACAGCTTCCAGTGAGGACATTTTTCACTTCCTTTGTAGTTGGGCGGCTTTTACCTTGTATTTTACATCCTACGCTTTCTAGACTTCCTGAAAGTCTTCCCCACACCCGACCCCTTCCTGCTTAGGAACACAATGGGTTCTCGTGTGCTTTCAGTGAGGTTTAGGGGCACACCTGCTGTGTAACAACAGCTCCCACAAAGACGGTTCAGTACTGTTGTTCTACCGGCCCTATTCTCCAACAAGATTGCTCCATACCTATTTCTTGAGCACCTACTAACCTCAAGGTGGTTTTAGGCACCAGAAATACAGGGCTGAACAATGCAACCAGACCCTGCCCTCGTGGGGCAATGCTCTGTGGCCAGAGAACCAGCCCCTCCCATGTTTTCTCTAAATCCCATGTTCTGCTGCTTCTTAGCCAGACCATCATGCTTCTCCAATGATTCTTAAGTTCAGTATCTGACAGAACTGCCTTCCAATACTTCTGCTTGATCCTCGTTTTCGTGGGGCATACAGCCTCACCTGGGTGCACCCTAAAGGTGCATGATTCTCTCCTTTTGGGCCGAGAGAAAGGACCTGAATATTCGTCTATACCACTATAGACGGATAATACGACTATGCGCTGGTATTTATGATACACCGTCTTGTGTAATCATCACAAAAGCATAAGGAGGTGAAGGTTATCAGCCTCATTTCAGATGAAACAGCTGAAGATCCTAGAGGTCAAATCAGAGAGCCTGAAAGGGCGGAGTTGGAGGTGGGATGCTGGCTGTAGGGCAGACAGATCCCTTGTTTTCCCGGAGCATCAGCCTCAGGGAAGCGCTGGGGACCCACTGGGAGGTGGGTGACAGCAATGGCTGAACCCTAACCCAGTGTCATGCGACCCCTCAACCACCAGACCGTTCACACAGAATCGGGGGACAGCCCCACCGCTCACGCTTCCACCATCGTGGTTTATTCCTGGATTCTTAGACGGAATCTAATGCTCGTCTTCGAGCATTCCCTACTGACTGAGAGGCAGATGCTGTGCGAACAGAGCAACCACATCAAGGGAAAAGGGGGGAGCTTAGCGGAGAGGGAGATCGATTCCGGGAGCAAACGTTTCCCCCTGCACAGTTGACCTTAAGCTGCTGACTCCAGCCCGTTAGGGAGGCACGGGATCCGCCTCTGGGATCTGTCTCCACAGCCTGCACACAGAACAAAACATCAAAGCATCGTGATGTTACGGACTTTTCCTTGTTCAACACGATGTCTCCATACATCACGGTTCTCTAGGGAGCTAGACTCAGCTTGGAGAGGATTCTTCCAAGTTAGAAAAAAGGCCTTTATGCATCCAACTTTCTACATGTTTTTTAAAAAGCTTATTTTGCCTATAATAAATATAAGGAAATTATTATAGCAAAAATTCAGACACTGAGCTTTCTAGACATAAGTTTCTAAGTTACTGTAACATTGTAGTGCTTAGTGGTCCTCATATAATGCCTTATTTCATAGGGCCTCTTTATTTTGAGGAAATGTACTCTGAATTGCCTGAGTCATGAGTTCGGTGCTAATTGACCCATTGTTGGTCCTAGAAAAATATCTGTGCTTGTGTTTGCGGGTTTTTGAGATAAGTCAAGGGATGATATCAACTGTGAGTCACTCAGGATTTCATATTCACAGAACAGGGCCTAAGGGCTATATAAGCAGGGACGTTTGAGGAACTTTGCACGGAGGAGGAACAGGGTTAGTTGGGGAGAACCCTTCAGAAGTGGAGAATGAAGTTTCCTCTGTTGATGCTGGTCCTACAGGCCACTGCCTCTGGAGCCGTTCCTCTGACTAACTCCACAGGCTCTGAGGAGAATGATGTGCTCTTCGCTGAAGTAAGTACTGTCCCCACAGCATTTACGCAGCCTGACTTTTGTCTTCAAAATTGATCGCATTGACCAGTTTTCTCTTGACATGGACTAGTTGCAAACTGGTTTAGGCGGCTCTTTGCTTTGAACACTGTATTTTTCTTTGCCAAAGACGAATGTAGGAGAAGTACTGGTTTTGAAAGTTTTATAAAATTGGGGGATGACTTTGTTTCTTTTGCTAAAAAGCTGTGGCCAAAGAGTTTTAGTTAAAAAATAATTGGAGTCGTACATCTGGTCTGTGTTTTACAATCGTCGTTTAATGTCATTTAACCATCTGAGGTTTAAACAGTGGCTTCATTATTTAACCGCTTCCGCCCGCCATGATCTTTCAAGACGACTTGTTACCTTCAGTCATCCCAGCTGTTTTTTCATGAGCTTTTTTTTTAAAACAGGATTTTTTGGGGTGCCTGGGTGGCTCAGTCAGTTAAGCAGCCGACTTCGGCTCAGGTCATGATTTCGCGGTCTGTGAGTTCGAGCCCCGCGTCGGGCTCTGTGCTGATGGCTCAGAGCCTGGAGCCTGTTTCAGATTCTGTGTCTCCCTCTCTCTGACCCTCTCCCATTCATGCTCTGTCTCTCTCTGTCTCAAAAATAAATAAACGTTAAAAAAATTTAAAAATAAAAAACAGGATTTTTTTTTCCATTTGTCTCTTTCCTCTGAGTTTGGATGCTCTCCCCGTTTTCCAAGACTCTTTTCACTTTGAATTTGTCGTGGTTGTCCATTGTGTTGAGCTTTGGATTTGTAAGCAGGAAAATTTTATCCCAACTTAAACTAATAATTTGTGCATCCTGACAATGAAGGTCTTGCTCTTTACTTGATGCTGTGATGTGCTAGATGCTGAAATATATTTTAAAAAAATAGAAGCCCGTTCAGAGAGGTAGGGAGACATCAAGGTGTTTTCAGTGGGCTTCCAGCAATCAAAATCGCTAATGGTTTATGACTCACCTTGACGGCACAGAAAATAAAGATTTTTTTCTCATTATAATTAATTGTCTGATACCTGGTTCGGAAGCATCAGTGTACCGTTGAGTCATATATACAGAGGTGCCTCAGAAACCTTTCTGTGTAGTAGAACGTCTAACTAAAGTAGAGCGTCTAACGAAGTACATCTTTCCAGAGGTACCTGGAAACCTTTTACGGTTTTGTCATGGATGGAGCTCCAGTGACAAAAATGAAAGTCAGTCCGAACCTGATGAAGAATAAACTTCAGGAAATGCAGCAGTTCTTGGGGCTGAAAGTGACTGGGAGACTGGACGCCTCTACTCTGGACATGATGCACATGCCCCGATGTGGGGTGCCTGATGTCCACGAGTTCAGGACACTGGCAGGGAGGCCGGTGTGGAGGAAACGCTTTCTCACCTACAGGTAACGTCGTGGCGGTTTTCTCCTTTCCCTGAGGTCTGACTTCCAGAAGCCTGAACCATTTAGATATAGCCCCAAGTCTGAGAGTAGGTGAGAAGCCTCTCTCGATTGTCAACGCCATCCCTGTGTTAAAATTCGTTCTTTCTGGAAGGGGGGATTGTTCACTCAAAGAGGGACTGTTTGGCTTGTCCACCCAGAGCAGAGTAGAAAGCCTTCAAATAAAAGGAGAATTAAGCTATATCTATGATAAACAAGAGACAGGAGAGCATTTTATAGGATAGTCAAGATGGATAAATCCAGACGTCTGGGAGTGGGGACAAAAGGCATAGGCTTCTATGAATGTAAGTCCTTCGCAGAGAAAACCCATAAATCATAAATGAGAAGAAATCCAGTTAGATTCTGTTTCAGGAGGAAGCTGTCCAAGGATACATGTTTTAGTAGTTAATGATGTGGGGTTTGGTTATCCAGAGTATCGATTTACGAGAAGATTCTTTCTCCAGCGATGCAGACAGAAGTGAGGTGTCACAATAAGAACTAACACATGGTTCCCATATATTTCTCTCTCTCCCTCTCCCTCTCCCTCTCCCTCTCCCTCTCCCTCTCCCTCTCCCTCTCCCTCTCCCTCTCCCTCTCCCTCTCATACAGAATCAACAGTTATACTCCTGACATGAAGCCTGCAGATGTTGACTATGCCATCCAAAAAGCTTTTCAAGTATGGAGTGATGTGACTCCCCTGAAATTCAGGAAAATTCACTCAGGAGAGGCTGACATTATGATCGGATTTGCATCTGGAGGTAAAGGAGGTGGACTTCTTTCATCTGTGTCATTGGCACGACCTGTTGTCTGTAAAGAAGGACTAATTGTCTTTACTCTTTCAAAAGCTCATGGAGACTTCAATCCTTTCGACGGCAGAGGGGGAATCATAGCCCATGCTTTCGGACCCGGACCCGGTATTGGGGGAGACACACATTTTGACGAGGCTGAAACCTGGACTGCAAACTACAGAGGTAGGCAAAAATAAAAGCTCACCCGGAGTGTGAACTCAGGAAGCTGAGAAGCCATAGTTTGGAAAGGTAAAAGCATTTAGGCGGTCAGTTCTTGACGGCACAGTCCGTGAAGTCCAGCAAAAGCAGATGCCAACCCTGGGCATACAGCAGTCCTCACGTACGTGGCCATCCACACATGTCATCATATGCTGACGTTTCCTTAGGTTTCTAGTGGCGCAGAAAGATGAAGTTCTATAATAGAAAGTTTAGAAATGCCTGTCGCAAAACACAAGGTTATATGGTCACATAGTCTCCTGAGCTTCCGGGATAGAAATTTCAGGATGCCCAGCTGACCCTTGAACAAAGCGATACCTTGTATGTATTTACGGAGGAGGCTGTAACTCACCATCCCTCTCAGGCAGTTGGGGAAGAGGAACAACTACTCTCCCCTGTTTGGAAGAATCACTACCCATTGGAAAATTCAAACCATCCTATCACAAGCCTTCCTAATCTCTCTGTGGGAAATTCTATGCTGTATGACTGACTCACGAGGGAAGTCATTGGAGAGAAGGTTTTCAAGAATGAGCTCCTCTCAGCATCCCCCTCTCTCTGGCCGATACTACATGCATTGGATGGCAATATTTTTACAGACCAGAAAGGCTGTTTGTTTTAGTCTGATGCATGCCCCAAGGCTTATTAAGTTCTTTATCGAGAAGAGGAGTTTTGCACTGAGACAAAAAGCACACAATGGAGTGGGAAACAGAGGACAGACAGACACCCGGGATTTTGAGATAAGGACCGGTGGTGGTCTTGTGTGCAACACATTACAGGGATGGAGACTAGGATAAATTTAGGATTTAGGTCAAAGTGTAATAGGTTTTGTTTACTTTTCCCGGTTTTAGGCAGAATGCAGAGAATGACAGTCTTTGGTTCTTTCTCATTATTGGAGAGAAGTGAGTTAGTTGCTCAGCCCAGTGTTAGAGGGAATGCTTAGGGGGTCTGTGTTCCTGAAGACCCCCCCCCCCCCCAGAGATGCTCACTCTTGGGTACTGGCCACACCCTGCAGCTAAATGGCGTGTGACTCTGGGAAAATCTATTTTTCTGAGCTTCAGTTGTGCCGTAGAAAAAGAAAGATAAAAATGAAGGCATGGGAGTAGAACAGAGATTTAAAAAAAAATCATAACAGTCCAGGGCTAGTGAAATCTTCTGAAAACTGAGAAATGTGAGAGAAAGGACACGCCCCTTCTCTCTTCCCTACAAATGTGCATCTCTCTAGAACATACAGAAAAAATGAACAGGTGAGACTGTAACTTGGTGACGTCACTGTGTCTACATTGTAAGCATAGACTTTGCCTTCATTTTGAGTCATGTATAGTAAAAAAAGGAGCTTTTGAGCCAAGACATTTAGATTGGATTCTTGGTTCAAGCCCTTAATTTGGTCCATTAATCTTGCTGATACTGTGTCCTCGTCCGTAAATAGACTGAGTGCTGGCTTCCTTTCAAGTTTCGCAAGGAACAGACAGGGTATGATACATTCCTTGGCGGCTCAGAGGACCTGGAACTTAATTTGGCCTTTTATTTGGGTTTAGTAAAGGATGGTTAGTAAAGATATTTCCATATCCACTGAAGTCTGATCAAGCGTACCTGCAGAATGGAAAGGGAATGTTGTAGAAGTGGTGAGAACCAGTAAACACAGCTACAAGACAACATTCTGGAAGTGTTCACGACAGAACACATGCCATGTGAGCTGCTGCTGTGATCCTTTTTGCCCCCAACGGGAAATTTGATGATGTGGAGAGACATTTTTGGTTGTCAAAGTGGAGGGAGTGTGCTACTTGAATTAAGTGGCAAACCCGAGGGCACCTGGGTGACTCAGTCGGTTAAGCATCCGACTTTGGCTCAGGTCATGATCTCGCAGTTTGTGGGTTCGAGCTCCGCAAGGGGCTCTCTGCTGTCAGCACAGAACCTGCTTCAGATATTCTGTCCCCCTCTCTCTGCCCCTCCCTTGCTCACGCTCTCTATCTCTCTCTCAAAAATGAATAAATGTTAAAAAACAAGAAAGAATTTTAAGTGGCAAACCCAGAGATTTCTAGACATCTGTGATACACAGGACAGCCCTAACAACAAGGGATTAACTGGCCTATAAAGTCAATAGTCCTGACATCAAAAAACCTTATGTAAGAGAGAAAGGAAATAAGTAAAGTATTCGCAAATGCGTCCCCTTTCATTGTGTCAGATTTCAGTTGTGTCATTGTCTTCTGGATGCAAATATATTTCACTGCTCTTTTCCCCCCTCTGATTTCCTCTTAGGCACAAACTTGTTCCTAGTTGCTGTTCATGAGCTTGGCCATTCCTTGGGTCTTGGCCATTCCAGTGATCCAAAAGCCATAATGTTCCCTACTTACAGTTACGTTGACCCCAACACCTTTCGCCTCTCTTCTGATGACGTACGTGGTATTCAGTCTCTCTATGGTGAGTTGAATTTCTTTACCATTTTGCTTCACAAAGATACTCACTCTCATGAATAGTCTCATAATATCTGCATCTGAAAAAAACTTTAACATGGATCTTTTCTCTTGAGCCCCCTGAAAACCCTGTGAGGTAGGTCACCCAGATATTATCTTCATTTTACAGAAAAGCACAGAGACCCGGTGTGCTAATGCCAGTGACGGGCAGATTCTGAGTCTTCTGGCCTCAAGCGTGTTCTTTCTGTCCAACATACCATTGTCTTTGATGAAGGCACACAGAGAAATAGTCGGACCGGAACAGGAAAACTGGAGTGATCAGATTTTTCTCCTCCCATGATGTTGCAACCACATGGGAGAAAGATCTTTATTATATGCTTCCTGTGAATATTATAAGAATCCTAAGTTGCTTTTTATGCATTTCTCATCCCGAAAAGTGAATGTTGTAAAAGAATGATTCTTCCCTTTAGCAGCTAAAATGCAATTTTTTCCCCTAATGCTTCTTGAAATGTGTTTTACAGGAGGTCCAGAAAGGCGCCAACCCCCATCACATCCTGACAGTACAGAATCGGCCACCTGCAACCCCATTCTGAGTCTTGACGCTGCCACTACTGTGGGAAATAAAATCATTTTCTTTAAAGACAGGTATAAGAATCCTCCTTACATCTAGCCAATATGGGAGGCTCTGTCCTTGGATTTATAATTTTTTTTTGGTCAGAGAATCGTGGAAAATGATGGAGAATGACGTAGATGAAAACGAAGAGGGACTTGGACTGAATTCTGTAGGAAGTAGACAGCCTGAAGGTTTTGAAGGAAGAGAATGGTGTGATTGCATTTGTGTTTAATGATAAGATTAGTAAGTAAAAAAAAAAAAAAAAAAAAAAAAAGGATTTACAGTACGAATCTGGGGTGAGGAAAGACAAGACAGGAAGAAGTGGAACAAGGCTATTTTAATCACAGGTAAAAATGGTTAAGTCTGGGACTACAGGTGTGACAGTACCTATTAAAAGTCTTGATTACAGAGAAAGTAATTCCAGGATAACTTAATGGTTTCTGCCTTAGAGCATAGATGGAAGCAGGTATTGGAGGTATGAGGAGTGGAGAAAATTAGTATTTGATGGACGGGACAAATATTCTCCATTTTTTAAATGGAAGAGTAATTGACATACAACACCGTATTAGTTTCACGTGCTCAACACAGTAATTTGATATTTATGTATCTTACCAAAGGTCACCAGAATAAGGCTAGTTACCATCTGTCACCACTTAGAGTTCTTACAACATTATTGACTGTATTCCTTATGCTGTACATTACCTGTCTGTGTCTTACTTATTTCATCACCGAAGTTTGTGCCTCTGAATCCCCTCCAGCTATTTTGTCTACCCCTGACTGACTCCCCTTGGCAACCATCAGTTTGTATCTGTGAGTCTGCTTCTCTTCTGTTTTGTTTGTTCATTTGTTTTTGTTGTTTTGTGGACTCCACATCTAAGTGAAATCACATGATGTTTCTTTCTCTGCCTGACTCCCTTTGCTTAGCCTGATATGCTCTAGGCCCCCCGTGTTGTCGCTAATGGCAAGATTTCATTCTTTTTTTGTGGCCGGTATCCCATTGTATACATACCACATCTTCTTTATCCATTCATCTATCAGTGGACATTTAAGTCGCTTCTGTATCTTGGCTATTGTGAATCATGCCGCAATGACCGTAAGGGTACGTATGTCTTTTCTAATGAGCGTTTTGTGTGCTTTGCATAAATACTTAGAAGTGGAGCTGGTAGGTCATATGGCATTTTTTTATAACTAACTTTGTAAAGAGGCTCCAGACTATTTTCCAGAGTAGCTGCACCAGTTTGCATTCCCACCAACGGTGCTTGAGGGCTTCCTTTTCTCCACATCTTCACCACCACGTGTTATTTCTTGTCTTTTTGATGACAGTCATTTCGACAGGAGTAAGGTCATAGCTCGTTGTGGTTTTATGTGCATTTCCTGATAGTTAGTGGTGTTGAGCATCTATTCATGTCTCTGTTGGCTATCTGTAGGTCTTCTCTGGAAAAATATCTGTGCCAGGCCTCTATTTTTTTTTTTATCAGATTGATTTTTTTTTTAAATATCAGGTTGTATGAGTTCTTTATATATTTTGGATGTTAACATTTTATTGGATATATCTCCGGCAAGAGTCTCCCATTAAATAGTTTGCCTTTTCCTTTTGTTGATGGTTTCCTTCACTGTACAAAAGGTTTTTAGTTTGATGCAGTCCCACTTGTCCATTTTTGCTTTTGTTGTCCTTGTGTGAGGGGACAGATTAAAAAAAAAAGAAATCTCTAAAGCTAGTGTCAAAGAGCTCACTGCCTATGTTTTCTTCTAGAAGTGTTATGGTTTCAGGTTCTACAGAAAAATCCATTTTGAGTTTTTTTCTGTATGTGGTGTGAGAAAGTGGTCTGGCTTCATTCTTCTGCATGTAGCTGTCCAGTTTTCCTGACACCATTTGTTGAAGAGACTGTCCTTTCCCTGTTGTATGTTCTCAGCTCCTTTGTCATAAATTAATTGACCATATAAGTGTGGGTTTATTTCTGCGCCCTGTATTCTGTTTATTGATCTCTGTGACTGTTGTTGTCTAACACCATACTGGTTTGATTAATTTTTCTGTGTAGTATAGAAATCTGGAGCATTTTACCTCCAGCTTTGTTCTTTCTCAAGTTTGCTTTGGCTACTTAGGATCTTTTGTGGTTCCATACAGATTTTAAGAGTCTTTGTTCTAGTTCTGTGAAAAGTGATGTAACTATTTTGATAGAGATCTCACTGAATCTGTAAATTGCTTTGGATAGTATGGATATTTTAGTAATATTTCCTCTTGCAATCCACGAGCATGGAATAGATTTCCATTTATTTGTGTCATTGTCAATTCTTTCATTAGTATCTTAAAAGTTTTCAGAGTACAGGTCTTTCACTTCCTTGGCAAAATTTATTCTGAAGTACTTTATTTTTTTGATGCAATTATAAATTGGAATGCACTATTAATTTCTTCTGATAGTTTATTATTAATGTACAGAAACACAACAGATTTCTGTGTATTGGTTTTTTATCCTGAATCTTTACTATGTTCACTTATTAGTTGTACCGGTTTTTTGGTGGTGTCTGTAGGGTTTTGTATAGGTAGTATTATGTCATCTGCAAATAGTGACAGTTTTACTTCTTCCTTTCCAATTTGGATGTCCCCCTTTTTTTTCTTGCCTAATTTCTGTGACTAGGACTTGCAATAAGAGTGAACTTCATGGTCTTGTTCCTGATGGTAAAGGAAAAGCTTTCTGTTTTCACCATTTAGTATAATGCTAGCTCTGGGTTTGCCATGCATGGCCTTTATTATGTTGACATATATTTCCTCTATAACCATTTTGTTGAGAGTTTTTCTCGTGAATCACTGTTCAATTTTGTCCAATTATTTTTCTGCAGCTATTGAAACGATCATATGCTTTTTAGCCTTCGTTTTGTTCATGTGATGTATTGCAATGATTTGTGGATATTGAACCATCCCTGCATCCTTGGAATACATTCCACTTGATGGTGGTGTATGATCCTTTTGATGTATTGTTGAATTTGGCTCACTAATATTTTGTTGAGAATTTTTGTATCTATGTTCATCAGGAATATTGTCCTGTAATTTTCTTTTTTTGTAGTGCATTTGTTTGATTTTGGTATCAGAGTAATGCTGGCCTTGTAGAATGAGTTTGGGAGCATTCCTTCCCCTTCATTTTTTTTTTTTTTTTTTTTTTTTTGGAATAATTTGAGAAGGGTAGGTATTAAGTCTTCTTTCATTGTTTGGCAGGATTCACCTTTGAAACTGCCTGATCCTGGATTTTTGTTTCTTGAGAGCTTTTGATTACTCAATTTCATTTCTGGTAGCGTCTGTTCAAATTTTCTATTTCTTTCTGATTCAGTCTTGGAAGATTGTATGTTTCTGAGAAATTATATCCATTTCTTTTGGTTGTCCAGTTTGTTCACACATAATTGTTAATAGTAGTCTTTTGTGATTGTTTGTATTTCTTTGGAATCCATTGTAACTTCCCTTTCATTTCTGAATGTATTTATGTGAGCCCTCTTTTTTTTTTTTTCTGGTGAGTCTGGATAAAGGCTTATCAATTTTGTTTATCTTTTGAAAGGCCAAAATCTTACTTTCATTGATCTGGTAAATTTTTTCTCAGTCTTTATTTCATGTATTTCCACTCTGATCTTTATTATTTCCTTCTTTTAACTAGCTGTGGGCTCTCTTTGTTCTTTTTCTAGTTCCTTTAGATGTCAAGTTAGATTGTTTATTTGGGGTTTCTCTTGTTTTTTTGAGGTACACCTATATCGCTATAAACTTCCCTCTTAGAACTGCTTTTGCTGCTTCCCTAAGAGTTTAGACTGTTATGTTTTCATTTTCATTTGTCTCAAGGCAATTTTTAATTCCTTATTTGATTTCTTCATTCTTTATTGGTTGTTCAGTAGCATCTTACTCAGGCTCCACATATTTGTGGGTTTTTTTTTTTCCAATTTTCTTCTTGTAAATGATTTCCGGTTTCGTTATTCTCCATTTTTGAGATCCAAAAACTGGACATTTAGGTTGAATAACTTCATTTAGATTACAAAACTGGTGAATGAATTGTGGGTGCAGATGAAAACCTAGATCCCTTGAAGTATCAAAGCTTCCATATGGTGATTTGCCCATTCAGATCATTGTTATTATGAAAGACTTGATTAAGGTCCTTTCCTCATGCTCCTAGAGAGACATTCATGGAACAGAATGTAAGAATATTGAAAAACAGCATTGCTTTAGGTCATTCCCACTGAACATTTCATGGCTCTTGAGTCTACAGTGATTTTTTAACATGTTTTAAATGTTTTTCATCAGATACTTTGGGTGGAGGAATCCTGAGAGTCCAAAGAGCAATATTAGTTTAATTTCTTCTTTCTGGCCAAACTTACCATCTGGCATTCAAGCTGCTTATGAAATTGGAGACAGAAATCAAGTCTTTCTTTTTAAAGGTAACTCTCATATTTAGTTTGCTATTGAGTGTACTTCAAGGAAGAGAATACATGAAGGAAATACTACTAATTTTTATAAACATAGAAAAAAGTACCCCAGATCTAATTAATGGTGAGTCTTAACTATGAGCCAAAAATAGCTTAAATACCTAGGTAATGTGTAAAAATTTCAGGAAAAGTTTGTCAAATATCGATCATAATACTTGTGAAAAATATACAGAACCACTGGAGACAAATCATGTTCAAGAACAAAGAGCAGTATGTTTTAGAACTATGGATAAAGAATGACATTGTTTGTAGTGAGTCGGTGTTTCTGTGACTCTTTTTATATGACTCCAGTGTATTCTTTTTCTTTATCTTCACAGATGATAAGTATTGGGTAATTAGCAACTTAAGACCACAACGACTCTATCCCAAGAATGTACGTTCTTTGGGCTTTCCTAACTTTGTGGAAAAAATTGATGCAGCTGTTTTTAATCCACTTCTCTATAAGACCTACTTCTTTGTAGGTAGTCAATATTGGAGGTGAGCTTTAATGATTGGTTATTTGACTCCTAAAATTTGTGGAATGGGCAGGGAGTGGGGTTTTCCAGTAGGTAGTTTTTCTATTTAAATTCCTAAGGATCCTTGACCTTCCTAGAAGAGAGATCAAGAGAACATACGTCTGGAATAGTTAATTATCATCCTGGGTCAATTCTCGGGACTTCTGGATTCTGATTTGTAAGATGGCACACGATGTGTTTTTTTTTTAAAGGAACACTTTAAATAAAATGTTCCATTATTAATCATAGTGCAGACACATTGGGAAATAGTGGTATAATGTACGAGACCCAGAATTTACACAGTCTCTTTAGGGAGTGTGGGTATTTTCAGATTCCTTTTTATAACCTTGGACCCAGGAAGACAAAATGAGGAGACCATCTTCTGAGTGACAGCAAATCCTGCAAGGTCTTCCCTAACAGGAAATTAGACAGTCTGGCTCTGTAACGCAAGACCAGGTCCTGGTGCAAGCCTTGCGCAGGAGCGAGGGAAGTTCCTGACCAGAAATTGGGACTCCTAGGGTCCGAGTCCTGTGGGGACTAGGAATAAATCAGTGAACTGCTTAGGTCTTTGATCTTCTTATCAGCGCAGTTTAAGCCTGTTCAGAAAAAGCCTTTCAAGAGAGAATAGGTGGGTTTTGTGGTTCATGTCATAAAATATCAAGGTCTACATCATGAAATCCATTTTTCAGTGGAGGTCCTACTGATTGTTTTTTTGCTCAGGTACGATGAGAGGAGACAACTCATGGACCCCGGTTATCCCAAATTCATTACCAAAGCCTTTCCGGGCATTGGGCCTAAAATCGATGCAGTCTACTATAATAACAGTAAGTAGATTATGGGAATCCCTTTTTAAAACACTGAAGATTATAAAGGCTCCAAGGTCAGAGGATGTGGAATCAAATCAGAAAAGAACAGAACCCTGAATCTCTCCACAGGGCCACAGACAGAAAATTCATAGTCTGCTTAGTTGAGAATCGGTAGGCTTGAAGAATGAGGGAGCTAGAACCAACAGTTTATTTCTAGGGTGGTCTAGCAGGTGGGAGCATATGGTTGTTGCCACATCTATGTGTCTGAGTCTCTGGAGTTGCTGTTCCCATCAAGCTTTGCAGTTGTGCAAGTGAGCACATGGCAAGACTCGGGCAAGCTGGACTCACACACTTATTTGTGCCTTGCATTTTTTTCCCTTCCTGGCAGCCCCCTCCACCCTTTCTGGGTTTTCATGGAGCAGGGCTAAGGGTGGGATAAAAAAAAAAAAAAACGCTGAGCTTGTTTGCGTTTGTGTTGAGGAATATCCTCAGGCAAGGTCAGCCTAAGCAAATTGTTGGCTGGGCCAAGGCATTTGGCTTCTATGCCAATGCCCCTGTCTGTCTTACTTCTCCATCGAGGCCTCCGTGTGCCCTGCCTGGGCCCAGTGTTTTCCCTCCCACTCTGAGTTCTCCACCTGGAGTGTGACCTTTCAAAAACTCACCTCTTAATAGTCAGTTTCTAAGACCAAGCAATCTTCTCAATAAAATTACTGAAGATACTTAATAGTGAAATGATGATAAACACATATCCAGGGACAGGATACCCAGTGCCAGGACCCAACGTTTATATTCTCAAATGTCTAATATAAACCATCTATAAAGTCTGGTCTAATATAGATATTCTGTAAAAACACAGATGTGTGTTACCTTCTTTTTTTAAAAAATGCAAGTGGGGATTTAAGCTGTTCAATGTGTTTTCATTTTCAGGACACTACTATTTCTTCCAAGGATCTGATGTATCGGAATATGATGTCCTATCCCATCGTGTCACCAAAAGGCTGAAACACGATATCAAGTTAGGTTGTTAGGAAGGGTGTAATTAGTAATGTTGGTCAATTCACTTCAGTTAAATAAGAATTTATTGCTTACTTGCTCTGTGGCCAGCGTACCAGTGCATGCTGGTGCATTTCATAAAATAAGGTAAAGTCTATAGGCCAGAGATAAATGATCATACACGTAAATGGTCATACAAATTGCGTAAGATTTTTCGATTTTGAAAACCCTCACTGTCAATTTTTACTTGATTCAACTATTCAGCTTCAAAACAGACACCTTCAAGGGGCCATAGACTATCTTGGTCCCTGACCATCCCACAACTGAGACATTATCATGATTTCTTTGCCTTAACTAATATTAAGAAATCATTTGTTTCTGTGGCCATTAAAGGTTTGAACAAGTACATTTTTTTAATTCTTTTGGAGTAAAAACAGAATATACCAGGAAATGACAATTAATGTAAGTAATATATAAATAAATTATATAATTATGGTGACAATGTTATTTTATTCTGTTGTCAGTGTTGACTTTTCTAAATCGTATATGAAGTATACATATATATATTTTTTTTCTTTTGCTCAAATAAAAACTTTGAAAGAAAGTATTTGGTTTCTGGGAATTTTTTCATGAAAAACTGTATTTTGAAAATAGTTTTGGACCTACTCCTAAATAAAGAGTCTCTAAATGACTGAGGTGTGAATGGGAATATGGCAAATGGGAGAGGTCATATTTGCCTTGGCCACTTATCTAAGGCTACCTAAATCCCTGGTCTCAAGGCAGGAAAGCATTCTCTGGACTGCGTGTGACCCCGAGGGGCACGCCCAGTGTACAACCATGCGCCTGGAGAGAAAAGATGTAATGGGAACTTCCTGGTCTCCTGTGATTCCCACTGTGGCTCAAGTCTCCCCGTGTGGGCCTTGTAATTACTGTGTCACCTTGACAAGGCATTAAATCTAAGCTTCCCCAAATTTAGTAAAAAGTATTAGAAAGTGTTACCTTCTTTCAAGGTTTTTATTCATTGAGACAACAAGATACACGATGAGCACGTCACGCTGGTAGCTTGTTCTGCCTAGTGTCGATTTTGTTCGCTGCCTTGACCCACACTTTCCCTATTTCTGGATTGCATATACGCATGTTAAAGTTCCAATTCGTATGATACGGGTTTGTGGAATGCTTGTAGCTTTCCATTTATTTGCACACCATCACTGCTGATGGCAAGATCCAAGCAATAGTGAATCCCATTTAAGCTCAGATGATCCCTTTTGATTAGTGGGAGGAACTGAGGTCAGAAAATATGAGGAGCAGATCGATTCTAGATGGGGGTGGAGTTCTCTGTCCTTCAGGGCTTAGATCCATTCTCTAGTAAGTGCTTTTTGAGTATAATAATCCTGGCATTGTCTTTGCAAGGCACAGGGTCAAGCCATTCTGAGAAGGAATGTTATTTCCCCTCAGCAAACTACACGCTGGACATCCTTCAAAAGAAGAATTCCCCACGGGATTAACATCAAAAGAAAACAGTGGTATCTGGGTTGGATTGTCTTTGGCCTTAGGTAATTCAGGGGCAGCCATTTCCCTTAACAGATGAGTGTGTTGGAGTAAAAGCCAAGAGCGTGCCCTTCTCAGTCTCAGCGGCACTCGTGACAAATGCCTCCACAGATTTACAGGTGGACCCTTCCTCCCTCTACTTCTGTTTGTGCTGCATCTTTAAATTTTGTTTAACAAATCCTTAGAATGGGAACCGTGTGCCAGGCACTGTTCTAAGTGATGCATGCGCGTGCGTGCACGCACACACACACACACACACACACACACCTCACTGCTTTCATCCCAAGCTCCAGGCAAATGCTGTCTTTCTCTTTTGTTTCAATGAAAAGACCAAGGCACCGAGAGGTAAACCCAACTCGCCTGAGGCTACACAGTCTTGGAGGTGAAATTCAAAGCCAGTCAGTTTGACTCCAGAATCTGTGTTATTAACCACCACAAACCCTGCCTTTTAAAATCATTACGTGGAGAAAAATCAAAGTACCCACTCTGTACCACTTTGTACCTCCACTTGACCTCTCAGTTACAAGGTCTTTAATACATCATAAGGATTCTGTGTCCAGTCCACGGAGTATCATTTTGCTTTGGGAAATGTAGTAGTGTTATCTTGCTAATGACAGAGAGCAAATACCCAAGACTTGGAAATGACGATTGTCTTTACGATACAGTGATTCACATTGTCTAGTAGATCCTCTGGAGGACAGCTGATTTTACGAGGGTGTGCACCTCTGACTTGGCACCGACCAGGCTATCCATAAATCTGTAAAGATAGAAATAGTATAAAAATGGCAATAATGCAAATTGTTCCTTTCTGTAGCAATGCAAATAAATGTTACGTCTTAGAAATTTAATTGAGGGGCTCCTGGGTGGTTCAGTCAGTTGAGCTTCTGACTCTTGATTTCAGCTCAGGTCATGATCCTGGGGTTGTTGGATCGAGCCCCATGTCAGGAATTCATTCTCTCTCTCTCTCTCTCTCTCTCTCTCCTTCTGCCCCTTCCCTGCTCGTACTCTCTCTCACTTTCTAAAATAAAAAAATAAATATAATTTATTTCTGCCTTGTAGAAGAGACAACCCCAAACATTACATTTCATAGCCCTATAAGATAAATTCGTTATAGGGTCGTCTGGGGGGCTTAGTCGGTTAAGTGTCTGACTCTTGACTTCGGCTCAAGTCATCATCTCATTGTTAGTGGGTTTGAGCCCTGTGTCAGATTATGCTGACAGCATGGAGCCTGCTTGGGATTCTCTCTCTCCCTCTGTCTCTGCCCCTCCCCTGCTCTCTCTCTCTCTCTCTCTCAAAAGTAAACTTTAAGAAAAGAAAATTCATTTCAGCATATCTTACTGCATACGCATTTTTCAAATCCTTCTTTTTTTTTTTTTTTAAACACTGATTTTTCTGTTCTTTTTTTTTTAATTTTTTTTTCAACGTTTTTTTTTTTTTATTTATTTTTGGGACAGAGAGAGACAGAGCATGAACGGGGGAGGGGCAGAGAGAGAGGGAGACACAGAATCGGAAACAGGCTCCAGGCTCCGAGCCATCAGCCCAGAGCCTGACGCGGGGCTCGAACTCACGGACCGCGCGATCGTGACCTGGCTGAAGTCGGACGCTTAACCAACTGCGCCACCCAGGCGCCCCTCAAATCCTTCTTAAAACCAATTCCCTCGCTAGTTAGTGAGTTGGATAATATCTCCAACGTGTTCATCTTTTATGTACACAAAAGACACTTTTAACTTTTTTGAAAATTACGCTTCGGCGCTAGTTAGCCAACAGGAAGGAGCAGAGGCTGCCCACCATTGGGACCACCAGGTAGAGAAGCCCCCATGCCAGTAAAGCAAATCCTCAACCCAGACAGAACCAGAAGCTAGTCTTCCTGATCCTGTCTCCCTCCTGCCCTCTAATGTAGCGAAGGACGTCACCACTGCAGAAGAGAAGGGAAAAGCGTGCCACTTCTGGGTGGCAGTCAGTTTGCCGGTTCACTTGTGTTGCCTTCGTTCATTCACTGAAGAATATTTATCATCTGCTGGATTCTCGACCCCGTGATGGGTATGAGGAGCCCAGAGAGAACTAGGAGAGTCTCTGCCCCCAAAGGCACAAAAGATGACAGACCAGATTGCCATGTTGTCAAGTGGGTAGAGTAACTGAAGTTTAAGCACAAGATGGAAAACTCAGTCAGTCTCTGCCCAGAAATTCAGGGACACAGAATGCCTGCTGTGGAAAACAGTATCAGAGCTGTGCTTTGAAATACGAGAGAACGTTGTCACGCAGCAGAGTGTTCGGCTGAGGGGACTGAGAGCAGCGGCAGAAGCCTCTTCAGAGGCCCCCGATGCACAAAGAGTAGCTTTTACAAAATTGGAGCGTGAAATATGAAGGAAGGAATGACAAGAGTTGAGACAGCAGATCATGAAGGACCTTTCCTGCTATGCGTTTGACCTTTGTCTCGTAAATGACATGGCCTTATTGGAAGGGTTTAAAATGGAAATGAGCAAACTGCATACAGAAGATTTTTTTATACATTTTTTTAATGTTTTTTATTTTTATTTTTGAGACAAAGAGAGACAGAGCATGAGCAGGGGAGGGGCAGAGAGAGAGGGAGACACAGAATCGGAAGCAGGCTCCAGGCTCTGAGCCGTCAGCCCAGAGCCTGACGCGGGGCTCGAACTCACGGACTGTGAGATCATGACTGAGCTGAAGTCGGACGCTTAACCGACTGAGCCACCCACGCGCCCCTAGAAGATCTTTTGTGATGGAAGTTTCAAAAGTAGATCCGAAGGAATTAGGGCTAGATGCAAAGGAGAACAACTTCTCTGCTATCACCACTAGACCATGCGAGAGAAGTGAAGTCATGGGGAGGGTGGAAGTGACGTTCAAGAGGGGATATTATAACAGCTACAAGAGAGAATTAATAGAGTCTGGTGACTGCTTTGCATGTGGGTTATGGCTGAAAAGGACTAATAGAGGATGACCTTTAAGGATCTGGTTTAAGAAATTATCTTGAATAGGGAAGAGACCAGGAAAAGCGGGTCGTGGAGAGGGTAGTGATGTGGTTGGTGCAGTGGAGATCATTGGATCTGTTGAGTCTGGGAGCCTCAGGACATTCAGAAGAGGATGTCCGATAGACAATGGTATGGCATCCAGGCCCAGTAAAAAGGTCTGGATATTATGTATACATAAATATGACTTCCAAGGAGCATTTCTGTTTCTGGCCATATTGGAGTAATTCTTTTTTTTTTCTTCTTAAAATAGTGGTTATTACGTCTATTAGGAAGCAAGAGGATTTTTCTGGGGTCTCTTTCTAGGATTTGTGGCTGGGGCTTTTGGATGCAGAATCTCTACCTTGCAAATTGCTCAGGATTTAGTACCCTCAAGGTCCTTCTGACATAAGCATTTGACCGTGGAGAATTTCCCTTTTCCCCCCATTTGTTCTGGCTAGCTGCTCACTTGTGCTTTCATCCTTAATTTAGCTTCAGCTCACTGTGTGCGTGCGTGTGCGTGTGTGTAGCAGGGCTGGGGGAGCCCTAGAGATTTCCGATATTTCTTCAAGCCCAAGAAAGCATAGAAAAGTAAGCTTTAATAAGTGTGAGGTTGTCTTACAGTGAAAGGACCCTTTGGAGTACATCATCTGCTAGGTCGCAGGAAGTAAAAGTGTGGCTTTTCTCTTGACCAGCTGCGAAAATCTTGGAAAGTAGAGATGTCAGCAGTGAATTGTTGTATAAAGTCCTTAATATTGATAAGTTAGGAAGTTTGCGCTGTGATTCACTGTCTGATCTGAAACAAAGGTAATTGACCTCTTTGAGTCTCCAGGAAAACCGTAGATGTCTCGTAGGTCTGTTCTGAGGGATACTGTAGGCGAAGTTCCTGACACTCTGTAGTTCCTCACCTGAAGCTTGTTTCCTCCCATCTCAACTGCCCCGACCCAGAATCTCCCAGACTTGCTGCTCCCCTCCCCCATAGGCATGTTCACACCCAAGAACCTCTCTTTCAGGAAAGGCAGGGAGCTCACCGGGCCCCTCTTCCATTTTCTCCATGTTTCCTTCATCCCCAATTACTAAAGACCATTCAAAGTTAGAGTCACCTAATTTTGTTGTTATCACTCTAGATCTCCATTTTTTCATGAATAATAATGTTTATTATATGCCTAGAAGTTTATATGTATCTTCTGTCACATATCAAGCTCACAGGACAGATTTTTATTGCCATTTCTAGAATGAAAATGAAAAGGCATAGAGAAGACAGCAGTCTCTTTGGTGTCACAGAGCTAGTAGGTGCCAGACTAAGACTGGAACGGAGGGCCGTTCAGTCCCAAACTCATGCTCTTTTTCGTTCGGCACTCTCCTTCTCTTGGCTGATAATCTTTCAACTAACAAGGAGCATGATCTCATATTGTTTGGTCCCATTACTAACGGCAAGATAAAATAGTCAATAAGTTATCATCCAAACCAAAAATTCTAGTCTTCTTTTGTGCTTTTTTGGAGCAGCCAAGTTCGCAATAAAGTATCTTAAGGGAGATGTGAAAATAAGGTTCGAAGAGAAGTTTTTCCACTTAAGCTCTGAATTCATGACTTAGAACAGCATGTTCTCCTCTCGTCGCTGAATAACATACAATTTTGAAAAGAAACAAGGATTGTGAAATGTGTTTTGGGACACAAAGGTATCACGCTGGGCGTTTATGCTCAGAACGTTAGAGTTGGATTTTTTGACAAGCACTCAGGAATTCATGGCCAGCAGGATTTTGCTAACTTTTTCAGGAATTGGAACGTTGACTAACCTTGGTGAATAAGGAGGCTTTGTGGATTTCTGAATCTTAGTGATGCATAGTGACTGCTCACAGATATGTGTCCTAACTGGGTCACATCTGGGCAGCATGAGTGAAGGAAACGAACAGGAAAGGCTGGACTTGAGAAGGGAAGACAGAAGTCAGGGGTCTAAAATCGATGAGAGCTAGCTGCCCCCCAAACTGAAGCCCCCCAAACTGAAGCCTGATTATCAGACAGACACCAGGTTAAGAGACACATAGAGGATTCAGTTTTCAAGAATGTGAAAGCTCGAGAGATAACATTTGTGGGACAGTTAAGTCCAGGCTCAGAAGGGTTTACTAACAGACGAGAGGCAGACACTGCAAACTCGTGTTCCTGTTTGTTTGGGTTTTGATTTGACGACATTTGCATTATCTCTGCCACTTAGTTTGCCTATGGACTTGAGCAAGTGTTTTAACTTTCCTGAGCGTCAAGGTTTTCACCTGTGAAATGAGGGTACTGATCTTGACCTGCAGTGCATGTGTAATGCCAAGACATACTCCGTGTAACACATGGGATGCATAGTAGATGATCGATATGCAGTTTCTTCCTTCCTTAAAGAATGGTTCTGAATAGACATCTGTTTGTATTACATGTGCTGGAAGACCCAAAGACATTTATTACCTAAAACTATATAAAATAATGGAAGTTCAGGGCCCTTGATTCCATCTTTGTCGCGGTATAGTTTTAATGGAGAATAAACTGGAACAATGCCACCAGTGAGGCTGTGAGTCTGCCGTGCCTTGGTAGCTATCCAACCTTCCTTCTAGCTATGACTACAATACAAAACTTCATTTTGTCATTCTTACATAATGTGACCCCTCCAAAGAAGTGTCAACATTAACAACTCATGACTCAGAAGAAAGTGAGGCATCTCAGAGCTGTGGCGAAGCAATGCCTGGGACCGCAGGTCCACAGATTTGTCAGGGCAGTGGGCATTACTGGTTTCAGGTATTTGAGAAAAATGTGAAGAGACCTACTCCCCAGAGTAAAGCACTTATGAATTCTAGGGTTCAAGCAAAGATATGTGGATAGCAAAAGAAGAGGCCATTCAGCCAAGGATGCATTCCCAAGACTTTGATCTCTTACAGAGCCACATAAGCCATAGGTTGGAAACAACTTTTCCACTGAGAGTCTGAATATAATATAACATGGACAATGGCCAGATCCTATATAAAAATAGAACTTTGACCCACAATCCACAGCAACCTGCCAAGGAAACCCATTCTCTTATCTACAATAAACAACTCAGAAGCCAGCCCACTCATCAAATTTGCAGGAAGCCCAATTGTTATCTCTAGTAATAATCCAAGAATCTAAACAGTCACTTCTGTGACAATCAGTCCACAATGGCCAGGACTTAACTGACAACTGATAGCTTCTCTAATTCATTCCCTGTTTCCAAGTCCAGACTAGTCAGAAAAAGCCAAATACGCGCTCCAAACAAACAGCGTGGGGGCCCGGCTTCTAGTTAGCTCACCTCCAGCCTCCTCATGCCAACAGCTCTGATCAAGGTGTATGTGAAGCCTTTTCTCTTTCTACAATAACATTTCCTGCTCTTCTGTCTGCCGTTGCATGTCTGCCAAAACACAAGTGATGGTGGCTGACTCCCTTGTTACCACCAGCTCTGAACAAATAACCATTTCTTATTCTCATTTGGTTGGTCTTCATTTATTTCCACACCAGGCAAAAGTGTGCCAAGTCCCAAAGAGAGAACTCACCCTTAACTGCAGACCAGCTGGATTCCATATTTCTCAATTGACAAGATTCAATGCCATGTCCTGCCTTTTCCCTCCTGCCTGTCCTTTCTCTATGTACCATCCCTTTCCTTTCTCAGTTCTTTTCACTTGTGTCTGTAGTCCTTCAGGTGCTCCTTCTAGTTTGCTGGGATGATTGTAATGGCCCGTAACCCCATCGACCTCACTTTCCTCACATTCTGATCTACCTCAACCACTGCTACCAGATAAATCTTCTAGAACGTAGTTCTGGTGCTGTCACATACCTAGCCAGGAACTCTAACTGGGGAAGTGCTCAGTCTAGGAAGACGAGTGATCTGGATCAAAATCCCAGCAAGTTATTGTATAGACATTAACAATTGCATTCTAAAGTCTATATGGAGAGGAAAAAGACCCAGAATACCCAGCACAATATTTAAGGAGAAAAACAAAGTTGGAGCTGATACTACCTGATTTCAAGACTTACTTGAAAGGAAGTCAGTGTGGTATAAGAGAAAGAGAAGATACATAGATCAATGGAACAGAACAGAAAGCCCAGAATAGACCCACATAAACATGGTCAACTGATCTCTGGGAAAGGAGGGAAGGCAGTGCAATGGGGCAAAGATAACACTTTGAGCAAGTGGCACTGGAACAATGGAGGTCCACACGCAAAAAAAGTGAATCCAGGCACAGGTCTTACACCCTTCACAAAAATGAATGGATCACAGACCTAAGTGGGAAACATAAAGTATAAAACTCCCGAAAGAAATCACAGGAGGACACCCAGATGACCTTGGGTGTAGAATGACATTTTAGATACAACAGAGGCACAATCCATGAAAGAAAGAATTGTTAGGTTCGATTTCGTTGAAACTAAACATTTCTGCTGAGTGCGAGACAGTGTCAAGAGAGCAGGAAGACAAGCCATAGACTGGGAGAGAATATGTGCAAAAGACACACCCGATTAAAGGACTATTATCCAAAAGATATAAAGAATTCTTCAAACTCAACAATAAGAAAACAATCCCAATGTAAAAAGCCTTTAAAAAGCCAAAGGCCTTAACAGACATCTTATCCAAGGGAATACAGAGATGACAAGCATATGAGAAGATGTCCCACGTCACGTGACATCAGGGAGATGCAGATTAAAAATGACGAGACTCCACCACCCACCTACTGGAATTGGCCAAAATCCAGAACACTGCCAACACCAAATGCTGACAATGATGTGGAGCGATAGCAACTCTCATTCATTGCTGGTGGGAATGCAAAAGGGTATCATTTGGAAAACAGGTAGTTTCTAACAAAACTACACATACTCTTACCATATGATCCAGCAATCATGATCCTCGATACTTACCCAGAGGTGTTGAAAACTTACGTCCCCGCAAAAACCTCCACGTGGATGTTTCTAGCAGCTTTATTCATAACTTTCAAAACTTGGAGGCAACCCAGATGTCTTTCCATAGGCGATGGAACTGTGGTCCATCCAGACAGTGGGTATTATTCAGCACTAAAAAGGAATGAGCTGTCAAAACGTCACAAGACAGAGACTCGCATGCATATTTCTAAGTGAAAGAAGCCAATCTGAAGGCTATATACTCTATGTTCTCAACCACATGACATTCTGGAAAAGGCAAAACTATGGGAACAGTAAAAGGATCAGGTTGCCAAGGGGGTGGAAGTGAGGGGAGGAATGAATACAGCACAGAGGACTTTTAGGGCAGTGGAAATGCTCTCTGTATGATACCATAATGACAGATGCATGTTATACGTTTGTCCAAACAGCAAGAGGAACCACATGTAAACTGTGGACTTCAGGCGACCATGACGTGTCAGGGCAGGTTTATCGGTGATGACCAGTGTACCTCTCTGGTGGGAGATGTTTACAACTGGGGAGACTGTGCATGTTTGGAGGCAGGGAGTATGTGGAGAATGTCTGTACCTTCCCTCAATTTTGCTATGAAACCAAAATTTCTCTGAAATAATAAAGTCCTTTTTAAAAAGTCAGTGTGAGTGGGTCCCTGGGGGCTCAGTCGGTTGAGCATCCGACTTCTGCTCAGGTCATGATCTCACGGTTCGTGGGTTCGAGCCCTGTGTCGTCGGGCTCTGTGCTGACAGCTCAGAGCCTGGAGCCTGGCTCGGATTCTGTGTCTTCCTCTCCCTCTGCCCCTCTCCTGCTCATGCTCTGTCTCTCTCTGTCTTAAAAATAAATAAAACATTCAAAAAAAATTTTTTTTAATAAAAAAAAAAGTTAATGTGAGAAAATGAAGTGGTCCTTCTCCTAAAACCCTAATATTCCATGGATAGGATCTATTGAAGAGAAGCAGCCCATATAGATGTTAATTTACTCTCCAAGATAGAAAGAAATTTGAAACTTACTTGTCTCTATATTTATATCTATCCTTACAAGAAGCATTTCTAAAAAAAAAAAAAAAAAAAAAAAAAAAAAAAAAAAAAAAAAAAAAGGTGACCCTGGCTAGGAGTCACTGAAGGAACCCTTCCCAGACTTGCACACAAAATGAAAAAAAAACAAAAGTTGTGACATTGAAAACAAAGTTGCCTCTTTAAATGAATTGTTCAGCTGCTTCTAGAGGCTGTGAAGTTATGTTGGAATAAAGGCCCATCTTTGTCTTTGGAAACCTCGGGAACTCTGGTAATTGGAAGGAACTAGAAAGGTATTTTTTGTTCCTCACATGTGCACTCGGGCACAGGACACTTACTTCTATCACTGTCTTCTCACTAGACAACATGAAGCTATGTCTCTACTGGATGAGTGTTGACTTGGAAAGAGAGAAAAAATTGTGTCCTATTTCATAACCATCCCAGGCACCTCCTGTAGGAGAGCTTAATGAAAGAGGGGCTCAGACGTGGTGGAATCAGCAAATTTCACTCTTGAACCACCCTTGGAAAAAAAATTACATACAGGCAAAAAATGGGGCCAGTTGGCTCAAAATGAACATTTCCAGAATGCATAGGTCAGGCTCTAGGAAGTGTAACAGAGCTTTCTTTCCACAGTTAGTTTGGCAAAGCCCGTTTTCTTGTCTTCTTTTTTTTAATGTTTATTTATTTTTGAGAGACAGCACCAGCAGGGGAATGTCAGAGAGAGAGGGAGACACAGAATCCGAAGCAGGCTCCAGGCTGTGAGCTGTCAGCACAGAGCCCGACGTGGGGCTCAAACCCACAAACTGTGACATCATGACCTGAGCCGAATTCGGACGGATGCTTAACCAGCTGAGCCACCCAGGCGCCCCAGCAAGTCTGTTTTCTAACAGAAAGATGGCCGTGCCCCCACCGTGCTGTCGCCCCTGTGACCATCACATCAGAAAACGTGCTTCTCAGGCGTCTTTTCCATCGGTCGGAATATGCTGCCTGTCGGAGTACCACTCAAAACTTCAGTTCATGTTATTCTGTTTGCATAACTGGAATATTTATGCCAAGAACATTACAAAACACTCTCCTTCTTTCCATAATATCAGAGTTGCCCGGAGCCACATAAAGGCCGTTGCCACCACCCAGGAATGTCAGTGATGGATTTCAACATTTTTACCACTCACATTGGGTGATCTGAGTCATTATGCTCTCAGAAATGAAGAAAGACTGAGCCATCCACGTGCCCATGTTATCTGTTCCTAATCCCGTTTTCTGTTCTGGCTCATCTTCCAACTAAAATGTTTGGAAGTTTCTGGGGCAAATACTTGTGAAAATTAGCATATGTGGTCAGATTTCAACTATGAAAAACATACATTAAAAAAAAAAACCTGTAAGCAACATGCTTTATCCTATAATTCAAAGGAGATATGTTGCCTTATAAGTACTCCTTTCTGGCTGGTGAGATTCACAATTGTGGAAAAAAGTGGATACAATTTTCTAAATTCCCCCTGATCATCATGATGTAAAAAATTAAAACTTAGAAGGAAGTACAGTAAAGCGTTCATTGTGTTTTTCTCTTTGTGGCATGACTATTTATGATTTCTTTTCTACTTTTAACTTTTTGTATATTCTGTATTTTCCTATAACAAAAATATGAAATTTTATTGAAAGACATAAAACTTTATTTTAAACACTTTGTAGAAACATGGCTTCCCATCACCAGCAGAATAAACTGACGTCTCAGCTGGAGACTAACGGGTTTCCACGAATGAGCTCCAACCTGCCTGCCCACAACTTCGTTTTTCACTTTTCATTACTACCCTTCACACACTTTTTATTTCAGTAAAAATTAATTCTGTCTTTTCCCAAACAGACGTTCAAATTTCTTGACTCTGCACAGTTGTTTCTTCTGTTTCCAGACTTTCCTCCGTGTCTGCCCCTCCGTGGCTTTCTTTCAGTGGGCTTTTCCTGGAGGAAACATCTTCCCTTATGCATAATTCCCACACACCTCCTCTCTTTATTCCGTGCAGAGCTAATTATGCAGGAATCACCTCAGCTAGATGGCACCCTTCCTGTCTTTCTTTCTTCATTCCTTCATTTCATCTCCCCCTTCCTTGTTTCCTCTTTTTAAATAGATAATTCGGTCACGTTTTCTCTGAATTTCTCTTTTGCTTATTACCTCCAAATGTACACTCTTAGTTTGGGAGTCCTGAAACATTCAAGACGGAGACTCGGACACATGATAAATGAGTTTGGAGCCGAAGGGATGATTATATCAGCTGGCCGCAGCAAGCCTCATGTATTATCTTGTCTCATTAGTCATGGAGAAGCGTGGTGAGTGGGAGGACAGAAGGGAGAAGTTATGGGGAGGAATGAGGCTTGCACTGGCTGCCAGCTTTTGAACCCAAGTTTGGATCAGATCGAATTTAAGTTTCCTGCCAGGCCCGATCCCTTCAGGCTAGCTTTCCGCAACCTGCCGTCATGTGACCCTTGTACGTGTTCAGCCCTGTGATAAATGGTCATCCGGCGAATGGCCGTTCTCACTGCGGTGCTGGAAAAGCCAGTGTTTTTCTCCTAGTGTTCACAGATTCCCCTCTACCTTTGGGGTATTTATTCTCTGTCTCTTCCTTCTTTCTTCCACCCAGTTGCCTCATAACCTACCTATCTTCCTCATTAACACATTGCCTTTTAAAATTTAATCTCCAAAATGCAAATTGACTCTCACCCATTGTCAGAAAATCCCTTGACGCTGCTATCTTGAGTATTTTACAGACAAAGGAACGAGGGATATGAGTACACAAGCCTTCGATTTATTCTTTACTAGAGAGACTCAAGATGATTGCCTGATTCTTTTCCGAAGACAGTGAAGCAAAAGCATTCAGTTCATAGGGTATTCAGTAAATATGACATGTAGGTTCTGGGGATTTAGAAACATCTGCATGATTTGTGAGTTGTTTTTTTTTTTTTAACTTTTCATTCACCTCTTTGCTTTTTCCTCTGAGCCCTTCATTCATAACTAATATATTAATGAATTCTGTCAGCAGTTCTGGGGTACCTGCTTTACACCAGACACTATGCTCACCACTAGGAGCTCAGAGATGAACGAGGAGCCCCGGCGATGGAGGGGAGGCAGACAGGTCAACAGTCCAGCAGGAAAAGTCCGCAAGAGACGTGGGTGCAAGGCACCACTAAGAAGCCAAAAACGAACTCTTCTGGAGGCTCGAGACTTCCCGAGACCTCTCAGTCGCCGTTTTATAAGAGGACAAACTCTGCACGAGCAGACTCTTGCGTTTATTTCAGGAACAACAGCACGGCCCGTTGTGCCAATCCTCTTTGAACCTCTGGGAAAATAAACATGATGTCTGTAAGGTTTCCCCATAACCTTGAAATGTGTTTTCTGAGTTATGACACCAGAGAAAATTTAGAAAAAACCCTTGATCCGGAAGGAATTGAGACCTGTGCTTCACGTCCCCCCCCCCCCACCTCCCCTGCCCACCCACCCGCTTCCCCAGTCCCAGCCCCCTCAGCTATGCTGACGTCAGTGAGCACCAGCGTTCCCCCTGATTTCGGTCAAGACGAGGTCCAAATTCTCTCCTCTGAAGGAATGAGGTGTCTTTCGATAGAATTGAGTCCGAACGCCAGTGTTCACACTCGATGCCCAGCCCCTGCCCGGTGGCCATCGGTCACCTGGGCGCCTCCAGTTCCAGGGTCTTACCACATCTCTGATGCACGTTCGATGAGATACCCCTGGTGTTTATTCAGAAACAGACAAAAGGTAAAGCCAGTAAGGCATCGAGAGCAGCACTTGCCCTTACTGAATGTTCTGGACACGGACAGCCCGTGGGTCATTTCACAGGTTCGCACTGGCCGGCCGTCTGTCTGTCGCGTGGCCAGCGGATAGGCAAGCAGACAAAGGAAAACCAAAGTGTGGTGACGGATAAAATGTGCCCTCAGCCAACGTTTAGCAACTGTGAATTTCGCCCTCTAGGGTTTGCACTCCCTTTCGATAAGGGAGGTGGGTGGGCCGGGGAGAGGGGGCCGGAGGTCTCCCCCTGGGGATGTCTCCTGTCTTCCAGAGGAGCACCTGTTACACAGCCCACGTGAGCAGCCCTCCGCAGGTCACAGAAGAGGAGTGAGAGGAAGGCAGGGGAGGGGAAGGGAGAGAAAGGGAAGAAGAGAGAAAAAACAGGTGAGCACCCTGGGGAGACCATTCAGGGTGGCTTTTGTTTTTTAAGTTCAAACTATCTACGAATTTGAATGGAAGGTGGAGGGAAAGGGATTGGAAGAGAGTAAGAAATGTGTAGGAGATACTGACAGAGAATTCCAGTCCTGTGCAAAGTAAATCATTCGATGCTGCCACTGTTTTTACAGAGCCCCTGTTCCAGGAAGGCCACCTGTCAATAAACCGGGCACAGACTCTCACAGACCAGAAGGTGAGCATAAACCGGGCACAGACCCGCACAGACCAGAAGAGAAGGATGCACTCCCTTCTTCACGATCTTTGTTCTCTCCTCCCCTTGAGCTTTCTCTCCTCAAAAACTCAGGAACCCAAGGAGATACCAAGAGCACGTATTTCAAATCAAAGACTCAAAAACTGAACTCTCCCTTCCAGCTTTATTCTAGATCTTGCTTCTTCCGTTTTGACAGAAACGAATACGACTCTTTGCATTTACTCACATCTCATTACATTTGATTTTAAGTACGTTTTTCTTAAAATAAGACCGCATCTAGAAGTCCTACTCAATTCTGACTTTTTACCGAGTCAGCCTATTTCTCCTCTCAAACACCGCAAACAGAAATTGTCTAGTAAATTCCAGTCACTTTTTCTTTCCAGAATAAAAAAAAAAAAAAAAAAAAAAGCCCTAGTTTTCATCTTACGAAGACAGGAAGCATTTCCTGGAGCTTAATCACTGTTTTGATTTGCAAAATTGGAAAGGTTGAGAGAAATTAGTAAAGTAGGTTGTATCATCCTACTTTGGATTTGGAATTTTTGGACAGGGTCCTGCTGCCATTCGGATGAAAGCAGTCATGAGTCAAGCTGTGGGTGACCTAAACCAACACTGTCGCCCTATAAAAGTCAGGGCTCCATTCGGCAGACCCAGGAGAAGGTAGGCAGAGAGGAAAGCACTAAGACGACAAAGAGCCAAGGAGAGCCAGTGGAAATGCAGAATCTTCCGGCTCTACTGCTGCTCTGTGTGGCCGTGTGCTCAGCCTATCCAGTGGACAGAGCCGCAGAGGACAAGGACAGCAACATGGACCTCCTTCAGGTAATTGACGGACGCATCTCCCACAGGCATTGGCAGGGCCGAGTGGGAACACCACCCCTGCTTTCCATTCATAAACACACGGGATGCTTCGGGCTCACTGTGGAGGAGAAGTTCAGGGACAGGAGGTTAGGAAGTGTGGGATGTGGAGGGGTCTCCCCAGCCTACTGTGTCTCCTTTCATGCAGGAGCAAACAGAGGCCAGAAACCTTAGGCGTTTGCCTAAGATCCTGACCCCCTGGGAGCAGCAGCACTGGGGCTCGAGGGGCAAGAGTACAAGCGGAGGGTGTAATTAAATGCATCTTGCAATGGAACTTCTTCAGGTATTTTAATCCAGGGGAAGTTAAGCTAAGTATTTACATGGCTAGTGTCGTGTTCGGACCCAGAGATCTGTCCAACTTTCTCTCGTAAGTCAGGTCCCCGGGAGAAGCACAAAGTAGAAAGTTGAAGGGCTTGAATAAGTGTGACTGAAACACAAATATGCCCAAAGAAGCCTTTTGGCTTTGTGTTTCTGCCTTAAGTTCATTAGATATTGGTCTCAGCTTCCACGCCATTGTCATTGCTTGGGGAGTAGACTAAGCTCCAGACGTTAGTTGGTTACAGAGACAAAACAGACGCAAGGAAGAATCCGTAATTGAAGAATGGAATGGAATATGTCACGTATTTTGATTTTAGCCAGGGGGAGGAATACCGGAACTAGATGGGGTCTGCAGCTGCAATTTAGTACGAAAGGCTAAAAATCATGACTATACTTACTACCCCACTAGCAATACCTGGAGAACTACTACGACCTCGCAAAGGATGTGACACAGTTTGTCAGAAGAAGGCACAGCGGACCTGTCGTTAAAAAAGTCCGAGAAATGCAGAAGTTCCTTGGGTTGGAGGTGACGGGGAAGCTGGACCCTGACACTCTGGCGATGATACGCAAGCCCCGGTGCGGCGTTCCCGACGTGGGCCAGTTCACCACCTTCCCTGGCCTGCCGAAGTGGAGGAAAACTCACCTCACCTACAGGTAACGGGTCCAAAGAGGTGTTCACGTCACACTGCGATTTTACCAAGTACCATCGCAGGGGAAAATAATGTCTTCGATTTTTTTCTTAAAGGATTGTGAATTACACACTGGATTTGCCAAGAGAGGCTGTCGACTCTGCCTTTGAGAAGGCTCTGAAAGCCTGGGAGGAGGTGACACCACTTACTTTCTCCAAGATTTCCGAAGGAGAGGCTGACATAATGATCTTTTTTGCAGTTAGAGGTAGAAACCAAAAACAATATGAAATGCATGCATTTATTTAGTGCTGTTGTGGGGGGTGGGGGTAGGAAGACTCCAAAGGTATTTTAATTACCTATCTTTCAAATAAAAACACTCTCTCCGTCAGATCATGGAGACTTTATCCCTTTTGATGGACCTGGAAATGTTTTGGGTCATGCCTACGCGCCGGGGCCCGGCATTAATGGAGATGCTCACTTTGACGATGATGAGCAGTGGACAAAAGATACATCAGGTGAGTCGCACGTCTCTCAGAATGATTTGGGTGGGTTGTTTTTGTTGTTTTTTTTAGATTTAGAAAATTCTGAGAGGCTACAAATCTTCGAGAAGTGGTGTGTTCTAGATTTCCCAAATGGCTCAAGAAGTAGAATGTATTTTTGTTTTGATCATTATTGAAAACACTTCCAGATGTCTAAAAAGTTTATTCTCTGTCTTGGTAAGCACGCTTTGGAGGCATCGTTAAAGTACTTCTTTGAGGACGATGGTTCTAGTATGATCTTAGGACCATCCTTAAGAGTATTTTCTCATTGTGTTGAATTGCAGATATCCAAGGGACCACGTGTTGCCTTGCCTCTGTGCTAAAATGGGCCCTTGATAGTGCTTATATCCAAATTGGGGGAAATGTCTTCTATACTCTTCAAAATGGAGATGGGAGTTAAATTCCAGAAACTGAGGTCCCAGTTTAGGTTTTTCTGGTAAATCGGCCTTTTACTCTCTCTAGGTTAAGAGGAGTTTTTAGGGACTTGTTCTAAAGGGAGACACTAGCCCCCAAATACAGTGCCCAATTTTTTTAGGTAGGACCGTATTTCTCAGTTCATAGCTGTATACTTTGAGGACTGACTTCCAACGTTTTCAAACAACTGGCTAAAACAAATAATACTAACCTCTGAAATTTTCTGGGATTTATAATCAAAATGCAAACAGAATATCTATAGGGAGTACAAATGTGAGGTTAGTGCCAGATAAATTTCTTTGGTTTGATCGAATTAACAACTTCTTCCTGCAAAGTCACAAATGAGGACTTTAGTAGGATCACAAGTTACACAGATAATGCTCGCAAAAGTAAACTTCGCATGTCAAACGTAATTACCCAACGATTTCCAATGTCAGCATCCTGGGTTTTTTTTTTAATAATACGCGGGAAAAAATATATGAATGCAGCTAGTGTTCGTGTAGTCAAAGTCTCTTTTGTGACAAATGCTGGGCATGATTAGGCATGCTATGTTTTAGACCAATCTTAACAAGCCCTATGACAATTATCATTACTAATATTTCCAGACCCAATGTGTACTTAATAATGATCCTGGGGTTGAAAAATTATGCAGGCAACAGTCTGCATACAAAAGTATGATTGTTTAGGGTTTCAGATTTGAGTTGAATAAACTGTGATTCCTTTAACTGAGACTATAACTGGCAAACATTAATACGTTGAGACAGTGTTTAGCTTTTCATTGACAAATGAAGAGAAATATTTACGAATGTGCTAAACAAGTGGGTTGGTTCCCCTCCGGAGTACAAGAAAGAGGACCTTGTTTTCATGAAGTAAATAGGCTTCTGAGGTGGGAGAGGGCAGTAGGTGGACACACTGGATATTTTGTCTCGAAGACTGATTTCAAGAATGAGAAGCATTAAAAAACGCTAGGCTTCCGTTAAGTGTGTTATCAATCGATCAGTCAACCAAAAAACAAGGCAAAGAAGGCCCTCTGTGCTTCCAGTAAGTAAGCCAATAAAATACAGCTGACTTGTGTGATGTACATGTACTTAAGGGATTAGGAACTATTATTTATGATTTCTTAAATAGGGACCAACTTATTCCTTGTTGCTGCTCATGAACTCGGCCATTCCCTGGGTCTCTATCACTCTGCGGACCCCACAGCTTTGATGTATCCCGTCTACAACCCACGCACAGACCTGACCCGCTTCCACCTTGCCCAAGATGATGTGAACGGCATCCAGTCCCTGTACGGTGAGTGATGCTGGAAAAAGGAGGCATTGGAGCTTTGCAGTCATGGTCTTCGGGGAAAGCTTTAAAATGCTGCATAAAGCATTTGCAATTCGTCTCAACGCACTCAGAGAGTGTTTGGAAAGCATAGAAATCGACGGAAGCATCCCATTTCGCCTCATGTTTGATCCCCCACATCTGTTTCCTTTAGGACCTCCCCCTATGTCATCCCCTGATGGCCCCGCGGCGCCCACGGAATCTGTGCCTCCAGAACCTGGGACACCAGCCACGTGCGATCCTGCTTTGTCCTTCGATGCCATCAGCTCTCTGAGGGGAGAAATCCTGTTCTTTAAAGACAGGTCAGACCAGAAGATTCTATTTCCCTATCTATTCTTTTGACGTACATTCTTGTCCTCTCCTTGTTGTTCCTATAAGTCACGCTTGCTTTTCAAAAGTCCAACTTCAGAATCGCAACTTTATCTTTACCTCCTTTAAAAATGGAGTCAGGAGAGTGTTACATTGAATCAATAATTTCCTGTCTGCAGGATACACATGCACTTAAGAGAACATTTCAAGCTGCACAAACAGGCAGAAAGTAGAAAGCAGGTCTCCCTCACCACACTAATCTGGGTTCCCTAGGGTATCCCTGTACTCAAGGACCCCTGTACATCCTTCCAGGAGGTTTCCATGCATATACCAAAAAATACTTACAGACACAGATACGCACATGCACACAGCGGTCTGTCTTTTCAGAAATGTAGACCACGGGGCGCCTGGATGGCTCAGTTGGTTAAGTGTCTGGCTTTGGTTCAGGTCATGATCTCACGGTTCGTGGGTTCGAGCCCCAAGTCAGGCTCTGTGCTGACAGCTCAGAGCCTGGAGCCTGCTTCGGATTCTGTGTCTCCCTCTCTCTCTGCCCCTCCCCTGCTCGTGCTGTCTCTCTCTCTCTCTCTCTCTCTCTCTCAAAAATACATAAACATTAAAAAAAAAGAAAATGTAAGCCATGTTGTCGCACACACAGCAGTGTGCATGAATTGTAGGTATTTAGAGGTTACACTTGGCTAATTAATTTCGCCACAGGATCACTTTTCTTTGCCAGGAGGTCTGGTGCAGGCTTCCCAGGAGAAAGAAAACATATTTTCCCATTGGAAGTACACCTAATTTCTGCCTGTCATCCAGCCAGAGGATGAGAGAATGCGGGAAGATGGGTGAGGCAGGTCAATGAGAAAAATGTGCTACAGGCGAAGGTCTGGGTTTCAGTTTTCATTTCTTTTTATTCATATTGCAGACATTTTTGGCGCAAATCCCTCAGGACGCCTGAACCTGGGTTTTATTTGATCTCCTCGTTTTGGCCATCTCTACCTTCGGGCTTGGATGCCGCATATGAAGAGACTAGCAAGGATATCGTTTTCACTTTCAAAGGTAATTATTATACGATAATTTCTCTAACTTGTTGAAATAAAACCCTTTCACAGGAAAATTGAATAGGACTTTGATTTTCTCTACTATCACAAATTGTATGTACATTGTTGCTCTCAGGCAATGAAGAACTAACTGGAACGGATGTTATTTTCTTTATGTTTTACAAATGATAGAAATGAACATAGCAAAATACATGGCTCAGAGTTGTAAATTCCCTTCTTTGATTTGTGTTCATTCATTCAATCCACACATTGTTGTTCAATGCCCACTTTGAGCCGGGGATTACATTTTTACTATGAAAACCAAAGGCGCTAACAAGTATTTCTAAAACTCAAAGGCTTAACTTTTACAAATTAAATGCGTTTATAAGTAATTAGGTAAATAATGTAGAAATAATGAAATAATTCCGTGAGTTATTTTTCTTAACAGGAAATCAGTTCTGGGCCATCAGAGGAACCGAGGTACAAGCAGGTTATCCGAAAGGCATCCACACCCTGGGTTTTCCTCCGAGTGTCAGGAAAATAGATGCCGCTCTTTTTGATAAGGAAAAGGAGAAAACGTACTTCTTTGTAGAGGACAAATACTGGCGGTAAGACGCGGTTGGAATGACTCCGTATGCAGCCTGATTAGGGACGTTAGGTTCTTTCCCTGCGGGACCCCCACCTCACTCTCAGCCCTGCTTCCGTCTCACTGAGGAGGACGGATACACGCCTACTTTCCAACGCAGCAGCGCCTGGTAATCGGCATTTCTTAAGCGCTCCTGCCTTGAGCCCTTGTGCCACAGGCTGGACCTTCCCTCTGCTGTTGCCCCACCTGCCTGGACGGCCTCTTCTCTCCTTCGCCCCTCCCCCAAGCCCACTCACCCTAAAGTCCTGGCTCGAGTCCCCGCCCCCCCTACGGACCTTCCCTGCCGGACTCCAAACCCAGATGGATTTGAAAGAAGCCTCAAGAATCCAGGCCACAGTTTAGCATTCCTTTCCTGTGGACTCACTGCCTCCCTGGGTGTTTGTCTCATCTTCCCAAATTTGCTCTATGATTGTAAAGGGCTTCCCTTAAGCTCCGCCCCTCATTAGTGCTGCCTGTTTAAGTTTTATGGATAGAACCCAGGACTCACACAGAGGCTGATTCCTGAGCCGACGGCCCACACAACTGGGCAGACCAGCCAAGGTCCAGCCCCTGAGCCCAAAACACATTCACTGTGATTTCCTTCTCGCCACTCTGCCTTTTCCTAACAGGCTGCCCTAGGAAATGCAGATGTGCAGGGTGGGGAGGACGTATAGGAGTCGGGCATGGCAGAGAACTGGAGATGTGTATTTGAGACAAATGAGCCAATTCGCTTCATGTACCTGTTCATGCATACCTTCGTGTCTTTGTGGTTGAAAGACGATTAAGGTTCTTTCTGTCCAGGCTCAAGAAATACGGTAACAAACATCTTCCAGATCGGGCTGTTGACTCTGGTCCTGGTGGAGATACAGCTCTAAGAACTAAGTGTGCAGTTCCATTCAAGTCCCATATTTCTGTAGTGCTAAACACGTTTGACATTTATTTGCAGTACTTCGAAAGTTTACTAGAATTCCACATGAAACCAAACATGACTTAAGAATGTGGGTAACGTGGCCTCCGTGCAATGCTGAGCTGTGTTTCTTTGACTGGCTGCAGATTTGATGAGAAGATACAGTCCATGGAGCCAGACTTCCCCAAGAAAATAGCAGACGACTTTCCAGGGGTTGACTCGAAGGTTGATGCTGCTTTTGAAGCATTTGGTAAGAGGGTACTTGCTCTGTTGGCAACGGGCCACTTGGTGTCAGAGGGAAGAGGGCAACTGGATTGATTTGTGATGACGGGTTTCCTTTAACCAATTTCCACCTCCCTCCCCTAGATTTCAATTACCAGGTCTGTACCACTTCTATGACGACTTTATATAGTACGTTGATTTGAATCAGAACAATAATCAACACAAATCTATATTTTGTCCGTGTGGATAAAACCAAAGTGCTTGAGAGTCACTTCCTCACCTCTAGAGCTCTTATCTTTCAGATTCCTATGTCGTTATAAAACCCCTCGGGGGTGTGGCCAAGTTTCTTAACTGGCTGGCTTTCTCCTCCCCTCCATCCTGTTGGGAGATTTTCCTGAGTAGTCAGCCATTGCCCACAGGGCTCACTTGCAAATACAGTAAAACCTTGGATTGTGAGTAACTTGTTCTGTGCGTATTCCGCAAGACAAGCAAACATTTCTAATACATTTTAACCTGATACACGAGTGATGTCTTGCAATACGAGTAGTACATGATGCCGAATGTCCTATGATCGCAGCTGAGCCAATGGTCCTTGCAGTTCGGTTTGATGTACGACTGCTTTGGATTACAAGCATGATTCTGGACCAAATTATGCTCACAAACCAAGGCATTACTGTCATTGCTTTTGTGTGTGCACAAAGTTTTTAAAAACTTTTTTTTCCCCTAATCAAAGAGATATGGCTGGTGGCTGGTGATCCTTCTCGAAAGGTAACCCAAGCACCATGATGGAAGAGCCGTAAAGGGTCCTGTGGTGTTTGGAAAGAGTTTCTGTGCTTCTCTGGGGCCACACGTGACCCTCAGGCTATGAAGCGAGGAAAGGGGAGGAGGGCTGTCAGGAAAAACAAAAGTAAAGAGATCACAGTTTCCACAGAAGCAGAGAGTTTTGTCTGATCAGAGCAGAATAACCTGATGACCTGAACCTGGCTTTACTGCCAGACTGCGCTGGAATGGAGTGCCGTCTCCAACCCGCCCAGGGGTGACCTCGGGCAAGCAGATTTTGAGCCTTCACCTGCTCATCTATAGAATGGACTTAGATATACTTCCCTCATAGGATCGTTGCAGAAATCAATGAAAAAACAATCATCTAAAACGCTTATCATCGTCCCTGACACATATTGAAACTCCATAAACGCTTTGTAATTTTCATCATCTACTATTCTGAGTTCTGCATGTTGCCAACTTCTTTTTTTGAACAGATATCCCCTTATTTCCCTTGTCCGTATTTCCAGGGTTTTACTATTTCTTCAGTGGATCTTCGCAGTTGGAGTTTGACCCCAACGCAAAGAAAGTGACACACGTGTTGAAGACCAACAGCTGGTTGAACTGTTGAGGTGTCTAGAAGCACCACGTGGGCATTTGAAACGAAGCCGATGATTCTTCACCTGAGTCTTTGTGAATCGAAACGGTTCACTTCCTGCTGCACATGCACTGACAGAGCACGAGTATAAGCTGCGTGTCTGGCCGGTCAGCCTCACCTATGACGGGCCCTTCGAGCAGGCTGCTCAGCGCGCACTTGGGTCACACAGAGCAGCTTCCCCAGGAGAAGGGAGAACACTCATGTGCGAGACGACTGACTGTATATAGACTGTTTGCTTGTTATTTAATAAAGACGATCAGCCAGTTGCTTTATTGTTTCGTTTGCTTCGAGAATGACTCGTCCTCACAACCTTGGGTGGGGTAGGGGTGAAACAGAAGGCAGCTGAGATCCTTGGCCAGTAGTGTCAGTACTAGGGTCTCCATGCGGCAACCTCACCATGAGCCCGTCCCGAACTGAAGACAATGTGCCCCTTGTCCTCCCCTGGTGTCCGACGAAGAGGTGTCCCTATGTCCACCCCCCAGACGTCGTATGTGTTCCTGCTATACCCCAGGAGAAGGATCTAGGGAAGTGATCTTGCAGGGAAGGCTCTAGAGAAAATTGTGAAGCGGGATCCTACGGTTAGCACAAGTCACCTCGTTCGTGCACTTTGTTTTTCAGGTGGAGAAAATCCAACACACCCACTCTTCATCTTTTCCTTTTACGTATCTGTTCCCTCCGTGGAGCCCCTTTGCCTGACCTCGTGGTCTGCTCATGTCCACCCACACATGAAAGTATCCTCTTGTACTCATTTTGTGGCTGTCTGTGCGAGAAGTCCACGGGCAAATGCTTATCCTGAGGTAGATTTGTTGCCCCTAAGTGGCATGTCTGGGCAACCACACAGTAAGAGCATACTCACACTTTAACTTGCTCATTGGGGAATAATTTGTCGATCATATTCCGTGTGCCAGGCACTGTGCTGGGTTGTAGGCATCGGAATCTCAGAAAATGGACACAGCCCTGCCCTCATCAAGATTATAATCCAGCAAGAAAAAATATAGGCAGATAGCCACAAACATGTACATGCAACCATCAATGTAATAAGAGTCACAAAGGAAAACCATCGGTGTCTTTGACAGAATAATAGGGAGATCTACTCTGCTTTGGGCTGCTTTGAACATTTGAGGGAATGGCACTGGGGAGGTTTTGAGGGAGGTGTGAAACCAGGTGAGGGGATCGTGGCTGGGACTGAAGCAGTCACACTGCAGAGTCAGACAAGAATACAGAAGAGAGCAGGACTTCACGATGGGGCTGAGAAGAGAAGTAATTCCCAGATGGCCTCCTAGACCCTAAGGACAAATGTCACAGATGGTGGCAGCTTTGCTGAGGTGGGGGACGACTTGGAGATGCACAGCTTTGTGAGGAAAAGGTAAGAATTGGGAAGAGTTGCTTAGGTTTTCTAAGTTTTGAAATGTCTGTGAGATATCCAGGTAGGCCATGACATAAGGAATCTACATTGGAAAAAGGAGGCACAGTGACTGTGGGAGGTGATGGGTGTGGACCACACCCACGGTGGTGACCATTTTGTAACATGGACGAGTATGGAGTCTTCACCTCATGCACCTAAAATGAGTACAATGTTGTATGTCGATTGTATCTCAAATGAAAAATAGATCTACCCTATGACCCAGCAATAACACTGCTAGGAATTGACCCAAGGGATACAGGAGTGCTGATGCACAGGGCCTTTGTACCCCGGTGTTTATAGCAGCACTTTCAGCAATGGCCAAATTATGGAAAGAGCCTAAATGTCCATCAACCGAAGAATGGATAAAGAAGATGTGGTTTATATATACAATGGAATACTACTTGGCAACGCGAAAGAATGAAATCTATCCATTTGTAGCAACGTGGATGGAACTGGAGAGTGTTATGCTAAGTGAAATAAGTCATACAGAGAAAGATACCATATGTTTTCACTCTTCTGTGGATCCTGAGAAACTTGACGGAAGGCCATGGGGGAGGGGAAGGGGGAGAAAAAGTTACAGAGAGGGAAGGAGGCAAACCGTAAGAGACTCATAAAAGCTGAGAATAAACCGAGGGTTGATGGGGGGTGGGGGAGAGGGGAAAGTGGGTGATGGGCACTGAGGAGGGCACCTGTCGGGATGAGCACTGGGTGTCGTATGGAAACCAATGTGACAATAATTTCATGTTAAAAAAAAAGGGGGAGGTATAAATATACGGATTGTCAGCATTTAGATCCTCCTTAAAACCATGAATACAAAAGAGACTACATGTGAGATTGCATTTTGCTAGGAATTGAGCATTTCTTTATCTCAAAATCACCTGAATTTGTTCAGTTTTCTTTTCTTTTCCTTTTTTTTTTTTTTTGCAGGGTCCTATGTGGTCACAACACAATTCCAAAAGGTAAAAAACTGCAAAGTTAACCTTCCTCACACCTGTCACCCACAGCTAGTGCATTTTCTCAGAGGCCACCATGGAGAGCTATTGTGACGCAGCCCCTGCCCTCATCGAGATTATAGTCCAGCAAGAAAGAGTGCATGCAAATAACCACAGGCACGTACATGCAGCTTTCAGAGCTGTTTTGTAGAGACGCAAACATCAACACTGTCTCTCGAAACCAAAATGGTGGCATGCAAATTCGCACTGCTGTTTGCTATTTTCACTTAACGCATCTTGGCAACCATTCCACACAAGTACATGCTTCATCCTCTCGTTGGCCGCCGTTTATGACATAAACATGTAATTTGTGTATTCAGTCCCCTCTCGGTGACTAAATCAATACTTCAATAAATGCATATATCGAAGAAATGAAATTTAAAAATACAACGTCATCAAAAGTAAAGAAAATAAATATAGCTGACAGAAATAGAAATATTCTATAAGGAAAATAATTTAATGATATATAAAATATACATTTGAAAAATATATTTGAATATAATTTGTTTGAAATCAAAAATAGAAAATGCATCAAATAAAATTATGTGGACTCGTAGATTATTTTCGGCTGGCGACATATCAGTAGGTTATTTTCAATATTTTACTGTCTTTCCCATACACGTACTTGTGCATCTGGTGAAAAAGTCAGCCTCCAAAGCCTGCGCAGAGAGGGAGGAGCAGGGGGCCTGGTGGGGGTGGGGGTCTCCACCCTGCAGGTCGCTGCACCCCATCTACTCCAGCAGTGCAGGTGCAGCGATGAAGCTGAATGCTGGCTGAAAGGGCACAAACATTGGCAGGTTGGGATGCCTTGGGTTATAGGCAGCAGTAACTGCCGACTGGCTTAAAAATAAGACAGTTTATCACTTTTCTTTTCAAAAGAAAAGTGTTGGTGAGGGTGTGAAGAAAGGGAATCCGTTGTGCAGCGTCGGTGGGGGTGCAAACGGGTGCAGCCGCTGCGGAAAACAGTATGGAGGCTCCTCAAGAATTTCACAACAGAACTACCCTACCATCTGTACGATGCTACCACACTACAGTCCAGCAAATCCACTTCTGGGTGTGTATCCTGAGGAATGAAATCAATATTTCAAAGAGGTATCTGAATTCCAACCGTCGTTGAAGCACGAGTCACGATAGCCAGCACAGAAATAGCCTAGGTGTCCTCTGATGGATGATTGGATAAAGAAAATGTCGTATGTATACACAATGGGATACTATTTTTTTTTTAGTTTCTATTTTGTTTGAGAGAAAGAGAGCATGTGCACAAGTCAGGGAGAGGGGCAGAGGGAGAGGGAAAGAGGGCGGGCTCAGCATGGAGCCCAACGCGAGGCTCAATCTCACAACCCTGGGATCATGACCTGAGCTGAAATCAGAGTCAAAATGCAAAAATCAACGGACTGAGTTGCTGCTCAACTGACTGAGCCACCCAGGCACCCCCACAATGGAATATTATTAAGCCCTAAAAAAAAAAAAAGGAGATTCTGCCATTTATGACAACACGGATGAAACTCAAGGACATTATGCTAAGTGAAATCCGCCGGACAGAAAAACACAAATACCGCATAATCTTACTTAGATGTGAAATCAGAAAAAAAAATAATTGTCACCCTCATAAAAGCAGAGAGAAGAATGGCAGTTGCCAGGGACACGGGGGTAGAGGAAATAGGGAGATTTTGGTGATGGGATAGAAAATTTCGGTTATATGAGACGAATAGGTTCTGGAGAGATGAGGTACCACGTGGTGACCACGGCTACTAACTCTGTATTGTAGACTTGAAATTTGCTGAAGGTAGATCTTCACTGTTCTCACCACACAAACCCACAATAAAAGATGACTCTGTGAGGTGGTGGATGTGTTAATTAGCTTGACCGTAGTGATCATTTCACAATGTGTAAAAATATGCAAACACCGTGCTGTATATATACCTTAAATATACATCGTTTTTATTTGTCAGTCATACCTCACTACAACTCGGGAAAAATGTTAAGAAGTAAAACAATGAAAGTAAAAATAAAAGAGCTTGAGGATTCACACTACTTAAAAGCACAGCGGTCGTGGAGATGGTAGCTTCGCTGCGATTGTGGCCCCAGCTCCCTCCCCGCACTCTGCTCCCCCTGCTGGCCTTCGGGTGAGCCGCACCTTCACCCTGGTGCTCCTCAGGGTGGGGGGTGACGCCTGTGGTAGCTCCCTGGGCGTCAGACCTCCCGCCATTAAGCAAGCGCTGACCACAAACCACACTGCTGAGCCGGCCCTGTTTGGATCTTTTGTAATGGTGGGGTCATCCTGGAACGGTCACCGCGGTGAAGAAGAGCCATCTCACCCGGCCACGGTGCCGCAGCAGTGGGGTCGGGGGAGACACTGAGGCAAAAATCTGTGTCCATCCACCACAAAGAGGCTTGCACAGGTGAGAAAGTGGGAGCACTACGTACAGATAATGCTTCGAAGTTGGGCTGGGAGGGAGGGAAACAATATACATGTTCCTTGTCCTACCAGACCTGATTCACATCCTTCTGCGTGTCTTTGCTGGTTTGGGGAACTGGAACCAAGCAACTGTTCATTTGCTGAACGCCTGGATTTTCCAGGCACTGCCCAGGGCTTGATGTGAAGCGTCCATTTAGTCTTTGTAAGGACTGTTGGGTCGGGGCCATGTTTCCATCGTGCAGAAACTCAAGTTGAGAGCGGCTCAGGGACTCTGCCAAGGTCACAGAGCAAGGAGCAGAGTCAGGACCTGATTTCCTTTCTTCCTGGTCCAAAGATCATGTTCTTATTTTGTCTAGAGTAACCGACAATAACCCAGCCCAGATGGCCGTATCTCATTGAGTTTAGACTCCGCTCTGAACTAGACGTTGTGCTCTATCATACCGCACGACCACAGAGAGGAAGCTGATTCTTCCTCAGTCCTACAATTTAAAACTCTCACGGCCCGAAGGCCAAGGTTCTTGCATCTACATCTGACATCTGGCCTTTCTAAATTCCCCTGTGCTATCCGACATTATAACGGACAACGGGGGACCTCACACCTGCTATTGCCCCCCTCTGTAATTTCCCCAAGCAATCTTGTTCCAGAAAGACTGGAGTGTGCTTGTGTGCCCACAAGCCATTCGCTCGTGTTTTTTAACACCAAGCGGAGGCCAAGCACCGGGGGGCAGACTTGTAGCCCATGTTAAGACAAGCCCAGCCCTAAAGGTGACGTGATGCTGAATCCCAGGATGATGTTCAAGAACTGGCTTGATTTCTCTTGCCTTGGAAATTCAGAGTACATTTGCATTACAGGAAGTGAGTCTAGTTTGGGGGATGGGGGAAGGAAAGCAGGACCTGGGAACCAGATTGGAACTTGGCGATAAACCCACAGAATGGTGGATTGAACACCAGTGAGAAAACAAAAGATAAAGAAGTCACAGAATCTCAGCACCTGGTGTACAGATGGTTACTATCCCAGAAGCCCATTGTCAAGGCTAGAGCCACCTCGAGACTGGTCGTGAGCCCAGCCCCTCTGTGAAGAGACTCAGGCGAAAAAGCCCGCTGAATGTTCTCCAGTGCTGCAGAACTCATCTGTGAAAGCAAGAGAGCATTTAGCTTGCCAGCCTGGGTTTTGGGTAGAATTAATTCAATTCTTTCCTTTATTATATTAGCAAGAGTTACTTAAATACTTACAAATACTCTGCTTGTTTGATTTTCTTCTGCACAAAAAGATTTGGATTATTAGAAAGAACCAGCTATTTTAAAATCATAATTGTAATTTGAAGTGTTGATGAAAATATTTATGAGTGCAAATAGTATTAAACGTTTAAGGATACTTTAAAATTTTAACCGTATGAATCAATATCAAAGACCCAATGAAAGTGATCATAATTATCTTTATGCACATTTCCTAGATTGATAGAGTAACAAGATTAGAAAGTTGAATTTAAAGTCTTAAGAAACCTTAAGATGTAAGTTTTTAATAAATTGAATAGTAATTATAAGACAAGTAAAACTGTAGTAATGGGCATGCAAAAAATGCTGCCCTCAGACATTAAGGAATCCAGCTGAAAGGCTGACATATATTACTTAATCCTATTTTAATGCAGAAAGGACACAAATACCTTACATATATTATCTCATTTAATTCTCATTTACGAGGTAGGTATTGTTAAACCAATTTTACCCATAGAAGGATTGCTGTCACTCACAGAGGTTAAGCCGCATCCCCAAGGTCGTGCACATGACAAATGGCATAGCCGGGGGTCGAATCCTTCTTGTCTGACCCCAGGCTTATGTTCGATCCTCTCTGCCACCTCTCTTCTCTGAGTGTTGACATGAACTGATTTACCAACGTGATTAACAGCAAGGAGAGAGCGGAGCCGAGACTGACAGAGTTAATAGGGCAAGAGTTGGAAAAGAGAGACAAAGGGGCTGGCACTTTATAGCAGGTCAATTCAACAGGGGATGGTCGGACTGATCCACGAGTGGGTATATGATGCAGACATTGAAACGTTTCAAAAGTCAAGGGCTCATAACTTGAGAAGTCCCTGTAAGTTCTGATAAGTGCTGCTCTTTTCTATCTAGATGAGGAATGTTAAGCCATGTAATGGAGTATTTCGTGTGCATCTAAGTGAGTAGGAATATGGTCTGTTATTAATAAATAAAGCAACTGTTTCATAATTCAAGAGTGTCTGCTCATTTGTCAGTGGATTAATTCATTAAGAAATCACTGCAAAACCTGACCCACAGGAAGAGATGTGGTGACTCTTAAATCCCCAGCGTGGAGGGACCCCACACTCCTGAAACCACAAGGAGATTTCTGAAGCCAGAGAATCTTTCACAGACCAGGCACAGGACCTCACATCAATACCCCTGAGTTCTGTGTCTGAAAATGACAAGTTAATTCTTGTATTTTTTTCTGTACGTTAACTGGTTTTGAACTTCTTTTCCCACAAAGCCCTAATTTGTCACCATTTGACTCTGAAGCAGATGAGTGTTTGTCTCAATGTTCTTAGCCCACATCAGTCCTGTGATGAATCAGGCTCAGATCACACCCTTGTGCGGATGAATGTAAGACAGGAGCCACCGTCACAAGACTGCAGGGTGCGGGCCACCAGGTCAGAATTCTGCTCTGCTAGGCACAGACAGAAATGTTCGCTGCCCTTTTGGGGCTCCCGGTGTGGGGACGGTCGGGCCGATGTGGGGACAAACATAAAGGGCAGACCCTGACGGGAGCTACTCATTTGTTTCTCTGTTCACGCTGCGGGCGATAGCAGGGTGCGGGCATTCTGCAAAGACCTTGCGTCCGTCAGAGAACAAAACAGACGAAGATGTTTGGCTTGTTAAGACCGACTCTCGCGGGGAAGGCGGACAAGAACCAGAATGATGGGCTGCAAACACACTGTATCAGACCTTAGGAGAAGTGCGCTCGGGGGGGAGAAGAAAAACCACGGAGGGAAGGGAATTGCAAACACAGAGCGCTGCAGGCGGTAGGACTGTAGGACTGGCAACATAATGAGCGTGGCCAACGTGAGCTGTTCCCCCCCACCCCGAAGTAGAAAGACGAGACCCGGCTTTCAGGACACAGGGAGTCACCGTAGGCCCCCAGCCGCTATCCGTGACCTGTGCTGCCCTGCTCCCCCTCCCTGCCCCCGGCACGCTGCTTGTGGAAGCTTCTGGGAGCTTTGGGGACGCAGGAAAGCAAACCCTCAGCCGCAAATGCAAAAATGAGCCGTCTCTATGTGGCCAGGAGGTAGCCCAGCCACAGCAGAGACAGTACATCCGTGCTAAAACTCGCAGAGCTGTCCCAGAAGTGAAGACTGCCCTCACATGCATTCTCAAGTGGCTTTTGCAGGTTGGAAACCAGGCCCCACTGGGTTCATGAGATGGAGACCGTCACCAGAGGGACTGCCCCTGCCGCCCCCGCTTTGTCGCGGGAATGTTAACCTCATGTTTCTGAGGCGAAAACCAGGGAGGGCTGCAGGCGCCAGGACCGCACGTGCTGGGCTGACCACAGCGTGTCGCACGGTGACCTCCTGGCTCTGCTGTTGGTGCCTGTACCCGAGGAGGAAGCTCATTCACACACGGTGCGTGTCCAGGCTCGTGTCCTATGTGCGTGTGCACGACCAGCCCACCTGTACATGCACGGCAAACCCCTCTCCGCATACGCCCCTAACCCTGAGCGACAGAGGCCCCCGTGCCCCTGCTCGGAGAGTCACATCCGGAGACTCATTCCGCACCGTCTCCTTGTTTGCTGAGAATAAATCGTCCTTTGTGTGACAAGGGCACCTGCTGTTTGAACCCGTGACTCACCCAGGAGAGAACCGAGGATGGACGATCGTTGGGTTACAGAACCACTTCCGGCCGGGACTGGAGGGGGGACTAGAAGACACGGTCAGAGGTAAGGCCAGGGCTGGAGCACCTCACGAGGGGGCCGGGGGGTAAAACTGGCTCTAACTCTGAGTGAACCGGCAGGGCATGGGGTGGGGGGGGCAGCGGGTCAGAAGAGTGTCCTCAGGCTGTGCTGGATGTGATTGGAGGGGACCAAGGGCAGGGAACCAGAGCCTGGGGAGGGGGCTCCCGCCTGGGCAGTGTGGAAGTGAAGGCACGTATTTGGCTTTACATGAACAGAGAGCCCACAAGATTAGTGACAGACAGGCTGTGAACCGTGAGAACCAGAGAAGGGTCAGGACGACTAAGCAGTTGGAGGAGAGGCCACCAAGTTGGCACCACCTGGGACGCTGGGGGGGCCGAGGGCAGAGCAGGCTGTGGGGGAACGCCGCGGGCTCACTTTCCGGCATGTGTTATGCTTGCAACGTGTGTGTTCATCCAAGGACAGACCTGAAGCATCACAGTCGTCAATAAAATACAGCAGGTGTATCATAATCTACAATGACAGGCTGCCTCCTCCTGCTACTTGTGAGAGCCCGGGGTTACTGTCTGTACATAAGTGTGTCTGACCTGGAGAGGGGGCAGTTTGGGGCCGGAGCGTGTAAACTCTGAAGGAGCATCCAACGATGAGCAGGTGATGGGGGAAAGAGTGTCTCAGTGAGTCTAGGAGAAAACTGGGCAAACGTCAGTGAAGAAGGGAACGGATGAAGGTGACAACAGACAGAATTACGTGAAGAAAGGAGGCTCGATCGGTATTGTAGGAAGTGAGTCAGGAACACAGAGGAGAGAGGTGTCTGCAGAGGACTTTGGTCCAGGGTCCCAGAGCTGAGCCCGGAGACCTGCGGGAGGGTGTGCGTTCCCCACGGACTGGGGGTCAAGAACTCTCTGGCCGGTCCACCCAGGAAGTGAAGCCAGACTTGGCCCTCAGGCCAGAAAAGGGGTACGACCCTGACTTGACTTCTCTCTGTGTCGTTCGTTCAGTGATTTATTCGTTCCTCAAGCAGATATTTACTGAATGTCTAAGATGGCCAGGCCCTGGGCGAGGGAGGAATATGCATTCAGACAAGGTTCCTGCTTATCCTCCAGCAGAAGAGACAGAAAAGTGAACGGGTGCTAGAATACCGAGTGGGCGGTGAACACGGCCCAGAGCATGCACGCAGAGCTGGGGAGACACACAGCAACTGACCGTGCTTGGGGAGGTCAGGGAAGACTTTCAGAGGAGGTGCTTCTAAGCTGAAGCTCACACGGTAAATACTTCCTGAGCAAAGAGGAAGAGGGTTCCCGTCCAGGTGCAAGGTACATACCCTGTGTGCAAAGGTGTGAAGGGGATGCAGCTCGGCTTTCTATCCACATCAGCCCCTTAATATGGCATCCAGGAACTTCAGAACTTCAGGCCTTCTGCCATCTCACCATGTCCCGCCCTCAGCGCTAACCCCAGACAAACCCAACCGCATGGAGTTATCTATGTGAGCTGGTTCCCTCTGGCTCCTCCAGCCCTCCTGTCCCCACATTGGGCACAGGGTCTACAAGGTCATCTCAGGGTGAACCAGGATTAGGACCATGGTAGCTCAAAGTCCTACACAGGCTGATTCATAGGGGAGCAACATCCTTGGAGCAAAGCTGGTCTATGGAAAAAGGAAAAGCAGCAAACATTCAGGCTCAGGCTAAGAACGAGAGGCAGAGACAGAGACAGAGAGGCTGAACCCTCCCATTCCTCAGGAAGGCTGTCCCGAGATTGTATTCCATGAGAGTCCCCAAGCCTCTTATTGTAGATCGACTCGAATTAACCTCCCAACAAAACGATTCTTGGCTTAGACATAAGTGGGAGTGGGCACAAACCACCGACCTTCGGAGAACATGTGGAAATGGTGCTGGGGACCCAGCAAGGCAGAGGAAAATGTCTGGTCAAGGTGAAGCCAACAGCCCTTGAGGGGAGAAGAAGCAGCTGGTTCCACTACTGAAACTCCAGCTGTGGGCTCTCTGAGGGCAAAGTTTTAGGGTCTTGGGATGGAAACTAAAGGTGTCTGAAGTTGTTGGTTACTTCTTGTCATCTAAAGTCTACCAGGAAAGGCATATTTTATGATCCATGTTTCCTTACTGGAAATAAGGGAAAAACAGTAAATAACTCTGTTGCCAGAAGCCCTTCCAGCCTGTGATTCACATTCAAACTATGAAAATATCTAAACGGAGCAACCACAGCACTTTGATCCTCTGCCCTCCTGGGTGTCAGCAGGAGTGGGGTGTTCTCAGGACGATAACAGGACAGGGGACACGGAGAACTTGAGGGCTGGGAGGGACCTACCTGCTCAACTACCCCTTCAAATCTCTTCTCATTATTGCATTTCACAAGATCCCTCAGGTTCTTTAAAATAAACTTCCTCTTAATTAAGTCAGTCATTCTTTCCAATGAAATGGTTCCCCATGAAAACAAAGATGTCATATTCCCAGCTGACTTGCTCCTGAAGATCCAGCTCAGGGATTGCCTTCTCCTGAACACATTCTTTGACCTGCCCACCTTGCCTTCTGGCTGTGTTCATTCTTCCTCTTATGCGTACCCAGTAATCCACAGTGTGCAGTAACTATCCTCACACATGTCCTACGTTGGACTGTCCTCAGTGCCCAGCACCATGCCTGCCTCTTAACAATTGCTTATTAAGCTTTTATTGAATGAATGAATGAATGAATGGAGTTCAGGAAGGAAGCAATGCTTGATCCTAGATGTTCTTCAGCCAATCGGAGTCTAGCAGGCCAAGCATGGAGGATAAGGGAACAGCACATGCGGTGGTGTAAAGATATGGGGAATGACATACCTTTATCCACTTGGGGCAATCACAAAGAATTGGTCGGACTGTAGCGAAGAAAACATTTTTTTGCCTGAGTCATATTGTAAAGGGAAGAGTATTAAGAATAGCTGAAAACATGGCATTTCAACTAATAAGGGTGACAACAGAGAAAACACTCCTCAAAACATATTAATTAATTCTGTCAGTGAATAATTCAGCAGTAAATTCATTTGAGAAGTCATCAGGCTATGAACAATACATTGAATTATTAACTTCAGCAAGCATCACCCCCTGCACACAGTATATTTCCTAAGCCTTTCTGAAGTAGATTAAAACAGGGGCATAGAATCGGGTGATAAGTACTGGGCCTTCCGGACTCACCAGAGCGCTGCTTCAAGATCCACACCCATCATCCGCTCCATATTGGTCAGTAGGAAAAAAGCTGCTTTGGGGGAAATCCCGCCCTGGGATACGGTCCTGAAAAGTGTCAGGTCACAGAACAAGAGCTGATTCGTGACATAACTGCATTTATTGATAAAAACTCCTTAGCATGATTAAGAGGAAACTGTTTCACTTTCCCAAGATATAACCAAAGGTGAGTATGTAACGACACATGGCTTCCTGGCCATGATTTGTGCAACTAACGAATTTGCCGCCTTGCCATTTACTATTCGAATCACATGTAGCCGGTGTCAGTGAAGGTGACGATGACATTACACCTTAGAGTATGGCTGCTTCTCGGGCGAGCTTCCAAAATTAGTAAAGGAGGTAACTCACTGCGTTAGTTTACGTGCAGGTAGCCAAAAATTATGTTGACGTTGATTTGCTGTACGTCACTGCATAATAGCAATTTCTTCAAGAATCATAATTAATTTATAGATAGTTTTTTACTATCAATATTTGGCATATTGACATGTTCTCATCAGGACTCATCATTGCAATAGTTCTGCTTCCAAGAATTAAGACAAAAACGTAGGGGCTCGATTTCCTCGTGTCCAGTGTAAAATGGCCAACGTAGATGATTTTAGGTGTCTTCTCCCTCTCGGAGCAATGAATGCTCAATGGGCAGCTATTACACAGTAAGCATGATGTATATTTGCATTTGGGGATTCATGTATCCCTAAAACCGTCATGGAAAATCATAATGTTGTTGTTTGCATTTTATATGCGAGACAATGAGGTATCAGAAAGGTTAATATGCCTAAGGCCTAAAAAGCTACGAAATTGAGTTTTGAATTCAAATCTGCCTTATGTGGAGATTAGATTTCCTTCACATCACAATGCTGCCGCCGGGTCTGTGTTCTGTGTCTGTGTACATCTATTATAAGTCTACGTTTGCGATCAAGCCGCCTGGAATATCAGTCAGTGGGAGTAAATCGAGTTTGTAATGCACGCATACATTTTGGTTAATATTCTAAAGGCAAATTTATCTTCGTATTTCAAGAAAATACTAACTGCAGACCCAGAAAATGGGTTTTGGGTCTGTGAACCCTGGTTAACTTGTATCACTAGGTAGTACCTGTTGGTGCAGATACTCTCAAAGGTCAGGAGGTAATGATAATTACCATATGCAGTCATTCAATTTACAAAGTACCTGCCTGTTCAATCACATTGTAAAAAAAAAAAAAAAGGGCTAGGCATTATAATTTCTTTTTGCAGATGATAACATCCAAGATTGCTCAACTGTGTTTCAAACCCATGTCGTTTGAGTCAAAACGCTGTGCTTTTTCTACCACACCTTTTGGAGGGGACCTGAAAGAAAATTCTCTTATCCATACCCTCCCCAAATACAAGGTGACCGTCCACGCTTCCTACAGTAGGAAGCCACTGTTGTGTGAGCAAACGCCGGTGTCAAAATGCACTTTGATCTTGGAAACGGACAGCCACATACTGGTGCCTCGGAGGAGGTGATGTGTGTTTCCATCTCCAAAGTGTGGAAGCATCCAGCCTCCCTGTGGCCACCCACCCCCACCCCAGCAGCTTCCAGGGTGCTGGAAGCCAAGCGTGGGTCTTTACGCCTGGTGGAACTGACTAAACGTTCCCTTTTCCCGTTTAAGGAAACTGCTGTTCTGTCTCATGCTTCCCTCAAAACTGGTTCCTTTCCCCTCTTCGCCAAAGATGCTGTCATAACCTCCCCCAAATGTTCTCAGGTTTTTCCACAGTTGGAAAGAGATATTGCCTTCGATCAAGTCGCTTTTGATTGCAGTCCTGAAGACACCTGTGAACTAGGGCATACAGAGCTCTTGGCAAGGTCAGGGCAAACTATGAGACGAAAAATGCAATTTTACATCCCAATATATTATCCTATGACATCTATTGTCCGTAGAATTGTATGTATATATTCTTTTGCAGGCACTGTGCTAAGTATATCTGTGTATATAAAGTTACACAGGTTTGCATATTTATAGATACCGAGTCACGAAGATCAATATATATCTACACATATATATAAAATATGCAAAACACACTGGTCCCCTTTTATACGGAGACTGTGCTAACCCCGCGGTATAAATGATGATGTAGGCTTGCTTTTGCAACCTTGGCAGAGGACAGAGGACTCCGGGGGAGTTGAGGGGCTCTGTTATCTCGGGCTGATCTCCAAGGACAGGGAAGAAAACACCCCAATGCTCTGTTGCGTAGCTTGTAGGATAGAGGCTTCTAAGGGCTTCTGGCTCTTCTCTTTGGAAAATATTTCTCTAAACACCTTTATGCCCTAGTCACCATATCTGTACACATTCTCCCCTTTTGAAAGCTGTATGGCCTGGGAACATCCTTAGTTTCCTTTCCCCAAACCATGGAGGGGAACCATAACATCAGCTTCAGCAAAGAGGGATGGTGCCACATCACCGGCTTTTCAACAATAATTTCCTATGAGAACAAAGAAATGCATCCCAGCATCAAGCATATGAAGAGGTCTGCGGGGATCAATTAAGATTCTCTCAGGCCTGAGGGATTGGGTGGTGTCATGGAGACGTTATCATAGACATGACACAAGTCACGGAACCGGCCTGGTGTCTCACAGCATTTCTCCATTAGGGAGGCCAAGTCTCCATACCCAGAGCGTGTGTGACCTATCCGGCGACAGAGCACTGTGGAGGTTGGTGGACTGGAGTTGCACAGACTCGTGACAGTAAGTGCCTCCAGGTTGATGCGTCCATCATTTCTACCCGGAAGGAAACCATGACGTCTGAAGGAACCAACAGGGGCAAAGTGTCTGTCAGATGTCTGGCACACACAAAGTGATTGTCCGTGAAGCCACCATATGGCCATGGGGAGGGAGAAGATACGGATCGGGGCAAAGCTTTCCCTCATGTCACTCCCAAAACAAAAATTATTAAAACATTAAGCCTCTGGCTAAAAGGCCACTTCAAGACTTGTAGGACGAAAAAAAACTAGAAAGAAAAAATGAGACTCAAATTGAATTATAAAATGAAAGAGGCTGAATTTCCAAGCATAAAAAATACGAAGCAAGATGGATATTCCAAGACTGAACTTCATATGCAAAAACACAAACATGCTTGAGTCCTTGCACAGAGCAGCATGAAGTGACCAAGAAAACCTTGGAAATAATTTGCCTATTTGGAAATAGTTGGGAGTCAGCTGACGTGGTCACACTCTCAAAAGCCCTCCTAAGTCCGCTGTTCCCCCCTGGGGGATACACGATGGAGGAATCATTTCCACAAAACTACATCCGAAAGGGGATTATGGGGGGAAAAAAAGCTCCCAGAGGAAAAAAAAAACCATTCAGACATAAAAGCAATAGAATTCTAACATGTCTTGAGCTTCTTGGAAACTATACAAAGTTTTGGCATTGCTAGGCTTTGGGTAGGATTTAATCCCCAGCTTTCTGGTCCCAATTTGTATGTTTTCCTCTCCACTTTCAAATCGCTCACACGCCAGCACTAGCCAAGGAGCTCATGTGTTCTGCTGTGAATACCTAACTGGAAATTTCAAGATTCAGGACACCATGAGTCTTTGAAGCTGTCTGTTGAACTGAAACTTAATTTAAAACTCGTTGTTATTTTGGGAAGAGATGTAACAAAAAGCTATTTTAAGTGACCAGTGTCCGATCCCTGTCAGCATTCATGAAGTTGGAGGGAAAAACACGGCTTTTACATCGGGAGCTCTGCACCCATACCAGGAGCAGAAGGTTGAGTCCCAGCTCTACGTGCTTCCTCCGACCAGGTCCTCCCCCCACCCCTGTCCCTTCAGAGTCATGACAGCGGGCCTGTGGGCAACCTCCCTGCTGCCCAGGGTCTTGTGGGGAAGACCAGAGTGCTGGGCTAGACCTGTGGTTTTTGAACTTCGTTCCACTGGATCCTCCCTGTGGCACAGACGTCGGGGGCTTTGCTAGTGGAGAGGAGACAGGGGACCAGGTGGGAGTGAGGCAGGTGAGGCTCTGTGTCCCTCAGAGCATTGCTGCTGTCATCTGGTTTATAAGGTGATTTCCCAAAAGGGATTTTGTTTAAAGGATACTGTCATTTACAAAAGTGGGAAAACCTGTAGACCATTGGGTACGTAAGCTCGCACCACATTGACTATTTCATGAGACTCGTCCTGGGTGATATCTTTGTAATGCCTTGCCCAATCCCAGAAGGTCACATGTTCTTGAGTTAACCTCGTGACCCTTGCTTCTCACTGGCCCGGAGGGTGGGGGGCATCCTCTTCACACTGACCAGATTCCCTAGGAGTCAGGGGGGATGTGCCATCCCTTGACTTTGCGAACACAACTCTGATATAAAAGCTTCTTCCAGTATTTTCCTTGCCTGTACTGAAGTCAGTTCAATCGTTGGTGTTCTTTGGTCTCAGCCCCACCCTTCATCTGATGCCCATGAGAAGGAGAGGCTTTGACCTTGGTGAGAACTTCTTCTAATTCCTCTCACGGTCTTGAACTCACACACTAGTCCACTTATGAGGAAGTTGTGGCTAGGTAATTAGGGAGAAAATGAGCCCTTTCACATCAGTCCAAAAGATATTGAAGCGATATTTATACACAAGGTGTTGTTCTTAGTGTGGTGAGGAAAACAGAAGTTGGTACGGTGAGAAAAGTCCAGAGAAAGCTGTCCTGCCAGGGTGGGAAAGGCAGGGGCACCGTCAGGTGCTGGAGGGGAAAAGAGGACACAGGTGTTTCTCAGCTTCGTATCTCGTTAAACACTTTGGAGGAAGGAGGCTGGGGTGTGAGCAGAGGAATCCACAGACTTAGATCAGCTTTTCTCACCAAGGGCCAGAAGGATAGCCCCCAAGACACATATTCCCACATGGACACACAAATGAACATTTTCATGACATAGCCATGTATTTATTTCAATATGCATACAAAACTAATAACCATTAAACGATGATTTTTACAGACACGATAGCCTATAATGAGGCAAACTATAACTTAAGGAAAAATACAAAAGTAATACGCCAGGTGGCACTAAGATTTGGCAAAAACTATGATAGAGATAGGAGGGTTAGTGAACGGTAGGAAATTTAGGGTTGGACCAGCTCTATAGTCTCGTGCATCTGGCACTTCCTGGTAAATCTAATCTGAGCAGCGTTGTATGGACTTCTGTTAAAGCCACCTTAAGATATCTCATACGATGTCTGTTTACTAATTAACTCCCTCCCGTGGGAACTGGTGCCCAGAAGATGCTGAATACGATCATGTGGATGAATGAATGCAAAGATACGTGAACGAATGCATACATGAGAGAATAATTGCAGCCCAGCCCTAACGAGCATGTGCTCGCATCAAGGGGAATGAGGATGATTAAAAATAAGACAGCAGAGGGGCCACAGGTGGCTCAGTCCGTTAAGTATCGGACTTCGGCTGAGGGCATGATCTCACAGTTTGTGAGTTCGAGTCTAGCAGGTGATGAGCTTGAGACCCAAGCCCCCGACCCATCAGGTGAACCCCACTTCTCTCTCTCTCTCTGCCCCAGCAGACTCAAAATAAGACAATAAGACTTGGTCTTTGGCTAGCCCCTGCCTCCTCTGGTACATTGTGACAGGTTTCAGAGAAGGGTCATATTTCTCCCATGATGCCAATGGGCAGTGTCTGCACAGGGTGGGAGTTATCTCACCAGACCTGTGGACGAGGGCTTCTGAGCCAAGGTTCTCAAATCCTGGGCCCACGTAAAGACGGAGACCTTGGGCTATGGAAATAGTATACTAGACAGTTTGGCAAAGGCAAAAGGTAGCAAAGCCTACCTTTTCACATGATCATGGAATACTTACTCTACGATTTCTGACAAGGCCCTGTTCAAAAAGGACAGACAGGAGCTGGAGAAAACCAATGTGTCTCCTTCACACACACGGACTGTTTGATATTAATCATAAGGTTGCGACACCGAGTGGATCCAAATAATCTGTGTGGCGTCACCATTTCTGATAATTGCCGGAGGTATTCATCACTAATCAGAGAGGATGTTATGCAATGTGAGCCAGCCAGCCTCCAGCTTTCTGGAAACACAGACTATATAAAGAGGGAGCTTTTCCTAGTTGAGGTACTTCAACAGCAGGCAGGTGGAGAGCATCAGAGGCCTTCACCAGAGAAGAAAAGCCAAGGTCAGCATGGCCAGCCTTCCTCTGCTGCTGCTGCTGCTGCTCTGGGGCGTGGGGTCCCACGGTTTCCCAGCAGTGACCTCAGACACACAAGAGAAAGATGTGGAGATGGTCCAGGTAAGTGCTGAATTTCACATGCCAGAAACGCAAGAGCCTTTATCTGCATTTTCCCATGGCTTTATAGAGAAGCAGTAGTAGCATAAAGGGGCTTAAGAAATGAGCTTTATTTATTAATAAATAAAGGGTGGGTTTCTTACAAAAAGAAACTTGTGGTGGGAAGGGTCCTCTCCCCAGAACAGATTCTTTTCCCTTTTCCAGTTGGAGGGAAGCAAGAACTAAAGGAGCCAATTGTAATTCTGACTTCATGCTAATGAGAGGTCGGGAGATTCCTACTCTGAGATTAGTTTCCACCAATAATAAGGACCCTGAAATCCAAACACAATCTTTAGAAGTGGCTCTCCACTTCTGCGAAAACTTCGTATTGTCAATCTTCAGAGATGAGAAAGAGTTCTCATCCGGTGGTTTCAGTACTTTTATCTTTCATCAGAAATACCTGGAAAACTACTATAATCTGAAGGACGACGGGAAGAAAATGGTAAAGCAGAGAAACCATAGCCCAGTGGTTGAGAAGCTGAAGCAAATGCAGAAATTCTTTGGGCTGAAGGTGACTGGGCGGCCAGATGCTGAGACCCTGCACGTGATGCAGCAGGCCAGGTGTGGGGTGCCCGACGTGGCTCCCTATGTCCTCACTGAGGGGAACCCTCGATGGGAGCACACAGACCTGACCTACAGGTAACCAGAACGGGCACCAGAGCGAGGACTCTCTTCCCCATCAGAGCCATGACAGAGGAGGTCTGACATGTCTCTGTTTTATTTCACGTGAAGGATTGAAAATTACACACCAGATCTGTCAAGAGCAGAGGTGGACCGTGCCATTGAGAAAGCTTTTCAACTCTGGAGTGATGTCTCACCCCTGACCTTCACCAAGGTCTCTGAGGGTCAAGCGGACATAATGCTATCCTTTGTGTGGGGAGGTAAGCCCTTCTTGTACCAGGAAACTCTTCTCACCTTCCCTTTGCCTTGACCCTAGATCCCTTCAGCTGCTGGAGGACCTTGCTCAAGAGGAGTGTTGCTTTTACAGGCTGAAGGAGGGACTATGCCACACTGGGTGGGAATCTGTTGTCCTCTCAGCAAAGCTGACCCTCCTGGGTTAGCCGGAGTTAGAACCAAGAGGGACACCTGTTGAATTCTGTTTCTGGCAGATCACCATGACAATTCTCCCTTCGATGGACCTGGAGGGAACCTCGCTCATGCTTTTCAACCAGGCCCAAATCTTGGCGGAGATGTCCATTTCGATGAAGACGAAAGGTGGACCAACGACTTCAGGGGTGAGCCAGCTAATCCTGCCTCTCTTGATCCCCCCACCCCTCCTCAGTTCATTGTAATACTGGTTGGCTTAACTAAAAAGGTGCATTACTAGAAGTATGTATTTTTCCGCTACGAACACCCTTCAAAGAATTACAAACAGGGTCTATTGGAACTTTTAGATTTCAACTTGTATCGTGTGGCCGCTCATGAGTTGGGTCATTCCCTCGGACTCTCTCACTCGACTGATATTGGGGCTCTGATGTACCCCAACTACATCTACAGTGGTGACGTCCAGCTGTCTCAGGACGACATCGATGGCATCCAGGCCATATATGGTGAGTGTGCAGAACAACACTGGGGACGAGGGGCCGTTAGAGCAGCCGTCAGTGGGGACCTTTAAGAAGCTGGCTTTGTGGTTCATGCAGCTTTCCAGCAGAACTAACTGCAGATCTCTTTGTCCTTTAGGACCCTCCCAGAATCCCATCCCTCCAACAGGCCCCCAAACCCCACAACCGTGTGACAGCAAGCTAACCTTTGATGCAATCACCACGATTCGGGGAGAAGTGATGTTCTTTAAAGACAGGTAGGACATCAGTTCCTCTTTGTGTTTTGTGTCTATAACCACAACAACGCTCATGACTAGGGGAACCCATGCGTTATACTCTGCCCCACATGTTATTTGTCTTATGCTTACATGCATAATTATAATTTTGATTAAGTGCAAGCAATTACACACATTTGCACAATGTGATGAACTTATGACAACTCTTCCCCCCACATGTGTTCTGTTGTTTGGTGCTCATAAAAAAAAAAAAAAAAAAAAAAAAAAAACATTGAAGTAGAAAATTCAGGAAATATAGTCCCATTTTGCAGATCAGTAAAGTAAGGCAGAGAGAAGGAATGAGATCCTTTTGGTGCACCGAGTGGTGACAGAGAAGCAACTGAGCTTCTGGCTCATACTGACGAGCTCTCTTTGTTAATGCCCACTCTCGTGATGAGATTCACGTTAGCACTTCGGTAGGAGAAGCCAGTGGTTTCCACAGCACCGTTATGCTGATGGGGGTTTTGTAGCCACCCTTAAATGTCACCCCTCTATCCTAGTAAAGATGCCCCTCAAAGCCTGCGATCCCCAGAGACCTAGGGAAGGACAGGAGCCGTTGTGGGGAAAATCCCCAAGAGTTCACGAGAGCCCTCCCTCGAGCACATATGTGGGGTCACGACATGCTTCTCTCCTCACAGGAGGGTCCTGGACCCCCCAGTGCGGTGTGTGGCCTCAAAACATCCAGGGCTCCCTCCCAAGGAATAGGCCCGCTCTCTGTGTCATCCTGATTCCTAAAGGACCGTGTAAATTTATAACATAGTCCTTTTTTGAATGATGCAGTCCACAGAAAGAACAGCCCTGGGGAAGGACCAGGGCTTTGGCCCAGAAAGTAGGGGTGCTTTGATGGGCTCACTTCTCAGCCGCTCTTGCTAGAGTCGTGTCCGTGCTGTTTGACTGCTCTGTGGTCACATCCACCCCAGAATGCAGGGTGTTGGTCCCAAATGCTTTCCACCCTCTTCTCCCCTATAGATAAGGCTGCATGCAAACCATATAGGGTGTGGCTGAAAGCTAAGGAAGCAGCTGGCTTTAAAGGAAAGCTCTGAATAGAGCAGGACACCCCTAGCAAAGCAAGTGTTTGAGGGATTTCTTCGAGGAACAGGAGTAAGTCTAGGATTTGCAGGAACTCATATACCTGTGTCCTTTGTCATTTAAGTGGCACCAAAGCAGGAAGCTGTGGGAGGCTGGAGATGGTAGTGGATTTGCCCAGGGCCTCACCGCCAGGCAGAGGTGGGGCCGGACCACCACTTGGGCTCCTGACTGCCGGGCCCATAGTTCCCCGTGGCCTGCAGTCCGGAACCTTCTTCTGCGGCCGCGTTACAGTCTATGCTCTTCCATCACCCAGTCCCTGTGGACTGTAGGACCGACTGTGTGAGCCACCAGCCTAAGAGGACAACGGGACCGGCAGCCAGCTCTGAGTTTAAACTTGACCTTTGCCTCAGACACCTCCCTTCCCCTCCCTGACCCCTGTCTCTCCTCTGTGAGGTGCGAGCAGCACACTCTCGTAGGGTCTTGTGAGGAAAGGCGTGACGGGGGAAAGGGCCTGGGCTGGCAGGGGCACGGATGTGGCTATGTTCTGCCACAGGCTCCTTGCGGCTCCGACGCCAGCTGTCAGACGGAATTGGTGCAAGCTGGTTGTCAACCACAGCCATTATTTGAGTAACTTAAATCATATTAATACCAAAGCCACTAAAGATAAGTGACACGGATGGTTGTGTAGTCACTGTGCTGCAGTCGACTGTCCAGGCTCCTGAGGTTGTTTGTGCCAGACGTGCGTGGACGGCAGCAATGCTCTGGACTTACCAGTGCGCTCCTGGGAAGCCCCAGGACTCTGCCGTGGTGCTGTCACCATGCAAGGGAGTGGACACCACGGGCCAGGCTTCCCCACCGCCGCCCGGGCCCCAGCCCGGACGACGGACGTTCAACATTCACCAGGACCCGCTTGGCCAGCAGTAAACTCCCTTAGATGTCAGCCCACGCTTGCTCCCCATTAGCTCAAATCTCTTTACTTTTTAATCATCAGGTTCTACATGCGCATAAGCCACTACTCCCCGGACGTTGAGCAGAATTTCATTTCTATTTTCTGGCCAAATGTGCCAAATGGACTTGAGGCAGCTTATGAAGCTGCAGAGAGAGACGAAATCCGGTTTTTCAAAGGTAATGTTTCTGCGATGGTTCCGTTCCGTGGATTAATGTTTCATCCGCTTTGGGGCTGAGATAGAAGACAGTTGTAGCTACTTTCTCTCCATGCACTTCGGGAAATCTGACGATCTCGCTTCTCACACCGGTGGGAGCTCATCACCGTAACTAAGAACGATACAGTGCAGCTCTGAGTTGTTTTCCATAAAGAGCATGTGACTACAGATATCCGTGTTCTGCTGGTTTATGAACCTGGAATTTTGAAAATGTTTTCTGTGTGGGGCTCTTTACAAATCTCCCCTGGAGGTGCTCAGGAATGAAAAGGAGAGACTGAGGCCAAAGTTAGAGGATAGCACAGACACATGAAGGGAGGGGGAGGTATCGTGGACATCCCTGGGGCGTCTGTTAAGACCACAGACTCTCGCTTAGCCTGACATCCTCAAGGTCTGTCCACGTCCTTCAGCTGCCATGTACATTAAGGGATGAGAAGTCCTGAATCATCATGAATTGAATGTGACAAGCTTCTTTGATTCTATCAGAATGAAACGTAATCCAATGATGGGCTCCTGGCTTTGAAGACACTATGGCCAACATCACTATTTCTGCAAACAATATATGCAAACATTAAAGTACTTGATCCAGTCATACACTCAAGGCAAAGGATCGAATGCAGTTTAGGTGGACAGAAAACTTGGAAACCGGCTTTCAGATCATGAAATTAAATAGGAAATCAATTAATTTAATTTAGTTATTTAATTTTTAGAGAGGGTGTGTGTATGTGAGAAGGGGAGAAGGGCAGAGGAAGAGAGATTCTTAAGCAGGCTCCAGGCTCAGCACAGACCCAATGCAGGGCTCAATCTCACAACACTGGGATCATGACTTGAGCCAAAATCCAGAGTCCGATGTTCAACCAACTGAGCCCCCCAGACTCCCCTTAAGTAGGATGTCAGATGCACAAAGTTTCAAGCTGCTTTTTCATAAGGGGTAAATGAGCATATCTGTGCAATGAGAATAATCCTGGCTTCAAGGGGAAGACCAGTGTTATGTGACATGGGGCTTTTTAAGTCTAAATACATAGATCTGGACACAGCATAAATGAGTGTTTGGAACTGTATTCTAGCCAGATGCAATGGTTTTTGCTGACAAAGGCTGCAAGTCATTATAGACTGTGAGTCATTACAACACTCTGGCCTTTGGGAAGCCATTGGCAGGAACTTTCAGAGTCGAGGGGAAACCGCAGAAGTGAGCCTGGTGTCACGGAGGTGGCGCGATGAACGCTTGGGCCATTTCCAAGCTTGCAGCAGATGCAGATATTTAAAAAACATACTGATTTAATAGACCTTGGTTACAAAATTAGCTTAGGCATCTTGAAAAACCTCCCCGGATGGTTCTAACATACAGGTGAGACAATGCTCTGGCATGTGTGGCTAAGAACTTAGCTGGAAATCAGCCTACCGTCTTCTGGCGCCCTGGATAAGTATTTTCATCTCTGTTTTTTGATTGGCAGGCGATAAGTACTGGGCTGTCCGGGGGCAGGATATGCTGTATGGATACCCCAGGAACATCCACAAATCCTTCGGCTTCCCCAGAACTGTGACGAGCATCGATGCTGCTGTGTCTGAGGAAGAAACTGGGAAAACGTACTTCTTTGTCGGTAACAAGTACTGGAGGTAAAGACCGAGGACAGAAAGTGGTAGTGCACCAGCTCTTTCTACATAGAGGGAACATTCTAGATTGAACCTTGCCCACGGGAGTCTCATACTGCCTTGACTAGCTGCCATTTCTGTGAATGGCTGTAGCAAGTATCCAAGGCTATTCTTAAGAGATCATTGTGCAACACCCCTACTGGGAATCCAGGGAACACGTGGGGCTACATTTGAAAAAGGACACCTAAGAAGGAGGACATTTATCTTCACAGGGCCCTTCCGCCTGTAGAAATGTATCTTTGATTGCAGTTTGCCTTAATGGGATGTCGTGTGGTACTTCCCGGAGAATTAGAATTAGTGGTTGGCGTTCAGAGGGACCTTATAAATCTTTTCCATCCAGCATCCCATATCACCCTCCCCCATACCACACAACATCTCTGCAGTTAAAAGTTCTTAAAACATTCCTGCTGCCAAATTCCCTTTGATGACTTTGCGAAGTCTACACATTTGATGCATTCTGATGCCTCCAATTATTTTTTGACCAGGTATGATGAATATAAACAATCCATGGATGCAGGTTATCCCAAAATGATAGCAGATGACTTTCCTGGAATTGCAAGTAAGGTTGATGCTGTTTTCCAGAAAGATGGTAAGTGAATATATGAATATATTTCCTCTATGTTGTTGTGATAGAATAACATCAGTATTGTTATTTGGGGGATGGCAGATGCCAAAAATATTCTCACAAATGACAGGGTTTTTCAAGAATTCAAGTCAAGCCTAGAAACCATTTGTATAACATAGTAAGTCTCTTTTCTTTTCTTTTCTTTCTAGGATTTTTCTATTTCTTTCATGGAACAAGGCAATACGAATTTGATCCTAAAACTAAGAGAGTTCTGTCTCTCAAGAAAGCTAATAGCTGGTTCAACTGCAGAAATTATTGACCCACTGTTATAGCAGAAAAATATATTTCAGGAGCCTAAGGAAAGTGTCTTCCTGGAGAGCCATTTGTTTAAAAGAAATACAGAGCTGTTAGGTATAATCTTATTTATACCTCATTCTACATGCATTTTTATGCTTTAGAATGCAATGTATTATGTACTGCTGTAATTTAGTTCCACAACTGAGAACTGAGTTCATGGGTTATAGATTCAAATGGGCCATTTCTGCAAAGAGGCTCTTTTCCAAAGTAGAAGACTCTCACCCTGATCTTGGAGTGCAGCTCTTCAAGAACAGAGACCAGAGATACGAGCCTTTGCCAGAGGAAAAGCAGTCCCCTAACATCTAAGCAGCCACTAGAACATCCTTATATGCAAAGAACAACTTTTGTTACAGAAAATAAAGTGTTTTATGTTTGGAATAAGCCATGAGTATCTCTACTGTTTTATAAACTTTCTAGTACATTTAAGTCATTACTTTGTTACTTCCTGGTGATAAAGCCATGCTTACAGAGACTAGTTTTCAAGTTTGAAGTGGGAATAGGCAAACTATTCATGTGGGAAGTGAGGGTGCACAGGAAGGTGGAATATTCTCCCGTTTTCATGGAAGTTACATCATACGCAAGAGGTTAAAACCGATTTCCCGTGTCCCATGTCAAGATTCCAAAATTGGTTTTAGGCAAAAGCATTGACAGCCTGGTAGAGTTGTTTAAGGGCATGTCCCTCACCCTCTGAGCATGAGGGAAGGCTCTGCTTTCCTAAGGTCCCACTCCTTGTAGCCACGGAGGAGGGACGGGCAGCGCCATCTAACTAGTCCTGGCCAGCAGATTGTGCCCAGAAGGGACCCATAATGATGTGGAGAACAAAGGCAAAAAGAATTGAAGATAAAATTAAATTTCCTTATAACCTGCAGCCCATTGACCAATAGTTGGGTCAGGCAGAGTAAGATACTCCTCCAGGAAGTCCCAACTGTCTTCATGACAAAGCTTGGCTAGAGTAAAAACAACCGTAGCTTGATAATATCTAAGCCTCCAGTATTCTGTGAGTCTTTAGCATGTGAAAGTCCCTTTGGAAACGTCCCCTTGCCTTTACCGCCCTCCCCCAATATAATCAGTCTCTCCTCATAATCCCAGGGAAGCTCCTCCTGCCCCTGGGCCCTGTCCCCATGCTTTAATAAAACCACCCTTTGCACCAAAGATGTCTCAAGATTTTGTTCGTGGCCATCGGTTGTGAACCCCAACATTTTCCACATCAAATATCACCTCCAGATGGAAACACAATTGTAGGTGCACATTTCTCCAGTGGTACCCTCTTGCTGTGGTGATCACGAAAGCACAGCCAGAGCATTCACGACATGGAAGAAGCCTGAATTCTCACCACTCAAAGCAATCACCCCAAACCTCAGTAGATTTTGCTTAAAAAGCTTTGATTGTTCTAAACTCCTAAGATTCTAAATTTTGTTCAAGCGGCATAATCTAGTTATTCTTTATGTGGTTTATCATGCCTAATTTGGGAGGGTGTTCATGTAACTAGGAGTCCCACAAGTAGTATCTGAGCCCTGCAAGTTTTACGATGAGCTCATGGGTGTTCATGGTATTGGTGGACTTTCTGGTATGTAGAAGAGGCTTGGGAATATTTTGAGGTACTCATGATTCTGGGGCAGGCAGTTCTCAGCTCAATAATTTGGAAAGAAGTGTAACCTCTCCTTTGCCCAGGTTTCTTTCTTTCTAAAAAACATGTTGATATTGAAGTATATATAAGGTAAATACAGATAAATGCACAAATCCTAAGTGTTCCTATCCATGAGTTATCACAAAGTTAGCAATTCCATGTAACTCTCACCCAGATCAAGAAATAGAACATCACCAGGTACACAGCAATCAAGACCCTTTGATCACTGCTCAAGTCTGTGTCAGCTCAGTCCACTTGAATAAGAGCCTGAAACAGGAAGACTGGGAGAGAAGTGTTCTGAGGAGAAGAGTGGACACAACATTTGAGAGCGAGGAAACACCTACAGAATATGGTCCCAGATTGCTCCAATCTAATGATTCAAAACTTGAATCACAGCTAATCCCATCTCAAGGCAAAGGGACCAGCTTTTGTACCCCTGTGTCCTCAGTCATCAGCCGAGGTCTGGTTTGGGGGAGGGGGGGAGGGTGCATAGCTCCCAGGCAAGATGACTTCTCTTTGGCAAAGAAATGGGACAACTAAGAATTGCAAGCCACCAACCCTTGAAGAAGCAGGAGGATGGGTACACTGGTGCTAATGGGGGTCTGGAGACACGACCAACCATGTGTCCAGTACATTCTCCATTTCCCAGAAGCAACCATCATGCTGACCTGGAACATCTGAGATTAAATCTGCCTGTTTTTGAACTAAATTAGATCCAGTATATATTCTCCCGTATCTCCCTTGCTGTGTTCAACATCATGTTCCTGCACTTCATCCACTGATGATGGACTTTGATTTGTGACCATTTGGGGGCTCTCATACACTACTGCTCTTATGTAGGCACTTCTGTTGATTTTATACCTAAGAGTGCAATTGCGGAGTCATCCAGATTCCCAGTGCAAACACCCTCTTCAGATTCTCCCTTGGCCTCCTGTCTTGTGTTCCAGCCACAGCAGCAGTGACTGGTTCTGTCCAGGTTTTAAAGCAGCTTCTAAGCCTCTAGCTGTTCTCATCAGGCCTCTGCTTTCTGCTCTAGGGCTCCTGGCCTTTCCTGTTGGTGTTGCATCAAGCACTGCTGTGGAACTCACTCAGAACACAAGCAGTCTGTGCGAAGAGCAGTCACTCGTGGAACAATCATTGTACCAGTGCGACAGACACAGATGAGTAAATGGATCTCCCTCTTTCCTCAGTGGGATGTTCCTAAGGTGGATTCCAAGTGGGTCCTTAGTGCCATTCTGAGCAAGATATTTCTCATCTCTGCCTGGCTGACAATTCATCTTTGTATTGTCTCTTCCACTTTCCCTGTTTTGCTCTCCCCAACCCTCAATCCAGGCCTCCCTCCACATCACATGCCTTAATAGTCACTTATCTTTAAAATTTTTTTCAAGTTCTGCTTTCTGAAAATACCAGATTAAGTCCATTTGTACTAGAAGTGGGGCAGTGATAACCTTGGTATGTAGTGTCATCACAGTGGTGGAGATTCTCATCTGTGGTTGATTGTGAAGGAATAAAGGTGAATCATGAGTAATGGGTGATCAGTTGGCCATAACACCTGAATGACATGGCAGGAGTGGTGGTTATAGGAAGTGGCGAGCAGGCTGGTTAACCACCCTTGGAATTTGATAAAAAGAAAGTAAAGTAATTAGTTTGGGGCAGCTAAATGTCAACTGAAGAACCACTGTGAAAGTCAAAAGACATTAATGACATTTAAGGAAATTCTCATCTATTGCAGGCTGTGCTGAAAATCAACCCCAGATCTAATTGCAAATTTGGGCACTTCCTAGCTGGAATAATGGGGGTACCAATCTGAAAATATGGAACACCTAAATTCTCCTGAAAGTTCCACATGGGCAGCAGTCCCTTTGCCAGAGGAAGGCAACATCCCCTTGCATAGGGAATCAACAAACCCCTTACCTGAGTCACTACCTCACAAGATAATGTTAATCCTCCTCTCAAATTCCTTCCTTCACTAGTTCCCAAGCAAATAACTAGGGTCAGGTCTCAGTATAGTTCAAATTCTAGCTATGGCAGGAAATTGCTTACAAACCAAAGGCATTAGAGGATATGGCCCTTGAGTGCCGTCAGGAACTAGGGGAACATGCGTGAGAATGGACTTTAAAGGCATTGGACCAGGGTGGAAGGATGTAAGCCTGGACTGAGAAGAATTTATTAACATGGTGCACTCATTCTGGGCTCAAGAGTCAGTTTTCTGGCAAGGAAACTGGGACTTTGTCCAATACTCAGCTGACGTAAAGTCTCTAATCTTGAATGCAATGATGTCCTACAGTGTATGAGGTAGAGATGCCAGCCCTTTTTGTAGCACGGTGTTAGGGAATGAGCCAGAAGGCACCAGGAGATGGGAATCTTGAATGGATTTATTACATGAGATTGGGGGACCCACCCCCAGATCCTTTCTGGTCCAGATGGCTCTCCATTCATTGAGGCTGTACAGAATGCACTAGTGAGGGGATGTACTGGTGTCTGAGATACACAATGATGGTTGCTCTCTGTGGGCTGGGGTGACAGTATGAAGTGTTGCTTGGAATTGGGCTCTCTAGCATCATAGGGATGCTGTGATTTCAGGATGTGAAGGGCAGGTGTCACACCTAACCATCAAAGGCAAGGTAAACCAAAGCAACTCTCATTAACATGGAGACTAGACTAGGACTAGAAGGCCTTCATTTCCACAGATCATGTGTTTCTAGCAGTAAGTAGATGAGTACACGGTAAAGGTGCTGCTGAACTGATATTTTAAAAATTAAAAACTGCCGGTATCAGTTACTGAAACAGAAAAATCCTTCTCAATTTCCAAATCTAAAAAGATTTACAAACTCAAGCTCATTGATTGCAGAGGAGTCTAGGTCTCCTTGAAGAAGGATCCTTCTTCATACTTATGTATTTGTATGGCTTAAACAACAGAAGTTTACTTTCTCATGATTCTGGAGGCTATGATTTTTTTGTTGGTTGGTTCTATTTATTTTTGAGGGACAGAGCATGAGTGGGGAAGGGGCAGACAGAGAGGGGGACAGAGGATCTGGAGCGGGCTCTGCCCATACAACAGAGAGCCCGATGTGGGGCTCAGGCTCACAAACCAAGAGATCATGACCTGAGCCAAAGTCAGATGCTCATGTGACTGAGCCACCCAGGTGTCCTGGAGGCTGTAATTCTGAGATCAAGGTGTTGACAGGCTTGGGTTCTTCTGAGTCTTCTCTCCTTGGTTTTCAGATGACCATCTTCTCCCTGTTTCTTTCTGTGGTCTCTCCTTTGTATGTACTGGTGTCCTAATCTTCTCTTCCAAATACAGACCCCAGTTATATTGGATTAGGGCCACCCTAATGACCCCATTCTAACTCAGTTGGCTCTTTAGAGACCCTATGTCCAAATTCAGTCCCATCCTGAAGCATGGAGGGGCTAGGACTTCAACATATAAATTTTAGAGACAAAATTCAGCCCACAATACGCAGCCTGTGTGCCTGTGTGTGTGTGTGTGTGTGTGTGTGTATGTGTAGTAAATTATCCCACAGAAGGACTTGTGTCCATTGACCAAGGTAACTGTGCTCTGGGGAAAGAGAAACATCCAGATTTTTCAAAAACTGTATACTAGATCTGAACTGACAATGACAAAAAGGTCACAAAACAGCAACTTGATCTTCTAGTTTAGAAAGGAGCCTTATGATACACCTGAAACTAAGAGTATACTGTATGTTAACTAACTGGAATTTAAATTAAAAACTTAAAAAAAACTAAAGAAGCCTTATGAAAGTTTAATGAACAAAGTTCTGACTCAAGCTCATCGTGGGTCCAGTGGGTCCATGGACACATCCTATGGCCATTTTCTTGGTCAAACTTTCCTCTTGGTTTGCTTACTTGTGGAGTTAGAACCTTGTGTGGGAAGGACCAAATGAAAGCCTCTGAAACTGCTCCTCCCTAAATTCTCTGGCAAGATGATAACTTAGAAACACCAAAAAAAACCAGTACCCTGGAGGATTGCATAGACAGGTAATAACATCAAAGACTTCAAAACAACAAAGAGAGTGGTCCCTATTGCAACTCCATTCGATTTCTCCCTCTGGCCCCGGCACAAAGTGGATGGATCATGGTGGGTGATGGCAGACTTCTGTAAACTTAACCAGCAGGTGGCATGCCCTGTGGCTATTGTATCAGACACAATTGCTTTACTGGAGCAAATCAAAAGAGCCACAGAATCTCAGCATGGAGTGATTTAGGAGGAAGGTCTGAAGATTTCCCTTCTTCTATGAGCCCAGATGCACTTTGAAAAATAGAGTATTGGCTTCTTAGTGTTTTGGTTCGGTTTTAGCCCCAAATCTAACTTTTCCAGTTGGAAGCCTTGGGAGAATTTAGAATTTAGAATTTACCATGATAAGGGGAAATAGTAGCTTTTTTTTTTCTAGACCTCTTCTATGCGTGTTGAAGAGGCAGCATTCTGGCCAAGAAATTGCAGCGAAAGCCAGATCTGCTCTACTCAACTCTCTGTGATGTTAAGCAAATGATCTGGGCTTTCTGAATCTTCATTTCCTATCTGTGACAAAAGAAACATAATGCAGGGTTTTCCTGAAGACGGACAAGTCTACGTCACCCAGCAGAGACCTGTCACATAGAAAATATCAAATAAATGAGAACTGCCTGTTCCTTCCCACACCCTCCTAAGCCCAGAGTTTTTCATCGCTGTTACTTGCCTCACTAACAAGTTTCTTTCTACCAAAAAAGCACACGATACTAATGACCCAACCCAACAATGAACCAGAATCCAGATTGAAAATACAGTAACATTATTTTGCATATCCAACAAGTATTAATAATAGTGCTTATTATAGGTCACCATGTATAATCATGCCTCTGAATATTTACAAGAGGCACTGAAGCCACAATTCTGAAACTTGTCTAACCCCTGCTTTGACATTTTGCCTCCTTAGCTGATAGTCTTTATCATGTCAGAAACTTGTTATTTAAAATACTTACCTAAATACCAGGAAGGAAATACAATGGGTGAAAATTCAGCAGTAAACTATGTTCCCACTCTGCAACAAAGGCTATTTAAAAGCATGGGAAAGGAAGTGGACTTCTCATTGTCCTCACCTGTGACCCAGGATGATAACCGCAACCTGTAATAATATCAAGACTTTCCAATGAAAGAAGAAGTTGCACATTATTGTAGCTGGTATCATGACACAGCTCATTTAGGGTTATGTGTGTATCTACAGTCTTGGAATCAGAGGTTGCTGGATGTTGAAAATTGATAGGTAACCAGTTTTTCCAAGAACTGGACCGTCCCTAAGTGGGGAGCGTCCTACATTTCTCAGGCTTGGTTACAGGATAAGATGAATCATAGACAGGTTCTATCTGGATGGCATCCGTACAACCCCCACATAAGGGTGCAGGCCACACTGAGTCCATCTCTTGCCCCCCCCCACCAGTGCACAGGTGGCATCCACCTTAGAGAACTACCCTGTGACTGCACCACTGTGCCCCTCGCTTCCTAAGAGCTGGGGATAAGGAGCAGAGAATGGGAGAGAGGAGGGAGGGGAGAATAGCTGTGTGGTAGGGCCGCACAGTACCTACCACCTGGGTCATCCACCCAGCTGCCTTGTCAGTAAGTTACCCTGAGTAAAACTCCACGTGAATGGTGCGCAGTGGCTTGCCTTGTTTTTTGGCATTACAGTGACTTCTCAGGCTGGAGGATACATCACTGGTCTCCCTCCGCCTTCCGGCACCAGAAGGTCAGGTGATGGACCAGGTGGACACAGACCAAAGGAAAAGCCCGGATTCACAGGATGGTCAGAGCGTTGAGAAGACAACACAAGCTACGGAGGTCAGTTGAAGGCCCTTTCCCAGGAGTCGAGAATGAGAAAAACCAACAAAAAGTGTACAAAGGTGAGAGAAAGGCATTGGGGGCAGAACAAAGGTTCGAGCCGAAAGGCTCGTTGATGGAAATATAAGTTGCAGTGGTTAGGATTCTGAGTAATCACTTATCACTTGTTTGCTGGTTTACTTCATTTTTCTGATCCTAATCTACACCACGGCATTGTTTTGAGCATGGGAAATAACACACTTTTAGGGCCTGGCATATCCCTAGAAAGGTTTCTCCTTTCTTTAAGGAGCAGTTCTATACTTGCCTGACCATACACACGCTTTAAGAAGCTTGACAAAGCCACGAATGACTTACAGACAAACCTATAGTGCTCTTCCCGCCTCAGGTCATCAATTCCTTCGCAGTGTGGTGGGTGAGTGGAGGACACGGTACACGCCAGCACCGCTCGTGTGAGGCCTGTGCTGTGGTGTTTCGACAGTTGTAATCACAGCACTTACCACCACATCAATTCTCATTGTGTCATGACCACATCGTAAGATCCATCAACAGGACGCTTGACAGCAATAAAATTATGACTCAGATAAAGACGAGGACTCCCAGAGTGTGCCCCATCCGTGCCTGGGACCATTGCCACGGAGCTGTCAGGCCAACAAGCTTTGTCTGGTAAGAGACTTGTTCCAAGCCTAAAACAACCTCCCTGCGAGTCGGGTTACATCCACCCTGTTTCTACAGAGGCCAAAACAGTGGTCCGCAAAAATGATACTCTAAGTCCCACTTAGATTGTTCTAAGTCCCACTGACTTTCTCAGAGCCCCACGTCCCTCATTCTCCAGCTGAGGTCCGTTCCATGCCACTTTGGTAGAGCTGACCCTGTGGCTCCATCAGCCACAGGTGGACGGGACTGGCTCAGGGCAACCCCACGCTTCTTCCAACTCTGTCTGCCTCGGTGGGGCTTAAATGGCAGGTGGGCTGATGGGTGATTCCTGCACACTCATGAACTTAGACTCCTATCATGTAGAGTTAATTTGTCTGTAGCGAGAGAAAATCTTAATTCTACTCTACAAGAATTTTAGGGCTGTCTGTATTAATAGGTTAACTGGGTAAAAATAAGGTATTGCAGACGTATGATGTGAAAAACACTGCGTTTGGCTGAGAAAAGGAAAGAGACAAAGTGCTGTTTGTGTGCAGAGGTGAGTGGCTGCATGGGGAGGGTCTGACATCATTCCCCGTGACATATCTCAGTCCGTCTTCTTGCCCTGTGTACTTGCAGACGAGGAACCGAGGAGGTTTTTCTTAAAGCCAAGAAGGTAGGAGGTATTTCCATTCCAATTTAATGGGTTTTTACGGACTGGTTTCTGTACAGCCTCCATCCAGCACAAGCCAGGCCACAGGGGAATCAGTACGTGCTCCGTCCTCCCCTCTGCGGACCTTCCTTTCCACCACCTGCTTCCTTCCCAAGCAAGCCCCACCCCAGGGACAGCAAAGCCATCTGAAAAGCAGCGGTGACTGGGTTTTACGACTCAAGAAATGAAATAGCTCTTCTAATATCTTCTAGATAACAATGCCCACATTTAGACCAAAGCGGTGCCTGTTCTTTATTTCCATTCATCTACTTCTACCTAACCTTCTTATATTTGAGTTTAAAGTACAGTCTTTTTTTTTTAACATTTATTTATTTTTGAGACAGAGAGAGACAGAGCATGAGCGGGGGAGGGTCAGAGAGAGAGAGGGAGACACAGAATCTGTAACAGGTTCCAGGCTCTGAGCTGTCAGCCCAGAGCCCGACGCGGGGCTCGAACTCACAGACCGTGAGATCATGACCTGAGCGGAAGTCGGCCGCTTAACCGACTGAGCCACCCAGGCGCCCCAAAATACAGTCTTTTTAAAAGAAAAGGTCACTGCTTCCAAATGTCTCTACATATGATGTGTTACTAGGCTTTTCAGCTACTTCTCAGGAAACACACAGAGGTGAACAGTTCTTTATTTTTCCTCTTTCCAAACACAGAAACCATTTCTTGAAAATTAATCACGATTACATTACCCAAGTTGAAAAGTTGAAGGGAAGGGAAGTTCTGATGTAGACCAAATCACCTTTACCATTTCTTGGAAATTAATCACGATTACATTACCCAAGTTGAAAAGTTGAAGGGAAGGGAAATTCTGATGTGGACCAGATCAGCTTTACATTAAATTTTTAAGAATATTCTTGATGTTCAGATAAAATAAAAACAACATGAGCATGAATCATGCTCTTCGGATATAAGCACCATCACCCTAGAAAGGGACAGCCCCTGGAGGGTAGACACCCAAGCCAATAGTCAAGATATTTTCCTGAGCTATGAAGCATCCTGCAATCCTTGTGCTGTTTTGTCTGCCAGTCTGCTCTGCTCATCCACTGAATGGAGCAGTGAGGGAAAAGGACCCGAGCACGGATCTTGTCCAGGTACATCATGATGGCGGCCACTGCAGCCACTGGCCAGTCCCCCAGGGAAAAGGAAGCTGCCTGCTTGGTCTTGCAACACAAACTAGGCTGGTTTGATTGTCAGTCACTGTGTTGGACTAAGGTAGCATCGGACACCTCGAGTGCTAGAGGTGGGTGTCCCTACGTTTGAGCAGAGAGGGAAGAGAGGTGCAGGAAGGGAATAGGGACTAGAAGTCTGAGCTCCTCGAGGTTGTATGAACACACTGGCGGCTGCTTTGGCACTAAGGGGAGGAACAAATGGGAAGTGCTCGAAACTTCTCTGGCTTTAGAATTTCTTTGGTGGAAATAATTAGGGCCGAGGAACATGCTCATTGTGACTTTCCAATAATTTCAGGTAATACTGTTCATATTGTTACTCATCGTGTTTAGGCAAAAGATTTTATCCCCATTAAGTCTTGAACCAGGAGTGGAGTAACTGTATATTTCTGCCCCCTTCCTGCCTTTAACACCGTTCCTTTGCTCTAGGTGGACAGACGTCCTTTACACTCCCTAGATGGGTTGCTGACTAACTCATGACCTGTTCAATAAAGCCAGTTTGATCTTTTAAATTACGCAGTGAAGTTTTTGTTGTTTAACATCCCACTAGCAATACCTGGAGAACTACTACGACCTCGCAAAGGATGTGACACAGTTTGTCAGAAGAAGGCACAGCGGACCTGTCGTTAAAAAAGTCCGAGAAATGCAGAAGTTCCTCGGGTTGGAGGTGACGGGGAAGCTGGACCCTGACACTCTGGCGATGATACGCAAGCCCCGGTGCGGCGTTCCCGACGTGGGCCAGTTCACCACCTTCCCTGGCCTGCCGAAGTGGAGGAAAACTCACCTCACCTACAGGTAACGGGTCCAAAGAGGTGTTCACGTCACACTGCGATTTTACCAAGTACCATCGCAGGGGAAAATAATGTCTTCGATTTTTTTCTTAAAGGACTGTGAATTACACACTGGATTTGCCGAGAGAGGCTGTCGACTCTGCCTTTGAGAAGGCTCTGAAAGCCTGGGAGGAGGTGACACCACTTACTTTCTCTAAGATTTACGAAGGAGAGGCTGACATAATGATCTTTTTTGCAGTTAGAGATAAAAAAAAAATTACATGTATCATCTATCTGGCGCTTACTGGAAAAGGGCATAAAGAAATTCTAAACGCTTGTATTACCATTATTTTTTTTCCCTCTGCCAGAACATGGAGACTTTATCCCTTTTGATGGATCAGGAAACGTTTTGGCTCATGCCTATCCACCTGGCCCTGGTTTAGATGGAGATGTTCACTTTGATGATGACGAGCTGTGGAGGAAGGATAAATCAGGTGGGCACCAGGTTCTCTGGATGGTTTCAGGAACAACGTCTAACGCTATCCAAGAATAGTTAGATCATTCAGTATGAGCAGTAAATGTAACATCCTAATAACTAAAATTTGTGATGGTTTGAGTGCTAACAGCCAGAAGCACTGGTGTTTCAATCATCATTGATGAACATTTTCTAATGTCTGTGTTTGCTTCCTTGCTCCCAACAAGCACAATATGGGAGGCACCATTCAATCTTATTTCCATAGCTCAGGGTCCCATGGAGCTTTTTTAGGATCAGCATGTTAACAAATGCTTCTCATTTCTTTAACTAGCAATGACAAAGGTAGAAGGAATTGCACTGAATTGGTTCCAACCTAAAATGTGCCCTGGGGTTTCTTCTTTTCTTTCCATTTGCCTCCTTTTCTCTTAAAAGATCAGCAAAATGCCAGAAAATAAAGGAAATTGTTAAGTCATCTCTTTAAGGAAACATATAACTATCTTTACATTAGGAGCCTTTTCTTTTTCTAAATTAATTCTGAAAGACTTTACTAAGTTTAAACACAATGACCAAAATTAACTACATTTTTTTTCGAGGGGCTTCTAAAGTTTGGAAACACACAGTTGAACAACTGTTATTTTCAAGGTGGGTCGGGATGTTCGGTGCAAATGCAAAGAGCATCTTTGCTGAGGGTACACACGTGCCGCGAACAACGATCTTGCTTTATTGGAACGACCATTCTTTTCTGAATAATTGTTTGGAGACTTGCTTAAATAATTTCTACTATTAATTTCAATAAAAATTTTTAGAAGGTAAAGAAAAGCTGAAGCCAGCTGTGTTTGTGCTGCAGAAAGCTGTTATTGGACATATTTCTATTCTAAGCTAGAGATTGTACCTATCCATTGGCACTGACTACAGAAGACGTTTGTTAACCACCAAAAATTGTGTGATTATGTTTGAAGAAGAGGAAGGACAAGTCAGATTAAGTCCTCACAGGAAATGACTACTTTTGTTGTGTAAGAGTGGAGGAACATGGCGAATACCCTGTGATTAATTTGAACTTAGGTTACAGCTGGCACATGTTACTAAATTTGAACAATAACTAACTTTGTATTTGTAGAGACAATGAAGAGTTATCTGTATTGACATGTAGTCTTGGTACCTCCAAAAAATTATTTTGGAAACAATGTTTATCACTGTCAGTCTAGGCGAAATGACCAGGTTTTCCTGGCTAAAGAGAAAACTGGGGAGGAGGAATATGGTGAAACCATCTCTTATTATATTGACTTCAAGTCAACCTTGAAAAATAATTAAATTTCTATGAAGTATGGAATATGCCAATCAACGAACGAATCCACAAATAAGGAGAATAGTACCACGTGGTCCCAAGGATAGTCACTGGCATGTGTTTATACGTATGTGTTCACAGAACAGCTTTTCAGTTCTGAACATTTATGGTTTTTCAAATAGGAACCAACTTATTCCTCGTTGCTGCTCATGAATTCGGCCATTCCCTGGGTCTCCATCACTCGGCCGACCCCACAGCTTTGATGTATCCCGTCTACAACCCACTCACAGACCTGACCCGCTTCCACCTTGCCCAAGATGATGTGAACGGCATCCAGTCCCTGTATGGTGAGTGATGCTGGAAAAATGAGGCATTGGAGCTTTGCAGCCATGGTCTTCGGGAAAGCTTTAAAATGCTGCATAAAGCATTTGCAATCTGTCTCAACACACTCAGAGAGTGTTTGGAAAGCATAGAAATTGACAGAAGCATCCCATTTCTCCTCATGTTTGGTCCCCACATCTGTTTCCTTTAGGACCTCCCCCTACGTCATCCCCTGATGGCCCCGTGGTGCCCACAGAATCTGTGCCTCCAGAACCTGGGACACCAGCCACGTGCGATCCTGCTTTGTCCTTTGATGCCATCAGCTCTCTGAGGGGAGAAATCCTGTTCTTTAAAGACAGGTCAGACCAGAAGATTCTATTTCCCTATCTATTCTTTTAATGTACAATGCTTCGAAAGGAAAGCAGAAACTTGACAGAAATATTTAAATAAGATATTTCCTCTACACTTTACAATCATTCAGATCTGGTTCTTATTGCATTTTATCATCTCCTTAAAGTAGCCTGGATCATTTTTTTTACAGACGTACGAAGGATGATTCTGGGTCACTAGAATGTAAGCCAGGTGAAGGCACGGGGTTCTCTCTGTGTTGTTCACTCTTTGATCCTGGGGGCCTATAACGGGCCCAGGACATGCAGTGTGTAAGGCGAACAACTGAATGACTAATTGGTGTATTTAACTATCATAAACCAGGTAGCTTCTACTTCTGGAAGTCGAGCCGTACCTTGACCTGTGCTAACAAATACTATTATTTAAATTGATTAATTTGAGAAAAAGTGATATATGTTTCTGGCACAATATTAACATAGCACCAAAAGACACAGAAGGAAAAGCGAAATCTCTCTCCCGTCTCTGACCTAGGTAGTCCCTATTCTCCCCGTAGGTTCAACCACTGCTAACAACTTCCTTCGTCTCTTTACAAAGCTATTCTATTCACATACAAACATAAATGGGTATGTTTTTTCTTACTTTTTAAAAAAATACTAATGAGGGCATAATATACATACCATTTTATGGACTTCTAGAGTGGTGTAGCTTATCGATTAAATAAAAGTTACTTAAGAGACAGCCTGTGCAGGAAATAAATCTCCAGGGGAAAAGTGCCGTCTCTGTACCAAGTGGTAAAGACACATCTTCATCCCCAGAGATGGGACGTTTAGAGCCAAGAAGGCTGGGTAAACAACCCTTGCTACTTTTTACTATGTGCTCCCCCAGCCCAAAGTCCGTTGAGGATTCCTTACTAATTAAAGATCCCACAGTTCAGTTCTCCTTGCTCTGTCAATGCCTCACAGATTTATGGTTTCTTTGTCTCGAAACTATGACAATTCCCTACGTCACTCACTTCTCTGGGTCCCAATTTCATTATTGGGCCTCCACATGCACGTAATACAACTTCGGGTTTTTTTCTCTGGTTAATCTGCCTCACATAAATTTAATTCTACCCGAAGGTAGAGCAGAATTCTCCTTCCCTTCAATGGGCACTGAGCTAAGTAGTTATATATTACCATGGATTTCATCACCTTGGATCATAGGAAAGAAGATGGCCCAGTACAGACTTCTGAGTTGTCATTGATGGAAAGAGAGAGAATATGTTCTTTTATATATACACTGAAAGGAGAAAAACAATTGTAATTAATTTTTATGTTTTCCAGATATTTTTGGCGTAGATCTCGCTGGAACCTTGAACCTGAATTTCATTTGATTTCTACATTTTGGCCCTCTCTCCCATCAGGCTTGGATGCTGCCTATGAAGTTAATAGCAAGGATACCGTCTTTGTGTTTAAAGGCAAATAAGATATAAGAATTTTAAGTTGTTGGAAAAGTTCTCTTGCCAAAATTTCACTGACGTGAATTTTCTCCATTATGTTAAATTTTATATGATTTATTACTGCAAAGACCTAGTGCCAATACTTAGACAAGATGTGTATAAGAACATTCTAAGTTTTACTTTCCATTATTCAATGACACTGGGGCACCTGGCTGAGTGTCCAAATTCTTGATCTCAGGTCAAGTCTTTTTGTTAAAACAATTTCTTTTTAATTTTTTTAATGTTTATTTATTTTTGAGAGAGACAGACAGACAGAGTGTGAGTGGGGGAGGGTCAGAGAGAGAGAGGGAGACACAGAATCTGAAACAGGCTCCAGGCTCCGAGCTGTCAGCACAGAGCCCGATGTGGGGCTCAAACTCACAAATTGTGAGATCACAACCTGAACCAAAGTCAGATGCTTAACTTTGGCTGAGCCACCCAGGCTCCCCCCAATTTTTTTTAATGTGTACTTATTTTTGAGAAAGAGAGACAGAGCACAAGCAGGGGAAGGGCAGAGAGAGGGAGACACAGAATTGGAAGCAGGCTGCAGGCTCTGAACTGTCAGCACAGAGCCCAACACAGGGCTTGAACCCACGAACAGTGAGATCATCACCTGAGCCAAAGTCTGATGCTTAACTGACTGAGCCACCCAGGTGCCCCTCAGCTCAGGTCTTGATCTCAGGGTCATGAGTTCAAGCCCCACGTTGGGCTCTATGCACTGGGCATGAAGCCTGCTTGAAAAAAAAATTCAATGATACCTAAATAATAGAAGCTACCCCACGTTCATGAACAGGGAAATAGTAATAATGTAATGTAGGAAACAGAGACAGTGTAGTAAAAATATCAACTTATCTATAAATACAAGATATTTTCCATTCAAATGCCAAAATAGTTTTCATGGAACTTGACAAATCGGTTCCCTAACTTGCGTGGGAAAGCAAAGGCCGAGAATAGCCAGGGTACAGCTGGAGGAGAATGAGCCAGGGAGGACAAGCCAGGGAGGACGAGCCAGGGAGGACGAGCCAGGGAGGACGAGCCGGGGACGATGGCCGCATGCTGGAACTGGAGTGGAGAACACCGTGTCAGCGTGTTGACACTAACAGGCGGCCAGGACTCTCTGGCCCTTTCTCAGATTTTACACCTGCTGGTTCAGTCTCTTCCACTGTGAATATGCTCTTTGAGTTCTTTTTTTTTTTTTTTTTTTTTTTTTTTTAAATTTTTTTTTTTTTCAACGTTTTTAATTTATTTTTGGGACAGAGAGAGACAGAGCATGAACAGGGGAGGAGCAGAGAGAGAGGGAGACACAGAATCGGAAACAGGCTCCAGGCTCCCAGCCATCAGCCCAGAGCCTGACGCGGGGCTCGAACTCACGGACCGCGAGATCGTGACCTGGCTGAAGTCGGACGCTTAACCGACTGCGCCACCCAGGCGCCCCTCTTTGAGTTCTTTAACTTCTGGAGTCAGCGCTGCTAACGTATCTTCCTAGGAATGTGTCCATTCTGTCCATTTTCAAATCGACTGGGATGAAGCTTTCTGAGTATTATTTTGTTATTTCACTTATCGCTGAAGTTCTGTTGCCTTTCTCCTTCCTGCTCTTGGGTCTTTGTGCCTCTCTCTTCGCCCATCTCATCGGATAACAGGATACTTAACAATTTCATTCGGCATCTCAGAGGACTCTCAGCTGTGTCATCCCCTCTCTGCATTTTGATTTTCTGTCCACGTCACTATTGCCCACGTTTTTGCTGTTTTTGAATGTATGCTGTTACTGTTTTTTATAACTTCAGTTTGGTACTCCCAGCCCTTTCTTCTTTCCTGGTATAAACATTTATGCCTAAAAATATCCCTGTCTTCTCAACTTTTGTTCCATTCCTACCAGTTTTGATGTGTAGTAGTTTCATTGTGTTCATTTTTAAGTTTTTAGAAATTTTTTTCCATTTTTAATTTTTCCCCTTGCTTCAGAGTTATTTGGGAGTGTTTGTAAACATCAAACTCTGTGGGAATTTTTAAAAGTCAGGTATTTCTGACAATCTCACTTTTATGAGGAAAAAATGAAATCACCTGAAGTTGCATTGGCTACTGTAAATGTTCTCTAACTCTGAGGCGTTGCTTTCACCCGGTAATTTATGTGACACTTATTTATCCTTGCAATGTGCCAGGCAGGGTACTTCTTAGTGTAATTCAAACCCGAAAGAGGCTCCTATTCTGGAGAGGGCAGCAGGGCTGAAATCGAACGCGTTAGGAATGATAAGAGCTGGGATTGAGGGGAGCTCGCAGGTGCCATGGGGGACAGCGCTGGCCCTGCATCCAGGGCTCAGCAAAGACCCTGGGACGGGATGATGGTCAGGATGAGTGCTGACGGAGAACTTTGTTGTGTGGAAAAGTACCGAGTGTGTAGAGTGGAAAGGCCTTCAAGGAGGAGGGACAGTCTACACAAAGGCAAGAGTACATCTGGAGCTGCCCAGACAGGTGCAGGTCATTCGGGTGAGGCAAGACAGACACACGACAGACTGTGTTTTAGGTCAGTTACCCTGGCAATAATGTTAGGGAGGGATTCGGGGCATGGCAGGGGATGTGATGAAGTAAAAGCAGAGAGACTGATGAGCATTCAGTGTCCTGATTCACTCACATTTGGGTGGCTTCCTAGGCTATTCATAAGAAGCACAGTCTGGACTAGTGACCATGTGGGACCCAAGAAAAGTATCCAATAAGTACCTGACTTTGTGATGTGCAGTTATAAGAGGGTTCCTAGGTAGAAACTCAGACCAAGGAGTCACCAGCAATTTTAAGAGATGACCAGGACGAGTCACTGTAATTACAAACTACAATCAACTGTATTATTTATAGATAATAAATATAAGACCCAGAAAGGACAGAGACCAGAGTTAACTACTCATTCATTCATTCACTCATTCAGGGAATGTTTGCTAAATACTATCACCTGGGCGTTGGGTTAGTGGTTGGAACTAAAACCAGAATTTCCTGTTTCCCACAACAATGTGCTAATAGCTTCTCTAAAACCGCAAGGTTTCACTAAAATTTCTTGGCTTCCTTTTTTCAAAGGAAATCACTTCTGGGCCATCAGAGGAACTGAGGTACAAGCAGGTTATCCAAAAGACATCCACACCCTGGGTTTTCCTCCAGCCTTGGGAAAAATAGATGCCGCTGTTTCTGATGAGGAAAAGAAGAAAACGTACTTCTTTGTAGAGGACAAATACTGGCGGTAAGACACGGTTGGAATGACTCTGTAAGGAGCCTGGTTAGGGACGTTAGGTTCTTTCTTTACGGATATCCTCCCTCCAGTCCCACCCTCTAACTTGGTCTAACCTCCAACTTCCTGATTATGGAGAAGACGGCTTAGAGTTACCCCACTTCTCAGATATAATATAGGGCTCTCAGAATGGCTGGTCCCCGGGTCATATATCCAGACAGCAGAAGACATCACGAAAGGCCACCTGAGGTCCAGACAGCAAGCCACCATAGGAAGCCCAGGTGTATCAGGCTGTAGAGACATGATCTACAGGGCAAGTGTGATAAATAACCAGAGTTTGTTTTTAGCCAAATGATTAATTCACTTCTCATCTTATGTGTATGCAGTCCTCATGCATTTGTGGCAGAAAGGCACTTGGGCTCTGTGTTGAGGCTCAGAAACTTGAACTCAGACATACAAATGGAGCCCCGATGGAATAGCATGATATCCTTGCCTCTGGAGTAAACGTTGGTTTGTGTGCTAAGCTTACGGTCTAGGAAAGTTGCACATTTTTGTAGTCCTGAAAATGCTTACCACTTCTTTACCCTACCTGAGAATTATCTGGGATTCCACACTGGAGCAGTAACATTATTTCCTACTGTTGTATGCAATGGGGCCTCTGCTTGATGTTGATATCATACTGTCGTATGTAATGGGGCCTCTGAACAATGTTGGGCTGTATTTCTTTCACTTGGTACAGATTTGATGAAAATAGCCAGTCCATGGAGCAAGGCTTCCCCAGACTAATAGCTGACGACTTTCCAGGAGTTGGGCCGAAGGTTGATGCTGTATTTCAGGAATTTGGTAAGAAGGCACCCACTTCATCGCCAGTGGGGACACTATGGGGCATTTTATGGAATCAAAATGATGTGGAGAGTCAATCTTCAAATCATTCAGTCTTATACCCTTTATTCTCTCAACTTTTGAAAATTTTAACTTTTAGCTTACATTTATTTTTCCTGGATACTTTCCAAGTCTCTGTTTCATACCTGCACATAAAATGAAAGGGTGCTTCCTCACACCGTAGTCAGTATTCATCAGGTCACTATTTGGTAAAAAAAACACAAGCAAGTATGAGCCAGGTTACTGATGGCAGGCTGCCATTCTCCTCTCTCCCGTCCCATCCCAGGGGGCCTTGTGTGGCCTTGTGTTGAAGTCTGTAGTTGCCTACATTGAGTAATTCATTTGTAAATAAATAGTAGTCTTCCCTTATGCTCAAAATACACAAAATTCAATTCCTGGTCTTGGCTAGGTGGGATGGTGACATGCGTGCTTGTTCTGAAGGCATTTTGGAGGGAGATGCTGGGGCTCGACAGTCATGAGGCGTGTGATCTTATTGCTAAGGTATCTTGACCTTTGTGCATACAGAGTAGGAAATGACCTCCAGTGTTTTGTGTTGTTGGCCTGATTCTCCTGGGTCCAGTTGCCTCCCAACCTGCACTTTAGGACCTAGAGGGGGAAGTGGGGTATTTAAAATACCATAGAATATTGTCAGCATGGAGGCAGTACAATCCAATGTTTTAGAGCCCTGGCTTTGAAGTCAGAAGAGATGCAGTTCTCTCTCCACCTTTCATTAGAGATGTTACCTTGCAGAAATTGCAAAACCTCCCTAGTTCTCATTTTTACCCCCATTCGTGACATCTCACACTTTTTTAGTTAAGAGAGAAGACATAAAGCGTGTAAGCACTCAGCACAGTGGCTGGCGCAGAGTAACAACTGAATAAATGCCGTTCATTATTAGTTCCCTCTCATTCTGAGCTTTGCATGTTACAAAATTGATTTATTTGAAGAATGTCTCATCATTTTCCTCATCTATACTTACAGGATTTTTCCATTTCTTCAGAGGACCGTTACAGTTTGAGTTTGACCCGAATGCCAAGATGGTGACACGTGTATTGAAGAGTAACAACTGGTTATATGGTTAAGTGAGAAGTGAAAGAGATAGATTCATTTTAAATGAATCTAATAATTATTCACCTATTTTATTTTAAGTCAGAGGGATGAATTTTTCCTGTGTGTGCAGTGGCCAAAGAAGAGGAGCCTTGCAGGCACTTTCACGTGTCATGGAGCATTTATCTGGGCCACTTCACTTGCTGTTGAATTACATTGACTAGAAGTTGGATACATCCATGTGCACTAGTCAGAGAACGTATTTCCGTGGGTGTTTTATTTGCTACTTAATAAAGATTTTTATTTTTGACCTGTTCCTTCTTTGTAGAATAATTCATTTTTAATATAAGGACCACAGGGTGGACTGAGCACTTAACAGCTGTTCTGCTGGTAGGTGTAATGGAAACACACGCTCCAGGGATGTGGCATATGGTGGTCATGTACCCTCTCCCATTCTCTCCACCAACAGGATCTTTATTTTTACCTCCCAGATATCGTAAGCATTCCTTATACATCTAAGGAAGAAAGAGCTTAGCCCGTAGTTGTCCAGTAGGACTGGGTCTGAACAATGTTGGAAAATAGAATTCTAGAATATTGGAGCTTAAGAACCTAGCAAATCATCTACTGCATGTTATCACTCACAGGCATGGAAACAAAACTAGTTTGGAATCAAGCCACCATTTTTTTTCGACTTTTCTCTCCTCAGAGAGTCCCCCTTAAAATTTCTTGAGGGCTTGTTTAGTGGTCACAAACTCCTTTAAGTTTTGTTTGTCTGGGAAACTTTTTATCTCTCCTTCTATTTTGAATGACAGCCTTACTGGATAAGGAATCATTGGCTGCATATTTTTCTGATTCAGCACATTGAATATATCCTGCCACTCCTTTCTTACCTGCCATGTTTGTATGGATAGGTCTGCTGTGAACCTGATCTGTCTTCCCTTGTAGGTTAAGGACTTTTTTCCCTTGCTGCTTTCATGATTCTTTCCTTGACTGAGAATTTGGTGAATTTGACTATGATATGCCTTGTTGATGGTTGGTTTTTGTTGAATCTAATGGGAGTCCTCTGTGCTTCCTGGATTTTGATGTGTGTGTCTTTTCCCAGGTTAGGAAAGTTTTCTGTTATGATTTGCTCACATAACCCTTCTACGTCTTTTTCTCTCTCTTCATCTTCCGGGACCCCTATGATTCTGATGTTGTTCCTTTTTAATGAGTCACTGATTTCTCTAATTCTTAGATCACGCTCTTTTCCTTAGTCTCCCTCTTTTTTTCTGCTTCAGTATTCTCCATAAGTTTGTCCTCTATATCACTGATTCATAGTTCTGCCTCATCTGTCCTTGACACCATGGCATCCGTTGGAGATTGCAGCTCAGTTATAGCATTTTCTATTTCATCCTGACTAGCTTTTACTTCTTTTATCTCCACAGAAAGGGATTCTAATTCATTTTCAATGCCAGCTAGTATTCTGATTATTGTGATTCTGATTTCTGGTTCAGACATCTTGCTTGTATCTGTGTTGATTAAGTCCCTGGCTGTCATTTCTTCCTGTTCTTTCTTTTGGGGTGAATTCCTTCATTTTGTCATTTTAAAGTAAGAAAAGGAATTAATAAGGTAAAAAAATTAAAATTAAAAAATTAAAACAACACACACACACACACACACACACACCAAACAAATGATGCTAGATCCTAGGTGTGTTTTGGTCTAGGTGTTGAAAGGACTTTGAAAAATTGGAGAAAAAGAGGGGTAGGGAAGGAAAATGTTTGAAATTTTGAAAAAATGAATACAAGGAAATAGAATAAAATGAAATGATGGAAGTAAAATACAATTTGAAAAATTGACAAAAAAGTAAAAAATATAGTAGAAAAAAATTAAAGAAAATAGTTTTAATAAAAATTGGAAATAGAAATAACCTTTTTCTCTTTCTGTATTCAAAAAAAAGAAAAGAAAAAAAGGAGAAAAAAGAAAATTGAATAGATGGAGTAGGGAAAAGACTGAAATACGATCAGAATTACATCTGTTTCCCCTAGAAGTCAGACTATGAAGTGCTTTATAGTCTGTAAACTAAGCAGGCGGGAGAGACTCATGTTCCTGAAGAGAGAGGTTGGCCCAGTCAGGCAGGGCTTAGTGTAACGGCTCTGTTATCCACTAGATGGCGCTGCTTAGTTTACAGGGGTGGATTGTTACGATGCCTGTAGGTGCATATGCGCATGTGCTGGAGTGGTGAAAATGGCGTCACCCAGCTACCCAGTCTCTAGTATCGGAACTCTGTTCTCCACGACCAGCAATCGGGTACCCGTCCTTTGTCTCCGGCTTCCGTTCACTCCTCGCTTTTACACTGTCCGTGACCAAGTCTTCAGGCTGCCAGGCGGCACCTCCCTCCTGAGTTTTATCTCAGATGCAGCTGTGTTTCCCGCCCCCTTGCTTCTGAGGGACTGCGGCTTTGACCAGCTCTCAGATCCTCTGCCAGAGGGTCTCACTGAGCAGTGGCTGGAGCCAGGCACCCCCAGGAACATTTTCACGATCCTGTTGCAGCAGCGCCTCAGGGATTATGGAAAATCACAACACGCATCTGGCACCAGCCTTCGCCCTTCCCACCAGAGCACCGCCAGGTATCAGCTGTGGAGTTGCAGACTCTACGCTCCCCCTGTTTATAGTCTGAATGGAATTTAAACCCTCTCCTTTCTCCTTTCTCCCTTTTTATTTCAGTCCCTGTGTCTGTTCCCACTTTTCCACTTTCTCTGTGGCTGCTTTTGAGGGGGGGCGGTGATTTTCCCAAACTCTCCCCCCAACCCCATCTCCGTCCTCTCTCCACAAGCAGAAACAGCTTCCAGCCCTCTGTGGCTTCTCTCTCCCCCAGTTCACCTCTCCGCACCATGTACGTGCAGAGTTCTGTGGTTCAGGTTGTGCAGATTGTTGTGTTAATCCTCAGATCAGTTTTCTGGGTGTGCAGGACAGTTTAGTGTTGGTCTGGCTGTATTTCATGGATGCGAGACACACAAAAACTTCCATGCTGTTCCTCTATCTTGGCTCCTCCAGCTCCAGCCACCATTTTTTAACCCAAGTGTTATTTCAGTGGTGCTCCCTGACTGCCCTGGAGACCAGATATCTCATTTCCTTCTCATTCTTTCATTAAAATATTCTCTCATTACCATTTTGTAGCTGGCAGCTCCTGAGCGATAATAGCTCCCATAGACCTGCCAATTGTATGGTTTTGCTAAAGTGGGTTTATCATCACTCAGTTATATGCGTCACACCTTTCCAGGTACCCTACAGAGACTTGGTCATTCTTTTATTGATTCACCTACATGACAGGCACTTTCTTGAGTACAACATGTAGGACAGTGAGGAAAACATTTGACCCAACCTCTTTGAGTTCTGCCTGGTGGGAGTAAGAAATCAAAGAACATGAACACAAATTAATATATAATTATAAATAGTAAAAATATTATTAAAGAAATGACAGAATGATAAGGGAGAGTAATGTTAGGGGTGGGAGGGAGCTACCAGCTAAAGCCCAGTTGTTCCAAAATGTCCCTCTGGGACAAGAACGAATTAAAAAATGCATAAATTCCGTTGGCCAGGCCAGTGGGTGGAAGCAGATCCAGCATTCTAGGAAGAGAAAATGCACAATAATGTCAAGGCTCAGAGGTGAAAGAATCTTGCCATGCTCCCAGAATTGAAAGAAGGTGGGCGCCTGAGTAGTGTGTTGGAAAGTAGTGTGTTGGAAAGTTGGAAAGTGTGTTGGAAAGTGGAGTAAGAAGGTATCAGGCAGGTAGGAAGGATCCAGTCACGTCTGATGTATTAAAGAGCTGTATCGTATTTTAAGTGCATTATGGATTTGCTGAAGGAGTTTTTAAGCAAAAAACCGACACAAGCCAGTGTGTATGCTGAGTGAGTTCCCTAGCTGGAGAGAATTGGAAGGAAATCATTTTGCAAGTTGGACAACACATTAATGAGGTGATGGGGGACTGGGACATGTGATGGGCATGAGCTGCGTCTTAACATCATCTGATTCAGCAACAGGCTATCCCTGAGGGCAAAGGTGTTCACAGCAACCACTGGGTTCCCAACATGAGTACCGGGAGTAGCAGTGACTCCAGGGTAGTTGAGGGGCACTGGGAGGGGAGCAGTTTTGTGAGAGATAGTTAAGAGTGAGGAAGAACCATCTCACTTTCCAAAGTTAGAAATTCCTGTGAGATAACCAAGTAAAGGCATCAATGGGCCATTTGATGAAGGAGTGTGGAGCCCAACACAGAGCAGATGATGCTGTGGGAGATTGGGGTGTCTGTGAAGTCATGGGAACAGGTGGGCATGCTTGGAGAGCTGCAGGGAGGAGAGGGTGGTAAGGGACCAAAGTCCATGGCATGAGTGTCACCCAGGCTAGACCACGCTATGCTGTGCTCACGAACAGCTCCCAACTTTCTGTGGGTTAAAGCTAAAAGCCCACCATGGTGTCCTGTTGGGATTTCTACTCCAAGTTGCCTCCTTCCAGACCCAGCAGATGGAATGGCCACCCCCTCGAGCTTTGTCTGTTGCTGTGAGGAGGGAAAGGTTGTTGCTGTGTCTCACCGACTCCCAACTCTGTGCGGATATAACAAACATCCTTCTGTCTGCATTTCATTGGCCAAAGGAAGTTCACTTTGCCTCATTGAATGCCATGGATCCACACATAACATCCTGTCATGCGCCTGAGGGGAGTCGGAAATACTTAGTAATTAACCACAAATCATCACCACAGGGGATTGTTTCGTTCAAAAAAATGTAACATTTACATTTTTTCTTCAAGTATTTCACATTAGACTCTGAACTGGAAGTATAATGGACCAAAGTCCAAAGGAAGAAAGCATATTTATTGAGTATAAAGTTTTTCTCCCTCCAGCTTCCCCAGTTGTCTTTCCCAGCACCGCTCCTGTCATCCGTGCATCTGTTCTGTGCCACTTACTCCATGCAGTGTGGCTGCGGTGTCCCGGGATGGTTTGAGGGTAGACGGATTGGCAGGTCTTAGGGCCATCTCCAGTTGTGGTGTAAGAGTTGTGTCCATTACTGTTTGGGCTCCATGCTCAGAATAACAGCTGTATCCTTCAGGCCGGATTCTCTCGTGGGGCCCAAAAGCCACTGGCCTTATCTTTCCTCCATCTGTTATCTCTGTCCATACCATCTGTGAACTGTGCCTCATGGGCCACGCTACGTCCACCACTGCGGGAAGGAGAGAGGACCCCACACCCGGGACTGGCTCAGACTTGCGAAGGTGGGGGTGCTCAGCCCCAAACTCCGTGCCGCAGCCAGCGAGCAAGTGAGGGCACACTTGATGTAGAGATGACAACATTGACGTTTTCCACTGAGAATGATATGAAGTGAGAAAGTGGAAAGTGGGCACAATCTCGGGGAGGTTTTGGCAAAGAAAAATCTGCTGAAGCTGTTTTCTCTTATGCTTCCAGGCTAATGGATGCCTTTATTTGGTTGAGGGGTAAGGAAAAAGTGGACTTTCAATCTACAGGCCCCATATAAGGTGCTTTATTTGTGCAATCCATTCAGGCTTCATAAAAACAATAGTAAACAGTAATGTCTAACTATTGCAGGAATCAGGCTCTGGGGGATACACTTTCCCGTGATCCACAACTAGTCAACAGTCTCACCGAGATCCTACTCCAGACCTCTGTGGGTCAAACGTCTTGCTCTTCTTGAGGCTAGATCAGAGACCTCAAGTCAACCCACACTAGTTTAGCTTTGTCTCCATCATGTGCTAGTTAACGTCTTTGCTTTTAAAGGCACACAAGTTCATCGAGATTGTGGTTCTCTGAGATAGCTGCACTAAATGCACAGGGTGTTCCTGATTGTGTAGACCTCAGCAGATCAAAACAGGGGAGGACAGTTAGCCCTGAGACAAAACAAGATTCTGACTCACCCTCAGAACTGGCAGACAAGTGTTGGGCTCATGGCCCTTTGTGCCATGTGTGGAACCCTTTAGATTCTTGGAGACAGGAGAGGCTTGACTCCTATGGTTCTGCTGTTCCCTTAACACATGTGGCCTTCCCAGGCTTGTTCTTTCTTCTGCCTTCCCTGGTTCAGATAACAGCACAAACTTCTTTTTTTTTTAACTTTACTTATTTATTTATTTATTTATTTAGAGAGCATGAGCAAGGGAGGGGCAAGGAGAAAGGGAGAGAGAGAGAATCCCAAGCAGGCTGTCCACTGTCAATGCAGAGCCCGACACGGGGACTGTTCTGGTGAGATCATGACCTGAGCTGAAATCAAGAGTGTCACACTTAACCCACTGAGACACCCAGGCGCCCCACCACCTTCTTCTTACATATTCATCTTGGAATCTTCTCTGGCTCACAGGCCACATTCCCTCAGTTGCCGTGCCGTCTGGATTCTGCATGTGCCATGTGTAGAGAGAGCAAAATAAAGGGTGTCAGCCGGAGAGTGGCAGATGGGATGGGAGGAGGCCACGTGGGAGATGTTGTTCAACCTTCGTAATTTTCTAACTGCATGCTGTGCTCACGCTGCCCTGATTCTCAACCCTCTCCCCATCTCTACTTGCACAACACCGACCATCCCTCATGGCCTGGACCGTCTTCCACCTTGTCCATGCTATCCTCCCACGCAATATTAACTTCTGACGGAGATTCGCGCAGTCTTGAAATCAGTTTAAGCATAACCACTCTCTTAGAGCGAGACACAGCTCCAGCAGGTGCCGATGAGGAGATTCAGTCCAGGGCAAAAAACACACATCCAAAAGGGGTATCAAACCGAGGCGGGTCATAACCTAGTCAAGCGCGTGAGCTTTCAAGTTGTGGTGGAGACACCGGCAGCAGGAGGACCGCTGGGCAGCGCAGCTGTAGGCAAGCGGTACCAGGAAAGCCGGGTGGCAATCAATTAGGAACCCCGTCGGCCAGAGTCCAGCACTGATGTTCAGCTGGCAAGGATTCCCAGAGAGAGGCGCATCGGAGGTTACTGACTGACCTCTGGCCAGTTTTGGTCCAGGCGATTGGAAAAAGGATGCCCTCATCTGCAGGAAAGCTTTGAGGAGACCAAGGAATGTTGGGGTTGTGAATAGGCTGGAACTCGTCAAGACATGGCCATAGGATGGGGCAATGAGATGGCAGAGAAAGGAAGTGAATACAACCTGAGTAAGCTTGGGAGTAGATTCTCCCCCATCTCCAGATGAGAATGCAATCCAGCCAATGCCTTGGGATTTTATGAACCCCGCTATGCCACAACCACAGAAACTAAAATAATAAACTAAAATAAATAATGTTCTAATCCATCAAGTTTGTGGTAAGTTTAAAAGCAGCAATACATATCTAACATGGCGCATGATTGTAGGTGGGGTTACAGGCACATAGCAATTATCCAGAGAACTCAGGCCAAAATCCAGTTCTGCTAAAGAAGGTCTGGAGGCAGAAATGTCTTACCCCCTTTTGGAGCTCACAATACCCTTGACATAGACAGACGTGACTGTGTCTAAGGGGAGCTTCAAGGCAAATTTTTGAAGTAGGGAAAATTGGTCAATGATGCCCTTGTTTGATTTGGGGTATCTTTCTCTTTCTCTTCCTGCATTTTTTACTTACCCTCTTATCAGGCATCAGGCAGCACTATCACACTGCATTTTCAGTCATTAAGGAAATTATGAATGATGACGAGTTTGATGCATTTGAGTTATAATGTCCCTGTCTTGCTATTGAGAATTATGAGGGTACATGTGTTAAATACACATGTAGAGAGAAATAGTAGAGTCAGAGTAAAACAGAGAGAGAGGGAGGGAGAGAGATTAGAGACAGTGAAACAGACAAGGGAAGACAGCAAGAGAGAGAAAAGAAAAGGTGACATGGTGGAGATCCAGGACGTGCGAACAGTATTTGAAATGCACAAAGGTGATCCGGTCATGAGCAGACCAAAGAAGAAGAAGTCTGAACTGGTGGAGAGAAGGAGAGGCACCGTGAGTGGAGAAGGAAAGGGTTGGGATGACATCGTGTAGAACCACGTGAGGAAGTTACACTGGGGCCAGGCCACCTACAAAGTAACCTGGGGGTTGGAGAGGGGAGAGCAGCCTGGGGAGCAGTGTCACCCCAGCCCTGAGGTGAGACAGAAAACGTGGCACGAGGTCCTTATGCCTCACGTACCAGGAACAGAGAGAGTGGAGCTGGTCCACCTAAAAAGCCGGCCTTGATTGCTCTCCAAGTGGGTGCCAGACCAAGGACACAGGGCACAGAGCACTGCAGACAAGGCTCTATGTTGTGGATGGAGAAGCGAGCAGTCTGGCTGATCTGGTACCAAGCACCCCAGCCATGATGGGGGAAGCCCATGGAGCTGTGGAATCACCTAGAAGGGGCTCCATCCCAATATCCAATACTGAAGGGTCACTGCAGGTCACCGAGAGGAAGAAACATCCACATGGAAAACCAAAGAGCAAGGATTTAGGAGCCAAGGGGAAGGGTGGTGGCCCAGGTAGGGAGCAAGGAGAGTCTGGGGAGGCGTTAGGACCTCACACTCTGAGGTCCTAACAATACCTGCAGTAAAGGACCAGTTTCTTAAACTTTCAACAAATTACACACCAATATTTTTGTAAAAATGCATTGAAAAGGAATTACTAGGAAAGTGAAATGTCAAAGATTTTAAGAGGGCTCAGTTTTTAAACTACTCGATTCAATAGACACAACTCACTGTCGAACCGCGAGAACTTCCAGACACTCGTTCTCCTTTCCTGTGTTTAACGACAGGAGGGTGACCAACAGTTCACGGGCACAAAGAACACTTGGAGCAGCCCTGACCTACGGTTTGCAAGTGAAGAGATGTATCACGGACAGGGGGACCTCGGACTCTCCTGCCGAAAGCACTTCCCGGGTGTAGCCAGTGTTCAGACTCTTGAAAACCAGGTCTGGAAACTACCCATGCGCCTGACTGAATTGTCACAGTTGAATCTTCCAGACCCCCACTTGCTAACACCAGGGCAAATATTCTGAGAGAGAGAGTGGGGCCCTGGCAACTGGAACGGGGAGAGTTGGGGAACGAGCTGGAAGAAGTGATGGGGAACGAGCTGGAAGAAGTGATAGGGAACGAGCTGGAAGAAGTGATGGGGAACTCACTCTCCCTTTCTACCCCTTCTTCTAAGTGCTTATCACTGGGTGCCATGCAAGTCTTCTACTGACTGACTATAAACCCTCTTTTGTGCAATGTGACGGACTTGATTAAAAACATAAACAACATAAACTTGATTAAAAACAAAACAAACAGAAGCTCAAACAAACCACAAAGGCTGTCCCCACGCCTCTCTCCCTTGTTCTCCACGGCTCAGCTCTGTTCTCCCACGTGTGTTACACACATCGCGCCCAGGGGCTCCTAAAATACTTCTCATGTTCCACTGTAACTTCTTGCCTCAAATTTATCCCATATCTGGCTGCAACCTTCTTGAATTATTTACTACTCTAACCTACTCAAGGGCACAAGGATTGACATGAAGCAGGTGGTCAATACCAGATTGTTGAGTGAATGCAGAAATGGGTCCAAAGGAAATAATGCTGCAGCTTACAGTAGAGACTGGGAGTTGTCAGGCCACAGATCTGAGGGGGAAGGGCATTCCAAGGGCAGGGAACAGTATGAGGAATGGCATAGAGGTGTGAGAGGACATGCCACGCTTGGGGACTCGGAAGATGTTTGGTTAGAGTCCAGAAAACAGTAGGCCCTTTTGACGTACATTGTGGAGATCAATGTTTGAAGCATTCAACTTGTCAACTTATAATTAAGAGCCTGAGATTTTATTCAATATGTGAAACAATTGAGTTAAAAGTTTCCACAGAGTTCATGTCTGGCTTTACCTTTTGTTTTCTAGGATTCATTCATTTACCATTCATTTGTTCATTCAATAATCATTTAATCACGGCATCAAACCCATTTTTTTTTAAACAAGCAAAACTTAAGCTGAAAAAGAAGGTGCTCGGCTAGGACACACAGCCTATTCCATTTTTTCAATCCCCCAGGGCACCCACACTATTTTGGTAAGTGTGCGGGGGAAGGAATGGCCTGTCCTCTGAAAGACGTGATCAAGGGAGATCATCTGGTTATTTGTTGTTGTATACAAATAAACACACTCTAGCCTGGGTGGCTCAGTCAGTTGGGCAGCCGACTTCGGCTCAGGTCATGATCTCACAGCTCGAAGTCTCGTGGGTTTGAGCCCCGCGTCGGGCTCTGTGCTGACAGCTCAGAGCCTGGAGCCTGCTTCCAATTCTGTGTCTCCCTCTCTCTCTGCCCCTCCCCTGCTCATTCTCTCTCTCTCTCAAAAATAAATAAACATTAAAAATAATAATAAAAAAATAAACACACTCTAAACCTTAGGAGCTTAAAACGACGATCCCTCATGGTTGTGTGGGTTGACTTGCAGCTCCCTACTGCTTGCTCAGGCTCACACGTGGTTCTACTCAGATGATTACTCGGGCTGGGGTCATTGCACGCGTCTTCCATCGCTTGTCCGGTGCCTGCCTGGAAGGGCGGAAGTTACCAGATCCCTCGCCTGCAGCCTCTCAGGCTGGGCTGGGCTCCCTCAGGGCATGTGACCTCAGCAAAGTCACATCTTGTACAAGGACGCTCAGGGCTCCAAAAGCAAGTGTTCTCAGACAAAAACCAAAGGCTACCAATCTCTTACGGCACTGCACCATTTCTGTGTTATTCTGATGGCCAGAGCCACCACGGAATTCATCCGGATTCAAGATCAAGGACACAGACCCGATCTCTCAAAGGCTGGGGTGGAGGAGAGCTGGAATGCTAAAAACTGAAGGCCATTGTTTATCTGCCACACAGATACTTAAGGATTCGTGCAAACTCGATCCCTGAAAAGTCAATAGAGCACACAGCTGTCTGGGGGAGAGTCTTTCCTGGAGTCTGGACTTGATAAGAGATAGATCAGTTGATACCTGAACCTGATTTGTAAATGATTGTATCAGTAAGCTTTCCTGAAAAGATTCGAGGGGCGGCATTGCGCTGTCATTAGCTAAACCACAGGCTTGCTTATGTAAGATACGTGACTCAAGGCACAGTTTATCTCTCTTGGAAGCATGTTATTTTGGAAAGTATTCCTTATTCCTAGTATCGCATTACACTTGTGGTGATGATGGTGATGATGAAGGAACACGTGACCACACGGCTGTTTCTTGGGCGAGGCTCCCAAAGTCATAAAGGAGATGATTCAATGCAGAGTCTGTAATGTGGATACAGCTGAAAGTGTTTTGTCTTTGTTTTGTCTCGCTGCAGAAACAATTTGTTTCAGGGTCACACCTCCTTTAAGGGGCTGAAATCCACCTTGGCCGATCTCACCCATCCCTTGAATCACTTCCAGATCTCAGTTTTCCCTTCTGTCATGTAAGGAGGTTTAATTGGGTTATTTTTTAACAGATATCTTTCCATTCTAAAAAAAAAAACAAAACATCAGTACTCACTGAGCAATGTATCTCAGTGTGACAGGAACTGATACATACACATCACACACATTAGTGAGCGGGACTCTCCCGAAAGCCTTTTAGGGAGATATTATTATTCTTGTCTCTGTTCTCCTGCAAAGGAAGCAGGCTTCACAGGAAAATCCGCCAGCCACGTTCTGCATGCCCAGTAGAGAAGACAGTCAGGGTTCACACTCCTCTCTGCCTCTCACCAAAATCTTAATCCTTCCAGTTTATTTTTATTTGAGTACAGTTGTGCACTACTGGTGGGAATGAACACTGGCGCAGCCACCGTGGTAAACAGTATGAAGGCTCCTCAAAAAGTTACAACTACAAACACCCTATGATCCAGGAATTACACTACTGGCTATTTGCCCCAAAAGTACAAAAGCAGTAAGTAGGGTTACACGCACCCTACTGTTTACAGCAGCACCGTCAACAACAGCCAAACTGTGGAAACAACCTGAGTGTCCATCGACTGATGAATGGATAAAGAAGATGCGGTGTATACGCAACGGAATATTACTTGGCCATCTTGCCGTCTGCAGCGACGTGGATGTAGCTAGAGAGGATGATGTTAAGTGAAATTAATCCTTTCCCTGTAAAGGGCTGCCTTCCGTCCAACATCCCATGAACCCATGATCATGAAATTATTCAGATTTTCAGTGAAGCTACTTAAGGTCTCAATCACTTAAGGGTTGTATCAAACTTGTCCTGTGTTTTCACTACTTTAGTTTGTACTCTCTCTTTTGATGTCAGAGAGATGCTTTGTGAGCAACGCTTCACCTTTGTAATTCCTGATGATAGGGGAAATCTACCAGGGAAATAATAATTATCACAATTTCATCAGTACAACTGAGGGAGGATTCATTAATACAAGTTCGCTTTTAATAACCTGGAGGGAGAAGCGTTATAATTTCCTTGTTTATAACTGAGCATCATAGACGTTAAGAAGACGGTCTGTGTGCTCAGTTTACAAGGGATGGAGCTGGGATTCAAACCCCAGCCCGCTGACTCTCAGCTGGGCTTCAGCAAACGTGCTGCTTGGAAGGTATCAAAGTGCCAGCTCCACCCTTACCCGTGCGTGACTGTCTTCAGACCCCAGGTTGTCACTCTAGGGAGCAAACCACGAAAACCAGAAGGAACACTGACTTAGAAATCCATTCATTCTGGTCCTAAATCTCAGGTATGTGTCACCCCAAGGAGGGTCATCTAAGTCCCAATTCCTTGTCACTTGTAGGTGTTTGGGGAGGGATTGTCCTCCCTCGTCATTGTACAGATATCCTCTAGGATCTTGGTAAAAAGCAACGCAGCATGAGCTGAAGTAACAGGTGAACTGCTGAGAGCTCTCTGCAGGACTGCGGCGCCCACGTGAGGGAAACCATGTGCCCTGATTTGGGAGACATTTCAACTTTCGAATATTGTGCTTTATGGTCTGCCTTTGCTGCTGCGGGCTTGACATCACGTGCCTCGATTAGGAGTACACTAGATGGATTCCCTCAAAGCGTAGACACTATCTGCCAGCATCATGCGTTGAGCAAATTCTGGGCCAAACACTCAACTTTATGCTGATTTAATGTGCTCCAAAGAGACTTGAACTTTCAGTCATCTGTGTGGGAGAACAGAAGTAAAACCAGTCAGTTCTCACTAGTCATAGAATACAAAGCATACTTCTAGGTCTGTGTCAATAAAATTAAATAATATAACATCATGGTTTGGTTGGAGGCCCTGTGAATCAATATTTAATAATGATCTGTCTATCTATCTATCTACTTATCTATCCATCCAACTATCTTTCTATCTGTCTTCTCTCAGTAACTCATTCAAAAGCCAAGATGTCTGCATCATTCGCTGAGATGTACTTAGAGCTTGGTTGCCTGTTTTGTGTTCGAAAGACCTGGGTCGCAGACCCTCCCCAGCCAGGTGGTGGCTTTGCAACCTCAGGCCTGTCCCCTTAATTATCGTGAGGAGCTAGCTTCCTCATCTATCAGGTGGAACTAACGATATCCACCCTAAGTGCTCTATAGAAGTGTGGCGAAGACGAAGTTAAGCTCACGTTGTAAAAGGCACGAAGCTCTGCGGACGTACGTGTGGTACTTTTCATCCAGTGCGCATTTGACCAAGAGTTGACTAATTGACGAAAAGCAATAGATCAAACTAGTTGGCTCATAGTAAATTAGGACAGAGGCATGAGTAACCTAGACAAATAAAACAACAATGCATCATGTGAAAATTCCTCTGTCCAAATTGAGGCAAATTCAGCAAAACAGAACATACTCTGTTTCATAATCAGAACCTGATTCACAGAAAAGGGATCTGAAGGCAGGAAATCAACACACATTAGGGAAGTCATAGTCTGGATTGCAGCATGACTAAGAGCCCACAGAGATGCCCCGGGCATCCCCATACATCTCAAACCTCCACGCAGGGGCAGACAAGTGAGGTCCTGGCTCGTCCCCGCCGAGGCTCTTCTTCAGAAGAGCCGCACCTGCCAGAGAAGGTCGGCTCGTGTGAGGGCGGCGCCCTCATCAAGGGTGTGCCGTAACTCGGAACACCTTCCAGATTATTTCATAAGGCACACCCGCGAGGAGACGTTTCTGGCCGCACACGAACAAAGCATGGAGACAGCGCGGAAGCGAAGTGACCTTCCCTCGAAACACCCACTCAGCAGCCACTCGCACTCTCACTGGCGTCTCTTAAAAAATTATTCCTCCCAAGGAGAGTAAAACACACTGAATCTCATCATCCAGGGAAGTGTTTTTGCAGATAATTGAACCTGTGAACTTCAGCTCCTTTGTCCAGTCCACACTTGCGGGTCCTCTCCGAAGGGCCCACGGCGGGAGTGACTGCAAACTGTCCTTGCAAAGGAATCAATAAGAGAACTGTGTGGGGGGAAGTGTGTCTCTGTCGATGTCCTGTTCGATCATAATCACAGGATTGTAAAGACAAAAGGAAAGATGAAAGGTTACCCCGCTTGAAGTCACGATTTTTGAAAGTTGAGCCCACCCGTTGCAAATCAAGAGGATGCGGCTCTTCTGGGCAGATGTGAATCAGCTAGCCTTTGTTTTTCTGGGGCTGCAAGGACCCTACAAAAGGGGGAGCCCTAAGGCGAACACCCTGGAGCAGCAGGAGGTGGGGGGCGTTGGAGGTCTTCCGCAGAGAAGGACAACCTAGGTAGCATGCCCAGGCTTCCCCTGCTGCTGCTGCTCTGGGGCATGGGGGTTCACGTCTTCACAGCGCCTGCTGAAACACGAGAGCGAGATGCCACGATGGTCCAGGTAAATGCTGATTCCCACACGCCATCCTCACGTTTTCCAAGGTCAAGGTCTAGAAGCTCAAGCAAGTCTGGGATTCATTCTGGGGTAACTACTTTCTCTGAAACAGATTCCCTCATAACAAAACGAAACATCTCTTTACACATCTGTAGACATTTCTTTGGAAGAGGGAAACAGAGAGAGAGAGAGAGTCCTGACTACCTTAACACTGACTTCACAGTGTTATTATTTATTGGTAAGCCTCATAAAGGCTATGAAATCATCACAGATGCAGAAAGGTTTTTTCCCCCCTCTTTGCCCGAAATCTTCAAGACAAAAGAACTTCTCTATCCCCACAGTGAAATCCTGAAGATTTTCAGGAAGTAAATGAGAAGGGTTTCACGTTTCGTGTTTCGATATTTGCCTCCTTATCAGAAATACCTACAAAAGTACGACAACTTGAAGACTGGAACCAACAAATCTGGAAAGCAGAGAAACAGCGGTTTAGTGGTTGAGAAGCTGAAGCAAATGCAGAAATTCTTTGGGCTGAAGGTGACTGGGCGGCCAGAGCTGAGACCCTGCATGTGATGCAGCAGGGCTGGTGTGGGGTGCCCGACGTGGCTCCCTATGTCCTCACTGAGGGGAACCCTCGATGGGAACACACACACCTGACCTACAGTTAATGAGAACGGGCACCAGAGCGAGGACTCTCTTCCCCATCAGAGCCATGACAGAGGAGGTCTGACATGTCTCTGTTTTATTTTACGTGAAGGATTGAAAATTACACACCAGACCTGCCAAGAGCAGAGGTGGACTGTGCCCTTGACAAAGGTTTTCAACTCTGGAGTAATGCCTCCGTCCTGACCTTCACCAAGTTCTCTGAGGGTCAGGCAGACATAATGTTATCCTTTGGGGAGGTAAGCCCTTCTTATCTCCCAAATCCATTCTGGACTTTACCTCCTGATGCTCGCAAGCCTTCTCCACTGGGCTAAGGATGTTCTGGAGGGGTGTTGATTTCATGGGCCAAAGAAAGGAAGCTTCAAAGATCAAGAATAGCTTTGGGGGGCACCTGGTGGCTCAGTCGGTTGAGCGTCCAACCTCGGCTCAGGTCATGATCTCACTGTCCATGAGTTCAAGCCCCGCATTGGGCTCTGTGCTGACAGCTTGGAGCCTGGAGCCTGTTTTGGATTCTGTGTCTCCCTCTCTCTCTGCCCCATCCCCACTCATACTCTGTCTCTCTCTGTCTCAAAAATAAATAATTGTTATTATTATTTTTTAAGAATAGCTTTGGGCTCTTTGTCACCGCCCTCACCTTCCCCAGGGAAGCCAGACATAACGGGGATCCGCCCCTGCTGTCCTGTTCTTCACAGATCATGGTGATAAGTCCGACTTTGGCAGAATCAGAAGCCCGCTTGCTCATGTGTTCCCACCAGGAAGGGGCATGGGAGGAGGTGTTCATTTTGATGAGGAAAAAACATGGACCGATGACTTCAGAAGTGAGTCCACAAATTCTTCCTATTTCCCCCTTTTATGGGTCAGTGTTTTTCTACAAGAATGCCTTTAGTCAAGTGGGCCAGCTTTGTGATCAGCCTTAAATACTTTAGTAAACATAAGCTTTTATTAAAACTATAATTGCTTAGAAAGCCAATGGGAACTCTTTGATCTCATTTAATTTTTTTAAATGTTTTATTTACTTTTAAGACAGAGAGAGAAAGAGCATGAGTGGGGATGGGGCAGAGAGAGAAGGAGACACAGAATCTGAAGCAGGCTCTAGGCCCTGAGCTGTGAGCACAGAGCCAACGCAGGGCTCGAACACAGGAACAGTGAGATCATGACCTGAGCCAAAGTTGGACGCTTAACCAGCTGAGCCACCCAGGCACCCCTGGTCTCATTTATTTAAAATAAGGGAATATTATTTCTGCAAGTAATATCATTTTACCCACAAAAGTACGTTACTCTAAAAATGTTGCTAGGATGTTTTAAATCACACTGTCACAGATATTATTACATACCCAAATGGTTATTTTTGGTAAAGTGATTTGGGAGGATTTTTCTTGGTGCTTTCCTACGTTATCTAAATTTTCAGAAGTAGACATAGAAGATAATATAAGATTTAGGAGCAGAAAACAATAATACATTTCAATAGAATCCTATTATTCCTCTAGAATATAACACTTTCTACCTTATTTTATGATAGTTATTAATCAGTGGGATTTTTCTTTGTCAGTTGAGTTTCTTCCGGGAATTATACTAGTCCAATCTCAGAAATTCAGACTTCCCTCAGCCCACCTAAAATTATTAAGACATTCTTCTTTCTTTGACGAAACGTACACACACACATATACCCCACACAGACATACCACCAGCTACACACCAAATCTGCACAAAGAAAGTCAAAAATAAAGCTTCTGAGGTTTGGATGTTTATATTTCCCTCTTGGGTTCCTCAAAAGTGCATTCCAGTAATTGCAAACATGTTCTGTTGGTCTTTTTAGACTACAACTTGTATTATGTGGCGGCATATGAGTTGGGCCATTCCCTTGGACTACTCCATAGTGATGACATTGGCTCTTTGATGTTCCCCAGATACATCTACTATGGTGATGCCCTGCTGTCTCCGAAGGACATCGATGCCATCCAGGCCATCTATGGTGAGCACAAAGTAAAAATGCTGGACAAACAATTAGGGGTCTAGATGTGGGTTGCAAATAAACAGCTTTCAGCTGCGTCCTTTAACAAAGAGCCTTCGTTCTGTGGGGCAACTGGATGGCTCAGTCAGTTGAGCATCTGACTCTTGATTGTGGCTCAGGTCATGATCTCAGGGTGGTGAGATCAAGCCCTGGGTTGGGCTCTGTGACGAGTGTAGAGCCTGCTTGGGATTCTCTCTCTCTCTCCGCCCCTCCCCTGCTTGCTCTTTCGCTTGCTCGCCCTCTGTCTCTCTAAAATAATAAAAATAGAGGCTTCATTCTAAATGTTTTTGTGTTAACATAATATGCCAACTTGACTTACTTCAGAACTTCTATTTATTTTTTAGGACCTTCCAAAAATCCCATCCAGCCAAAAGAACCGCCAATCCCACGAGCCTGTGATAGCAAGTTAATATTTGATGCTGTCACCAAAATTCGTGGAGAATCATTCTTCTTTAAAAACATGTAAAAAAGAAAGAAAAAAAGAGGGGCCCCTGGGTGGCTCAGTCAGTTAAGCATCGGACTTCAGCTCAGGTCATGATCTCACGGCTCATGGGTTTGAGCCCCATGTCGGGCTCTGTGCTGACAGCTCGGAGCCTGGAACCTGCTTCGGATTCTGTGTCTCCCTCTCTCTCTCTCAGCCCCTCTTCCACCCATGCTCGCTCTCTCTCTCTCTTTCTCTCTCAAAAATAAATAAACATTAAAAATTTTTAAAGAGAGAAAGAAAGAAAAAAAGAAAGAAAGAAAGAATTGAAGAAAGAAAGAAAAAAATCACCATTAATACTGATTTATGCTTTTAAGTTGTTCTGACATTTTTGTTGAACGGTCTCTGTTTCTTTAGCAATATATTTTAATTGGTCATTTTAATAGTAGTGCATTTGCATGAAGTGATTTATTCTTCGAAAATTTTTATCACAGATAAGGGGCACCTAGCTGGCTCAGCCAGAAGAGCATACGACTCTCGACCTCAGGGTTGTGAGTTTAAGCCCCACGCTGGGTGTAGAAATTACTTAAACAAAAATAGAAAGAAGAAAAACAAATTTTTATCATAGGTAAGTCATTCAATCACCAGAAAATTCATAAAGTCAAAGGTATTATAAGGCTTCCACTCCACACTGGCCCACAGGCAAACTTGTGGGTTAGGCAGACAGACAGATCACAGGCTTGTCAGTAATGGAGCTGGAACTCGTCTTCCAACTCCTTTCACCAACCCCTGAGCTGTGAAACTCCTTTCACGTTTCTGCTGTCTGGGATGATAAACGTGTTAGTGAGTAGGAACAAATAGGTTCTTCCGAGCAACACTGCTCAAATCAGATGTCTACACCGCGCTGAGGGCAATGTAGTCTAGGGCCCGAAAAGGAAGGTCCAGGGGATGTCAAGAGCTGAGAGGGACTGATGGGGGCCAGTGCCAACACTGCAGGGGGCTTGGTGGTGGGTCCAGGGACTGCGAGCAGCAGCTGGGCCTGCTAGGAGGCTAACGAGGAAGGTTCTTTCCGGGACATGAGCCCTCTGGTCCTTCCCAAGGCTGGTGGCTCACTGTATGCTTCCATTTGGTGTCTATGGTCTTCAGAACACTCCCGTCAGCCCACGTAGAGCCTGTGCTGAGCTGTCACCCTGGTCCCCAGGACGTGACACAAACGCGGCAAAACTCCCAACCGGAAAACCCTACGATGGAGAAGCTTGGTCGGAGCCTCTCACACCTTCTTTAGCCTTGTCGGTCGGCCTGTGTCATCTGCTGGCATGTAGGATCTCTGTGAGATGAGACATCCCGCACGCAGAGGGCCCAGCATGTGGGGGGCAGACTCGTGTCCAGGGAAAAGAGCTGGTCATCAACCCAGGCTGCTGCGCTTACAATCTTTTCCTCTCTTCTGAATCAGGTCCTTCCTACGCACAGGTGTCTTCTACGAAACAGTGGATCCCGATGTCGTTTCTGACTTAGGTAACGGAGTAGACGCTGCTTATGAAGTTGCTAGAAGAGATGAAGTTTTATTTTTTAAAGGTAAAGCTTCCGGGGTTTTTTTTTGGTTGATGGGCTTATGAGTTACATGTTTCATCAGGTTTTTGTTGGTTGTTGAAAATTAAGGGGGCCATTTCCATAAGTCAAGAATCTTGAAACAGATCTAACGTGTGTGGAGAAAACAGGAGGGTTTATATACACACGAGGTCTCACGCTGCCTTCTTGTGAGGAGGTCGCGTGTTTGTGCTCATACTGCGGCATCATGACGTGCGATGCGCTGATGTGCTGGAGATGCTAAGCGAGCACATACCAAGTCCTTTGCCAGGAGCTGAGAGGGGCCTCCCGGGGAGACGCCATGGCCGCAGGACCCCTGTGCATCTGGGGAAGCCAGCCGCCTGCACCCCGGACAAATGCCTGGCTCGGGGACACCACACTTGGGAATAAAACCCTGTATCCACCTCTCGTGAATGAGTGTCTGCGGGAAAGCCTGACTACTGTCCTCAGAGCCCTGGGCACAGTGTTTTCATGCTTGGTTTTTCTGTTGACAGGTGGTAAATACTGGGCCATCAAGGGGCACCGGGCACTGTATGGCTATCCCAGGGACATCTACAGCTCCTTCGGCTTCCCCCAAAGGGTGAAGAAAATCGATGCTGCCGTTCACGAGGAGGAGACTGGGATGACGTACTTCTTTGTTGCCAGCGAGCATTGGCGGCAAAGACAGGCAGATCACTCAGCGGAAGGAGTTGCCTTTTTAAAAATCATTCTCAAACCCTGCAGAACCTCCATCCTCCCTTGGTGAATGGATGCAGCTAGACCAAGAGTCACTCGGAAGCCTCTCTGTTATCGTCACGCCATGTCTGTCCTTGCGAGGCAAGGGACCTGTAGGATGGAGTTGAAAAGGACGATAGAAAGCGGGAACAGAAAGGAACCTTCTTTCCCACGGTAGTTCTCCTTGATAGGGCAGACAATGGAGTCTGAGATAAAGTTTGAATCAGATTTTAGGGTTGATGCTGCTCTAGTCTGTTCCAGTCTCCCATAACCCTATTGAACTGGGACCCTTGCCAGTTGAAACCTATTATTTCCATGCTGGCAATGCACCCACTCACAACTGTCTACAGTGGTGGTTTTCTACAAAATGAAAATGAAGGCAGCCCCCACTTCTCAGATTTATTGTGAAGAGTTAAGGAAGCAGTATACTTAAACCACTCAGAACAGTGACTTGATACTTAATGCTGAGTATTACTTATTGTTATTAATCACACATTCTGAAATTTCTAATATTTTTTTTTTACCGGGTATGATGAAAACACGCAGTCCATGGATGTGGGTTTTCCCAAAGAGATAACTCAAGACCTTCCCAGAATTGGCAAAAAAGTTGATGCTGTCTTCCAAGATGGAGGTAAAGATGTCTCCCTTTCGTGGCCATAGAAATGACAAATGTACTGTTCCTTAGATATGAAAGCAAATTGCCTGTGTGGAAATGGATATTTTTTTTCAAGAGTTCATGTGTAAAATCACCATCTATTTGTTTCATAGGATCGTTACCTTTCATTTTCTTCCTAAGATTTCTATTTCTTTCGTGGAAAAAGGCAGTACAAATTTGATCCTAAAACCAAGCAAATTTTGACTGTCCTGAAAACCAACAGCTGGTTCCACTGCAGAAGTAAATGATGATTGACTATCACAAAGGAGAAAAGAAAAAATACCCCTGATGAGCCCAGGGGAGGTGTTTCCCTGAGGACCCAGATATTTCAGTATTTTATTCTTGTCTCTCGGTGATACTGAGGCACAGGCATATGAGTACAATCTGATTTAACCTCGATCTGGAGATAGTCTGGGTTAACGAGATTGTACTCCTTCACGAACTTCCACACCGTAGCTTGACCTGAGTGCTGAGGGTCTCATGGCTGTAGCTTATCCCTAGGTTTACCTACAGAAAAGCTTTTTGTCAATATTCTATGATATGTTAAGTAATTATGCTTCTCAAGATAACACCTTCTCACATGTTGTATCTGTAAGGCTAGGCAAGTTCACCATGAAGTTTATGGGAGGACAGGAGGTACAGAGTTTCAAGCACATTCCTTTCTCATGGCGGAGGCATCACCTGAGGGGAAGGGGCTGGTTATTGACCCACCTCTCTGGTTTTGATTATAAACTAAGCCTTAGGTCAAATAATGGAAGGGATTGGGACTGCCTGGCTGGCTCAGTTGGTAGAGCATGTGACTCTTGATCTCGGGGTGGTGAGTTCAAGCCCCACATTGGGCATAGAACTTACTTAGAAATATATATATATAAAGAAAAGAAAGAATAAAAATGAGCAGCTTTTTAATAAATAATCACAGTGGAAGGAATTTACTGAACTTTGGCTGGGGGTCCCGGAGGGAGCCCTGGATTCGGTAGGTTTATGTATATTCCCTCAGCCCTATTGAGGTGACTTCTCTCCAATTTCTCAGTGACAAAGTCCAGAGCCTGAAGCCAGCACATAGCCTCAAATTTACTGCAGAAACATGAGCGGGCTGCTTAGACTTCTCCGCTATCATCCTAGCTATCTTCATCAGGTTAGGAGCTGGTCCCCGAACAGTAGCCTGAGGGCTCTTGTCCTCCAGGGAGTGTTCCGTGCAGAGCACTCTGGGTGGGTCACATTATGCAGATACACTTTGCAGAGGCTAGTGATTGCTGCTGAAAAACAATCGAGACCGTGCAAATCCTCTCTTCTGCTCTTACAACTGATTTCTCTTAGGTTTCCTGATGCTGCTCTGTGCTCAAGGTGCCTCGATTTTATAGTGAACTATTTGTATAATGTTTGTGGTTGAGTATTTTCTTTTTCTGTTTACCAAGATAATAAATGCATGCTCAGTAATTCTGGGCAAGATGGCAAGCCGCCTGCGGGCTCCTTCCTGTGAATCAAAGGCGCAGAAGTAAGGGGAGGCCGGTGAATCCTAGAATAGACGCAAGCGGGGAGAAAGCCTGAGCGGCATGGGAAGAGGAAACAGCACCGCGATGGGTGAGGGACAGCTGCCTCCTTGCGGGGGCGGGATTGTGGAAGTGGGTTCTACTGCTGCCCCTTCTCTCACGCGTTGCTGTGGACCCCACATAGGCACGGCAGGCCTGGAAGGGGCAGGACGAGCGAGAGACGAGGGGTGAGGTCAGGGCAGTGACCCTATTTCACGCTCAGCGAAGGCTCAGGTCCCTACAAGGCCCTCCAAGCCTGCTCTCTCTGCACCTGGTTGTCTAGCGTTCCCCCTCTTGGTTGCTGCATTCCAGCTGCACTGGCTTCTTTGTTATTTGTGGAGCGTGTGACATGTATTCGGACCTCAGTGCCTTTTCACCACGATTCCCCCAAATACTTGCATGGTTGAGTCCTTCACGTCTCCTGCAACTCTGCTCAAATGTCCTTCTCAGGGGGACCATCGCTGGCTGCCTCTGTCAGTAGTACAGTGTGCACCACCCCTCCACAGAGACGCGGAGTCCTGACTGTCCTACACCACTCTACAGTGGTCACCTTCTAGCATATTCTGTAATTCAGTCTCTCCTTACATCTGGTGTTTACTGCCTGTCTGCCCTCTACAAAGCAGGCTCGTGAGGACAGGGGCCATTGTTAGTTTCTGTTTGATGTTTGTCATTGTTGTAATTCGGGAGCCAAGGAGGTACACGCAAAAACTTAACAAATTAATACAGAATTGAGGCGGGATGCCAGCGGAGCCGGGACGCCAGTAACAAGGTGTGGGGTCAGCTTGACCAGCTCCTGAAGGACCCGGCTCCCCGTCCCCCCAGCCCGGACACGGCAGCGGCTCCCAGAAATGCTCGGAGCCGGACACAGAATTTCTGAGTGGTTCCTGGTGGGGCGGGACCCACTGATGAGGATGAGAAAAATGAGAACAGTGGAGTGCGGACTGTCTTACCAAACATCTGCCCCAAGCTGCTTCCATTCTATCTTGGTCCAGCTCGCAGAGAACACGCCAGGACCCAGGCCTTAAAACCATCCACAGGGTCCAGGGAGACTGACAGTTTCGTGGAAATACGAGATCACAGGGGAAATGTGTGTTTCTAATACCTACATCTGACCAAGGACTTGGACCCAGTAGAGATAAAAAGTTCCTACAAAGCGGGGCGCCTGGGTGGCGCAGTCGGTTAAGCGTCCGACTTCAGCCAGGTCACGATCTCACGGTCCGTGAGTTCGAGCCCCGCGTCGGGCTCTGGGCTGATGGCTCGGAGCCTGGAGCCTGTTTCCGATTCTGTGTCTCCCTCTCTCTCTGTCCCTCCCCCGTTCATGCTCTGTCTCTCTCTGTCCCAAAAATAAAAATAAAAAAAAAAAAAAAAAAAAGTTCCTACAAAGCAATAATAAAATGACAACCCAAGTAAAAATACACAGAAGTCTTTTTTTTTTTAATTTACATCATTATTGCCTATAGTGCAATAATGATTTCAGGAATCGAATCCAGTGATTCATCACTTACATATGACACTGAGTGCTCATCCCGACAAGTGTCCTCCTTAATGCCCTTTGCCCATTTAGCCCATCCCCCACCCACAACCCCTCCAGCAACCCTCAGTTTGTTCTCTGTATTTAAGAGTCTCTTATGTTTTGTCCCCTCCTTGTTTTTATATTATTTTTGCTCCCTTCCCTTATGTTCATGTGTTTTGTATCTTAAATTCCTCATATGAATGAAGTCCTATGATATTCGTCTTTCTCTGACTAATCTCACTTAGCATAATCCCCTCTAGTTCCATCCACGTTGTTGCAAATGGCAAGATTTCATTCTTTTTGATTGCCGAGTAATACTCCATTGTATATATAGACCACATCTTCTTTATCCATTCATCAGTCGATGGACATTTGGGCTCTTTCCATACTTTAGCTATTGTCGATAGTGATGCTATAAACATTGGGGTGCATGTGCCCCTTCAGAACAGCACATGTTTATCCTTTGGATAAATACCTAGTGGTGCAATTGCTGGGTCATAGGGTAGTTCTATTTTTAGTTTTTTGAGGAACTTCCATACTGTTTTCCAGAGTGGCTGCACCAGTTTGCATTCCCACCAGCAGTGCAAAAAAGGTCCTCTTTCTCTGCATCCTCGCCAACATCTGTTGTTGCCTGAGTTGTTAATGTTAGCCACTCACATCTAATGTTAGGTGCGAGGTGGTTTCGATTTGTACTTCCCTGATGATGAGTGATGTTGAGCATCTTTTCATGTGTCTGTTTGCCGTCTGGATGTCTTCTTTGGAAAAGTGTCTATTCATGTCTTTTGCCCATTTCTTCATTGGATTATTTGTTTTTGGGTGTTGAGTTTGATAAGTTCTTTATAGATTTTGGATACTAACCCTTTATCTGATATGTCATTTACAAATACCTTCTCCCATTCCGTTGGTTGCCTTTTAGTTTTGCTGAGTGTTTCCTTCACCATGCAGAAGCTTTTTATCTTGATGAGGTCCCAATAGTTCATTTTTGCTTTTGTTTCCCTTGCCTCCAGAGACATGTCGTGTAAGAAGTTGCTGCAGCCAAGGTCAAAGAGGTTTTTGTCTGCTTTCTCCTCTAGGATTTTAATGGCTTCCTGTCTTACCTTTAGTTCTTTCATCCATTTTGAGTTTGTTTTTGAAAAATACACAGAAGTCTTAATCAAATCAAACTCTTCATAAAGGAAGACATATAAATGGCCAATAAACACATAAAAAAGTACTTAACATCATTAGTTATCAAGAAAATAAAATTCTTATAAGGCATTACTACAAAACCACTAAACTTATTGATATGAATGACTGAATACACTCAATGAGGAGCTAGAATATCTATACCTTTCCTACGATATGGAAGTCACTCACAAAGTTAAATATTTACCTACCTTATGACCTCTTCAATATATTTTCCCGGGATAAATGAAAACACAAACCTACAAGAAGCTTGCTTGGGAAGGCTCGTAGAAGCTTATGCATGTAGCCCAAATCTGGAAGGAGTATATTCACGTGGTACAATACCATAAAAAAGGAGTATAAATGATCTACGAGTATACACCACCACACAGATGAAGCTAAAAACTATTATTCCAGGCAAGGACTACATATGCTTGGTTCCATTTGGATGACCTTATTGATTAGGAAAAGTAATCTGTAGGGAAAGAAATAAGAACAGTGGTTGAGTCTAGGGAAGGATTCAGATCGGGTGAGAAAGGCCATAGAGATCTTTCTAGGGCGATGGAAATGTTCTAGTTCTTCATGGGGGGGTGGGTTACATGGGCAGGTACATTTGTAAAATTCACTGAATTATGCACTTAAGACTTGTATCCTTCACTGTATGTCAGTATCTCAAAAATATTTAAACCAAAAAGAAACTAACAGAAAAAAGAAGTCTTAATCATTAGATAACTACTAAAATAATTAGAAATAGTGATTTACAAATCTTCCCCCAAACACTGGCCCAGATAGTTCTATGGATTTTTTTGTGCAAAAATTCATTTCAAGGAACAGATGGCTCCAATATTACATGAACTCTTTCAGAGAAAACAGTGTGTATTCTACTATTACACACAGCAAATACGGACACACTTCACTCATTGTCCTATTAAATAAATGCAAATAAGACAAAACGGCCTACATCATTGATGCTTATTCCACATAGTCTTGGATACCTGGCTGACAATTAGGACAAGGAAAAAAAAACAAGAAAAAAAATAACATGAGTTATAAGGATCAAAAGGGAAGAGTCCAAATTACCATTATTAGCAGGTCATTTGATCACTTCCACAGAAAAGCCAAAAGAGGGGCGCGTGGGTGGCTTGGTCGGTTAAGCGTCCAACTTTGGCTCAGGTCATGATCTCACGGTCCGTGAGTTCGAGCCCCGCGTCGGACTCTGTGCTGACAGCTCAGAGCCTGGAGCCTGTTTCAGATTCTGTGTCTCCTTCTCTCTCTGCCCCTCCTCTGTTCATGCTCTGTCTCTCTCTGTCTCAAAAATAAATAAACGTTAAAAAAAAATTAAAAAAAAAGAAAAGAAAAGAAAAGAAAAGCCCAAAAGATCAAAACTCCTCAGACAGGTCAGACCTTTCAGTGTTCCCAAATATAACATCAACGCATCAAAATCACTTATGCTCCTACACATTCACAATAAACAAGTAGATAAAATATAGAAAATAAAATACTGATAGCTACAGGAAAATCTATAAATCTAGGAAGTAATCTAGCAAAAACAGAGTAAGACCTCAATAAATAAAATTTTCAGACCCCTATTAAAGATAAAACAAGAAAAGCTAAAAAAAAAAGAGAGAGAGAGAGAGAGAGAGAAAGAAAAGAAAAAAAAAAGCTGATGACCTACTACTCCAAAGATGACCAATTTTCCCCAACTTAATTTGTAAGTGTAATGAAACTTCAATTAAATCCCAATGGGATTCTTTAGGAAACTTGAAAAACTGATTTTGAAGTGTTTACAAAGAAATAAAAGCAAAGACAGAGAGAGTCCCTCCCGCCAGACATGTTACAAAACCACTGCGTCGCCAGGCGCAGAATGGATACAGAAGCAGAGATAGAAGGAAGCTAACAGAACCAAATATGAGTCCAGAAACACATCCTTGGTGTGACAGAGGTAGCGTCACTAACTCGAAGGAAAACAACGGATTATTATACGATGCCCTGGAGAAGACTGCATGGAATCCAGGAAAAAACCCAGATGCGTTAGATCTCTCCTCAGGTGTTCATGATTTATACATTTCACCACGTGTTTCCGGTCCTCTCCTGCTGGACACAGGGAAGGGTTACACGTTCCAGCCCATTTGCAGTGTTTTGGGGTCAGATCACTAGTTCTGGACAGTGAATTGGCAGTGTCCACCAATGGCAGACGTGTGAGACGAACCTCTGTTGCTTCGAGAGACATTAAAGAATTCAGGGCTTCTAATCCTAGAATAATTTAGCCTATCCTCTCTGATATAAACCACGTACAAAATTAAACTTCGAATGGATTTAAAATCTCAACGTGAAAGACAAAACTCTAAAAATAATTGTAAAAAGGATAGGCAATTTTTGCCACCTTAACGTGGGGAAGAAGGTCTCCAACAACACCAAAAACGCTGAAGCTCTATGGGGTGGGGCTGATAGGTTCGACCACATCAAAATTTCGACCGTATACCCGGGTAGCCAAGAGCAGGTAAAGGCATATCCAACTGTGCAATCAGAAAAATAGGAAATGTAGACAGGTTGTAGATTTCTACCCATCGAAATGGCAGAAATTGGAAGTTCTGGTAATCCTAAGGGCTCGTACAAACATGGGGGGTGGGGGAAAGATGTTCATTCTAGCTGGTGGCACCACTCTGCCCGAACCCCAGTGATTCCACTGCTGGGTGTTCATTCCGATCACGGTCCACAGGAGAACTGTCGGAGGGTGACAGTTAGAGCAGGGTCGGTGACAACAGGGAGCTAGCCGCGGCCTGGGGACCTTTGCTGGGAGCTGACCAGGGGGATGGGACACATCCCCGCACGCGATCGAAATATCAGAATACCACGCAGCGGTGGGGGGGCCACACACCAAACAGCACCAGACCAGCAGGGACTGACTCGAAGGCCAAGTGTGAGAATGAAGAGCCAAGGCCAGTGCCATTTATAAAAATAGAGAGTTTACACACAAAACAGGGCCATATGCTTTTCAAGAGATACGTGCAAATTTACATGAACCTTTGGAAGGAAACTGGGAGGATATATATTAAATACATTAGGTATTTGGTTTTTGTTCGGTGGCAAATCCTTTTTTAAGTTTGTATTTAAATTCCAGTTAGTTAACACAGTGTAATACTGGTTTCGGGTGCACAGAACGCGACTCAACACTCTGCACGTCACCCGGTGCCCGTCACAGCAAGTGCCCCCTTAATCCCCATCACCTGTTCCCCCATCCCCCCCCACCTCCCCTCTGGTGACCATAAGTCTGTTCTCTATAGTTAAGAGTCTGGGTCTCAGCTGGCTCTCTGTTTCTTTTATTTCCTTCCATTTGCTTGCCTGTTTTGTTTCTTAAATTCTGCGTACGAGTGAAATCACGTGGTATCTGTCTTTCTCCAACTGACTGGCTTCACTTAGAATAATCCTCTCTAGCTCCATCCACATTGCTGCAAATGACATTTCATTCTTCTTTTTTTTCCTTTTTTTTTTTTTTTTTTTTTTTTTTTTTTTAGGTAGGCTTTACTCCCAGCAGAGCCCGACATGGGGCCCGTCCCGGGGCTGGAACCCACAACCCTAAGATGAAGACCTGAGGTGAGATCAAGAGTCGGGTGCTCAACTGTCTGAGCCACCCAGATGCCCTAACTTCATTCTTCTTTATATCTGAGTAATATTCCATGGGGGGGGGGGGGGCGTGTTTTAGGTGTGGTGTGGGTAAAGAAGAAAACAGTGATAAAAAAAATAAAAGGAGTAACATAGACTAGTGAGGATAGTACGGCCTGAGGAGGAGAAAAAAAACAGAAAATAAGAAAATGGAAAAAATGGAAAAGAGAGGGGAAGAGGAGAAAGAAAAATTGAAAGAAAACTTTAAAAGCCCTAAACATTCCAAAAATAAATCATTTATAACGTTACCACCCAATGTTAAGCACCGTGAATATTTTGGCTCATAAACTTGTACTATTTTGATGCTTACGTTTTTCTTTATGAATATGGAAACACATTGTACCCAGGTTTCTATCGCCTGGATTTTCCTCCTAGCAAATGTCATGATATCAAGTAGCCTCTATATCATATTAAGTGAAAAAAGTCCTTACTGACCACCTACTATGTGGATGCTGCTTTATGCGCTTCGGCGGCATTGGCAACATAGTGAGAGCTGCCTTCATGGGGTTCACACTTCTGCTCAGGGAAGACAGACACAGAGTCAACGTAATTTAAAAAGAAAGCCTGTAGGAGGATGATACACGTTAAGGGGGAGCACGCAGGACGAGCGAAGGAAGAGTGTTGGGCACGGGGGTCCGCCGATCCCCGTAGCGTCGCAAGCAATAGGGTGAGCACTCACAGACCAGGTGTCCCTTGAGGGGAGACTCGGAGCACAGGAACGGGGCACTGATCGCCTGGGGGAGCTTGCTTGGCACAGGTCACCAGCCAGGGGGGACGCCCCAGGAGGGGACAGGCACCCCGGTGCACGTGAGAGCCGCGTGGCAGCGTGGCTCCGGCTGAGCGAGGAAGCCAGGCGTGGGAACTGAGGCAGCAGACGGGCCGAGCGGACAGGTCACCGTGGGCCGGTGTGAGGACTTTGACTTGGAACCCGGACGCCAGGAGCCAGGAGCACGCTGACCAAAGCAGTGCACGCTCACTGCTGCCGGAACACACGCCGCGAGGCACCAAGAATACAAGCAGGAAGCCGGGTGTCCGGGCACGAGATGACTGCGGTTCAGACCACGGTGGCAGCAGGGGACACACGTGACAGAAGGCACTTGTAGGTGTCCTGTTCTCCTCACAGACATCTCTTTTCTCGCAGGTTCTACTGGGCCCTGTCCTATCGGTGGGAGGTAGTTACTAAGCCTTCAACTGTTATTTGACGGACAAAATGTTTTCCTTTTACCATTTCCAAAGCAAATTGTGACTCACTGGGCCTCTGGGGACCTGCATATGAGGCCCACCTGTGACCCAGCATCCAATGCATTCGCTGAGCTGCTCTTGGTGAGAAAGCTGCGTGGCTTGGCAGCTGGGGGGACAGCCTGTGTGCCGGCCACCCCGTCACCCGGAGACCTGGCCCGGCAGCTGGGGGGGACAGCCTGTGTGAAGCACGTTCAGGCACTGAGTGCTGGCCACTGCGTGACCACGTGTGGCCTCTCAGTGAACCTTGTACAACTGCTACCCGCAGCGTGACATCAAGAAGATGCTCTTCAGTCCCCGAGGGACAAAACTGCTTCGGGACTCCGTGGCTGCTCCGTGAATTCCCTGCTCTGTGTTCTCACCCACAGCAAACTGCGTTTGAACGAGCTTTGGCTGAGTCCCTAGTGCCCAGTCGTCCAGCTACCCTGCCTTGTTCAGAGCCTGGCCCGTCCTCCCCAAATGAGATGGTGGCGGTCTGTGCTTACGTTCCCATTCAGGGGCTGCCCGAGTGGACTCTGGGCGCCCTCTCCTGGCCTCGCACGGGCGTGACCAGCTCCAGCCACACCAGGGGGTACTGGTGTCCGGCATCCAGGTTTCCATGGCTTCCACGAGCCCAGCTCCGGGGTGTCTGGCATTTTACACTGGATACGCCGGAGTCCTGGAAGCTCCTCCCGTAACTCATGGCAAGCTCCCGTATGTGCCACGAACACACAGAAAACTCCCTGTGTGGAGAGAACAACGCGATGACAGCTGTCACCTCTGGCGGAGGCTTAGGAGGATCACACTGATCTGTCGTGCTTAGGAGTGTTTGAAATTGCTTTTCACAGAAACGTGTGTAGTCCTGTATTACTAGAATATTTTCAATGATTTTTTGTGAGTCCTGTGAACTTCAGTTTATGACCTGCTTTCCATCCGCTGCCTCTAGGACGCACGGCTGTCCTGGGAGATCGTCTCTCACACGACTGACAGAAAACGGTCACTCTCGCTCCGGGTGCCGGGCAGTGGGCTGAGCGCCTCCCGTCACACCTGCACCTGCCTGGAGTCTTTACAGCGTTCCGGCCAGGGGGGCACCACTGAGGAGACCCAGGCTTCGGGATGGGACCCCGCGGCAATAAGTGGCTCATCAGGGATGTGAAACCGAGGCGCAGAGACTGAGGAACCTGTCCAAGGTCAGGTGAATGGAGGTGGGGGGTGGCAAAAGGTCAAACCCAGGCCTCCAGACCTTGGCCCCACCTGCAAAAGAGAGACTGGCCGCCTGTGAGGACACCAGGCTCTTCAGTTCGGGCTCCACCCCCTTGCCCTAGGCAATCACACTCGCAGAACTGGGGAGAAGGAAGAGCCAGAAGGTCCCCGTGGGGAAGGTCCCCATGGTGACCTCAGTACACCATTTAAACAATCCTGAGATGACAGGTCAACTCTGGTCTGTGACTTCGCTGAGCTCCAACAGAAATAGCTTCGGAGGTGGCGTTATAAAACCAAACCTGGGCCCCCAACTCCATTTACCTGTTAGCTGGGTGACCTTGAATCACTCGCTTAACCTGTTTACATGAAAGTGACTTTGCAAAGGCTCTGAGGACAACCCCTGACCTATAACGGGTGTCTAGTAGACATTTACGTGGCACAGTCTTCCTATCCAAAGTCAAACTGAGGACCGGGGTGGATGCAGGTGGTCCTGGGATTTTAGGACATAATCTCCTCAAACCCCAGGCCAACCCACAGATCCCCAGGCGCAATCACCCCACACAGTTACTAACCGCCTCCCGCTGAAAATGTTCCCGTTGAAAATGATGGCCTGCGGGAGGCGGACAAGAGCCCCCAAACGCCCGAATTCCAGGATGCCTAATCCCTGAAATCTGTGAACACGTTTGCTTACGTGGCTGAGCAGACTTTACAGGTGTGAATAAGGTTGAGGACCTTGACGTGGGGGAACCGCCTGGGTTATCCAGGTGGCCTCAATCCAATCGCGCAAATCCTTAAAGTGGAGAAACCCTTGCTGGTCGGGGCAGGAGGTGAGGCAGGGAGAAGAGGTGGGGAGAAGCAGGCTGGCTGGCTTTGCAGCCGCAGCAAGGGGCCACGGCCAAGGTGTGCAGGCCGCCCTGGAAGCTGGGAACATCTCCTCTGGAGCCTCCAGGAGGGACCGGAGCCCTGCTCACAGTTGGGTTGTAGTCCGGAGAGGCCCCCAGCAGATCTGTGACCACAGAACGGTGAGATGATCCAACGTCTTGTTTCAAGGGCACCGAGCTCGTGGGTAACTTGTTAAAGCAGCCAGAGGAGGCTGGGGCACTGCCCGGGACACACCAGTCGTCAGGGGGTAGGCTGTGTTTTTCTGGTATTTTAGGCCGAAAAAATTAGTTGAGATTCATTGACCCAGACGAGAACAGAGTCTAGTGGGGACTTTGCAGGTGGGAGGCAGAGCTAGTCCAGAGGGGTTCCCCTCGACCCAGGCGGGGGGACGGGCTGGGGGGCGGGGGGCAGGGGGTGAGGAGCAGGGGTGCCGTGTGATGGTGTGAGGGTGTACGGAAGGGGGCGCACGGAGCAGGGGCGTGGTGTGAGGGCGCACCGAGCAGGGGGCGCTCAGAGCAGGCCCTAGCCCCCAAGGAAGGCTGACCGCGAGGACAGGAGCTCGGGGGAGGGGGGGGGGGGTTCCGCCCCAGGGGACACCCGCTGCTGGCAGACAAGGACAGGCCGTGTGGCAGGGTGCCTGCTGCTGCAGAAACGCGGGCACGTCCGTGGACACCGCGGGGCGGTTCCCAGGGTCCTGGGGTGACGGGCGTCACAGGTGACGTCATCTCGCGGGATAGCTGGCCGGGAGGCTGGACACCGGACGGGAGAAGCTTCAGGAAAGACTCCGCTCCGGAAAAAGGAAATCAGAAACCGCAGCCACAGGCCAGGCCGGCTGACGGGAGGAGAGAGACTTTGGGGAGATCCACTCAGAGGCTTCCTGCCTCCAGCAGAGCCGCCTAGAGAAGTGGCATCGTGCCCTGGTGGGGACAGGTACTGACCATCCGTGCGGTCTCACCCTCCCCGCGCTCCGCCTGGGAGGAAGCACAGGCTGGAAGACCGGGCAGGGGTGGGGGTGGGGGGCTCCCGCTGCCGCCTGCAGCCATCCTGCACGCGCATGGCCGCCACAGCTGCTCCTGTGCCCCACCTGTCACCCGCGGGACCACCCCCTCACTCATCGGGGCCCTGGATGTTGGCGGTGTGGACGCCCCAGGGCACGTGTGTGACGCGACGGTACCTCCGGCCTCCTCCACGTCCTTCCTCCCCATCCAGCCTGCCCCCCGGAGCTGTGTCTCCTCGTCCTGGAGGAAGACCCAGGTCACCATGCCCCTCACCCAAACTCCATCCCCCCCCGGGTCTGCCCTGGAGGCTGTGGCCAAGGTTACCTGCACTGACTCGGCTCAGGAACCGACGGCGGCGGCTTCTCAGCGGCCTGTTGACGCTCAGTCCTGTCCCCTCCACCGCTGGGTTCCAGCCCCCGCTGCAACTTGCTTGTCTTAATAAGCTGGACACACATTCACCAGGAACCGTGTTAACCCCCTGGTACAACCCAACCTTCCTCCTCTGTCCTCCCTAACCCACCGCAACCCATCCACCCCAGCCTCCATCCCAAAATCCAGCCCACGTTCAGAATTCACCTCCTGGGCTTTGCTGAGCTCCCCAGTAGGATGTGACTGTTCATTCTTTTCAGCCCTGGAGGTGTGATGGTCCCCTCTCTTGTCACATGTTCTCAATCCTCTTTGCAGCAAAGATTTTTTCTTTTCTTTTTTAAGTTTTTTATTTATTTTTTTTTTTTTTGAGAGAGAGAGAGAGAAAGCACATGTGGGGGAGGGGGCAGAGAGAGCGAATCCCAAGCCAGCTCACTGTCAGCCCAGAGCTTGACCCTGGGCTCCCGCTCCCTGAGAGCATGACCTGAGCCCAAGTCGAGAGTCGGACGCTCAACCGACCGAGCCACCCAGGCTCCCCACCGCAAAGGTCCTGAACTCCTTTTCTGAGTCACCCGGGATGCTCTCTAAATTGGCACATGCCTGGGAACCTCCCCAGAGACTCGGGCGCAGCAGCTGGAGCGGGGTGCACCTATCTGAGTTTAATGCACATCCTGAGGGTCAGCCAAGAGGGAGAACGGTTACCTCGTTTTGAGTTTTTCCTCCCTGGGAGCAAAGGGGAGAGATGCTTGGAAGGATCCACAGAAAGGCCCATTTGGTGGCATCTCTGAACCTCCTTGTCCTTAACTTTAAGATGAGGATGCCAACCCCTACTTCCTCGGGTGGTTATGAAGCTTACGGGAGGTGAGAGAGACTGAACACCCGAGACCGAGTCCAGACGCCCCACGCACACCTTTACCTCCGCCAACGGCAAAGACCGCTGGCTCGGCGCGGGGGGTCATTCATGATGATTGGAGTGATTTCTATCCTAACCACTTGTGCTCTGCACAAGGAGTTACCACATGTCCTCTGGCTGCACCGGGCTCTGGACACGGACAGAAACTGCATGGAAGTTATTTCGTCACTCGGTGGCTTAACCGCGAACACTTCTCTTTCTGGAAAAGAGCTTTTCGACACTGCGACCTCGGTTCGCAAATGGAAGCGCGGCCACCGCGTTCATCCCCCAAAGAGGACACCGCCCTGGAGGGTGTCCACAGGTGGTCACCTGCAGCGTCTCCTCTAATCGTCCTGAGGCCGTGCGAGGTGTCCAACGTGTGGAACTCACGACAACAGGAGAGCTGTGAGGAGTTGCACGAGTAGGAAGTGGCAAAGCTAAAAGTCGAGCCCACTGGGCACAATGTCAAGCGCAGTGTTGTTTACGCTTCACCACAACCGACCCCAACAATCACCCTGCTAACCGGCTCACGTGTGTAGACCTCCATCCTGATCACAGAGTTAAAATGCGTGAGGCACAGGACGCGTTCCTTGGCTGCTATGAAGCAGATTAGCCGTGTGCCACGCGGGGTATACTTCCAGGCTTGGTGACCTTGTTTCCTACCCCAGATCACGTTCCTGTTAGCAAACTCCCACTCCGCCTCAAAATTCAGGCACACATCCACATGTCCGGCTTTCCCTGCCACCTATGCCCATCCCAGCTGCCTGGACCCATTTTTTTTTTTTTTTTTTTTTTTTTAATTAAACAGAAAACAGACTAAATCTTGCAGTTTCGGTTCTTTGGGGCTAAGATGCAAAAGCGAACTACAACGGTACAACTTGCGGTCGCTGCTGGGGGACAGCATATCGGATCATCAGACGAGGTTGCTGCCCAAGACGGAAATAGGGAGGCCCACCCTTGCCTTGGATCGTCTGTCCAGAACTTAATTTCCTCCATCTTCTTACTCAATCCCAAACGCCTCTTCTACAGAAGAAAGCCTTCATTTTCTAACAAATCGTTTGCTTTTTTTTTTCCAAGTAAGTTGACTTAAAAGGCAAATAGCCCCTAAATTCACACTAAAGTGTAAATGACTGACAGTCGACCTTTCCACGTAGTACATTTTCTGAGGGTAGAGGGCCTGAAAGCAGTGTGGGCTCCAGGCATCAGAAGGGGTGAGGCACGGATGGCAGGCAGACAGGCAGTGGTCACGTGTGAAGGAAGGACTCAAAACCTGGAGGCCCAGAAAACTTACATCGTCTTTTCCACCTCTCGTCGCAGCTCCAGAAGCGTAGGTGACAAACGACAGGAGCATCTGGTGTAGAAAATCATGATTCTACAAGTCCACACGTAACCATGTGTTCACGGCATCGGGCCCTGCCACCCTCTGTCCCCACACAAGGTCGTTACGGTATTACTGACTGTATTCCTCACCTGTGCTTCCCATCTCCAACTTATCTCTTTGATAACCATGGGTTTGTATCTCTTCCCCCTTTACCCACCTCTTCTGTCTCCCCGTCCCCTTCCCTCGGGCCACCCCTCATCCTCCATATTTGAGTCTGTTTCTGTTTTTGTGGTTGTTTGTGCATTAGGGTTTTGTTTTTTTTTTTAAGGTTTAAGGTTTTATTTTTAGGTAATCTCCACACCCAACATGGGGGTCGAACTCACGACCCCACGATCCAGAGTCACATGCTGCATTGACTGAGCGAGCCAGGCACCCCTCATTTGGTTTTTTAGATTTCAAATATAAGTGAAATCATATGGTATTTGTCTTTCTCTGACTTATTTCACTTAGCATAATACACTCTCGGTCCATTCATGTTGCCACAATGACAAGATTTCATTCTTTTTTATGGCTGAGTAATATTCTATTATATATAATTATCCTATTATATATAATTTTTCACTATATATTATATATCTGTGTTATATATATCCCATCTTCTTTATCCATTCATCTATCTACGGATACTTACGTTGCTTCCATATTTGACTGTTGTAGATAATGCTGCAGTAAACATAGGGGTGCATATATATATATTAGTGTCGTCCTTTTCCTTGGGTAAATACCCAGAAGTGCATTACTAGAACATAAGGTCCTTCTATTTTTATTTTTTTGGAGAATTCTGTCTAGCATAACCTTTATACAAACACCACAAGTTTTGGATTCTTGCATAAATCACTGACCAGGATGTTCAGAAGAAAGTGCCTTTAGGAACCTTATAAACAAGCCAATGCGTCAAAATATCTCAACACAGGGTAGACCAGTGTTCAGGCAACCTTAGTGGGCAGAGGATTTGTCACTAGAGATCTAAACTGGGGGAAGCGGGGCACCTGGGTGGCTCAGTCGGTTAAGCGTCCGACTTCGGCTCAGGTCATGATCTTGCGGTCTGTGAGTTCAAGCCCCGCGTCAGGCTCTGTGCTGACAGCTCAGAGCCTGGAGCCTGTTTCAGATTCTGTGTCTCCCTCTCTCTCTGACCCTCCCCCGTTCATGCTGTCCCCCCCATCTCAAAAATAAACGTTAAAAAAATACTTTAAAAAAAAATAAACTGGGGGAAGCCACATCCTGATTAAGTTGTGCGCCTGGGACGGTTGACATGATCACGACCTTAGAACGGCTTGAAAAACCCGAGGAGGTTGCACACGCATTCAGGGCCTGGGCTTCTGCAACTGTGCACGTTTGCCTCGTGTTTGCCCTTCAAGGTCCAGTTCTAGCTCGACCTCGTCCATGAAGCCTTCCTTGATTCCACCTTCCCCCACCATGGCTTTGTCCTCCAGACTCCCATAGCATTTCATCCCAACCCCTCTGACCTTCTCTCCCATAATCGAGTACCCGTCACAGCACCTGGCATATGCTGGGTCACAGGAAACATTTGGGTGAATGCAGGAATCTACACCAGGAGCCTTAATCTGCTGCCCAGATATGTTCTAACCTGAGACGGATTTCTTTGGATTTTTCCAAAGCTCATGAGAAACTTCTAGAGGGACCCGAACTAAGTACTATATAGCATCCCAAACAAAAGCCTATTTCCATATCAACACATGTCCTATGTCGTAAACATTGGTCATGTTGACAAACACATTTATACACCACACACCTGTCCTTGCAGGATATATGTAAATATATGTAAATGAACACACGCAAAGACTGTCTAGTGACATGATCTACATGTACATCAGAATAACTGTGACCAGGTGACATGATTTAAAACCTGCCCAGGGGCCCCTCAAAACCAGTGCAGCCCATTTGCAGCCACAGGGGCTGAAAATCCTCTCCCCACGTCTTTTCCCCGGGGGCACACGCACACACACCGTCTCGTCCTCCTCGGTGAACACAAGCCAGGGTCCCCCAGTTTGTTGCAGGCCTGGACCAGGTGCTCATCGTGGGGCAGCCGGGCTCCCAGGTGTGGCTGCTGGAGTGCCTGCCCGCTCGGAGTCTCAGGACCCATCGCTTGGATTGAGTCCGAGCCACCTCCCACCCCCCTCACTCAGTGCATGACGTACAAGTTCTGTTCTCCGGATCTGATCTCCTCTCCAAAATGCAGGACATGACAGCATCCCGAGGCCGTGCGAGGATGGCCGGACACAACAGATGTACAGCAGGTACGTGTGGGACGTCGTACGTACTCAACACACTGTGTACGCTTATCATCATCGCTATTGCTTTCTTTGTCCTTCCTATGGAAAATCCAGCTTGCAGCCTGGGGATTCTCTAATACACTGACGCCCAACCCCCATCTCCCAGAAGCTGCTCCAGGACCCCACACGGGCCCTGCTTGCTGACCACACGCCCAGCCACGCTCTCCTCACATCCAGAGAGTCTCTGGGATCCCCGGCCCCAAGATAACTACCATGAATCCAACAACACCCCTGCATAAATTAACCCGGCCCCAGCATCTGCCACACCTAGGAAATGGAAACCCACAGGTAACTGCTGTTCTCGAACTTCAGGATCAAGCTTCCCTTCCTTCCCCTAGACCAGACAGCTTGGCAAGAGTAAATCTCTGACCAAAAAACCCCAAGAACAGAGAAGAGCAAGTTGCAATTGTTTTTCTGTTGCAGGACACCGCCAGCCCGCCGTGGAGTCCCACATCACGTTGTGGCCTTGCACAAGTCTCCGAGCATCATTAACCCGTGTTGCTTCATGTTGCTGATGGGGCAATTGTTCAAAACACAGCTTTTATAAGAGACCAGAAGAGGACCGTGAGGGACATCCGATCCGCTGAACTGGAGGGTACCCAGGAGGGGAGGACCCTGCCCCAAGGGCCAGAACAAGGCCAGGATGGCGGTGCTTGTGGGAAAGGCCATGTTCAGTCTGACGATGCTTCTGCCTCTGCTCTCATTCCTCCTGCACCTCTCCGGGGCCTTTCCGGTACGTTGGGAATCCCCGGAAGAGGAGACCACGCAAGTCGTTCAGGTAAGTTGACAATCCGGCAGGCGCGTGGTTGACGTGCCGCTTATTAGGAAATCGTGTGGGTTGTTTCTTCTTTCTAGTTAAATCAGCCGGAATGGAATTGTGCAGTTGCTTTGTTTGAGCTTAAACGTCTCGTGTCAGGGGTTTGGAGGGCCCCAGGCGGGGTTCTTCGAACCCAGGAAAAATATTGCTGTTGGGCTCCCTCCGGCTGGGGAGCCGTTGAGCAGGAACGGTTTTAATTGCAAGACTAAATGATTTTCTTTCTCGCAAACCTAAGATTCCCCCGTTCGCTTATATGCAGCCCAGTGACTCCATGTCCGGTGTTGTCTGTACGGACTTGTCTTCGCAGCCAAAGATCTCGGGGACTAGAGAGCATGAGGACAGGAAATCAGAAGGAACTAGAAAGCAAGGCGTAGTGCAGTGAGACTTTCTACTCCAGATTCTGAGGCTGTCTACGAACTATTCCGGGCACCATCAAAGCCAAACCCATAGCTTTTCCCCTCATCCCACAGTACAAGAGTCAGACCACATTTTGAAGAAGCACCAGGAACGCTGTCACCGATTTGTCACGTGCAGTTTTCTTAGCGTTGCAGTTGTAGAAAAGCATTCTTTCTTTTGCTTTTTCCCTTTGCTTTGTTCTTGAATATATCTTGCAGTGAGAATACTAAGCCCCAGGCTAATAGCTAGAGCTCACGGAGTGCTTACTCCACACAAGACACCCCGCTAAGCGTTTCTCCAACACTATCTCATGTCGACCTCACTGCAGCCCTGCAAGGGGGGATTATTGTTCCCACTGTGGACACTCAAGTGAGTCTTGAATGACTTCTGTGATGCACCCCAAAACTCAGTTAATCTAAGGCAGAGCTAGTATTCGAACCCCAGCCTCTGTGAATCCCCCCTTCCCCATTTCTGTGCTCTGTCATGTGCCCCTGGCCCCTTCCAGAGGATCTGCGGTGGATAAGAGGCTAATGCCGATGATGCTGCCGTTGTCCCAAACCTATCCGGAGCTCTCGTGAAACTGTCTGTTCTCACTTGTGAAGCATCCAGAAGGTCTGGGACTTGAATGGGCGTCTCGGCAATTTCCCTCCACGCACGCACTTGCCTTTCTTAGCGACAGGGACTAAACCTTCTCTAGAGGAGCAAAAAGATACGTAAGAGAGACTCTGCATTGATGCAACTGATACCTTAAAACATCAACAAATGCGGGGGCACCTGAGCGGCTCGGTCAGTAAACGTCCAATTTCAGCTCAGGTCACGATCTCGCGGTTCGTTAGGTGGAGCCCCACATCCCACTCTGCGCTCACAGTGTCAGCAGCGTCTCGTTGGGATTCTCTCCCCCTCTCTCTACACCCCTCCCTCCTTTTGTCAAAATAAATGAACTTAAAACACTTCAAGAAATTAGGAAGGCCTAGCCAGTCTCCTGACTGCATACGAGCATCTTGCATGCGGCCTTGGACCTCAACCCTTACAGAATACCTGTTTTTATGGTTTTTATTTTTTTTTTTAACGTTTATTTATTTTTGAGACAGAGAGAGACAGAGCATGAACAGGGGAGGATCAGAGAGAGAGGGAGACACAGAATCTGAAACAGGCTCCAGGCTCTGAGCTGTCAGCACAGAGCCTGACGGGGGGCTGGAACTCACAGACCGCGAGATCGTGACCTGAGCTGAAGTCGGCCGCTCAACCGACTGAGCCACCCAGGCGCCCCATACCTGTTTTTATGTATAAACATTCCCGGGAGCTCCGAATGGAGGGGCCGTGCTGACCAAGGGACAGCGTTCTCTCAACGCCGGGCTGCGACTCTGTGTTTGCTCCCGTGACTACCAGCTTGTTAGACGGTTGGGAGTGACTTAGGAAGGACGCTGGGAAGCCCGGAGCACCGACGGAGGTGACTGAGCGAGTCCCCTCACGTGTGTGTCTCGGCCCAGAGTTACCTGGAGAGGTTCTACCAGCTGCCGCGGGGCGAATACCGGTCCGGACGGAGCAACGGCACCAGTGTGGTTGTGGACAAGCTCAGAGAGATGCAGCGATTCTTTGGCTTGAAAGAGACGGGGAAGCCAGATGAGGAAACGCTGGAGATGATGCAGAAGCCGCGCTGCGGGGTGCCTGACAACGGGGACTTCATGGTGACCCCGGGAAACCCCAGGTGGAAACATACGAACCTGACCTACAGGTGAGTTTCCCGAGCTTCGGGACGCGTTAGGGGTGTTCGCGAGCGTGTGTGACACGCCAGGCGCTGCCCCAGGACACAGGACCCACGGGACCCCGTGTCCCCACCCCGGGGAGACCAGAGTCTAGTGAGTGAGGCCAGGGGGGAAAGAGCAAAGACCCCACAGGCTCTCCTCACCCCAAAGCCTGGAGTTTTCATGCTCCTCCTCCAAGTCTAAGGGACGATGGCCACATCAGACTGTCCCTCTGTGAACCCCCTTCAGGCCCCGACAAAGGCTTAGTCATTACTCCCCGCGTATCCCGATGAGAACGATCTCCGTCAAATACCACGATCTGCCGAGTCCCGAGTGAAAGGCCCTACATGTATTGAATCCCCCAACAGCCCTCTGAGAGGGGAGCTATGTTACGATCCTCCTCTTAGGAACAAAGACACCGAGTTTGAAGATACGGAGGGACTTGTCCGCAGCCCCGAGCCCTCATTAGACCCTGTCCAGGGGCAGCGCATCATGTCACTGACCCCCAGGTGGATGAGCTCAGTGTGGTGACACCCCTTGTGCTCATTTTGAAGGATCCTGAAGTACACCACGCAGTTGTCCCAGGAAAAGGTGGAAACTGCCATTAGCACAGCCTTTCAAATATGGGCTAACGCATCATCCTTGACCTTCACCAAGATCTCGCAGGGAAAAGCGGACATCGATATCGCTTTTTACGAAGGAGGTAGGCCCTCCGCCCTCGAGCTCAGTTTTACTTTCACGAGCTAACCTGAGACTCGGCAAGGACCTGATACGGGTTGTTCTATTTCAGATCATGGTGACAATTCTCCATTTGATGGACCCAATGGAATCCTCGCTCATGCCTTCCAGCCAGGCCCAGGTATTGGGGGAGATGCTCACTTCGATGAACAAGAAACATGGACCACAAATTTTGAAAGTAAGTTAACCAAGGGCATGTCCACATGCAGCTTCTGAGTGAACTTTGTCATGTTAGCAGCACCACGTAGATACATACACACATCCAAGGGGTTTTAACATTTCAAACCCACACAAATGGACCTTTTTAAAATTTCCCTACCTCATATTAGGTCAATTTAGGTTTTTGAAAAGCCTAAGGCTAAGTACTGACCTTGTTTCCTAGGATAGAAATCAAAAGGCTACAGACGACAGGTAAATCCAGCCAGTCCTGTTTGTATAAAGTTTTATTGAAACAAGGCCCCCTTGTTTATGTACCATCTATGGCTGTTTCCATGGCACAACAGCAGAGTTGAGTACCTCCTACAGAAGTACTCACAGAAATCACAAAGCCTAAAATATTTACTATCTAAACCTTTACAGAAAAAGTTTGCTGACTACTGCTTTAGGGTGTATCTTTCTTTTCATATTCTGAAATTTAATGATGTTTGGAAAAGGCCCCTATTTTTGGAAATCCAGAAACAGTTGGGTTCATTTAGAAACCTATCCCACTTGGAAATGAGCCGCCATCTTTCTTGTCAAGTTATGTCATCTTTGTGGAGCTCTTCTTCAGTGGTGTGTTCCTGGGGACAAACCAAACCTTTCAGGAGAAGACTCATGATAAGAGTCAGATCACCTGAAGGGAAGGATTGAGAATAAGGACAGGTGTATCTGGACCATGTGGTACTTCACAAGGCCACAAGTAACAGTACGCCACAGAACACATTCTAGAAAGTAGGCAAGGAACCTTTTATCCTTGCTTGGGACCTGTTCTTCCCACCATTTTCTCAAAGAACCAAGTTTCTCCCACCAAGTTCTCAAAGAACTTATTCTACCCAAGTCCCTGTGCTAGGAGCTGCCTATACCCTAAGACAGATAACACTCTCTGCTACTTAGAATTCCTAGAGCCCTCCTTACCGGTCCACATGGTCATTCCCTCTTAGCTGAACTAAATGACACAGGTTCCCACCTGGGCTCTTTACCTCAAGTCTCTGCTCCCTCTAATTTTTCCTAGCACGGCAGCAAAATTTATATTTGGAAAGCCTATCTTGGATTACATTACTCTCCTACTTAACCTTGCAGTGTTTACATTTTCTGCAACAAATAATATCCAAATACCTTTCCTTGGCATTGAAGCTCTCAGTAGTTTTACACCCTCATCTTTCATGGCTGTCTTCCTGTGTCGCATGCTGCAGCCACCTTGTGCATTCACTGTTCCCACATGACAGTACCTGCTTTCCAACCTCCCTACATTTGCTCACATTGTGCCCCAAGCCCCCCCTTTCAAAATCTCTTTCTGTGCTATGTCACATGCCACCCCTCTGTTGTCTTGCAGCTGGAAATGAGGACATTCTCCTCAGAATCCCAACAGTCTTCGTGTCTCTTTCTCTAGCTGCTCTCCTCACTGTTTGGTGCTATCCAAGTTGTTGGCATTCATCTCTCCTTCTAGACTGTGCATCATGACAAATCCCCCACATCTGTTTGCCATTCAAGGCCCAACACTCAGAGATGTTTTTGGAGATGCATTCATGATTGCAAAAATACAAGGACGTGATGGTCAAGACAAAAATGTCTCGGAGCATGGGTAGAATTAGTGTAGGCTAATTGTCAATAGGAAGTTGAACGTTGTAGTTGGAGAATGGGGCTTGCCCTTGTACCTGGATTTGACCCCAGCTCTACCACTTATTATTGCAAGACCCGTAAGGAGATACCTGAAATCTGTGGGATTCAGTTCCTTTACTATAAAAACATTTCTAACAATACTTCATACAAATGTTGTGAGGACTAAATAGTATTATACTTCCTAGCATATGGAAAGTACTCTACAACCCTAGTTACTAATGTATAAGAGATAGGTGTGTAACAAAATGCTCAGCCTGTCTGTGAGATGGCCAGACTGAGAGATTCACATCACGAGTCAAATCCTCATGTGTCTGCTGGGCAAGTGAGGAGGTCTTGGACTTGGCCAAGGAACTTGGGTGCTAATTGCCAGGAGCGTGAACCTTGGAATTTTGGGTTCCCAACTGGCAAAGGCACTGTGCTCCTGGAAGTTAGAGATGGGGGAAGGAGCAGTGTTTGTCTGTTTCTGGAGGGGAATCCTTGAAGCTGCTTCGAGAATTCAGAATCTGGGAAGAGCTGGTGCCCGCTGAGACTCTACTGAAGCTGAGGGCTTGGGAGGCTGGAGAGGGCTGCTGAGCATCAAGAGACCATGGTGGCCCTGCCACCATGGTCTCCCAGCCTCAGGTCCACACTCATGGAGTACCAGAATCAGAATAAAGGCAGCTTTTCTTGGCCCTAAGGTTTGATGCAAAGCTCACTTAATCTGAACGTGTAACTCCTACCTTGACTGATTCCAATCTCCATTTCTTCAGAAGCCTGCAGGGAAAATGCAAAAGAAGGCTTTGGCAGTGCTCTTTCTCCAGGAGCTTTTGGCTTGGAAGCTGCATTCCTTGAGATCAGAATTTCCTCCACCCTTGGATCCACTTGGAGCCATTCACCACATGTGCTTGCATTGCAGATTATAATTTGTTTCTTGTTGCTGCCCATGAATTTGGCCATTCCTTGGGGCTCTCTCACTCCACTGACCCGGTTGCCTTGATGTATCCCATCTATGCTGCCCGTGAACCCAGCACCTACACCCTCCCTCAAGATGACATCAACGGCATTCAGGCCATCTATGGTAAGGTTATCGGAAGAACACTGTGGTACACGGCGAGGTGTGGCACATCAAGGATGTTCTTCCCGGTCTTGTCTGTGGTGGTGGAAGTTGGAGGGCTCCTGGGGTCTGTCGGGAAGAAGGTACTGGTCAAATTTGGCGGATGTGCGCCATAGACTAACGCCAGGAAGGGACACCACTGAATTAGAAGTGCGTGTGGCAACAACAGATATGGGTCTTCAAAACTTTGTGCTTCGTGGAAAAAAAAAAAACAGAATGATGCATATCACACAGTGTTTAAATTACACAGTATATGATTCCACATACGTTAAAGTGCATATAGGCAAAGAAGGCATTTCAAGAAACATGCCAGCAAGCAGATACATATTGCCCATAATAAAAGTGTTGTCTGTGGAGAACAGAATGGGAATAGCAGTGGAGGATGCAGAGAAAGAAACATCTTTTAAGGACATGGCTGATGCTCTCAGGGAGGGACACAGACAAGCCCAGATCTTATACGTCTCCTCCTGCTGCCTTCCTGGTCTCTAGAGGCTGTAAGAACGAGAAACCCATGAGAAGGTAGGAGGGTCTATAAACCAGTGTGGAGCGGAGTTGGGGACAGCAGCACAGAACCAGGCACACCAGGAACCCCAGCTCAGGAACCTTCTCATGATGATAGAATTTTCCAGAAGGACGAGACCTGCTCTATCCTCCCCAACTCCTTTCCCCAAAAAACACCTCCTTCCTTTTCCCATCAGTGTTTTAAATTCTCTCAGCTACTAGCATAGCCCTTCATTCTACAATGAAAAAACACATGAAAACACAAATACCCATAGGAAAAAAATACTGCTAAAATATGACTTAGGTTTATGCTACAGGTTCAAGGACCGATACCAGTTCCCTTCCTGAAGGTGGGTTTGGCGGGGAAGCAAGAAATGGATCCTGGGTGACAAAAATGTGGAAAGAACCAAGAAGGGGGAAAGGATGGGATTCGGATTTTAAAGTGGAGGGCGGGGAGGGGGAGACATAGAATTCAAATTGTCTTACTTCACAACTTGACCTGGACCTTTCTCTCTAAAAATCACCATGGTTGTTTAAAATAATGATAATAACTTTAAGAGGGCCGAATGTACATTCCCTTCATTGCCTTGTGAGATAGTCTGGTAGGGTTTCTCTTCATGCGGAAACCCTTCCCCTTCTGAGAAGCAATGGGGTACTCCAAGAGTCACACTGGATTGGGCTTTAAAAAGCTGCTTCTCTTTCTCCTCCTCCTCCTCCTCCTCCTCCTCCTCCTCCTCCTCCTCCTCCTCCTGTTTCTTCTTCTTCTTCTTCTTCTTCTTCTTCTTCTTCTTCTTCTTCTTCTTCTTCTCTTCTTCTCCTTCTCCTCCCCCTCCTCCTCCCCCTTCTTCTTCTTCTTCTTCTTCTTCTTCTTCTCCTTCTCCTTCTCCTTCTCCTTCTCCTTCTCCTTCTCCTTCTCCTTCTCCTTCTCCTTCTCCTTCTCCTTCTCCTTCTCCTTCTTCTTCTTCTTCTTCCCCTCCTCCTCCTGCTGCTGCTGCTGCTTCTTCTCCTTCCCCTCCTCCTCCTGCTGCTGCTGCTTCTTCTCCTCCTCCTGCTGCTGCTGCTGCTGCTTCTTCTTCTTCTTCTCCTTCTGCTTCTTCTTCTTCTCCTTCTCCTTCTCCTCCTCCTCCTCCTCCTTCTTCTTCTTTTTCTTCTTCTTCTTTTTCTCCTTCTCCTTCTCCTTCTCCTTCTCCTTCTCCTTCTCCTCCTCCTTCTCCTTCTCCTCCTCCTTCTCCTCCTGCTGCTTCTGCTTCTTCTTCTTTTTCTTCTTCTTTTCTTTTTCTTCTTCTTCTTCTTCTTCTTCTTCTTCTTCTTCTTCTTCTTCTTCTCCTTCTCCTCCTCCTCCATCTCCTCCTCCATCTCCTCCTCCTCCTCCTCCTCCTCCTCCTCCTCCTCCTCCTCCTCCTCCTCCTCCTTTTTTAAGGACCTTCAAGCAACCCTGTCCAACCAACCGGACCAAGCACACCCACAGCCTGTGACCCCAGACTGACATTTGATGCCATTGCCACACTCCGTGGAGAAATCTTATTCTTTAAAGACAGGTATGCCATTAAACTGCTTCTTCCTTTGACTTACTTTCCTGGCATAACTTAGAACTGACTTCTAATCAAGTCCCACTTTGCACATTACTCAGCTTTTCCTTTGAATTCTGTGCACATGCCCCTTATTGGAAAGGACTGTGTTTTCTGGGTCACTCGAAACATCCAGGAAAATTTTTAAAAAAAGAAACCCTCCAACAGGCATAAACATTCATGTGTTGGTGATAGTATCACAGACATGGGCTCCACACATGGGTTTACTAGACACAAAACCTCACCCAGTCCCACCCACCCAAATTCAGGCCAGTAAGTGGGAGCTATCCCTTCATAAGCTGAGGGCAAATCATCTCCCTGGTTGAATTTTTCAATTTTCCATTGGCTGCTTTGTGATTGCATAACCACAGGCTGGGCCTACTTGTACCACTTTTGCTGGAATACTCTAGATATTCTCAGTCATTTCTGTAGGGACAACGAGACTAATACAATGAGACTTGCCAGGGTGTGAGGAGGGGACAGGACAAAATGTAATCAGATAAGGTCATGCCTGTGACCTCCCCTAAACACTGAAGCGCCCCCCCCCCCCACACATGAATGACATCCTGTAAAGCCCCGACCCTGTGCTGGTCACCGTGCTGGGAACCGTCCCACCCTCTCGGGGACCGGGTAGGGGCTGCACTGGTGCAGGACCCAGAGAAGCTGCCTACTCGGGCCACCGCATGTGGTCCTGTCCTTTGTGCTCTGCCAGGTTCTTCTGGAGAAGGCACCCCCAGATGCCAGAGGTGGAGCTCAACTTCATCTCTCTGTTCTGGCCGGCCCTGCCAGACGGCATCCAGGCCGCGTACGAGGACTTGGACAAGGACCTAGTTTTCCTATTTAAAGGTAACTGCCTAGGGTTTCATCTTATTTAGGTTGTCCCTGCAGGGAAGGGAAGGCTTCTCTGCAGCTCCCCCCACCCCCACCCCCACCCCAGCTGAGAGGAGGTGAGCCGATGACAGCAGGTTATGCTGGCCAGACTTGTGTCAGGAGACCCGGGTTGGGTCCAGTTCCTGCCGATAACCACTGTGTGCACTTGAGCAGCTGTTCCCTCCTCAGGCCTCAGTTTCCCCATCTACAAACTGAGGAAACCTTACTAGACCCCCTGAGTGCTCTGTCAGCCCCATCCCCAGTATAATGTTCTCAGAGTCCCCAAGGCTCTAATACAGTCTCTGCATAGGAGTGTCAGGACGTAGGAAAGACCCAGCTGTGAGGCCCTGAATGTCAGGCTGAGATGCTGGAAATTTTGTAGGTGCTGGGGAACCACTGAGGCTATTACAGCCCAATGAACTTGACCACCTTTGTCCGTTAAAGACTATTGTTCCCTTGCTGTTTCTATGATGATTTTACACCAAGAGGTGGTATCGATTTTAGAGGAATCGAAGAACCCTATCTAACATAAAACCTGAATCATTGGCAGGCAGCCAGTACTGGGCTCTGAGTGGCTATGACATTGAGCCAGGTTATCCCAAGGACATCTCAAACTACGGCTTCCCAAGCAGTGTCCGCGCAATTGATGCCGCTGTTTACTACAGGGGAGAAATCTTCTTCTTTGTAAACAACCAGTTATGGAGGTAAGGTAAACTATTTTTTTTGGTTAGAGGTTGAAATCTGTATTTACCTTGTCTACAACCACTAACAACCAGCGATCTGAGGGTTTAAAAAAAAACCCAGGTGATCTTTCATAGGCATTTTATTTTCATAAAATCATCAGTGTTGCCATGGCCTTTGAAAATGTCATTTTTATAAAGTCAAAAAGCTTCACAATGGTATTGAGGATTCTATGTCAGGGAACAGAGCAAACCTTAATATGGTTCCAGGAAGGGATGCAAAGAAAAAGACTAATTCTGTTATGAGTTAAATTCTAACACACTCAAGAAAATGCTGTTTGGATGGCCTGAAAAATGTGCTGTCCACATTGGACTTATCACCTCACTACTGGGGGGGAAGGGGGGAGGAGGAAGAGGAGGAGGGAAGGGAGGAAGGCTGGTTATGCACCAATTAAGTAAATCCACAGGGAATACAAGCTTTTCTTTTTGAAAATCAGGTCGTGATCTCACAGTTTCTGAGTTTGAGCCCCACGTCGGGTGCTGTGCTGACAGCTCAGAGCCTGGAGCCTGCTTCAGATTCTGTGTCTCCCTCTCTCTAGCCCTTCCCCCAGTCACACTCTGTCTGTCTCTCTCTCTTGAAAATAAACAAACATTAAAAAAATAAAAATAAGTAAAAAAGAAAATAACATTGTGCTAGCAATCAAAACCCTGTTTTAGAATTAATGCGACCCACCTATTTTCTAAATAGGAATGTGCCCTTAGGTAGAAAAAAGTTAACCATTCTTAGGCCCAGGAAATAAGACATAACAAAGACTGAATGAGAAAACATGGGTGAAGGCACTTTGTAAAGTATCTGTACTTTAAATAAAACTGTTATCATTACATACTATATTGATACATGGGACATTTTTGTTTCATCAGATACGATAACCAAAGAGAATCCATGCAAACGGGTTATCCCAAAAACATAGCAAGCATCTTTCCAGGAATAGAAAGTAGAGTTGATGCAGTTTTCCAGCAGAATCGTAAGTAGAAAAAAAACCCTGATAATAAATTTGTTTACAGTCGTAAAATAGCACGTTTACGTTTCAATGTTGTATGGGAACAATTTTAATTGAAAATGTCTAAGACCTTCTACAAGCTAATTCAACCCTTGATCTTTTTTTGCTTTTTGGGCAGACGTCTTCCTCTTCTTCATCGGACCCGCATATTATGCGTTTGATCTTAGCGCTCACAGGATTACTAGGGTTCAAAGAAGCAATAGATGGCTTAACTGCAGATAACGCTGAAGCAAAGTCACACGTGTCTGCGTCAGTTTCCTGCGAATGGAAGGAAAGTCTAGTTTGCAAATTCATTTTACTGTGTCCTATTTATACTTTTCTCACCCATAAGTAATGTCTGCCGTCACTGTCCTCACTGGGCCTGTCTTCCATGAAAATGCATTTGGAGTAGTCCAGCGTCTACAGGGCTGATTTAGTTCTCACCTATTCCAGCTCAGGAGAAGAGATGAAGCCTTCCTGGTCACCTCATTGCTCACTGTGTTGTTACTTATCTGACTTCTAGAATGCTCGTGTATACCTGAGGCTCCTTAAACATGTCTTAATTATATCTGCTATGTACCGTTCAGCACTGGGTTCCAGTGAGACATAGAGCTCATGAACAACGTAAACAGAACCTCTTGCCTTTACTGAAAACGTGGTGCTATTTTCCAGTCTTGGAAAAAAATCCTGTTGACCCATGTGGTGGGTTGAATTGTGTCCCTCCAAGAAAGAGATATTGAAGTCCTAGTCCTAGGTGCCTATGAATGTACCCTGTTTGAAACTAGAGTCTTTGGAGATGCAGTTAGTTAAAATGAAGTTATCCTGGAGCAGGGGGGTCCCGGAAGAAGAGGGTCCCCACACACACTGAGGGGGACGGTCACGTGAAGGTAATACAGGGCCTGGAATGATGCATCTACATGCCAACAACGGCCAGCACCCATCACAGGCCAGCAAGAGGCAAGGAAGGATCCTTCTCAGAGCCTTCAGAGAAAAGAATTTTATCCTCCTAACACCTCAATTTTAGACTCGTAGCTTCCAGAACTGTGATAGAATAAACTGTTTTTTAAGCAACCAAGTTTGTGATGCTTCCTTCTGGCAGCCCTAGTCCGTCCAGCAGCCAGGACAGAACATCTGCACTTGAGAAAATGAGTCAACACAAAATGACAAAGTTGATTATTGTCACCTTCCCCCGGAAAGGAGCAAGAAGGGCAGTACCACTTCCTCCTCCGCCTCCTCCCCGCTCTGTCCTTTTAGATTCCAAGCAAAAGGGCTAGTAGTTGGATTTCTTCTTCCCCATTTCTTTTTTTCCAGGGATACTCTGGGGGGCACCTGCTACCAGTAAGTGGGATTTACCGCACCAACACAACAGTGCTGGGCACAGAATACTGTGAAGCTCACTAAATTAAACTGAGCTTGGATGCATACATTTGATAATGGTTCTTTCCCACCAAAAACTGTAGGACTTCAGGGACCATACTGGCCAACCAAGACATCAAGATCATTATAACACCATATCGGCAGTTGTTAGAACGTAATGCAGATTATCACACGTTAAATGAGTGCATTGTAAACTATATTTATTACCAGCACATTCTATTTTCTTATTCTGCTAGTTTTTAAATCCTGCAGATAATTAGTAGAATTTGGTATCTTATTCTGGTTCAAAAATTATTAAATGCATTTAAAATAAATATATTAAATGACTGACTTGTGATCCGTAATTTCTTAAGATGCTACCACATGGTTCATATAAAGTATAAAAAGGAATAGCAGATTTTATATTTGCAGGCACTTACTGTCTTACCAGAATTATTACATTGACATTAATCTTTCAGATACCCTTTTCATTTACAAAATATTTTGTAAAGATCCGATTTTCTTTACAAATTCCCTCAAATATGTCAGCACATTTTTCTCAACTTACTTTCCGAGATGAGAAAACAAACTAGGATGTACTGTCATTCCATTCGTTCATTCATTCAACAGTAAGTAATCGCAGACATGCCCCAGGTACTGTGCTAGGGGAAGTGAGAGAGAGAAGAGTAATTCATTGCGTCAATATAACAAGTGCAAAAGAACCTGTAAGAACAGAGTATTTCATTTTTTTTTTAATTTTTTTAAAAGTGTATTTATTAGGGGCGCCTGGGTGGCTCGGTCGGTTGGGCATCCGACTTTGGCTCAGGTCATGATCTCACAGTCCGTGAGTTCGAGCCCCACGTCAGGCTCTGGGCTGACAGCTCAGAGCCTGGAGCCTGCTTCGGAGTCTGTGTCTCCCTCTCTCTCTGCCCCTCCCCTGCTCATGCTCTGTCTCTCTCTGTCTCAAAAATAAATAAAAACATTAAAAAAAAATTTTAAAGTGTATTTATTAGAGAGCGAGAGCTGGGGAGGGGCAGAGACGAGGGAGAGAGAATCCCAAGCAGGCTCTGTGTTGTCAATGCAGAGCCTGACGCAGGGCTCGACCTCCCAAACTGTGAGATCATGACCTGAGACAAAATGGAGACTCGAGCGCTTAATCAACGAGTCACCCAGAACAGAGTATTTCATTTTTAACATTAGAGTCCATTTCAGACTATCATATTTCCTAAGACTTCTTACGTCTGTTTTTTCAGGCATGGAGGTAGGAGCTTCCTCTCAGAACACCTGCTTGTTGCGCTAACTAGTTATGAGAGGTTCTTGGCCCACCTATACATTTTTGAGAGCAGAACTGAGTTCCTTGTTATTTCTTTAACCATATTTCACAGAGTCCTAGGAAGTGAACAGCTATAGGAAGTGAAACAAAGAATTCCAAAATTGCTTCTCATTTTATAGTTCTCTTCTGGACAATATGTGGTATTTTCTGGCTGTTAAACTGAAGTTAACCTAAGAGCTGCCAGAATCTGAGCTTAGAACTTAATGCGGTTATTTTTTTATCTCCTTTAAATTTCTTTGAAACCAAAGCCCAAGTCCAGATGTTGCTGCAATTAATTCACTGGGGACGTGGTCCCAGGAAGCAAGAGTGGGGAGGCAGGCAGCCTGAGGTGGACGAGAAAAGCCAGTACAAATACGTGTGATCAAGTTTCCTACGATGGGCATTCTGGGCTCGATTCCAGCTGGACCCCCCGAGAAGCCAACCCAATCCCTTTTAACTGTTCACATCTCGAAGGGCTGGGAGGCTGGCGCACTCCTCCTTCACTTCCCTCCCTCACAGGCGGCTCCTGGATGTCATGTGCCCTGGGAACTAAGCAGAAAGGGTCCCAGAGACATCTCCTACATCTGTTGGTGGGAGCTTAAAACGATGGGAGATTGGAGAAGTCTTCTCTGGAGAGATGTAACAGCCCAAGAAGGAAGCTTTATAGATTGTGACACTGTAGAAATCTCCAGGTGGCACATGTTGCTAACAGCCTACGTGACCTTTCTCCGCCTCCTAAGACCCCACTTGGATTGGAGGCAGCAACGCATTCAGCTAAAAGACCAGATGCCATGGTCTTTATAGCCACATGGGGCCAGTGTTTCACGTCTTGCCAAAATGCATAAGCAGATTATTGCATGGGCTTCTCGAAAGAGACGGGGACCCTCCTTTCTCTGCCGTCCTCCTTCCTGCTCCCTGTAATGCGGACGCAATGGTCGGGGCCTACGCAGCTGCCTGGACCACGGAGCGCTGCACGGAGAGAGAAGTGTCCTGATGTGGATGCTGCCTGCGTCCTCGGGGTGGGGACTTGTCAGACAGGTCCTGCCCTTCCCAACCCGGACTGCTGCTACGTGAACGAGAAATAACTTTTATTTTATGAATCATCTGTCACCTTGAGTTCTCGTATGTTCAACCAAATCTTAGCCCAACTAATGCATCACACGAAGTGTCTGGCGCACACCCCACCTCCCCGCAGGGAGGGTCATCGGTTCGTAAGTCCTGGCCGCGCTCCCAGAGCCTCCCGGCAGCTCTCTGCTCTCTCGTTCTTGAATAGATGGCACAGCACAAAGGATCCAAACACGGGAGAACATTTTCCAGTGTTAAACACAGACACCCAGAAAGAAACGTTGAAGAAACAGAGGCAATTCTGGGAGTAAAAGAAGATGTCAAAATAAACTTAAAAATACTATAAGTTCTCAAAAGATAAGCCATATTTTACATCCAAACACCACTTAAAAATGTGAGAAAAAGAAAGAGTAAGTAAAATATTCAGAGAACATTGGAAACTAAAAATACAGCTGAAATAAGAAACATAATTGTTGGGCTGGGAAATAATGTTGACAGAAAACGGTAGTAGATATATTAGGAGCAAAGAGATTCAATCCAAGAGGTCCGATAGATATATGGATTCCAGAACGAGGAAGGAAAATCGGGTTGGAAGAAATTATCAAATAACATAGGAAAGTGCCCTTGAGGTTTTCATAATGACAGAACTGCTTACGCCCAGCAATGTTAACGCAAAAAAGAAAAGAGAAAAAAAGAAAAGAAAAAAGGAAAACCACATCAAAAGACATCATGAAATTTTAGGATATCTGCATAAAGAGAATATTTCCAACATTTTTCAGAAGCAAAAATATCAAGAATCAGAACAAAAGACTCCCCAGCAACAATAACACATTCTAGAAAACAAGGAAAGACTACCTTCCACGTTCTACAGAAAATTTATTTCAGCCTGAAATTCTACAGACACACCCCCGATCAAGTGTCAGGATGGAATGAGGGACATTCTGAGGCATGAAAAGATTCCAAACATTCATTTTCCTTGCACTCTTTCTTAGACCAACCACCCCCATCTCGCTTGGCTGTCTACACATATATTTGCTCCCATTGGCCAGATTTCCTGCGCTTCATTTCTGCTGTGCTACCTGCTTCCTATGGCCTCCCTCCACACATCCTCTCTGGGGTTCAAATCGTACCCATTCTTCAAGATGCAGCGGAAGCCCCACCTGCCTGTTGCAGCCAGGACCTCCATTAACAGCGACCCACTCCCCCTACCCTTCTCAAGCTCTGGAATCTTCTCTGTACATTTTGCCACTTGCCTGTGTCTGGCATTCACGTCTGTGTATGTCTGAATTCTCCAACCAGATTGGAACAGTATCTTCTTCATGCTTCCATTTATGGTGACGGGCAAATACAGGTGCCCAACGAACATGTGAAGTTTGTCCTAGTTAATTAGGGTAATCTGATTCCTGAGTCCCGTGTCCTTTCACGACCCCTTTCTATCCAAGATATTCGGAAGGTTCGTTCAAAAGAAAATTATAAACTCTCAAGAATTTCGAACATAGGAAAACCTCCCAACTTCACAAGGACAAAAGTAACTTGGAGGCCGACTTGGTGTCCTATTCAATTCAGTAACGAGCAATGATTGTGTTTACTAAAAAAAAAAAAAAAAACAACTGCAGATCATGATTGCAAAATCAAGTCAACCTAAGGGGAAAAAAAAGCATATCATGACACACTTCATGGCAAGTGGTCCTTGCCTGTTACGAATTAAATAACGATACAAGCCAATTCATGCCACGTCTCACTGTTGTTTTCTAAATTCTGTGGCAACAGAGACAGGCTTCAACTGAAAAGAGAGAGGAATGAAGAGCCTTCTGCTTCTGTTTTTGCTCTGTGTAACATTTTCCTCTGCGTTTCCTACAGCCCGAAAGATGGACCCTGAGGAGAACATGCACCTGGCACAGGTACTGTCTCCATAAATGTTGATGTCGGCTATCTGTAAAAAATGAATTGTACCGATTGTCTTGGAACCTAAAAAGACAGCAAATTCCTCCAAAAGATTCCTGTACTTTCCCCCAGCTCCAAGGACACCAAGTAACCGTGTGCGGGGTGGGATGGGGGTGGGGAAGGAGATTTGCCACCATTTCTCATGACGGTTCCAAGTAAAGACAGAGGGAGGAGCAAGAGGGTGGCCCTGGGAGAAATGGACATCTCTGTACAACCACGGGGGCCCAGCTCTAACTCTAGTCCGCTTACCCCCATATGCATGAAAAAGACATTGCCTTGGACATTACCTCTAAAGATCAGTCCTGTGAATTTGCCATGTTTGGTTACATTAATTAAATTTGCCAAATGAAAAACCACGTATCTCTTCTAGAATTTGTCCCAAGGAAACAAAATTTATAGGGAGTATAAGTGAAAGTAACAGCAGAAATGGGTAAGATGTGTGGTCATTTACCAAGCAGAAGAAGCTGATCGTCCTCTGTGGGGATTTGGAGCATGACAGGCTGTGTGCTTTGGAAGGTTCTGGTCACACACAGCTCAGCCACTTCTTGAAAATGGAAAACACAGGGTGACTCTCTCCTTCCTTCCTTTCTTCTTTCCCCGTCTGGCTCCTTCCTTCCCTGGCTCCTTATTTCTTTCTCCCCCCACCCCCCACCACTGCCCAAAAGGGTTTCAGGCAATTTTGTTTTATCCTGAGATACAGATCTGCTGTCTTGTAGTCTGTGCCTTTTTTTTTTTTTTTTTTTTTTTTTTTTTTTGTCTCCTTGGCCAGGCATATCTCAACCAGTTCTACTCTCTTGAAATAGAAGGGAGTCATCTTGTTCAAAGCAAGAACAGGACTCTCATAGATGGCAAAATTCGGGAAATGCAAGCATTTTTTGGATTGACAGTGACTGGACAGCTGGACTCAAACACTCTTGCAATCATGACGACACCCAGGTGTGGCGTGCCTGATGTGGGTCAGTATGGCTACACTCTCCCGGGGTGGAGGAGACACAACCTCACATACAGGTAATGACTCCACCAACTCACTTCCCCCTAAGCCAAGACCTTGGGGTATAATCTGCGAGGAACAATAACAATACGAGTTTATTCTACCAAGCACCTGCTAGGTACATGGCCCTTCCCAGATGTCACTTATATCAATTCTCCCCACAAAACTGGGACGTCGGCACCACTCTGAGGACCACCTCAAACAGAGACACTGAAACAGAAGGTTGTTTGCCATAGTCAGTCTTACCAGCAGACTGGCTCTGACAGATTTGCTTTTGTCTCTGGCCTCGGCTGCTTCCTTGGCGGGACCAGAAGCACCGCCATCTGATTGCAGATGGCTGAAGGTGCAGGTGGAGTATGATCAGGAGAGAATGGGAGGAGCCTGGGGCACAGCCAGTTCATGTCACGGACACAGGTGGGTTAGAGCCTTCGGGTCTCAGATGGACCCCGGTGTGAAGTACGGAGTTTGCCCTCAGGCATGTTGAGGAAAGGGGGCTGCTCATTGGCAGGAAGAGGATGAAGCGTGCTTCTGACATGAGTCAGTGGCCTTGACTTTGCTCTAGGGCCCTCTCGATAGACCCTAGAGAGGATTAGTTCTTCCTTCACTGTATTGGGTCTTAGGAATTAAAATAAAACTAGGTTTGGCAAGATAGGGAGTATAAACGAGAGGAAAATCTTTTTCTGAGTGAGTAATTCTTTAAGGCTCTCAAGGGAGACTCTTGAGACACATGCTCAAGGCTGATTTCCACAGGCATCTGAGAAAACAAACCTCCAATCTGTTTAAAATGTTTGTGTAATACACCCATGTCCACAGCAAGCACAGACATGACATTAGTGCTCTCCCACTTCGGAGGTGATCTTAAGGACGTCATTTAACCTCTCTGAGCCCCATTTGTAAAGTGCTAGAAGACTAGCTGATCAATAGGGCAGATGGGAGGACTGGGTTGTGTAGCTTTTGTGAAAGTAGAAAAGTATGATTATGATACACGTGCAACAATAGCACAATACTAGAAGTCACTGCGGCATACAATCGATAAGAAATGATTTTCTTTGTGTCTGTGTGTGCCTATGTGCATGTGTAACCACCAATTGGTCTATTTTTGAAATTTTTAAGAATCGTAAACTACACTCCAGATATGTCACGAGCAGACGTGGACGAGGCTATCAGGAATGGCCTAGAAGTGTGGAGCAGGGTTACTCCACTAACATTCACCAAGACTTCCAGGGGGATCGCAGACATCATGATTGCCTTTAGGACCCGAGGTAAGGGTACAGCAGACAGAAAAGTATGCCTATTTTCATCTCTGGAGATTTGAAGAGGCTGACCTTCTCCCCTGTGAATTGTGTCTCAGTCCACGGTCGGTGTCCTCGTTACTTCGACGGCCCCTTGGGGGTCCTCGGCCACGCCTTCCCTCCCGGGCTGGGTCTGGGTGGAGACACTCACTTTGATGAGGATGAAAACTGGACCAAGGATGGAGCAGGTGAGTCCCATCTTCTTCCTGAACAAAAATTTTATCATTCCGCACAATCCCTGGAACGAATAGCTGTGCAATTAGTTGCTTTTTACTTCTCAATTCCACCCCCTCCCACCCCAGTTTCCCATATTCCAAGATGACATTGATGAAAGTATTCAGTATCCTTTCAGACAGTTGTGCTTGTACAGGTCAGGGCCTTATCCACACAACACGCTCCCAAAGTTGCTCATCCTGCTGTGATCAGCGCATTCTTCTTGTGCTCATACATCCATTCATACACCCACAACGCCTGAAGGTCCACTATGTGCCTGGAACTGTGCAAGGCATCGGACGGACCACAAAGTTGTACTAGAAAGTTTCCAGCCCTTCAGAGGTCATGATGTTGTGTGGTGCGAGGCCCAGACCACATAACCACCCCACAAGGCACAGTGTGCTGTGTGTTATACCGATAGTAGAAGTCATCTGTGGCTTCCAGATTGAAGAAGACTCTAGGGAGGTGGTCATCTTGAGTTAGTCATCGAAGGATGGTGCGTGAGTTCATGGCCTGTACAAGGTCTATTTAAAAGCATGAACTTCCTTCCTGCGAAGGAAGTTGACCCTAATCTTTACATTCAAACTATTCCTTCAGAGCAACTGTGTTGGTTTTATTTCTTTAAAACACCTGCCTGGTACTAAAATAAGAAATATTTTATTACTTTTCAAACAAACACTAAAACTTTACTGCAGAAAACGTGCGTGCATCCAACAAAGGAGCAGTTCTCCGTAAACTCTCAGATTCTCCCCGTTGTTTTCTGTCATTGACTCCAGTCGCCTTGGGTCTGGTGTCTGGTTTCCAGGGTCCCAGGAGAGCAAGGCTATGGCTCTCTTTATGTGTGGTATACAAGATCACAGTTTAGTCCTGACCAAGTAACTCCAGATAGTCTGTGGGTCAATTTCATAGTTTGTTCAAATCAGCACGTGATAGATGCTCCACGTGTTTGGTAAATGAAGTCAATCAAAAATCCCTTACTCCACACCCACTATGATACAAATGGAGTAAATGTTAGTGTGCAAGACACAGACCCTGCCCTTCAGGGGTTTACAGTCTAGGGGACACACACTGTCAACTGGCAATTAAAATCAGTCTGACCAACACTGAGATAGAAGAAACAATGGCAATGTAGTAGGAGCATGTAAAAGAAATTTGAACCCAAACACAGAGGTCAGGGGAGGAAGTGATACCAAGCCTGCACTGAAGGCTAAGCAGGAACTCAGAAAGCAAAGTGGCATAGAGAGTGTTCTGGACAGAATAACCCAACCAACTCATGTACCAGGATTGTGGCAGAAGGCCAGGCTGAAATGGTGAATGGGACACAGACAACATAGTGTCTGAAAAACCAGGAGAAAGGTTTGGAATTCATTGAGATGACCTGAGTGTGAGTTATCTTTTCAATGAGTCACTCGTCTTGTCCAAAAGCATACCCAGTGACACTGCCAGCCAGATAAGAGGTGCCAGCAAAGGCCAGAGCACAAAAGCATGAAGAACCATAAGAGAATTCTTGACCGGTCCAGGTTTGTTTTGTGCAAACATCATTGGACAAGGCTCCATCATAGAAGGCTCAGCCTTTTCTTTAGGATCCATAGGCTTGATTGCAAGTCCAAGGACAGTGTTATCTTTAGAACCTTACAGACCAGTGGGAGAGACAGCAGGATAAAAAGGCAATTTCACCATGCATGGCGAGCCCTCTAGTATGGGGAAGTACGGGGGATGGGGGGCGATGCATTGTGCAGGAGCTCATCTAAACATTCTTTCATGCAAACACCTGGAGATCCAGCAACCATGATTAAGCACCTGCTACTGATAGGTAGTTTAGTAACCACCAGTAGTAAAAGGCTGTTAAGACACAGTCCCTGCACTGAAAGGTTGCTTCATGCAGTCCTGTATGTGCTATGACACAATTAAACACTGAGTCTATGGAAACACTGGATAGTAGGTGGAGGGATAAGAGAAACCTCATGAAGGAGATGACTCTAGTGGGGCTTCCTGAGCAACAAGTAGGAGAGCTAGGCAAACAAAGGATGGGGGAGATAATATTCTGGGTAGACAGAATGTAGGTGGTAAAATACAGAGATTAGAAGAAACATGCCCGGGTGGCTCAGTCGGTTAAGCATGTGACTCTGGATTTCAGCTCAGGTCGTGATCTCATGGATCATTATTGAGCCCCGTGGCCCCCCTCCAAGTAAACATTTAAATCACTTTTAAAAATAAGGACTATGGCACAAATGAGACATGCAAATGATTCAGTATGGTTAGCTCATGAAATACGAAATAAAATGTGAGGCCGGAAAAAAGGCAGGGACTAGATCATAAATGGCCATTTAAGATCTTTGGACTTGATCCAATAGCAGCAGGGAACCTCTGAAGGATACAAGTAGGAGATACGTGATCTCATACAGTGTAGCCCAGCAACAACCAAAAACTGGTGGCTTCTGTTTTTTTAAGTTTATTTATTTATTTTGAGACAGAGAGTGTGCGTGTGTGCACATGGTGGGAGGAGAAGAGAGAAGGGTAGGGAGAGAATCTCAAGCAGGTTCCGTGCTGTCAATGCGGAGCCCAAGGTGGGTCTTGAACCCAACTGTGAAGTCATGATCTGAGCCGAAATCAAGAGTTAGATGCTTAACTGACTGAGCCACCAGGCGCCCCTCTATTTTCTACATAGGGTCCATTTCTGATACTCCTGCTTCCTGCCATGTACTTGCTCTGGGTCATATCTCTCCATGATATGACTAATACCAATTACTCATATGGAAACATTTCCCAGATACATCATGGTGCATATGAGAATTATCCCCGCAATGGCAAGCCTTTTCTTCTTTCCCCTCAGTTACTTCCTAGTCTCAGATGTAACCCTTCTCCTTTTGGTTGACCCATATACCTATGTTTTTCCTGTTTTTGTTAAGGATTCAACTTATTTCTTGTGGCGGCTCATGAATTTGGCCATGCACTGGGGCTCTCGCACTCCAATGATCAGACAGCTTTGATGTTCCCAAATTATGTCTCCCTGGATCCTAACAAATACCCGCTTTCTCAGGATGATATCAGTGGAATCCAATCCATCTATGGTGAGCAACATCATAAATCTGAATATACGTGAACTAAATAGGAAGCTTTCCAGAAGGGAAGTGAAAAATCACTTCTTGAAATATCACCATGAAGAAAATACTTGAGTAAGATCCTTCTGTAGGTATTTCCACACGCCTTCTTAATTCACTGTGGTGTTTCTTTTCTCATCAAAGGGAGTCTACCTAAGGCATCTGCTAAGCCAAAGGAACCCACTGTCCCCCATGCCTGTGATCCTGATTTGACTTTTGATGCTATCACCACTTTGCGCAGAGAAGTAATGTTCTTTAAAGGCAGGTAAACCCTTTCCCTTAAACACCTCAACTTCCTGTGAATATTTTTCTTTCCAAGAGATTTGGGGATGAAGAGAGAATCACAGATAGTGAGAACACATTCCTCCTCCTTTACATTTTATAACTGCCCATAGCACTTGAATGTTTTATGATGTGTATTTATCTCTTGCTTGTTTGGTAAGTTAATTTTTAAGTGTTCGTAAGCATTTTTTTTTTTCATTGCCTTTGTATAAGAAGGTGTGGTAGAGTCACTTCCAGAGACTTCTTAGCTCAAATAGTACACCAGTCTCAGCGGTGCTGAAGCTGACCTATACCATCTCAGGAGCCAATCGTTAAATTTTGGGGACTTTTGCAAACCATTTCACCTCACTTTGGTAGCTTGAAACTGCCCATGGTTGGAGTATTTACCCTCTGGAAATCACCAAATGATAAAAATTAGGTCTTTTTCCTACTTAGGGAGACAGTTGTTCACACTGTCTGAGTAGACCATTCCTTAATGTTGCCTCAGTGTGGTGGCTATAGTAGGAAATCTCCTCTTCTCTTCTCTTCTCTTCTCTCTCTCTCTCTCTCTCTCGCCGTGCTTAACTTACTGGACTTGAATTGCAACACAGTAAGTCAGCTGTGTGTACTGTGACTGTATTTCCAGACCAAGCATTGGGACATAGACCATCTCACAAGGGTATGGGCACAATGGCAGAGTATCTGAGATCTGTCAGCCTCCACCCACAACTACACAGCACTCAGATGACATGCTCCTCACAGCAGAAGCTGCAGCCACCTGGGGGTCTCAGGGAGGGATCACCAGTGTGGGAAGGGAAACAGAATGTCAGGGCTTTGTGGGTCTCCTTCGTAGACTCAGAGCTTTACAGCCAGAGGGGAACATCTGAGAAAATACTATAGCATGCACTGATAACATTTCTTCATTCTAGCAAACATCAGACCCATGAGTTCCTCTTAGAATGCTTGGTGTTGCCTTCAAATCTTGAGTATTGCTGCTTTGGCAAAAATGAGGCCATTGATCTCTCAGAATTGACATTTCTGTGGGTAGGTTGCTACTCTAAGCACCCAGGAGAGTGGGCACAAAGGCATGTCCTGACCTTGACCGTCCAAAGGGTAGAACTGAGCCCACACCCACCTAAATTTGCCGAGGAAAATTGTGTTCATGCTCTAAATTATCTGATGAGAATGCTAGCCAGTTAAATAAGAGACCAGCCTAGGTTTACAGTGTTTTCACTGCAGTATAGGCTGCATGTGTAAAGTAGTTTTGTTTCACACAGGCACGTATGGAGGATCTATTATGACATCACTGACGTTGAATTTGAACTAATCTCTTCGTTCTGGCCATTGCTGCCAACGGATATTCAAGCTGCATATGAGAACCCCAAAGATAAGATTCTAGTTTTTAAAGGTAACGTTGCCCATCACAGTTTGTGTCTCTGGATGCCTGAACTGGTCAGTGGCTTTTCTGGTACCAGGAACATAATATTCATGCACGGGCCAAAGGGAGAGTGCTTCTGCCGTGACGTTGGGTACCTGTTGTAAAGAAAAACTACCCAGGGGTTCTCAGTGACTGTGAAGACAAACATCATCCCAATTGCATGGGAGCTAAAAGAAACCTGCATGGTAAAAACTAAAAACTATCTTTTTTCTACCAAATGAAGGTAACCCACTTCCCTTTTATATTCCCTTTCCACTACAGTCACCAGATTTGGCAAATAACAGCACAAGATTACTTGAATTTCAGATAAAACACATAATGTTTTTAGTAGAAGTATGTCCCTTGCAGTATTTTGAATATACTTTTACCAAAAATTAGTCACTGTTTTTTAAAAAAAATTTAACATTTATTTATTTTTGAGGGACAGAGTGCTAGTTGAGGAGGGGCAGAGAGAGGAGACACAGAATCCGAAACAGGCTCCAGGCGCTGAGCTAGATGTCAGCATAGAGCCCAACACGGGGCTCAAACCCACGAACCATGAGATCCTGACCTGAGCCGAAGTTGGACGCTTAACCGACTGAGCCACCCAGGCGCCCCCAATTAGTCGCTGTTTATTTGCAATTCAAATTTAACTGGAATCTTATATTTAATTCAGCATTGCTACTTTTCATCTGGATTTCATCAGATTACTTGCCTTTGAGAATCCTTGGAGGCTGAAATTTAGGAGAACATGTGCAAACATAGTTGTCAGAGTTAGAGAAATGATCAATACAGTGAAACCAGTTGACATGCACACTCACGTGCATGAACACTATTAACTGTAGATGGATGTTATTTGTGTAAAACTAACGATTAAAGCAGCTCATGAAAGCAGTAAGAATAAATGGAGACATAAGATCACTAAATCTCTAGGCATTGAGCCTGAGAGATGACACATTCATTATTTTCAAACTGCTTTAGACAGCTCTTTTTCCCTCTAGGAAATGGATAAGATAATCACGTCCTCTCTTCCTAGATGACAACTTCTGGATGATCAGAGGATATGCAGTCTTGCCAGATTATCCCAAATCGATCCATACACTTGGCTTCCCAAGACATGTGAAGAAAATCGATGCGGCTGTCTGTGACCACAGCCTAAGAAAAACCTACTTCTTTGTGGGCATCTGGTGCTGGAGGTCAGTTTACAGACAATCAACCCCTTCATTTCATTCTGCAGAAAAATATCCACATAGCCTCACTTTAACACAGTTAGAAATAGAACTCACCTAGAGGCTTCTTAAAGCCAATTATGTGGGTGGATGACATTCACCAAACAAAAGAGTGTGTCAGTGAGTCTGAAGATCTTTCTCCAGCTTAAAAAAAAATAAATAAAGATAAGATGAAATAATAAAGCTTGTGAAGCCAACCAAATTGCCAATAACACAAACATATCTAGTGAAAACCTGTGAAAGCTCCAAGCTGAGTCCTTATTTGGTTTTTTTGTTTGTTTGTTTTTTTGTTTTGTTTTAATTCCGGCTTCCACACATCACCCTGTGCACATCACAGCAGGTGCAATCCTTAATCCCCGTCACCTCTTCTCCCATCCCCCACCCCCCACCCCTCCCCTGGTGACCACCAGTGTGTTCTTTGTAGTTATGAGTCTGATTCTTGTGGGCCCATACTTTGATTTAATAGTTCCCCAGGATAGCATCATTCTGCCTAACGATGTGGCTTTTATCCCTCATCTTTTCTTGTTTTCAAGACAATACAAAAGATTCAGCCAAACATAATTTTTGATATATTTTTAATTATAATTATTTTCAGAAAGAGAGAGAGAGCTGGGAGGGACAGAGAGAGAGAGAGAGAGAGAGAGAGGGAGAATCTGAAGCAGTCTCCATCCTCAGCACAGAGCCCGATGTGGGGCTCAATCCCACCACCCTGGCTGGGATCAGGACCTGAGACAAAATCAAGAGTCAGATGCTCAACCAACTGAGCCACCCAGGCGCCCCAACATGTTTTTAATTATTTTAATTGTAATTATTTATTGTAATTATTTTAATTATTGACCTGATAGTTTTCCTCTACTAGAGGCTACTTCCTCTCCACATCCCAATTTGAGTCCAAGCAGTGAAGGATTAAGTCCTCCCCACCAAGCAAAGATCCCCTGTAAACCTTTCAAACCCATGAATCCAGGTTTGATGAAGCGACCCAAACCATGGACAAAGGGTACCCACGGAGGGTGGTGAAGTACTTCCCAGGAATTGGTCTCCGAGTTGATGCCGCCTTCCAGTATAAAGGTAAGCATCAATGCCTAACTTTTAGGATACTTGGAAGACTTTACTGGATGTGAAAGAAGGTAGCGCAGAAACGTAGGTGTTTCCATTTTAATGTAATTTTACTATTCTTTTTTTAAATTTTTTTAACGTTTATTTATTTTTGAGAGAGAGAGAGAGAGAGAGATCACAAGTGGGGGAGGGGCAGAGAGAAAGGAAGACACAGAATCCGAAGCAGGCTCTAGGCCCTGAGCTGTCAGCACAGAGCCCGATGCAGGGCTCGAACTCATGAACCATGAAATCATGACCTAAGCCAAAGTCAGATACCGACCAAGCCCCCCAGGTCCCCTGTAATTTTACTATTCTGGAGCGCATGTAATAATAAACTCTAACCAGGCAGACGTTCTCACAAACTGAATTAGTAAGTCCTAAATGATATTCTCTATTATACTATTTCAAATCTATGCATAAAGTACCAAAATTAACTTTACTTACCATTGATCCAAGATAGTCGCTAAAAGACACCCCCTGAAGAGTTTGAAAAGCTCTATGTGTTAAAAATGACTAAGCACATGCACTGAACAGTGACTCTCAAACTATTTAGTGCATAGTTTAACGTGCACACTTGGGGTTTGTGTGAGAAACTACAAATTCTTCAGAGTTTCCAAAAAAGATCTAGAATTGTGGGTAAGATCCAGAAATCTACAGTTTTAAATGAACCTTGCACAATTTAATGTACCATTGTAGCTGGTATATCTTCAGACTTTGACAATGAACCATAACCTAGAACGTGGAGTGAGCAGGAGTCTACATTTTTTCTGAGTGACACCATCTTTTATTGCAGATAAATTTAACATAAAGCTTTAATACTTAAAATGGAGCAGAATGACTCGAGGAAAATGAGGATGTAGGGCCCAAGGCCATATCCACAGGATATGTGGCTCGCTAAGACACTGTTTTGAAACCTAGTTTGAGAACCTTTGGCATGAACCACAGTCTGGCTAGAAAGGTGGTAACTCCCTTGACATTCATGTTTCATACCTTGGCGTCTTCCTTGGGAAAATAAAAATAACGTTTTTCATGTGACAGCAGTAAAATAAAATATATCTCTATTATTGTAGAAGGTTCTTTTCTCTCCATAATGTCCAATTATTTTATTCTATACCCATTCAATTAAAAAGTGTGGAACCATTATATAGTTGTGCAAGGTAACATATGATCCCCTCTCTCTAGGATTCTTCTATTTCTTCCGTGGATCAAAGCAGTTTGAATATGACCCTAAGGCAAAGAACATTACCAGAATGATGAAAACCAATACTTGGTTTCAGTGCAAAGAACGATTAAACTCATCATCTGATTTTAGTGTCAGTGAGGAAGAAGTACACTCCGGAGGAGTAGAGATGTTTTATCGTACGAATGTAAACTTGCTTATTTTCAGTATTGTTCATGTGCTAAAAAAATATATATAGTTATCAATAAATTCATAGACCTAAAATAAACCTCAAGAGGTCTTTTCGTCTGAACTCTGCTTCACAGTGGAATAGAACTGTTGTTGAATGTAAGCTGCCCAACCTGGTTCTAAATATCTATTGCATAAAGACTCAACACATACTTTGAGCTGCCTGACTCTTTTTACAGGAAGTTATGATGTATAAGCAAAACTCGCACTGTATCGTAAGCCTACTTTGTGTTTGTGGACTTGGATAAGTAAGCCATGTGTCTTATAATAACTAAATACTACAGACATTTATTAAACCAATCTTTAGCATCCTATTTTGTCTGGACCTTTGCAGTTGGAGAGGCCGCATAAACTGCAACCCTCGTCTGTACCCATGCTCTGAACCCACTGAGAAATAACGTTCAATCCTAAGAGCAAAATGGCACCTTTTTTACTGATAGAGCATATGTTAGCAACTGTAACTGTGGGCAAGCTAGCTTTCTAATATCAAATTCTAGAATAAGACATAGACTCAAGTCATGGGAAGAACTGGAAAGAAGCACATCCCCACAAGAATGTGAGCCCTCTATAGGCTGCATGGAGCCCAAAGAGAAAGAAAGAGGATGGAGCCACACGTGCCCAGTTTTTGCCCCCAAATTCACTAATAAATAAGTTATTCCACCTGCCAAAGAGGAGTGATCACCTAGAGAAACCCAGGAGGTGTTACACAACAGGTGCTCCCCCAACAATTAGGAAACTAGAAGAAGCAGGAAAGTGGTGTTCCAGCCAACCACCCAAGCATAGGCCAACGCATGTAACCATTCCTTAGAGAGCTTAAAATCAGATTTTACACACACTGATCTCATGTACAAGAAATTTAGAGATTTCCTCCCTATGTTGAAAATCTATCTGTCACCTGAGCCTAAACCTATAAGTGGAAAGCTCCTGTCCTCTCTGCTACACCACTTATTTGTTGAGTTTCTAAATTCTTAATGCTTAGATTTTACCTTTACACCCTCAAAACTAAATGTTTGAATAAGCTCTTAATGAATTTTCTGACCCAGAAGATGAGAGGATGTCAGTTGAATTTGATTCTGATGAGATGATAGATTAAGCAGATACCAGCTGATAGAAAATATGCAGAGAAAATCTCAGGAATTACTACAACCACATTCCACCCCCCAACTTGAGTTCATTGTTCCCAGGTCCCTATTAGAAAAGGATATAGAAAAGAGCTATCACATGTTCAAAATAGAAAGAAAATTTTAAGAAGTATAGCTTAATACCTAGAATATAGTAGATACGAGGCTAGTCTTGGTGAAAACTAGTGCTGGAATAATCAAATATCCATATATACAGACAAAAAGAATCTCAATCCTTACTTCACACAGTTCACAAAAATTAATTCAAAATGAACCACAGATTTCTAGTAGAAACTTAAAGCTTCTAAAACTTCTAGTAGAAATATAAAACTTCTAAAAGAAAAAAGTTTTAAAAAAATTTTTGTGGCCTTAGATTAGGCAGAGATTTTTGGATAGGGCACCAAAGGCATGAGCCATAAAAGAAAACATTGATGAATTAAATTTCATCAATATTTAAAACATTTGCTCTTCCAAAAAATATTAAAAGAATGAAAATTCAAGCCACACACTGGGAGAAAATATTTTCAAAACATGTTTCTGATAAAATACTTGTATCCTGAATATTGAAAGAATTCTTGTAATTCAAAAAGAAGAAGACAAACAGTTCAGTTTTTTAAATGAGCAACATATTTGCTTTATGAGTGGCAAATAAACACATAAAAAGATGTTCAGTATCTTAATCATTTAGGAAATACTAATTCAAACCACAGTGAGACATCACTACATACCCAACAGAATGGTTCAAATGAAAAAGGCTGAAAATACCAAGTTCTGACAAGAGATAGAGTGACTGGAACTCTCTTGGAGTTAGAATAAAAAGTTGTATAGCCACTTTGGAAACTAGCTGGGCTAATCCTTATAAAGTTAAACATTCACTTACCATGTGACCTAGAGACCCCACTCCTAAATATTTACCCAAGAAAAATGAAAACACAGTCATATAAATGGAAGTACATGAAGTTCATGATTGCTTTATTTATGAGAGCTAATACTGGAAACAACTCAAGTGTCTATCAATCGGTAAACGGGTAAAGAGTGGTACATCCAGAGAGTGTAAAACTCACATGCAACAACGTGGATGAATCTCAACAGCATTTGGAAAATGAAAGAACCCAGACACAAAAGATTACATATCATATGATTCCTTTTATATGAAAAATTACAAAAGGCAAAACTGAAATGATAGAAGCTGATTGCTGCCTGCAGAGGCTGGAAGTAGGGGAAGGGACTGAACACAAAGGACCATAAGTGACAGAGATGTTCCATGTCATGAATATGGTGATGGTGACACTATGGAGCATATTTTTAGACACTCGGCATAAAATTAGTGAATTTTATTATATGTTAATTCTGCTTCAGTATCACTGATTTAAAAGAGTGGTGCAGGGGCGAGGGGGCTGGCGCCTGGGTGGCTCAGTTGGTTAAGCTTGGTTAAGCATCCGACTTCAGCGCAGGTCATGATCTCATGGTTCACGAGTTCGAGGCCTGCATCAGGTTCTGTGCTGACAGCTGAAAGCCTGGAGACTGTTTCGAATTCTCCCTCTCTCTCTCTCTCTCCCTCTCTCTCTCTCTGCCTCTACCCCACTCATGCTCTATCTCTTCCTTTCTGAAAAATAAATAAAAGTTAAAAAAATTTAAGAATGGTGTGGCATACTGCTTAGTGGAATCTCAGATGTTGGTCAAGCTTGTTTTGTGTCCTTGCACCTATTCTCAGATCAGTGATATATTATTTGTTATATTATATGTGTTATATATGTTATATTATATATGTTATATATATGTTATATATAGTATAATATTATATATTATATATTAAATTATAGATCCCATGATATTATAATTTGGGAATCATCAGATTTGCCTGTAGGCAGTTACTTTCTCCTTGATTTTCAAGAAAAATATTGGTCCACAGGTGAGAACAAGACACAACTATAAAAATAATCCTGTTTTAAACCCAACGGAATATCTAAAAGTAGTTTTCCAAGGAATATATATGACTATTAGAATTATATTAAACATTTATAAGAATAACCCAGAGGTCAGATGATATCACTCAGTCTTTGAAATTGAAATAAACTTGACTTCCAAACTCCTATGGGGATTCTAAGACCATCCACCAAGCAACTGGGGAGAAACCATTCTAATTCTTACTGTCCCTTGGCCAAGCCACTTCTGGGCACCCAGCCCCTGCTCCTCTGCCTGACCCCTGCCCTGTTGTGCTCTATGAGGAACCCACAATTCTATTATTTTTTTCTTTTAAGATGTAAAGCAGTGAAGCTGTAACTTTGTTTTATTATCTCTTAAAGGTGCCATTAGGGGCTCCCCTTTCTTGGCAAAGCAATTTATCAAGGTATGTTTCTCTCCTAGAGAAGAGAACCAGAATACATGTTCACTTTACTCCATAAAGAAAGCATGTTAATTTCCCTTTGCTAGATTGGAGGCTGGACAAGATTCTGGGCTCTGGAGCCAGAGTGCTTAGGCTCGCGGCTAAGTTCCTCCACTTACCAGCTGTGGAACTTGGGGCCAGTTACTGAGCCCTCTGTTCCTCAGTCTCTCCATCTGTGAGATGAAGATAGTAAGAGATCCAGGCTCAGAGTTGTCAAGAGTGTCCACAATTGGTACAGCATGCGGCATCAGGAGTTGAGGCGAATCAAGAGCTTGGTCAGATACTCAGTGATTTGTTTTCCCACTGACTCGTGACTAATACTTTGAGTGAGCCATGGCACATGTGGGGTGTTTGGGAACAAACTGCCCAGAGCCCTTCGTGAACACCTGAGCCCGAAATCTGAAGGAGCTCAGTAAGCAAACCATGTCTCTGGAAAACAACGCTCCAGGAAGAATGGTTCAGTGCAAAGGCCCTGAGGCTGAGTTGAATAGTGAAGGGGCTCCTGTGACCCGGGAGAACCTGGGGTCAGAGAAGGAGATTGAGGGAAGGAGACGAAGTTGTAGAAGCAGCAGGGAGACAGATCTTATAAGGTCTCATAGCTCACTATAGACTTTTAGAGTCTACAGAGATTTAAGAGGAGAAGCAACATTACTATTATTTGACCTGCATTGGCTGCCCTGTTACAGTAAACTGTAGGAGCCAAAGAGGAGAAGCAGGAGGCAGACTAGGAAGCTCCTGCCTCAGTCGAGGAGCTTGGTGGCCGCGAGACATAAGCTGAGGGTGTGTGATTGGAGGGAGGTGATTGCATGGGAGGCGACTGGATGTGTGCTGTGCTATCAACACAGGAGTCACGTATAACCCAACTTTTATTTCCGAACATCTGGAAGAACGGAACGTCCCCTCACTGGGGCCACGAAACCCTTGACGAGAAAATCCAGATGTGCCGTCGGCAATCAGATGCTCGGTCTGAAGTTCGGAGGCAAATCAAATCCTGTCTCTGTGTGCAGGCACCGGGTTGGATTAGGTCCCCCGGGCAATGACCCACAGAGAGATGAGAAGAAATTGCAAACTGACCCCTGGTCATTAACAGATTAAAGAGAAATGGTGTGGGACATCCCAACCCCCATGGCAATTGCACTTAGCACGTGGGCACATCGGTCCTGCTGGGGGCTCATTCTCCAGGCGGTGTGCCCAGAGCCTGCCTCTCATCCTGCGTGACATACCACGGCTCTCGAGCCCACTGGTGGACTGTCCACGTTAGCATGGGGGCACGTCTGTAGAACAGGGATGAGGACCAGGGCAACACCAGCCCCCAGCTTCCCAGATTTAAACAAAGCAGAACTCTCCAAAGTACACGAAGTCATTTATGTCAACCACGTACATCTTGGTTTTATTTAGTAAATTTATGAAAAGATAAATACATTTTTCATTAATCTGGAAAAATCTGCAAAACGATCAAGCTTCCCTCGTGCCGTGTTGAGGAGAGAACTCTTGTCCGTGCAGTGCAGGACCTCTGTCCCGTGCGTCCTTGGTAAACGGTCTGAGAGCCCAAATTCTGGCCCTGGGAGATGACTGAGACTTTAATAACTATTGTAAACTTGACTGACACTTTTTCTTTTTCTGTAAGAATGGAATTTTTTTTAAGAAACAGCAAAAAGAATCAATTCAAGACTTTACAATTAGAGGCAACGTTTCTTGAAAAACAAGAAAGCAAAATGAACCTGACTCCGCCATTTTCCACCCCAGTCTCTGCATTCGAGATAGAGAAACCGCTGGTCTCAGACCCCTGTCCCGAACGGCAAGAACAGTGGGTTATGGGAGTCACACACCTGCCGTGCCTGGTCACTCACTCACTGACCACTATCTCTAGCCAGTTCTACAAAGACTAAGTGATCACAATAGTGACCGTTGACCAAACACAACATGCTATTTGCTTTATGGCGTCTCGCTCGTCCTCACAGTCCCGTGAGAGCAGATGTTGTTGTTGTGTTCTACAAATGAAGACAGAAGGCTGGGAGGGGTCACCTTTCCCACCCAAGGCCACATGATAAGCATCAGGGTCCAAATCCTGCCCCATCTACTGGCCATCTTCTCCCAGAGTATGAGTGTCCCGGCACCAGGCCTGCCCCGTTCCCCGAAACAACAGAGTCCCTTACGCACGCTCACCCGCGTCCCCTTCAGAACGGGAGTGTCCTCTTCGGCCCGCACTTAGCACAGCTCTCGCAATGGGTTTCCGGGCTTTTCTGCAACACGTTTCACCAAAGTCTGATTTCACGGTTGCTGTGGTTTCTTTTCTCAACGCGTGCAAAGGAAACAGAAGGGGGCACAGGACGTTCCCCATTGAGCAACCCACCAACACACAGGCGAGAAGCGCTAGAAAACTGGGCTCGGCCGCACGGGCCCCGAAGACCCGCCTCAGACTGTCAGGGACCGTGGGGACCCCGTCCGTGTCTCAGCCGGCCCGCCTCTCAGCCTGGGCCCCCTTCACAGCAATACAAGGATCTAACTATACTGGTTTGCAAGCTGTTTGCCTAGAACTCCGTAAGCAAAGGATGACCACAGCGACAATCACAAGTTTGTACTTCACTGCCCGCTGTCACGTCCGTGATCTTGTCTGGTTCTCTGGACAACCCCGAGAGGTCAGGGGGAGAGTAGGTCCCTTGTGTGAAGAAGGAAGCTGAGACACCATCGTGTGCTTTGAGGCTTCGCAGGTGGAGTCCCCGTCCAGACACCTGGCTGGCACTCCCGTGTTCTTCTCCCTGGAACCTTCTTCCTGGCCTTCGGCGCCAGGAGGAGGCCCCCCGCCCCCTGAGGTGCAGCCCCCCGGGGCTGGGCTGGAGGTGAATTCAGAAGGCTTGGCTCCCTTTCACTCCCCGTGTTGGTGTTCCGTTCCCGGTTAGCAGCTCCAGTCCCTTGAGGGCACCTGAAGTGCCAGTGGCTGATGGCACCGCGCACAACACCTGGCCACATCCCCGGGACCCACCCTCCCCACAGAGAGACGTGGCACCAGTCTGCCGAGGAACATCACCTATGCCTCTGACATCTGCGAGGAGGGCACCACCTCCCCTCCTGGAAAACACAGAATGCACTTCCCGATTTCCGGCTTCGACGGTAATTCCCAACCTTAGACGCTCGCCCCGCTAACGACGACGCTTGACGGACGGGGCGCGTGATCGGCAAACGTGGATGGTTCCCGGTTGTGGGGGCTGGGCGACCAGGGGCCCGCACGGCCGTGTCCCGCTGACAGTTCTCTTCCTGGTCCTGCCTTCGTGTGAGCTTTCGGTTTCTCCAAGGGCAGTAACCCCATCGTCAGGGCTCCTCCCCCATGACTGGTCTCATCCTAATTACCCCCCAAAGGCCCCACCTCCCAGTACTGTCACACGGGGGTTAGGAGTTCAACACACCAATTGGGGGTGAGGGACACACACATTCAGCCCATAGCAATGCACAACTAGAACCGCCCTGGGAGCTTTGAAAATCGCCAACCGCGAGGCCCCTTTATGCCAGACCGATCTGGAATCTCGGCCAAGGCGGCCTGCGATTCTGCGTTTCCAGCGAGCTCCCGGGTGACGCTGATCCAGACTGGTTGAGTAGCACTGACTCCCTGACTCAGCGGTTCTCGATGTCACTGCTATGGGAATTACCTGGAGGCTGCGTCACAGCACAGGTTGTGGGGTCCCCACCTCCGGACCTGCTGATGCAGCCTGTCCTGCACCGGCCCGACTTCATCATTTCTAACAAGTTCCCAGGCATTGGATGCACCTGGACACCACACTCTGGAAACCACTAGAGTGTGCGTAGGTGGCCCACCCACCCACCACCCCTCCCACGGCCTCCTGGGCCCTCCCTCCTGTGCTGTCCTGCTAACCCCATGCTGACCACGGCCCTGCCGCCTGACAGCAGAAAGCACAACCATGGGAGGCAGGCAGAGGACCCCCCAGGAGCGCTGGCTACCCGGGGGTCCGTTTTGGGCCTCCACCCTGCTTTTGCCCTGCAGTGACCTCGCAGGCCGGAGGTCAGCATAGGCCCCGACCGGGTGTGGGGAGGCCTGTCGTGATCATCCCTAAAGGGTGCACAGCTGGCCCCACTTTACATAACTCGTTGGCTGGCCCTTCACCTAACTGTCTGTGACCTCATCACCATGCTCCTCGCCCTATAAAAGCCAGGAAGTAGGAAACTGATTCGGCAGAGGAGAGGGCTGGGGGGTGTCGCGTTGGACTGCTCTCGTCCGGTCGTGTCATTTTTGGGTTTCGAAGGGCCTTCTCCATGTGGACAGTACTTTTCTGTTCCTCCTCCGCGTCCCAGCAGCTCCTCCCCTTGGTCTGTTCCTGAGTCTGGCTCCATCAGTGCCTCCTCGGGATGAGGGATGAAGGTCCGGGCAGACAGGGATCCTTTGTGCCCCCATGGTCCCTCTGTGGGTGCCCCCAAACAGGAGCCAGATTCGCATATACTGGCGCTTCCTAAAGAGACAGCGTTCTGGCCGGCCCTGGGTTTGGGACAAGGGAGCGAGGGAGGAAAGGTGGTTGTGAAGCGTCTTTCCGAGAAAGGACCAACACCCACCTGAACGCTGAGGGCTCAGAAATCTGTTTGGAGCGTCAGGACCCTCGTTCAGTCAATTTGACAACCTTCTTGGAAAGGAAACTTGCTCACAAAAATCGTCTGAGGATAGAGGCAGAACGTTCCTTTCCGACTGGGGCGGGGCAGGGGGGTGATTCCTGATTGATTCTCCTGGCCCAGGGAGCCTGCCAGCGGTCACCCCCTCTGATTTTGCACAGACACATCCCCCCCACCCCCCGCCTGGCTCTGAGTGACAGGGGGAGGGTTCCAGCCCAGCCCAGGGTAACCAGCCAGCAGCCGCTGGCCCTGGCTCGGACTGGGCCCGTGCTAGCGAGGGTGATCTTCTCACGTCTCTAGAGCTCGGCTGCAGCCGTCGGGTTCTCCTCCTGTCCACGGGGTCATCGGGAAGAAAAGAGCAGGTGCAGTCAGTGAGGGGAGAAAGCCAGGTGATGGGAACGGGCATCCTGGGACCACTCCTGGGAAGCACAGACCTGCTAGCTCTCTCTGGACCTCGCTCTACCCTCCCCGCTGAGTAACCAGCCCATCACCTTCTGCATTCAAATCTTTGAACCTTCAGCATTATTTGCAAATCCCCATGTGCCACCTAGTGAGAACTTCCGTGAGCTGAAAATGTGCTCTTTCCTCTACCCCCAGGGTTGGGCGCCGGCTGAGTTAAGGGAGAAATGCAAACATGTGTTTCTCCTATTTCAATCTTCGTGGGAACTACAAGGGGAATTTGATAAAATGTGGATTCTGCTGCAAGATGGCCAAGTGTGGGGCCTGCGATTCCTGGAAGAACGCTGCGTGAAAAGGGTCTGTTCTCCAGAACTGGTGTCGTGTGTGACCCTCACAAAGCACCAAGAGCGAACATGGGAGAAGTTTTAGAAACATTTTTTCCTCTCTACACAAGACACAAGCCCAGAAATCAAAACGGAAAATCTGAAAATGTGATGAAATACAAATTTAAATTTCTCCAGGGCAACAGGACTATAAACAGGAGACAACAGAAAAAAATTGCATATGTGAAGGGATTGTTTCCTTTATTTAATTCTGAAAGCTCTCTTAACATAAGTAAGACAAAGACCTCAAGGGGAAAATGGTCCCACGACCCCCCCCCCCCAATCCTTTCTGGCCAGTGGAAGGAGGGCTTATGTATGAGCCTTAGCTCAATCTCACTCATAATTAACGAAATAAGAAAAAAAGAGAAAAGCACTGACATACTTTTTTTTCTACCTCTCAGTCGAAATCCTTTGTTTGCTTGTAATACCTTAACATATAATGTTGACAAGAGTATGGGATAAAAGCTGTTCTCATGTCCTGCTAGTACAGATGTAAGCTGTCACAATGTGCTTGATGGGCAATTAAAATAACACATTTTTCTTGGGGTGCCTGGGTGGCTCCGTTGGTTAAGCATCCAACTTCGGCTCAGGTCATGAGTTCGAGCCCCGTTTGGCTCTGTGCTGACAGCTCAGAGCCTGGAGCCTGCTTCAAATTCTCTCTCTCCCTCTGTCTCTCTGCCCCTCCCCCACTCGTGCTCGCTCTCTCTCTCTCTCTCTCTCTCAAAAATAAATGATAAACATTAAAATTTTTAAAAAAATCTTTTCCTAAGTGTTGGTCAAGAAACTAATACCAGAGCTACCTCTGGGCAGGGGAGTTTGGGGGAAATCCAAGAGACAGACACTTTCAAACCAAAAAGAAGGCTCCAGGGACCGCAGGGGCAGAACTGGACAATCAGAGCTCGTGGTCACTAATAGCAAGGACTCAGTAAACGTCGGCTATTGCTGTTTTTTCCTCTTTATTTTTTTATCTTTGTGTGCAAAAAAAAAATGTTTATGGTAATGGGGGACTAAGTTATTTGTATTGGCCTTCATACTGGAAATGAATGGATAAACTAGTTTTAAAATGTTGTCAGCCCTTGGGGCGCCTGGGTGGCTCAGTCCATTAAGCATCCAACTACAGCTCAGGTCATGATCTCAGGGTTTGTGAGTTCGGGCCCCGTGTTGGGTTCTGTGCTGACAGTTCAGACCCTGGAGTCTGCTTCAGATTCTGTGTCCCCCTTTCTCTCTGCCCCTCCCTCCCCATGTGCATGCTCTCTCTCTCTCTCTCTCTCTCTCAAAACTAAACATTAAAGAAAAAAAATTTTTTAAATGTTGTTAGCCTGTCAAATACATGATAGGACATCTCTTAAAACACCTGTAAATTACTCCGTGGCCAACAAACCAAATGCTACAAGGCCAGGCAGGTAAGGTAGACATGTGGGTGGGGGCATGTGTATTATTTGGGACATGGGTGACATTGTGAGAAATTGGAAAGAATCCCGGACGAGGCAAACATTTACGAGACACAGCATGGGCTCCCAAAGGTAAACTTCGTTCTCCCTTCACAAAGGGATCGAGGTGTTGGCCACTTCTCCTAATTCATATTAAATTAAATAGAGAATTCTAAGTGCTCAGAGCTACCAGGCAGGCGACGTAGCTCAAGTTTGTCCTCAGACAAATGAGGGCTCCATGCAAACTCCCAGGTACAAGCTCCCAGACCTTGGAAAAGTGATTCAGTCTTTACGTGTCTTCATATTCACGGTGAAGATCATAAAAACACCCCGTCTGCTGAGCTGCTGCGAAGGTCAATGGTAGAAACCTGTGAAATGGGGCGCCTGGGTGGCGCAGTCGGTTGAGCGTCCGACTTCAGCCAGGTCACGATCTCGCGGTCCGTGAGTTCGAGCCCCGCGTCAGGCTCTGGGCTGATGGCTCGGAGCCTGGAGCCTGCTTCCGATTCTGTGTCTCCCTCTCTCTCTGCCCCTCCCCCGTTCATGCTCTGCCTCTCTCTGTCCCAAAAATAAATAAAAAACGTTGAAAAAAAAAAATTAAAAAAAAAAAAAAAAAAAAAGAAACCTGTGAAATGCCAATATATGGCAAAGAAATGGTATCTTCTGTCAGAAAACAATGGTAATAGAAGTTATTTGGGGCTACTTTTCATCGTCCTTCCATTTTTGTGACAGTGGAAAATGGGCAAGTCTTCAGAAGGAATTTTGTACCCCAGGAGCCAAGGTGTCGCCACCTGGCTTTCCATCCACCAGCTGTGTTTCCTCGCTTTGCCACCAGATGGCAGTGGCCTCCCAGAACGTTTGAGCTGGAAGGACGTGAAGTGGTGACTCTGGTGTTACAAATCCAGCCTAGAACCATGCCACATTAACAGGGTGGCACATCCAAGAGAAATCGTTGCCTTACTAGTTAAGAAATTCAGGGCCGCTTCCTGAAATTCAAGGCCTGAGGGGATGATGTCCAGAGCAGTTCATGACTTTTTCCATAGAAGTGCTCACTCAAGTGAAGTGAGCTTGCTCCTACCACAGGGCCTTTGCCCTTACAGTCTGTGTTCCCAGATCCTCTCACCCCAGGCGCCGGTGCAGGTATTCACTAACGGAAGTCCCAGGGGAGAGGGGTTGGCTCTGTCCCTACCACTTCCCCAACCCCAAGAGCTTTGCCTCTTATACAAGAAACGTCTCGATAAATCACCTTCAGATGAAAGTTACACAAATACCTGAGTTCTCAAAAGTTGCTCATCCCCCAGCTGAAAACACTTCTGCTTTTCCTCCAGAGAGCAAATCCAAGTGAAGAGAGACTGTCCACCAGCCTGGGGGGGGGGGGGGGGAGGGGTTGCTGCAATTGCTCCCCACCCCTTACCTGTGCGAACCACATCTCGCCTCCTACCATCCCTTGAGCCCCCAGTGACGATTGCAAGGCTAAACTAACGGGAGATAATGGGGTGAAGTCGGGACCCCTTTTTCTCCTTATCAGTAACATGGCCTTTAATGGACTCATCTTGGAGAGAAAGTGGTCACCGAAACCAGATGTCTCCTTCGTGGGGTCTTTTATCTACATCTGGATATCTTCCAGATGCTTCCAGCGCAGCTGACTTCACTGTCTTCTTCCAGAAACCGTGCCTGCCTTCAGCACCCCCATGACAGTCCCTCAGGTCACCTCCCTCTTGGGATCTGCTCACTCAGAGTCACCGCCCACCTCAAGCATGTGTCTGTCCTTGTCTCCGCTCTTACCGCCATCACACAGCCTCCTGGCCCCACCGTGTTTCATGTAGACTTCTCCCACAATGTCCAGTCCTCACCACAGTGAATTCTGAGCCAGCTCCAAGGACCAGAAGGTCCTTGAGGGCCGTACATATCTTACTCCTTTGTAGGGATCTTTTTTATGCCTGGCCCTGAAAAATGGATCTGGAGCATTTTGATGCCATAATTGGTCCCCATTACCTACCAACCAAGTAAATCCCAAGCCGACTTCCCTGTCCTCAAGGTCACCAGCATGTCCCTTAATTACTTGCCTACATGTCCCATCCACTCCCAGCCTGGCTGAACACCCTGGGTGTCTACCTCATGCCCCTGGAGAAAGGCCCTTGAATGATTAATGCATGAGGGTAGATTGTACTTAAAATGTTAGAGTATTAGTTAACAGGAAGGTTCTAGAGCCAGACTGCCTGGGTTCATATCTCCCTCCCTCCACTCTCTCCAAGGCTGTGTGACTTGGGAAAGCATTATTTTACCCTCTCTGTGCCTCAGTTTCCTCACTGGCAAAAAGACGCTAATAATGGCACCTTTCTCTTAGGTTTTCATTTATTTTTGGAGAATTAGGTTAACATGTTAAAGCTCTGGAACAGTCCTGACACACAGTAAGCGTTCAGTTGATTTCTAAGTATTACTGAGTGTGTGCTGTGTGTCAGCGTTGATGCTAGGAATGACGGGTGGTGCATCTCATCCTACAACACCGCGGGAGGGAAGCAGGCCACGTGTTCCCACCTCCCCATGGTCGGGAAGCACGGAGCACGGACTGGAGTCCAGGGCTGGCCCTTTCCGTGACGCTCCCACTTTCCAAACCGGTCCACGGCCACGCGTGAACCACCATCCTATAATTTGGCCCTTTTACCTTTAAGTAATAGCCACATAAATGTAAACCTCATTTGCCTGCCACAAATGAGATCGAAAAGTTGGCCAAGTCTCCTACTTTGTATTAAACTAAATAGAGAATTCTTAAACATTTGTTATCTACCCTCTAAAAATTCTGACCATTACACAGGACTTGGCAAGCAGTATGTGCCACACTGCTTAGCCTGTTTTTTCTTTTAATTTTTTTCAATGTTTATTTATTTTTGAGAGAGAGAGAGAATATGAGCAGGGGAGGGGCAGAGAGAGAGGGAGGCACAGAATCCGAAGCAGGCTCCAGGCTCCGAGCTGTCGGCACAGAGCCCGACGTGGGGCTCGAACCCGCGAACAGTGAGATCATGACCTGAGCCGAAGTCGGACGCTCAACCGACTGAGCCATCCAGGCGCCCTGGCCTGTTTTTATCCGTATGAGCTTGACCAGAGTAAAGTCGTTGGTCTGCTGTGTAACGACAGCGCTATAACAATGGCACGGTAGTTAACAATACTGGACACTTAAAAAGTGGTTACGAAGGTGGCTTTCATGTGATGAGATCTTTGCCACACCTAAAACAAGAGTGGCAAAGCAAAATGAAAAAGAATAAAAAGTGCAAAACAGTAAAAGTGGGGCAGGGGAGGAGGGCGCCAGAACGGTGTGGGTAGGGAACACGGGACTCGGCGCGTAGCACCTGCCTTCTAGGCTTCTGTAGCTTTGCGGATTCACCGAAATCCCTCACCTACGAATAAAGCCACGTGTTCCTCCTCTTCTCCCTCCACACTGGAGGAAGAATAAAATTATCAACTGTGGAGATAAATTGTGAGAAATGGACTCTACACATCAACACTTTAATTACTGTTTGAGGAAATTAATCCTAACTTGCATTCCTACCGGAATCTAATGGTAACAACGCCGGACCCCTCCGAGAAGGTCTGTTGTTCAATTCCAACCCGCTCACTCCTGCCCAGGGACACCGTGCTTCCTCGTAAAACTGCAATTTCCTGGACGGAGTTATTCTCCAGAGAGGCACAGGGTTCCTCGTTTGGTGGGCACATACTTCGGTGCAGAAGCAGTCCGGAAACTCTTCTAGGAATGAAAGGTCGAACGCTTCCTCCTGTGCAGACTAGAAACGAGGGGGGCTTGAGGGAAGGCCAGGCCTCCCCTTGCGGCTTGCAAAGTCCCACATGCTGAGAGTTTTGGGGTGTTCCCAGGGGTCAGCCTGGTCCCACACAAAAACAGGCGCTTGTGAGGTGCACGTTGACCGAGACTTCATGCGGGATCAGCGAACGGCCTGCACACAAATACAATCCAGGACCGCAGGCAACGGTTACGTCCGCTGTGAACTCAGGCATTGACCCACATCCGTGGCGTCTCCTTGCCGAGGAAGGGCGTTCGGCACCACTTCTGTCCAGCAAGCTCTGCTTCCCGCTTTGGGTAGCCAAGGTGATCTGGGATGTTTGCGGTGCAAATACCAGGAGGGTTTACAATCTCTGTCCACCTAAGGGAAAGTCAAGCACAGAATACGTTGTATGTTTTCTTTGGTCTCCACGTATTTCTCTGTCTCTTTGGTCGCTTCATGGACACTTTCGTTGTTTGGTATCATGCTGTTTAGACTCCACGTGTTTGTGTTTTTTCCAGTTCTTTTCTTGTGATTTATTTCTAGTTTCATACACTTGTGGCCAGAAGAGAGTCAAGACTCTGGAAAGGCCATTTGCTTCCAGGAAGAAGCCGGGGGAGCCAGGGTGGTCGTCTGGAATGCCCCTGCGGCAGGCCCAAGACAGGAGGCCGTGATGCTCTCTGCCAAGGGCGCAGGAGGCCGGGCCGGGGGACCGGTCACCTGTCTGCCAACCCTCTCAGCTCCTCGGAGCTCATTCCCTGCTAACTCGTCCTTCTCACCACCCTGGCTCCCTTCCGGGAGAACCCGGGCAGCCAGGCTGTCCCCAAGGAACAGAGGACAGAAAATGGAGCAATGGTACCGCAGGAGACACACAGGGGACCAGAGCCATTGGGAAGGCAGCTCGAAGGGCTGCGAGACGCTGTGCGTGTGGGGCGTTCAGGTGCAGAGAGAAAGGACCATCTTTTCTCTTTTTCAGAAAGTGCGTAAAGGACCTGCCGGGAGAGCATTAACATGGCAGCCTTAGAAAGCTGTGCAGCATGGCTGGCCGTCGGCTGGCTGGCTTCTAGAAACTTACATTTTGGAAGGATTCCCTCCATTAATGGATAAGAAAGCCCTCCGGGCTGGAACCGTGCGAACAGCCTGGCTTACGCGGAACACCCGCTTTCCTTCTGGGATTTGAAAGCACGCCTGGCAGAGGCAGGCAGAGGGGGCTCGTCACCCACTCTTCCAGGAGCTTCCCGGGTCGACAACACGGCACGCGTATTGCGAGGAGATTCCAGAGGGTATTATGGGACTCCACCGGGAAGTACCCTTGCAAACGTGCACCTGGCTCCCCCTGGACGTGGCCTTTCCACCTTCCCCTGTGCTGACTTTTCTCTGGAACAAATCACAGCCATGAGTACGACTCCGAGCAGAGCCCCGTCCCTTCCCTGCGACTCGTGGAGCCTGGGGGTGGACACGGGGGTCCTCCGACCGCCTTGCTGTGCTCTAGACACGCAGGGAGGTGCTCATGGCCGTAAAACCAAGTAGATCCGAGCTACGAATCTGCAGCTCAGGTAGAAGGCTTGGACTCCACACATCAGCCAGACAGTTCATCTATGTCCCGGGCATGTGAGGAAACAGGAGGAACGTTTGTAGCAATTGGAGAAGGGGTGTTTTGCCCTTGAAAAGCACCATGTAGTGTATGATCCAGTCTTAGCCTCAAGCAAAGAAAGTTGCTGCATAAGTTAAATGCTAGTTACCAGAAATGATTTTCCCGGAGGTAGAATCAAAACTAGAAATATAAGGTTCCTCCTTGCTTTTTCTTTTTCTTTTCTTTTTTTTTTTTTTTTTTTTTTTTTTTTTTTTAGTCCCTGCCTGCCTGTTAAAAGGCATTTAGTAAAACTTGGAGTTAAAAGGGTTCTCAGGGGCCATTAATCTCCTATCCCTATAGTAATACTCTAGAACATTCCTCCCTTACACTCAGGGCTTCTCACATTTTCCCTCAAAGCTCCCTAAGGAAATATTTCTAATTGACAAAGAAGTAGTTACAGATGTCGTACAAATGAGATTTGCGAATATAGATACCTCCAAACAGGCCTGGTTTTGCTTAAAAATTCCTCTGAGTTTGGCTTTTGATTGCATCGTGTGTCTGTTTTTCCTTAACGTAAAAACATTATAGATTCAGGCCTAACCTGGCGCATGTGTGTTGCTGTGGGGGTATTAATAAGCACAGTCTGAAGTAAGATACATTCTTGTAACATTTTTCCTAATTAAAAACTACATCAAAGTACAAAGGAAAAGGAAACAGTCCCACATAAACTCTCCCAGCTCTCGTGGTAACCGCATCTAATATCTAGGTGCCTGTCCTGGAAATTCTTTAAAGAAAAAAAAAAAACAATTATAATATATAGTGATACATTAGGGGCGCCTGGGTGGCTCAGTCGGTAAAGCGTCTGACTTCGCTCAGGTCGTGATCTCATGGTTTGTGAGCTCGAGCCCCACATGGGGCTCTGTGCTGACACCTCAGAGCTTGGAGCCTGCTTTGGATTCTGTGTCTCCCTCTCTCTCTGCCCCTCCCCTGCTCATTCTCTCAATCTCTCTCTCTCTCTCTCTCTCTCTCAATAATAAATAAATGTTAAAAAAAGTTTTAAATATATAGTGATACATTCTAGTTGTGAAAGAAAGAAAAAGAAAGAGAGGGAGGGAGGAAGGAAGGAGAATTACAATTTCGATGGAAGGAAGGACCTGGAAATCTAACTTTGGAAGACCTCAAGATGGGATAGACAGAAGATTAGATATAATAACCACGTTTCCATTGTAAAACACACCTTTCCAGTAAGGATCCCAGTTCTTTAGCTACAGCATGACAGAGTCTAGAACACTAAGAAGGGATGTCTGCACAGTTATCACCTCGATGCCTTGTTAATGTCAGGTTAGGCGTCCGTATGCTCTTTAGTTAGCCTTACTCAGCGGCTGTCAGCAGTCATCGCACAGGTGAAGAACACATTTGGAAATTTATTTTCCACTTCTACAAGCAGGTCTTTCCAAGGGACTCGTAAGAAAATAATTGTGCCTGTGAGACTATTCAACTCTGTGGTTGGCCACATAGAAGACCCTGGAGGGTTTCAAGGGCCAGAAAGAAGTGAGGGTTACACACGCACACACACGTGCACATGTGCGTGCATGCACACAGCGAGTAGAACCATGGGGAGGGCGAAAATCCTACTGGACAACAACCTTCCACCAGACATCTGGCTTATGGGCCAGAATTTACTCCAATGCTGGATGCCTGCAGGTAGCAACAGTGCTCAAAAGACACGGAATGTTTGCCACGGAGAGGTCCAAGCTGTACTCATGGTTCTGGTATTCAGCAACGGGTGAGCGTTTGCAAGCCACCGCTCTAAGCCTGCTTTCCTATCAGGAAACTAGGTATAACAATGCTCACCTAGAAAGACTAAAGTTATATTTTAAAATGCCTGGAACATAATAAATACTTAATATACGATCGCTCAGAGGGTTGTTATGCTGGTAAATAAAACAGTACACGTGAAAGCACTTTGTGATCTGCGTAGTTATCTGAGGCTGGGAAGAAGCCAAATCTTGCCAGAATGCTAATGTTTAGAACTAAGAATTACATTGGATAAGGTCCTCACTGACTCAGGAAGGCAAACAGATTTCTCCTGGACGAACAACTCCAGTCACTGAGGGGCTGTTTCCTGGAGTGCTGCCTTGTGGAAAAAAATCCTGAAGTCATGTCCAGACACACAAAGAAAGGGTTTTGTGAGAAATCAGTTATGTCTTCCAACAACACAGAAGGGAAGAGACTTACAGCATTCGCGTCCGGCCCTGCAGTGTCAGACCGTCTCGAGGAACATGTTGGACCTGAAGCCTACCGCTGGCGCCCACGGAAAGGCACCCGCCTGCACCCTGGCCCCTGATCTGCAGCTGCTCCACTTTGTGATGCAGAGAAAGTTTTCATGAACAGAAAATGGCAACCATAAACATCAGACCTGCAAGGTGCATATGCTGCACGAGAAACCCACGATATTGCAACCCTTTCAGGTTTTTCCAAGTGTGTAATCTCCACCCCTTCTTTTCACTCCCTCTCTACTCAGATCCTAATTTTTTTCATTAAATCAACAGTTTACATTTTTTATTATGTAATGATCATCTACTTCCAAGTCAAAATAGTTTAATGTGAGTAACTTTCCATTTACATACAACTTTTGTTCCTAAAAAGGTTTTTTTCTAAAAGTTAGTTGTTGCTTTACTTTTCATTGCTTAGTTTTCTATGTGCCCATTCCAAGTTTTTTCAAATGTGCCAGCCGATTCGATGTGTGCCTATTGACAATTATCCAACTCAAATCTTATCTAACCCTTTAATTTAGCTCTACTTTTCTTCCCTGAGGTTGAAACTGCCCATACTGACCTTAATGGTAGGTCTCTAGCCTTAATGCTCAGCTATTTTTCCCTTCATTTCTCTTCTGAGTTGGCTCCTCTACCTCACAGATACCATTTCTTTCTCTTCCTTTACTCTATCAATTCACTGAACCATATTCTCCTGTAACTTCCTGAGACAGGGAACTCCCTCCCTCTACCATCCTGTCCCTTTACCAGGCCTTCTCCTTCACGTGCTTTAGGGCACCAGACAGCCCCTCCTCCGGGAAGTTTCTTGATTCCCACAGCTAGGGTTTCCCCCCACGTTCCACTCCCTTGGCACAGTGACTGGTACTTGTATCATCACATTTATCAAAAGTCTTTCTCAAGACAGGAGGCCAGGAAGTCCACAACCAAGTGATCAGAGTTGGCACAATCTGTGTGCCTTGAGGTGACAACCAGCTCATACATGATGTTGACCTTCAGCATCCTTTGGCCTTGAAGAGTAGACAAAAAGGAACAGCCCTCCTCCACTGTGTCTGAGAAGAGGACAAAATGAGTAAGCATGAAAACCTAGAAACCAGGTGGGAAACAACAGAGCCTTAAAGACAAGAATGATCTGGCAGAGTTTGCAAATGGTGGTGTTGGGCAAATCCCAGGAACCGAGTCACCAGCCCTTCCAACCGCCCATGAACGCTACCATTGGGCCTTTTCTCATGCCCTGTCATCAGATCTGGGTCTACATCCAGATGGGGGATACTGACCTGAGCAGAGGACCAACCAGAGAGGAAACATGAGCATGTCATGGTTCTGGGAAGGAAGCACTATGTCGAAAGAGTGAAGGAGCAGATTCGTTTATATAGAAGAGTGCATGAAAAAGTAATGAGATGAAGAAAAACCTCGGTCGCCAAAATCCCTGTTAGGGAAAGCACTACATTCGTCCTGGAACAAACATCTTCAGCACAGCTGAGACTCACCCTCAACCTGTGGGCACACGTTCCAGAAACAAGAACTGATTGCTTGGTTGCTGTGTATGTAGAGAAGCTAGAGGTTTAAAGTTCCCTTCCAGGCACATGGGTGACTCGGTTAAACGTCCAACTTCAGCTCAGGTCATGATCTCACGGTGCGTGAGTTCGAGCCCCGCATTGGGCTCTGTGCCGGCAGCTCAGAGCCTGGAGCCTGCTTCGGATTCTGTGTCTCCCTCTCTCTCTGCCCCTCCCCTGCTCACGCTCTGTCTCTCTCTCAAAAAAATAAACATTAGAAAAATTTTTTTAAAAAGTCTCCTTCAAAAAAAGATTCAGAGAACTCCCAAAAGGGGCCAGAAAAGGAAGAACTGAGGAGAATCGTATATCAGAGGGTTACACCATAACCAAAAAAGACTTTGATAAAATACTATTTATTCACAACATTATAACTAGACATCTGTACCTCTTAATCCCAGACAGCATAGGGAATATAACCAATAATATTGTACTGATGCTGTTTGGTGACAGATGGGGATGACATTCGTCGCGATGAGCCCTGAGCAATGTATAGAATTGTTGGGTCCCTGTGCTGTGCACCCAAAACGAATATAGCATTATATGTTCATTGTACTTGAATTTTTAGAAAGGTGAAAGAAGTGGACCTCTATGTGTCCTCCCTTTTCCTGGGTATTTTAGAAGAAAACTGTAGGGTAAGCAGTTGTTTGCCAAAGTTTAAACTCCTGTCTCCTTAGAGACGTTCTGAGACCTTCTGAGTCCTGTGATCCTCGGCCTTTCGTGGGACCAGGCGCGTGATTACACCTCAAGAACTATAATAACAACAAGCGCGAGACATAATTATAAACCCAAAAGTGGCGGCTTCGTCTCTGCTGCTGGGGCTTATATTCTTCGCCCAAATTGCTTCAAACTGCAAGTTAGCGTTTTAAAAAAGATCCTGGGTTCTCCAGGGGGAAAAAGCAAATATTTCTGGGTTCAGAACACGATTCTGGTTCTAAGGCAATCTTTTGGCTGCTATAGTTGGATAGAATGAGTATTTGCTAAACTGCTCTCTGCATTCATCTTACAGGGGTGGGACAGCAAAGGTGAGTGAAACGTGATTTCTGCTTTCAGAGAACTCATAATCTAGTTTGGGGCTCAGAAATACAATCAATAACCCAAGCAGAATGGAGATAAACGTACTGAAACAGAGTTTTGTGGAAAGGCTACCTGATAAGACACATTTGGAAAGACACGTTCACTGCAAATCTGAAGCCTGTCTCCTGGGTGCTAGTCTATCCTGTTTTCTTCCTATCAAAACACGAGGACCATATCAGCAGGCTTGTGGAGAGAAACAACCTTGACAACAGATGATGACTCCCCAGAGAGGAAGAATAAGGCCGGGACTAAGAGGAGGAGTAGGACTCCATAGAGGCGACCAGCCTGGAGGTCAGATGAATTTGCAGTGGAAGCCAAAGTGTGGCCTCACCCCTGGAGAGGTCACAGGGGGTCGGAAGACACAGCAGACCCCAGAAAGTGTCCCTAAGGAGGCATCTCTCGCCCCCGCCGCCAACATTTCATGCGGGTGAAATCAGGTTCAGATGAACATCAGGGAAGAGAAAGATGTCATCAAGGGCAATTTGCCTCTTTCTCGGGCTGTGCGTTGGTGTGATGATGATGGTCCTGGGGACCAACCCGGCAGGGCGCTGTAAACGCAGCCTCCGAGGCCGGAGGTGAGGCGCACACGCCAACAACTTCTTTCCGTCCCCGAGGGCTCCAATTTCTCAGGAATGCACAGCTTCAACAGAGCCAAGGTTCTATTCTTGGTACTAGAAACACAACAATAGGTCAGTACAGGAAACGTCAAGAAACGAAACCCTCCATGTTTATCCCTCACCTCCAAGGTCAAGTTCAAGCGCTGCCTGGTGTGCTCAAGACTCCCGCCATCAGGCTGCTGGCCTCTTCTGCCTTGCGTCCCACTGCTCTGCTTGCCCTGTGGCCTCGTGAATTCTGGGTTGTCACGTTCTTGCACCACCTCATTCTGTCCTCTCCTTAGCCTGGTTCCTGCTGCCCATCCCAACACGCCCAGGAAGGCTTCCCTGACCTCTGCGACGATCCCACGACAATAACAGCCCGCATCCACCCTTGACTCCGGTTTCAATCGCCCTTTTGCAGGACCACCTGTTGGCCCAGCTCTTGAGCTGCTCCCCTGCAGAGCCAGGTCCTGTTTACCACCTGTGACTGGTGCAAGGCAGGTGGTAGTTAAGTGAATGAGCAACTGGGGTATTTGTAAACTTCAATCAAATATTCTCTCACCCTTCGTTTTGGCTGGCATGAACATCCCGAGCACCAGGGACTGTAGGGACACCCAAGAGAAAAGAAAAAAGAAAAAGTGAGCCCATATCCTCAAAGAGGATGCTTCTTAATTGTGCCGTGTGGGTGGGTGGAGGCAGGAGAGAGAAATTTAGAGTATGTTTGGGTTTTTTTTAATGTTTATCTTTATTTTTGAGACAGAGAGAGACAGAGCATGAGCGGAGGAGAGGCAGAGAGAGAGGGAGACACAGAATCTGAAGCAGGCTCCAGGCTGTGAGCTGTCCACAAGGAGTCTGACGCGGGGCTCGAACCCGTCAACTGTGAGATCATGACCTGAGCCGAAGCCGGACGCTCAACCGACCGAGCCACCCAGGTGCCAGAAATTTAGGGTATGTTTAAAAGACTGGGAAGGAAAAATGAAGGGGATAAGAGCAGAAAAACAGGGAGTATTCTTGTAAGCACTCATTACGCCCTGCTCGCGTCCTTAGCGGTTCTGAGCATGTGTGAAGGACCCCAGTCAAAAGGGGTGAAATTGGAAGACTTGTGCAGATAAATTAGATCTTATGATTATAGTAATTAGCATCTGTGATATTGAATTATAATTGTACCTTGTAGATGAACATAATGTGCAATGGTGCATAATATGTCCTATATAGTATATGTATCGCTGTGTAATGACAGCAAGCCCCACCCAGAGCTCTCTGCACACCGTCTACACACCCCGTCTCGTTCCGTTTGTACAACGTGGAGTGGACTCCAATATCCTCAGTCCGTGGTGAAGAAAGTAACGCTCAGAAAGACTAGCTTTCCCCAAACCAGACAGCTGTGGCACCTGCCTGTCTTGTGTGCATCCAAATAGCCAGAGAAATCAATACCTTCATTAACTGAAACGTGCCATCACTGTGCCTAAACGCACTTGCCCAAGAAGTAGGTGTTCTGGAAAGAGCTTGCGAGGACTACTGTTTTCTTACAAACACGTCGCCCGTGTCTCAGACCAACTAGTCCTTCCCAAAATGGAATGTTGCCCTCAGTTAGAACCTGGTTAATTGTAAGGGAATCAAAACTACTGAAGTGTTTCCTTTGAACCTGTCCCAGATTATTAGGGAAAGGGCTTATAAAACAAAATGAAGACTTTATGTAACCATTCTCTGGGTCTTGAGAAACCATTTACTGACAGAAGCACTCTGGGATTACCGAATGGAGAGAGTTAGGGATCTGTCCTCACAGAGAGTAAAATAAAATTATTTGAGAAGCTGGATGAACACAAAATACATTTGCAATTGCTGTGAACACTGCTCAGGAAAGTCTGAGGTCAGGAATCACTAAGATTATGCGGTTTAGGACAACGAGGCTTTATTTCCATGCACCTCCTTTAAATCACCACCACCCACATTGTGCCTTCTTCACCATTTCCCTTCTTTAAAAATGCAAACCTTCACATTCAGCTACTTGAATCCTATCTCTGGAGATTTTTAAATGACTGCATTTGTAGAATTTCGATATCTGATTTTGTCTATTCTTTGGGCAGAAGCACTAAGCATCATAAAGGCCCCTGGGAGCAGGAAGGGTGGGAGTTGAGGTATTTGGAGTCATTATTAGCAGATTCGGTTCACGCTGGGCCCACAGCGTGAGTTCCAGGGACTCTGGCCTCTGTCTGCATCCGACGACCCAGCTCTCCTTCTCCTCCCTGCAGGGCTCACTCAGAGGAGGAATTTTCCACCTGGCCCACAGCTCCCAGCCCGGTGCCTTCGTAGCAGGAAGGGGGGTTCTGTTCTGGCTCCCACGCTGAGGTCGGTGGGGGGCTGGGTGTGTGCCCCTGGCTGGCGGTCCTCCTGCACATACTCCTGCTGCGTCCACGGGAGCCTGGGGGTCATGACCACCCCACCCGCACCCCATACACTTGGTACTCATGGGGTCCAGACTCCCCAGATTGCAGAACTCATAGATGCAGCGCCCACGGGGGCATCTGGATGTCCCTCTGGGGATGTACTGATGTCCCCAGCTGTCATGGGTCCTACGGCAGATGGCCCTCAACGTGGGCTCTGATAGGAAGAGCTGTCCCCTTCCAGCCACCCAAGACTGGCCCGTGGGGAGGGCAGATATCGAGGCTCAATGACCACACCCCAACGCGGGTCAGCCCAGAGCTGCCCCCCGGTGCCACCGTGGTGAGACTGCATCACCCCAGCCTCTCTCTCCGCCCAGTCCTGTTCCTTCCCTGCCCTACCCCAGGCGGTGGTCCCACACAACCCCCGGTAACTTCTTGTCCCCTACTGCCCACCGTGGGGTCTACTCCCAGGGGAGCCTGGTCTGTGACAAGGGACAAATCACTCTGACGAGGGCACCACAAAAATCAAATACTTCGATTCAAACCTGATTATGTTTGAACACTTTCTCGAATCTCTAGAAACAATTATGCGATATTCTTCTTACAAACCAAGTCTTCCTGTTTCCCGTTGTCCCCAGTGATTCTGTTCATTCATTCACCAAATGTGTTTTGTTAATTTATTAGACGTCTGGCCATCAACAAACGTATTTCTGGGTGTCAGCCTTCTAAGGAGCAGAGCAGGGTGGAGGGGGACAGCCACCGACCCAGCAGCGTCAGTACTGTTGCAGACACACAGACAGGGGGGCATCCCTGGGCCGCATTAGAGCCCGTGACACAATTCAGGGGCCACACGGGGTTCGTCACGGGTGCAGCAAAGGCCACAGGGAGAGAGAACGGAAAGGCGGCTGGTGAGGCCAGGCAGGGCAGGAATGTCCCACAAACCACGGTGGGTGTTTTCTGAAAGGTCAGTGGAGCCCTTGGAACCTTTACGTACAGGGTGATGTGATTCTACCTTATTTTTTAAATGTTACCTTGGTAACAGGACAGAGTTTGAGTCAGAAAGTTGCAAGACTAATAATGCAGGGGGACGGGTCAGGAGGGTGTGTTAGTGACCCGAGGGCAAAACAATGACAGCCAGAAGCAGACCCCGGGAACATTGCAAACACTGGCTTCCAGGTTCTGGTACACCATTTAGAAATGAGGTTTGGGGGTGCCCGGGGGGGCTCAGTCAGTTCAGCATCCAACTTCGGCTCAGGTCATGATCTCACAGTTTCATGAGTTTGAGCCCGAATTTCCCTCTATCTCTCCCCCTGCTCGCTCTCTCTCTCTCTCTCTCTCTCTCTCTCTCTCTGTCTCTCTCTCATGCTGGCTTCTGCTTCATTTTCTCCTACAGCCCCCTGGCATTTCCACCCATGGGTGACATGGCCACCAGTGACCCCACAATCTCACATCTCCATTCCCAGAAAGAGCTCAGTCTCTAATCCCAAATCTAGTCATCCTGGAAAACCAGTCTAATCCTGGGAAATGGGTCCCCGATGGCACATTCCTGGACCAATTCGAGGTAACCAGGAAAATGAGAGCCTGTCCTCAGCCCAGCACAGCTCTATGGCTCACGAGGTTGCCTAAAGACCATGCACAGATGAGAATACGTAGGAGTGAACACTCACACAAGATGATTAAAGATGAACCCTGGAGTAAACGAACCAGCATTTCAAGGCCTGAACACAGGAAGGGCGATAGATTAAGGAGACTAAGAAGCAGCCCAGGGACTGGGTTCCACATGTGCACATGGTTAATAGGTTGGGGGTGAGGCCTCAGTAAGCCACCTGGTAAAGGTTCATCTCTGTACAAATGTGCTCATAATTTCTTGTTTTCACTATGCAACTTGATACAATTTTTGAGATACTTAGAGATTCAGAAAATAAAGAAATCCGTTATTAATAGGATGACTTCTTCCATGTACATTTCCAACCATTGTAATTTTTCCTGGGCATCTGCGAGATCGTATAAATCTCCTTCCCCAGTCAAGGCAAGACCAGGGCTATACTAATATTTATCCTGGTGACTTGAGATCCTTTCAAATCCATAATTGTTGAGTACTTCTCCAATTCTTATTAAAAGGAGATCAGAAGAAATGTTTTCTATGAATAAAGATCATATCTTTCATGTATAAAATGAGATTTATCACAGCACTTAAGGAATCACAAAATTCTAACTTATTTGGACATATTTGTAGGTTTTTCCCTTACATAATCAAGCTCAGCTGGAGTATGGTTTTACCGATTGTTTATAATTTTTAACAAGATTTTTTTGGCTCGAGGGTTGTCAAAGCAGCTCCCACTTTCCTTCTCTTTGGTTGATACAACAGTTGAAATTTATAAATAACTTTCTGACTGTCCAGTTAGCTCCTCAGAGCCGCCCTGTGAGGTATGCCCCACTGTGTGCGTCCGAGTTCTATTTTTCCAGCATAGGAAACTGAGTCTGAACTATTTAGATGACCGTTTTTTATGATTTTTGAAAAATATTTAATTTTCGAGCAGATTCAAACTTAGAGAGGTGGCACGAATAGTAGAAAGACACTCGTCCAAGACCTCATCCAAATTCTGTCACTTGTGCCTGTGACGTCCTTTCCAGCAAAGGATTCGTGTGGCACCAGGTTGTCCCGTTCCCTCTGTTTTCTCCAACCTGGGACAGCGCTCGGTCTTTCCTTCACTTTCAGGACCTTGACCTTTTAGTTAAATTACTGCAGTTATTTTACAGAAAGTCTCTCGGTTTGGGTTTGCCTGCTGTATTCTCATGAACGGGCTCAGGTTACGTATTTCTGGCCAGAGTGCTACAGAAACTCTGTTCTTTTCTTTGCAACCTATTGGGCGGCGCGTCATGTCCGTTTATGTCCTTATAGGTGACGGTAGCTTTCCCCCTTCGTAACTGACGCACGTTTTGTGGGACGACGCCTTGGAACTAGGTGAAAACCCCTTGCCTCACCCACTTTTACCCACTGCTCTTAGACTCCCTTGCTGTTTCTGGCTTCGATCGATCATCACTAAGATGGCTTCCAAATGATTATTTTTCTCAACCGTCATTCCCTTTGCATTTATTTATTAGTGGGCTTTCTACCAGAGGGAAGAGCTTTCTCTTCCCTCCACAGTTTGTTTGTGTGTTTATATCGGTATCGATCACGGGTTCCGATTTCACCCAATGGGCTGCAACCCAGTACTATCATCATGTATTTTGGTGCTGAGTGTCCCAGATTCGGCCAGAGGAGGCTCCAAGAAGCCGCCTTGGGTCCTTCTGACCCACCTCCACCACTGCCTGGGCACCTCCTTACTACCGGCACCACAACATGCTCCAGGCCCGTCCCTTCCTTTCCTTCCCTTCGCTCTAGACTCTTGCATTTCCCAGAAGCCCTGCTTCCTTTCTGTGGAGGTGGCTTTGGAAACAAAATCTGGGTGCAAGGTGTGCACGTCGTTACTGCTGTGTCCCTGCTCCCTTTCCATGGACACTGATGGGAGATGTACACGGGGGGGAGGGGTGTGTGCACCTGCGCCCTTGCACACTTAGCTCCACCTTCATTTCTATGTTGTCTGAGTTTACAAGAACACCTGCATTCCCACCCTCTCTGGCTTCATTGAAGTTTCCCTGCGTATCTGCGCCTCTCTTTTCTGACAGTGAGAAACCTGCCTCCTATTATCTTAGTCCTCCCTGTGAGGCCAGTCTTGACCCGGCCAGGCTGTGGCCTCTCACTGTCCCCCTTACGTGTGCCCTGACCCCCGCTCAGGCCTGTCTTTCCCAGCTTACCATCTCCATTTGGCCTTGCTTAATGGCTTTTGGGGAAGGAAGGAAGGAAGGAAGGAAGGAGGGAGGGAGGGAGGGAGGGAGGGAGGGAGGGAAGGAAGGAAGGAAGGAAGGAAGGAAGGAAGGAAGGAAGGGAGGGAAGGAAAGGAGGGAGGAAGGAGGGAGAGAGGAGGAAAGAAGAAGCCCAATAATTTTTTTAAGGCAGGGGAAGGGAAGCTCAAGATCCTTCTAGAAAGAGGCGAGTGGATGTCTTGTTTAATGTCAGGGTCAAGGCTGCCTTCCCTCCCTTCTCTGCCTGCTCCCCCCACAAGTGAACTCATCGACGGTTGTGGCTCTGACATCACCTACACCTCATGCCTCCCTCGTTCACGTCTCCAGCCTCGACCTCCCCAACTCTGGGTGTGCGTCCTGCTGTCCACCTGCACTTAGGCGGAGCCCCCAGCACGGAGCCCCCCGCCCCCGGCTCCCAGCCTCACGCCGTCTGCGTCACAGCCACGGTCAGTGCCCCACTCCTCCCCCTCAGCCTGCGTCGGAGGCTGCCTGGATTGGAGGTGGCAGGCAGTCCCCATGTCTTCCTGAGGGCAGTGCACACCTGGCAGGTATGTGACACAGTCACGTGTGACACGGTCCACATGCTCCGGAAGATGAATGTCTCAAGAGCAGCCTCGGGGGCCAATGGCTAAACAGCCCAGCTCGCTCGTCCTTCCCGGCACAGTTCTGAAGGACGCTGCATGCAGGGTCCCTGGGTCCTCGGTGGGGCTGAGTCCCAGATGCCCTCAGCGGTAACCTTGTCGTTCACGTACCCCTTTTCCCTGGGAAATGACACAGGAAGTCCCCCCCTCATGCTTGCAGGGTCACTGCACCCAGATTGAGGTCTTGGGGACACTGGGCCCGGTTCTGGGTGATGGAGTTAGAGTCTGCACCCAGGCCGATGCCCCAAACAGATGCAAAATCGCCGTGATTTACTGCATTCCCTTCACCCCTTGCTGGGACAGACTAGGATTCACGCTCACTCCTCCACAGCTCGTGCCACGTTTTTGCCATCAGCATGGCCCATAGACTCTGTGTGTCCCAGATCGGACAATGGCGCCCCGTTTTAAGCCAGTGGCCCTCATATTTAAGCGCGTGTCAGAATCTCCCGGGGTCGCTGGGCCCCGACCTCCAGGTTCCCGTTCAGTAGGTCGTTGAGGGGGACAGGAACTTACAAATTCCCAGGTGGTGCCGAGGCAGCTGGTCCAGGGGCCACCCGTCCACAACCACCGGTCTCACGACCACCGTCTCTGGCCTGGACACAGAACAGCCCGCCTGGAGTCCCAGCTACCCCTCGAGGCATGTTAGGTCCTGACGCATCTGCTAGGAAGCCCTCCAGTGTCGCTGCCAGGCGGAGAGCCCGCTGCCGGGGTCCGGGGTTCGAGGCCAGCCCAGACTGACCCCGTTCCGTAATCCCTCACTCACTGTGCCCCAGCTTCTGCCCCACTCCTGGCTCCTCCCCAGACACACCAGGCCTTTGCAGCCACCCTTCCCTACGCCTGGAACGTTCTTCCCCCTAAATAGTCACGACCCTGGCCTTTTCGGCACCTTCAGGTGTCTGTTCCAATGCCCTCTGCCCGCTTCCTTGCCCCACGCCCAGCCGTGCCCAGCACACGCGAAGGACGCTCAACAGACATTCTGGGACACGTGTGACAGGAAATCCAAGAGCGGGAAGTGGTGATGGGGTGGTAGTGCCTTCAAAATGGCCACATGTTTATGTGTAGACGAAAGCAGAGCGGGAAAAGGAGATGTTCAGAGGCACCATGGGCAGAAACAGCTGACGCGGGCGCTGACGTGCGTCTCTGATTCAGCACGCTGGCTCGAGGGCCCCCGGCAGGTGGAGTGCGTTCTCATGGGGCTCCTGCCACCCCACCCTTCACACGGGCCATAAACACGGCTCCTTCTCAACCTCAAACGCTGGCCTTGGTGGCCTGGGATTGCACAAGAGCACACAAAATGCTAACTCCACGGACACACGTGTCCTTCATGGTTCATGATCTAAGACGTACATGATGTCAGCCCCCTTGGCCGGACGTCCCACACCCTCCTCCTTGACCCCTCCCCCTCCATGCCCGCTCGCCTCCGATCTGGGCCGCACCTCCCCTCGGGACAGGCTTTCACTAAATGCAAACCCAGTCCTGTGTTCCCGGGCAGGAAGCCCTCCAGGGTTGCCCGTCACACACCCTTATGTGTGGGTGCCTCAGCCCAGCCACAGTGACCTGCCTGGCGCACCTTTCCCCAGGCCCTTCCAATGAACTCGGCGAGCCCTCAAAGCCTCGGCGGCCCCTGCTCCAGACTTGCTCTGTGACACTCTGCTCACACCTGCCAACCACGTTCCGGCTCTGAGTCCTGGAGCCTCGCTTCGGCCCTGCGCCTCGGACCTTCAGCATGGCTTGGACCCTGGCCTCTGCCTTCCGGCTTCATTGTCCCATCTCCCCCCAGTCACCTTGTGCGTAAAAACACCTTCAGCGTCCTAGACTAGGTGCTCCTAGACGTCTCCGCCTCCCATCATCCCTCCCCGTTGGCCTCCACCACCCCTCCCTGTCCCCCGACCCACTCCTTTGCCAGTCAGCACTTAACCCCACTCCGTGGACGGCCCACCCTGACCCCTCCCCGCACCCTCTCCCACTCTCAACAGCCCGGACGCAAACAGGTCCTCCCGTCTTCTGCTCTCATTGGACCGTCACGTACCCCTCTTATCCCCCTAATTACACGGTAGGATATTTTGAGCTTACACCCAAGTCTTTCTCTGGAGACTCTGAGACCCTGGCAGGCAAGAACAGGTTTCTGTTTACCTTCTGTGCCCCCAGCACGAAGCCTGGCCTGGGCATCGGATGGAACGTGCCCATGCCGGACGGGCAAACACATGCGTCCGTGAAACACCCAGTTCACCGCAGGTCTTCTCTTTCCGCAGATGCACACTAAAACGTACATTGATACAGTCATTCAAAATTCCACTGACTGTCTTCAAAAATGTGTGATGGCTTTAAAGGAAAACGTACGAGAATGGTTAAATGGAAGGTCTTAAGACCCTGACCCTCGGATTTTGGTACCGTCGGCTTCCTTCCCGCTGTTTGTCTACAACCACATGCTTTTCTTTAGCAAACTAGCCCCAAATTTGCCCAATTTTGTAGTTTGCTCTTTTGGTTAAAATTATTCTTTTAATGTTTTGCGCGCTGCTATTTTATTTCTAATGACTAAATTATATAATATTGAGTTGCCATAACTTCTGTAACCACTTCCGTATTTTTAGACACTGAGGCAGTTTCCACGTTTTTGCTCTATAACTAGGCATAAAATAGACATTTTTGTTTCTATTCTCGTAAATGGCTTTCTCAGTGGAAATTCTTACGGATGGAATGCGGCCCAAACAGCATAGCCCCCTTTATGGCTCCTAGTATATATACGGCATGGCTGCTTTCCGGAAGGATTCTGCCCACTGCAGCGTGAAGGCACGTGTTTCTCTCACAAAGTCTGTCCATGTTTACCTGGGGTTTGCTCCAAGGTCACCGTCCTAGTACAGCAGCCGATCTGGGCTCCTGCCGCATACGAACGGTGCCTCACATCCTTGTATTTCCAGTGCCTAAAAAAAGAGACTGATGGTCATGAATTGGGTATGAATTAAATGAAATAAATGGATGTGATTGAAAGAAATTGATGATGAATTTATTGAAAAACTTTATTGAATACATATATTGAACATAGTGAATTGACCTCTATTTTAAATATACTTTCTATTTATGTATATATATTTATAATTGTGTGTGTAAATACATACACACAAATTGAAAAAATCATCTAATCTAACTTCTCCACATACACCCAAGCGGCAGGCAGAACGCCACGTTAACTCAACCCATTGCTGTCCTCAAAGCCTCTCTGTCCTGTACTCCAAGACTCCTGGGGGCAAGTTCACAAACGTCTTCAATAGCTCCTTTGAATGCTAACAATTCCTAGACGTTTCCTTCTCTCCAACCAAACTCCTGTGCAGTTCTCGGCCTCTCCTCCCCTCGCTACCCTCTCCCCTCTCTTCCCTGCCTTTCTTCTCCTGTTCTTGGTGACCCCTCCTCCCTCCCCTCCCTTCCCCTCCCTTCCTCTGTCCTCCCCTCCTCTTCCTTCCCCTCCCCTCTCTCCCCTTCTTCTCTTCTTCTTGGTGAACCATCCCCCCTCCCCTCCGCTCCCCTCCCTTCTCTCCTCCCCCTCTCTCTGTTCTCCATGTAGACACATAGGTCAGCTCCCCAGGCCCTCTCTGAGATGTTCATTCTCACAAGTGATGTCAGATCATTTCCCTTATTTTCTGTATGGGATTCTGAGAGTAGTCTTTGATTTCAAATACACTTTCCTAAACACTAAATTTTGTTTTTTATTTTTATTTTTTGATGTTTATTTATTTTTGAGAGAGAGACTGAGCACGAGTTGGGGAGGGGCAGAGACAGGGAGGGAGACACAGCACCCAATACAGGCTCCAGGCTCTGAGCTGTCAGCAAAGAGCCCGATGTGGGGCTTGAACTCACAAACCATGAGATCATGACCTGAGCCGAAGTTGGTGGCTCAACCTACTGAGCCACCCAGGCACCCCTTCATTCTTTTTTAATGTGTATTCATTTTTGAGAGACAAAGACAGAGACAGAGCGTGAGTGGGGGAGGGGCAATGGGAGAGAGAGACCCAGAATCCGAAGCAGGCTCCAGGCTCTGAGCTGTCAGCACAGAGCCCAACGTGGGGCTCGACCTCAGGAACGGTGAGATCATGACCTGAGCCAAAGTTGGAGGCTCAACCGACTGAGCCACCCAGACACCCCTCAAATACACTTTTCTTTCTTCTATTTTTATTCCATCTGATTCTAGAATATTTGCTTGCTTAGAAATTCATAATAGCAGTTGTTTTTCTCCATTCTTAATAAAAACTTCTAAACTTCCAAAAGGCAAAATACAACTACAAAATAGACTATTGTGTGACTTACAAGTTAAATAAGTGAATATTTTGTATAAGTCGGCGTTCAAAGTGGCGTATGTTCACTGGAGAGGTCTGGAAGGAAGACCGTGTTGAGCTGGGTGTGGGCTGAGGGGAGGTGGAAGCCGGCCCCACTGGGGGGCATTCTTCCCGGTCGGGACTGAACTCCTTGGACATCCAGAAATTTAATCCAGTAAGCTACGTTACTAGAGATGGAAATACAGAAAGGAGGGTAACGGTGGATCGGTTGCAGGGACAAAGGCTATCGGCGGTCAGGGAGCTGGGCAGTCGGGCTGGCCGTGTTCTGTGAGGCCAGACCCAGGAGCGCCCGGGAGCCACGCGGCCTGCCTGCCAGCCCCAGAGTCCCATGTGCGCCCGGATGCTGCAGGGCCCAGGCACCAGGGCACGGACGTTCCTGTGACTATCAAGGGCACAGGCTCTGAGCTCGAGCAGGTCTCAGTTAAAATCTTGGAGACCACACTGCACTTGAAAAATGAGATGTCTTGGGCCTGGGGGGCTCAGCCGGGTAAGCGACCGACTCTTGATTTCTGCTCAGGTCATGATCTCAGTTCATGAGCTTCAGCCCTGCGTTGGGCTCCATGCTGACAGCGCTGAGCCTGGGATTCTACACAAACAAACAAACACACAAACATAAAAAAGGAAACTGAGATGTCTTGAAGTTGTGTGGAAAACGTACATCGGGCATGATACGGGTTTAGGAACAGTTCTGACACCCTGGGGAAGTGCTACACGCCTGTGTTTGATTTGAAAGTTACCCCTCCGAGGACCATCTTGATTTTCTTACTGGCTTTAGTCAGTCCCTCATCCGCGAGTTCGTACGTGCAGCAACTGTTCATGGCACCACTATTTTGTGCCAGACCCTGTTCTGGGTACCGGGGACACCGCTGTGGACAGAATGACATGATGCTTTATTTGTTCGCACAACTGGTGTTTTAATCAACGCTCCATCCAGTGAACAATGGTTGCTTCCAACTAAGAAAATATCTCACGTTCATTTTTTTTATTAACCCATCACAATACTTGCGGGAAATCGCTGTGATTCGTACCAAAAGTAGTTCTGGGGTCTCCCATTTGTGACCCGGCCTGCGCACTAAGCGTCCGTTAGCCGTTTGAATCTTCTCCTCGTCCTATGAGACGCGCCCATGTCACAAGGCAGGAGGCGGTGCCGACAGCCTCCCGGACTGCGGTGGGCATTTTCCGGGTTTGGTTCTGCTTTGTTCTTTGGCCACCTGGCACGAACTTCCTCTCTGGGAAGCGTTGCCCTGCACGTATGGCCGGTGGTCTCTCTGGAGCGCGTCCTGCAGCCCGGCCGGACGCCAAGCTATGGGGCCCTCCTGCTTCTTGACTCTGCACATGAGGGTGAGGGCATGTGACCCAGGCCCAACCTACTCACCCAACACTGGAAGACCGGGCGCTGAGGGAAAGAGACCGAGGCCATGAGAACCAGGAGCCCGGCAGCGGCCGCCTCCCTGCTCAGCTGACATATCGTCTGGTGACAGGAGCCAAGGGCCCCAGCAATGGGTCCCTCTTTGGCTTTGGTTTCTACGACCCTTTGTCCTGCTGGTTCTTGTGGCCTGGGGCCCCAGCCTTCCTGGAAATTCTGAGATACCAGCTATTTTTTCCTGGAGAAAAAAATTTCTCTTAAATTAGCCAGAACTGGATTTCACAGCTCAAGACACTGACGACTAACACACCCAGAAGGTGGGGAGTCGATGTTTGATTCGAGGTCTGTCTGATACCAAGTCTGTGCCTCTCAACAAGGCGGTCAGCTGTCTGGTCAACAATTATTCATCAACCCATCCCATCACACGCAGGACAGACACTGTCTCAGGATGGTGGGTTTGTAAACGTCCAGGATTTGCTAAAACTCCCGTGGAACTGAATTCAGCCGGGATCGGGCAAGAAGCATTCTCTGTAGTGAATTGATTCTGTGATTTAAACCCGTCTCCCTTTGCATCATTGGCACACAGAAACTCCCGTTTAAAGTGCCTGGGAAGTCTGCAGGATCCCCAAAACATGACCCCTGCTCGAAGGCTACCGACCTCCTGTTTCATGTGTATCTTTTTTCCACAGATACTGTGCTCTCCGAGGTTCTCTACGATACGGTCTCTCATTTCATTTCCTTTTACTTGTTGACTGGCTTCAGTATGATCTCTTTAGGTTGGAACAGCTTGGATTTAAATCGAGACTTAACACGAGAATGATAGAAAGGAAGCCGACTTTGCTCCCCTGTAATGAGGAGGAAAATTGGGAAAAGGACACACCTAGTGAGAAATTACCAGCCTGCTTGTCATGGTTTTTTGAAAGGTCAAGGATGTTGCCTCGCCCTGGCCTTGTGGTGAAACTTATTCACACTAATGTGTAAATGACTTATAAGAACATAAATTGCGAATCCTCAGCGGTGTTTGCACGTTACAACTGAAGACTCCCAGTGGGAACGTAGGGATTGATCGCATTCCTGCATTAGAAGAGAGGATGCTGGAACCTTCTAGAAATACGTAGGTCACCCCCTCTTCTTGATCTCAGTCTGCTTCCAAAAGTGGAGTTGAGCAACTCTCTGAGTTCTGTAGGTGAGAATAGCCTCTGTTGACTCATGTTTCTTTACTGTCTTCTGCTCCCTGGCTGCCTTTGCCTCAAGACCATCAGAAGGACTCAAGCAGTGACCTGGGGAGAACGCAAGCCAAGTGGAAAAGAGTTTCCTCTCTAATTTGGGCAGCTGCATGAAGATGTGGGAGAACAGGAAGCCGCAAATGCAAGTTTTGACCTCTTTTCCTCTCCTCAGACCAAAAGCGACCAGGAGTATGTGTGGCACATCCTTTCATTCATTTATAAAACGAACTTGATTGTGACTTTTGCATCATTCAGTCTTCGGGGAGCTTACAACTTGTAAGTCGAATGAGTCTCGTAGATCTCTGATTTGCCTTCTGTTACACAACAGAGTGCATTCTCAGGGTCCTCGACAGACAATGTTCACACGTGCGACGGACACTCGTCGAGGACCCGGCTTACTCACGAGACCCCACACACGGGCTGCTCCCTTCTGTGCAGGAGAGAATCTCGAAAGGCAACTGAATGACAGAGAGAAAGCAAAATCACTATGGGAATAACCTTGAATCTAGTGCAAGTGGAAGGCAAACCACTTACACATTTTCAGGGCTTAACAAGTATGAGTAATAAATTAGTTGCAACAAACTTAAAGAATGACGTTCAAATACGAGGTATGTCACCACTAAAAATCACTGCTCTGGATGGCAAGGGCAGTACTGAATACCTTCTGTGACGGGGATATTCTTGGCACTTTTCCTATATTTTTTTCATCCTGTCCCAGACCCCACAATGCTATTTGCTCAACGAATCCAGTGTTTTCCAACTGTAGCGTGCCTCAGAATCACCCAGGGGCTTGTGGAAACACAGACGGCCAGGCCCCGTTCCCAGACTCTCTGATTCAGCAAGGTGGCGTTTCCAGCAAGTTTCCGGGTGACATGGATGCTACTGGCCCAGGAGCCACACTTTGGGAATCACCGATGGAGTCATCCATTCATCCATTTGTTCAAAGCTTCCAGGTGCCTGGCCCCAAAGCAGAGAGATGAGTCAAACATTACTTTGTAGGACCTGATGTCCCCTGGGCACTCTGCAAAGGGCTTTCTCTTGACCTGGTTTACTCTTTTGTGACAATCTAACAAAGTAGATCTCACCCCCCCCCCCCCAATTAATAGCTGAAAATGCCACATAAAGAGATTGAGTAACTTGCTCCAAGTCATGTGGACAGGTGTCAGCCTGGGATTTGGGTCCACGCGTCCTGGATGCCAAGTGGCCATCAGACAGCACGCTGTGTGCTGTGCCTCTCCTAGAACACTGAGCTTACACCAGTACTGTCAATCTTCTGCAGATGGAAACAAACAAACCAAAGTTCAGAGAGGTTAGACAACATGCCCAAACTCACACAGCTAGGAAGTGTCTTAAGATTGCGTCTCACTTTGATGCCAAAGTGCTTTCTGCGCCAGGAAACCCATTTCTCCACGCCATCTCCAGACCAACATCTAAATCAGAGCCAGGAAAGAGAGTACGAGCCCAGGTAACCAGAGTGCACAGAGAACGGGTACTTCTGTCCAGTGTTCTGGTGAGCTAATATAGATCTCCTGCACCAACTTATTCAAGAGTTTTCAAACAGCTCAGTCTACTTTCCAGCCTACGTCAGCACAGTATAATGTAACGTTTCCTTGATGATTCAGGATCCTACATGCCCAGAACCGTCATCATGAACAGAGTTCGTTACTGAGAAATGTGGATGCAGAAGAGGCAGGTGACCAGGTCGAGTTTTGAGGGGCGGGGGGCAGAACTACTGAGGACAAATTAAACTGTGTCCGAATCACTGACTTCTTCTGTCATCAGAGTGGAAAAAGGCCCCCCTCGCTGAGGCCCATCAAATGTTTCCATTGAGTTGGGTTAAAATTAATCCAGTTTACCCCAATTTATGTAAGCAGCTGACAAACTTCATTCAATCCGACTGTCTTTCTCCTTTTGCGACTCGGTAAATCACAAAGAACGGAGCTTTCCCCGACTCCCGAGTCCCGGTGTGTTACCCCATCATCAGGGAGAGAAATGAGCTCTATAATTACCTTTTGAGACATGAGTCATCCTCGCTCCGAGGGCCCAGACCCGGTGGACGCTATAAAAGCCGCTCAAGGTCGAAGTGCAAAAGCGCAGTCTGCCTTCCCCGGGACTGATATAACTGCCGAGCCGCCCCAAGGAGATGAAGGTGCTCCCTGCGTCTGGCCTTGCTGTGCTCCTCGTCACGGCTCTGAAGTTCTCCACCGCAGCCCCCTCCCCACCTGCAGCCACCCCCAGGACCTCAAGAAACAACTACCACCTGGCACAGGTTTGTGAGTCTTTGCACGCTTTCCCCTTCCCGCCTCCACCCCGGGAAACCTGAAAGGGTGTAACGAGAAAACAAGGAAAAATCTGTTACTGTTCCGCAATCGTCTTGTGAGTCCAGTAGAGTCTAACGGATACCGCCTCCCATACGGCGAAGGTTGCTGTCTAGGGCGCGTTCGGGGTATGTGCTGCAGGGCTAAGCAAAGGGAGAGCTAGGTAGCTGGTGTCCCACAGAAATGAAGCGGCTCGCCAAAACGCATGCGATGCTGAAAGACACGGTGTTTGAGGGAAAACGTAGGAGGAAAACAGGGACAGAAAAATAAAAACCGAGGTGCAAGTTTTGTGCACTAGAGGTAGGTTGTGAACTTAGTGTTGGGTTTCCTGGCAGTCACCTCAAAAAGATTTCTTGTGTCCACATGCTAGAAAACGGCTCTTCCTTCAGGGAAAGCTGGATCAAAATCTAAAGTGAGCCGAGTTTTTCCTGGGCGTCTACTGCTCCTCGCTTGCGAGCCTTTCCTCTCTAAAGCGTACTCCCCGAGTACCTTATTTACACACGCTTTCTGTATTTTCTTCTTGGAAGACTTCTCTCAACTGGTTGGAGAGGATGTGATACAAATGATGCACGGTAGAATTTTTGCAATGATCATGTGACTCAAAGCGATTCATGTCTAGTTGCTTCCAAGTGGTTTTTGCATGTAACGGAAGGTGGTGATCTTCAACCTAAAGAAACATCCTAGGGGCACCTAGTCGGTGGGGCGTGCGACTCTTGAACTCGGGGCTGTGGGTTCGAGCCCCACGTTGTGGGTAGAGATTCCTTAAAGATAAAATCTTGGGGGGGAATAATCTGTAAGGATGGGACTCCCAACGTTAGTGACAGGTTTGCAAATAAGACGTGTCTGTGCGAAAGGCGCTCTTTCAACGGTCTGTCAAGTGATAGCACGTCCAGGATTCCCAGCCCTGCCTCCAGGTTGCTTTCCGACCCGCCAGGCTGCACCCCTACACCGTGCTGGTGGGGGCACTGAGGAAATGGTTTGCACACCCGCACCTGCGTGGCCTCACCGACTGTGTGGACCACTCGTGCCTTCTGATTAGTGAGCTAACTAGTCAATATTTTCACTCTCAGCCCTGCTTATGAACAGCATCGTGAATGCCAAGCACAGAGCAGTTACATTCAGCTTCGCGAGACGTGAACCCACCGTTACGTAAATTCATTTCAAGAGAACGTGTCTCAGAATTGCAGGGTCTATTTCAAATCATGTTTCACAAGTGCCGGCTGGCTTTGGGTCCCTTCTCCCCACATGTAATGTCCCCTCAGCACTCGTCATGCCACTTTGAGGAACCACAGAGTGTTTGTGGCCTCGGAAGGAGAGTCACGCAGAGGCCAGAATGGATCCGAGGGAGCCAAAGACCGTGATGGTAGCCCTGGTCCCGACAAACGAGGGTCATCAGGCCAAACAGTCCCTGGCCTTCTGTCTGCTTCTCGCCTACTGCTTCTGGACCACAATGGCGAGGTGTGGCAGAACCAAAAACGTTACCCATTGGCCCTTCGCAGAAGAAACCAGCTAACCCTGAGCCATGTATACAGGGAGAAGACCGGAAAGTCTCAGGAAAAGATATGCTTACAGTGGGTCTTGGGGAAGAGTGAAGTGGCCTTGGGATGCTGGGGATCCCTCACTTCTCCCTTTCAGAGGACCTTCAAACTAGGACGAGGGACCCAGTCAGCGCCTTCTTCTGCCTACATCAGGCCCCGTCACCAGCTAGGGGCAGAAACAAACCGTCACTCTTTAGCAGGCTAGAATGATCTGGGCAAGAGTCACCGGGGGGGCTCAGTCAAAGCAGCTGACTCTTGATGTCGGCTCAAGTCATGATCTCGTGGTTCGAGGGTTCAAGCCCTGCATCAAGCTCTTTGCTGATAGCACGGAGCCTGCTTGGGATTCTCTCTCTCTCTCTCTGCCCCTCCCCCGCTCACTCTCTGTATCTTTTTCAAATTAAATAGAAAGAAACTTTAAAAAAAAATGATCTGGGCAAACCTTTCAAGTGGATCCCAGTGACTAGAAAGAATTAATCCCCCCCCCCCCCCCACTTAGAGTTTATAGAAATAGAGCAGTCACTCCTTATTTCTTTGCACGGTTTCAGTTACCCACAGTCATTCATGGTGGGGAAATCGATGATCCTCCTTCTGACATATCAGAAGGTTCATCGGCAGCCTAACACCGCGTCACAGCGCCTACGTGGCTCACCGGCCATGTCACAGCGCCTACGCCATTCACCTCGCTGCATTTCGTCACCTTACATTATCACAAGAGTGTGAGTACAGATCAGTAAGATATTTAGAGAGAGAGAGAGCCCACACTCACATAATTTTTATGACACTATATCGTTGTAATTGTTCTTCGCTGTTATTAGTATCTGTTGTCAAGCTGTCACTGTGCCTAATTTATAAATCAAGCTTTCTCATAGGTATGCGCATGCAGGAAAACGTGTTTATATAGGGTTCAGATCTACCTGAAGCCTCGGGCCCCCACTGGGGGCTTGGGGACGTATCCCCTGTGGAGAGGGGGGACTTCTACACGTAACAGCTTCGGCAGCCTCACGATACAACAGATGAAATACTACAGAAGCATGCAGCGTAAGCTCATCTGTTCAACGATCACTTACTGACAGCTTACTGTGTGCTGTAGGCCAGGGTCTGTTCCGAGCACTCGAGAAACACCAGTGAACAAAACAAGTCAAATCCTTGGGCCTAGGGCACTTACGTGGGGACAGTGGGGATGGGGGAGGGGAGGGCGCTGGGAGATCAGCAAGTGGTCAGTCAACAAGCACCCAAGGTTATTTCAAAGTGATAGGTGATCCTGAGGGCGGAAGGAGTCTGGATGGTAGTGACTGGGGCAGCGGGGGACATTGTCGCTGAGTAGTCCCGGAAGGCTTCTGTGAGGAGGTGGCACTCAAGGTGAACCTGAACTCTAAGAAGGAGCCTGTCGCATGACTGTCTGGGGGTGAAGGAGCCTGGCCGCCACGCCAGGCTGGTGGCAGGAGCCGGGAGAGGGCACACAGCGGGACTGGCCTAGTCCCGTAGCCGTTGGCCAGCGGACCAGGGGGTGCCTGTGAACCGCGTCAGGATAATTAGCTTCCGCACGGCTCTCTTCTCCCCAGACCACTTGTTCAGAGACAACGGACGGTCTCTTGTGCCCGGAAACACCAGACCAGCAAAATTTCCAAATGCCAGATGCTTCCTGCAAACCCATGAGTCCGATAACCTGCACTTGAAAAAATGAACAAGGGTTTAGGTGACTTACTTGACACCCTCTCATAACTCTTTAAATTCTGCTTTGCTGATGAGCATAAAGGCTATGAAAATGATGGAACGATAAAATGCTTAGTCTCTTAAACCAAAGTTTTATTGTATTTTTGTTTGTCTTTTTAAAAATCAGTAATATCAATACAACACTTAAAACAACAACAGGTTGTTAAGTTGTCCTTAAAAATAATATGTTTCATTATCACATTATTATAAACTCATAATTAAAGAAAATAAAAAATTGAAATTGAAACCTTTCAAATACAGAATGTTAAATTCAGGTGATTTTAATACCACTTTACTTTCTGTGCATGAAGAGATACTCTAATTTTTATATTTGGTTCCTACCTTTATTACTGATTATTGTATCATAAGAAAATTTTTATTTTTATGCTGTTTTCCTAAACATCACCTTCAAGAGTTACACATATTCCAGAATATAAGTGAGTTATAACCTATTTAATTGGGCCCGTAGATTATATGCAACCTAGGAGTCCTCACACAGCATCAGAAGTCCTCACAATTCCTGTTCCATGGCTTAGCCACAACACAAGAAATGCTGAAGAAACCATATCTAGAACTTTTACCTTGTTTTGAAGCACACTTGACTCTGAGTTTTTTAAGTTCTTGATTCTCTAGAAGGATGCCAGGAAAGTGCACTGAACAAAGAGCTGGGGGCAGAGAGTGGACCTGGGCCACTGGCTTGCCAGGACTGACCCTCTAGGCCTCCATTATCTTATTCTTTCAAACACTGAAAGAGAAGCAGAGAGAGACCACCCAAGAGCCAACCTTAAAATTCTATAATTTTAACAACAGGGGAGGGGAAAAGGTGGGGAGCAAATAGGACACTTCCGGGGGTGCCGAAAATCCTTGACCAGGGCCAACCTCACCCAAGGGTTCGGATTAACACAAATGCAATTCTAAGTGCACATCTAAGTGCCTCCCCGAATGTTTTGACTCTGAAAAGATGTTAAACCTTGTCAATAACTTTGACAAGAAAGTTTCCAGAATGATTTAGGCCCTCGGGACATCTGATAATTCTTCAAAGAAGCAAATTTGCATATTTTACCTAGAGAAAAAGAGCCCAAATATTAACTGAACATCTCCTCTGAGCCTAGGACTGTGTTGAGTACTGTTTTAATACTGTTGTTTATGATCGGACTTAAACCTTTTGAGCTAAAGATCTAGCATCTTCTGCGTATTTATAAGAAAAAAAACATTGTATAAATTATATATGTTCACAGTAGAAAAATTATAAAACGGGGCCACTTGAGTGGCTCTGTTAAGTGTCCGACTCTTGGTTTTGGCTCAGGTCATGATCGCACGATTCGTGGGATCGAGCCCCATGTCAGGCTCTGCACTTACAGCACGGAGCCTGCTTAGGATTCTCTCTCTCCCTCTCCCCTGCTCCCTGGCTCTCTCTCTCTCAAAATGAAGAAACAATTTTTAAAAAGCAAAAACAAACAAGAAAAGAAATATTATACAACACAGATAATGAAAAAAGTCAATTCCATCACTAAGATAAAACCACTGCCCACCCCTTCATCTATATTTTTCAACACACTTTGCTGTGACTCAGGGCTGGGATTAGGATGAGCGAATGAGGCGGGATTGGACCTCGTCTTAGTTAAAATATTGATATTTTGTTCATCATGGAATTTTTGCATTAATTTTGGTTTTTAAATGTTGCACTCCGTATTATTTTTCTTGATGACTGAGTTTTTGGCCACCCCTCTCTTCCTCAGCCGAGTCCTGGCTTATGAGGATCTATCTGTGTGTGCATAAAATTCTGCACACATTTCTCTCCACAAACATGGCTTATCCTGTAAGAGTAGTTCTAAACCTCTTTCCAACTTTTTTTTTTAGTCTTTATTTATTTTTGAGAGAGAGACAGAGTGTGAGCAGGGGAGGAACAGAAAGAGAGAGGGAGACACAGAATCCGAACCAGGCCCCAGACTGCAAGCTGTCAGCACAGAGCCCGGTGCGGCACTCGAACCCACAAACCGTGAGATCATGACATGAGCCGAAGTCGGACGCTCCACCGACTGAGCCACCCAGGCGCCCCATCAACGTCTTTCCAACTTAATCCATCTTCCCTTCTATGACTGTATTTTGTAAACCAAAATTAGAACCCAGAGTGTAATACTCACACATAACCTAACATGGGAACAAAATATTTGAATTCAAAACTGTCTCAGAAAACATAGAGTGTCTGGTCTCCGGCACAGAGCTTACCCCTGGAAGAGCCTAATCTAGACTTAGCGTGAGCGTCGTGTTGTCACAGCATCAACCTGAGCCAAGAGGAATGGCTCGGAGAACCGTTATCTGCCAAAAAGATCAGAAAGAAGGACATAAAATACTTACTTATGATGGCCTACCCAGAGATGGAAATGAAACAAGATGGTCGCACCTTTGTTTCAGGGCTCGCCTGGGCTCCAGGGCTGGGGGCTCCAAGATAACCCCCTTCTTCTCCTCTTGGGTCTTTGCCTCATTAAGAATCTCACAAGGATGGGGCGCCTGGGTGGCTCCGACTGTTAAGCACCCGACTTCGGCTCAGGTCATGACAATCACAGTTTGTGAGTTCGAGCCCCGCGTCGGGCTCTGTGCTGACAGCTCAGAGCCTGGAGTCTGCTTCGGATTCTGTGTCTCCCTCTCTCTCTGCCCTTCCCCCGCTCATGCTCTGTCTCTCTCTGTCTCTCAAAAATAAATAAACATTAAAAAAAAGAAGAAGAAGAATCTCACAAGGAATCACCACCAGGAAAGACGGGGCGGGAGGTCTGGTCGACCCCACAGAGAGCAGACAGAGCATGTATCCCAAACAAGTGAGCGTGTCTTACTCGTTTTAATCTTCTCCTTAACAATTACAGTCTGGGGCGCCTGGGTGGCTCAGTTGGTTGAGTGTCCAACTTTGGCTCAGGTCATGATCTCACAGCGCGTGAGTTCGAGCCCCGTGTCAGGCTCTGTGCTGACAGCTCGGAGCCTGGAGCCTGTTTCAGATTCTGTGTCTCCCTCTCTCTCTCTGACCCTCCCCCACTCATGCTCTGTCTCTCTCTCTCTCAAAAATAAATAAACATTAAAAAAAAAAAAAAAACAAGTACAGTCTGCATTCACAGCAGGAAACCTTGGGATATAGGAAAGGATAAAAAATAAGTTGCCACCCTTGGTATTACAACCCAGGGGTAAACAAGATTGATATTCAGATATATTTCTTTCCGTTATTTATGTCACTCGTGCTCATTATAAGTTATATGCATGTAGTAACTATTAATATGTCAATCGATATCAATTTTCAAAGTTAATTTGCACATTAACCTTCTGTTACTATACATATATAACAAACATGAGTATAATATGTACACGTATATATGGTTTGGTTTGTTTTGGGAATTACGATTATAATCTGTATAAAGACTTCACCTAGGCTTTGCTCAGTATATTGTCATTATACTGAGTGCATTACTCCATGCCACTAAATATTTTTCAAAAATGTGATCTTAGAGAACTACTATTGCTTCACATGAATATATAAAAATATAGCCAACAAAACCCCTATTGTTAGACATTAAGGTTGCTTTCAGTGTTTTAGTATTCACATATATAAATGTGTAGATAAAGGAGAAATCATATACATAATTTACACGGAATCTAAAGTAACGCGATACGTAAATATTCATAGGCAGTAAATAAATACCTCATGCCTAAAATGTAAATATAAAATTTTGCATCTAATGCAACACACACTGAAATCTTCAGCTGCTCGGGGTCTCCCTGCAATAAGGTGGGTCGTTGAAATCCTGGACCAGCGTCCAACTCCGGTCCTGCATTTACATGATGCCATCTCACTCCACCCAGGAGTTCTAGAAGAGTTTTGAATGATAAATGTAGAGGTTTTAAGCTTTAATGTGCAAATAAAATACTTTAAGGCTAATTTTACTTGCGGGGGCGGGGGGGGGGGGGGGGGGGGGGTCGTTGGCGGTGTGGGAAACAGAGACAGTCCTGGAAGGCTGGCCCCGGAGAACAGGTTCACGGACCTAACAATGAAAAGCCACTGGAGAAACAGATTGTCTGACGTTGTGTAGGATGTCAGGTTGGACTGCAAGGCCTCTGTGTGTAGAAACACATTGATCGTGCATAATGTTTGATGAAAACATGACACCAATAGCCACCTCCCAGAGAATAGTCTTGGATTTTGCCAATTGGGTGGAGATTTCAATGACAAACGATCCCTGGGGAAAATGTTCACATTATTTCCTTCTATTGTTATTTCCTCTTGAAGTTTATTTATTTACCTTGAGAGAGAGAGCGTGAGTCCGGGAGGGGCAGAGACAGAGGGAGAGAGAGGAGAGAGAGAGAGAAAGAGAGAGAGAGAGAACCCCAAGCAGGTTCCACACTATTAGTGCAAAACCTAATGGGGGGCTCGAACTCAGGAACTGTGAGATCATGACCTGAGCCAAGATCAAGAGTCGGACGCTTAACGGACTGAGCCACCCAGGAGCCTCTATGTTTTCCTCTTAAAATAATTAGTCCTTATAGGAAAAGTATGAAAGATAAGTGGGTAAAAGGAGAAAATCTCCAATCCCAGCTACGCAAACGTAATTAATATTAGTAATGCGGCATACGTCCATCAAAGCTTTATCCATGAGAATGTACCTAATTCTTTTCAAGGCGGGAGCACGCCCTCCACACTGCATGTCGCTTGTGGAGAAACGGTCCCCTCCTAACCTGAGCACGAGTCTCTCCCGGAGACGGTGCACAGACGTGTCTGCCTGCCTGTCTGTTCCAGGCCTATCTTGACAAGTATTACACCAGGAAGGGAGGCCACCAGCTCGGTGAGATGGCCGCGCGAGGAGCCAGTTCCCTGGTCAAGAAGATCAAGGAGCTGCAAGCCTTCTTCGGCCTCCGAGTCACGGGCAAGTTGGACCGGTCCACGATGGACGTGATCAAGAGGCCCCGATGCGGAGTTCCCGACGTGGCAAACTACCGCCTCTTCCCAGGTGAACCCAAGTGGAAAAAAAATACTTTGACCTACAGGTAATGAGATGGAGTCCTTCCAGGTCAGAGAGAAGCACCCCTCTTCTCCTGTCTGTGCTTTCTGTCTTTTCTTTCCTTTCCTTTTCCTTTTCCTTTATTTTTTCTTTTCTTTCCTTTCCTTTTCTCTTGCCTTTTCCTTTCCTTTCCTTTTCCTTTTCTTTTTTTCTTTTCTTTTCCTTTATTTTTCTTTCCTTTTCTTTTCCTTTCTTTTCTTTTCTTTCCTTTTCTCTTTTCTTTCCTTTTTTCTTCCCTTTTCTTTTCTCTTTTCTTTCCTTTTCTCTTTTCTTTTCTTTCCTTTTATTTTTTTCATTCCTTTCCTTTCCCTTTTCTTTTCTTTTCCTTTCTTTCTTTTCCTTCTTTTCCTTTTCTTTCCTTTTCTTTTTTCTTTTCCTTTTCTTTCCCTTTTCTTTTCTTTCCTTTCTTTTATTTCCTTTTATTTTTTTCTTTTCCTTTTCTTTTCTCTTTTCTTCCCTTTCCTTTTCTCTTTTCTTTTTTCTTTTCTTTTCCTTTCCTTTTCTCTTTTCTTTTCCTTTTCCTTCCCTTCTCTTCCCTTCTCTTCTCTTCTCATTTTGAAACATCTTCCTTCTGATCTGTATAAAATCGTGGCTCATCACAATCCTAAGGAAGACTTTTTAGGGCTGATCTTAGTCACAGTGAAGGATTTACTATAAAATATGACCTCAGGATTATCGTGATGACTGGCCATTTTAGACATTACAATAATTTTATCGGTAAGAGACAACACACTTGTCTTTGAAGAAGAATAATCTAATCTAGGATTAATAACCTGATGGTACCAACCAGTTTTCTTAAAACAGTTTCCTCAATCAGAGGGAAGCAATAAAACTCACCTGTTAAAAAGTAACTTTTTATCAACTGCAAAAATAATTTATTGATGGTTTACTAAGTGCCTACTATAGGCATTCAGTTTTGGAGATACAGAGATGACTAGACCACCTTCCCAATCTCAGGGAACTCACAGTCCTTTGGGGGAGACACAAAAACAAACAGACCATTGTGGCTGCAGGTCTAGCAGAGAACTCTGGGAGCAGCTGCTGGGAGCACAGGGACCCAGGTCGGGGGGACAGCAGACCTCCTTCCTGGGGGGCCCCTCCACCCTAGGGTGGCTCAGAGGCAGGCAGATACCGCTGCCCACCTGGGCCCGCACCTGCCAGACAGAGGGGGGATCTGGGCCCTCACCTGCATTTTTGCCCAGGCCTCACCAACGGTGAGGATTTCCCAAGTGCGAGAGGAGTCGTGACAGACAGGGGCGCGCAGTGGGGCGGCCCGGTGGGCAGGTGCCCAGGGCAGCAGAGAGCCAGGCCCGGCTTGGAGCCAGACTTTGTTCTTAGGACCAGCACATTTAGTCGATGCCTGGGGATGGGGCAAGGCCGGACTGTTAAAACAGTCCCCACAGGGCTCACAGAAGCCCCTGACGCTCTGAGGAGTTTTACACCCTGTAAGCCAGGTGCTAAACACAGCGATTTTTTTTTAAGTTTATTTATTTATTTATTTTGAGAGAGAGAGAGAGAGAGAGAGAGAGAGAGAGAGAGAGAGAGAGAATCCCAAGCAAACTCCACACCATCGGTATGGAGCCCGATGTGGGACTCAAATTCATGGAACCATGAGATCATGACCTGAACCAAAATCAAGAGTCAGACACTTAACTGACTGAGCCACCCAGGTGACCCAAAACACAGCCATTACTAAAAAGTAAGCCCTACAGGGGCACCTGAGTAGCTCATTCAACTGAGTGACTTCGGCTCAGGTCATGATTTCACCAGTCATGGGTTCAAGCCCTGCGTCGGACTCTGTGCTGACGGCTCAAAGCCTGGAGCCTGCTTCACATTCTGTGTCTCCCTCCCTCCCTCTCTCTCTCTCTCTCTGTCTCTCAAAAATAAATAAACATTAAAAAAAAGTAAGCCCTACAAACCTGCAATTCAATTATATTTATGCACAAATTATTATATATTACTTTGTGTATGTTATATGGAAAAAGCCAAGGTGACCAAAACATTGGTTTCTGATCACGACACCTTCCTACTCTCTGTGCTCACGCAGGTCATTCACGTTTTTATCCGAAGGGCTGCTGCTCATCTCTCCCCAAGGACACGTGTGGGGGCGGCCAGTGGGTGGCTTGTAACTGCCACACCCAGTCCCCAGGTCCCTAGGGTCAAGGGAGGACCTGCACCCACGAGCACAGAGGCTCCTCCGGGCCACCTGTTGGCGGCTGGGAGACTGAGTCCATAAGGTGACACTCTGAACACAAACGTTCCCCTGCCACGGTCCAGGAAAGCCTCAAAATCCAAACGCGAGGGCAAGAACTCCCAAGTGTGTGGGGGGCGGCGGTGGGGGGGCGGGTACGGGGGGGCAAGATGGGAAAAATGTGCATAAACCCAGGAAGTCTTTCCAACATTTAGCTGCGTCACCGAACCGTGACTAAGCATGGCCAAGACACCGGGAATCAATGCTAACTGGAAGCTGCGAGACGTAGAATATTGTGATAATATTCCTCGGACAGCCCCCCCACCCCCCAAAGGAGAGCGAGAGAAGGAGGGAAGGAAGAGAAAGCATAGAGGCATCTCAGTACTCTACGTAGCCGCTGGATCTCAGAATAACTGCTAGTAACCCACGGGGTTAAAACAGGAAACGTAGCTTAGTGCCTATGTGTGTACGTCTTGCAGCCAGACTGGGCTCGGATCCCGACTGATCACACGATGTGGATCCTCATCCTTATCTCCGCAGGTTGTTGTGAAGGTCAGGTAGGCTCAGGGCCGTGGCCCGCACGAAGCAGGTGCTCGCAGAGTCTGACCGTGACCTCTACTGCCTCAGCGGTCTTCAGGTGCGGACTCTTGTCAGGGCACCTCTGTCCATCCCTGCGAGAGGGCTCCATGCTCCCGCCTCTCCAGGGCGGATGGCCACCTGCATGCGGGCTCCCTGTGGGACCCCGCCCCTTCCCTTCGGACCCCCAGGATGGGCCCCGCTGCTTTCTGGCTGGGACGGCCCCACCCGAGTCAGAACACCCAGGATACTTGTCGAAATGGGCGTTTATGCTCACAGCTGTGTATCTCTTGACCCAGCCTCTCAGGTGGTTATCACAGGTGCTAACATTTGACCACCACCCAGAAGCCCTTGAAAACCACTAGCTTTGACTCAGCACTTCCTGAGCTTACCAAGTATTTGTTGGGCTCCGACTGTGCACACGGGACTGGACGAGGAACCAGAGAATGGAAGCAGGGGTGAGGTCCGCTCCCCAGGGTGGCTGTCGCCGGGGCGTCTCCTCACTCTGTGCCCCTGGCTCCCTCCGAGGTCCCAGGGGGCACCTCCTTCCTCCTCCCCTTCCTCTGCTTGCTGTCGGAAGCCCCAGCCCCCGCGTCCCGGAGGCCCGCCAACGGCTCCACTGTTTGTCCCAAATGCCCTCCACTTCTCTGCCTCCAGAAGTCACTGTCGCAGCAGCACTTAATGAAAGACTGCAGCCTCTTTCAGTCTACGTGAGCACCCTTGCTTAAAGCTGGTGTTTCCTCTTTGAGATAGCGTATTATTTCAAGGGAAAAACCTTCCCCCCCAAAGGGGGAAATCCCAGTGGCCTTTGAATACGAATTTGCTCCATGTTTTTACTTGTTACTATTGAAAATGTTCAGTCCAGTTGGGGGAAAAAAGCCCTGCTCAACTAAAACCATTTTAGGGGAAAATGGGCTTCTGACTCCCTGTGAAATTGCACCGGGTTCTGATCTTTAAAATCAAGGGTGATGTGATCACAGTGAAAGCCAGCCTGTCTCAGCACCACAGGATCTCAACCCTCATCCCCCTTCAACTTTTCCTAATTGTCCACCCGTCCTAGTAATGTAACAAAGGTGGAAGCAAAGTAAGAATTGTTTGGGAGAAAAATTCCCAAATTGTAGATTCGTGTTCGGCCTCTCGATCCTCAGCCCCACCTCGACCTCAACATAATGGTCGCCCTTCTTCACCAGGAGCGTCTACTGAAAGGAAGGCCCGTTCCTTGTGTCTTCACAGGATATCCAAGTACACGCCATCCATGGCGGCCGCTGACGTGGACAAGGCAGTGGAGATGGCCTTGCAGGCCTGGGGCAGCGCTGTCCCCCTAACCTTCGTCAGGGTGACTTCAGGAGAAGCGGACATCATGATATCTTTTGAAAGCGGAGGTACCGTGGGGGTCCCTGGGCTCTGCCTGAGAAGCCAGCTGTTTCCTCCTACAACCCTCAGTGCAAGGGTGGGCACCGTCCTCTCTTGCACAGGGTGAGATGGGCGGAGGCCGAGGTCATGGCAGAGTGATGACGGCCATCAGGCAGAGACTAGAACCAGGGGGTCCCGGCGAGGGCTCGTCATCCTGGCCTGGACCGTTCGGCAAACTCGGCCCAACCGGCTTCCGCTGTGCTGTGGCCGCATCAGAGACAAAGTCTGTCCCATCTGGCTTCCCTGTTGGCCTGGGGGGGGCCACCTGACCTCACCCCACCCCCTGACGGTGTCTGCTACACACCAGGAATCTGCACCTTGAATCCTCACTGAAGGACACACACGCCCCGTGACCCTGACCGCTTCTTCCCTGCAGCAATGGTCGGGCATGGCGGGGGAGGGGGTTTGCTGCTGCCCCGTCCACACGTTATGGGGTCCCCAGGCCTCCACCCTGCTCACCCCAGTAAGGAGTGGACGCATAACCTTGCACGGGGAGCCCTGTCCAGAGCCACGTGTCTAGTGGGCAGATTAAGGAAAGGCCGCGAAATTCCTTCCCTTTGTTGGCTTCCAAGCAGCAGGGGGACCAAGTGTCCTGCCCTTTCTAAGGGCCCCTGAGACTTCAAGTCTCCATCTGAAGTTTAACCTGCTGTCCTGGGGTGGGCGCGCCCAGAAGCCAGGAGAGAGGAGGTCAGCAGGCCCCGGTGTGAGCCCTCCAAGGTGGCCCTGGGTGTGGCCGGGTGCGCGGTGGCTCCCATTCCTCCTGGACAGCAGGGCCACCGTGGCCACGTGGCTCAGGCCGCCTTTGGAGACCGCTTCTCTCTTGATCGTGCAAGACTGCGCTCTTTCCCGTGAAACACAGGCTGGGTGGGGGCCGTGCTGCCATGTAACAGGGTCCTCGGAGCTCACAGTCTGAGGTCCCCGCACTGTGCTGAGCCCCTCGAACCGCACACCAGAGCTTTGTTTTGTTGGATTTTAACAAAACAAGGTATTCCCGCTAAAATCCTCAAAACCCATGAACGTAGCTTTACAACATTGCCTCATTTTGTTCTTCCTCCTTTTTAAATTAAAAACTGTCAATGAGGGGCGCCTGGGCACCTCAGTTGGTTAAGTATCTGACTTCGGCTCAGGTCATGATGTCACGGCTCGTGAGTTTGAGCCCCACATCAGGCTCTGTGCTGACAGTTCAGAGCATGGAGCCTGCTTTGGATTCTCTGTCTCCCTCTCTCTCTGCCCCTCCCCTGCTCATGTTCTGTCTCTCTCTAAATAAATAAATAAACTTAAAAAAATCTGTAAAAACAGTATTGTCTGTTCCCTGTAATGTGAAATATGCTTCGAAAATCGTCCGCAAGACTAACTTCTGTTGACCTCTCTCCCCAACTGTCTAGACCACGGGGACTCCTATCCGTTCGATGGGCCTCGAGGGACCCTAGCCCATGCATTTGCACCTGGAGAAGGTCTGGGAGGGGACACGCATTTCGACAATGCCGAGAAGTGGACTATGGGAATGAATGGTATATATGCACAATTGACCATAACCTGGAAACTATTGTACCTTCTTCTGGGCCTCCACCATGAAACCTTGAGGTCAACGTCCCAGGCCACCCTTAAAGTAGGGGGGCTGGCTAGGAAAAACAAGTAAGCCAAAAATCCACAAGGGAACACCATAAGGGGAACGCCCCACCCCCAAGTGTGCCGTAGACTCTCCCGAGCCCTGCTCAAAGCGAGGGGTGTCGAGGACACTCAACCCTCCCTCCACAGCACTCTTTGCACAGCACTTACAGTCTCTCACTCGTGCTGGCAAGCAGGCTGTGCTCAGAAAGGACTTGAGGGTCGTACTCTCCTAACAAGTGTGCTGGGGATGGGTGGAAAGGTTCCAGAATGTGATGCCTGTCATTGGAAGTATTCCTCGGGAAGTGTGTGTGGATGACAAGGGGTGGAGGCTGTCACAGCAGGGAACTTACCCCAAAGTCGTGGCCAAATCTAGATCTCATTGTCGCCATGAGCTCTAACTGGGCCCTTCTCCACCCATCGACTGAGTGTCGCTGACAAGGAGCCAAATGGACCGAATCACATTTCCATCCTTTCCCAGTCCGAAGCCCCGTCCAGCTGAGGGGGAAACATAGGTAACGTCAGCAAAGCTCAGCACCAGAATAACCTGGTTATGAAAGGCAAATGGTTTCCTACTAGGATTTGGGTATAAATTCTCCTGTAAAGACAGAAGGCCCTAACAATAAATCCCCACATTGATGCTGTATTTTTCCGTCTCGCACTGTGTAGGTTTCAACTTATTCACCGTAGCTGCTCACGAATTTGGCCACGCGCTGGGCCTGGCGCATTCCACAGACCCATCGGCACTGATGTACCCAACCTATAAGTACCAGCACCCCTACGGATTCCACCTGCCCAAGGACGATGTGAAAGGGATCCAGGCACTGTATGGTACAGTCACTACACTTCTCTACTAACCCTGAGAGTCACAGGCTTTCAGCCTCCAACTTAGAGAAAGTGTATTTTGCCAGGAGTTACCTGCAGGGGTAAAGATCAAGCGGGGGACCACAGCCCCCACTGTGGCCTTTTATGAGGAGCTTATCTACCAGATAAGAACATGGCTTTCTTTTCTAAGATGTGTAATTAAATTCTACATCTTTCCCCCGGAGCACTTGGTCCCTCAACAGCCATAGAAAATATAATCAATTGTCTTTTGGCGGGGGAGGTTTGGGGAGGGTGAGGGTCAGAATTTAGATATTGGGAGAGGATGGGTATATTTTATAGTTTCCTATATATGGTTCTGACCCATCTGCAGATAATTGTTCTGATCTTCCTAAAAATGTCAGGGAGGATGACGACTGCATTCCTAGTGGTGTAGATAACCCACAGGCTCACGTCGCTCCTCCTATCACCCCATCCTCATGACCAGCCTGCTTAGAGTGTTAAGTGTTTTCCTCACTGGACAGCTGAGAAAGTGGAGGCTCAAGACAGTAGGTACCCCGAGATAATCAAAATTATCCCATGGCTTACCATTCTTTCAAAGGTAATAAGGAATTATTAAAAACTCTAGACCTAGTCTTCCTTAAGAGAAAGATCCACAAGGCCCTGAGAAGGAATCTTGGAAGTCTTAGACCTTGACACTTTTGCTTTCATGTTTTATCCCAGAAAACTCTGGGCCACTGACTGTCCCCTAAACCCGGAGGGTGGTTACTCCGCCGTAAATTGCCAAAGCCTGTCTGCATCCTCCCAGCCTAGAAAAGGGCCCGGAGAGCCCAGATCCCTCTTGCAAGGTGTTGGCCAAGCCACCCGGCAGTTCAGACAGGAGCACGCTCTTTCGCAGTCAGATGGCATCTGACTCTTGGGAGACCGATCTTCTCCAAAGAAGTGCTCAGTCCGCTCTGCCCGCTGCTCCTCCTGGGAGAGATAGGAACTAATAGCGTGAACGTCTCCACTGTACAAACTTGGCTGCAGAGCACTGAGTGCAGGGCTCCAAAGTGAAGCAACCCCCCTGGGCCACTGAGCCCAACGATTTGCCTGCCCTCTACAGATCCTTCCGTACTGGAAGGTCACCACCATTCTGATGGCCGTGGTCCCTGGGCCAGGGGCTGAGGCATGTATTTGGACATGGTCAGTCCTGCACAGGTGAACAAAATATAAAAGCATGGTTTTATATCTCTTGGCACATACACATCACCCAGCCCTGACTAGGTGATCACCTAGTCACCTCCCACCCCCAGCGTGCTTGGCTCACAGTACCTGTTTACTAGCTCATTTCTGACCTGACCACCTTCCAGTTTCTAATAGTTTCCCAAAGCCTCACCCAGCCCCGATCTTCACCCCATCGCTGACCCTACACCCTAGATCTTACCCATCTCTTTCTCTCATGGGTCCTCTGTCTCTGACCCTCACCTCTGTTGACCACGGGGCTCGATCAGGAGCAGGCACCTGCCAGGGCCAGTGAGTGGCCCAGGCAGCCCCTGCTCATTTCCTGTAGATAGCAGACAGCCCTCGGGAGCACAGAGGAGGAGTGAAAACTCACCAGCAGGCCTCCCAAGGAGCAGGATCCACCAGAAGCTGCCTTTAAGTAGTGCCCACCTCAGTGTAGTGTGTTGGCACTGGAATTCGGTCTTTCCTGGGTGCCTGCCAAAGGCTTATGCACAGCAAGATGCCCAGAAGCAGATGTGCACGACCTGAAAACACACAAGAAAATGACCATGTCTCTTAGAACAAAGAATTTAATTACAAAGAAATAATCAGGGACGCTTGGGGGGCTCAGTCAGTTAATTCAACTCTTGATTTCGGCTCAGGTCGTGATCTCGCGGTCCGTGAGTTCGAGCCCCGCGTCGGGCTCTGTGCTGACAGCTCGGAGCCTGGAGCCTGTTTCAGATTCTGTGTCTCCCTCTCTGTGACCCTCCCCCGTTCATGCTCTGTCTCTCTCTATCTCAAAAATAAATAAACATTAAAAATAAATAAATAAATAAATTAATTAATTAATTAAAAAAAAAAGAAAGAATCAGTGGCAACTTTTAAAAGACACCTCTAATCTGGGACTCCTGCAGCTGCGATCTCTCTAACACTTACTACGTGCCAATGTGTCAGGTGCTTTACAGATATTCCTTCTCACAAAACACTCTGCTCCCTCTCGTTTCACTAACGAAAGAACAGAGGCGTGGAGGGGTTAAGTGATAGGCACGATTTTCACACAACTCAGCAACTAGCACAGCCAGGATTCAAACCCGGGTCTGCCCGCCACCAGCAGCCACGCACCTCCTCACCTCGTCCTGTACCGACAAAGAGCGTCTCTGGAGTGCGAGTGGACAGACTCTAGATTCCTGGTACCGTGCTGACCAACTCACTTTGAATCCTAGGACCCCGGAAAACATTCCCGGGAAAGCCCACCGTGCCGCACGCCCCACCTCAAAGTCCATCCACCCCCGACCCCTGTGACTCCAGCTCGTCCTTTGATGCCGTGACGATGCTTGGGAAGGAGCTCCTGTTCTTCAGGGACCGGTAAGCCCCAGACGTGCCACCAAGTCCTCCCAGGCCTCAGCTCCACGCGTCAGTCACTCTAGAAGTGCTCGTTGCCGCCACGAGGGAGGACCGTGCAGAGATGCCGTCCTGTGTGGCGGTAGGGTGGGAGGCGGGGGTCTCCGGGGAGATTGAGAGCTGCCAAAGCACCATTTGTGCAGCACCCACCATGCTCTTGGTGCTGGGCGCAGAGTTTTCCGTATACGTAAGGTACTTCTGACCCTCTTCGTGGTGAAGTAGAGATTAGAAGCCCCAATTTACAGATGAAGAAAGAAACTCAAAGAGAACGAGTCACTTTTCTGAGCTAACAGTTTCACTAAGTGTCTGAATTAGAGCACTAGCCCAGATTGATCTGATGTCTCTTCTGTCTATCATGTATCCCTAGTGAGAGCGCATAGGATATGCTCAAAAAATATTCAGTAATGGGGGTGGATAGATAGCCAGGTGGACAGACAAGTGGATGGACAGACAGGTGGGTGTGTGGGTGGATGGAAGGATGATCAGAGGGATGGGTAGACGGGTGGGAAAACTGCAAAGACGGCCCTCTTGTGAAAACCCTCTTTCTCGGCGCCCCTTGACTTTTCCACTGTCAGCTAGAGGTCAGACAGTGTAGAGAAGGCAGGAATATTGATGGATTTTAGTTACACCACAGCTGTTGCTCCTGAAGAACACCCTGAGGTTTGAGTTTCTAGTACTGTTGCCTTAGGACTGTTTCGTTTGGACTTATTAGTAGAAGTGTTTGCAGTTCTGTGAGTTGTAAAGGATGGTGAGGCCGAGCTGGTATTTAAATGCGATGGCGTAGGAGTAATTTATGACATAATTTGTGATGCTGGAGAAGCTGGGATTGTTAGTGTGGACGCTGTAGGGATCGCTGCCTTTACAGCTGTGGGAGGTGATAGTGGGGGTTCTGGTTGGTCTTTATTTATTAGTGTTTTTATTGGCATGGACATCACTCAGGGAACTTAAATAGAGTAAATTTAAGATTTGTATAATAAGGAAAGAGGAAATAAAATTTGAAAACAATGATACTCAAAAATTCAAAGCTGTTGGGTTTGAAACTCATGTAGAAGTTTTACTAGAAGACAGGAAATGGTTGGTAGTAATATTTTTTCTACTTAAAGTACATCTAATAATATCGTTGTGAGTTTTCTGTTGGTTGAAAGAGTGATGAATGGTGAGAGGCAGTGGTTATCCTCGGGAAAAAACCGCAAGGAAGTTGGCAAACGTATGCAGGGTGAAGGAGAATTAAGTTTCCCATTTTGTGTTACAAGGTCATATTCAAGTGCCAGAATGAAAGCTGGGGCGGTTCTGCCAAGGACTGTCCATTCCAGTAGGCGTTGGTGGCGTTCACATAGGAGATGACAATTCTGGTCACCGGTTCTGATGCGGGGGGGTTTTCCCCACCACCCAGCAATTCTCTGACACCAGCTGTGTGTCCTACAATTCAACTCCATTCTGACACCATCTACCTGGAAATAACATCGGATGAGTCCACAGGTTGAGGGCTCTGTCCACTTCAGATGCCACTTCTGCCCCACCGGCTGTGAATCACGGGTTCCTGTGACCCTCCTTGAGTGTGGCTGCCGTACTAGAGCAGCTTTACTCTACTAGACTAAGTTTATTATAAAAGGATAGAACTCAGGAACGGCCGGAGGGAGAGGTGCCGAGACCAGTGTATGGGGAAAGAGTGCAGACCTTCCCTGCCCTCCCTGGATGCACCACTCTCCCCACAGCTGCACATCTACATGTTCAGCAGCCCAGAAAATCCCCAAAACCCCCTCCTTTGGGGGTTTTATGGAGGCTTTAATCACAGAGGCATGACTGATTAAATCGCTAGCCATTGGCCACAGATCCAAGGCCCATCCCTCCCCCCACCCCAAGATGGGGGTGAGGTGGGTGTTGGGATTGAAAGCTCTAATCCTCTAATTGCCTGGCCATTTCCTCAGGCAACTAGCCCCCATCCAGAGGTGAAGTCCAAAAGTCACTCATTAACATAACAAAAGACACCTTCATTGCTCTCCTCACCGGAAATTCCTAAGCAGCTCCGTGCCAGGAACCAGGAGGGAGACCAAATACATACTTGCTATTATAAATCACAAAATCACGGATGTATTAGTGGTTTTGATCATTCTTCTGTGGCCGAGAAGTCTGTAAGGAAAGGCATACCTGTGGGGTTAGTCTTCAAATAACAAGGAGGTTGTAGAAAGGGGTCAAGCTTCAAGCCACCTACTTTTTGGACATCCTTGTTCGTTGTTTAACTGATCAATAATAGACCCACAGCATATGAATAACATGCAGTTGAAAAATGCATGTGTGCAGATGTGAAGGAACATCTGTGAAGGCTGTGTCTGATGGTTAATATCAATAATGACCATGATTAAGCCTAACCGGCTTGAGGTAATTTGGGGTGTCATTTCTAATGTCATTTTGGGTGAAAGCCCAGATTGCCGTAAACAGCATAGTGATAGCAGCTAGACAGAGTGCTCATGTTTGAAGAGCTGTATCATTTTCTGCCGTTGGGTAGAAGCGAATTAATAAAGAGACACCCGTTCGAACGAAGTAAAGCTGAGACCGCGGTAGGTCTTTCGTGACTGAGGGAGGCCAGGGGTGGGGGCCAAACTGGACTCACCAGTTGCAGTCGAACAAAGTACGTTTAGTGGAATCCGATCATGACTAAGGTGAAATATACAAATTTGCTGGAAATTTCCTAAGTTTACGTTAGGTGGTCCCTTTTGTCTTGGGGCTCTGGCCTTGCAGGGAGCTGGGGGACTTGTGTCCGTGACGCTGATTACTGTGGTCGCTTCTTTTCTTGGAGGGAAAGAGAGACCCACCAACGCTCACCCCGCTCCCCGCTTTACCGGGGACAGAATCCATTCACAGCGGAACAGGCCGAGGTAGCTGAGGCATATGCATGTCTGAATACCTTTTTATTCCTTTTCTTCACTGAAAAAGTGTTCATGGAGCCCTTATGGGGGCCCAGGCACCACTGTAGTGGCTGGAGGTATGAAGAAAGATAAGTACTCGCCCTGCCTTTGCACACCTCGGTTCCATAAGGGAGAAAGACATTCACAAACACTGCCATCATCCTCCGTGCTCACACAACCTCTCTGTGCACGTTAGGAGAGACAGCAAGCTCTCTGGGGTCTAGTTTTATAAGGGTACCAGTCACGTCAGACTAGGGCTCCACCCTCAGGGGCTCGTCTAACCCGGTCACCCCCCAACGTGTCCCGTTGGGTGGTTATCACCGCACCATCACACTGGGGGCTATGCTTCAATATGTCACTTTGGGGGTAGGGAGCGGGACACATTCAGCCCATAACAGAGTAATCACATTTTTAAACATGTTGTATATCCTTCCAGATTTTTTTCCAGATAGAGAGAGAGAGATACTAAATATGGGAGGGAATCAGGGATGTCCACAAAGATGGGATTTTATTAGATGATCTAATCTATAAACCTTTTGTACTCAACAGTATCTCATTTTTCCATGCCACTGAGTTTTGTCATCTTTTTTATATATATACAAACATTATTCCAGTGAAGAGATACATCATCATGTATTTAACCAATCCCATACTTAGAAACATCTCAATTCTTTCTCACTTTTAAAAATTAGCAACCGCTTGAACTCAGTCTTCCACAGTGGGTGGGCGTCAGGGGCAGGTTGGAGCAGAGCCCAAGTTTCAGTGGCGGGCTGACTTGGTGTAGATTCTGGCAGTGTCTCTTACTGATCAGGTAACCTCAGTCAGAAAGAGCCCCAACGCCACGGGCAGTCAGTAATGACAGATGATATATTTCGGAAGGGGAATCTGAAAATCTGTGTTGTGGATTAAGGCTTAGGAACAACTTGAAGGCTTTTTATTATTATTAGCTTTTAATGATTTTTATCGATACTTATTGATTATAGACTTTTTATTATTACCAAAAAGTAAAGCAAAACAGAATTGGTGGGCTTTGAGCCAGGAGGGCCAGGCGTGTGGCGGGAGGGGCCTGGGTGTGGGGAGGGGTGGGGCTGTGCTGGTGGGGGTCAGACAAGGGCAGGTGGCCCTGGCCACCCCCCCCCCGCCCCCCCCCCCCCCCCCCCCCCCCCCGAGGAAGAGATGAGATGCTGGTTGTACGAGACAAGACGCTGAAGTCAAAGACATTACGCCCTTAGGTACAATTGTAAGTGTTTTCTTTAAAAAAGCAAAAACGTGTTTCAAAACCCTCAATTGATCAAACCATGAGTGTTTAGCAATTGCTAACAACTATTTGATAGGGTGTCGTCATAAATCCTGGGAGTGGTAACAGAATGCGAAGGGAGGCCTGGGTGCAGGAGACACTGAGAAATGGGTGGGTCAAGGGACAGGAATGCTCAGTCATCACCCCCCTCGTGTCCTCCCATTCCGCTGGGTTGGGGGGCGGGGCCAGCAAGCCCAAAGGTTGAGGAAGTACCCGAGGCAGGGAGTAGGAGTGGTCCCTTTCCAAGCTGTCTGGGGGCCCTGAACCTCTCCTCCTCCTCTTTGGGACGGGTCGCTCGGACATCACAGGACATCACAGGGACCCCCATGAGTGCGGCACTTACAGTGATGAGCACTCTGTTATCAGGTCCTTACGATGGCCAGTGAGGTATGAATGATGGTTCCCTTTTCACAAGACTCTGAAAAGCCACAAGAGCACAGAGCTGGGGACCGGCCACCTTGTGAGCAGCCAGAGCCCTCAACCCCACCGCTGACTCCCTGCCTCCCTAGGTGCCATCTGGAGCTCGAATCCCATGGCTGCAGCTCTGATCCCCTCCTGGTTGTCACCTAAAGTCCCTAAGTGCTTGCTAAGCTTGGACAAAGAACAGAGAATTCTTTCAAGGCACGGCAGGCCATTGTTCTCCCCCAGCCCAGGGTTCCCCAATAACCCATGGAGGAGACAATTCAAACCGTGGACGTCATAACCACACAGTGTGCAATGCAGAGCTTTTCACGGTCACCGTGAGACGGTTGCACACTCTCGCGGTGTCTACAGGTCCATTGGAACATTCCAGCGTTCTGTTTGAAGAGACTGGGCTTCGACTATACTAAGGTGAACGTCATAAATACATACGACTTACATACAAGTGTATGCCCATGTTTAATTCACACACGTTTATTCTTTATGGTGGACGGCAGAATATTAAGGCTTTTCCACATCTCCTCAGGCAATTAGGGAAGAGAAGGGGCCAAAATTGTAGTTGTGTCTCTCAGACTGTTGCAGGTTTTATCCAATTTAATGTTACCGATAAAACCAAGACTATCCCAGCCGGCAATAGACCTCACAAGAGGAATAGCATTTTGCTTATGGAATAAGCCTGAGGCTTGACTGTGTCCACATCCTTCGTGTTGGAGGTGAGAAAGGTGGGCCCCATCTGTCTGGCAGCCCAGCAGACCCTCCTGCCAGCCGGGTCTTCTCACTCCTGGTCCAGAGTCCATCTTGTCCCTCACACAGAAAACTGGCCATGCAGGGGACCTCCCAAGGGAAGCACTCGACGTGAATGCCGTCTAGCCTTCTGACGCAAATGCGCTGGAGTGTGCAGGGAAAGGGCATGAGGGCCTTCATCTACCACAAGGAGAAGAAAGTCCTTAGACCATGGAGGTATGTGGAAAATGTTTGAGGGGCTTGTCTGCATTCTGTTTTATTCTCAAAACACAATTCTTTATTAAGGATATCCGTCCCTCACTAATGGCTGCCTCCTGAACGATGTTACGCATCTTAGATCATCACGCAGAGGAAAACATTCCCATCAGGCTACACAAGGAAATGCAGAGGATGAATGAAGGGGCATCCTGAAGGCAGTCGCCTGCATGACCTGGCTCATTCAGTGAGGAGATAGTGGAAGAGAAGAGTCAAAGACAGCAGACAGGAAAACCACAATCTGTGAGAAACACTCGGTGTTAGATGTCCACAGTGATGGTGATGGTGATCTAGTTTTACAGAAGCTGGTGCTCAGGGGAGCACTCACAGTGGCCCCGTGGGTCCTCCCATGTGGACGAGGCAGCGGAGGATCTGAAAATGAACCCTAATAATAACATCTGACGTTCCATGATCACCTACACTGCGCTGTGCTAAGCATTTTCCAGACGCTTACTCATGTATGCACAGTGTTCTTTTCCCCAGCTGGAATTTTAAACCTACTGGACATCAGAGACAGAAACCCTTCATGGAACCTCAAATAAATGAAGGAAAAGAGGATTCCCCGCCACCCTGGCCCCCCACCAAACGTGATCAATGGTGGAAAAGGATGCCGAGCCCATCAGACTGAGGACTGAAGAAAAGAGATAGGCTGGCCAGGATGAGGGGTGTCATTTCAGCGGAGGAGTGAGGAAGGAATCCAGGTCCTGGGGAGCAAAAGAACAAAAGTTGGGGGGCATGTGGAAACGGTAGATACGGGTCGTTCACCTGAGAGTCTTGTTGGCAGCAGAGAGAGGTAAATTAATGGCTGGGTCAGGCAGCAGGGTCCAATGTGGGAAAATAACCAGACATGGTAGAAGGCATGACAAGGAGCCAGTGGAGAAACGTAAGTGCGAAGCTCCTGGGGAAGGAGGGACAATAAACTAGGACTTTCTATGTCTGGCATCCCCCAGGACTCCGTGGCTTTGAGCCCAGCCTGCACACCTGAAGGCTCCCTGGCAATGTGTTTTTTCTGGGTATGAGATTGCATCATGGAAAGGGAGCGGGAGGCAGTGTATTTACTTGGACTGATTCTCCATTGTGTATTCAAGAATTCCAACAAAGGGGCGGAAGGTAGAGTAGGAGCCCGGATTCCTTGTCCCTTCCAAATACCCTCCTGGCTGAGGATGAGCCTTGACAGCTTCACAGGTTCTGGCTGATAAATATGGACGCCCAGGCTCCTCAGAGGGGTATAAACAAGCTAAGGACCCCACGCTCTGCTCTGGCCGTTTTTAAGCACTGTCTACATACGGGTCTTCAATTTTATAAGCTGTGTCTTCCTTGGGCTCCAGGAGATGAGCGACGACTGTTTTATTTCTTGGCGTCTATCTGGTTAGTGGAACCCCCAAAATGAGTGGCCTGTCAGCCAATGATGTGATAGTTTGGACTTCAGAGCTTCCAATGACAAAAATTTCACAACGGCGAGACAGATTTAGAAAGAAACTTAGCTCTACTAACTTCAAGGTTACCTATCACCAATCAGTACGTTTGCAGGGTGGAAACATGTCTTCCTACGGTATCTACAAATCATTGTAAGAGTAGTTGAGAGCTTCTAAAACACTTCTCTGTGCATTATCTCAATCGATCCTCTGAAGTATCGGCACAGATAGCATGATATCTCACTTTTATTTGACAGGAAATTGAGTCTCAAAAAATTGAGTGACACACATGAGGTCACACATCTCCCCAAGCTCCCTTGCTCCTGTCACAAGGCCACACAGCCCCATCTCCATGGGACGTAAGCAGAAATTAGACCAAAAGCATCAAAAACATAGAAGAAAGATCCTTCTTCCCCCTGAAACTAGGGAGCAGGATTAGAGAGAAGAACGGTCAAGGAGGACAGAGGGTCGAAGTCAAGGAAAAGTAAAGGTCCCCATTCGGCTCATGCTGAGTTACTCTGACAGTCGGACAGTGAGGAGGTGGAGGCCTCTCCTGAGATGAGAGGTGAGAGACAGAGAGACGGACAGGCTCAGCCCACACTAGTGGGGAGTGAAGACGGTTGGTACAACCAAGAAAGAACAAAAGTTCAGCAAATGTGGAGCAAGTGCCCTGGTGTTCGGGGGCTAGAAAGATGGATAAGCCATGACCCGGCCCCAGGTGAACGCCAGGTGAAGGTTGTGGGTAAACGAATCTCAAACTTGGTGAATTAGCTGCTGTTCTTTAGGAAAAGGGAATAAAAATTTCAGAGACTATGAAAGTTGGTGATCTCTTTAGCGCCTCTCCATCCCTGGCACCGATTTATGAAGTCAGCAAATATTTACTGAGCCCTGACCACGTGCCAGGCACGGCACTGGCTCCAGGGAACCAAGAGATAAACAGTGCAGCTAAATGTATGATCAGCAGATCTATCCTGTCAATAAGTCCCATTGTCCTGCCCCTCTTATCAAAGATCAGATTACAGACTATCGATAGGGTGTTTACCTATTTCCACTGCCAGTTCCAATACATCCTCCAGCTGGCCTTGTCCAAGAAGTACGTGGATTGTCTTTCTTTTTGCTTAGATTTTAAACCCATTGACAGATGAATCAGGAGATTATTTGCTGTACTCGGTGGGAGAGCGTTGTCAATTTTCATTCATTTATTATTGTCATCAATAGCTCCAACTTTGTGGATCCTCTGAGTATGGGTTCTGTTGCTTCACTACCCACCATTAGCGTCCTGAAAATGTTCATGATTACAGATTATTCTGGAACTCGCGCTGTTTTACGTAAGTGATGGATAGTATTTATTTCTACCTTATGTGTCCAGTTTACGCATTACAATACGTTGTGACAGTGTTTCAACCAGGATTTCGTAACTTGGGCACTACTGATGTTTGACCAGGTAGCTCTTGGTTGGCTGGGCTGTTCATGGATGGTTGGATGTTTAGTGGCATCTGTGGTCTCCACCCATTACACCCAATAGTACTGACCATCCCCAGGTACAACAAGCAAACTTGTCCCCAGGCATTGCCAAATGTCTCTGGGGGCGCAAGATCGTTCTTGGTTTAGAATGCCGACTTTCCTTCGATCTGGTCCTCACAATACCTGCAGTATCTGAAGTCAAGGTGTTTTTACAAAGGAATTTTAGATTCTACCACGTGTGATAAGTTCTGACAGTACGTTTTCTCCTGATCACTGCATTTTCCTCCCTCTCCTCCTGAGTCATTCGGGACATCTGTGTCCCTACTGCGCCTGAGAATGAGGCTTAAGGTTGCGCAAAGTCACCTGTTGACTTTTAAATGAAAATTAATGGAAATATTTCCCAGCTTTATAGTGCCCAAGGAGAAAGAGGTAGGAATTTGTCTGAGCCTTGTCAGAGACCCGATGCAGGTGGTGACTCATCCCCAGAGGATATGTCTGCTCCTCTCTGACCGCTCTCCTCACCTCCTCTTCCCCAGCATTCTCATCCCTGCAGCGCATGCTCGCTCGGTGCCTCGGTCAGCATCTAGCACCGTGACATGAACAGTCAGCATTTCAGAACTACATATTGAATTAAGTGAAAAACACTTGATTTTTTGGATTTCTCATCAGGTTTTTATTAACAAAAGTCAGACGACAGACTATGAACTTGACCTTTTTGTTTTCATTACCCAAATCTTCTGGGTTCCCAAACCTGCCCTCCTGTCCTGGTGGTGGAGAGAGAGAAGGGAAGGGGGTCCCTCTTGCCTTCAGACAAGGATAGCTCTGATTGGACGAGGCACCAGGTTATGAACAGAGGAAACCTGAGATCTGGGGCTGGGAGTGATCATGTGGAGGAGATCAGTGTGAGATGAAAATCAAGACAGCTCTGTCTGCCGCTAACCACCAGATGATCTCTGGGCCCACCAGCCTTCCTGGGTCTTGGTGTTTCATCTGTTAATACATGTTCTAGGTAAGACTGTGATGTGAAGGGCGTGGACGGCGGGGGGCGGGGGGGGCCTACGTGGATGCCTGCCACCCTGGGATGCCCAATTGGTGGGTGGGTAGCAACTAGGCAAATAATAATTTTTAGGATGCACAGTATCTAGCTGTTTGGCACTTTACAGTTGGTAATACACTTTCCAATCACTATCTCGTTACCCTCGTAATGACCTCATGGGACAGGCCAGGTATCAGTAGTTGTATCTAAGAGATGATAGGACTGAGCTTAGAGATGCCTGTCAGAGTTAGAACCCAAGCCCATGTCTTCTAAAACACGATGTGCTTTTCCTTCTGCATCATGATGCTACTTAGGAAACATGAACACATGTCTCTTGTAATAAAGCTCTTTTAAATTTCAACATCAGCTTACACCACCTCCCCTGGGACACTTTCACCACAACGCTGAATGCGACGGAACTTCCGTCCTGTGGGGCACGCGCTGTGCTCCCAGGGCGTCCTGAACTTGACTCTGCAGCACAACTACCCGGTTGTAATTATGGTCATAACCGCCTAATCACCTACCTGTCTGAATTATACTTGCCTAGTTACATACCCGTCTGGAGAACTGTAGCTCCTTGGGGGCTAGGCCTGGGTCTGTTCAGTGCTTCATCATTGGTATCTGCCACAGTCCCTGCCGATAGGCGCTCGCTGTATCTGTTAAATTAACTGAACACGAAAACCCAACGTAAGATTGAGGAGTTCCTACCCTAACTACCCAGAAAATTAAATGTCAAAACTTTATCACAGTTTCACTCTCGGTAAATAATTTTATGTATAGATTCTAGTTTCTACAGAGTCAAGTAAGCTCTTCATATTTTGTAAAAATGACTTTCACCTCCAAAATTCAAAATGGACCACATTTATATTGACAGTTTCAGCCCAATGCCCTTGTGGTACTACCATGGTTTTATGGAAACAATATTGGAAGAGTTGTTAAACCTCGCATTAATTTGTGCGTGCCAGATTTTCTGTTAACAAGCCATCAGCTTCAAGGATATGAACACTTTGAATAGCTAAGTATATCAGCAGTATAATTGATCACGGTTAATGTTCTTGCTGGTTAATGGTTCTGGCGGGAATAATTCGCATCTCCTAACCACAAAGTTTTGGTTCGTTTGTAATATTCATAATGTTAACCTGGATTGAATTTTCTTTTTGTGAGATCTTCATTTTTAAAAGATCAGAGTAGGAAAGGGACATGTGTACCAAGAGATAGTTCCGACGGAAGGTGCACAGCTTAAATGTGTAAAATCACCAGTAAAAGGGGATTGCAGAGATGCTAAAAGAACAAAAGGGAACAAAAAAGAACAAAAAGGGAGAAGAGCTATTTACCAAGGTCAAAAAACGGATGTTCTCTTTGCAAACAAGGCAAGGGTGAGAGGCATTTAGAAATGGCCTCCGATGTGTGGCTGGCAGTACGTTTCAGTCCGAGTCCCATTTAAGATCAACCTCAACCTTGATGTCTTGTCCACTGGCCAACAGGATTTTCTGGCGTCGTCAGGTGCACATGATGGCAGGGATCCGGCCCAGCACCATTACCAGCTCCTTCCCCCAGCTTATGTCCAACGTGGACGCAGCTTATGAAGTGGCCGAGAGGGGCACCGCCTACTTCTTCAAAGGTACTCGACAGACCCCCGAAGGGAAGACACGGCAGGGGGCAGGGCCCAGAATGCTGGGATATCTGGTGTGGTCAGCCTCTGTCCCGTGATCATGGAGCGTGTTCCAGTCACACCTTCTCAGGTTGGGTGGGAGATGCCACTCTGCCATTACAACAATGGCAAGAATGGCAATGACTGTCAGAGCCAGGACTTTACCCGAGACAGGCACCGTGCTAAGTGACAGCACCCCCGGGGGCTACAGACCTGGCTCCTGCCCCGCAGAGTGGCACATCCCACTGAGATCCTCCAGTGAACAGAAGCCAACACAGAACCCCGTGTGAGGACAGCACCCTTGCTATGTGCCCTGCGGGAGGCAGCTGGGCATGGAAGGACCCCTGTGGTTTTAGGAGGTGGGCATGCACGGTGTCACTCCCTGGCTCCAGCCCTTTCCTGTTTGCGTGACTCTGGCCAATTCTCTTCATGATTCGCTTCGCACAGCGATTATAGGAACACCGACCTTGGAGATGCGACAATGGCTAGCCAGTGGACGTTACCCAGTTAGGGACAACTGTCACTTTTAGCTCCTTTTTCTTGATGCCGAGGTTAGGTAAAGACGGAAGGCTGGTGCCAGCCTAAGAATCACAGCACTGGCATGTCCCACACCCGTCCTCTCCCATGCACGCGTACGAGACCTAAATGAGATTTTACACATGGAAAGTGTCTTGAAAAAATTAATGTGTTAAATGTAAGACACAATTGTATCAATGTTATTGCTTTCTTAAGGTATCACTTGAGATTTTTGCCTCAAGAGTAGTTTTAATTGAACAAAATCTTCTATATTGGGTAATAGCCACAGTGACTATCCCATAAACCACTCCCGTCGTGACCGTGCATAGAAATCCTCATGAATGAAATGCCTTACTGAGTGGCACAGAATTTTTGTAAACTTTTTTCATATATAAATTTTTTAAGGTTTATTTTTGTCTTTGTTTTTTGTTTTTTTGTTTTTGTTTTTGTTTTTTTTTTTTTTTTTGATAGAGCGCACAAGCAGAGAGGGGCGGGCAGAGAAAAGGAGAGAGAATCCCAAACATGCTCTGCACCATCAGCACAGAGCCCCATTTGGGGGTCAGACTCACCAACTGTGAGATCACGACCTGAGCCAAGCTCAAGAGTCTGACGCTCAGTCGACTGTGCTGTTCAGGTGCCCAGAGTTTTTGTAAACTTAATTTCTGTTTTCAGGCCCCCACTACTGGGTAACAAGAGGATTCCAGATGCAAGGTCCTCCTCGCACTATTTATGACTTTGGCTTCCCAAGGTATGTACAGCGAATAGATGCTGCCGTCTACCTCAAGGATGTGCAGAAGACCCTTTTCTTTGTCGGAGACGAATACTACAGGTATGGCTCTTCTCCTTTTGATTTTCCAGATGCATTCAATGAGAAGGGAAAATCCTTCAGCAAAAAGAATGCAAAGCAAGTTAGCAAAAGGCCGTGGGCTCCTCTTGGCCCCTGGGGTGCCATTTACTCATGGTGGACACTGTCTCAAAGATAAAAACTATCCAAATGAGTGAAACATTCATTCAGTAATCCCATTACATGTTCTCTAGCACATGAAACACACTCATGTTTCAATGCACTGGATCTCCAGTGGGTGCATCTTCCCCAAATACATGGCTACCCGCAGGGAGTACCTGGGGGTAGAACTGATTCCCTGGATGTGGGTACCAGTGTATCCCAGAATACTCTGTGATTTTGTGCGGAATGGATGTGGCCATGACTGTGGGGCTCTTCGAAGGAAAGTTCCGCTGAAAGGAAAAGCACTATTGCTAAGTTCTTTCATGCAACCCAGACCATGAAGGCTCTTCCTATCCGTAGTGGATCACATAGGATAGCCCTGTCCCACCTGCAGGGGTCTTTATAAGCAGACTGAGCAAGGCGCCATCTGTCGACCAATCCCTGCACATGGGGCCACACCTCTTCCCACCTGCTGGGTTCCTGTCCTTAACTGACTGGAGTTGAAGGCAGAGCACACTCTGCCTCTACTCCCCACTCTCAGTTCCGAATTGCCTGTTCATCCAAACTTCAGAAGAGGGAACTGAGAAAACCAGATTCTAAGCAGTTGACTGTGCTGAATACATCAGGTCCATGAAGGATCTGTTGGTAAGTGGGAGAGTACCCAACTTGGGCCCAAGGGTTTTCATCTTTATGTCACTTAACTATTTTTAGGTTTTTATTTTAACTCCCGTTGGTTAACGTACAGTGTGATATTAGTTTCGTGTGTAGACTATAGTGATTCCACACGTCACCGGGGCTCATTACAACAGGTGCCCTCCTTAACCCCCATCATCTATTTCCCCCATTCCCCACCTACCTCCCCTCTGTAACCATCATTGTGTTCTCTAGTTAAGAGTCTGTTTCTTGCTTTGTCTCTATTTATTTTTCCCCTTTGACCCTATGTTTCTCAAATTATACATACAAATGAAATCATATGGTATTTGTTTTTCTCTGACTTATTTCACTTCATTTCTCTAGCTCCACCCACGTTCTTGCAAATGTCAAGATTTCATTCTTTTTGATGGTTGAGTAATATGCCATTCTATATATACACCAGCTTCTTGATCCATTTATCAGTCACTGGACATAAGGGCTCTCTCCACAGTTTGGGTGTTGATGATAATGCTGCTAGAGACATGGCGGGGGTGGGACCTGTATCCCTTCGAATTAGTATTTTTGTATCCTTTGGATAAATATCTAGTAGTGCAATTGCTGGGGCGTAGGGTGCTCTATTTTTAACTTTTTGAGGAACATCCATACTGTTTTTGCAGGGTGGCGGCCCCAGTTTGCATTCCCACCAGCAGCGCAAAAGGGATCCCTTTTCTACACATCCTCACCAACATCCATTGTGTCCCAAGCTGTTAATTTTAGCCATTCTGACAGGTGTGAGGTGGTATCTCATTGTAGTTTTGACTTACATTTCCCTGATTATCAGTGATGTTGAGTATCTTTTCATGTGTCTGTTGGCCATCTGTGTATCTTTTTGGAAAAAATGCCTATTCAAGTCTTCTGCCCATTTTTAATTGGATATCTGTTTTGGGGGTATTGAGTTTTATAAGTTATTTATAGATTTTGGAGACTAACCTTTTATCAGATATGTCATTGGCAAATATCTTCTCCCATTCTGTATGTTACCTTTTAGTTTTGTGGATTGTTTCCTTCACTGTGCAGAAGGCTTTCATCTTGGTGAGGTCCCAATAGTTCGTTTTTGCTTTTGTTTCCTTTGCCTTTGGCAACATGTCTAGTAAGAAGTTGCCATGGCAGAGGTCAAAGAAATTACTACCTGTGTTCTCCTCTAGGATTTTGGTGGTTTCTTGTCTTACACTTAGGTATTTCATCCATTTTGAATTTATTTTTGTGTATGGTGTAAGAAAGTGGTCCAGATTAATTCTTCTGCACATTGCTGCCCAGTTTTCCCAGTACAGCTTGTCGAAGAGACTTTTTTCCATTAGATATTCTTTTCTGCTTTGTTAAAGACTAGTTGAGCATATAGTTGTGGGTTCATTTCTGTGTTTTCTATTCTGTTCTATTGATCTATGTGTCTGGTTTTGTGCCAGTACCATACTGTCTTGATGACTGTAGCTTTGTAATATAGCTTGAAGTCCGGAATTATGATGCCTCTAGTTTTGCTTTAACTTTTTTCGAGGTTGCTTTGGCTATGCAGGATCTTTGTGGTTCCATACAAATTTAGGATAGTTTGTTCTACTTCTGTAAAACATGCTCTTGGTATTTGGATAGGGATTGCATTAAATGGGTAGATTTCTTTGGGCAGTATAGACATTTTAACAATATTTGTTCTTCTAATCCATGATCATGGAATGTCTTTCCATTTCTTTGTGGCCTCTTCAGTTTCTTTCATCAATGTTCATAGTTTGCAGAGGACAGATATTTCACCTTTTTGGTAAATTTCTTCCTAGGTATCTTATTGTTTTGGATGCTGTTGTAAATGGGATTGATGCCTTAATTTCTTTTTCTGCAGCTTTATGATGACTGTATAGAAACGTAACAGATTACTGTTGATTTTATATCCAGCTACTTTTCTGAATTCATTTATCATTTCTAGCAGTTTTTTGGTGGAGTCTTTCAGATTTTCTTTTTTTTTTTTTTTTAATTTAAATTCAAGTTAGTTGGCATACAGTATAGTCTTAGCTTCAGGAGTAGAACCCAGTGATTCATCTCTTACATATGATACCCAGTGCTCATCCCCAAAAGTGCCCTCCTTAATGCCCATCATTCATCTAACCCATCCCCCCACCAACCTCCCTCCATCAACCCTCAGTTTGTTCTCTGTACTTAAGTGACTCTTATGGTCTGCCTCCCTCTCTCTTTTCATCTTATTTTTCCTTCCCTTCCCCTATGTTCCTCTGTTGCATTTAACAAATTCTGCATGTGAGTGAAATCATATGATATTTATCTTTCTCTGACTTACTTTACTTAGCATGATACACTCTAGTTGCATCCACATTGTTGCAAATGGCAAGATTTCATTATTTTTCACCTCTCAGTAGTATTCCATTGTATATATATACCACATCTTCTTTATTCATTCATCAGTCCATGGGCATTTGGGCTCTTTCCATAATTTGGCTATTGTGGAAAGTGCTGCTATAAACATTGGGGTGTGTGTGCCCCTTCGAATGAGCATTTTTGTATCTTTTGGATACATTTGTCTTTTGGATAAATTCCTCATAATGCAATTTCTGGGTCATAGGGTGGTTCTATTTTTACTTTTTTGAGGAAACCTCCCTACTGTTTTCCACAGTGACAGGACCAGTTTGCATTCCCACCAACAGTGCCAAAGGGTTTCCCTTTCTCTGAAACCTCACCAACATCTGTTGTTTCCAGAGTTGTTAACTTTAGCCATTCTGATAGGTGAGAGGTAGTATCTCATTGTGGTTTTGATTTGTATTTAACTGATGATGAATGATGTTGAGCATCTTTTCACGTGTCTGTTAGCCATCTGGATGTCTTCTTTGGAAAAGTGTCTATTCATGTTTTCTGCCCATTTGTTCCTTGGCTTATTTGTTTTTTGAGTGTTGAGTTTGGTAAGTTCTTTATAGATTTTGGATACTAACCCTTTATCCAATAAGTCATTTGCAAATATCTATTCCCATTCTGTTGATTGCCTTTTAGTTTAGTTGATTGTTTCCTTTGCAGTGCAGAAGCTTTTTATCTTGACGAGGTCCCAATAGTTCATTTTTGCTTTTGTTTCCCTTGCCTCTGGAAACATATCAAGTAAGAAGCTGCTGCAGCCAAGGTCAAAGGGGTTGCTGCCTGTGTTCCCCTCTAGGATTTTGATGGTTTCCTGTCTCACATTTAGGTCGGGTTTTCTGTATAGAGTCTCAGATAATCTGCAAATAGTGAAAGTTTGACTTCTTCCTTGCCTATCTGGATGCCTTTTATTTTTTTGTTGATAAATTGCTGTGGCTAAGACGTCCAGTACTATGTTAAATAACAGTGGTAAGAGTGGACATCCCTATCTTTTTTTTAATGTATTCATTTATTGTTTCTGAGAAAGAGAGTCACAGAGAGTGAGCACATAGAAGTGGGGAGGTGCCAAGACAGACAGGGAGACACAGAATCAGAAGCAGACTCCAGGCTCTGAGCTGTCAACACAGAGCCCGACATGAGACTCAAACTCACAAACCATGAGATCATGACCTGAGCTGAAATTGGATGCTTAACCAACTGAGTCACCCAGGCATCCCATCTATCTTCCTGACTGTAGAGGAAAAGCTCTTAGTTTTTCCCCACTGAGGATGACATTAGCTGTGGGTTTTTTATATATGTCCTTTATTATGCTGAGCTCTGTTCCTTCTATATCTACTTTGTGGAAGGTTTTTATCGTGAATGAATGTTGTACTTTTTCAAGTGCTTTTTCTGCATCTATGGAAATGGTCATATTGTTCTTATCCTTTCTTTTATTAATGTGATGTATCACATTGATTGATTTGTGAATATTGAACCACTCTTACAACTTGGAAATAAATCCCATCTGATCATGGTGAATGATTTTTTTTAATGTATTATTGGATTCAATTTCCTAGTATCTTGTTGAGAATGTTTACATCCATGTTCATCAGGGATATTGGGCAGTAGTTCTCTTTTTTAGTGGAGTCTTGTCTGGTTTTGGTGTCAGGGTAATGCTGGCCACATAGAATTAATTTGGAAGTTTTCCTTCCTCTTCTACTTTTTGGAATAATTTGAGAAGAATAGGTATTAACTGTTCTTTAAATGTTTGGTAGAATTGGCCTGTAAAGCCATCTGATCCTGGACTTTTATTTGTTGAGACTGTTTTGATTACTCATTCAATTTCTTCACTGCTTTTTGGTCTTTTCAAGTTTTCTATTTCTTCCTGTTTTAGTTTTGTATGTTTCTAGGAATTTATCCATTTCTTCCAGGTTGTCCAATTTGTTGGCATATAGTTTTTCATAATATTCTAAAATTGTAATTGTTTGTATTTCTGTGGTGTTGGTTGTTAGTTTTCCTCTGTCATTTGTGATTTTATTTATTTATTCTTTCTCTCTCTCTCTCTCAGTAAGTGTGGCTAGGAGGTTTATCAAATTTCATTAATATTTTCAAAGAACCAGCTCCTGGTTTCATTGATCTGTTCTATTGTCATTTGTTTGTTTGTTTGTTTCTATCTGATTTATTTCTCCTCTAATTTTTATTATTTGCTTCCTTCTACTGGTTTTAGGTTTTGTTTATTGTTCTCTTTCTAGCTCCTTTAGGTGTAAGGTTAGGTTGTGTATTTGAGATTTTTCTTGCTTCTTGAGATGGGCCTGTAAACTTCCCTTTCACTTTTGCTGTATCCCAAAGGTTTTGGACCATTGTGTTTTCATTTTTATTTGTTTCCATGTATTTTTTTATTTCTTCTTTTGATTTCCTGGTTGACTTACTCATTGCTTAACAGTATGTTATTTAACCTCCATATATTTGTGGTGTTTGCAAATTTTTTTCTTGTGATTGACTTCTAGCTTCATAGCAGTGTTGTCAGAAAGGTGCATGGTATGACTTAAATCTTCTTGTATTTGTTGAAGTCTGTTTTGTGACTTAATATGTGATCTATTCTGGAGAATGCTCCATGTACACTCAAAAAGAATCTGTATTCTGCTGTTTCAGGATGGAATGTTCTGAATATATCTGTTAAGTCCATCTGGTCCAGTGTGTCATTCAAGGCCATTGTTTCCTTCTTGGTTTTCTGTTTAGATGATCTGTCCATTGGTGTAAGTGGGGTGTTGAAGTCCCCTACTATTGTGGTATTGTTATCAATGAGTTTCTTTATGTTTGTTACTGTTTTATATACGTGGGTTCTCCTATGTTGGGTGCATAAATATTTACAATTATTAGATCTTTTTGTTGGATAGACCCCTTAATAATGATATAATGCCCTTCTTCAACTCTTGTTCCAGTCTTTGTTTTAAAGTCTAATTTGTCTGATGTAAGTATTATGACCCTGACTTTCTTTTGGATCCATTAGCATGATCCATGATTCTCCATCTCCTCACTTTCAGTCTGCAGGTGCCTTTATGACTAAATGAGTTTGTTGTAGGCAGAAGGGTCTTGTTTTTTTTCTCCATTCTGACACCCAATGCCTTTTGATTGGAGCATTTAGTCCATTTACATTCAAGGTAATTATTGGTAAATATGACTTTATTGTCATTTTATTACTTGTTTTGTGCTTGTTTCTGGAGCTTTTCTCTGGTGTTTTCTTGTCTTTGTCACTTCCATGTGTTGCTGATTTTCTTTAACAATATATTTCAGTTTCATTCTCTGTCTTCTTATGTGCGTATTAGTGACTTTTGATCTATGGTTACTATTAGGTATGTATATAACATCCTCTGCAAATAGCATTTCTGTACTAGGTTGATGGTCACTTGAGTTTGAACCCATTCTTCACTCGTCTCCTCCCCATGGTTTAGATGTATGTTTTTGTATTTTCTACCCTTTCTTTGTGAGTTCCTTGGCTGATTTTTTAACAGAAATATTTTTAGTGCTTTTGTGTTTTCTGCCTTTATACTGTCACTTTTGGTGTCTCCTTTCCACCCAAAGTGTCCCCTTTAATATTTCTTACAGGGCAGGTGAAGTGGTCGTGAGCTCCTTTAGTTTTTGTTTGTCTGAGAAACTCTTCAACTCTCCTTCTATTCTGAATCATAGCTGTGCTGGCATATCACCTACTCTTAATAACCATTTCTAGGCATAAAGGAAATTTTTAAATACGTTTTTGGCTTCTTCCATCTGACTGATAGCTTCTCCAAATTGGAGCCAAGAAAGTAATATAACTGGAGAACAGATCTGTTTTGTGAGAAGGGAATTTTATTTTAGAAATGAGTGCCAAACAAATGTAGACCTGCTGACTCCAGGCCACTGAGAGCCCCGGGATCACTGCTCAGAGCATCATGCGTTGTCCTGACCCGTCACTTCCAGTCCAGTGATTAAACCAAGAAGCCAGAGATCTTTCTTTCGGAACTTCCTTTCTGAAATCCTGATCGTAATTCATTTATTAAGTCTCTGGTATCTTCTGAGCAGATTCCCCCAGGTCCTCATTTAAAATAAAGTGGCTGTAATCACAGTGCTGACCTACTGGAAGATAGATATTGAGAAACCCAACTCCCATTGCAGATTTTCCAAGAATGAGATTGGAAATGCATGTAGAAGCCTGTGTGTGGGAGTGTGAGGGCATTTGTGTTAATTCAGTTAATTTCTCAAAGATTGCTCACAGCCCGAATCTCACTTGGGAGATTGTCCACTCTTCCATTATTTCAATTCTCCATTCATTGCCTAGTCTTTGAACTAATCTACCATCTACCGGCAAAGCATGCACCTCCAGCCAGGCGGAACTGAGGTTTAACAGCTAACACAAGAGGCTTGCTGAGAGGTTTTTAATTCTCTGAGAATGTAAGGTTGGGGAGGAAGGGTGTCTCTGATTATAATGATGCCTGATTCCCCCCTGAGGAAAGCACAGTGCACCTTTCCAACTAGGCTTCTGTGAGTGTCTATTAAGGAAAAGTCTTAGTAATCTGGATAAAGCAGATTCGTTAAAAAGTTGGTCTAGGGGTTTAACTCAAATGTCAAAGACCCATTTTGGTATTATGGGAAGGAAACCCAGCAGGCACTTTTAAAATTAACTTTCCAAGGCTGGGGCACCTGGGTGGCTCAGTCGGTTAAGCGTCTGACTCGTGATTTCAGCTCAGGTCATGATCTCGCGGTTCCTGAGATCAAGATGCACAGTGGGCTGTGCGCTGACAGTGAGGAGCCTGGTTGGGATTCTCTCTCTCCCTCTCTCTTTGCCCCTCCCCTGCATGCAGTCTCTCCTCTCTCACAAAATAAATAGTTAAAAAATAATAATACAAGAAAATTACCCTTCCGAGTTTATTTAGAGTATCAAGTGAACAGTGCATGGAGACACCTAGACCGAGCCTGGCACATAGTAGCTGTTCAAATAGAATAACTTTTCAGTAACTGTAGGAACTTACGTGGTGCCTAACAACTGCTTAAAAACTTGTGATGATTAACAAATGATTGTTGAAACCTCAGCAGTTCTCTGAGCAGCACTCCAATCAGAGAGCTGGTCACAGGGAAGTTCCTTTCACCAATGAGAGTCTTCTGTGTCACATGCTCCAACACACCTGGTTTCTGCACCAAAGAACAAGACAAACAACCTGGACTTACAGCTCAGAAGTCGAGCAAAGGCTGTCGTTAGCTACTCCATTAACAAACTCTCCCACCCTGAACTCCGCACCCCTGGTTTAGCAGAGCCTCAGATGTATGACATCTTATAGTCATGTGAAGCCATGCGTTGGTTAGAAATTATGTTCAGCTGCGAGTGAGAGACACCTAGAAATAACTGTAGCTGAAACACGTAAAGGTCTGTTTTTCTCATGTACATAATGTGTCAGGAGTTTAAGAGACTTAGAATGAATCCATGGTCACCAGGGACCCAAGTTCCTTCTAACATTTTGCTCTGCTATTAACATGTAGACGCCACTCTTGTGGTTGCCCCAAGACTCAAGGAAGCCTCGGTCACTACGTCTTGTTCCAAACAGGAAAGGCAGGAGGGGCAGCTGGGTGGCTCAGTTGGTTAAGCCTCCAAATCTTGACTTTGGTTCAGGTCATGATATCATGGTTTGTGGGTTTGAGCCCCACATCAATGTGGAGCCTGCTTGGGATTCTCTCTCCCTCTCTCTGCTTCTCTCTCTCTCTCTCAAAATAAGTAAATAAACAAACTTAAAAAAAATAAACAGGAAAGGGGAGAAAGACCAAAGGAGACAAATGTTCTATCAGTAAAGCACATGACCATACTCAAAAACACAGAAGGCCGCAGCCTCAAGTTACAGACCAAGAATTTGTTTGATGTGTTACGACTTATTTTCTTTAGTCATTCATCAGGTTCTTCTTCGGTCGTCATGCTGGTTCAGTCTGTGACATAAATGATGTGCCAAGGGAAGAGAAGTCTCTGGATAGGCTTAATGTCAGGGAGATTCTCCATGACGTCCGAGGGCTGGGACCCGTTTCAGTGACTGATGTGCCATGAGACAACTATGGAAGAACATCCCCCACTGAGGATTGACGGTTAGCCTGGGGCCAGGTTGGTTTAGGCTCTAAGAGTGAGAGCCCACATGTCACTGTAGTAGTAATCCACAGGGAGCAGCTGCAGAGAACTACAAGTTGAAATCCAAAAGGGAGCTCTATCATGCTGACACCACCGCATACCCCACCCTGTGCTCACAACACCACAAGCTACATGATGTGTTGCTTAAACGTAACAACAAAGGCTTCCTCCCCATACATCCATTTGCTTTCACTCCTTCCTTTCCTCTTCCTGGCGGGCCCCAATGGTCCAGCCACTTTTTCTTCCTTTACGTTATTTCCGTCACCTTTGGCTAATTTCTCCCTGTAAATGTTCTCTTTTGCTTACCAACAGCAGAGGAGTGGCTACACCAGGGAGTTCCTGGGGACTGGGGGTGCCCTCAGATCCGTCATTCTTTGAGGTAGTCAAAGAATTTTGTGTACAGTAACCTGCACATCTGCAGGCCCCACCCCTTTCCATCCCTAGGGCACTCTTCTATGCAGACAGACTGGAGGCGTGATTGATGCAAAGTAGGACACATTCTCCCCTTCATGATGCCCCAAGTATACTGAAGTCACCATAGAGAAATAAGTGATAAAAACCAGAAAGATGGGTAGAGTTCACAATCTTGCTTTTTAATCTTAAATTTGTTAAACGGCATTACCCAGCTACCGCTTCCAGTCTACACATGTTGGGTACGTTTCTGCACCAGGCTCTGTACTAGGACCCTGACACTCAAGAGAGAGCTCAGAGTTTGTGGACTGAGAGTGCAGGCAGGACTAAGAGAGTGTTCATCTCAGCAGTCCTTGGGCAACAGGGATGGCCTTTCTGTTTTGGTTTCATCATCGTCCAAAGGGAGGCAGAAATAGTATCTGCTTCACAGGGCTGTGGGTGTGAGTGAGAAGGATGTGAAATGACTGTCCCATAATAAATCCTGAGCTCCTATGGGGCGCCGCCCGGGCCCTCAGCAAGGCACACAGTTGAGAGTACACGTATGGACAAAGATTTAAGAGCAATCCAAGTGTCACAGGTGCCCCCGTAGAAGACTGGATGGGGATCACTGGGGCAAAACAAATAGGAAATGGCCAGCTCTAGTTAAGGTGTCGAAGAAGGAACTCTTAGAGGAAGTTTAGGTGTCGAAGAAGGAACATCTTGAGAAGAAAGTAGGAGTTTCCCAGGAGGGAGGCGGGGTGGGGGGGGCGTGGCTTCCAGACAAAGCAGAGGCACTGATAAGGCAAAACAGCCTGTGCGCCTGGGGACAACTGCAGGCAGCTCCAAGGGTCATAATGCAGCTAGAACGAGAGACGGGGCCCAAGGAGAAGGAGGTGTAGGTGACAGGGGGCCTGCACCTTTCCAGAGAGACGAGTGTGAAGTTATAAAAAAAGAAGGATATCTTTAAGTGTCCTGAGTAAGGGAGTCACCCGGTAAGATTTATGTGGTAAAAATCTCAGTCTGGCAGCAGTGTGACTGGAGCAGAGCGGACAAGATGGCAGGTTGGCTGAACCAGGCAGGCCAGGATGTGCTGGGAAACGTCTTCAAAGAGCTCAAAGAAAAAAACTCTCGACCAAGAATCCTGCATTTGGCTAAACTATCTCAAAAATGGAGACCAAATACGACATTCCCAGATAAACAAAACTGAGAGAATGTGTTGCTAGCATATCTGCCTTACGAGAAATACTAGAGCAAGTTCTTCAGGCTGAAGGCAAGTCACGCTGGACAGTACTTTGAATCCACATTAAAACAACAAAGAGCACCAGTAAACGTAATTATGTAATTATGATGGAATAAAGGTATATTTCCTCCCTTTCCTTCTCTTAACTGATTTTATATTTTTTAACGTTTATTTATTTTTGAGAGAGAGAGGGAGAGATAGAGAGTGAGCAGGGGAGGGGCAGAGAGAGAGGGAGACAGAGAATCTGAAGCGGGCTCCAGGCTCTGAGCTGTCAGCACAGAGCCCAACGTGGGGCTCGAACTCATGAACCGTCAGCCAAAGATCATGACTGGAGCCAAAGTCAGACTCTTAACCAACTGAGCCACCACCCAGGCACCCCCAATTTTAAAATTAACTGTTTAAAACTGCATGTATATATGTTTATTATTTATATGTTTATATGTATATTATTTATATGTATAAAATCGTTGGGCCTATAATATTCAGAAACATGATATATTTGTCAACAAGAGCATCAAAGAAGTGGGTGTAAGGAAAATTGTATTAAGCTGGGGAAATGATATCAAATGATATCAAATCTGTAATGCAGATTCACAAGAACAACAAAAGAAAGAAGAAATGATAAAAAAAGGTTAATATATCAAAAACTGTAAACATATACTTTCTCTCCTCTCAGCTTCTCAAGAAGACATTAAATTATCTAAAATAGCAATTAGAACAATGTATTTTGGGGGTTCATAACATATACAGATGTAATAAGTATAACAATACCACCACCAAAAGGAAGACCAAAGAATGGATTTTATGGGAATAATGTTTCTGAATCTCAGTGAAATTAAGTTAGTATAAATCCAACGGTTTGTGGTAAAGTAAGGTATATATGATATGGTCTACAGCAACCACTAAGGAAATAACTTTTTTAAATGTACTGAAAAAGTCATGGAAGAAATTAAAATGGTACACTGGAAAATCTTCACTAATGCAAAAGAAAGCATTAAGGAGGAAAAAGGGAACCAAAAAGACATGAGACATGTACAAAGCAAAGTGGTGGAGTCAGATCCAATTACATCAATAATATTAAATGTAAATGGATTAAACAGTGTAATCAAATGACAGAGATTATTAGACTGGATGGAAAAAAAAAAGAACAAGACCCAGCTCTATGCTGAAGGAGACACACCTTCATATTCAAAGATACAAATAGACTAAAAGTAAAAGGACGGGGAAAATATCTATCATACAAACAGCAATCATAACAAAGCCAAAATGACTATGCTAATATCAGGCAAAACAGACTTTAAAATAAAAAGCATTACTAGGGATTCAGAGGGACATTTTTTAGTGATCAACCAAGGGTTGTTGATCAAAACAAGGGTTGATCAAAAGGGTCAATCAACCAAGAAGATAAAACAACCCAACAACAGACCCCCAAAATTCAGGAACCCCCCCAAAAAAAGACTTGACAAAAATGAAGGGAGGAAACAACTGAATAATTATAATTGAAGGCTTCATTACTTCACTTCAGTAATGAACGGAGCAAACACACAACAAGATCTATAAGGCACAGAAACTGTGAACAGCGCCACAAACCAATGAGCCCTAACAGTGATCTAAAAACTAAATCACGTTCTTTTCAAGTGCTTATTGCCCAGGATAGGTGACATGTTAGGACGCCACACACGTCTCAACTGAATCATACCAAAGATCTTTTCTGATCATAATGAAACTAAGCTAGAAATCAATATCAGAAGGAAAACTGGATAATTTACAAATATGTGAAAATGAACAACTGGTGTGTCAAAGAGGAAATCACAAGAGAAGTTAGAAAATACTTAAAAGAAGAATGAAAACAAAAACATCGCATTTGAAAACGTATGGATTCAGTGACAGCAGTACCCAAAGGGAAATTCACAGCTCTAAATGCCCTTTAAAAAAAGACCTCAGGTCCATAACCTGAACTTCCACCTAAGACCCTGGGTAAAAGTTGCAAATGAAACCTAAAGCCAGCAGAAAGAAGTAAATAATGAAGATTATGGTGGAAATAAATGAAGTAGAGAATACATAAGCAATTTGAGAAAAATCAACAAAACTAAATTTGGTTCTTTGAAAAGATCAACAAAATAGATACGTTTCTCACGAGTTTACCTAATTAAAAAGAGAAGATTCAGGGTGCCTGGATGCTCAGTCAGTTGAGCATCCAGCTCTTGATTTTGGCTCAGGTCATGACCTCAAGGCTCGTGGGAATAAGCCCCACATCACGCTCTATGCTGACAGCCTGCTTGGGATTCTCTTTCTCTCTCCCTCTCTCTCTGCCCCTCCCCCACTTGCACACACTCATTCTCTCTCTCAAAATAAATAAACTTTAAAAAAATGAAAAGAGAAGACTCAAATTACTAAAATCAGAAATGAAAACGGGAACACTACTACCAACCTTACGGAAATTAAATGGATTATAAAGGAGTGCTATGAATAACTGTATGTGAACAAATTTGATAAAAGACCTGAAATGGACAAATTCCTAGAAATAAATAAAAGAGTGAAGCTGATTCAAGAAGAAATAGCCTGAATCAACTTATAAAAAGTGAAGGCATTTAATTCATAACCAAAAATGATCCATGAAGAAAAACCCAGGACTACGTGCTTCAGTAATGAATTCTACCAAAACATTTAAAGAGGAATTAATGCCAGTTTTTCACAAACTCCTGTAAAAAATAGAAGAGGAGAGTCCATTTCCCAACTCATTATATGAGGGCAGTATTACCCTGATACCAAAACCAGACCAAGGCATCAGAAGAAAATAAAACTTCAGAGCAATAGCTTTTGTGAATATGGATGCAAAAATCACTCAAAAATACTTCTGAAAATCAACGTAATACACCATATTGATAGGTTAAGAAACAAAAGCCATGTGATCATCTCAAATGCAGAAAAAGCATTTGACAAAATCCCACACAGTTGCAAAATAAAAACTACTAAACAAACTAGGAACAGAAGGACATCTGGGAAAAGGCATCTATGAAAACCCACAGCTGACCTCATACTCAATGGTGAAAGCCTTGATGCTTTCCCCCTAAAATGAGGAACAAGACAAAAATTTTCACTATCACCACTTCTATTCATCACTGTAATGGAGGCTCTAGGCAAGGCAATTAAGCAAGAATGAATAAAATAAAAGGCATTCAGATTGGAAAAAAAGTAAAACTGTTTAGATCTCATGACCTTTTATATAGAAAAGCCTAAGGAATTCTCAAAAAAAAAAAAAAAAACCTGGTAGAACTGATAAGTAAGTTCAGCATATTTGCAGAATGTGAGTTCATTTTGCAAAAATCAATTGTATTTCTATACACTTCAACAAATAATCCAAAAATGAAGGTTAAAAAAAACAATTCCAGTTAAATAAACCAAAAAGAAAAATAATATTTAGAAATCAATTTAATAGAAGTGGAAAACTTGCAACCTGAAAATTACAAAACACTGTTGAGAGAAAGTAAACAAGACCTTAATGGAAAGATATCTTATGTTCATGGACTGGATGCCTTAATATTTTTTAAATGACAATACTCCCCAAATTGATCTACAGGACTCAGCACGATCCCTATCAGAATACCACTGGATTCCTTTGTAGAAATGGACAAGCTGATCTTAAAATTCATACGGAAAATCACAGGACCCAGGAAAACCAAAATATCTTGAACAAGAAGAACACAGTGGAGGACTCAGCCTTCCCAATTTTAAAACTTAACTACAAAGCAAGAGTAATCAAGACAGTGAGATAGGAACATGAGGGTAGACGTAGAGATCAATGGAATAAAATCAACAGTCCAGAAATACACCCATATGGTCAGCTGATTTCTGGCAAACATGCTAAGGCCATTCAGTGGGGGAAAGAATACAATTAAGTACAGCAGAAATAAAGGAATAAACAGGAGTTCCATTTTGTACATGTGGCGTTTGGCATCTTGGTGAAACCCAAGAATGGAAATGTCCATAAGACAGTTCTCTATACAGGTTTTGAGCTCAGAGAATTCAGGCTGGCAATGCCAATTTAAATGTCATCATACAATCAGGTGGAAATGGAGGCCATCAATATTTTTCCACATTGTTACAGAGTCTTTGTTCCAAAATCTTCCCACAGCCCTTTCCCTCAAAGGCAGGGCTCCTAACCCCGATGTGGGATTGTCTCCTCCCTTCTTCCCACTCCTGACCACTCTCCTCCTAGACCACTTGTAGAGAGTGGTCTACACTCTGCACAAGGCCCTTCCTCCCCAAAAAGCCATTAATTCCTAGCTTGAAGTAGATTATGAACTTCAAAGGGGATTCCAGGTTTTCATCTCACTAGAAAGGTCTCCTTGAAGAAACTTCCTGAAAACATGGAACTTAGATACCTTATCACTGAATTACCCATTTTGCCCTCCTTTCTCACATTTTCCTTAAGCAGACACAGCTCTCTTTCAGTGCTTCAAAGCAGGCAGAATGGGGTCAGTTTTTGCTACTGGCACATGCTAGAAATCATCATAATCGACACACCAGAATTCCTACCCAATCTAAATTCAAAGCATTAAGTTAAACCACATGCTGGCACTTTACCAAAATAGTCCCCCAAGCCCTTCGATCACCAAGGTGGAGAATAAGATAACATATCTGAAAAAAAGCACCAATGTGAGGTGCTTTTTACAGCGCTATGATATCGCCAGTAAAGTTTAACTGCCAGTCGTGATTTCTTTAATATCTATTTCCATTAACCAATATTAAATGATGAAACAGAAGCTCATAGAGGAAATAAACATGGTTACGGGTCAATCATTTTTAGTTGGCGTTCAGGTTTTACAAACAAGGTAAGACATTGCGGGCAGTGATTTTAGGAGGTACTTGGTACATGACAGATGCACAATAAAAATGCATTTCTTTCGTGAACATTCTCATTCAGCTAGTTTTTGGATGGCTTATGGGTTAGGAATCATGGTGAGTATTTCCTCATATTCTTTCATTTTCCCTCTGCCTTCTCAACAACCTTGAGAAGTAGGTGCTCCTATCTCCACTTAACAGCTAAAACATTGCCTCTCACAGAGCTTACATCACTAGTTCCAGGCCACCTCGCTAGAAAGTGGTCCATCTGAGGCTGGATTTCATGCCCTGTGAGTCCAAACCCAGAGGTCCTCGCCATCCTCCCCACAGTCATTCTTCGTGACCTTTTCCCCATTCATGTACCGTCGTCAAACCACGCACACCCGTGGCTCTCATCCTGTCTTACAACTTCCTTTTATCCTCAGCAGAATCCGAAACATAACAGTAGACCTTCTGAATCGTAATCGCATCTCCGCTGCGTTCTCTGGACTACCTCCACATTCTGTAGTCCTCCTTTCTCCACCTCTTCTCACCCTTGCCTCTACTGCAAAATGTTACCCGGATGAAGTGTGCTTGAAGATTAGGTAAAGATTAAGCTCCTGGATGACTTAAGGGCCCAGGTCAAATCACCAAGTTTACTCAACCCCATACTAGCAGGTCAGTTAATGGTTCTTGGTGTCTACATATGCCAGGAACGTGTGTGTGTGTGTGTGTGTGTGTGTGTGTGTGTAAATTGTCTCTCATCCTCATGACCACTCTTTTCCAAATAAGAAAACCAGAGCTCAGAGCTCTTTCCCCTGATCTTAGAGCCGGGAGGTGACAGAGTCAGCTCACACCCAGAGCCATCTGATAGTACACAGCATGCTTTTTGCTCTGTAGCAGAAATCCTCAAAATCTGCCCACAAACCAAGGACTAGATTATCACAGACTTTGCACCAACCCACAGCAAAATAGGAACAGAACAACTTTATAAATGTAGGGGCACAGTCCACGTCAGTATAAAGACACCTTGTTGGCAAGAACCGTCTTTTATGCTGAGATTATGTCCTTTCTGCCTTTTTGGTGTTAAGGTCTCTTTTCTTTCTGAAATGATCATGAAAATAAGTGGTAATTCTTTTCGATGGTTTGATGGTAATGCTCTTCCTGTTTCTCCCGAAACATTTTTATGTATGTTATTACCTCTGTTATCCTCTGAAGAGTTATGTATAAGATCTTAGGTATTACTGCCACCCCTCTTTGTGAATAAGCAGACAGATAAAAGAGAAAGATCTTTCCTCCATACCTTCCTATTGGGTTGATAATCAGTATTCTCTCTTTAAAATGTATTCCTGCCTTTAAACTGTTTTTCTGTTCTCAAGAACAACAGGTATTTGCTCTGTCCTTTCCCCAGCCCTCCCCATCCACTGTGATATAACACCCACCCACTGTAACATAACACCCATCCACTTTAATATAACACCCATCCACTGTAATGTAACACCCATTGACTGTAATATACCACCCACCCACTGTAATAAGAAGCATGCAATGCCTGTAACAAGCAGACCCCCACTTGTAAGTGGTTTCCCTGCAGGCGTTCTTTCATCAGTCACTTGTTTGGATGGAGAACACATTTTGCCGCAAAACAGTATAAATGGCGACTATGTTTTCAAGGTCCCTCCTAAATGTTTGGTTAACATGCACAAACCTGAGGCACAGCCTGGTGTACAAAGTGCAGCCTCGAGGGCTCCATTCTGAGCAGGCGAAAGAGAATACAGACACGAAAGTCCTTCTACCACTCCCTGAGCACGGGGCTGGCTTCAGACAAAGAATTTGAGGAAGGCAGGTGCACCACCCTCCCACCACCTCCCTCTCCGCCTGCAGACTCTCCCCTCGCCCTCCCCTCTGCACTCACTTCCCAAGTATTCTAGGCTTTAGATCTCTCTTCCTCAAAGCTTCCATTTCCTCCATACAACTGTGTCAGGGAAGCAAGAAGACACAGCCTAGTGAACAAAGATTAATAAGCAAAGGACTTTGAATGAACGACTGCAGATTTTTCACAGCCTGGAAGGGAGTGAACAAAAGAAATGTAGGAGCCAATGTGCCTAAGCCGTTCCTATTTTTTCCTCCAGCTTTGCCCTGACTGTTCTCCTGAGACATTGCAGTCGCTCCCAACACCCAGGTGCCCCGTCCCCACACACAGTATCGACACTTCTGGTGACACAGTAAATGCTTCCCACTTTTATCTGTGTGCAGTGACTCCCGAAAAGGGAGTTGGGGACACTCGGCATCCACTCCCGTCCACACCACTCCACCAAGCACCTCAACCCACTTGTCACTTTGGCCCACTACTTCTTTCCTGGTGTGGGGTCCCTCCCAGTGTCCAGACAGGTCTGTCCCCAGCCCACAGCCTGCACTCAGAGCCACCCGCCAGGCGCACTGGGCAGGCAGCTGTCGTCTGTGGCAGCAGGAAACTGCCCCACACTCCAGGCACCAGCAGGAACTGGCTGACCTCTCGGGGCAGGGGCAGGAGGGGGCGGGTGGTGTCCACTCTGGGAATGTGCCCACAGGGGGCTCCGTGCCGACAAAGAAGGAACTTTCTCACACTTGAGACCAAGTCTGCCTAACTGCCTACATGCCGAACCGTACGAGTCACGCTGATTCATACAAGTCAGTCTCTTTCACAAGGGGCAACGCAGATCACAAAGAGATGTATTAAACAGTCTTCTGAGTTATCACTGCGTGGTGGTTGCTGATCCAGAAAAAGAAAGTTAATCTACTATTCGGTCAGTCGTATAATCTTTCCAGGAAACAAAAGCGATTTAATTCAGTTCAACTGATTTAAAAGCAGAGGCTCAGTTATCCGAGATTTTCTTGTTTCTGATCTTTATCTATTGACTGTTCACATCTGTGTTTATTCGCTCTGCATTGTTTGTTTGATCCTTCCTCCACGGCTGCGAAGCAAGAAGCCCATGACTAAAAAGTCCCCGTGAAGGGCTTTCAACTGATTCTTGCATGAGAATCTAAGCCCACAGATTTATGCGTGGAGGGGGGCGGGGGATCATTGAAACAGTTAATAAAGCACCAAAAATATATGTAGAGTTTCTTTCAAGAGGCAGCGTGTCTTTTTTTTAATTATAGGAACATGTTGCTATAACGCATAGAATAACTCTAAGAATTAATGACTAATTAATAATTCCAAGAATAATTCTAAGAATATATCTGTTTAGACTGTTTGGAGCAAATGATTGCCAAATTAGTGGTCCTAGAATCCCAGGAACTTGGAAGAGAAGCGATAGAGTGTGTGTGTGCATGCGTGTGTGTGCACATGTGTGTGAAGAGACACACACACGTGCATGTAAAGCCACAAATCAGCCCTGGCTAAATATGCCGGCGTAGCACCGTGTCACCTGCAATCGATAAGAACCTCTTATTAACATCATTCATGAAATAACACTTCTTCCAGCTATGACGAACGAAAAGGGAAAATGGAAAAGGACTACCCAAAGAATACTGAAGAGGAATTTTCAGGAGTTAATGGCCAGATAGATGCTGCTGTGGAATTAAATGGTGAGTGTTGCCACCAAAAACTTTCTTTGTGGAAACTGTGGCAAGAAATCTGGGCTGTGCGTTCACATGGCAGAAAACAGGTTTCCAAATGGGAGTTCTTGTTCTTAATGTCAGTCCTGAGTCCCTTATAAATTTAGCAAACCACGTCGCTAGAAAGAGTATAAAATGTCTGCCATCCAGAATCTCTCTTTGCAAATAGAAAAGTTTTAAAAGTACAGCTTCAGTCCATCAGTCGGGTACATCTTAAAGCCCATCCAGTAAAAACTGCCCTTTTCATCTTGAAAATGTGCATATTCTTGGCCCTCCCAGGGCCTTTCCCTTTCCCATCACTCAACTCCTGAAATCTATCATGTAGCCGGGAAAGTTGAATTGAACTGAACCAAGTGGAATAAATGCGATTGGTTCTGGTCGACCAGTCTACACATTCTTCTTGAGTATATAGCACAGAACTGGACTCTGTTCAAAAATTCAGAGACCCTTCCTGATACGTTCTCTGCTCTTGGGGAGAGGCTAACAACAGTCAGAAATGCCCCTCCATCCAACATAGATAAGATTACTAGAAAACAAGACAGTCTGTAATTTCGTACTGAGTTGTGTGGCCATCTTCACAACAACTGCAGCAGGTGATCTAAGAAAGAAAAGATGAGAACCAACATTCCCAGTTGGAGACTTCACGGTGGGACTTCAGCTGAGGTTTACAGAATGGCCAGTGGTTTGCTAGGGAGAGACGGGGAGGGGATTTCCTGGAGGGTATACCCCAGCGGAAGGTGAGGGATGAGCGACAAGTCAGAGGTCCTGTGCTCCAGCTGACAAAACCCCAATTCGCCTCCAGGACGACCTCCAAATCCTCCATTTACGGATTTCTAGGTCATCTTCAGTAACCACATTTTCAACTTTGTCTCTTCTAGGCTACATTTACTTCTTTTCAGGACCCAAAGCATACAAGTATGACACAGAGAAGGAAGATGTGGTCAGTGTGCTGAAATCTAGCTCCTGGATTGGCTGCTAGACAGGAAGGTCTCGTGTTTTCTAGGGAACGAACGCGAGCGCAAGCAGCTGGTCCCTGGACGTAAGGACCAAGGCAGAATGTAGGATGGGGGTTCTTCCCGTGGCCTTCAATCCTAAGGGCAATTTCCAGTTCATCAAAAATAATTACACTTCTACATTTCTTCACGGTTGTGAATTCATAATTTTAATCAAAATGGGAAACTTCTATAGATGGTCAACTTCACATAAAATCAGAATCAACACAATGCTCTCCTCTGTGAGACACCCACTGCTGTTGTTTCTTACCCAACATACTGAAGCAAATTGAAAAATTTGGGTTTTTATTTCTGAGAAGAAGTCTATTTGTGGATTCCCTGACATGTATTATAATTCTTTTAAAAGGACATGTCATTGCCATGCAAATTTTAACTACTCTTCACAGTAGTGGCTTTTGCTGCCTTTACATGTGTTGTGACGAGTATAAATTTGTCCCTCTGTGCTTTGAACATCTCACAAACAAAATACCATATACGTTTTATTTCTCGTTTGTTTGTTTAACTGTGCTCACTGTCTTTGAAGCAGGTCGCGGTGGGCAAGCCCACTCAAATGAAATTTTGGACTAGGCAAGAGAGGGAAACTTTGCAACAGGAAAACTTTTAACAACAGCCAATAAAAATGCTGTATGAGAACCGTCGCTCATTTCTCTCCTCAGTCAGTATCTACTAGCTTCTATCACACATTCTTTGGCAACAGACTCCACGAACCTAGAGAAAACTCAAAACTGGAGATAGTTCATACGCAGACACAGGAGAAATGGCAGATATTCAGTCCATTTCCTGCCTCCTGACAATAAAACACCTACAGTGACACTGTCTCTAACCACGCATGTGAGTCTCTTCAGAGTAGTTTTCCATGTAGGGGAGTTGGTCTGTTTAGTTTTTCTTACTTCAAGTTAAACCTTTTCTCTTTCTTACCTGCTCATCAGTACAGAAAAAACACAGGGGTTTGTCATCCTTGTGATTTTTTTTTTAATCTGACCCTCTAGAATGTAAGGAGTCAAAAGATGAAGTGATCCTAACGTTAGATGATAAATACATTTAGTAGACTTCCCAGGCTGCCCAGGATGGCCACAGTGTCACCCTGTCAGCTGTTACTGTTGTGTCCTTTACTGAATTCCTTCCTAGTGTTGAGAAGGGACAGGGCCGGGTGCCTGGGTGGCTCAGTAGGTTGAGCATCTGACTCTCGATTTCATCTCAGGTCATGATCTCACAGTTCGTGAGTTTGAGCCCCAAGTCGGGCTCTGCGCTGACAGTGTGGAGCCTTCTTGGGATTCTCTCTCCCTCTCTCTCTCTCTCTCTCTCTCTCTCTCTGCCCCTCCCCACCTTGTTCTCACTCACTCTCTCAAAATAAATAAATAAACTTAAGGAAAAAAAGAAGGGCGGGGCCCTCACTGGAGGGTTGACTCTCAACCCTCCCCTTGGCTTCTGTTACTGAAAGTGGCTATTGATGGCCAACCAGATGTCGAATCTTTGACGGTTGAAGACACATTCGAGTATTTGTGCTTTCCAGAAGAAAAGTCACTTTTGCAGAAGCAGCTAGCTGAGGAGAACTACTTAATAGCAATGAGCAATGAGGAAAAGCGGTCTGGCGGGTCCTCGAGAAGCTAAAACCAGAGTTTCCATGTAACCATCCCACCACTTTCCAATGTCTGCCTGTGAGCCAGGAAGACACGTCCACACAAAAATGTGCACAAAACGTGCCCAAAAACCTTCATGGCAGCGTTATTCAGAATAGCCAAAAAGTGCCAATGTGCTCGTAAAATGACGAATGGAGTTTGTTTATTGTGGTAAATCCATACAATGGAATATTATTGGGCAATAAAAAAAAAAAAGAGCCACCGCGTGGAACAGCACAGATGGAGCTTGAAAACGGTGCACTGAGAGACCAGATACAAGAGGCCACAAAATCTAGGATTCTGTTTATGTGAAATGTTCAAATAAGAAAATCCAGAGGCGGAAGGCTGATGTGCACTTGCCAGGCGTCGTGGAGGGGCACTGGAAGGTGATGGCTAAGGGGTGGGGGCTTTCTTTGTGGGGCGATGGAAATGTTGCCCAAGTGATGACGGTGAGGGTTGCACAGCTCTGCGAATATACTACAAGCCATTGGACTGTACGTCTTAAGTGGATAAATTGTATGGTGTGTGAATTACATCTCAATAAATCTGTCATCTTCAAAAATGACAATAAACCAGGAGATCAAGGTGGTGTGACGATCTCTGCGGGCCGAGCGGTCTGGCCAGCTCGGACACGGAGCCCATGGCAATGAAGCTGTGGCCTGAAGACATCTGGAGCTGAGCACGACCAGCCAGATGTCCCCCAGGGCGCCCGCTGCTAGCCTAGGGGTGTGTGCATTATAGACCCTTCACTGGAAGCAAAACAGCTTGTGCTCTGAGGTCTGACGGGCTTAAACCCCAGATCTGTTATTTTTAGCTGTACGGTGTTGGTTGGTTCCTTATTCTCAGTCTCAGTTTCTTCCTTTATATATCAGAATAGGGAGAGTTCTTACCTCCCAGAGATACTTAGAGGCTTAAATATACAAGTCACAATACACAACGCTCTTAGACGGTCTATAATTGTCGTTGTGAGACATCTCAGAGAACGTGTCTGCCTCCTCTGGGATAGCTGAGGATATGACAGCTCTCCAGCACCCTGAGGGTTGATAACCAGTGACCTGAGATTTTCCTTTTCCAAACTGCAAATGAAATCAGTACGCGAGTAATATGCTGACTGTTGTTAACTCCCATCCCCCTGAAATAAATCTTACAAATTATTACTCCTTTGTTGAGTAAGAGAACTTCTGTCTCCTAGATAGAGTTGGACATATTTTGGAAAGACACAACAGTGTCTCTCAAGCACAAAAAACAGTAACCATGTTTGTGTCAAAACTCCATCGGCATATTTATCGGCTCCCCTGAGACAAGACTTTGTGCAGAAATAATTTATAACATGTATTCGTCACTCAGCTCCAGAGCGAGCGTGACAATGTTTTGTGAAATATTGTGTGGCTCGACCGTTCCTCTGAGAAAGGAAGGAGTAAGCAGAACAGTTTTCTTTCTGACGACCCGTGTGCATTGTCCTGCTGACCTCAGTGATCGTCACTTGACGGGTGGCCCAGGAGCTCTTGGAAAGCACCAGAGGGGCTGCTGAAGGACAGGTGGATCCACCCCGGTGGGGAGCTCCCCTACCAGCTCTGCACTGACTTTCCCGCAGTGAGGACCACGTAGCCTGGAGAGAAATGGAGACCCAGCTCGATCGTCGGGTCCTCTGTTCTTTTCCAGATGGTCATTCAGAAACACCTCAGACCTCCCTTTTACGTAGATGCCAAACTATGTGGTTTCTTTTTTTGGGGTTCTGTTTGACATATTTTTAAACCATCACCTTCAAGTGCTCTCGTTTATGAATTATCCACGTGTACTCTACTTAATCCTGCTTCTAGTCATTTCCTTCTATGATATTGCAGGGTTTTTTGCGAATATTCATCGCTAAAATTACCCAGTGAAGTGCCATTTGAGAAGAAATGCATAAAGCTGGTCAATGGCATGGAGATTTTGACTCCGTCACGGAGCATAGGAAAGTCAAAGCCACAGGTTTCCTGTATTTGTCCCCTGTAGGCGCCAGTAGAAGGGAGAAGGACTATCCTCTGATCGTGCCATCTGTGGAGCTGTCCTTGGTGCCACCACCCCCAAGGGGCGCACAACGTGACCAGACTAAAGCACATCCTGTTGTACCCCAAATGCCCCAATCCCTGCCCCACTCCCACCACCGGGGCTCCCGTAATCCCAATAAGAGCAGAACTGGGATCTGCTGGTAAATATGCTGTAGCAGGAAGTTCGTGAATGACTCTGGGTTCCAGAAGAGAATTCTTGTAAGGCACATGTCCTGACTCTCTCCTCCATTAACCTTAATCCATCATACTTTCCTTTAATTCGGTGTAGCATTTTAAATGGCGGGGGACAGAATCAAACTTTCGTTGTACGATGCAGCCTGCTGTCCTGACGAGAGTGTGAGGGGACACCAGAAGAGAGAAGGAGGGACGGACTCAATGAGAAAACATTTGCAAAGACAAGTTGAGAAATGAGCCATAGAAATTCATTTTAGATCATCTGCAGTGGGAAGGAAACGGAAAAAAGCATGTCTATGTGAGTAGCCAGAAAACGCCAGCCTGTACAGCAATGAAAAATAATGAGAGCTTTAGAGGTTGGGTCGTAGACATGTTTACGGCTGCCTCTGCAGAGGATGGCACAGAAGTCCTGCTAGGGCCTGGCCTCCAGAACCCCGGGTGCCCAGTGCTTGCAGGGTGCCCCTTCTCCGAACTCCAGACTTACATCCATGATGTGCTGGAAGTTTCCGGAAGTTGGTAATTTTATCAGCAGTTGCTTTTGAAACATTTCATCTCTTCGCTACACTATTGTGTCATCCCCATAAATACTCACTTCGGCCTGTTCGAGGGACCCAGCTACCCTGCCATCGCCCACCCACCCTCCGTGTTCATGGAGTCCACGCACAAATATTCACGAAGCACAGACCTTACGTTGACATGACCTAGGCTCAGCGGCTTTGCAGTGAAACTCTTGCGCCCGAGGAACATACATTCTGATGGGAGAGACATTCCACGTTCAAATGAACAAACAGATGCAGACGTAGTGAAAGACACTGAACATGCTTTGAAGACGGTCAGTAAGGTGGCGGAGAGGCTAATGCGTGTGCCGTGCCATTTTACAAAGGCATGTTGGGGGAGAGGACTTTCTGAGGTGGGGCCGTTTATGCAGAGATGTGAGTAAAGGGAGGTCCAAGGAAGCAGTAAGTGCCAGGCCTGGAGGCAGGAAGATCAGGGAGGCTGGAGGCAGGGAGGGAGAGACAAGGAGAAAGACTGAGATCAGAAAGGAAGGATCCCCTAACTGCGGGAGCCTTGCTGGCCACCAAGGAAGGGCAGCGTTGCACTGACTAGACAACAAGGTTCTGAGCAGGTGCATAAGGTGTTCTCAGTTATGTTCTGGAGAAGCACTGTGGCTGCTGGGTGGCCAACATGTGTAAGAGCAAGGGGAGGTGGGGACACCAGATCGTGGATTTCTTCCAGGGTAGAGACGGTGACACGCCAACCAAGGAAGCGGCAGTGAAGGCGCAAAGATTGGTCCGATGCAGGGAAATTCTCCAGCAAAAGCCGACGGGAATTGCTCCTACCGTGTGTGTGTGCTGGGATTAAGAAAAGGAGGAGAGTAGAGAATGAGTCCAGGTTTGGGGTGACGCGAGCCAGAGAACGGCGGGAAATCGGGAAGAGTCGGGGTTGAACCGCAGCTGCGATCGTAAATTAGTCGGGTTTGTCTGCCCCCTGGATGTGCCAGGGTCGAGGCCCAGCTGCGTAGGCAGATGTAGACGCCCGAGTCAAGAAGGAGGTGGGAGCCCCCATACCCACCGACCACCATGGAACTTGGGGCAGAAGTGCCTTCTACAGGAGTAGGAAGGCAGATAAAAATAGTCTCAAGTGTTTTTTAATCACATCCGGTGCCCAGTCTACTAAGCCACGCTCCCTCCCTTCTTCAGGAACATGGTTTAATTCTCAACCAGAGGCTTGGGTTTTCTTTTTTCTTCATTTTTATGTTTCCTGGTACAAATATCCAAGCACAAATCACAAAAAGAAAACACAAAATCTTGAGGATTGCTCTCCCAGGAGAAAGCTGTTGGTCGCCTAAGAACCTGAACTGAACAGAGTAAAAGAACGTTCAAGATTTTTTTTTTAATCCATCTTGTTCTTACAGTGAAAACACCTGTGTAATCTCACCAAGCCTTAGAAGGAGACGGGGAAGGTCTCCACCACATGCTCCCGTGTTTGCCTGAAAACCACAGTCTCTGTGTCTTTACCACATTCCCCGGTCCCGAAATCACTGTTTGATTCCACATTTTTCCCCGGAACTTCGGTCCAGCCATCCAGGGGGGCGTGTATGGAAAGGGCCAGTCTGGCTCGCCAGTGGGCCAGTGCACTGAGGTCCAGGGCGAATCCCAGACTCGAATCCCTTTCACCCCTTGGCTGGTGCCAGAATTACATTCAACACTATAGTTTTTCAAGCATCTCTGCATACCTAATCTGCTTTGAGACCCACAGTAACCCTGACAGTTGTGACTTCATGGTCACACAGGTAAGACTAGAAATGGCCATGAGCACGTACAGAGAGGAAAATCCATGCCAACTGCCAAGTGAGTGGCACGGACCAAACGCGCTACAGGAACCGCAATAAATTAAAAGTGGCAAGAGGGAAGGAAAGAGAAAAGATGGCTTGGATTTTCCTCCCTCCAAACGAACTGGAAGGTCAATTCTGTTGTTTTCAAAACAATACTCTAGTGGTTAGGCTTTGCTGACAGGACTTTGACCTTTTCAGAAGAGCTACAGCCACATTATCAAGCTCTCTCAATCTCTCTGTCTCTCTCCTCCTTTTTCTTTCTTCGTTAATCACAAGTTAGTCACAGAAATATCTGGATAAGTTTCCACCAGCTCAAATTTGTTTCGAGAGCTTAAAACCCACGTAGGTTATGTGCGTACGAAGGAATGGAAGTTTCACCCATTGAGAGCAGGTTGAGGACTTGTCTTCCATCATCAGGAGCAGGTGTGGAATTTTGTTGAGTGACTGTCTACATATTGAAATGGCGAAATAGGTTTCTTTAGTTTTTGTTTTTTATCGTAAGTAAAGCGATTTTTCAAATGTTCAACTGACCTTGCTCTATTTCTGGAATAAGCCCCCCTTAGTCATGACGTGTTATCCTCTTTCTATACTGCGGGATTGGATTTGCTGACACTTGTTTAAAATCCTTGCATCTGCGGACGTGAAGGATATCAGCCTCAGATTTTCTTCTCTTGTGTTTGTTTGGTTTTGATATTTGGTTTACGCTGTCTCACGAAATGAGTTGGCAAGTATATCTTCTCCACTGTTACACGAAAGAGTTTGTCTGTGGTAAGTATTTTTTTTTTCTTCAATGTTTACTAGAATTTATTGGTGAAGCCGCCAAGGCCTGGAGTTTTCTTTGTGGGAGGGTTTTAATTACAAATTCAATTTCTTTAATGTATCTAAGGCTATTCAAATTTTCCAGTTTCCCTGTGTCCATTTTAGAAAGTACGTGTTTCAAAGAAACTGTCCAAACAAGCCGCCGTCTGACTTCATACGTGGTCAAATGTGTATAAACGCTCCCCGTGTGCTCAGATACAGGTTTTCAGGGTGCGAACTGTTCTCGGACACCCTGCTCTCCTCAGATGTGTCACCCGCTTCCTCTGTGAGCTCGCGTTTCCGTGGGATTATCAGCTTCCCTGGCTAGGGGAAGGGGGAAGGCCCCCATCTGGGTTTTGGGCTCCTTGCTGGGTTTAGAACCTGGGAAGGAATTGAGGCACCTCGGGGCAGGTGCTCCGTGGTGGGAGTCTGGGCTCAACGACGCTCGTGTCTCATCCTCGTCAGCCCAGGGTCCCTGAGCGTCATCTCAGAAACCCAGCCTCAGGCTCTGCGGATCTCTCGGGTCTGCTGATCTGCCTGTACTGTGCATAGGGTCCGTTCCAGAGTGGAGGGACAGAGGAGATTTGTCAGGAGCTGGCCAGGCCGACTATACGTCCTGTCAGTGACTTCTCATCTCTGCCGCCAACCAGCATCAACGACATTTGTCGAGTATCTACGTGACGCAGGATTATGTCCACAAACCAAACGAAAACCGCTGTCCTTCGGGAGCCTCCCCCGGACCCGAGGAAGACAGGTGCCCAGTAGACATAACGAGTGGTTAAACTATGCGGTAGTTAGAAGGTGATGGGAAAAATAATTGAGGAGCCGGGTCAGTCGATTGTGACTGTGGGCTGGGGGCATAGTTCGCAATTTTGAGTCTGGGAAGCAGGAGAGCCCCCCTGAGAAGGTACAAATTAACTAGTATTTTCATGAGAAAACAAACGAATGTCTTATTTAAAAAACGCATAAAGTGTATTATACTTAACGGTGAAAAATCAGAGAAAAAACAGCTTTTTTCTTAAAACCAACATGATTAAGCCATTCTGATTGGTCCAAGACTTACAGTTATGATGTGAACATAAATTCTTAAGATGTTTCTGAGTAAACAGCCTCTGTTGAAAAAGGGTTTTTTACAAATTAGTGCATTTCCCACATTAAAACTTCACTTTTCTTATTTTCTGTGAATTACAGGAATCTGACAATTACATAAGGGCGTATTTACCGCTACAAAAAAGAAAAAAATCCAAACAGAGCCTCTTTAATTTAAAAGACATTATAATCCGACTCCTTAATGCCCTCCAGTGTTAACAGCTTCCAGAAGTTGTGCAGAACTGCCCACTCTCACAACTGAAGGTGCAGCCCCTTTTAGTTCAGACACGAACACGCACAGATCAGAACACACAGGGCTTGTGGCTTCCCTGTCACACTTCAGCCAGGGGTCAAGAAGAAACACAGAGACACAAAAACGCACTGGTTTAGATCTCAGGCTATGCTCCTTCCCCACGGGCACAACATTCTGAACTGATTCGAGCTCACAAGCTGATGAACAGACAGCCGAAAAAGACCCATCCACCGTTGTCTATGTTGTTTCTCACCCAACAGAGAATTCGCCTCCGCCGTCTCGTTCACCACATGGTTATGCTATAACCCAAATTCCCGGTCACCGGTGCAACCGACTGAAAATAAATTCTTGACCTGGGGCAAATCAGAAAGAAAAACAAAACACAAGACCAGGAGGGAGGGAGAGAGAGAGAGGAAAAAACCAGAGAATAAGAGAGTAAGCAAAGCTAAGAGCTCTATTGTCACTCAGAACTCTCGCTGGAAGCCAGACAGGGTGTGGCCCGTTCAGCCACCGGGACCCAAGGACTCAGGACAGCGTCCTTGCCCTTCTCGGTGGAGCCGCCAATGTTGCTAAAGTAGGATTTCCTGAAATTAGGTTAAAAACCGTGGCTCTCAAACAGACATAAAATGAAGATGTGTCAAAGAATTTGGAGATTTGGGAGACTGTGTATGTACACAATTAGAGCTGATGGGATTGTGCTAATAAATGCAAAACTGGTTAATATCCTGTAGCTCAGTAAAATACGAATGTTGCATCTTAGCGTTTTATCTCTGTGGTACAATATGCCTCTGCCTTCCTGTGGACAGGATTGTTTGTGTTACTGGGGTGCCTTGTGGCTCAGTTAAGTGTCCGACTTCGGCTCAGGTCGTAATCTCGCGGTCTATGGGTTCAAGCCCCACGTTGGGCTCTGTGCCGACAGCTCAGAACCTGCAGCCTGCTTCGGATTCTGTGTCTCCCTCTGTCTCTGCCCCGCCCCTGCTTATTCACTCCCTGTCTCTCTCTCTCAAAAATAAGCATTAAAAATTTTTTTCAAAAAGTAAGTGTTTAAAAAAAAGATGGTTTGTGTTACTATGAACAGGAAAAGCTTGCATGGTTACTAGCGTTCTGCAAGTGAGGGTTCATCCCTGCTGAGCTGTAAAGCAGCCTGGTTGGTCACAGACAGCAAAATAATGAAACAGAACCGAATCGTCCTGGAGATTCAGCAAGACCACACTCAGGGCAACTTCGCTGGAAGAACTCTCAGTACTCTCTCTTTTTCACCCACTTCAAAGTCTGATAACTGTTCCTAAAACGTACAATAAATAACAAAAATGAGATTTCCCACATTAGTTTACTCAGTCCTATGTAATTAGTTCTTTGTCCGGCAGGATCTTGGGCCAGCGGTCTGCTTCCCTAGGCCCATCTGGGCTGAGAAAAATCAGCACTAGTCTGTTATAAGCAAAGTTAATTCTAATATTCATTCTTAATATTATGGTGGACCTTTGTATTTTATTTTATTTTTTTTTTTCAACGTTTTTTATTTATTTTTGGGACAGAGAGAGACAGAGCATGAACGGGGGAGGGGCAGAGAGAGAGGGAGACACAGAATCGGAAACAGGCTCCAGGCTCCGAGCCATTGGCCCAGAGCCTGACGCGGGGCTCGAACTCACGGACCGCGAGATCGTGACCTGGCTGAAGTCGGACGCTTAACCGACTGCGCCACCCAGGCGCCCCTTTGTATTTTATTTTTATTTCTTTTTCTTTTAGTTTCTTAAATGTTTATTCTTGAGAGAGCGAGAGCATGAGCAGGGGAGGGGCAGAGAGAGAGGGAGAGACAGAATCTGAAGCAGGCTCCAGGCTCTGAGCTGTCAGCACAGAGCCGGACGTGGGGCTTGAACCCACGAACCGCAAGATCACGATCTGAGCTGAAGTCAGACTCTCAACCAGCTGAACCACCCAGGCGCCCCATTTTTATTTCTTTCTGAAGTTATTTTTCCAAGTAAAACCAACATATTTAAAGTGAAAATTTTAAAGAAGAAACAGCAGTTTCTTCTCCCATTGTTCCAGGCACAGTTCTTCGGAGGGTTGATCGGAGGGCAAGCTGCTGGAAGGTAGGACCCTGTCTGCCCCAGGGTCACGGGGGATGGCGGACGAGGTCACGAGGGCCATCTGAACACCTGACCCGGGGAAACGCAACAGGCCCACAGCCTCCAGGGAAGGACCAGCATTGACTCAGCTTTCAACCCCACACCTGACAGGTGACTGGAGAGAAGTCTGCACTGAGGCAGCTCGGTACAAAATAACAGGGTAAGTGAAAACTTTTCCATCAAGTATTTTTAGGTACAGCCAGTTTTGTCAAAAGGATAAGAAGCCCCACCGCGCCCCCACCTCCCCACCCCCGCATTTGAGGTTTTCACCCTCAAGGTTTCAGTTCTTTACAAGCACAGAACGTCCCAGGACTCGGGGTTGCCATTTTGTTAAAGCACTTGCCTCCCAGGGGTGGTGGGTGCAAAGGAACCCATGGGCCGCGGGTCCTGCTGGCCCCCGGACACCTGCACGGCAGCACGGCTGGCCAACACCCGTCACCGCTATTCAAACCACCTACCACGCACCCCATGCTGCCGGGAGCAGAAAACACAAACATCACGGGGGGAATCTTCCTTGCTGTCAAAGAACATTCATTTTCGTTAGAGAGAGAGCTCGCACGAATCAGATGACCAACAACAGCAGAGACACCATAGCCTGGAGCTGGAGGAAAAGCTAAGGGCCCATGAATAATTATGGAAGAGGGGTCATTTGAATCCCATCCTGAAAGAAATACAGGATCGGGGCCGACGGGAAAGCAAGAGTGGGCATTCCCAAAAAAAGGAAGAAAAATAATACCAGAACTAGTGTAGACAAGGAAGGAAAGAAAAGGACTCGTGCAGAATGTGCACAACGCAGAACGTGGCAAGGAACATCCCTTTGGTGGCCGGACCAGATTGAATAAAAAGCAAAAGTTTTCATAGGAGAAAACAGCAGAGTAACACTGAGTGTGTTATACATCATGCCGGGCATTTTTGCCCCATTATGCCACACAATCTTTGAAGAAAAACAAGCCTTTGTGAGGAAAAGGCCACTATCATCCCATTTCACAGACAAGGACACAGTGAGACTCCAGAAGTAAAGCGAGATTTGCACCCAAATCTTCCGACTCTGCCGACAGCAGTTGTGCAGGGGACATGGGGACACAGATGGACTGCCAGGAACACGGAGGCAGGGACAGACCACGAAGGACACAGGGACAGGGACAAACCACAGGGGACACGGGGACAGGGACAAGCCAGAGGGGACATGGGGGCAGGGACAGACCACCAGGGACATGGGGACAGGGATGGACCACAGGGGACACAGGGACAGGGACAAACCACAGGGGACATGGGGACAGGGACAAACCACAGGGGACACGGGGACAGGGACAAGCCACAGGGGACATGGGGGCAGGGACAGACCACCGGGGACACGGGGACAGGGATGGACCACAGGGGACACAGGGACAGGGACAGGCCACAGGGGATATGGGGGCAGGGACAGACCACAGGGGAGACAGGTACAGGGACGGACCACAGGGTACACAGGGGCAAGGATGGACCACAGGGAACACAGAAGCAGGGACAGACCATGGAGGACACAGGGACAAAGACAGACCACACAGGACATGGGGACAAAGATGGACTACAGGGAACATGGAGGCCGGGATAGACCACGGAGGACACAGGGATAGGGACGAACCACTGGGCACACAGGGACAGGGATGGACCACAGACGACATGGAGACAGGGACAGACCACCAGGGACAAAGGGACAGGGACAAACCACAGGGGACATGAGGGCGGGGACAGACCACAGGGGACACGGGGACAGCGATGGACCACAGGGGACATGGGGCAGGGACAGACCACAGGGGACACAGGGGCAAGGGTGGATCACAGGGAACACGGAGGCAAGGATAGACCACGGAGGCCACGGGGGCAGGGACGGACCACAGGCAGAGGCAGCTGCCCCAGGCCTGCAGGCTGCGGTTCACAAGGACACTCACTGGCAGGCTTGTCCTGGGTGCTGCACGGCCGGCCTGTGCGCACCTGCTGGCAGGATCTTGGGCTCGGTCCTGTGTCCTATACAGGTGGTCTCAGCTCCACGCGCTCAAGGCTCTGGGCTTGCACATGGCTCAGCAGGGGGGATGGTGGGATGGACCCCTCCTGGTGGGGCAGGGGTGAGGAGCCTCAGAGTGCCCGGGAGGAGCTTGGGGGTCAGTGGGGGTCACGTCCTCTCCATGACCCTTCCCACAATGGTTTAAACTATGTTACCATTGCCTTAACAGAGAGCAACAAAAATGCCAGCTTCTGGTGTGGAAACAGCTGGCTTCTGCATCCAGAGGAGGAGGGGGAGGGGGAGGAGGGGAGGGGGAGGAGGGGAGGAGGAGGGGGAGAAGGAGCAGAAGGATGGGGGAGGAGGATGGTTAGGAGGAGGAGAAGAGAAGAGAAGGAGAAGAGGGAGAAGGAGGGGGGAGGAGGAGGAGAAGGAGGAGAGGGAGGAGGAGGGGGGAGGGGGAGGGGGAGAAGGAGCAGAAGGATGGGGGAGGAGGACGGGGAGGAGGAGGAGAAGAGAAGAGAAGGAGAAGAGGGAGAAGGAGGGAGGAGGGGGAGGGGGAGAGGAAACATGGCAAATCCCTTGCTTCTCTTCAGAAGACATTGTTGCAGATTCAACAGAGCAAACTTACTCTGAGAAGTTGCTTCTGAAAGAGTGTAAACGCCCACCCTCGAGTTCTGTAGCTGGCGCCAACACGGCCGAGGAGCCCGCAGGGTCCAGCTGGTGCTCCGTGGACCAGAGTTTGGGTCGCCCTGGCCCACGGGACACAGCCGTTCATGCGCACGATGTGCCTCGGGTTCAAACTTGTTATCCTGTGAACAGAATCATTCGCCAGGTTTCCGAACTAAAGGTTGCGTGACTAATATATAATAGATACACTGTAACGTGTGTGTATATTATACTCACATCTGTGCATTCATCCCACATACATTTATGTGCGTATTTGCACCTCTCTTGTTTACCTTCATATGTTACATACTCATATACAGTGTCTAAAAACAGATGATGGGCAAGATCATCTTACACGCACATGACATACCTAAAAACAGGGGCGATATGAAGAAAGAAGGGGAGGAAGAAGTGACACTGGCCGACAACTTCATAATTACACCAAAAACTATTTCAACAAGGCCTTACTCCTTAAACACTGAAATCACCAGTAAAAAGTCTACCAAGGGGAGAATAAAAGACCGTTGAGTTCAATTTCACCAAAGAGCGGGTTAATTGTGACACAGGTGAAGAATGTCCTTGACGATGCAAAGTGGTAAAGAATTTTAGAGTCGTCCCCGTCATACCCAGAAACCGTGCCTGGTGGCTGGTGTCATGGGACCCGCCCTCGGCCACTCGGGGATCTCAGCCAACTCCCCGCCAAGATTTTATTACCCTTCTAATGGCACAGCCCCCAATTTCAAAACAGGACTGCATGACTAAGCTGACCACGCTGTGGCAAGGACCATACAGCAGCAAAGCTCCAGAATGTGAGCACCAGACCACAGAATTCTTAAAGTGTGGTACCGACAGCCCCAAGTTACAAGCGGGGTGCGTTTCCAAGCTTTGTCAGCTGGCTCTTCAGAACTCAGAACCTACTTCCCACGGTGGGGACCTCACCAAGTAGCAGCGCCTGGGGTGCTGTGCCCCCACGAGTACAGCTGTGGGGTCAGCGACCGTGCACGCCTCCGGCTCGGACCCACCACACGCCGGACCCCGACGGCCACTGGGCCCCGAGGAGCGTGGGAGGCAGTGCGGGGATTTGCAAGGAGGGGAGGATGGCACGGGGGGGGGGGGGGGGGGGGGGGGGGGCAGGTGGGCGGCTCGCCCGTGAGGCCCGGAGCTGGGATTTGGCGAGGGCGAGTTGGCTGGGGTTCTGGCGCCCTGCCCGGGGTGCCGTGGCCCCGGGGCCACGAGGGCAGGCGCAGATCCACACGGCCCGGCCTTTCCCTGGGGAGACGACTGGACTCCGCCCGTGGCTCCGTGGCTCCGTGGCTCCATCTGCAGTTTCTTCCTCATCCCCTCGCCGCCCGGGTGGGGCTCGCTCTCTGCTGCCCAGCCTGCGGCGTGAACCCGGGCAGGGCGCCCCGAGCCTCCCCCAGCCTGCAGTTGGAGGTGTCTGCGGACGTCATCCAGTCCCTCCCGCGGCTCCTGCGTCCCCGGAGGGGCACAGCCTGGGACGCTGCCTGCCTCCTGGAGACCCTGCCCGGCCCCGCTCTCTGTGTGGGCGATCCCCGAGCTGTGACCTAGCTCAGGTGTCTCCAAACTCCCAACCGTGAGGTAACACTGATTTCTAACTCCGAATACAAAAATGCCAGCCCCGTTCTGCATCCCTGTCCCCCCGCACCTGCCCAAACGTGCCACCACTCGGGGCCCTCTCCTACTTGTCCCGGTATCTCTCCTCCACGCTCCTTCTCCAGCTCCCCAGGGGTGTGCCTGCCCTGTCACCCTCCAGGCCGCCGTCCCGTCCAGCAGGGACGCAGCTCTGGGGAATCACGGCCGCAGGGCTGGTGTGAGGGGCACAGGCCCGTATGGCAAGGTTAGAGGGAGGATAGGAGCTTGGCTTCACCAAGCCCCTCCACCCCCTCCCATGCCAGCATCCTCTCCCGCTGCCTCTCTTCTTGGGCCCCAGCCTCCTGGCTGCCATGACCTCTCCTGCCCCTTTGTCCGCTTCCCCAAGTTCACAGGCCCTTGAACACGTTTGGGGAACCCCCGGGAAAACCAGGAATCTCGGATCACTTCATCACACAGAACAGTTTAGCCTCCTTTCCCTCTCTTCCCGTTTCCTGGACCTTGACTTGCACCATCAAAATGTCATACGTGATATTCTCCCAGGAAAACCATCTACACCAGGCATCTGTCCTCAGCAGTAGCTCTGATCTCCTAAGTCTCCCGTTCAGGTTTTATTAGTTCTGGGGGAGTCTAGAAGGAGTCTGCGGGCCTGAGGGCACAATCTGGTCCCCACTCACCGGGTCACCTGTAAGAGCTGCAGGGGGTGGGGGGCGGTTCATCCTCTTTCACGGGTCAACATACTCCTCACAGATGCCATGTCCTGGACAGGAATCACGTCTCCTGCATCAGGCAAGAGCTGGGTTTAAGGGCTGGACGTAGCAGAGAATGCAGAAGGTTCCTCTCCCTTCTTCCCCCCAGGAAAAAACAAGACACCCCTGGTTGATGATGGGGTCAACACAACAGGCAGCAAACACACCCAGTTAAACACAAAAGAATATTCCAGATCTCACACATTTCTAACTTCACGATGCATGATGTTTACACAAGAGATGTTGGGGTCCTGCCTCCTGTGGTGAAAGAAGAAAGAAGCTGTTTCTTCTCCTCCTCCAGGACTTTACTTCCCCAAATATCAGTCCTAAATACTTTGTTTCCGTGTGTTCTAAACAGACGCCTAGGTTAGAGTTGAATCATGCACCTGCAGGCTTCCAGTTAGCAGGTTTTCATTATCTACCTTTAACGAACACGGTGTCCCGCATCAGAGTGAATTTGGAGATGTTCTAGCTGAACAGTGAGCCCTGGACGAGGGCTCAGCTGCCGTCGAGACTCCTACCTCGTGCGCACATGGGCGAAACTCGTTTCTCCCATGTCCGTGGTCCTACCCCTGCCTGCGTTTGAACGCAAGATTCAGAGTAAGTAGCGGGAAGATGGGATTCTAAAGACAGGAAAACAGGACCTGAGCTCCGTCGTTAGGGTCATGCCCTGTGACCACGCGGAGGTTTGATTTGTACATAAATGTTTTTCAACTGTAGACATGTAGGAAAGATGCTCAAATTGATCCCAAAGAAACAGACATAGATAATTTCTGGAATTGTTGTGAAATTGGGATTTTTTTACGGCTCTGACAGATGTATTCGTAAGCTCAAGACTTTTCCTAAGCATGTGTATATTGCTTGTTCCGTGTGAAAGAAATTTCTCGACATTAAAATTGGCAAAAAGTGTTCTTCAGTTAACTGAGTGGAGACAGGTTGACAGATGTTCACACGGGTCAGAAACAAAACCTGTAACATTATTCATTACTGATAGGTTATTACAGGGTTTTTTTTTTCCTTTTTTCAACATTAATATAATTTTCCCTTTCAACCTTGAATTTTTGTGTTTTTTTAAGATATCTGGAAAATCCCCAAATATTTTATAAAGATTTTATTATTTTTAAGTAATCTCTACACCCAACGTGGGACCCAAACCCATGACAGGCTCTACTGACTGCCGGACAGGCGCTCCCGTGTTTTATTTTTGTATTTGTTTTCCTGGCATGGTTATATATAAACTGTTCAGGAACTGAAACTTTCACTTTCTGCCTTTCTCTTCCAGTCAGTATTCTTACTCGTTTCATTTCCTGATTGGGACTGAAAATGACTTGGTCATATCGAGAAAGACGGTGTTAAAACATGAATCACTCGGTGAACCGTACACGCAAGGCTGGCTCCTATCACCGGCCACTAGAGGTGAGGGCTGGGCTGGTTTCTGAGCTGGAAACGGGGGTTCCGGGGCTGAAATCAGACCCCAGGAGGTGTTCTGTCTGAACTGCATGGTGTTGGGCCACATGATATCGCCGTTCATTCATTCATTCATTCATTCAAGTTAGCTGAGACTTTAAAAATCAGGACTTTCAGTGTAGTGTTAAATAAACATTTCTGGGATCTCTGGGAAAACCTGAAAATCTGGGAACCGTTGGCGACGGCTGCCCAGAACACTGGCTGGGCGGTGACTCTCCAGTGCGGCCGCCAGTTCTTCCTGTCACCGCCCTGGCCCTGAGGCTGGGCTGTGGCTGCAAATTAGCACTGGTTTGCAATGACCTGCATGTTGAAAGTGCCCTCAACCAGTATAATCTGCAATATATGCTGCCTCTTCACTTGAGGATCAGAGACACTAAGTGACCCCCCCCTCCCCCGGTTACGGAACAAGGGCATCAGTGCGCTTCTCCTGATCACATTCTGGGCCATGTGCCCCGTCTCCTTTCCTCAGCCACGCTTTACGTCTGTAGCCGCACTCACTGAGCACCTGTGATTTACCAGGCACTGCCCGCTCACTATTATTCATCCCCCCAGATCTCTGCACTCAAACTGTCTCAACCCCATGGTTCCCAAACTTCACGCCGACATACCTCAAAGCGCACAGGTGAACTCATGAGACGGAAATACAATTCTAGACACTCGTTGGACACTGCACAAGTCGGCAGCTCAAGGTTGTCCATGTTTTCAATACTAGATTCCTTTAAATGTCGTCAAACTGCAAAACTGGATTTTCCACTGTTGCTATAATGAAAAGCAAATACTGTACGAAAACCAATGTAGGTTGATCTTATTCCAAGAATCAGATCCCATTAGTAAGAAATTGTGGTTGAGAATGAAATGAAAATAATTTTTCTTTCATTTACGTATATTCTTTGTTCGAATAGTTTCTAAGTTTTTAGAACAAAAATAATTTTTAAGTTGATTTGGACCTACTTCATAAACAGGACTCTTGGACATTTCTTTTGGCCTAAAGGCACTTCAAAAAAAAAAATCGCTAAGATCCAGGAAACCAGAAACAAGAAAGTTTTAAAACTTTTATATTAACCCATTTTAGAGATGAGAAAACAGGCCCAGAGAAGTTGAGTAACCTGTCTAAGAGGATAAAACTGAGATTTGAATCAATGAGTATCTGACTCCAAAGTCCATGTTCCTTTTACAGACCAGCTCTGTCCACCCAAATGAACCCAGGATCAGACGTGGCCTCTGCCTCAATGGACTCAGAACCGTAACCATTCTGTGGTGAGTGCTTTACTAACCCTTCCAGCATTGCGTTACGCGCCCCCAGTATTTATAACTTTCCAGGAACTTCCATTCTGTTTCCCAGTTGATAGTCTCTGTCTGGCTCACAGCATACACCAAACTCAGGTCCCTAGGGGAAGGGATGATTTCCCCTTGTATCCAGTAACCCTGCTCGTAACATATGACATCATGTCAACTCGGGCCGGTCTGTGACCATACGTGGGATGTGGGAAATGCAGAACGAGAGGGCCCCGTGAATCTGAATTTGAAGCCCACGGTCGGGTTACCCAGTAACCGAGGGAATCTTTCTGGTTTGGGAGATTCTCAGACTGGAACGACCAGCATAAGGCACGATGTTAGAAGTACTTCCAAGGGAGATGGTAAACATCAGACAAGTCTTTCCTTCACCACAAACGAATGCAACGTCTTCAAAACAAACACAGAGCCAGAAGAAAATCATGACAACAAAAACAGTGAACATATTACCAAATGCCACACACACACACAAGTAGTGCTATGGTGTATGATTGAATCAAGATTTACATGGCCAAAAATAATGAAATGCAAATTATCAAAAAACACCACCTTTTCACCTTGAGGGAAGATTGGGGACTTTCACACGCCTTGCTGTATTCCCCAAGGCTTTCTCGTCTGTAGGTGCTTAACAACTGTGAGTGGGTTACATTGAATCAAATTATTGGACACTAAGAGTGAATCTGAGAATTCTACCATGAGGTAAAACAAAACTCTCTAAAACTCTTCTTTAAAAAGAAAAAAAAAAAGGACGCCTGGGTGGCTCAGTCGGTTAAGCGTCCAACTTCAGCTCCGGTCGTGATCTCACGGTTTGTGAGTTTGAGCCCTACGTCAGGCTCTGTGCTAACAGCTCAGAGCCTGGAGCCTGCTTCAGATTCTGTGTCTCCCTCTCTCTCTGCCCCTCCCCTGTTCGTGCTCTGTCTCTCTCTGTCTCAAAACTAAATAAACATTAAAAAAATTAAAAAAAAAAAAAAGACCACCATTGACAGGTACATTTTATGGTATGTAAATTATAGCTCAATAAAGCTGTTTAAAAAACAACAACAACACTCTACAAGGCTTTCTTAAAAATCACACAGATGATAGTTAAAATTTCTCCATCACGTAGAAAATAACTTACTTTCCATTCACATTTCTTATGACAGTTTTAAGTTTCTCCAAGACTTGTGAGTGACGTGTTCATTCGTAAGCAGGCTCGCAAAACCCTCAATACTGCAGGAGAAGTGAGAAGACACAGCTTTGGTGTCAGGCTGGGTCTAAAGCTTGGCCCTATCACTTACTCACGAGTCACATACAACCTTTGGGCCTCACTTTCCTCATCTGTAAAATGGAATGGTGAGGACCCTAACAATAAGAGCGGTTTCATCAGGGTCAAGGGCTGTTCTAATGAGCCATGTGAGGGCAGGGGAGGCGTTGTCCCTTGTCCGCAGGGGAGGCGTTCTGAGACCCCCAGTGCCTGCCTGAGACCACAGACAGTACCGAACCCTATGTGTACCGAGTTTCTCTGTGCATACTTGCCCTCAATAACATTTACTCTGTAAGTTAGGCACAGGAGATTAACAACAATAAGTAATAATAAAATAGGGCGACGATAACACACTGGCTGAGGCCACTGTTGACTCTCTGCCCACATGGCGGGGGAAGGTCACCCACTTCTGGACTGCGGTTGACCACACATGACAAGCCATGGAGAGCTTAGCCACAGTTAAGGGGACTACTGTGTATCTCATTTAACTCTTGCAAAAACCCCACTACTTAGGGACCACTTTTATTTACATTTTGCAGATGAGGAAACTGAGGCACAGAGGATTTAAGTAACGAGTTTTACAGTGACAGTCACACAGCTGGCCTGTTTGTCAGCTGAGGTTTGAACTCTGGAATCTCAAAGCTTTAGAACAGGGCCTGAAACAGGCAATCAGTGTGAGCTTTTATTATTATGAGGCAAAGGGTGAAAATTTCCCTTTATCTGTGTCCCACTGCCCTCCCCTCCCTGAAAGAAACCACCATTACACACATATTTTATATTTGAACATATATTTATTTATGTAAATGGAACGTCTGTAAATATTAACCATATTGTACAGCCACATGCTTTTAACTTGCATATTTGGAGACATTTATATGACAGGGCATAAAGATGATTTAATTTAGGGTAAAGATGATGGTTTGATTCAGTGGGAGAGGGGGGTTACTTAATTAAAGGTGTTAGTACAACAGATTACCTTTTCTACCCTATGGCTCTGTTCACCGTAGGTTGGGTATGGTGTCCTGGGTCACACAAAACACCCTCTCGGGTGATGGACAAGCTGCTGAGTCTTCTGCCCCCGATACTAAGACGTAAGAACAACAATCTTTACATTTTTGAGATAGCAGGTATCGTTCTGACCTATTTATTGGAAGGATAACAATGTTACCAGATTTAAATAGGGCCAGATTTAAATAGAGGGATGATTTCATTACAGGTTCGAGCTGTGAGACCTAACAAGCCCCCAGAAAGACAGTCACAGTGCAGAGCCCGGGATCTGGGGGCAAGAGTAGCAGATACCTGTTCCCTGCGGGGAAAACGCGTTGTGACGGCCCAGCCTGGCCTGGGACACGGACAGCCAGCCAGAACTCCTACAGCCCGTGCAGCCTTTAAACCAACGCCTTTCCCCAGCTCGTACTCCTAACCTTGTGGGCTTCTCTGTGACAACCGCAGAGGCAGAAAGAAATCTTCCTGTGTCCTCTGGGTTCTGCCGCCGGGGGCCTGTAAATTAGAGTAACAAAAGACAGATTAATGAGAAAAAAACAGAAGTTTATTGACGTGTGCATGAAGCATACACATGGGCACCCCGACTGATGAGTCAGGAGTGGTTAGAACTTGGGCTAATATGACACCGTAACAAAAACATACCTTTTCAGAGAAGGAACAGGAGAAGGAAAAGAAATCTGAGTGTGCGGGGACAGCACATTGTGGGGAAGTAAGGATACACAGGAACCAGTGGAGGACAGGATCTAGTTAGTAGAGTTTAGTCCTCTGGTGCCGCTCTGGGTAGGTGAGGGTCTAGATTTGTCCCAGTGTCTCCCTCTCCCTTTGCCCCTCTCCCACTCGCACTCCGTCTCTGTCTCTCTCTCTCTCAAAATAAACATTTAATTTTTTTTTTTTCAACGTTTTTTATTTATTTTTGGGACAGAGAGAGACAGAGCATGAACGGGGGAGGGGCAGAGAGAGAGGGAGACACAGAATCAGAAGCAGGCTCCAGGCTCCGAGCCATCAGCCCAGAGCCCGACGCGGGGCTCGAACTCACGGACCGCAAGATCGTGACCTGGCTGAAGTCGGACGCTTAACCGACTGCGCCACCCAGGCGCCCCAAAATAAACATTTAAAAAAGAAAGAAAAATGCATCCACAAAGAAAGAGTTACCACAACGTTTGAGGAAGCAATCCTAGCTGGTTTGGGAAAAGTCCCCTCCCTGTTGCCCCTTGCCCTCACCGATATTCACCTAGTCTGGGTGACACTCCTTTTTAAAGCAAATCATGGAAGCTGTGGCCCCAGGTCAACGAGAGCAGGTGCATTCCGTTGGCAAAGCAGTGGTCTAGACCAGGTGCAGTGACCCGGCAACTCTGGACCATGCCGTAATTCTGGGCGCGGTTCTGTATCCCTGCCAAGTCACCACATCGTGGGAGCAGCAAAACGATAGTTCGACTGAGACAGCGTCCAAAATAATGAAGCAAATAGCAATATACTGAGGACATGTTTGAGAAGAACTTAATGACTTCAGAAGAAAGAAAAAATGAAGGAAACCTGCTGAGCAAGAAAAGGGGGTGCGTGACCCCACTCCCACGGCGGGGGCGGGGGCGCTCATCTTGTGAACGTCTAGAAGAGAAATAGCGGTGGTCAGCGGGACACTTTCCCCCTTCCCGTCTTCCACAGAACCTCACGGCTCAGGCATGCCTAATTAATTACAAGGAAATCCTTGGTCAGATACGTTGGGGAAATACAAAAAAGGAATCTAAAATCACAGATGCAGATACAGATTTGCATGTTGGAGTCGCCAGGGAACCCTCCAGTAAGCAAAACGCTGATGTCTTCTTTCCCAGAGTGCCTTTGCCACACTGTGTTTCCTGGTCACATCAGTGCGAGTCCTGCACTTTCCTGTTCTTGGAAAAACCGCTAAATACAGTTCCTACGTCTGCGTAGACTATGGAGGCTCGGGGAGCGTGTAACCAAACCATTGGGTATGAAAGGAAACATAAAGCTTCAGAGAAACGGCCCTTCCTGTGGGCCACTTCAGACCGCCCCCTGAGAGCCCCCGGGGGAACTTGAACAGAGAGGTTTGGGAAGCCCAGGTGGAGGCAGTAAGGAGCTAGGTACAAACCTCTTCTCAGGTGACGGAGGCCCAGAAGCAAGGAGGCACGAGTGAAGGAGGCAGGACCGGCAGGCGGGGCCCCTCGCTATCCACTCACGTCCGTGATTTCTCCAAAAGGGAATGACCCTCCTCAGTGAGAGACCAGGACTGAAATGCAAGTAACCCGGGGCACCCGGGGGGCTCAGTCGATTTAGCGTCAGCTCTTGATTTCGGTTCAGGTCACGATCTCGCCGTTCATGAGTTCAAGCCCCATGTCGAGCTCAGTGCTGACAGTGTGGAGCCTGCTTGGGATTCTCTCTCTCTCTCTCTCTCTCTCTCTCTCTCTCCCTCTCTCCCTCTCTCCCTCTCTCCCTCTCCCTCTCTCTCTCTGTCTCTCTCTCTGTCCCTCTGTCTCTCTGTCCCTCCCCTGCTCTCTTTCCCTCTCCCAAAATAAATAAATAAAAACTTAAAAAAGAATGAAAAGAAAATGCAAGTAACCTGAGGCCACGAATGGAGGTGAAGACGGCACTGATGGCCCCGGGAACCCCCTGAGAGCTAGTGAACGAGGGAGGAGGGGCAGCAGAGGTGGGGAGACCCAAAGGCAGGAACAGTCGGCTGGAGGGAAGGGAGAGACATGGCCGTGGCCCGTCGTGGAAGCGGCTCCAATCTGGATTTAAACCAGCCAGTTGTCTCAGCTGCCACCACAGAAGAGGCCGAGTGAAGACGCCCCTGGCCAACCCAGGCTCAGTGTCCACTCGGGCAGGGGCACAGCCCAGCAGGTGCAGCCCAGCCAGGAGCTACCCTGGGGCCGGCCCCCCGACACAGGCAGGTCAGAGGGCACAGCCCCGGCCGGGACACTCGGCTTCTTCGGAAACTAGTGCTAGTGTTAGTTGTACAAACACGTCAAGGTCCAGACGTGAAACGACCCAGGAGGAAGTCCCAGTTGCCGTTCGGGCTCTAAGCCTCCATCTAATGGATTTTCCAGGTCGACCTGAACATGCAGAAGAGGGACGGAGGAGGGCATATACTCCCAGAGGAACTGACTGAAGCCCGAAGGAACCCCCCGCCCCCCGCCCACGACATCCAGGGCCATTCTAGGCACAACCTGGGGTAAGTCACTTGCTACTATTTCTGAAAGTCACAGAAGCAACAGAAGTGCAGGCAGGGTCTCCCCACGGACACACAGACACTCTCGGGTGGCTCCCATCACCTGCTGAGGCCGGGGGGCAGCTGGACACAAGTAACTGTGCTCAGAGAAACACCACGACGAGCGAGTCCATGAGGGGAGAGAGGCCCCAAGCCCTTGATGGACAGAAGACAGCGTGGATGTTACTGGAAGGTGCCTAATTTGGAACACAGAATAAGGCAAAACCCCAGTGTCAGGTCGGAAGCCAGGAGACTCAGCAGCAGGACAGGAGGCAGAAGGCGTGGCTGGTGAGGGTTTCTGTAAGAACAAGAAGGTCAGCGCTGAGTTCTACGTGACCTGCAGGGCCACACTGGGCGCTGACGGTCCTCCCATCGCTGTGCAGACCCGGGGCCCTCGAGGAGGTCAGGTGCGTGGCTCCGTCCTCCCGCAGGGCTGGGCTGGATGACGACAAGTGTCACTTGTGAAGATGGGCCCTGATGGGGACCACCTTGCACAAGCAGGGAGCCGGGCTTGGTCAGGCCGGGTCCCCATCTCTGCGGGCTCCGGTCTGAGATGAAAGGAAGGGGTAGAGAGGAAGGGCACAGGCTGCAGTCACTCAGCACCTCCTGCCTCTCCTGTTTCCCAGTTCTAGAACTTTCTGTCAGCCAATGCGTGGGCCTCCGGGCCCGGCGACCTCACAGAGAGGCGGTGCTCCCACAGCAGTACACATTGCACTCAGAACAGGCTTGCATGGCCCCTCGTGCGGTCACTTGTCACCCAGGCACAGCAGGAGCCGCGCGTCCACAGCTGCACCCACTAAGGTGCCACAGTGCCTTCCTGCTCTGCAGAACCCCAGCACGCCCTGCACACGAGTGTTTCCTGAAGCTGAAATTAAACTTGTGTCCCTTGTCCTGGCATCTGATTTACTCTCTATCTCTGTGGCTGTTTCTTCTGGATGTTTCGTTGTTCAGACCGTGCACCTAGAGATTTCATTGACAAATAACACAAATGCTTTCCTTATTTAAAGTCAATACCATCTATGATAAGACGATGTCTTTTGTTTTTAATGTTTATTTTTGAGAAAGAGAGAGAGACAGAGACAGAGACAGAGCAAAAGCAGGGTAAGGGCAGACAGAGAGGGAGACAGAATCTGAAGCAGGCTCCAGGCTCTGAGCTGTCAGCACAAAGTCCAACGTGGGGCTAGAACTCATGAACTGTGAGATCATGACCTGAGCTGAAATTAGACGCTTAACCTACTGAGCCACCCAGGCACCCCAAGACAATTTCCTTAGTTGGTTATTATAACTCACCACACTGTAATATTTAAAATAGTTACTTTCTTGTGTCTCAGAAAACATTGGCGTTTCCAGCATCAAATTTTTTAACAAAACCACTTAAACCTATTTCTTTTTTAAACCTAATTATCTGATGATCCTGCTGAGTTCATAGAGGTGGAGGAAAAAGGCTGTAACAGGACATAAAAACCCCCAGTAGGTAAGGACGGTGACAATGATCCTACCTAGCAATTATAAAGCTCTTCCCACGCTCGTACACTTAATCCCCTCACTCTGTCCCCACTACAACCACATGAGGAACATGTGGAACCACATGAGCACATCCCTGCTTTTTAGGTAACAAGTCTGAGGCACAGACACGAGGAAACTGAGGAAACTGACCAGGACTGAATGACCACCTGTAATCTGAGAAGTCAGTCTGGTCGGAGCATCAAAGCAGAAAATCACACCACAGCAGGAGGACAGCAGGGGTGTGAAAAGGAAAGCCCATGCACACCGGTCAGGGTCAGAACGGCTAAAATCAACCACTCAGGAAACAATGGATGTCGGCAAGGATGCAGAGAAAGGGGGAACCCTCATGCACTGCTGGTGGCAATGCAAACTGGTGCAGCCACTCTGGAAAACAGGATGGAGGTTCCTCAAAAAATTAAAAATAGAACTACCCTACGACCCAGCAATTGCACTACTAGGTATTTACCCAAAGGATACAAAAATACTGATTCAAAGGGGTACCTGCACCCCTCTGTTTGTCCAAGATAAATCTGGATCCACAATCCAAGATCTGGAAGCCGCCCAAAAGTCCATCAATAGATAAACAGATAAAGAAGATGTGGGATATATACACAATGGAGTATTACTCAGCCACCCAAAGAATGAGATCTTGGCATTTGCAACAACTTAGATGAAGCTAGATAAGCTAGAAAGTAAGTGAAATGAGTCAGTCAGAGAAAGACAAATACCGTAGGTTTTCACTCATAGGTAGAACTTAAGGAACAAAACAGATGAACATAGCAGGGGGAAAAGAAAGAGACAAACCAAGAAACAGACTTTTCCTAAGTAGGCTCCACCCCCTTCCTGGAGCCTAATGCGGGGCTTGAACTCACAAACCTGAAATCAAGACCCGAGCTGAGATCAGGAGTCCAACGCCTAACCGACTGAGCCAACCAGGTGCCTCTTAAATAGACTCTGAACTACAGAGAACACACTGATGGTCACCAGACTGGTGGGTGGGGAGATGGGTGAAACAGATGATGGGGATTAAGGGGGTACTCCCTGTGAGGAACACGGGGTGATGTGTGGAAGGGTTGAATCCCTACATTGTACACCAGAAACAAATATGGTAATTATATGCATGTTAACTAACTAGAATTAAAATAAAAACTTAAAAAAAATTTTTTTTGAATTAATTTATTATTGACAGAGAAACAGACCATGAGCAGGGGAGGGGCAGAGAGAGGGAGAGACACAGAATCTGAAGCAGGCTCCAGGCTCTGAGCTGTCAGCACAGAGCCCGATGTGGGGCTCGAACTCACAAACCGCAAGATCGTGACCTGAGCCGAAGTCGGACACTTAACCAACTGAGCCACCCAGGCACCCCTAAAATAAAAACTTTAAGAAAAGAAAAAAATTGTAAAGCATGTGGATCAATGACCTACATATTAGAGCTAAAACCATAAAACTCGTAAAACATAGGCAGGAATCTTCACAACTTTGGACGTGGTGGTGGATTTTTGGATACAAGGGCATCAAAGGACATTATCAAGAATGTAAAAAGACAACCTACAGAGAGGAGGAAAATACTTGCAAATCACACATCTAATAATGGCGTAACATCCACAATATACAAAGAACTCCTACAGCTCAACAACAAAAAGACAAACAACCCAATTAAAAATATGGTCAAAAAGCTTGAATAGATAACCATCTAAGGAAGACTTACAAATGGACCGCAAGCACATAAAAAGATGCTCCACATCATTCATCAGTCATTAGAAATACAAATCAAAACCCTAACGAGATACCAGTTTGTGGTTTTCAAAAAGACAAGTTTGTAAACCCAGAAAATAACAAATGCTGGCGAGGACGCGGAGAGCTGGGAATGCAAAATGTGCCGTCTCTGTAGAAAATGGTTTGGTGTTGGCTCCGCGGTCCCTCTCACAGGGACATGCCTGAACTGATTGAAAGCAGGGATTCAAACAGATACGTGTATGCTGAAGATCATTGCACAATTGTTTATAACAGCCAAGCAGGAAGCAACCGAAGATGTTGACAGATACATTGATAAATAAAATGTGATACATTCACAGGATGGGATATTATTCAGCCATAAAAAGGAAGCTCTGACACCAGCTACAACGTGGATGAACCTAGAAGACATTGTGCTGAAGGAAATAACGCAAATGCGAGTGGACAACCGCGACTCAGCGGGCAGAGCATCTGACTCGATTTCGGCTCAGGCCATGATCCCAAGGTCGTGGGATCGAGCCCCGTGCTGGGCTCCACGCTGAGCATGGAGTCTGCTTGGGATTCTCTCTCTCTCTTTCTCCCTCTCTCTCTGTCCCTCTCTCTCTTGTTCATGCTCTCTTTCTATATATATATAAAATAAAAAATAAATTTAAAAAATAGGACCACCATGAGATGAACACACTTGTACGAGTTGCCTGGGATAGTCATATTCAGAGATCACCAGGGGCTAGGAAGATGGGGAAGCAGAGACTTATCATGTGAATGGTATAGAATTTCTGCTTGGGATGACGAAGAGGTTCCGGAAGTAGATATTGGTGATGATTGTAAAATATAGTGAATGGACTTAGTGCAGTGAACTGCACCCTTAAAATGGTTAAGATGGCCAATCAGCAAAACTAAAAGGCAACTGACAGAACGGGAGAAGAGATTTGCAAGTGCCATATCAGATAAAGGGTAAGTATCCAAAATCTATAAAGAACTGATCAAACTCAACACCTAAAAAAACAAATAATCCCGTGAAGAAATGGGCCAAAGACATGAATAGACACGTCTCCAAAGAAGACATCCAGATGGCCCACCGACACATGAAAAAATGCTCCACATCACTCATCATCAGGGAAATACAAATCAAAACCACAAGGAGATACCGCCTCACACCTGTCAGAATGGCTCACATTAACAACTCAGGCAACAACAGACGTTGGCGAGGATGTGGAGAAAGAGGATCTCTTTTGCATTGTTGTTGGGAATGCAAGCTGCTGCAGCCACTCTGGAAAACAGTACGGAGGTTTCCCAAAAAACTAAAAATAGAGTTACCCTACGACCCAGCAATTGCACTAGTAGGCATTTATCCACGGGATACAGGTGTGCTGTTTCGAAGGGACACATGCACCCCCATGTTTATAGCAGCGCTATCGACAATAGCCAAAGTATAGAAAAAGCCCAAATGTCCATCGACGGATGAATGGATAAAGAAGATGTGGTATATAAACAATGGAGTATTACCCGGCAATCAAAACGAATGAAATCTTGCCATTTGCAACTACATGGATGGAACTGGAGGGTATTAATGCAAGCGAAATTAGTCAGAAAAAGACAAATATCATATGACTTCACTCATATGAGGACTTTAAGAGACAAAACAGATGGACATAAGGGAAGGGAAGCAAAAAGAATATAAAAACAGGGAGGGGGGCAAAACAGAAGAGACTCAGAAATATGGAGAACAAACTGAGGGTTACTGGAGGGGTTGTGGGAAGGGGGATGGGCTCAATGGGGAAGGGGCATTAAGGAATCTACTCCTGAAATCGTTGCTGCACTATATGCTAATTTAGATGTAAATTTTAAAAAATAAAGAATAAAATGTTTAAAAATGTTTAAGATGGCAAATTTTATATTACGCAAATTTTACTACACTAAAAAGTGCATGGTTTTCCTTCCTTTGAAATAAGTCACTCACAACCTGTATCTGCAAGACCAGATCACCCCCATGAGCTCCAGATCTGATGTTCCCACTGAACACACCCAAACTCAACATCCAAAACTGATGTCATTGCTTCACCACAACCAAGTCCCTGCTTCCCTTGAAAAATTTACTTCTTGTTCTTTCTCCCGAAAGCCTTGTCCTGTAATGACAGCACTGCCCTCCACTAAATCCATCAGTCTTTAATTCTCTCTTCCTCACTCCTGCCACCAGTCAGCAACTCGGCTTTTGATTGGCTTTCTCTTCATCGGTCCCACCTTCCGGATGGATCTGGAACCGCCTTCCTCCTTCTCCTCCCAGCAGTCGGTCCTGGTTCAGGACTTCTTCTTTCCTCTCTCACCTGGATTATTGGATAACTTCTTCTTGACCTTTCTGCCTCTCTCATATCCCTCTACGGAGAATCATCTGTCGTCCCCGGCCCATCCTCAGAACAACCACCAACATTTGCTCGCAACATCGCAAATCTGAGAATGCCACTTTCTTCCTCTGAAATGTTCCTTGACACCATTTAGGAAAAAGTCAGAAGCCCCTAGCACACAAGACTGGCCCTTCACAACTGGACCCCCCTCCCTTCCCAGCCACTCACCTTCCAGCAACACTGACGGCTTGCTCTTCGTGCTGTCTTCTTCCTTCGATGTGCTCTTCCTATAATGGCTACCCTCCCAAATCCAGCTCAAAGGCATGGATCAATCCTCAGTCCCCATGGGAAGGATTAGCCGCTCCCTCTGGCTGGTAGCATTGCCTACTGCAAGCGTTTGTCCCACTGTTTTAAGAGTACTTCCCTCCCTGCACCCCTACCCTAGAGCATAAACTCTGGGCAGGGACTGGGACTTGATCCCACTTGTTCATTTTTTCACAAATTATAATTCAAAGGAACAAGAGAAGAAAAGACGTCTTTCTCGCAACCCAAAAGTGAGTATTCAAGGGAGTTACTAAAATTTGTTTAAAATATTTGTAACCTCAAATGCTCTTTGAATTACTAAAAATAAACAGAAATAGAAAATATAATATATAGGGAATGCTTTGAACTTTAATTCCAAGCAAAGATCACAGAAAACCTCATATTACCATACTAGCTGATCCAAATCCACACGCAAATATTGATCTTTATAACCACATATTATGCACCCGTTACATGCCACACACTGACTAAAGACACCAGGTTCTCAAGTATAGTTGAACTGTGATGACACAGAATTAACGCATCTACATAAAGAGAGCGTATTTAATTTATTTTTTTTTTAAGTAGGCTTCATGCCCAGTGCAGAGCCCAGCATGGGGCTTGAACTCACGACCCTGAGATCAAGACCTGAGCTGAGAGCAAGAGTCAGACCCTTAGCCAACTGAGCCACCCAGGTGCCCTGAAAACAATTTATTCATCTGGAAAGTTTACCTTTGCTGACTCACCACACCCAACCTCCAGATGATTTGGGGGATGTTTGAAGAATTAAATTTTTCAGCTCCAGCATATCTGAGGGGTTTTCCATGATGTATTCTAGTCAAAAGCCATGGGGCTCTCCCAAGAAATGTTGACTATAATGACAAAACGAGCTGATGATTGGTGTGATAGAAACAGCTCTGGGCTGGCTGTCAGGACCACTAGCAAGTAACCCTGTGACCTTGGGGAAGTGAGTCATTTTGGCTACTGTCATTTTGGCTTCCATTTCATCTTTGATAAAAATAAAGAAGTTGGACTCAAACCTTGACTTTGGTGTTTATTAAAGAACGTTTGCTTAATAATTAGTTGATTAGTTGTATGTTTTTTGGTAATTTTCCTTGCATTTCACACTCTTAAAAAATTCTTTTAAGATGCATCCTGCTACGGTAAGTCCTAAATGATGCTCCCCAACATTTTAAGTTGAAAAGACGAGTCTAAGTAGCAATTTCATTTTGGCAAATAAAGTATGTTTTCTCATGGTTAAATTTATACACCAAAGGCGGGGGGGATCCTTTGAAAAAAGGAAAATACATTGTGGGCTTCCTGCCAATAAGGACATAAAACTTCCTTGTGGCCATTAATGAAAACTCACACATGCTTCCAAAGTTCTGTAGACACCGAAAAGAAAGAAAACACTCAAATGAGTCACCGGTTTCCACATGCAGGGCTGACAACTATATAAATCTCTGCAGCGGCCGGCAGAGAATGCGGAGCGACCATGCGGCTCGCGGTGCTGTGTGTCCTGTGTCTGCTGCCCCAAAGCCCAGCCCTGCCGCTCCCCCGGGAGGCGGGCGGCCACAGTGAGTCACAGTGGAAGCAGGCTCAGGTATGTCCCTGCCGCTCGGAAGCGCGTTTTTCAGTTGGGGTAGTTTTTCTGATTATGTAGAATATGGGTTTCGATCGGGGAGCACTGCCCAAACTGGGCTCCCGCTCCCGCCCCTCCTCCCTCACCACACAGACGACATGAGAAGGTTAGTGCCCTTCTGTGAGCTCTGGTATTCCCCGTGCAAACCGGGGACAACGGTGCAGTCGACCCACGGGGGTGCCCCCTCAACAAATTGAAGTTGTTGATATCACTTCTTGTGGCTGGAGATTCTTTCCATAGAGAGCTGAGTGTCACTCTTAAGGACTCCTGGTGGTGGCTTGAAATCAGAAAACAAGGGTAGAGTTGGCAGCTGTCCGCTTACAAGCCGACGGGGACGGCGGGCGGGCACGCACTGGTGACTTCGCCCAAGGGGGACACAGATACTCAGCTCATGGGATTGTTGTAGTGAAGAAGCGAGTGATAACAATGCCAACTATCGTGCAGGCCATTTCTGATCATACGGGCTGCACTGTGCTGTGTGTCAAGGAACCTGCAGCTCTATCCCAGGACACGGACGGAAAGTCACGTGGATTCCCGTACTTGGTCATGGTAGCGACAGGAGTCAAGGGCAAGTCTTGCTGGTTCAAAAACCATGGTCTTTCCAGTATACGACTTCACAAGCAAACTAATAAGTATAAGTAGTTAATTTTCGGTACTGTTTCCTCCCGAGCACTGTTCATAAACTTAAGCCTTAAGCATAAGAAAAGTCTACTTGTGTCTCACGTTAACTCTGACTTTGAGAAACTCCCCGTACCGTGCGAAATTCCTAACATTTGACTGTTTTTTACCTGCAAAGCAGTGATTTCACAAGGTTAATATAACTGGTTCCCCCGAAGCAGTACATTTGCAAGAACACTGAGCCCCTGTACTTAGTGCGCCGGTTTCTAATAAACCAGAGAAAGCAGGAAAATTGATATCAAGGATGCAAAAAGATCTCTTCCAAAAGAGTGTAGTGTAAGGCCTGTAGTTCAGGAGGGGATAAAAAGACTTCTTTGCAGAGCACCTGAGGGGCTTAGTCAGTTAAGTGTCCGACTTCGGCTCAGGTTATGATCTCAGGGTTCATGGGTTCAAGCCCCATGTCGGGCTGTCTGCTGTCAGCACGGAGCCCGCTTCAGACCCTCTGTCCCCCGCCCCTCCCCTGCTCACTCTCTCTCTCTCTCTCTCTCTCCCCATCAAAATAAATAAATACACTTTAAAAAAAGAAAAAGAAAAAAGAAAACAAAATGTGTCTCCTTTGGTTCCTCATGGGGTGACCCTGTGCTGATTTCCTTCTCTGAGCCATGACTCATCATGACAAAGCCGTCCCTACTTCCCGGGGTGGCTCGAGTTTAAATGTATGTGAGGATCCTGGTCTTGTCCCTGCCAGTGACAGGTGCTCAGTACAAGCTCTCATGAAGCCGCTGGCGCTGTTGCATTCACTGTTTACTTTTTGCTACTCAGGCTGCTGAACTGCCATGCTCCTATCCAGACACTCGGGTCCCTTAAGAAAGTGCCAAGGCCCCAGCTGTACATGGAATACACCTGGCAGACCTGCCCTGTCCTGCAGCCTCGAGGTGTGGGCTCTGCTGGAGCTTTAGCAATGAAAAGAACCCAGCACGGGCAGTGAGGGGACAGGGCCAGTTCCGGTACTAATGTGATAGGTGGCCCCGAGCACATCATTCAGCTGTTAGGAGCTTTGTTATCTTCCCCCAGAGAATATGCACGTTCAACAAAATACTTTCACAATATCCTTCCCCGGACTAAAACTTAAAGACCCTTTAACCTCCACGAGGGCCAGACCTCTCGAGAATCTCAGGCGTGGCTGCTGACTTCGGACCTCCCCACAGCGTCTCTGCTGTGCCCTGCGGGGACACACGGGGTGCTCTTCCTGACGGGCCAGTACAAGCCAGCCTGTGGTTTCTAAAGGGCACAGTGGGTCTCTCCTCAAAACATCTAATGGGGTAAAAGGAAAATGGACGGACTCTTTTGCTCACGAAATGGAATGACTATGTGTCATTATCGATACTAAATTTTTATCTCATTAATGCACACTTATTTCACTTAATGACCGTGTAAGGACTCTGTCTTCAAACCACCGTTGGAGTCCACAGGAGCCAGAGGCAAAGATGATGCATAGACCTCAGAGACATAAGAAAAAGACAGTAAATACGATGAGAGAACAATTTCTTCTTTCCGACAGGAGTATCTCAAGAGATTTTACCCATCTGACGCCAAATCGAGGGATGCCGACAGCTTCGGAGCCCAGCTCAAGGAAATGCAGAAGTTCTTCCGCCTGCCCGTGACTGGAATGCTGGACTCCCGCGTGATAGTGGTAATGCGACAGCCCAGATGCGGGCTTCCGGACACCGGAGAAGACTTGCCATCCAGAAACAGGCCAAAGTGGACTTCCAGAGTGGTCACCTACAGGTTAGTTTTCCTTCGGTTCATTCGGGCAGAGACCAGTAAAACCCTCTTCCTAGGAGGTCAAACGTTGTCTTCTTGTTTGCTACCAGGATCATATCGTACACTCGAGACTTACCACGTGTCACAGTGGATCATTTAGTGGCAAAGGCCTTGAATATGTGGAGCAAAGAGATCCCACTATCCTTCAGGAGAGTTGTGCTGGGAATTCCCGATATCGTGATTGGCTTTGCAAGAGGAGGTAAGGAGGGTTCCCGCAGGCTAGTCCTGGGTGCTGTTTTGCTTGTTATTTATAGCAGCACCTTCCTCTTTTCAGGATTTAAGATCTTTTCTATACATACGATCTTTCAATATGATATACGTATGACATATATAATAGATAATGATCTATATATAGACATATATAATGATGTATATATGTCACTATACTTTTTCTAGTTTGTTAATGTAGAGCCACTATTTTTTAATAAGTTTAATAAGTTTAATAAGTTTATTTTGAGAGAGAGAATGAGTGGGGGAGGGGGGACAGAGAGAGAAGGAGAGAGAATCCCAAGCAGGCTCAGAACTGTCAGCACAGAGTCCCACACAGAGCTCAATCCCATGAACCCTGAGATCATGACCTGAGATGAAATCACGAGTTGGACGCTTAACAGATTAAACCACCCAGGTGCCTCTAGAGCCACCAGAGGGGTGCCAAATCATCGCCCATGTGCTGAACCTGGCCTGCCATCCATTTTTGTAAATACATTTTTATCCTTTTTTCTCTGTTGGGCAGTTCCAGGATTTTATAAATAAATATTTATTAGAACACAGTGACAGGGCACCTGGGTGGCTCAGCTGGTTAAGCGTCTGGCTTGCTCAGGTCATGATCTCACAGTTCACGGGTTCAAGTCCCACGTCAGGCTCTGTGCTGACAGCTCAGAGCCTGGAGCCTGCTTCAGATTCTGTGTCTCCCTCTCTCTCTGCCCCTCCCCACTTGCAAGCGCTCTCTCTCTCTCTCTCTCTCTCTCAAAAATAAATAAACATTAAAATTAAAAAAAAAATAGAACCTAGTGATGGTCCTTCATTTTCCTGTTATCAGTGACTGCTTTGGGGCTACAGTGGGAGGGCTTAGCAATTGTGATAGGTGCTACCAAGCTCACTAATACTAAATTCCTTATTATCTGGCCCTTTACAGAAAATGTTTACCAACCCCTGTTTTGTAGCATAAATCCTGATAGATGTGTAAATGCATATGTGTGTATCTATGGGACAGGTTACAACGTACGTAACATCAACACTAAACCAAGAGAAGGGGTTATAACTTCCAAAGGCCCAGTGGTCTTCCCGATGACCTGTTACCAACAGTGGAGTAGAAAAGCAGAAAATGAGAGCATTCAGATTATAGGGCTTCCAGAGATACAACCCATATACACAAACGGCTATTAATGGCTAGTGTTTTATGATGCCAATTTAGAGAAAGATACTGTTCTTTCCAGTCTGTCCTAATGTTGAAACTGCCCGGGAGCTGTGACTGTAGCTGAAATTTGAATTCCGGCACGGTACTGACAACGTCAAAGAGAACATTGCAGAAAGAAGTCATTGCTCATGGTGCTCCCGGGTTTCAGGAAATGGATAAACTGGATACAGCCTCATACCAGTTCAAAAACAAACATCCCTACATCACAAATAAAAGCGCTTGGCAAAATTCATTTTGACACTTGGTGCACGGTTCTCCTAGAGACCATCTGTTCTGCCCGCAGAGAACTAGCTAGGCTTTCAAGGAAAAGCTCCTAAAAGGTACACACGTTAAGTTCCCAAACGTGATACCCCACCCATTCTCCATCCTGCCCAGGACCAAATGTGACACCCACATGCCAAGCTTTCAGTCTCGGATGGTTATCGGGGCTGAGCAGTGGTTTTCTGAAACAGAATGTTCCTGAGACCCATAAACACGCACACCGCCCTGCTGGTAACCCCATGTGGACTTTGTGGACGGGGCCGAGCTTCATAGCTGCTGTCACTGTATCAGCCACAGTCACTAAAGGCAACCGCCCTCTTTGTTTCAGCTCACGGGGACTTCTACCCATTTGACGGACCAGGAGGCACACTGGCCCATGCCTACGAACCTGGGCCGGGCCTGGGAGGAGACGCCCACTTCGATGAGGACGAGCGCTGGGCCGACGGCAGGGGTCTAGGTCAGCACCTCATCACTCTTCCCCTGCACGTACTTGCAAACGTCTGAACTTGATCACTGCTCTAAGCAGTAATAAGTATTGACCCATCGTTAGCTGCCGATGACTGTACCCTGTGCTCTAAACGCATTATTTCATTTCACATGCTTATAATGCTGTGTGGATGGGAGCTGGAAGGGAGTGCAAACCACACCTGGTTCACCCTGCTGGGCCTCTACCAGCCACTCCCTGTGTGTCTCTAGCCAAGTTATTTGACTTCTCTGAGTCTCAGTTTCCACCTATGAAATGGTACTATAAATAATTCCCACCTCGTGGGATTGTTGTTTAAATTAAATGAGATAGGGGCTCCTGGGTGGCTTAGTCGGTTAAGCGTCCGACTTCAGCTCAGGTCACCATCTCGCGGTCTGTGAGTTCGAGCCCCACGTCGGGCTCTGGGCTGATGGCTCGGAGCCTGGAGCCTGCTTCCGATTCTGTGTCTCCCTCTCTCTCTGCCCCTCCCCCGTTCATGCTCTGTCTCTCTCTGTCTCAAAAATAAATAAACGTTAAAAAAAATTTTTTTTAATAAATTAAATGAGATAATGTTTATGCAGCGCTTAGCATAGTGTTTGGGATACCTTAATAATTTGATAAATTAGAGTTCTTTATATTTCCCAAAAGTAAGGTGTTTTTCAGGGGTTTTTTTTTAAGTTTATTTATTTACTTTGAGAGACAGAGAGAGAGACAGAGTGGGGAGGGGCAGAGAGAGAGACAGAGACAGAGAATCCCAAGCAGGTTCCATGCAGTCAGTGCAGAGCCTGATGTGGAGGCTCAAACTGAGGAACCATGAGATCATGACCTGAGCCGAAATCAAGAGTCTGACGCTTAACTGACTTGAGTCACCCAGGTGCCCCACAAAAAGAAAGCATTTAAAAGGACTCTGAGTCTCTCTCTCTCTCTCTTTTTCAGTTTTATTTATTTATTTTGAGAGAAAGAGAAGGAGAGAGAGAGAATCTGTAGCAGGCTCCATGCTGTCAGCACAGAGCCCTACGTGGGGCTTGATCCCACGAACCATGAGCCTATGACCTGAGCTAAAATCAAGAGACATACACTCAGCTGCCTGAGCCTCCCAGGCACTGCAGTAAGTTTGTTTTCCTGGAGGAGAAAGGGAAGAAGAGACTATGATACTTGGGAGTTGTAGACCATTCTGAGATCGTTCACTGTTCACTATGATACTTGGGAGTTGTAGACCATTCGAAGATCATTCACTGTCCAAGAGGAGCCCACGCCACGGCCCAGCCCGTCATGGGAGACCACAGACCCCCCAGAGCACTAATGAAGAAAATCTCTGGGGTAAATAATATGAAGTGGAGATGATTCCATAAGTAAATATGTTACACGAAATCACACGGCTGCCGAGCATCCTGGAGAGGGAGGTCGGGGCCTGTGCGAAGGGAGATCACAGCATGGAGGTGCCTGATGCGGGGACACTGGCCGCCGCGTCCCCTTTGCGAATGACCCGCAGCTTCCCCTCTGTGAGTCTGAGGAAGGAAGGACAGACAGGAGGACAAGGAAGTCAATGGAACACAGCTGATGCCGCCTGGATATGCTGCCCTTAGTGTGGGCGTCCTCATAGCGGCCTCCCTCTCCTGACACTCCGCACCCCCGTCTGTGAGCGACTAGCCCCTGTCCCCAGGTACCGGGGGGTTCACACCCGTGACAGCCCCACACAGCAGAAGCAATTGCCTCTGAGCAGCAGGGGAGGAACTGACATGTTTGTCCGTCTGTCCGCGTCTCCGGGGGGCTCAAGCCCGCGTCCACATGCCTCTGCGTTCCCTCCAGAAAACTGCCAAGTGACCTAGGGCGGGGGGCCGCAGGGACAGAACTGTCATTTCTCCAATGGCAGCAAGGGGGTGACACTGAAGCTCCTGTGACTGTCCTCAGCCGTCCCCGCCCGTGAGTCCTCCCCAGATGGTGTTTTCTGTTTCCTGTTACAAATCTTTTATGTCTCTATTTACATGGCTGCTTCCGTCATTACCATGTGCCGCTCTTCTGTCGTAGGAATTAACTTCCTGGCTGTTGCAACCCATGAACTTGGCCATTCTCTGGGCCTGAGACATTCGTCCGATCCCGACTCTGTCATGTACCCCACCTACGGAGCCAGGGACTCTGAGAATTTCAAGCTCTCGCCGGGCGATATCAGAGAAATCCAGGAATTGTATGGTAATATTTATGATCTCCCATAAGGGGGCTTTCACATTGTCTGCTCGGGGAGGACTTGAACAGGAAACCCTGGGAAACGGAAAAACACCCTGCACCTCACCTCTCAAGCCCACTGAGGAAAGAAATTGGAGAACTTAGACACTCCGAGGGTAACCAGGCTATTTCATACGATGAGATCATTGATTTCAAGTTTTCAGTAACATGGTATCGTTTAGTAAAATCCTGAAAATGACACCAGGAAGGTGTTTTGCCCCCCCCCCCCCCCCCAAGCTGCCACTCGCTGTTCTTTCTAGCTCAGTTCAGATACTTTCATAGAGTGTCCCCCTGAGGGGACGCCCTGAGGAATAGAGCATCTTCCTCCCTGGCTGCCTAAGGGTCTGAACGATCAGAGAAGCCATAAAAATGCTTCCAGCAGATGGGGTGATGTCCTCAGGAGAAAATTACCCCTAGAATAAAGTGCATTTAAGCTCTCAGTGGCACCTACAACGTACTATCAATCGGCATTTCCTAAACTGTGTTCCCAGAACACTGAGTAGTCCTACAAGACAATTCCCTATGGAAAAACCAGTTCAGGAAACACAACCTACTGTATTTCAGGTGCACAGGATATTCAGGAGTCCCTCCCGTGCTTGTTAAACTCCTTCCTAAGGGAGAATCCTTTCAACGCAATGCCCGAGTGAGCCCTCACAGAACGGTGCTGCAGAGAGCTCATTTTGGAAAATACCATGTAACTGTACCTTAAAGTTCTGGCTCACATTGCTGCTGCTGTCAGAAAAATTCATAAACCACTGACAACTGTCGATAAAGTTATCACCAATAAAACAGAAAATGGTGCCTCCCCTTATATACCTGTGAGATTCATGGAGCGCTCAATGGCATGGGTTATTGTGTTAGAACCTTAAGAAAAGTAGAAAGGGAACAAAAAAGGGACAGATTAGATTTCAGAAGAAGACAGACCAAGGCATTAAATTCTTACATGTTAGACACTGAGGTGCCCCCGAGTCAAAATTGGAAAGAGGTCACTTTTGGACAAATGAAAGCAAGACTTAATTATACAGGTTTTAAATGGAGTGAGTTCATTAATCCAAGAAGTCATACGCACAGAAAATATAAATTCAAAAGAATATGATTAACCTCATGGATGTGAAATTCTCGATGTTCTTTTCAGAATAATAAAAATAAATCTAGCATTTAGCCTACCCAGCATTTCACGAGCATTAGTTCATTTGAGGCAACAATCCGATGAGCGGCTGGGGTCCTCCTTGTGCACTTGATCTAGCACTGAGAGAGATTAAGTGGAATCTTATCCAAGACCACACGGTGGTGACACCAGCAGAGACAGGGAGGGGACACATCGGCCCCCAGGGCCTGCCCCTCAGCCCAGCACCACCTTCTTAGCCTTCTGAGATTGTTCTTCAGAACCTTTGTTGCAGACACAGAAAACCAGCCACATGAATGATACGCTGTACTTTCTGCAACACGTCTTCTGTTCTTAGGGTCCTAGGATGGGTTTTATGTGTTTTACACCAGGTGAGATGTTCCTATTTTCTCTCTGAACAGGAAAGAGAAGTAAATCAAGAAAGAAGTAGGAACTTCGGGGAGAGCACACGTTCATTCATGGGATTCCTTGTAGCTCTTCTCCAACCAGAACTAATGCACACAGTCCTTGAATGTCTCTGAGCACTGACTTGGCTCTTGCCTGTATCGTGGTTGGTTTTCACGTGTCTCTCTCTCTCTCCCTCTCTCTCCTTCTGGGGATAAGCCCCCTTGTGGCCTGAGTGTCTCATTCATTGATGACTTTCCTCGAGCAACTTGCACTTGGTAGATATTAATAAATGCTAAATACACAGATAAATAAAGTTTGTATTCCATGGTAAAAGATTTCTCCCAGGAAGTACTCTGTACAGCGAGATCAAAGACTGAAACAAGCAAACAGACCAACAGGAATCCCACCACATCATTCTGGGTCTTCAGCTGCACTCACCCCATCACTGTGTGGGCAAGGAGGGAGGTCCAGCTCCTCTCATTCGCTCGTGTGGCCCCGAAGGCACACTGAGTTTCCCTTATTGTCTTGGCCTATTCTCACTCTGAGTCTTCTGGTGAGCCCAGGTCTTCCCGCAAAACATGTGAATTCCCAAGGATTTCCACTCCCATAGTCACTTGTGGCTGAGTTCCTACCCCCAACCCAATTTCCCTGCATCTCTCCTGATACAACTGCTCCTCAGGGCCCACCCGACATCAGTCCCATCCTCTTCTCTTCACCTGACTCCCAGCAGCACCTCCGTGAGTCTCCAGAGATGCTGAAGATGCATCAACAGTGGGGTTCACTCCCCACCAGGACAGCGACATCAAACACACCCAAAATTGGACATGATCCCCCTCCCTCAATCCTTCACCTGCCCCAGCATCAGTAGCTTCTCACCGGCCGCCCACCTCCCCAGACCCCAACTTCTTATCCTCAGGTCTATACCCCATTCCTTCTGACTTCTCCCAGAAACTCATTTTCCCAATGTCCACACAGCTCATTCTGCAGCACAGAGACCGCGAAACAGTCTCACGCAGAAATGTGTTTCTGTGGGAGAAGCACTCTCCGAGAAGAAAGGATCAGTAAACTTGGTAATAGGGCAATGGAAATGATCAAATCTGAGGAAGAAAAGGAAAAAGGGTCAAATAAAAGTGAGAGTAGCTTAACATACCCATGGGGCACCATCGAGTCCCCACGATGGGGTTGCTGATAACGGGGTTGCTCTCTGCATGTGAGAAAAGGGGGTGGTCTGTGGAAAATGGCCATACCTTCCACTTGATTTTGGTGTGAACTTAAAACTGTCCTAAAAAATAAAGTCTTCAGTTTAGAAAAACAACCTTATAGATTAAAAATTAAATTACAATCTGGATTTTTTTTAAATCAACAAAATTCACAAACTTTTACCTGGATAGACTGAGGAAAAAAAGAGAGAAGGCTCAAATTACTAAACATCGGCTATGAACGTGGGGACATTGCTACTGATTTTACAGAAATAAAATTTAAAAATAAGAGAACACTGTAAGCAATTAGATGCCAAGAAATTGGATAACGTAGACTAAATGGACAAATTCTTAGAAACACAAAACCTACCAAGATTAAATCATGAAGAAATAGAAAATCTAAGTAGACCTATAATTAGTAAGGAGATTAAATCAGTAATCAAAAGTCTCCTGACAAAGGAAAGCCCAGGACTGAAAGCTTCACCAGTGAATCCAACAAACATTTAAAGGAGAACTGAAGTCACCTCTTCTCAAACTTTTCCAAAAGTTTAAAGAGAAAGGAACACTCCTTTACTCATTCTATAAAGCCAACATTACCCTTGTATCAAAGCTAGACAAAAACAGGACAAGAAAACTACAGACCAACAGTCCTTATGAAGTGGATGCAGGAAGTCTCAACCAAATTCAACCAAATTAGCAAACCAAATTCGGCAGCATAGGAAAAAGATTATACGCCAAGCAGGTAGGACTTATTCCTGGGATGCAAACATGATACAGTGATATGCAAATCGATCAGTGTCATACACCACATTAACAGAACAAGGGGGAAAAGCCCATAATCGTCTCAATTGATGTGGACAGGCATTTGACAAAACTCAAACCTTTTTATCTTAAAAACACTCAACACACTAGGAATCGAAGGAAGCGCCTACAACATGATAAAAATATGAAGTACCCACAATAAACATCATACTCGGTGGTGAAAGACTTAAGTCTTTCCCCCTAAGATCAGGAACATGACAGGGATGCCTTCTTTTGCTGCTGCTACCCAACATTGCCCCGGAAGTCCTAAGCCAGCAGGTAGACAACAGAAAGAAATAGAAGACAACCAAAATGAAAAGAAAGAAGTAAAACTATCTCTGTTCACAGATGATAAGATCTTACACGTAAAAAACCCTAAAGATTACACGTGTGCACGTGCACACACATACACACTCGATAATTAATAATAATAATAAACTAATAAATCCAGCAAGGTAGCAGGATACAAAGTCAACAAGCAAAAGTCGGTTGCATTTCAGCACATGAACAAAAAGCAACCTGAAAAGGAAATGAAGGCAACAATTCCGTTAACAATTCGATCAAAAAGAAAAACATACTTGGGAATTAACAAAGGAGGCGAAAGACTCGTACGATAAAAACCATAAAACATTTCTGAAAGACGTCAAAGAAGACAAATTAGTGGGGAGATCCCATGTTCATGGACTGGAGGACTTAAGATTGTCCACCCAAAGTGATCTACAGATTTAATGCAGAAAGAGGAAACCTTATGCTAAAATTCATATGGAATTTCAAGGGACCCTGAATAGCCAAAACAATCCTGAGAAAGAAGAACAGAGTTGGAAAATTCACACTTCCTGATTTCAAAATCACTACAAAGCTACAGTAATCAAAACCAGATGCTACTGGCATAAGGAGAGACATAGAGACTAGTGGAATAGAAGAGAGAGTCCAGAATGAGCCCTCACATACATAGTCAAAGGATTATGACTGCATAATCCTTTCTGTGACTACACCGAAAACATACTGTGATCAGTAGTCTCAGTTAGCCATTCAACAAACATTCACTGAGTCAGGAACTTAGGGATGAAGAAGCCTACAGAGGTGAAAGACACACACACATACCGTCCAGAATCTCCACGTCTGGTGAACACAGCAGACATTCAGGAAATGATTATACATACCATGTTAAGTGCCACCATAAAGGGCTGTGTGATGTGTAATGTGTTTCTGAGCTACATCTACAAACTCTAGCATACCACAACTCACATGCAAGTCCAAAACTCCAGTGTGACTGTAAAATAGTCTGGACAAGTAGGACGTCTCTAACAGGCTTGGGAGTCCCCACCAGCCTGGTCAAGACTGTCTCACAACGATGATGTAACCAAGACTTCACAGACTCCAGACCCGCAACCTGGTCTGAAGGCTCCCCACCTCCTCCACCCCCACCACTCTGCTGTGTCCCCTTTATCCCTCCTAGATGCAGGAAGGATACCCAGCGATAAATCTTGCATGTCTAATGTCGTCCTGGCGTCTGCTCTTTGGAGGACCTCAACTAACACAAGGGGTGTCTCAGTAACCTATCACTGCACTAAAACACTACCCTAAACAGTCACTTTATTACATTTCATGATCTTGTGGATCAGGAATTTGGGTGAGTCTCCACAGGGTAATTCTTTGGTTTCATGGGGCAGATGGGCTGTTTGTGAGGGTCCGAGATGGCTTCACTCACACGTCTGGCACCTTGTTGCAGGCGGCTGGAGATCAGGGCTCAGCAGAGATGGTCAGCCCTATTGCATACACGTGATCTCTCCACCATGAGATGGGAAGGTGACAGGACTTCACACACTGTGGTTCAGGGCTCGAAGGGCAGGTGTTCCCACAAGCAAGGAGGTGGATAGCCTCGGAAGTCACGGGTGCTGGAGTCCACTGGTCGAAGCAACCACAAGCCCGCCCAGAGTAAAGACAGGGGACACGCATGCCACCTTGATACACCAAGCGCCAAAAAAAATTGAGGTTATGCTTTAAAACTGCCACATGGGGTCATCCTTCCTCTTATGAAACCATCTACCGCTCACACTGGAGATTTCTTCATTCTAACACAAGTGCGCTTGCTGCAATTAAATGTCGTAAGGATCAGCAAAGGTAAGTCCTAGTTTGTACCCTTTTTGCCACCACAGCCCAGTCATCAGTGCCCCAACCAACAAACACCTCTCTTTCAGTGTTAGTGCTTTAGTGTTCTGGAGACAGATGAATCTATAACTGTGGTGACCATGGCTGTGTCTGGGGACAGATGTTGTATTTTCTTCAGGTATGGAAGGCTGTCGTGCAACATGACCCTGGACACTTATTCACTGATCTTCCTACGTGTGTGAAAGAGTAACTCTGAATACCAGCAAGCGGGGAGAGGACGGTGAACCGCCCTTTGGCCCGAGCTCCAGCTAAGGGACAGCTGTGATCTGTGGCAACGTCAGTGGGTGAGGAGAAACACGGTGTCATGATTACCAAAGGGTGATAGGTCCAAGTTGAGGGAACAGCACAGGGTTTTATCCCTGCTCTCTTTCGCTGAGGCATTTTCCTGCGGATTCTAGACTTTGGAACCCAGGACCAGAGACTGTCTCTGATTACAAAGTAAGGGTGGACTTGCTGTCTCTGACTTGGATGATGATGACTGTTGAGTTCGTTCTGTATGCAGGTGTATGGGTTACACATTTGCCTGGAAGAGACCTTGAGAACAACCTCAGCTTATTCAGATGCATTTGACAGGCTTCTTTCTCTTGCCTCTCAGATTAGCAAACTCGCCTAGCCCCGAATAAAAACAAGCAACTCTATAGAAAAGTTGACAACCTTACATAATGGGTTGAAGTTCTGTTTGAACTTAACACCTACTCTACTTCCTCAGTTTACCTGTAACTAGATCACACACAGGGAAGAATCCGCCTCAAAGTACCTAGACCACAACTTCTTAACCTATGGAATCATTCTAGTACAGACACCATGCTCAATCTAATACTTCTTTAAGCTTCCATGACATTGGTAGGAACGGTGGAGTTCTGAGCAGAAAAGACAGTGTCTATGTCTGAATTGTTCAGAATTAGAAACTTAGTGATTAGCATGATCACTGGCACATAGAAGTCATCCAAAGATATTTGTCGAATGGTTGAATGCATTAATGAATATTAATTTGAGTTAACTTGCTCAATTAAAATTTTCATTTTAAATATCTTTCAGGAGATGATGATATAAATTGAAAATGATAGGCAGAATACAGAGTACTTTAAATTGGAAATAGCTAAATGGTTTCCATTCAGTTTAAGTATTAATACTTAGAAAGATATTCATTATAATTTACTAGGATAAATTTCCTTTGAACGTCATTTCTTACACATCCAGGTCAGACAAATATAGCCTTTTTAGCTAAACCCTATTATTCTGATTATCTAAATAACTGTCACATCGCCAACAAAGACTAAAGGGTATCGTGTTAATTACTTTCAGACAGGGAATTTATCTGTTTTGTTCAGTATCTAAAAGAGCATATGGCATAGAGTAGGCACCCATTTAACATTTGTTGAAAGAAGAAATTAACTGATACATAAATGAGTGGTCCAGAAAAGCAATGACTATAAATAGACTTTTTCCTGAATGATACCCCTTTTCCTGGGCTCACTGGCAAAACTGCCACCATGTGAAAGCTTGGAATAATGATTTGGGATATTCCATATTCCAAGCACTCTGGTGCTTAATAGTTGCTTAATTTTCCTCTTGGTTGTCCATGGCTATCTAGCAAATAAACCCCAAACCTAATGTCTTGAAACTACTACAACCATTTATTCTCACTCATAAATCTGTGGATGGACTCGATGGTCCTGGGGGCCTTGATCAGGGTCTCCTCAGGAAGTGGCTGGGCTCGAATGTCCAAGATTGCTTCATTCACAGGTCTGGTGCCTTGGCACAGGTGGCTGGAGGGATGGTACCTCTTTCTCTCTCCAAATGGCCTCTTTACACCGTGGCCGATGCCCAAACCTACAGGTTCCAAGAAGCAGAATGCAGAAGCATCACTTCTGCCTTGTCGCATCATGCCAGGCAGCCCGGATTCAATGTGAGGCAAAACAAAGCCCACTTCTCAACAGGAGGGCATGACAAAGACTGTGTAACCATCTCTGTCCACTTTACCTGCTTACGTTCCAGGAATCACGGCAACCCTGAAATGAGGGTAGTATTTCACCCATTTCATAGAAGAGGGAACCCTCATAGCTTCTCTGTGATGACACTTGGGGTTGAAGCCATGGCTGTGTGTTTCCAGTCTTTGTTATTGCCTCTCTAGTAAGATAACGGTAAGGATCTACTTTCTGTCTTGCTTGTCCCTTTCTTGGGCCTGAAAGCCATATTATTTATAGAATTATCGGAGCCTTGGATTGCTTTTGGTTCCAAATACTGTCCCTTCAGGGTTGGCCATCATTGTTGTCCACACAAAAAGCACCCATTCCTTATGCAGCCTGGCCTTCCTTTCTTTCCACAGCCCAGTGAATGGTTTACTTCCTGTGTTCTGGTCTTTGAATAAGGCTGTGCTCACCTGAGTTAACCCCACGGATTTCAGCTCAAGGTTAACTTGCCCTAATAAAACAACCACTTTCTCTGCTGATGTGTCCGCTGAGAACGCAAAATAGTTTAATAGTGGCCTAGCAATCATAATCCTCCTGTACCCCGAAGTCCTGAAGATATTTCATATTTTCTTCTAGCAATTTTATTCTACTGTATTTAGCTTATTTTTATTTATGTACATGTGTATGTATGTATGTACGTACTTATTTATTTTATTTTGTTTTATTTTATTTTACTTTATTTTGAGAGAGAGGGAGCATGAACCGGAGAGGGGCAAAGAGGGAGAAAGAACCCCAAGCAGGCTCTGTGCTGTCAGTGCTGAGGCTGACACAGGGTTCAGTCCCACAAACTGTGAGATCATGACCTGAGCTAAAATCAAGAGTCAGACACAACCGACTGAGCCACCCAGGTGCCCTGCTTTGTACCTACATTTTGAGCTTATTTTTATATTTTTCTTGAAGTAGGGACCTAATTTATCTTTTTCCATATAGTGAACCAATTTTTCCTACAAAATGTTTAAGTAACCCAAACTCTCATAGGCCTGTTTCTGGGTTCTGTTCTGTTCCGTGAGCTGTTTGTATGTTTCCATACCGTTACCGCATTATTTTTCCTATGGCTGGGTGATGTGTCTGACTGGTTAGTAGGGTGAGCCTGTCTCTTTTCTTTTTCAGGACTTTTTTATTTTTTTAATTTATTTTTATTTAGAAATTTTTTTAAACAATTTATTCATTTTTGAGAGACAGAGCACGAATGGGAGAGGGCAGAGAGAGAGGGAGACACAGAATCCAAAGCAGGCTCCAGGCTCTGACCTGTCAGCACAGAGCCCAACGTGGGGTTCGAACCCATGAACCGCAAGATCATGACCTAAGTTGAAGTTGGATGCTTAACCAACTGAGCCACCCAGGTACCTCTTCATGACTGTCTTAATCAGATATTAGGGAACTACACCCCCTGGGCCAAACTCTGCCCACCAACTATTTGTAATTAAAGTTTTATTGGAACACAACCATGCCCATTTGCTTACATACTGCAATGGCTCCTTTTGAGCCCCACGACAGTAGGGTTGAGTAGCTGCATCCAGCCACCAAAGCTTAAATGGTTAGTATTTGTTACAGAAAAAGTTTGCCGACTCCTGGTCTTAGTTATTCACAGACTTGAATTCTTCCACATGAAGATCAGAAATATTTTGGCAAGGTTCCCAGCTCCAGGTTCTTGATTACAAGCAACAGAATCTGGTTCTATCTGATGTAATGTAGAAATGAATTTACTGCAGAAGACATCGGAGTTCACCGGAGCTCTTGGGAAAAAGCCCAGCGAAACAAGCTCAAAATCTGCGCGTGAACCAAGGAAGAGCAGGCGGCAGCAGGACAGACAGACAGAAGGGAGCACTGCTGGGACACCAACATGGAAGCTGCCACAGTGAAAAGTCCTCTGAACCCTCCCCGCATCACTGCATCACTCAGGATTCACAACCCTGAGAAAGAGAATTTCATGTCTGAGCTCAGATCACGTACTCATATGCTAGTTTCCAAAGAGCAAGAAGGGGTGTCTGGCCCTTCTTCCACTTCCACAGAGGGGTTCCTGCCTTCTACCAAGACTCACTCAGTGGAGGACTCATTCCAAATATGAGCAGGGCAGGATCTCCCCAAAGGTGACCGTGACTTTGCTTGAAACTGCATTAAATTAGGGAAAAATTGTTATCTTTAAATATTGAAGACGATTCATCTCACTATTAATTCAACTCTTTCTTTATGCCCTTTGCTGGAGTTTTAAATTTTCTTCTGTAATGATCCTGTGAATTTTTGTCTCTTAAGTCCTTGATATTTTGCGGTTTGGTTGTTGTTGTTTTGGTATTTTATTGTCTACTATCTTCTTGACTTTATTACGGCTGATATTGAGGGGTGCTACTGATTTTGGGGCATTGGCCTTATAATATTGACCTTTCTTATTATTTCCAAAAGTCTGTTGGTTTTTAGTCTTCGTGTAAATGATCACAATAGTTATGACTGTGATGATCTCATCTCTTTCCATCCAATCCTTGTATTTCTTAGTATTCTTTCCTGTCTTATTACATTGCCCTGAACCTCCAGTGTTATGTAGAACATTACGACAGCATGTGTCTTGCATTGTTCCAGATCTTAAAGGGAATGCTTTTCAAGTGTTTCCAGGTACAAAGATAAATACTTTTCTATCCCATTGAGGAAGTTTCTTTTTGTTTCTAGTTTTCTACTAACTTACATAGTAAATAAGATGCTTTTTGTGCATCTGTTGAAATGTTCCTAAGTATTTCCTTCTTTAGCTTGTTAGTATATGAAATTACATTAATAGTTTTTTTCTAATGTAGTATTTTTCTCCTTACACTCCTAAACGTTAACCATAATTTATCACAATATAGTATATTCTTGTAGTCATTGAATTCCGTGAGCTAGTACACATTAGGATCTTTGCATCGGCATTCACCAGTGAGACTGGACTGTAATCTACTTCTAGTGTACTGTTTTTCATCAAGTTTTCATATGAGAGTTAAATTGGCTTCACGAAAGGCAATGGCAATCTTATCCTTCCTAAAGAAAAGAAATAATAAAACTAAGGTTACAAATCAGTAAGATGGAGAATTTTTGAAAGTAAAAACGATTACCCAAATTCCAATTCGTTCTTTTAAAAAGAGACAGATAACCAGTTGCCCACACTCCTCTCCTGGTAGTTATTAACAGCAGCCCCCGTCACCCACAAGGCCTTACCCACGGGGTGAGCCTGCCACTACGGACGTGGGTTTGATGCTGTGCATGAGCCGAATCACAGGGTAAACTTACCTGGTCTGTCTGGGTTGTAGGCTTCTCACTGGCAGTGTAGAAATCGTAACGTTCACCTCACTGGGAAGCTGGAAGTGCAAAGTAAACTCTTAACATCTACACAAAAGTAAGTTGACTCCAGCACCAGTGACTGCCGTCCCTGCGATCCACGAAGCGGAGCCAGGATCCCCGCCCCCAGACTGCACAGAAGAATCCCAAAGCCATCTTGACCAGAGGCAGGGGACCCCGTGTGTGAGGCCACACCACCACGAAGTGACAGAAAAGATACGTGTTGGTCTCCTCCCCCCAGTTCCTGGCACAGGCCTCCTGACTGATACCCTGGTAATGTCCTGGCTGATCGGAGTGTCTTTTACTTGTATGAGGTGACCCCAGGGGGGGTCTCCTTTCACCACAAAGACCAAGCCAGGATTAGGAGCTTGAAATTTCAGCACCCTCCCCCTCCATTCTCTCGGGAAGGGAGAGGGGCTATAAATGGACTGATCATGCCTAAAGCAAGGGGCTCAGAGGGCTCCCATGTCGGTGAACACATCCACATTCAGGGAGGGTGACACCCCAACTCCAGAAGCTCCTGTTCTGGGGCCTCCCAGAACTCACCCCACGCGACTCTTCGTCTGGCTGTTCCTCTGCACCTTTGTCGTGTCCTTTAATAAGCGGGTAAACGTGTTTCCCTGAGTTCTGAGAGCTGCCCTAGCAAATGCTTTACTCTGACGAGGGCGAGCGTGCGATCGCGAGATGTCCAGCCAAGGGGGACAGAAGTCGCGAGGACCCTGGGGACCCACCCCTCATGACCCACAACTGAAATGGGGGTTGAGGAACAGAGTCCCGGGACTGAGCCCTGACCGGGTGGGACCTGAGGCCTCCTCAGGGACACAGCGTGGGGCTGAGTGAAAACGTGGGACACGCAGCTGGACGTTGGGGAGAACCGGTGTCAGAAACGCGTGTGGGCATGCGCACACGTGGGCGGGCGGGAGCTGACGGCGGCAGGCGGGCGGGGAGAGGTGCGCATGCGCACGGGCCAGCGGGACCCAGGACGCTGCAGGCCTCCAGACGCAACGCGAGGGGTTCCCCTGGGACCAGCTCCTTCAGCGCCGGGGTTTCAGAGCTTGGGCCAATATTCCAGCGTCCTAAATGTGTCAGGGAAACTGCCAGAAGCGGCGGAGCCGACAGCACGGTGCCGACGAGGACCACAGGCAGGTGAGGCCACGTGGGCCCGAGCGGCCCCAGGGCGTGACTGGAAGGGGTGCGAGCTGCTGGGGCGGCGGACGCTGGCCCTCTTGGCCCGAGGTGCCGCCAGTTTGGAGGCCACGTGACGCTGCCCCACGGGTGAGGGCCACGAAGAGAGGTCATGATTCTCGCGTCCCCAGGTCTCCGGTCTTAGCTGCAAACCTGCAGCGGATCCCGGCTCGGGGCTCAGGCTTGTATCTGCGGGTCTCTCGGGGGTGGCCCTTCCGCACCGGTTTTCCCCGCCCTTCCACCTGCCGCGGGCCCCGACCCCGCACCGCTCACCGGTGACCGGGCCGGCCGGGAGGTGCCTTCTCTCCCATCTCGTCTTGATGCGCTTTATCTCGGGAAGGAGACCCTTGCGGCACGGAAGGGAGTCCCCTCTTCCGTCTTACTCTCCAGGGGTGCCGGTGGGACACGGACGGCATTGCTCACGCGTGTGCGAGGACCTCGGGGTCACCGCAGGGCCACCAGCCAGGCCGCGGTACCTGTGCCCCTGCCCCTGCCCCGGCCCCGAGAGGGTTAGCGCCGGCTCCGGCTCCGTGGGGACAGGTCTAGTATTCTCCGCCCCCTTCCTCTGGACAGGCTGACCCCGCCGCCTCCCTCCGGGATTCGCCCTCCTTCAGTCCTTCCTCCACTTCAAGGCTCAACCCCAAGGTCAGCTCTGCTGTGAACTTTGCCTCCGCTCTCCCCTGTCCTCTCCCATCTTCCCTCCTCACTAGTATCTGTGGTTGCCAGTCTCAACGTCCTTATCCAAATGTCTGTCACAACACCGGTGACACTTTATTCTCTCTAGCTGATTGTGGCTGTGTCCCTCCAATGGACTGGAGCCTCCTTGAGGGCAAGGACTTGGTCAAAGTTCTTCTGTAACCCAGTCAACATAATAAAGTAGCCAGCACATAATAGGTCACACTTGGTTTCTTTTATCCCCTCCGCAGCCAAATGTAGAGGAAAGTCAAAACCTTTTTTCAGAACAATTAGAGATCCCGCCGTTTCCACCCTATTTACCACTTCCTCTCTTCACCAGATGTCTCAGGAAAGAATAAACAAAGTCAGGCAGAAACTCAATTTTTTGGGTACAGACATGTATATGTTTCAAAAGGGTAAGCAATTACATCTTCCTTACAAAAGGAATTCTGTCTTAAGGCGACAGAATAAAATAGGTAAAAAGGGGATTGTGAGAGTTACTTTGCATTTAGTTCAACATCTACTTGTGAATAAGTCAGTTTGCAGATAATCCAGTTGAATTGCTGGTTTTCAAACCCATTTTCCTAAAATGGATCTGCTTCTTTGTAACTGGGAACTTCCTGGAATGTGGACCATAAACACATAACTTATTTTCACGTTAATGACAAACTTATTTGTCAGCCATCTGCACCCATTACTTTGGACAGAATCTTCCTTTGTGAACATGCCCCTCAGAGAGTGGTCATTTAAACCAGGAACAGGCACAGTGCAGCCCAGGGTCAGAACCACACCAGAGTATTTCCAGAAAGCTCTAGACTTTATCCTGGGAACACGGCTAACTACAATAGGTCTTTCCTTCCTGTAAACATCCCCACCTTTGATAACCTTCACCAACCTCACCGGTTTTCCGAGTATGGCCTGGCCCTGGCGTCATCAGCAACGCCTGGGCCTGGTGACTGGTTAGAAATGCAGACTCTTGAGTTCCAGCCCAGGCCTGCGGGGGCACAAACCCTGCATGTGAGCGACTCCCCACATCCGGTTCCTTTACCTTCAAATGTTTTTAACCTTTTACAGCCCACGTGTCCCCTCACAGCCGTGGGAAAGAGAAAGTCACCCTGCCTCTGGGAGCTGGCCTGGCCCTCACCGCTAGTGAGTGCACAGTTTCGCAGAACATCCTGAGACCGGGCGGCTCCGTGAGCTTGTCTGAACACAGACAAAAACAGGAACATGTCCAAGCCACAAAAATAATCAAAATGTTTTCCATCCTAGCGGAAATGACTGGCCGTTGTCTCTGGGCCAGTGAAAGCTTTAGGTTCTGTTTATCCCTGTCCTCGTCCTGTACCCACTCATAGAATTGCCCCTGCTTGAGGACAGCATCCAACCATGTCTCAGTATGACCTAACAGAAGCCGAAATCCTCCCCAAAAAGTCCTTTTCAGTCACTTCCTGCTAACGTGTTGCAGGGTGCACTGTCTCCCTGGATACACTGAGCAATAACCCTGCTTGCTCAGGAGCAGGCGCGTGCCTGGTGGTCTTTGACGGCGCCGACACGGGCGTTATTGCACAACCTTGCTGCTAGTTCCCCTCCCTGAAAAGGTGATTCCCAGTCCAACCCAAGGCAAGGAGGAAACGGAGATACTCTTTAGAAACATTTACAGTAATGTGAGAGAGTGATTTTATTGAATCTAAAAGTAGGGCATCGGGCTGCGTTTTGTATACCAGTTACTCAAATTTTATTTTCCTGCTCCTCATAATAGTGTCTTACAAGTGATCAGCATTCAGTTTTTAAAAGAGAAAAGCAGTTGGTTCTTCATCACCAGTTGTTTGAGAAGCACGGTCCCAAAACGTTCTCTGATACTTTTCTTTTTCAGCACTGCTCTCATATTAATCTTCTTAAAATTCTTAAGTCACCTTAAAGTTATACCCTTTCTCAGTCATCTTTAGCATTACAATCTCCTCTGTTTTCCAGTTGGAGAGGAAACTAACGTAGTTTGAATATCTATCATATGTTACTAATTATACAAATTTAAATACACTCAATACCCAGGAAAGAATTTTTATTTTATTCTATTGTTTTTAATTTTTATTTATTTTTAAGTAATCTCTACACCCAACGTGGGGCTTAAAGTCACAACCCCAAGATTAAGAGTCGCATGCTTCACCGATTGAGCCAGCTAGGCGCCCCCCCCCCCCCCCGGCCAGGAAAGAATTTTAAATAAGTATCAGCATCCTTTTCCAAAACCTAGTTCCCAATGTTTTTATGGGTGAATTTTTTTTTTTTTAAACATCAAGGAACATATATATCGAATGTTATTTAGACAAGAATAAAGCAGGACAGGCTTCCTAATTAATTTTTTAGAGGCTATCTAGTAGAACAAAGCTCATCAATACAGCATTTGAATATTAGAAGATGGTACCATTAGTATTGACGTAAAGGTGCTGTGCCAGACCCTTACTGGGATTGCTTCTTCTTTTTTGGCTGATGTCATCAGGTACCTACTGAGTGTTGGCACTGTTCTCAGCATGCTGCGGCCGCATTGGGGCCACCAGCCCTTCTTTCCATTATAAGCATTGTCATCCTTGGCTACAGAAGTAGGGGGACACAGGTAGAGCCGATCAGAACTCCTCACCCCTCTGGTGTCAAGGGCGGCTCCAGAGGTGTGCTTATGGTACACATAGAATATATCCACTTTCCCCAGAATTGTTCTAACTGTAGGTAGCAGGGAAGTAGCCTTTTTTCCTTTGTCGTGCGTCATTAGGATGCAGGACAGACTGCCGGTAAGACCCCCCCCCCCCGCCCCATGCCTGGAGAGAATCTGTCTGACATAGTAGGTAACAGGTCAGTCCAAACTATGGGGATGCAGAAGATACAAGAGCAAGGGAGAGACTCTCAACACTGTCCGTAGGATTCCCTGGGGCCAGGTCTCCCCTGGAGCCCGCACCCTCCCTTCCCCTCCCTAGGGCTTGGTTTCATTCCTAATTCCCAAATTCCTGTTTTAGTTTAAGGTAGTTCGATTTCTTTTTCTGTCATTTTCCACCCAAAAGCCTTCGCTAGCACAGATCCTCAGTGAGAGGCGGGTGTGGTAGAAGGAGCGAGGGCCAGAGAAGGGACAGGTGCAGCCTTAATCCTGTGACCACTCTTCCCTTGGCCTCTCCAAGCTTCACGCGCTTTGTTTGCAAGCTGGAGTTTGAAACAGCCCACTCCTGAGAGTTCCACTCAAGCTCTGGAAGGGCAGGGAATACGTCTCACCTCCCTTCGTATGTCCCCAGCACTTAACCAATTGTCACAGACTGGGCCCTTCATAAATATTTATTGGATGAAACAACAAATGAAAGTTTAAATTGGGAGGTAAATGCCAGAGCGCTAACGCTCCTACAACGGATGGCGAGCGCATGGGAGGCTCACCTTTCTCTTCCGTGGGAAGACAGAAAAGAATCTGTCTCTACTCGCATCTGCTTGTCACTCGTCCCTAGTAGAAACTTCTGACTCACCATTTCCCCCCAGGCACAGTGCCTGGGAAAGGGCAGCTGGGAAAGTCAAGGCTGCAGAGCCAGCTAGAGGGAGGGAGGCCCCAGGCCGCCAGGAGACTCCTGCGACTACACTTCCTACCCACTGAGGAAGAGGCATGGCTGAAGGAGGAGGGCCAGGAATGATGACTGGTATGTGACCGGCTTCCAGAAGGAAAGAGAGAGGAAGAAAACTAAGAGGACACTGGAATCTCCAGGCCTTCGCTCTTTGCTCTCCCAGGCCCTGGCCCCTGTGTCCTTCAAGGGCTCCTGCAGGGGAGGAAAAAAGTTTTCCACCCCTCTCAGGGTCCCTGGTTGGATCTGGAAAGTAAACCGACAAGGACAGATTAATAGGAGCAAATAATACAAATTCATTTAAGAGAAGTTTTACGTGACCTGAGAACTTTCACAGGGAAATGACCAGCGTTTTTACACCAGGTTTGATGGCGAGGGGACAGGGTGGACAAGTGGGTTAGGACAAAGAGGATGAGGGGGTGAGCTGGAGGAGGCCTAGCCAGGCCTGCCTGTTGGGATTCTTCTCCCTCACCCTGGAGGTGAGGCTGCTCCTTCTCTCCTCGTATAGGGAGGACCCCTCTCACTGGAGGGTCTCATGACCTGCATCGGGGAGAAGGGTCAGGGGAGGCCAGAGAGACCGCCCGCTTCTGCCCTCTTCTAACACTGTCCCTCATCTTTCAGGGTAGTGTGTCCTGAACCCCGTCACTTGAAAACCAGAGGTTGGTTTAGCAAAGGTCCTCATGGAGAAAGCCAGCTCTTTGGCCTGTTTGTATTTTTGCTTTTCTCACTTCCCATTTAGCCTTTGAAGATTCCTAACTTCATCAATTTGTTGAAGTCTAGTTTTCTAAATGTCCCTTTATCCTTTATCCAACATTTGTATGCGTTTTCGCTGTGAAAGTCAACTGAGGTGTCTAGGATGTTGTATTGTCAGCGACACTGGTAATTCTACTTGACCATTCGCACAGAGTTTCACTGATTTCATTTCAAAAAGGTTCCCTTTATTTAGTGTTCTCTCTCTTTGTTATCATGGAAAATCTTAATGTTTTAGTCTACCTGGTCTCTCCTCTCATATTTCATCATTAATTCTAGGGTTTCCCAGACTTCTTAAAACTTTCTGATGTTTAAAGCAAATACGTGCTCAGGAGTGTATACAGTTTTTATAAAACAGTCAGCAAAGTAGGGGCGCCTGCGTGGCTCAGTCAGTCGAGCACCCAACTTCAGCTCAGGTCACCAAGTCACGGTTAGTGAATTTGAGCCTCCTGTCAGGCTCACTGCTGTCAGCACAGAGCCCGCTTCAGATCTTCTGTCCTCCCTCTCTCTCTGCCCCTCCCCGATTCACGTGTGCACGCTTTCTCTTTCTCTCAAAAATAAATAAACATTAAAAAAAATAATAATAATTTTAAAAATAAAATAATCAGTCAAACAAAGTAGTTAAGAGCATGAGTTCTGGACGCAAACGTCCTGGCTTTAAATACCCTTTTCCACTTAGCTGTGTGGCCTGTCCCTTGCACTTCCTCGTGTATAAAAAGGGGATGATAATAATAGTACCCCTCCTTGTTGGGGACTGAGTTAGTTAATATATGTAACGTTCTTAGAACCGCCTGCCACTCATAAGAGCTATATTGTGTTGATTTCATTCAAATTATAATTCTGACCAAATTATTAAAATTATTACTGCTATCCAGCACCTGTCAGTGACAATATTTATAAATCAGTAACATTTTTGCATAATCCTAGAGGCTTGAGCCTTACTGGAGAAACCGTATGAAACCATGCTCCTAGGAAGCATAGGGAAGCTAGACCTAAGTGTTTTAGACGAAGACAGAAGTAACACTGACCACTTGCTGAGCCAGATGCAACAGTAGGGGTTTTCTATGAATTGTCTCATGTCTTCTTTCTAACATCACTTTGACAGAGGTGCTCTTATTATTCTCATATCCCAGCTGAAGAAATGGAAGTTCTGAGAAACTAAGGGGCTTCCCTGATGCTTGCAGATGAGGCAAGGACAGATGGAGAATCGGGCTTTGGACGCCACAGTGAGTATGTTTAGCCGGGCAGATGCCCAGCCTCACATCTCTGGAGTCAGCACACGCTCGTGTCCCCTGAATTCATGGGTACGGTTCCACGTTGCTGTTGGATGGGACATAAGACACTCCTTTGTCAAATAAGTCCTCCTGGGGCGCCTGCACGGCTCAGTCGATTAAGTGTCCGACTCTTGATTTTGGCTCAGGTGATGATCTCACAGTTCGTGAGTCTGAGCCCCACGTCAGACCTCGTGCTGACAGTGCAGAGCCTGCTTGGTATTCTCTCTCTCCCTCCCTGTCTGCCCTTCCCCTCCCCTCTCAAAATAAATAACTAAACTTAAAAAAAATAAGCTGTTTCCAAAACGTGTGTGTGTATGTATGTGTACACACACACATATTTATCAGTACTCCTCATTCTCATTTCACCGAAGAGGAAACTAGAGCTATACGTCTGTGGCTTGGGCTCCACAATTAGAAGTGGCAGAAATGAGGCCAGAAATCTGGTCTTCTAACACTTAACGGCAGTGTCATTCACTGTGCCTGTCTTAACCCTGAAGTCAGGCTTTTTTCATTGGTGTTTCATAAATACAGTATCTGATTTATTTGATATGGGGAAAATACAAATTGTTTTGTTAATACAGAAACCCAGGGAGTTGAAAATTAGATACTTTATTATTGTTAAACTTATGGTTTACAAGAAGCAACAAGACAATTCAAAACCAGACAATCTGAACATAAGTACCTTCAAAGAAGTAACCGGTATCTAACTATGTCAGATTATAATGCCACTGTCCTTACAGCCATAGCACCTTTCTGATATGCTAGAGGGTCACCTAAGCCATCTGGTTAATAAGAAATAATATTTTAAGCCTCAGTACAACTTCCTTCTTCCACTGAAGCCTACTCACCTGTGAACAGATAGAATACAAAATACAGTATAAATTAAGACCAAGGCCACCCTGAATGAGACCGTGGGTCACCACCTCCTCAGGAGCTCACGTCACCAGTCCCTGAGCTCCAGGCACCCAGCGAGGCCAGCGCTCGGTAACGAGAGTGCACAAGACCCGGAGGCCCTCAGGCAACTCGGATTCCGACGTGTTATCTCTGACACCTGGAGACTGGAGTGTCGCAGCTAGCTGAGCAGCTAAGCCTTCCCTTCCCCCAGCCTGTGGGGGTCCTCGTGTTCCACAAGGAAGGGAACTTGACGTTCTCCTCTTCGTGTCCCCAGGACCGGGCACAGAGTCCTAATGCAGAGTGGGCGGGGATACCTGTCTTTGGAACGTTGTAACAGGTGAACAGAGGAATCAGTGAGTTCACGGATGTTGCTGTGACCGTGTGACTGTGTCAGGGACAGGATGGTTCAGACGTGGCATCTTCCTCCTGTGGTCACAGACAAGGTCCATGTGCAAACACCAGAAGATTTCTGTTCACCTCAAACTCAATATAAACCAGTCATATGAGATGTGGCTGATAAAAAATCATGAAATAACTTGCAATTGAGTTAACTGGAGTATGGTGCTCAAAAGGGAGAAAGTTAATAGGGCATTCTTCCCTCCACAGTCACTTCCAAATGTTCCAAATGCCATGCTCAATTCAAAGGGGAGTGATCTTTCTTTCCCAGACAGACACTCTCCCCATTGTTCTGTCTTCTTTTCTTCCACTGGCTTGGAGCTTTGTTTGGTCCTCTCTTTCTAGTTCCTTTAGGTGTAAGGTTATGGTGTTTATTTGAGACTTTTCTTATTTCTTGAGCAGGCCTGCATTATTATAAACTTCCCTCCTGGAACCACTCTTGCTGCATTTCAGAGATTTTGGACTGTTGTATTTTCATTTTCATTTGTTTACATGTATTTTTTAATTTCTTCTTTGATTTCTTGGTTGACCCATTCATTCTTAGTAGCATGCTGTTTGCTCTGCCTGTATTTGTGTATTTCCAGAGTTTTTCTTGTGGTTGACTTCAAATTTCATAGCGTTGTGGTCAGAAAAGGTGCATGGTATGACTTCAGTCTTTTTGAAATTTTGAGACTTCTTTTGTAGCCTAAAATGCAATCTCTTCTGGAGAATGTCCCATGTGCACTTGAAAAAAATGTGTGTTCTGTTGTTTGGGGATGGGCATGTTCTGGATATATCTGTTAGGTCCATCTGGCCCAGTGTGTCATTCAAAGCCACTATTTCCACACTGATTTTCTGTCTGGATGATGTATCTATTGATGTAAGCGGGGCATGAAAGGATCCTACTATTACTGTATTACTGTCAATTTCTTCCTTTATGTCTGTTAATATTTGCTTTATGTATTTAGATGCTTTCATGTTGGGTGCATACGTATTTACTATTGCTACATCCTCTTGTTGGATTGTCCCCTTTATCATCATGTAGTGACTTTCTTTGTTTCTTGTTACAGTCTTTGTTTTAAGGTCTATTTTGACCAACATAAGTATTGCTAACCCAATTTTTTAAAAAAAGTATAATATAACCTCAAGATTGAGTTAACGGTAGCATGGTGCTCAAAGGAAGAAAAGTTGGTAGAGGATTCTTCACTGCTGTGGCCACTTCCCAGACATTCCAAATGCGATGCTCAATTCAGAGGGCAATGATCTTTCTTTCCCAGATAGACCCTCACCCTCTTGTTCTGTCTCTTCTACCCACAAAAATCCTTCTCATCCTATCTTCCATCTCTCCATTGTCCTCAGAATTCTCTCCTGTTCCACAATACCACTCCCCACAGCACCAATTTATTTCTCTTTCCCCTAAAGCCCTGTTATGTTATGGTGCTTATCTTTTTTACCTAATTTTTTCATTATTTATTTACACCTTATTTATCAAAAGAACACAAACTGCAAAGCACTGATCAAAGGCAATTGATTTTTATTATTTTTGTTGTACTTGCTCCCATGTGCATTTCATAGCATTCGATTGCGATCTTCTAAAGGCCAGTGAGAGACCTTTGTCATTTCTTTCTTTTTAAATTACACACCACACCAAGCTAGTTGTTCTGGGAGAAGAACAGAAGTTACTTATCTTACCGTTGATTCAGACATCTACAAGCCACGACAAGAGGAAGCTGATACACTGGCCAGGAACAAGAGCAAACATTCTCACCAAGCCAGGAGCTGGGTTTTGCAACATCTCTTAGTTTATAGATCTATAGATATATTTTCATGTACATAAATAAGAGTTAAGCAACTAAGGATGTAAACACGTCGTTCCCAGAAGAGGAAATACAAATGCCTAATAAAATAACCAAAGGTGTGCTGTCTCAGTTAATAAAAAGAGAAATGCAAATTGAACAAAATGAGACTCCATCACTTGCCTATCACGTTGGCAAAAGACAAAGAGGTAATGTTCAGTGTCAGCAAGAGTGGGAATATAAATTTGAAAGTACATTTCACAATGCTGATCAGAATTTTTAAAACACACATGCTCTGACTGAATAATCTCCTTGCTAAGAATACACTCCTCAAAATCACTTTTTCTGTGTCGCCAGGATATTGGCTGAGGGATGCGCGCAGTGCCGTAAATTAAAATTAGGAGAAATCAGAGATAACCTAAATATCTGTCAAAATAATTAATTTTAAATAAACTATACCCATGCACTGATGCCACGCTGTCCTCGCAAAGGAGGAAGCATATCTCTTTGTGTAGCTATGGAAACATGATCACAATATATTGTCCAATTAAAAAAGCAAGTTGTGAAACAATAACTACAGTGTAATTCTTTTTTGTGGAAAAAAACCTGTTGTATGTTTCCATGTTCATATAATTGCACGTACAAATCTCTGCATAACTGTATGTGCAAAAACACACATACAAACAAAAACAGAGGTCTGGAGAGAAAAAACCTAACACCTGTGGTTACCCCTAGGGAGGTCAAACAGGAAGGACTTTTTTTCTTACAGACTTCTGTGTATTGTTTAAATTGTCTTTCAACTTTCATGTGATACTTATGACTCCTTTTGAAATAGAAAATAAACCTAGTAAAAGTAGAGGCTTTTAAACGTTGTTATAAAATGTTTGAATATTCAAGGAAGCAGTGATCAAACTTCAGAGACTTCATGCATGAAAAATCTCTTTATTTTAAGCATTCTTTAGAACTCTGTGCTCACAAAATTATTCACATATATTTGTGTCAGTTACAGAAAACTGAAACCCTGTGTGGTAGCCCAGAACAGTCCCTTCCGTGTGGTAGATGAGGTGAAAGGAACTAAATTAAGAAAAACTTCTCTGGCACTTTGCTTTTAAAGCATTGACAACCCAAGTGTAGGGCTCTCAGAAACAATTCACCCGATCATTGGTTGATGCGAGGGGCCCCAAATTCAAATGCCACAGGACAGGCAAGTCAGGTAGCAACATCAGTGAGGCCAGCTGGGAGTAAGTAAAGAGGGAGGGATGTTTGGGGCGAGCACTGTCTCTAGCTAGTTGGGACTACATCTTTCAATATTTCAAGAGGAATTAGACATGAGAATTTTTTATCGCGATACCCCTGGGTTTTACATTTTAGCAACAAATTATTTAAAATCTTAAGTGCTATGTTGGTAAACTGCAAAAGCCAAACAAAACACCTCTCCCCGCTGGACTTGGCCCGCAGTCTCCCACTTGCCATAATTGGGCTCCACTGTCCTCACGGAGTCTAGGGGACTAGTTACAACACATCCTTCGTGGCCCACATAGGCTTGCTCTTCTTTCATGAGCCCTTCGGCCATGGTGTTCTAGAACATGAGTTCAAAGATAGTTTAGATATTTCTAAATCACTAACTGGAATCACATAATATTTGTCTTCTACATCTGGCATATTTCACTTAGCATGTTTCCAGAGCCCATCCATGTTTCAGAACTTTGTTCCCTTTTGCGGCTGAAGAATATTCCATGGTATGGTGTATAGTGGGATTGTTTTTTGAAGTAGGCTCCACGCCCAACCCAAAATCAAGAGCGCACGCTCTACGGACTGAGCCAGCCAGGCACCCCGTGCATACTGGTCCTCATTTCCCTTTCCAGCAGGACAGCATCTAAATAAAACTCGTGGAACTTCCGAAGTCTGAGAAAGTTCAAGGTGTCTTTTGTTATGTTAACGAGGTGGTTTTTGGAAAGTCCCTCAGTCACTAGCGCAAGATAACTCGTTGCCAGGGGCACCAGCCAGGTGACTCACAGAACGGGGGACTGCAGTCCCAGCCCCTGACCTCCAGGGAGGGGAGAGGGGCTGTAGGTAAAAACACGGCCCACAGGTGATGATTGCATCACCGTACCTATGTAATGAAGCCTCCATTAATACCCAGAAAGGACAGGGTTCAGAGAGCATCCCGGTTGGTAAACACTGTGGAGATCTGGGGGCCAGTGGCTCCCTGGAGCAGGCGAAGCCCCATGCCCTATCCCCATTCCTTGCTCTGTCCTTTTATAGTAAGCCTGTCTGGTGGTTCCTGAGTTCTGTCCTTTTATAGTAAGCCAGTATTCCAGTGACTAAAGGGGTTTCCTGAGTTCAGTGAGCCACTCCAGTAAATCGAACCCAAGGACAGGCCCTTGGAACCTCTGATTTATAGCCAGTCGGTCAGAAGCACGGCTAACAACCGGGGTGACGGGCAGCTGGCCACCGAAGTGTGTGTATTGGGGGTGGGGGAATTGAACCCTTCACCTGTGCCATCTGAAGCTCTCTCCAGGTCGGTAGTGTCAGAGGTGAATTAAACTGTAGCGCATACAGCTGGTGCCTGAGCATTGCTTGTTGGTGTAGGGAACTGAGTGTCGAACATTTTCCATGCGTTTACCACATTCGGTTTATCTGTTCCTTTGCTGATGGATGCTCGTTTCCCTTTGTCAATATTGTGAAAAATGCTGTAAATATTGGATTTACGATATCTGAGTCCATTTTTCATTCCTTTGAGTATATACCTGGGAGTAAAATTGTTGGGTAATAGGATAATCCTGTATTGGACTCTGGGGAACTGCCAATCTGTTTTCCACGCCATCTGCAGCATTTTACATTACCACCAGCAGCGCATGTAAATCCCTTGTTTTTACGATGGAGAAGTCAAGAGTAAAACTGGTTAGATAGCTTGACCTCATACACGGTAAGTCAGCTGCAGGGCTGAGATCAGAAACAAATACTGAAGTCCCAGGACGATCTTCTTTCCGAGGTTAACCTCACCAAGATACGAGTCATATGATCAGGCAAATGGCAGCGATGTCTGCACAAAGACCGGACCTTTGGAAAGAGTCTCCTTAATATATCTGGGGGAAAGAATTTGAACAAGTTTTGGATTTCGCTCTCCATCATAGAATTTTATTTTATTGTTTTCTTCCTCGGGTCTAAACTCAAGAGAAGATTAAATCATGCTTATCTTTCATCTAGTGCCCAACCGGGTGCCCAACACATTTTTTATCATTATTACACTTACAGTTCTAAAATTAAGGCTTAAAAGTATTACGTTATATGTAAAAATTTTAACTTTAGAAAAATGGGAAAATTAACAAAAGTGGAAAGGAAAAAAAAAAAAGATTACCTGGAGAACTATCACCCCTGAGTGCTTTTTCCCCTTGCTTTTTTTTTTTTTTTTTCTAAGAATGGTGTTTTTTGTTTGGTATATATGGTGGAATTGTAGAATCTTCAAGTTTAAGAAAATTATTACAGTTTGGGAGAGGCAAACTTAAAAAATAGAACAGGAAAAAGAGCTATTCATACCCAGCAAACCACAGACAAACCCTCCTACCAACTCAGCAGCCCTCATAGTCTTATGACATCCCTTTTGGTGGTATATTATTACTTATGTGTCCTATGGAAAACTTTCATTTATCCAAATATAAGAGCCTCAAGAGTTTGGCCACAGCTTATACCATTCTGTTCCTTCCTCCATGATGTCATTACAGTAGGTGCCCCTCAAAGAACTTGTGGATGATTTCTACTGACTTCACATCACCTTTGAGGTTAATACTCCCCTGAGTCTCGGATAAGGGGTGACCCAACCCAGTCCCTGAAGGGCTTCCCGTTCCGTGTAAGAAATTAGTTCAGTAATCACAGGCCGTTTGAACGTCATCCGAATCTTTGCCTAACTTGAAGAATACTGAGTGTAATTCCACACGTAACGTAATAGCGCTTCATCCACTTGGCCCCATCCATCTCTCTGGGAGTCTTCAGCCCACAGGTGACTCAAAGCCCCGGTCTCAAAAGCGTCACCGAAAACTCCCTCTAAATGTCATCCCTGTGTTTCTTCGTTTTGCTTTTCTTTTGCTTCTTCCGACCAATAAATTATAGCCCTTTGCATCGTCTTGGTATCCGTTCTTGCTTCTTTGGCTCAGCCCCTCTCTCCTGGGCCACTGCTTCTGCTTAAAGAAAGGTTCAGGATGGGGCTGGCACACTCCCCCCTCTCCTGGAAGGGGACTTAGGAGGTAGTTAGGACTGGGGGGAAGGCCTGGGAGAAATCACAAATGCCTATAATGTATTACCTTGCTTTTATTACATGATGAAATTCTCATATATCATGTATTATTTATTTGGGGTGGGCTACATGAAAGGTCTTGGGAAAAATTACGTGGCCACTTGAAAAGGTACAGTGATGAGTTTTCTTTGACGATGGAGGCCACTGCCTCCCTACCGTCCCTTCTTCAGGATGTCACCTTGAGGACACAGCAGACCTGGTAAAAGTGGCCTGAGCTTGTGATCTCACAAAGCAAAGTCTTGGGCCTCCTGACCCCTGAAAGTGTAAACACTTACTGAGTCAGCTCACAGTCTCCCTCAGGTATGATGAGACCATCACAGGGTCTATCCTCTCGTCTCTCCTGCCTCTCCCCTACTTTCTGTATAAATTTACGTGAAAATCTCTCCAGACTCTGTAGTCACTTGTAGCTTACACCCATGCTATCGCTGATCATGCCTACCCAGCATTGAAACCATGTTCTCTTTCTCTTCTATGTTGTTACAGAGGGGGCTTTTGTTGGAATCTTTCTGTTCTATTTCCCCAGCATTGCAATGATCCTCCAACAACCAGTTTCGTCTCTTCAGCTATAGTTCTTACTTCCCGTCTGCTGTCACTGCAAGTGATACCCCACGTGCACCTCTCCTGGGTGACAGTGGACTTCGGTAACGCCCAGCGCTGCCCAGACAGAGCACCGCTGACCACGGAGACACCAACACACGATCATCGAAACTTGGTTCTACCGTGGCTCGCTCTGCCCGCGTTCTGGAGAGAGGCTGTCTTGCGGGACTTAGAGACGACAGAGGGACGTTGAGGCCAAGTTCTGAGAATGCGTGTGGCCATTCCAGGGAATGGGACGTGGAGCTGTCGCCCACCCAGGTGCTCAAGCCACAAACCGAGGGGTCAGCCTTAATCTCTCTTTCTGTCACCTGCCACGTGCAACCGACTCCACACCCAGTCCACATCCCAAACCCATCTGCGGCTTCCGTTGTCGCCACTTCTATGGTGGTTGGAGACGCCACGCAGTAGGCCTCGGACAAGATTCCCCGTTTCTACTCTTGTTCCTTTAGAAAGCTGGTGTAGTCTTTTTTATTTTTGTATTTTTTAAATTTTTAAAAATGTTTATTTATTTTTGCAAGAAAGAGAGCCAGGGAGGGGCAGAGAGAGAGGGAGACACAGAATCCAAAGCAGGCTCCAGGCCCTCAGCTGTCAGCCCAGAGCCTGACACGGGACTCGAACTCCTGGCCGGTGAGATCATGACCTGTGCTGAAGTGGGCAATTAACCGACTGAGCCACCCAGGAGCCCCTGGCGTAGTCTGTTTTAAAAATATAAATCATAACATATCACTTTGCCAATTCTCGAATGGCTCTCCATCATATGTAAGTTAAAATCTACACTTCTCGCCTGAATAACCCCAACCCTCATCTTGTGCTTCTCTGCCCTTACTCACCAAGCTCTGGCCACAGTGGCTTCCTCTCTGCTCTCCCAACACCCCAGGCTTGGTTGAAATGTACTTCCCTTGGTTTTTTCACAGACCTCCTTTTAAGGACTCGGCTTGACAGTTACCTTCTTAGAGAAAACTCCCCTGAGTACCTGTCCTGAAGGAACCACCCAGTTCCACATCACACTGCTGTTTCCTCAGCACAGCGCTTACTTCTGGCGGGGCCTTGTGTGTATGTGTGTGCCTTCAGTCTCAAACTTCTGTGGAGTGGATGAAAGCTAAGGCCTATTCCTCCATCTCCCCGGTGGGAGACAGGAACTACTGAGCAGGGGTCAAGACTGTCAGAACTTTGTGGGGTGCACGGTGGCTCAGTCGGTGAGGCATCTGACTCCGGGTTTTGGCTCAGGTCATGATCTCATGGTTGTGGGCTCTGGCCCCACATTGTGCCCTGTGCTGACAGCTCGGAGTCTGCTTGGGATTCTCTCTCTCCCCGTCTCCCTCTCTCTCGCTCCCTCCCTCTCTCCCTCCCTCTCTCTCTCAAAATAAATAAACATTAGATAAAAAACTGTAATGACTTTATTTCAGATTTTTTTTAACTTCCTCATCATAGCTATTTTATCTTTTGTCAATTTCTTCATCATGATTAGCCCTGAAACTCTGGCCATAGAAAGGGCTTATGATCCGTGCAGCTGGCAGCGGTGGCCTGGGGACTCGCGACCATGTCCATATGCAGGCTCGAGGAAGGAAGGGCACCGAAGAGCCGGGGTGGTCAGCTGTGACTTGAACGAGGAAAGGAAAGTGAGCCGAATCCCCGTGGCCTCCTCCAGAGAAGGTCTGACAAACAAGCAGGGACTAACCGTGAAAGAGCTCAGGGGGCTTCCCCGTGTCCACCGCCAGAAACCTCTGATCTCGGATCTCCTCTTCCTCCCATCCTCACGACATGATCCTGCCCGGATCGCACACCGAAAACTCCCCACCCCCTCCTCTCCCCCAGACAAGTGCTGTGGTTTCAGACACAGCTCCCCCCTCCCTTTTGGAGAATTAATTCCTTCTAAACTGTCGTCTGCCCGGAACTTTCTTCTCTGATCTCCTGGTTTGGAGAGCAAAACCCAGTTGTGTAGGAGTTTATGGTCTCTGCCATTGGATCTTCACCTTTACTTGGTTTTTGCTTCTTGTGTTCTTTCTTTTGCTCTTGTCTTAATGCACGAATCCTGCAGAGCATTGAATACAAAATAGACACCCAGTAGATCCTTTTGAATTAATTGTACTCTGGGGGAAGAAGCACGAAGGAAGAACGAAAAGCAGAGGGAGGAAGAAGGTGTGAGTAGAGCAGGGGCTCCAGCACACAAGGGAAGGCAGCAGAGTACAGGAGAGGGAGGAGGCCCAGAGAATCCGCGTGCCCTGTGAAGACTTAATCACAGTGGATGCTCCCGTGCTGTGGATCTGCTAACATGGAAGTTGACAGGAAATTGGCAGCGGCAGGGAGATGGCCACAGACCAACCCACACTCTTTTGTTCAGTCCTCCCACTGCCTTGTCTTATTAGCTGCTCCCTCACGGTCTCCAAGTCTGGAAACTCGGGCTCATTCCTCATGCAAATACTGATTTATCAACAGATTGGTTTATGTGCAGTTAGAAGGTAATTCCTTTATTACCTCTTTTTCTTTGAATGAATAAAAATTGACCATGGGATGTAAGGAATTGCAGTGATGGAACATGAAATCTCCGTGTCTTTTGTGCAGACTTAACAAGCAGCTTCTGTCATTCCTATCTGGAGACCATTGCCCTTTCCAACCACTCACTGGGGTCTGTCATTTTAGGAGGCGGGTAGATCTGTGCTATTTGCTGCTGTTTCCCAGCACCCAGCACCGCGCTTGGTAGATGACATGAGTTCAGTAAATTTTTGCATATTGACTGATTGAATGAATGAATGAATGAATGAACGAACGATGGTCCCAGTCTCTACTTCATCCTCAGGTGACCTTACGTCTAAGACACAGATGTATGGGAAATACAGAATGGGTGGGGGAAAACATGACTGAGGGAGAAAAGTACCGTAGTTTGCTCTCTTTATGTCCAGCCCACGTTCGTTGCACAAATACACACACATTGAATGCCTTCTCTATGTCGGAAAGTGTGTTACACTCCCAGGTACAAATGCCAAGACACAGACCCTCATTCCAGTGCGTACTGGTCCAGTATCACATCGTGGCATCCACCACCCTCTGTGTCAGTGACTAGACTCTGCCCATGGCGTCTGTCCTCCCACGAGACTGCCAAGTCTCGTCATCAGGACACTGTCCATCATACTGTAAGCACGCAGCATTGACAAAGCATCTAGTGGAGATTATAGCCACCTGGGGGTGGGGGGAAAGGCGTGTACAACTGGATAGAGCCAGCGTCCTTAGACAGGAGAAGGAAAGCTGCCCCTTGCTGACCTGGCAGGAAAGGAGGACATTGAAGATGCTGGGTGGCTCTCAGGATTGGTGGATGGTGTAGAGAATCATGACGGAGGCTAAGCCTCCAGGAATAATGCCCCAAACCCTGCAGAACTGGTCCCGTGAGAAACTGTTTCCCCTGCAGCTCCCCACCAGTACCACATCTGCATCAGACACTGGGTCTTATGTCCCCGTCCCCCGGGGAAGGGATGTTGCTGTGAGTGCTGGCCTCACAGCCCCCTGCGTCTGCTGCTGTTGGAATCCGCAGAGCTGGGCGCTCCAGGCCGGCCTGGTGCCTCTGCCTGCTCACACCGGGACTGAAGCTTCACGTGCACGAGTCGGATTGGCACAGCCTCTGACACATGCTGGAGCCCAGCCGCAAAGAAGGCTGAGGATTTGAGATAGAAAAGCAGACAAGCTATTCAAAAGATGATGAGTGGCCATAAGTACGACCAGTGTCCACTGTGTTACAGCAATACAGGATAGGAGCCGAACCAGAAACCTGCATCCAGAGACAGTCTTCGGTTCTCATGGGACCTGCATCCCTGGAGGAGAGACAAACACTGAGCATATACGTGAGCGTGACGATGGAAAGTGGTAGGTGCCACCAAGACACATAAAACTGTGAGGTGCAGTCTCCAAGAAAAGCTTTTCTGAGATGAGCAGAGAGCTAAATGACATGAGGGGGTGGTAAGCAGAAAGGCTCTGGGGTGGGAACTGATGTGGCATTTCTAAAAAACTAAAAGGAGGCTGGGGCTGAGTAAGTGAAGGGGGAGAGGGCAAGAAATGGGGCTCGAAGAGCAGCCAAGGACCATGTTGCGCAGGGCCGTGATTTTGAACTCTGGAAAGTGGCAGGCAGGGGAATAGCATCATCTGACTTATATTCTAGAAGGATCACTCTGGCTGCTGTGGGAAGAGGGTAGAAGTAGGGTGACCAAGCTGGTCAAAGTATGAGCGGGGAGATCTGAGCACCAAAACCTGCCTGGGTGACTGGGGAGAAGAAGAGGTAGGAAGGGAATCTCGAAAGGTGACTGAAAACTGACCAGGAGAGGACGTCAGAAGGCATCCTGGCAAAAGGAAGACCAAGAGCAAACACGCAGGGCACAGAAGGCCCCGGAACATTTGGAGAACTTCGAGGAGTCCAATGAGGTTGCAGAGAGGGATCCAGACATGAGGCTGGGAAGGTGGGGGACAGCTAGATCGCCAAGGGCTCCTGTGCTGTTGTTTGAACTTTTCACATCAGCAGGGTCTAATGGTGCAGGGGTGGGAGCAGAAGCAGATCTCCCCGGGGAGGGCAGACCTCCCCTGGGACTTTGCAGGAGGACAGGAAGGACATGGTCCCTTCCTTCCCCAGCCCCCTCACACTGGAGGAAACTGTGGGCCCACCCACAGTTCTGTGCCGTTACTACCAAAGCAAAGCTGGTGGTGCGGAAATCAGACAACAGGATGGAGGTCATTCAGGTCAAGGTCAGTTCCAGAAGAAACTGTCATGTTCACATTTTGTCTTCCAGACTTTCTCATTTCTCTTCTGGGGGCATCTTCCATTCTACCCCAGATTCCCAGGTGCATGTACACCGAGCCTGAAAGGAAGACTCACATGTAGGATGGTCGAGAGAACAGAGGGGGGCATTTCAGAAGGAGAAAACAATGTGTCCCAATGCCAAGGAACTGGAAACCTCCCGTGTGCGTGGGTGGCCAAACCAAGGCTGGAGAGGCACGTTGAACCTGGGCTGTGAAATGCTTGGTCAGTGGGCTAAGCAGTTGCCAGAACAATTTATTCCTAACCCAGACTCCCCAGTGGAGCTTGCTGCAGGGTGGAGGCCAGGGAGTGCTTGCTGGGATAGATTGCCCTCTTCAGTCTCTATGATCAGTCAAGTCCATATTGATGGACTTTGTGAGATCAGTAAGTATATCCCTCCTAACATAGTTTTGGGAACTTAACATTTCAAGGCAACGATGTGGCCTTTATGACATGAAATCTGGGTCAGATATCAAAGATCTGCAGCGTGTAGAGAGCGGTAGCTTGGGGATTCATAGGGATTTTAAGTGTCCTGGATCCTGCTGTTTTCCATCTCAGCTGAGGGGTCCCACTCACTCTTTGTCGTCCTGCATCAGCTACCAGTGCCTACAGGTCCCTTTAGGGCTCTTAGCAGGAACAAAAAGCTGACTTTAGAGTCACTGCAAGTCAAGACAAGTGAGTGGAATCGGCGCCATCGGCTTGAGAGGGACTTGGCCCCAAACTATTCCGAACAGGTTATTCCATGAGAACTGGGCAGCAGGCCCGAGGGAAAGAAGGGAGGAGCAGGGTCTGGGTGGCTCCCCTCTCCACTGGGCTCTGCAGGCACAGAGCTGGAGGGCACGGGCGGCCAAGGATGAGGTACAGCGTGGGGTACAGGACCCCCATGGAAAGTGCATCGTTCCTACAAGACCGAAATGCCGAAATGGTGTCGGGGAAGAGCGGCCCAGAACGTAATGGCTTCTGTCCTAAAAGCAAGCTCCTCCTGGATTTGTTACAACGGGTACTGATGCAGATCCTTCCCGAAAGCCCAGTGGCGTAAAGGGGGGTGCACCTGTCCAGATCGTGGCTGTTTTATGTGTGGATTTAAACTAGGAATTTGTAGAGCCCCCACCACAGCTGAGACTGGGTCCCCCGAAGAGAAAGTCCAGGGGGTCACGACCCCAACAAGAGGCCTCCCCCGGGGCGCGCAGCTCAGCCAGTCTGCAGCTTCCCCGGTGCCGCTGGGCCACGCGGCCCGGGCCCCACCGACCACCACCCAACAACTCCTTCCGGAGGCCCAGCGCCCGCTCCGGTCCCCGACAACAACACCGCCACTTCCGAGAAGAAAGGAAACCGCTGAAGCTTCTGGGGCTCGCCCGCGAGGCAGGGGGGCCTGGCGCCTCAGCGTCCGGGTGTCCGGGCCGCGCCCCCGACAAGCCCCGCCCCAGCAGAGCTCCACCTCCTACTCGGCCCGGGCCCGCTCCTCCGCCTCCGCCAGGTCCCGCCTCCGCCAGGTCCCGCCCCCGCGCTCTGCTTTGCCTCGCAGGCCCCGCCCCCGACCCCGCCCCGCCCCGTCCCTGCGCGCCCGGCTGGGACCGCTGCCCGAGCCAAGCCCCGCCCCCCGCGCCCCTGCCCCTTCCCGCCTCCCCTCCCGACCCCGCCCCACCTCGAGCCCCAGCCCCTCTCCCGCGCGCCGGCCCTGCCCCGCCCCTCCTCCAAACCCCGCCCTCGCCGACCCCCGCCCCGCCTCCCCACCAGGCCCTGCCCCTCCCTCCGCCAAGCCCCGCCCCTGCGCGCCCGTCCCGCCCCCAGCCGGCTCCCGCGCCCTATTTGGGCATCTGGGGGGCCGGCGCCCGTGCGCAGCGGGGCGGCTGTGCGGCGCGGCGGACGCTCGGTCGGGAGCCGCGGGGCCGACGCGTCCCGCCCTCGGAACAATGGGAGCGGGCGCGCGCGGCGGCTGGGCCGCGCTGGTCCTATGCGCGCTGCTGGTGCTGGCGCTGCTGAAGGCCGCCGTGGACAGCGCGGGCCTGGACGGTAGGTGGCGGCGCGGGCTCCCCGGGAAGGTTGTGCGCGCGGGGGGCCCCCCGGACGTGGCCGGGGAAACTGAGGCTCGGGCCGGCCGCCGTAGCAGGCCCGGAGGGGCGCGTAACCTGTTGAGTGACCCAGGCGCGGGCTCGCGGTTTCCTGTCCCCTTCCCGCGCCCCGAAGTTGGTGTGTCCCGGGGGGGGGGGGGTAAGTGCCCCCGGGCCCCCCCCCTTCTGGAAGCTGGGTCGGGTTCCTGCGCACACGTGCCCGCCGGGTGTGCGGAGCCCTTTAGCGCCGGGCTGCGCGGCCGCGGACTGAGGCCCCCAGACGCGAGGTGGGACGTCGCGGGGGGGCGCGCTGCTCCCCGGGCGCCCCCGCGGATGCGCCCCGCCCCGCGCGGTGGGCACCTGCCCCGGCGCGCACCTGCCGCGCAGCCCTCGTGCCACCGCCAGCTGTGCGCGCCCCCGGCGCAGGGCCCTCGTCGTTCTCGGGGTGGGGGTGGTGAGGGGGTCCTTTTGGGGAAGAGCCGGGAAGCTGGGGTTCGCCGCGTGCTTTCCGTGTTCCCTTTGTCAGCCACTGTCGCGGTCGGGTCACCGGGCAGTGGTCGGGAAGCTAGGGTAAGTTCTTTTCAGTGACCCAAGTCCTCCGTAGTTTTAAATTCCGTCCACCTGCTGTGTGTTTAGCGAGGGATGGAGGCTGCGGTTCAGGCGCAACACCTGCTTTGGCTAGAATTATCTGGGTGAAGTTAAGACAATAATACTTTTTGTTTGTTTGGCTGGTTGTTTTGTTGGTTTGCTGTGCTGAATTGTGCGTGTCCCGAGCGGGCTTTGCAGCCCTGAGTTTGGTGATCAGTAAATCACGTCCATCCTATTTTCCATACTAATGAGATGTTTCACTGTAAGGTGAACAATCTGGAATGAAACAGTCTGTTTTGGTGCTAATTTTATACCAGTATTTATAAGGGCAGGTCTCCATTTTTTTTATTTGTTATTTTGTGAAAGTAAACTTTATTGTTTCTGCGGTGAATTTCTGGTCAGAGAAACTGGTTACAGTGTCCTTGCTTTCTTTTTTTTTTTTTTTTTTCCCCCTAATAACAGATTGCCTTGTTTTAATACTCACTGTTGGACCGTTCTGTTTATTACTTAACGTCTCACTAGAGGTGAGCGCTGTTTGGAAATCTGGGAATGAATCTCTGCTGCAGGAGAGCCTTCATTTCATGAACCAGTACAGCAAACAGGAGCTGGAATCCCCGTCTACAGAGGCTAATGTCACTGTGAAATTAGACTAAAAGACGGTTCTGTAGAGAACTTCTCAAAACAAGGAAATGTTTCCTGGCCTTCCTGTGGAGTGTGTAATGTGTATAAAGTATCCTTGTGAAGTACAGTAATTTTTAACAATCATACTAGGGCACGGGGCGCCTGGGTGGCTTAGTCAGTTAGGTGTCCGACTTTGGCCTGGGTCATGATCTCACAGTTCGTGAGTTCGAGCCCCACGTCGGGCTCTGTGCTGGCAGCTCGGAGCCTGGAGCCTGCTTCGGATTCTGTGTCTCCCTCTCTCTTTGCCCTCCCCCCAGCTCATGCTTGCACTCTGTCTCTGTCAAAAATAAATAAACTTAAAAAAACAAAAAACAGTCATACTAGGGCTTTTACAGTGTTTTCAGTAGGCAGTTTCCTGTGTACGTCCTGTCATGCTAATAGGATAATCCTCATCCTGATGAATCCTGACAGTATTCTTCCCATTTTATAGATGAAAAAAACGGAGGCTTAGACCTTACTTAATGTATTCAAAGTATGAATATATTCATACATGTTTGATTTCAGAGATTAAAATCCAAACCCTTAATTAACCATTTTGCCATTAGGTCACTTTAGGTGGTGTTGGCTGTGCGGGTAAATAAAGCTTCAGTCTCCAATGTGCTATTACCTGGAATATTGCAGGAGAAGATCAAAACATTGAAATTCTTGTTTAAAATCTCCTTCAGTCTGCCCTGTAGTTTCGTAAATATCTTCAGTTGGAGGTGTGGGGAAGGCTGTGGACATGTTAGCGAAGCGGCAAGCAGGATAGATGGGGGCGGCGTCCATCAGGACCCTTGGTGGTAAGTCACAGAAACCCACCTTGAACAGCCTTAGTGCAAAGAAGGGACTCTGTTGAGTCTTGGACAGAAAAGTCCAAGAACAAAGGTGGCTCCAGAAACGCGGGAGTCAAGAGTTCAAACAGGTTGCCCGGAGATGGCCACTTGCGGCTCTCTTGATGACCTGTGTCTACTCTCAGGAAAGCCATAGTTCACATTTCTCAGCCCCGGCGAGTCTCAGGGAGGGACTCCTAGTAACTGGGACTTTCTAAAGTGAGTCCCAGGCACCAAACACCACCCTCCTGGGCAGCCAGTTAGGGGATTAAATTAATCCCCAGTGAGTCTGAACCACTTGATGAATGTAACTTTCTACCATTCAGCACATTATTGTATGTTAATGTTTGGTTTCCGTCACAGAAAGCATCAGCCTCTTTGTAGTTAGGTGCTCGGTATCTTTGTCTCCTAGGATGCAAAACCTGCCTACCCACGGTACCTGCTTCATAAGTAATTGGCTGCAAAAAGGAAGAAGGTCCTCGAACTGCAAAGATCATCTGCTTTTGTGTCTTTATCAAGCAAAAAAGGTTGCCAGGAAATGATGCCTCGTAAGAGTGACAATGGCAGGGACACAGAAACAGTAGCCTAGGAGAAAGACAACGGTGTGTTGGGAGTGTAGACAATGCGTGTATTGCTTATCTGTTTGGGGGTGGAACTGAAACCCCTTTGCTAACAGAGGACTGGGTGAGGGAGTGGGGAAGAGGAGTCGTCCAGGCATGACCTCTTGGTCTGGGTTTGAACAACTGGAAACACAACAGCCAAGAAGCCTGGGAAGGAAGCAGGTTTATAGCAGAAAATCAACCGTTGGTTTTCAACGCAGGGGCTTTGTGGTCCAGCAGCCTGGTCCCCATCCACGCTCTGCCCCTTTCTAGCGGGGTGGCCTTCTCTGGACCTCCCTTCCTGGCCCTGACGATGGTATTCCTATCTAGGACCTGTCGGCAGGGCTGGGTGAGCCAGTGCCAGTCACGTGCTCCCCCGCAGTCCTGGCGTGCAGAAGGTTCTTCCCAATATCGGCCAGCATTCGATACCAGCTGCCGGATACGTGAGGACGGTACAGTGAGGCGAACACGCGCCGCTGGGACACTGCCTCGTTTTCACCGGGAGTCACTCGTCCGTGAATGCTAGTGCCCCCCTCAAGGCTGCTCTTAGCAGACACGGGAGAAGGACGGTCTGCAGGCCTTGATCATCCGATTTACCTTCACACCAAATGGAATAGTTCATTAAGAGAAAGAAATGTGCGCACACAGTGACAATAGATCCTTCAGACTCATTACTGCGTACCTTGTGCTGTGAGGGGTGTTTGGGTCGGGGAGGGCTATCTTCGTGGGTAATATACTTGCTCTCTTCCTATGTGATGTGTATATTTTATACTCCATGATACCAAGAGCTGGGTTGAATAAACCCCTCTGAAAAGTTGCTTAACTGGGGCATAGAATTCTTCTAAACTTTTTCCAAATCTTAGAGTACTAGTTAGAAATTAAAAGAATCGCACTTCTGTGAGAAGGCTTGCAATTAAAAATGAAAATCCTAAGGGGCTAATATCCAAAATAGATGAAGACCTTAAGTTAACACCAAAACAATACAATTAAAAAATGGGCAGAGGACCTGAATATATATTTCCCCAAAGAAGACATCCAGATGGCTAGCAGACACACGAAAAGATGCTCAACGTCACTCATCAGATGCAAATCAAAACTCCAAGGAAAAACCACATCACACCTGTCAGCATGGCTAGAAACAGGCAAAAAAGACAGGTGCTGGTGAGGATGTGGAGAGAAAGGAACCCTCATGCACTGTGGATGGGAATGCAAACTGGTACAGCCACTGTGGAAAACAGTATGGAGGGTCCTCAAAAAGTTAAAAATAGGGGCGCCTGGGTGGCTCAGTCGGTTGAGCGTCCGACTTCGGCTCAGGTCACGATCTCGCGGTTCGTGAGTTCGAGCCCCGTGTCAGGCTCTGGGCTGATGGCTCAGAGCCTGGAGCCTGCTTCCGATTCTGTGTCTCCCTCTCTCTCTGCCCCTCCCCCGTTCATGCTCTGTCTCTCTCTGTCTCAAAAATAAATAAACATTAAAAAAAAAAAATTTTTTAAGTTAAAAATAGAACTACCCTATGGCCAGCAATTCCACTTCTGAATGTCTATCAGAAGAGAACGACACTTACTTGAAAAGGTGCATGCAGCCCTATGTTCACTGCAGCATTATTTGCAGTAGCCCGAATACGGAAGCAGCCCAAGTGTCCCTCGGCAGGTGACGGAGAAGATGTGCGCACGCGCGTGATGGGATATTCCTCCGCCGTAAAAAAGAGTGAACTCTTGCCCTTGGCAACCACGCAGATGGGGCTAGAGAGTATGACGTTAAGTGAAGTAAGTCAGAAAAGTATATGATTTCACTCACATGTGGACTTTAAGAAACAAATGAACAAAGCAAAAAACGACAAAGTCTAAAATACAGAGAACAGACCGCTGTTTGCCAGAGGTGAGATGGGGGAAAAAAAGAAAATCCTACCCAGGTCGTCTGCTCTCTGCTGTCCAAAGTCGGGGGTCTTGGTGGTGCAGGACCTCCTGGGCGGTCCACGGTGCTCGGCCGAGCAGAGGGGTCAGTAGCAAAGATTGGTTTCTGTCTCGCTCCTCGCCGTGTCCGCGGGCAGGTGGACGACTTTTCGGTAGCTGGTGCATAGCAAGTACTGCGTGAGTGTTGGTTACATGAGCTGCGTGTTTTCTGTCTTGAAGGACTCCAGTCACACGGCCCCGCTTTTACTGACACTTACTTGAAAGGTACGTTTCAGAGCAACAGTGGCAAAAGTGGACCCTGCTGTGGACATCCGCCTTCCCCCCGCAGCACCACCACCCGATGCCAGGGGCCTCAGATAAATATCAGATGGTTTTTCATCACAGGACATGTTTTTATTTTTACAGGAGCTCCAGACGCAAGGAAGTTGGTGTCTCCAGGAAACAACAGTGCTGACTCAACAGGTGAGTTTAGACAGGTTGGAAAGCATTGGTTTTCATCTGTCTCGGGGACGGGGACAGAAAGTGAGATCGGCAGGGGAGCACGAGGAGCTGGGACGGTGACCTGTTTGGGCCACGAGTCCCTGATTCATAGGTCGCCGCACCCTCCTTCCAGGGCTGCGCTTAGTGGGCGGCAATAACGGGTAGCCCGCCAGGTCATATTCTTTCTCGGGCCAGCAAGGAGCTGAATGAATGCTAACACTTTTGTCTTACTGGAATTTCTTACTGAGCTTCGAAGCCCGTTTTTAGACGTGAAGGTCTGGCACCATGCTGTGGACGGGAAACCTGAGTACTTGAGTCTGCCCGTGTCGCCGGTGCGACGAGCCGCTCCAGGCCCATCCGCCGTGGGTGACTCCAGGGAGACCCTGCTTACGTTTCCAGCACCGGTCAGGTCGCAGCCCCCCGACTTGCTTTTCGTTGACACATGGGTATCTTGGTGGGAACTGAGAGCCCACCGGCATGGAGGGATCTGGGAACCACGCTGATGTCCCGGGCGTCAGCAGTAAACCGTCACGGCACATTGCTTGCACTGAGGTCGAAACCAGAACAGGTACGAAGGTCCCCTCACCAGACCTGTGGTCTCCACTTTTCATCCACCGAGTGGTTACAGAGGGTCTGGAATGTGCAGAGGCGTTCTGGGTGCCCAGGACACAAGGTTGTCCAAGCCCTGACTTCTTGGAGTTCTTGTGGTTTTATTTTATCTCGTTGTGGAAAAATACACATCATGTGAAACCCGGAATGTCAACCATTTCTAAGTGAACGGTTGAGCAGCTTTACGTACCTTCGCATTGTTGCGTGGCTTTGTGGAGTGCCGACTGCCGTCAGCGTCTCCGTGCTCTGCGTATGTCGTGTTCTCAGTTACCTCTGTGCTTCTCATCGTGTCTGCCTCCCCGACTGGCTTCTGGCTGAATAGAGAGCACTCTTCTGTGTTAGCTTTAGTAATTCTGGAGGCAATTCTTCGTCTGGGGAAAAAGACTAGATAGATTACCCCCAGATGTCATAACGATTATTGCCAGACAGTTGTATGAGGGTTTTTTAAAAAATATCTTAACTAGGTTATTAGGTGACTTTTCCTGTTGGCCTTTACTGAATCTAATTGAGTACCGCTGAGCATCAACTTTGCACAAACCCAGGAGGTAGAGGAGAGGTAGCAGTAACAACCGTGTTAATTGCCAGCATTTACAGAATGCCTGCAATGCCTAAGAAACTTGTCACACGTTTGCTGATCTAAGTGCAGATGGGAGGTGTGGTTCTCTGTCACACAGGAGGAAACTGAGGCCCAGGGTGGTTTAGAAGCTTGCCCGAGGTCCCATGGCACTGCCCAGATTTGAAACTCACTTCCTGGGATTCGAAACCTGGGCGCCCTCGCGGCATTTCCTGAAACCGTGGTGTGGTCTTACCTTTAAAAACCCTGTTCAGTGAAGAAATACCACTGCTGACACTTGTGGACAAGTTGTTAAAGATCAATGCCTCTAGTCAGTGGGATGATTTCACACGCCCTCTCCTCTGGCACCAGGAAATTTGTGGAGTGAAAAAGAGGCATGGCCTCAAAAGGTTTTTCTTAAGACATCGGATAATACAGTTGCTATAAAAATTTTTTGGTTGTTCAGTGTGTAACCCTTTCCGTGACTGTTAACTTGTTCCTATTACAGCCTCTTTGGATCTTGAAACACATAACGTGTTGCGGTTGTGTGTTTTTATAGGACGTGATGCTTACTATTTTGTCTTCTGTAGTAACGCAAACCCTTCTATATTGGAAACATTGTTTTTAAACATCACCAATTTACTTGATGCTGTTTGTCCAGCATGGTTTATTTGGCATCGATTCCAAAAGGAAAAGAACACTTTTCTTTAGCACACTGCTGTCTTTTGTGAACTGCAGGATGGTGTTCTTGGAAAAAGTGCAAAGTGCCAGCAACACTGCTGGAGACATTGGTGCCTGTCCGTTTTTGAGGACTCCACACATTAGATTCAGCAAATCTTTTTTCTCTGTTTGGTTTGTTTTTAGTCTCCATCTAAGTTCCTTGAGAGTGGTGTCTATGACTTGATCATCCCAGGCTGTGCCCGGTGCATAGGAGGTAACACGTGGGTTGAACTGAATTGTGGAACCAAATATGTGTTTTGTCACTGCTGACTGACCTCATCAAAGAACCACTGTATGTGTTTTGCAGACGTGACTGGTCTGTGCTCCAGTGTTCTCCATTATTATAGCTGCTTTGTTGTTGTTCGTAGAATAATGTCAATGCCTGAGGTCAGAGAATCAGAAGTTGAGGTCCCTTTGGGGTTGTGCCACTCAATTATATGTAAGGGTTGTATTTTCATACGCCCCCATCGTCATCTGATGAGTATTAGCTATATTTTTGACACTCTTTTCTAGAGGGTCTTACTTCGTTTTAGTGATTCTACAGAAATTTTTAATTGGAGGGGGAAAGATACGTTACCTAAAATGTAATAATGATTGTTGTTGGGCAATTGTGAGAGCGCTTTTTAAAAAAATGTATTTTATCAGATCTTGGGACACGTCTTCAGCCTGTAGAGAAAACAGTTCTTCTCATTTTACATACGGTCAGAGGGCTTCCATTTTAGAGTCTGGATGAATTTATTGTTGACGGTGCAAGGATGCCACATGCCCAGGTTACCTGTTAGCAACAGGTTTGGGCAGAGATACAAGGGAGCTGGACATGGTTCAGAAGAGACAGCATTTCTCACCGGCGACCCCTTATCACTGATGCTTCCCCAGGACAGGGGATCACCATCCAGGCTGAAGCTCTTTCCTTGGGCCTCATCTGCTCTGAGTTCGTCTCCCTTCACGTGCGGTGCACACAGACTTGCCTGGGGCCTGGTGACACATCCCGGGTCCGGCCCTTCCCACGTCTGTAGTTGGCGTGGTTTTGTCCACAGACGTGGCAGGACCAGAGCGATTCCGAGCACACAGACCTGGCTTGAGCTCTGATTTCTGGACACGAGGGTGGCAGAGTTTCCCAGACTGCCCCGAGGAGCTTGCTTGCTCTTACAGAACCGCGTCCGTTTCTGAGACTTTTTGTCGTGTTCAACTCCTGTTTTCAAGATTGCATTTCAAAACTGATGGTGATTTTTTTTTTATTTTTTTTTTAACGTTTATTTATTTTTGAGACAGAGAAAGACACAGCATGAATGGGGGAGGGGCAGAGAGAGAGGGAGACACAGAATCGGAAGCAGGCTCCAGGCTCCGAGCCATCAGCCCAGAGCCCGACTCGGGGCTCGAACTCACGGACCGCGAGATCGTGACCTGAGCTGAAGTCGGACGCCCAACCGACTGAGCCACCCAGGTGCCCCACTGATATTCATTCTTAATATTATGGTGGACCTTTGTATTTTATTTTTATTTCTTTTTCTTTTAATTTCTTAAATGTTTATTCTTGAGAGAGTGAGAGCATGAGCAGGGGAGGGGCAGAGAGAGAGGGAGAGACAGAATCTGAAGCAGGCTCCAGGCTCCAAGCTGTCAGCACAGAGCCTGAGGTTGGGCTCTAACTCATGAACCATGAGTTTATGACCTGAGCCGAAGTCAGACACTTAACTGACTGAACTACCTAGGTATCCTTTAATCTCCTAAAGTATTTTGTGGTTTTGAAACAGAAGTATTGTTTTTTTAAAAAAAAAAAAAATGTTTTTTAACGTTTATTTATTTTTGAGACAGAGAGAGACAGAGCATGAACGGGGGAGGGGCAGAGAGAAAGGGAGACACAGAATTGGAAGCAGGTTCCAGGCTCTGAGCCATCAGCCCAGAGCCCGATGCCGGGCTCGAACTCACGGACTGCGAGATCGTGACCTGAGCTGAAGTCGGACGCCCAACTGACTGAGCCACCCAGGCGCCCCTTGATGGTGATTTTTAACCTCATCAGATGCTGTCTTCAGGAATGTAGGGCGGGAACGTCACGCGTACTGTGTCCACTCGTGTTCAGTGAACAGGTGTTCGTCTCGTGTGCCACCCGCCCGTGGCCGGCTCCGGCATGGGCTTGTCAACAGGACAGCCCTGCCCGCACGAAGGATCTCACAGCGGGTGTAGACGCCATGGAGATAAAAGGCCGAGGAAGGTGTTTTCGGGTGGTGATTTAAAGAGTAAACAGGATGGAATGAACATACACAGAAGTGAAGCAGGAAATGAGGTGGGGGAGCCCCGGAAGGGCTGCTTCAGATTAGGCGGTCAGGGAGGACTTCCCAGAGGTGGTGTGGTCTGGGAGACCTGCCTGTCGGAGGGGGACAGCCCCGTAAGTCCAGGGGAAGGGCGCTCTGGCCAGAGGGACTTGTTGGCACAGGGGCCTGGAACGGGACTGAGCCTCTTATGTGGCAGGGGCACAGGCAGGTCTTGGCTGGCACGGTGAGGCGATGACACTGCGGTCACATCGCCACATGTAGGAGATCAGGGCATGGAAATAGTATTTAAGAAGTGAGGTTTTAGGGGCGCCTGGGCGGCTCGGTCGGTTAAGCGTCCGACTTCGGCTCAGGTCATGATCTCACGGTCCGTGAGTTCGAGCCCTGCGTTGGGCTCTGTGCTGACGGCTCAGAGCCTGGAGCCTGTTTCAGATTCTGTGTCTCCCTCTCTCTCTGCCCCTCCCCTGTTCATGCTCTGTCTCTCTCTGTCTCAAAAATAAATAAACGTTAAAAAAAATTTAACAAAAAAAAGAAGGGAGATTTTATTTGGAGACCTCAAAAATACAGTAGAGCAGGCTTATAAGAAGAAGAGACCAGAAGTGTGGATTGAGGCAACTGTGCTAAGTTCTCTGGGCCTTTCCTGGGCGGGGGAAGTCAACCGTTCAGGGGTTTCGAGCTGCGGCGTTTCTGAGCTGCCGTGGGCCCCGCGATGGCAGGCATCACGGTGGAACTGGTTGGTGTTCTGTTTCCCGAAGCGCCTGCCAGAGGCGTGCTTCGGACTGGAGTCAGGGCCCCGGATCACGGAGCGAGCTGCCGCCACAGACGTTGTCCTGTGAGCCACGGGGAGGTGGCCGCAGCCTCAGGCCTCTGCCACCGTTTCCGGGCTCGCGGCCGCAGGGCTCGGGGACCCACCAGTCCGCGAGGTGGGGGAGAACCCGGGAGCAGTGCCTGTCGGCTGCCGTTCCGGGGGCCGGGCGGGGGGCTGGGCGGGAGAAACCGCGTGAAGGACGTGGACGAAGAAGGCGTGCAGGGATCCAGCAGTGCTGACAAGAACTCCACAGAAAAGGAAATGAGAAAAGTCCAAGCGGGGGAGTTGTTCCACGCTCTTGCCTTTCAGAGGCAGGCAGAAGCAAACACGGTGGAGGTGAAACTCGGCACCAAGGGAAGACCCGGGGCAGAAGAGCCAGCACCCAGACCTCTGGGTGGCGTTGGGCGGGGCATGCCAAGGGCTGGGGTCCGGCACACACGGGGTGCAGGAGCGCCCCCCCCCCCCCGAGTCTGAAGGCCAGTGTGGGGAGTCAGAGCTGGGACTCAGCTGGGACCAGATCCACAGCACGTCTTGCTTTATGTCTGTTGTTTGGTAAATACTCCTTTTCCGTAGGAAGCTGGCGGGCTCGCTCTGGACTCATGACCCACCCCAGCGTGCAGCAGTGCATGGTACAGTGGCCAGAGTCGCGCACTGATGGGCTTCGGGTGCTCAGGGTTGGGGTCCTCTGTATCTCTTTTTTCTTACTGTGTAACTTATTCACAACTAATTTTAACACACAACGCACGTGCACGATAAGAAATTTCAGCAGTGCTTGGAAATATGCCGAACGTGGCTCCAGTCTTCCTGCACCGAGCCCCGCCACGTCCTTTCCCAAATGGACTGTACCAGCTCAAAGCTAGACTCCTTGCCCACCCAGACATCTTCTCCTGGTGTATCCCAGTTAGGGGAATAGCCATTCATGTAGGGTCTGGAGCCGGAAAGGTCTACATTTCCGCAGGTATCCTTGCAAAAAATCGCGTACGCGTGATCTGTCTATGGTGTACACGTTGGCCATTAACATGAGTGGGTGACGCCAGGCACACTGTTGGCTGCCCAGCTGGTCTCACTTAAATCTCGTCCTTCCTCACGGCCACGTGGTAGTGCACACAACAATCACAGCACAGACCTCGTCCTTCCTCACGGCCACGTGCTGGCCCACAGGACAGACGCAGCCTAACTCACTCACGCACCCCCTGGTGATGCACACGTAGGTCATCTGCACTTCGGTTTTAAGCAGGGCTGTGGCGAGCACCTCTCCTGGCCTATCTTGGTGCACACCCGTGCGAGGGCGCCCGTGGGCTCTTTCCTGCCGGCGGAGCCGCTGAGGCAAATGGCGTATTACTTTAATTGGTGACTTTTGCTAAATTTTCTTCCAAGAAGGTCACATTTGTTTCCTCCCACTGGCAGTAAAAGGGGCCTGTTTCCTACAGACTCCAGGTAATAGACATTCTACTGTTTGCTAATCTGAGATGTGATTCATAAAGTCTGTTAGGAGCTAAATTCCTTCAACTGAGTGGGGAGTATTTTCGTACTGGTTTGGGGGGCTTTTCATGGTTCTTTTTTATCTTTATTTTTTTTAATTTATTTTTTTTTTTAACGTTTATTTATTTTTGAGACAGAGAGAGACAGAGCATGAACAGGGGAGGGGCAGAGAGAGGGAGACACAGAATCTGAAACAGGCTCCAGGCTCTGAGCCGTCAGCCCAGAGCCCGACGCGGGGCTTGAACTCACGGACCGCGAGATCATGACCTGAGCTGAAGTTGGACGCTTAACCGACTGAGCCACCCAGGCGCCCCGATTTATGGTTCTTTTTTAAAAACCGCTCTCTTGACGTAAATTTCGCATGCCATACAGTGGAGTGGTTCTCCGTGTACTCACGGATACGTACAACCGTCCCCGCGGTCCATTTTAGGCCATTTTCATCATCTCAGAAAAAAAAAAACACTTTGCCTTTGAGCTGTTACCCACTGTGTCCATCCTGCCTACCTGCCCCCAGCCCCAGGCAGGCCCCGATGCACTTTGTCTCTGTGGATGTCCTTCCAGACTTTGATAGGAGTGGAGTCGTGAAGTATGTGCTCTTTGGAGACGGGCGTCTTGGCGTTAGCAGTGTTTTCTAGGTTCATGCAAGTGGTGGTGTGGCCAGCGGTTCGTTCCCTTTTGTGGCTGAGTACTGTTCCACTGGATGCATAGACGACAGTCTGCTCCTCTGTCCATTTGTTGATGGACGCTTAGGCCGTTTCTACCTTTTGGCTGTTGGGAATCACGCGGCTGTGAACATTTGCGTACACATTTTTGTGTGGATGTGTGTGCTTGGCTGTACTACCGAGGAGAATCGCTGGGTCCTGTGGAAACGCCGTGCTCAGTGACCTGCCAGCCTGCTTCCCACATCATCTGCACCCTTTACATTCCGACGGGCGGTACATGAGGATGCTGTCATGTTCGGATTCTACCTGTCCCCAGGGGTACGTGCGGTCCTGAGATTTGTAAGAAATACATACGGGTCATTCGGATTACCCAAGTATATTCCTCATGTGCTTTCCGTCTTCCTCCATGGTTCCGGCTCACAGCTAAACCCACAGGTGGGGCCGGCCCTACCCTGTGGTTGGTTGGTTGGTTGGTTGGTTGGTTAGAGCTTTCAGTCTCCAACTCTGGGAGGAGAGGTTGGGGGCAGGAGGCTCAGTTGGCCTAGGCTAATGACTTAGTCAGGCGTGACCAAGTATGAAGCCTCTTGGGAAACCCAGAAGAGTGCGTTTGTAGAGCTTCCTGGTGGTGAACAGGGAGAGATACCGGGAGAGTGTCACCTGGCAAGGGCATCAGAGCTCCATGCCTCTTGCCAGACCTCGTCCCCTGTCTCTGTGCGTCTGGATGCTGCCTTGTGTCCTTTATTCCCCGGGTTCTGTGAGCCGCTCTGGCAAATTAAAAGAGCCTAAGGGGTCATTGGAACCTCCAGACCGTAGCAGGTGGTTAGAAGCACAGCCAGCGGCCTGGGGGTGGTCTTGTGGGACCCAGCCCTCGCCTGCAGGATCCCATGCTGTGTCTGGGTGGGTAAGTCAGAACTCAGTTTCCGGATACCCTGCTAGGGTCCCAAGAACTGCGTGGTGTTCCAGGGGGGTGGGGGGAATCCCTCTCACATTGAAATGGGGTTGGGGAGCCCCAGTCTAGCATGAGACAGTGTCTCATTTCTTTGTTGACTCACGAAGGCATGAATCTGTTCTGTGTTTATTGGCCATTGGTTCATCTTGGAGAAATGTCTCAAGTCCTTTGCCCATTTGTTGATTAGGTTGTCATTGTATTAGCTTGTCTCTGCCTTATTTTTTTTCTACCTATAAAAATAGTGTATGATTCCTGTGGGAATTTGGGAAAAGTTTTTTTTTTAACCATTATTCAAATGACTTCCACTAAGTGTTTTTAGTTCTTTTCAACTTGAACTTAACTACATGGGCACCGATTCTTAAAAAGGGAATTAATCGTCTCCTGCAAAACATTTCACTGTGGTTACGTCTTACAACATGAAAACACCTAGTTGGAAAGTGACGGTTTTAGTCTCTCAACTGACCGTAGTGAGAACTGGCTTGACTACTTTCACTCCACAGTGAATTTGATTCACGAGTTTTTCATGTCTCCCCCCTCCCCCAGCCAGTATGCATGCCCTTGTTTCAGGGAAGATAAAAAAGAAGAAATAATTTCTTTGCTTTGAAGTGAGCTTGGGTTAGTTAGGTACTGTCCTGGTGCCTCAGTGCTTTCTGTCAAGTTCAGGTGCAATCATGGGTTAGGTGAGGTAACATGTGAATCAGCTGCCTTTAAAATGGCACCTGGCACAAATGAAAAACTAAATGTGTTCCTGCTTGCTATTTGGCCACAGTGACCCTTTTTTGGTCCCTCCTGTGTTCACCTTCTCTGCCACAGTGCCTTTGCATGTACTGTTCTCACTCCCTGAAGAACTCTTCCCTCCTGCCTTTGCCTGGTGAACATCCATTCAGCTTTCCAATCTCAGCTGAAACTTCCCTTCCTCAGGGAACAGTCTCTGACCAACTGCGTCTGGTTGAGGGTTTAAGTCGGCCTCCCCAGCCCACAAGTCCGTTCTGTCACTCACCACCTCCTCCTCAGTGCTCAGCACAACACCTCGTGTACCTTTCCGTTGAAACAGGAGAAGCCAGTTTTAACGCTTGCTACCCCAGTCTTACTTGTGAGATGAGCTGGGAGCTCCTTTGTCAATGCGAACCCTTCCCTGCCCAGCGTTCCTTGAACTGGATACAGGGCCTTTCACTTTACGGTTGTGAAGAGCGGCCTTAAATGTTAGCGGGAGGGTTGGTGGTCGTGTTACCCGGTCCCGGGGCAGCGGGCAGTGTGTTCTTAGTTCAGGTGAAGTCTCCAAGGAGGGCGGGGATGCGAGGACCCAGGAGGTCAGTGGGGATGTGGCCCGGCTCACCAGGGTTGTGCCCCAGGCCGTCTTCCTGCTGAGTCAGGTGCCCCCCCTCCCCCCCCCCCAGCGGTCAGGCCAGTGACCTTGTGGCCAGGCAGGAACATCTGAGCTCTGCCCTGATCTGAAGGAGCTTCCTGCGGGTGAAGGCGGGGCTGGGAGGAGAGGGACGGGGTCGCCGAAGCCCCTCAGGGAGTTCGGATTCGCCGGCCATGAGGTGGGAGGCACTGCAGGATTTTAAACAAATCAGCCCAAACAGATACCCTGCCTGGATGGCCGTGGTGGAGCTGGAGACAGGTGGTGCTGGATCGTGGCGAGGGGACGGCCAGCCGCGGGCTCAGGGTGTGAGCTCAGGGCGCTTATTGGCCCGGTCCGGTCCCCACAGCCGGGCCCGCGGATCTCAGGGGTTGTCACGGGTCACGGTGAAGAAGGTACGGCTGAGAACAGCTGCGGGCTGGCGGGCGGAGGGGCGGGTCCCAGGAGGGGCGGCCTCGGCCCCTGCCGGCCGGAAGGGGTCAGGACCAGGCGCTGCCCGGAGATGCTGTGGGGGGTGAAGCGGCCCCTGGTCTTGGAGAAAGATGGGGGGACGGCGTGGGAAGTACACAGTGTGAACTGGGTGGGTGACCTCAGATTGAAGCGGTTTCTTGCGGGGTAAACCTCAGAGACGTCCCCTGTGGTTATGTTATCCCATCGGCATGTCGAAAACCTGCAAGCCTTAGAGCAAGGCTCCTCGCGTGTGTCAGCACATTAGAATTGCCTGGAACGTTACAAATACTGGTCTGGGGGCACCCGCGAGCCGTGAGACCTGAGTGGGGCGCGGAGCACGTGGCCAGGGCTGCGGCGCGGAGTCAGGGTGACGGTCACGACGGGACGTGGGCAGGTGGGCGCCAGCCTTTCCAGGGAGCCCCTGCTGAGTCGGCGTTGTTTGCCACGGGGGTGCCCTTTTAAAACTGACTGCCTTGGGAAAGAACGATAAGATCTTACGTGGGGAGAAAGGCAATCCAGGGGTCCTCCTCTTGGACTCACCCCCATGAGGTCGGGGAGGGGGACACGGGGTGCTCTTAGTCCTACCGTGATTTTGTTTTTTTTTCCAGTTTACTTACTTTGAGAGAGCAAGAGAGCGCGGGGGAGGTGCAGAGAGAATCCCAAGCAGGCTCCTCACCGTCTGCGCAGAGCCCGATGCAGGGCTTGAACTCACGACTGTGAGGTCGTGACCTGAGCTGAAACCAAGAGTCGAACGTTCAACTGACTGAGCCACCCAGGCGCCCCTCATTTTGTTATTTTTATTCCCATTGTTTTGATTGGATAGGAGCCCAGTAGTTATCAAGGAAGGGTAGGGACAAATGCCTTGAGAGAAGTCTCATAACCGAAAGACTTATTTACCTGAAAAGCTGCACAGAATAGTTGCAGCCCGTTCATAAAGTTTTTTGTTTGTCACCCTTAACACACCTGTTCTTCACAATCGTGCCTGGTGAAAATTCCCGAAGGTGTTAAAGCAAACTGCCTGAGTTACTTAATCCCGTTAAGTCTGTTTAGTGTGAAACAGAAAGAAAATGGAAGGAGCAAACAGCAGTTAACTTTACAGATAATGAAAACATGAATCATTTGTGATTTTCTCCACAGGAAACTGGCTGAAAACCCCCTAAGGAGTAGTTTGGCTTTTATCATGAAGGTGTGTGTATTGAGATTGCTTGTTTCACCTATAAACGAGAGGACACTCTTTTTTTAAACCATCGTAATGCCACCGTTAGACTTAACATTTTCTACGGTTTCGACGAGAATAGTTGACATACAGCATTGTATAAGTTTAAGGTATAACTGTAATGATTTGATTTGGATTGTGAAGACCATACTAAGTTAACATCCATCATCTCATAGGTAGAAAAACCCAGAAAACAAAACAAACAAAAAAACGGTTTTTTGGTTCTTGTGATGTATGTGGCCTTTGAGGATTTACTCCTAGTTTTGCTGTATATCCTACTGCAGTGTTAATCATGGTACTGTTACACATCACAGCCCTAGTACTTATCCTACGTTGGAAGCTTGTTCCTTTTGACCACCTTCATTTGCTTCCCCTCCCCAACCCCTGCCTCCGGTGACCACACCTCTGATTTCTTTTCCTGTGAGCTTGGTTTGTTTCTTTATTTTAAATCCCGAAGGTAAGTGAGATCATGGAGTATTTGCTTGTGTCTGATTTACTTTGCTTAACGCGATGCCCTCGGGGGTCACTCATGGTGTTGAAAGTGGTGGGATTTTGTCCTTTTTTGTAGTTGAATAATATCCGTTGTGTATGTATCACGTATCAGAACTTCCTAACCCACCCGTCCCCTCATGGACCCATAGGTTTCCATGCTTGTCTGGCTGTTGTAGATAAGCTGCTGTTAACCTGGGGGTGCAGGGATCTCTTCGACACAGTGTTCTTGTTTCCTTTGGGCAAATGCCCAGAAGTAGAATTGTCGGACCATAGGGTATTGCTGTTGATTTTTGGAGGGACCTCCATGCTGGTGTCTCCAGTGGCTGTGCCACTTGACAGTTCTACCAACGGCCCTGGAGGTTTCCCTTTCATCCACATCCTCGCCAGCATTTATCAGTGGTCTTGATCTTACCCGTGCTAACAAGCATGAGATGATGCGTCGGCACAGCTTTGGTTTGCATTTTACTGGTACCGAGTGATAGTGAGCATCTTTTAATGTACTCGTTGACCACTTGTATATCTTCTCTGGAAAAATGTCTGTTGAGGTCCTTCGCCCATATTAATTGGATTAGTGATGTGTTGCCGTGGAGTTGGAGGAGTCCTTTTCGTTGTCTTTTTGGAACTGTAGTGGACATACGGGTTTAGTTTCGGCTGTACGACGTTGTGATTCAACGTGTGTGTACGTTACAAATTGCTCAGCACAGTAAGTCCAGTTACCATCTGTCATCAGAAGTGTTACAGAACGGACTGTACTCCCCATGTTGTACTTTAAATCCCTGTGACTCGTTTCTAACTGGAAATTGGTGTCTTTAATCCCCTTTTCCTGTTTTACCCATCTTCCCGTCCTCCGCCCTGCTCACAGCCACGAGTTTGTTCTTGTATTTGAGTCTCTTTGTGTTTGTTCATTTGTTTTCTTTAGATTTCACGTGTGAGTGAGATCATGTGGTACTTCATTTCTCTTTCCTTGCATTTCATTTAGCATAATACCACTAAGTCCATCTGTGATGTTGCAAATGGCAAGATCTCATTCTTCACGGCGAAGTCCTATTCCGTTGTACGACGCACACACATTATGTGTTCTTTATCCATTGATCTATTCATGGGCACTAGGGTTCCTTCCATATCTTGGCTGTTGTAAAACTGTGGTAAACATAGAGATGTGTGTGTTTGTTTGTTTTTTAATTAGCGTTTGCATTTTCTTCAGTTAAGTACCTGTGAGTGGAATTGCCGGATCGTATGGTAGTTTAATTTTAATTTAATTTTATTTTTTTTTTATTTTTTAAATGTTTATTTTTGAGAAAGAGAGAGAGTGCAAGCAGGGGAAGGACAGAGAGAGACAGGGAGACACAGAATCTGAAACAGGCTCCAGGCTCTGAGCTGTCAGCACAGAGCCTGACGTGGGGCTGGAACTCCGGAATGGTAAGATTGTGACTGGAGCGAAGTTGGGCACTTCACTGAGTGAGCCACCCAGGTGCCCCATATGGTAGTTTTATTTTTAGTGTTTTGAGAAACCTCTGTACTGTTTTCCATAGTGGCCGCATCCATTTACATTCCCACACACTTTTTATTTCTTTTTGATGATAGCCATCCTGACAAGTGTGAGGCGATAGCTCATCGTGGTTTGGTTTGCATTTCCATGGTGATTAGTGATGTTGAGCATCTTTTCATGTGTGTGTTGGCCATTTGTATGTCCTCCTTGGGGAAAAAAGTGTATTCAGGTCTTCTGCCCATTTTTTAATCAGATTGTTTTTTGTGTTGAGTTGTATATGTTCTTTGTATATGTTGGACATTAACCCCTTATGAGATATATCATTTGCAAATGTCTTCTCCCATTCTGTAGGTTTCTTTTTGTTTTGTTGATGATTTTCTTTGCTGTGCAAAAGCTTTTTAGTTTGAGGTAGTCGCATTTGTTTATTTTTGCTTGTTTTGTCTTTGAGGATAAAACTACTATGACTGCTATCCACAAGTTTATGCCTCTGTTTTCTCTTGGGAGTTTTATGATCTCAGGTCTTATGTCTAGGTCTTTAATCCAGTTTGAGTTTATTTTTGTGTGTTTAAGAACGTGGTCCAGTTTGATTTTTCTGCATGGAGCTGTCCAGTTTCCCCAGGACCGTTTACTGAAGAGATGTCTTTTCTCCATTGTATACTTTTACCTGCTTTATCTTAGATTAATTGACCATTTGAACATGGGTTTTTTTTCTGGGCTCTCTGTTGGGTTCCACTGATCTATATGTCTAGTGCCATACTATTTTGATTACTATAGCTTTGTAGTATAGATTGACACCTGAATGTGATACCTCTGGGTTTGCTCTTCTTAGGATTGCTTTCACTTTTTTGTGTCTTTTGTGGTTCCCTATGAGTTGTAGGATTGTTCCAGTTCTGTGGAAAATGTTACTGGTATTTGATAGGGATTGCATTGAATCTGCTCCAGGTAGTACGGATGCCCTAACAATGCAGGCACGCATCAAAAAAATAACAGGCTTGGTTCCAGACCACTGCAATAAAGTGAGTCAAATGACTCTCATGGGTTCCCAGTGCATGTGAAGTTATGTTTACACCATAGTCTGCTAAGTGTGCAATAGGATTATGTCACTAAAAATGTATATACCTGAACTTAAAAATACTTTATTACAAAAAAGTGCTAACCATTATCTGAGCTTTCAGGAGTTTTAATCACTGATCACAGCTCACCGTAACAAATAAAATGAGAGTATATTAACTACCTTGAGAATAACCAAAATGTGACAGACACGAGGTGAGCAAATGCTGTTGGAAAAATGGCACCAGTGAAATCGCTTGATGTAGTACTGCTACAACCTTGACTCTGTAAAAAAAACAAAAAAAAAAACAAAGACCTCATTATCTGTGAAGCACAGTAAAGCAAAGTGCAACAAAACGAGGTCAGCCTGTATAAATTCCATGAACATGGCGTCTCTTTCCATTTATTTGTGTCATCTTCAGTTTCTTTCATCATTGCCTTACTGTTTGCAGAGTATAGTGACTTGGTTAAAGTGATGTTTTGTCCTTTTTTATAAATAGGATTGTTTTATTTGCTTTTGTGTTTGTTACTCGTGGATGGAAATGCAACCAGTTGATGAATATAAATTTTGTGTCCTGAAACTTTGTTGAATTCATTTATTCTACTAGTTCTTGGGTAGATTGTCGAGGATTTTGTATGTACAGTTGGCTATAGGACCAACTTGTGTTGACTGTACTATGTTGAATAAATGTGGTGAGAGTGGATGTCTTTATCTTTTTTCCAGATCTTCAGCTTTTTACCACTGAGTATCATGTTAACTGTGGATTTGTCACATATAGCCAATATTATGTTGAGGTATGTTCCCACATGGCACTTCGTTGAGAGTTTTTATCGTGAATGGATGTTGATTTTTGTCCATTGCTTTTCCTGCGTCTATTGAGATGATATTTTTATTCATCATTTTGTTAACATTGTGTAGCACGTTGATTTGTAGATAGGAAAACATTCTTGTATGCCTGGAATATGTCCCATTTTGTTGTGGTGAATGATCCTTTTAATGTAGTGTTGAATGCAGTTTGCTAATATTTTGTTGAGGATTGTTGCATCCTTGTTCATCAGAGATATCGGTCTATAATTTTCTTTTTAGTGTATCTGTCTGGTTTTGGTTTCAGGGTAATGCTGGCCTCATTGAATGAATTTACAAACATTCCTTCCTCTTCAGTTTTTGGAATAGTTTGACTAGGATAGGTATTAACTCTTTTTCAAATGTTTGGGGGAATTTGTGAATCCATCTGGTCCTGGAGTTTTGTTAGGAGTTTTTTCATTACCAATTCAACTTCTTTTCTAGTAATTGGTCTGTTCAAATTTTTCATTTTTTCCTGATTCACTTTTGGAAGGTCGTATGTTTCTAGGAATTCATTTCTTCCAGGTTGTCCAGATTGTTGGTGTAATTATGCATAGCAGTTACTCTTACCCCTTGTGTTTTTGTGCTGTTGGTTGTAATTTGTCCTGAGTTTCTGATTCCGACTTCTCCCTTTTCCTTGATGAATCTGGCTAAGGGTTTATCAATTTTATGTCTTTAAAGAATCAGCTCTTGGTTTTATTGATTTTTTTTTTTATTAGTCTGTTTCATTTTTCAGTTTCTTTAGGTATCAGTGTTGATGGGCAATTTTCTTGTTTCTTGAGGTAGGCCTGTATCACTATAAGCTTCCCTCTTAGAATGGTTTTTGCTGTGCCACAGATGGGGGGAACTCAGGAACCGTGAGATCATGACCTCAGCCGAAGTGGGACGTTTAACAGACTGATCCACCCAGGCGCCCCAAGGCATTCTTTCATTGCCTCTTGGTTGTCTTCCTTGACCCACTGGTTGTAGTAACATACTGCTGAACATCCACCTGTGTCTGTTCCAGTTTGTTTCTTGTAATTGACTTTTGGTTTAATACTTGTGGTTGGAAAAGATGCTTGATATGATTCGAGTCTTAAATTTTTTAGACTCGTTTTATGGCCCATCATGTCCTCTTTTCTGCACAGTGTTCTGTGTAACACCCAAAAGAGAATGTGTATTCTGGTTTTGGATGGAATGTTGTATATCTCTCTCTTAGGTCCATCTGGTCTAATGTGTCATTTAAAGCCACTATATCCTTATGGTGATCTGTCTGGATGATTAATATAAATGAGGTTTGAACATCCCCTGTTGAAGCATAGATGCTTTCAACTTTCTTACACCATACACAAAAATAAATTCAAAATGTTTGAAAGCCCTAAGTGGGAGACACGAAACCATCAAAATCCTAGAGGAGAACACAGGCAGTAACCTCTTGGATCTTGGCCAGAGCAACTTCTTACCAGAAAGATTGCCGGAGGCAAGGGAAACAAAAGCAAAAATGAACTATTGGGACCTCATCAAGATAAGAAGCTTCTGCACAGAGAAGGAAACAGTCAACAAACCTAAAAGGCAGCCTAGGATGGGAGAAGATATTTGCAAATGACATAACTGATAAAGAGTTGGTATCCACAATCTATAAACACCGTATCAAACTCAACACCCAAAAAAGGAACAACCCAGTTAAGAAATTGGCAGAAGACATGAATAGACACTTTTTCAAAGAGGACATCCAGGTAGCCAACAGACACGTGAAAAGATGTTCAACATCACCCATCATCAGGGAAATATCAGTCCAAACCACAATGGGCTATAACATCACAGCTGTCAGAATGGCTAAAATTAACAACACAAGAAACACCAGGTGTCAGCGACGATGTAGAGAGTGGGGAACCCTCTTGCACTGTTGGTAGGAATACAAACTGTCGCAGCCCCTCTGGATAACAGCATGGAGGTTCCTCAAGAAACTAAAAATAGAACTACCCTACAGTCCAGCAATTGCACTATTAGGTATTTACCCAAAGGATACAAAAATATAGATTCAAAGGGGTACGTGCACCCTGATGTTTATAGCAGCATTATCAACAATAGCCAAACTATGGAGAGAACCCTAGTGTCTATTGACTGATAACATGGATAAAGAAGATACGGTGTATATATACAATGGGATGTTACTGAGCCGTCAAAAAGAATGAAATCTTGCCATTTGCAGCAACATGGATAGAACTTGAATGTGTTATGCTAACTGATAGAAGTCAGAGAAAGACAAATACCAGATGATCTCTCTCATATGTAGAATTTAAGAAACACAACACATGAACATATGGGAAGGTGGGGGCAAGGGGAGAAGAGAGGGAAACAAACCACAGGAGACTGTTAAATACGGAGAACAAACTGAGGGTTGATGGAGGGAGGAGGGTGGGGGGGGATGAGCTAGATGGGGGATGGGCATTAAGGAAGGCCCTTTGTTGGGATGAGCGCTGGGTGTTGTATGTACGTGATGAATCACTGGGTTCTACTCCTGAAACCAAGAGTGTATTGTGTGTTAACTAGAATTTAAATTTAAAAAAAAAAAAAAAAAGTCCCTGACTGTTACTGCCATTTTCTCCTATATTTGGGTGCTCCTGTCTCAAGTACATAGCCATTAGAATTGTGGTGTCCTCTTGTTGGATAGCTGCCTTTATCATTATATAACACCTTTCTCTTGTTACATTTATCTTGCACAGTCCATTTTGTCTGGTGTGAGTATTGCTTCCCCAGGTTTCTTTTGACTTGATTTCCAGTGCAGGGAATGTCTGTTTCCGTCTCCTTGCTTTCACTCTATGTGTGTCTTTAAACCTGAATGAGGCTCTTAAATGCAGCCTGTGGATGGGTCTCTTTTAAATTTTTTTTTTAATGTTTATTCATTTTTGAGAGACAGAGGCAGAGCATGAGCGAGGAAGGGGCAGAGAGAGAGGGAGACGCAGAATCCGAAGCAGGTTCCAAGCTGTCAGCACAGAGCCCGATGCGGGGCTCGAACTCACGAACTGTGAGATCATGACCTGCGCCGAAGTCGGGCGCTCAACCGACTGAGCCACCCAGGTGCCTCTGGGTCTCTTTTAATCCCTTTAATCCCTGTCTTGGAATTAGAGCATTTACATTTAACATAATTATTAATACATTTGCACTTATTGCCATTGTGTTGATTCCTGGTTTTGTAGTTCTTTGTTTCTTCTCTTGTTCTTCACTTGTGATGTGATAAAAATTTCTTCAGTGTTTGGATTTCTTTTTCTTTAGTTTTTGTGCACAGGCACACCTTGAAGATACAGTGGTTTCAGTTCCAGACCACCACAGTAAAGAGAGTTAAATGAATTTTTTGGTTTCCCAGTGCATTTAAAACTTAGGTTCACACTATAGCCTATTAAATGTGCAATAGCATTCCATCTAAAAAAGTACATATCTTAATTTTAAAAAGTTTATTGCTTACAAAATGCTCATCGTCACCTCAGCTTGAAGTGAATCCTAATATTTCTCCTGGTGGAAGGTCTTGCCTCTGTTGTTGGCGGCTGCTGACTGATCAGGGTGTGGTTGCTGAAGGCTGTGGATTTATTAAAATAAGAAGACAAATCTTGCCACATTGTGTGACCTTTTTTTCCCATGAACGATTCCTTCTGTGTCACGCGATGCCATTAGATAATATTTTACCCAGAGTAGAACTTCTTTCAAAACTGGAGTCCATCGTCTGAAACCATAACTGAAAGTCCATCTGCTTTATGAACTAAGTTCGTGTCCTATTCTGAATCCTGTGTTGTCATCTCAACAGTCTCCACAGCATCTCCACCAGGAGTAGATTCCATCTCAAGAAACCACTTCCTTTGCTCGTCCGTAAGAACCAGCTCTTCATCCGTGTACGTTTGATCAAGAGATTGTGGATGGATCCGGTCTGTCTTCAGGCTCCACTTCTGACTTGAGCCCTCTGGCTGTTTCCTCCACATCTGCAGCAACTTCCTCCACTTTGCTCTTGAACCCCCCACAGTCCTCCCTGAGGGCTGGAATCAACTGTTGTGAAGCCCTGCCCCCCCCCCCGTTTTTTTTTAACATTTATTTATATTTGAGAGAAAGAGACAGAGCGTGAGCAGGACAGGGGCAGAGAGAGGGGGAGACAAAGGATCGGAAGCAGGCTCCAGGCTTCTAGCTGTCAGCACAGAGTTGGACGCGAGGCTCGAACTCAGGAACCACGAGATCATGACCTGAGCCGAGGTCAGATGCTTAACTGACTGAGTCACTCTGGTGCCCCCAGCCCCACCGTGAAACCCTTTTTAATGTTGATGTTTTGACCACTTCCCATGAATCGCTCATGTTCTTAATGGCATCTCAAATGGGGAATCCTTTCCACAAGGTTTTTCATTGACTGTGCTCCCATCCATCAGAGGAATCACTGTCTGTGGCAGCTACAGCCTTAGGAAATATATTTCTTTCCTTTTTTAATTCCACCGTAGTTACGGTGTTTTACCGTAGTTTGGGGGTTTACCGGTGTTTACCGTAGTTACGGTGTTTTATTAGTTTCAGGTGTACAACATAGTGATTCAGCACGTCCACATATGACTCAGTGCGCAACATAAGCGTACTCTTGATCCCCTTCACATAATGAAAGGTATTGCTTAAATAACAACACTTGAACGTAGAAATTACTCCTTGGTGCATGGGTTGCAGGGTGGGTATAGTGTTGGCAGACATGAGAACATTGACCTCCTTGGACATGTGCATCACAGCTTTCGGATGACCAGATATCTTGTCAGTGAGCCCTGATTTTTTTTTTTTTTTTTTTTAAGATTCCATTTTTAAGTAGTCTTTATACCCAGCGTGGGGCTTGAACTCACAACCCCAAGTTCAAGAGTCACACGCCCTACCCACTGAGCCAGTCAGGTGCCCTAGCACTGATATTTTTAAAGGAAACTATTCTTCTGAGCACAAGCTCTCAACCTCGGGCTTAAAATAATACAGCGTGGCCTCTGGGCCAATAATTCACCAAAATGACCGACACAGAGGGAAAGAGGAGAGGCGCCCACTGCGTGTTCTCTGGCTTCCTAGAAAACGTGGCCATGTCCCTGTAGCCACATATCTGTGAACCCAGGGGACGCTGTGGACGCGGAGGGAACGGGCTCCGGTGAAAGGAGCGCCCCCTGCAGGTGCCGCCGTGGCCACACCGGAAGTGTCTGCAGAGACTCCCAGCATGCTCCTGGTACCGTGGCGAGCAGGCCGGTGAAGGGCAGGATTCGGCCGAGAACTAGGGCACGTGGCGAGCCGCCGGCTTCCCGAAGCGCGGGAAGGAACGTGACTGGGAAGGAAGGAAGCCACGCAGCGAGGTGCTGGGGCTCAGCGGGGGCGCCGGCCTGGCCGGGGACCCCGTGGGAGGGCCTGAGCTGCTGGGGCCCGGGCCCTGGGAGTACCCGCGCGGGCGGTGTGAAAAAAACAAAAACCTCTGGACTGTTAAAATACTAAAAATGAAAAGCTCGAGCGCTGCCGTAAAGAACAGTGCCGTCATCGGGCTTTGCTGTTCCAACCGGGGCCCGGGTGGGGTAGCCGGGGCGGCACCTGCAGAGTGGCCCCTGGGCCCCGGGCCCCCGCGCGGTCATCGCCGCCCTGGCCCTAGCGGGAGGGTCGGCCTGTCCTGGGAAGCCGGGCGCTGACCCGTCTCCGGCTAGGACATCCTGGGCGGGCCCTTCAGCGGGGGCCGTCTTGTCCACACTGAAAATCTGTCGTTTAGTGTAGCTCCCTCAAGTGGGCCATCCCAGTGAGTCGGCGGCCTCTCCACCGGGTGGCTGCGCTGGGGCGTCGTGGAGACGGCCTCTTTCCCGAGGCCTCACGCACCCACCTGGCCAGTCTTGAGCTCTGTGGCTTCCTCACAAGTGCCCTGGGTGACACTTTGGCGTAAGAGAGCGTCGTGGCTGGTCTGATCCTGTATTGGGACCTTTAGATCGTTGTCCATACTGGCAGTAAGGCCGCCTCACTCGCTCTCTTGCTCGTGTGCTCACCGGAGCCGCGCCTTCCACGTCTGTGTGGAACCTCTCTGCTCACAGCTCGCCGTTAGGCCGCAAGTGAGGCTTTCCTCACTAGGGCCAGTCACTTGCAGCGTTCGAGGCGAGTGGAGGCCTGAGACCCTTCTTTGCACTTGAGCGCTTAGCGGCTGGCACGAGCAAGAACATCCTGTCCCCTTGAGGTCGTTCCAGCCGGACTGAGAGTCAGTTGGACATGAGACGTGAGCAGAAGAGCGCATTTAATAACGTATGTATGAGGAACCCACACAAACATACAGACTCCAGCAACACACACAGTGAGGTGTGTCCGTCATCCTGAACCAAGGGGGTGGGGGTCTGAGTCTTGAAGGAATGAGTCCTCGGGAAGAAGGAGGCGTTTGCCGCGCCACTCACACGATGGGCCTTGCTAGGCTCCTCCCTGTCCTCCGTCCCTCATTCGTACTGGCGGCTGTCTGTGGTGACCGCTGGCTTCCTGGGGCAGGCCCGGCCCCTCCTGTAGGTTGTTTGAGGTTGTTGAGGGCTGGTGGGGGTGGAAGAGCCTCTGCTAAATCTGCTGGTTCCTGATGGCTTTTAGCTCAAAATGGTCTTCGTGCCGAAGTGGCCCCTCCCCCTGTGGTGCAGCCTGCCCTGGGCTCCTGCGAGGCTGTCGGTCTGCTTCCCATACCGTTGTGTCTCAGGGAAGAGGGAGAGACCAGAACGGCGGGTCAGGGCGGCGGTCAGAACACACACACAGGTGCGGTTTGTGGCGCCCCGAAAGAATTAAAATAGGAACGCCAAAGATGACTGGTCGCCATAACAAATGTAATAACGTAAAAGCAGGACACATTGCCACGATCGCCAAAATGTGGCACAGACACGAAGTGAGCAAATGGTGTGGGGGAAATGGTGCTCGTTCGATGCAGGATTGCCATAAACCTTGAATTTGTTTAAAAAAAAATAATAAAGCGGTTGTAAGGTACAATAAAGGGAAGCACGAGAAGAGGTCAGCCTGCATCCCTTACGGGTTTTGGGAGTTCATATAGAACACCGTGTATCTTAACAGTCTCTCCAGTTGGTGGTCCCTGAGGTCAGAACACATCCTAAAAGCACTACGGTTTTACTCTCCCCTCCACGTTTTATGTATTTGACATCATATTGTATGTCTTTTTATTTCATGTGCCTTCTAACTATTACAGATACGGTTTATTTTTACCCCTTTTGTTTTTTAACTTTCATGCCAGCTTTTTTTTTTTTTAAATATTTATTTATTTTTGAGAGACAGACAGAGCGTGAGTGGGGGAGGGGCGGAGAGAGGGGGACACAGACTCCGAAGCAGGCTCCAGGCTCCAAGCTGTCAGCACGGAGCCCGACGCAGGGCTCAAACCCACGGACCGTGAGACCATGACCTGAGCCGAAGTGGGACGCTTAACCGACTGAGCCACCCAGGCGACCCTCATGCCAGCTTTAGAAGTGGGTCATTCGCTGCCTTTATTATATGTGTGCTTTTGCCAGTGAGGTGTTTTTTCTTAATTTTCCTCTAGTTATGGCCTGTTCATTTCTCCTTTAAAAGGTCCCTTTAACAGAGGAACTCCTTTAAGTTTTCCTTGTATGGGAAACTCCTGATCTTTCCCTCAGTGCTAAGCGATAATATTGCTGGGTAGAGTGTTCTTGGTTGTAGGTTTTGTTCTTTTTACTTTTTTTTTTTTTATATTAGCCTTTTTTTAAAGCTACTTATTTTTGACAGAGAAAGAGAGAAAGAGCGCACAAGCAGGGGAGGGGCAGAGAGAGAGGGAGACAGAGATCCAGAGCAGGCTCTGCACTGAGAGTGGAGAGCCCTATGCGGGGCTCGAACTCACGAACTGCAAGATCATGGCCTGAGCCGAAGTCAGACACTAAACTACTGAGCCACCCAGATGCTCCTGTAGGTTTTTTTTTCTTAAGGCACTTTGAGTAGATGCCTCTCCCTTGTGACCTGAAAAGGTTGTGCTGAAAAATCAGCTTGTGGTCTTTGAAGGCTTCCCTTTTATGTGACTGGTTGCTTTACTGTTGCTACTTTGCAGCTCTTTCTGTCTTTGTGGACCTCTTTGGGTTTTTCTTGTTTGGGACTCTCTGTGTTTCCTGGGCCTGGACATCTCTGTCCTTCCCCAGGATAGAAAACATTATCCCTTCACATACCTTTTCAGCCCTTCCTCTCTTCTCCTCCTGGTTCCCCTGTAATGTGAATGTTAGTATGCTTCGTGTCATTCCAGATACCACGTCAACTTTCTGTATTTTAAAAATTCCTTTTTGTCGGGGCACCTGGGGGCTCAGTCGGTTAAGCGTCCTAAGCGTCCGCCTTCAGCTGAGGTCATGATCTCACGGCTCATGGGTTTGAGCTCCGCGTCAGGCTCTGTGCTGACAGCTCAGTGCCTGGAGCCTGCTTTCAATTGTGTTTCCCTCTCTCTCTGCCTCTCCCCCGCTTATTCTCTCTTTCTCTTTCTCCCTCTCAAAAATAAATAATAAACATTGAAAAAAATTTTTAATTCATTTTTGCTACAAATTAGATAAAATTCCTTTCTGCTGCTGAGCTTGGGTGATTCCCACCACCCAGTTTTCCAGATCTCGGATCATTTTTCTGCCTCCTCTGCTTTGCTGTTGATTCCTCTAGTGTATTTCTCGTTTCAATTATTGCAGTTTTTCTGATTGGTTCTTATACTTTCTAATTCTTTGAAGTTCTCCATATGTTCATCCATTCTCCTAATTTGGGGGATTACCTTTTGACTCTCACTTTGAACCCTTTCTCAAATTGTTCATCTGTTTCATTTAGTTATTTTTCTTGAGGCTTTGTCTCATTCTTTTGCTTAGAACGTATTCCTGTGTGTCCTAATTTTGCCTTTGCATTCATCTCTTCTCTTAGGTAGATCAGGTATGTCTCCTGATCTCGAGGGAGTGGCCTTCTACAGAAGGCATCCTGCAGGGGTCTGAGGCACAGTCTCCCCGGGCCACCACAACTGGGCACTCCAGGGATGTCCCCTGTGGGCCTCATGCACTGCCCCTCTTGTGGCTGAGTCATGACTGCTGCTGGTGAACTGGTGGGGCAGGACTCCCCCATCCCCCAGCTGGAGCTGCTTTGGAGGGGGGCGGGGGCTCGTCCTGTCTGAGGCCGCCCACTGAGTATGGCAGGGAGGTGCTTCGGAGGGGCCCCGGTCCCAGCTGAAGCTACACTCCAGGTGTGGTGTGGGTGCCTGCCAGGGTGGGCAGTTTGAGCAAGGGGGCTCTGCGGGAACACTGGGGTTACAGGAGTGACGCTCACACGGTGGGTGGGGAGTGTCGGAAGTGTTAGCAACTGGTGTTGGGTCAGCTAGGCAGAAGGAGAGCGAGAAAAGGTCCTCTGCTGGCCCTTCTGTTCCCGGAGAAACTCCCACGAAGATGCCCCTGCTTGGACTTGGTACGACTTGTCTTGCGGCCTGTGGAACATACAGTCAATGCTAGAACACGTTCCCCGTGCTCTTGAGAAGAATGTGTATTTTGTTGTCGGACTGATTTGCGTATGTCTCTTGGGTCCATCTGCTGTGGGACATTCAAACCTCCTGCTACCTTAGTAATTACTGTTTCTCCTTTTGCCCCTTAGTTTTTGCTTTACATATTCTGCAGCGTTTGGGTACATAAATAATTATAATCGTTGCTGCTTTTGAGACAGCAAGAGCAGAGGAGAGGCGCAGAAGGAGAGAGAGAGAATCCCACGCAGGCTCCATGCTCTCAGCAAGTAGCTCGACTTGGGGCTCGATCCCATGGCCTGAGCCGAAATCAAGAGTCAGGCGCTGAACCGACTGAGCCACCCAGGCACCCCAACAGTTGTGACATCTTTTTGAGGGATTGGCTCCTTTATGATTACATCATGGCCTTGTCTGTGTATTCTTGGCACTTTCAGTTCAAAGTGTATTTTTGTGTCCCCTAGTGTAGCTACTACGAATTCTTCTGTATACCATTGGCTTGAAATCTCTCCCATTTGTTCACTTTCAGTCGGCGTGTGTCTTCAGGGCTATAGTGAGTCTCTTGTAGGCGGCATGTCCTAGATCTTGTTTTTTTGTGTGTTTGTTTTTAATCTATTCGGCCATTCTATGTCTTCTGATTGGAGACTTTAATGCATTTATATCAAAAGTACTTGTTCGTAGGTAAGGATTTACTTTCGCGTTTTTGTTGATTTCTGGCTGTTTTGTAGATCCGTTGTTACTTTTTTCATATCCTGCTTTTCTGTGTTTGATGTTTTTTGGTGTTTGAATGCTTTGACTTCTTTATCATGTTCTTTTGTGTAATTAACTGTAGATTTTATCTCGTGGTTATTATGAAGCTTACATAAAATATTTTAAAATTTAACACCCTGTTTTAAGCTGATAACAACTTCAGTAGAATTGCTAAGGTTGACACTTCTACCTCTGGTCCCCCTTACACTTTAGATAATTAATGGTAGTTTATGGTTTTTTTATGTCGTGTAACTTGTAACACATCTTTGAACATATGGGTATTTTCTTATCGAACTTGTAGAGTTCTAAATGAATTCTGTACCACCGTTACCACAACAGTATCAGTGAGTTTTACACTACCTTTGTAAGTTTTTGTGATAACTTTTGTTTTTATTTTTTTAAAACGTTTATTTTTGAGAGAGAAAGAGAGGATGAGCAGGGGAGGGGCAGAGAGAAGGGAGACGGGGGATCCAAAGCAGGCTCTGCATGACAGCAGCAAGCCCAGTGTGGGGCTTGAACTCACAAACCACGAGATCATGACCTGAGCCCGTCAGACGCTCAACCGGCTGAGCCACCCAGGTGCCCCGACAGCTTTTTTCCCATCAGTATTTGAGTGTATCCTTCCCTTCCTTCCCTGCCTGGAATACTCTTGTTGAGAACCCTGCCTGTAACCTCATGGGCATTCCCTCATATCTGATTTTCTTTTCTCTTACTGCTTTAATGAAATCGTTTTTTGTTTTGTTTTGTTTTTTTTTTAAGGAAAAAAAAATCATTCTTTGTCTTAGACTTTGACAACTTAGTCATAGGGTGTCTCGGCACAGCCCTATTCGTGTTTGACCTTTCGGGGCTCCTTGTGGCCTCCTGAACCTGGACGTCTATCTGTCTCCTGGGGTTTGGGAAGTTGGAAGCTAGTAATTTGTTCCTTTAGTGTGACGCTCATTCAGTTGTTCGTGATTCTGCGTGTGTAAGCAAGCCGTTGTCTTCTTCTAGAGAGTCAGGTCTTCACCCGATGTGTCTGTTTGGGTTTGTGAACGCGGGCAGGTGGGCTTGCTCTTGGGGTCTGTGCAGTCGGCCGCAGAGAGATGGGCGGGACTGGTGGCTGGGTTCCCTGCCTGGGCGAGGCGGCATGGTGGGCACTGTGGCTGCCTGGACTTGGGTGGGGCTGGCCGTCCGGGCTGTCCACAGCGTCTGGGCCATCCACGCTGTCTGCACCGTCTACATTGTCGGGGCCATCCGTACCGTCTGGGCCAGCCGCACCAGCTCCTGAGCAGCCGGGGGCTGGGCTCTGAGCCAGTGTCTCTGCCGTGGGGGGCCGGGCGCTGCCCTGACCGTGTGGGGCCGCCAGCTTTTCTGCAGGTCCATTGACCCACCCGCCGTGCGCCGTGAGCAGCCCTGAGGACGGCCCGTGATGCGTGCCGTGTGCGGTTTTGTCTCCACGGCTGAGCGGGCTGCAGGGGGAACAGCGCTGGAAGGGGTTGCGAGGGCGCGTGAGCAGAACGAGCTCCGGGGCCCACAGGGCTCGTGTCTGGATTCGGGGTGACTCTCTGGCTGAAGCGGGCCACCGGCTCTGTCCTGCGGGCTGACCCCCGTGTGTGCTGCTCTTCAGACTCCAAGCGTTTTGCGGGCCTCCCTGGTGGGGCGGGGCGGGGCTGTGGCTCTGCTTTCCCACCGGGACAGGGCCGGGGCGAGCTTCCCGGCAGGCTGTCTGGGCAGGAAGGGGCCCGAGGCCGCACCCCACGGTTGACCGGCCTGGGCGGGGGCAGGCCGGGCTGCAGGGCCAGCAAGTGTCTTCATTTGAGGACCCGCAAAAGGCAGGGCTGCGGGGCACACGCTCCCTCGGCTCACCCCTGCCTGGGCGCTGCAGATGAGCGGGGTTGCTGGGCCGGCCGGCTGGGCCCTGCGAGGGGGACGTCTGTTTGCTAAGATCCCCGTTGGGCACAACCTGAGTGGGGGCTCCCGAAGAGGCACTGGCGGGATGGGGGAGCTGGATATGCGTCCCAGGTCCTCTCCCGCCTGGAGGGACCACAGGTACGGGGGCATCTGCCTGGTGCAGCGCTGGCCTGGGGGAGGGGCACTGCAATCACCCGTGGCCGCCTCCTACCTCCTGATGTGCTCTGTCTTCGGCCTCTGCCTCACGGTCTGGGACTCTGTCGCCGGTGTCTCGGGTGTGAGTAGTTGTTGAGCGTGTGAGTAGTGGTGGTTCTCGGGGTGGGGGGCACAGAAGCGTCCTGTGTCGCCGTCTGACGCCCTCATTCTCGAGGATTTCTTACCAAATGCCGACGTGCAGTCCCTGCTGTTGGAATTTTTCCTCATCAACATGTACTGCTACGTAGTTTAGGAAAAGGAGTCGTACAAGTATTTTTTAAGTAAAAGTGTGGATTTCTAATGTGTTTAAAATGTGGACCTTGTTGACCTACCTCCTTTTATTGATGAGAATCTCCTTTTTCACTGAGTAAAAGAACACGCGACTCCTGTGTACAAGGAATACGGATGGGCTCGTGATACAGCTGCCAGACGGGATCCTTGACCTTTCCACAGTCATACCCTGTGGTCATGAGAAACTCAGGAAGGACTGGCCAGTACCATGTGATGTGTGGTCTCCAGGGTCAGTGAGACCCCAGAATAAGGCACTACCTTTGCCAGACTGGAACAGCCCCTCCAGCGGGTGATGCAGGGCGGGGTGGAAACTGAAGAACACTGTGGAATCCGCACCCTCAACCCCCCGGGAAAGTAAACACTTACACCCTGCTACTTAGAGACAGATGGTATAGACTTAATCTGGACAGTGCCCATCAAGTGTCTTAACAGGCAAAATCCAAGGGACTCCTCAGGGTATCGTTCTGGGGAGACCACAAGATTTAGGAAAGATGTCGGCAGGAAACGTCACTTTGCCTTACTCGTAGGATTTATCTTTCCGTGTGTTAAGCCCTATCCTGATGCTCAGCTGTGTGATAGTCACTGTGTCAGCTCACGAGCACCCTGCAGCTCTTGCCTGAACCCTCAGACTGAACGAGGAGAAAGTGTTGAGTGGTGCTTGTTGGCAGTTAAATGGACGATTCTAGGCATTCGCTTTCCTTGGAAGTGTCGCCGTGTGATCCAGATTTGGCGTGACTTCGTCCTTTCCGTCCACAGAGCTCCTGTTTCAGGGTCGAACAGTCTGGAGTGATTCTGTACCCAGGACGCTGTGTAAGCGTCATCATGTTGGTGAGACTTGGCACCACACATACGGTCCGTGTGTCACTGTCTCTGCAAAGAGTGTAGCCTCCCTTCCTGCTGGGTCTCCCGGGGTTGCTGCTCCTAATCGAGGCTCCAGGTTAAACTTCTTAGACTAAGTGCTTCAGGCGCTAAATCCCTGTGAATTCAGGGAGTCTGGCCGCGTCCGAAACCTATGCCGGCTTACCACCAAAACGTGCTGTGTGTAAAATGTAAAACTTGTGCTTAGTGCAGTGCTCTGATGGCAGCAGTCGGCTTGGCTTAAGTATGGTGACATGTGGCAAACAAGACAGGAGTTTCTGTTTCTGTGTTCATTTTAGGAAATGTTTTTCTCAAGGCTGGAGTGGAAGATTCAGAGAGGGGTGCTGAAGACCATCTCCAAGAGAAAAGTCTAATTGTAGAAGCTTCCACTTGATTCTCCAGAACTTACCGTGTAACAGAACACTTTCTATAACTGTCCCGCAGGCACAAGCTGAAAAGTGCATTCTGGGGGTGCCCGGGCCGGTTAAGTGCCAGGTCTGGGGGTGACCAAGCTTCGGCTCAGGTCATGATCTCATGGTTCATGGGTTTGAGCCCCACATAGGGCTCTGTGCTGACAGCTCAGAACCTCTTTGTGGTTCTCTCTCATTTCTCTCTCTCTCTCTCTCTCCCCCTCCCCGCTCAGACCCTCTGTCAAAAATCAACATTTTAAAAAAGTGCATTCTTGTAGAAAGACAATTTTTGAAAAGGATAAACCATAAACACTATTATGAAGAACCAGAATAAAATCAAGAAGGAAGTGGCCTCACCTGAGTTATTACTACTTTAGGGCTGGAATGAACAGAAGATCTCTTACAGTGTGGCCACCAGTGTGTCTGTGTGGATTGTGTTCCATCTGGGGAGAGGGACAGGCTGGTCTGGTCACTTGTCTGTCCGCCGTCCCTCAGCCCCACAGGGGGAGCCGGTGGCCCCTGTCGCGGATGGTCGTGGATGGTGCTGGCCTCCGGTCCCTCCAGGACCCTCCATCGCCTCTGTGCTCACCCGTGAGCTGCGGCAAATGCGCTGTGTCCCCTGGAGTCGGTGAGTGGTCACGCCCGTGACCCGCGGGGTGTCGGGTCCTGCTCAGCAGGAGCGTCTCCAGGGAGTCAGTTACCCTGGAGAGGCTTCCCCGTGAGCTCTTCCTGCGGCTTCTCGCAGGTGCAGCTGTGTGCCTTCTCCAGTCTTCACAGATAGGACGTCTCGTCCTGTTCCTGTCCTCTCGGCGGGATGTTTCCTGAAAACTGATGCCCTCCCTGCCCCTCCCCTGCGGCAGCCACCCTGTCCCCTCGCTCCCGGGCCACGGGGGCCTGGGCCCGCCTGACGCTCGCCCTAGTCGGCAGAGGCCAGGGAACAGCAGCCGAAGTGTGTGCAGTGAGCACGGCCACACTGGACACCAGACGTTGTCCTGCCCCGCGCCGCCCACGGGCACGGTGACCAAGAAAGTGGGGGAGCGGACATGCCTACTCTGTCACCGGTGTCCCCAAGCGCAGGACGGTCCCAGAGGTGCACGCCATGCGCGCCCCGGAGAGCCGCCAAGGTCTCCAGGGACAAGTGTGCACCCAAGTTCACCGGGAAGAAGTGGGAACACACATCCTGCCCCGAGGAAGAGGGGGAGCGGGCAGCGAGCTGCACAGGGAGGGCAGGGAGCCATGTCATCGGTGGAGAGGATGGAAGGACGCCCCTGTGTTCCCAACGCAGCCCGGAGGCCTCAAGGGGACCAGGACACAACCTTTTCTGGGGCTCCTTCCCCTGCGCACGGGCTGGTGCGGCATCAGACCGCAGATGCACGGCCCCTGACACACACCTGCTGGTCCACAGTTGGCTACTCCCGTGGTAACAACCCGATGTCCTGGCCCATGCTGGAGCCACCTGACGCCGCGTGACGGACGGGGTGTCCCCAGACCGATAGAAGTTTTCTCCCCGTGTCCGTCTTCACGGGTGAAGGACGCCCATCGAGACATGGGGATCAAACGGCCTTTGACACACGATGCCGCAAGCTCATTGGGTCTCATTTCTCACGCTGCAGGAAATTGGCCCTCGCTGTTACACAGCAGTTTCGGAAGGGATCCCAGATCGTGGCGTGCATTATTGGTTGTGAACCTGCTGCTTTTTTCCATTTCTATGAAGTTAAAGACCATCTCGGTAACTTCCTGGAGACAGCTAAGACTCCTGAAGTCACCCCTTCAGGGAAAAAGTGGAAAGAACTTGATCCTAGGGAAACTTGCACCCAAGACGATGGCTTCACTTAGATGGGTTTTCCTGTTTGTAAAAAATCTGACTATTTGCCCTTTGTTAATGTGGTTCCCTGCAGAGCAGCTGACGGCAGGCGGGCAACCAACCAACTCAGCAGATCGGTGGGAATAGATTATAGCTGGTAGAAACTTCTGCCTTGGTGGGGGGGAGGGCATAAGTGTTAGTAGCCCTTAATTTAAGAATGGGGGAATGGGAAATAAAACAGGCATCTGATTTTAACCTGCAGGGGTTCTGTGAAAATTGACGGAGGCAAACTGTCAAGAGTGTAGCGATGCTTGGGAAACTCTTAGTTCACGAGTGCATTTTTACTTAACTTTTTAAATGTTTAACCATTTTTTGACAGAGAGAGCACAAGTGGGGGAGGGGCAGAGAGCTAGGGGGACGGAGGGTCCCAGGCAGGCTCTGTGCTGTCATTAGAGCCTGATGCAGAGCCCAGACTTGCCAACTGTGAGATCGTGACCTGAGCCAAAATCAGAGCTTCACCCCCAGGCGCCCCCACAATAGCATTTTTGAACTGTTGGCTCTGTTGACTGGTCCATTGGCCTTGCTTTTTCTTACCTTAGTTCAAAGCAGAAGAATTACGATGTGACCTGACACATCTGTGTGCCTCAGTTTCCCTCTACTTAATGGGGTTGTAGTGCGGATTACGTGGGTGACTGTTCGTGTAAGTGCTGGCTCTTGTTCTGGCGCACACACCGCGGTCGGGGGCCGGGGCAGCGGTGGGGGGGTGGGGGGGTGGGTCCGAGCTCTCAGAGGTCACTGCGGATCCTCAGACTCTGCCTCGGGAACCCGGCTGGTCTTGGATCCGAGCCACCTGACGGTTCTGCGGCCCCTGATAGGCCCATGACGTTCCCTCGCCGCGTCCTCCGTGCGCCGGGCAGGGTGCGAGATACGGCGGGAGCCTGGGACCTGATGCAGGCAGTGCCCTTACCCTGCTTGAAGTGTAAGTGAAAAGGCAGGAAAGAAACTGCCCTACCGAAAGGTGAGTGGGCGAAGTGCGGCCCCACAGGGAGCGCTCGGAACAGGAGAGGTGGCTTCCAGGTAGAGGGTCCGGAAGGAGGTCGCTCCTGAACTGGCGAGCGGATGTGCCCATCAGAGACACCTCCTGGGGGAAGAGGTGAGCACGGCAGTCAGGAGGAAGCGGGTCTGTGCCGCGGCCGCGTCTGTGTGCACGTCCCCTGTGGGGATGGAGGCCGTAACCATGGCAACCGCTGGGCTCTCAGGCCGGGCTTGGTACAGGTATCTCCCCTGTCCCCGAATTCCGCACGGTAACCGGGTGAGAGGAGGAGCGTGGCCCTGCTTTAGAGGCGGGGTACGCGGGTTGGAAAGTGTGTGGCCGTTTGAGCGCCGGAGGCGTTAATGCACGAGCCTGTGACGTCCGGCTGCCTCCGCAACGTGTCTCGAGTGCTCGATGGACAGAGGGTCAGACGCGTCACAATTGTCCTTGTTCCCACTGCTGTGTTTCCAACACGCAGGTTCTCTGCCACCTCGGGCGTTTGCCGAAGCCTGTTCTGAGACGTGCCTGCCCGTGAAGGTGAACGCGGGTCGGAGCAGAGCTGCCCGGTCAGGAGGGAGCCCCGCGAGCGGCCCCCTCGCCCTTTTCGGTATCACATCGGGGACCCGGGTGACCCAGTCAGCGTCGTTAGCGTGGGATTCAGGGTGCTGTGGGTCCCGGCTCCACTCCCTGGTGTCTCCCCGTCTGTGAGATGGCGGGAACAAATACTTAGGGAATACTTAATAAACCGCTCACTGTTTTTATAGTCACGTCCTCAGGGCTTCTGGATACACGGGGTCTTTGTTCGTGCCCTCGAGTGGTTCACGTGCCTGTTTCAGCCTCTGCCTTGTGCGGAGACCCGACCGTCAGCCTTGCCTTGGTGTCTGTCGGCCGCCTTCCCGGGGCCCACGCCTCTCTCGGTCTGTGGCTTTGAATCAGCAGTCGGCCAGAGAAGCACACAACAGAAACTTGTTAGCAGGGTCTAAAATTAAAACAGTTTTCTTTTATAGGGACTGAGAGTCTTTTTAATTTCAATTGATGCAAGTTTTTTTATTTTTCTTTTGTCACTATGGGCTTTGATAAACCCGTTCAAGTTAATGTGGGTGCGCTTACTCTTTCCAGCAGCGTAAAACACAGACCATCTAAAAGAGGATCTGCCCCCCCATCTTCCCCTCCCAGTAATTCCCTAGAAATATTACTGGTGTGAATGCACCAAATGGGTGTATACGTGCTGTTCTGCAGCTTGCTGGGAAACACTGATGTTTCTGCATCGGCACAGTGTTGCATCTGCTGTGTGACCGAGCCCCGGAACGCGGTGACGGGAGGCTCGTCTCCGGGCTCCGTAGGTCAGGAGCTGGGCACTAGCACAGCCGGTGCTGACGAGTTAGCTTCAGGAGGCTGGGGGCCGGGCTCAAGGGCCCACTTCCCAGGTGACTCCTCCGCTGGCCTCCAGGCCTCCGTTTCTCCTGGTGTAGCGCCAGCGCCCTCACAAGAGGGTGCCTGCTTCCCCTGAAGCCAGCAGTCCCAGCGGTCACTAAATCCTGGAGCACCAGGCAGGAGCTGTCCTTCCTAAGACCTGGCCTGAGAAGTCACAGAGCGCCGCTCACTCTGCCCTCTGCTTGCTTAGAAGGAGGTCAGTGTCAGGCCTCCATCGGGGGAGGATGGGGTAGGGTTCACCTTGCAAAGGGATCAGAGAACCCACGGATGTGCATTAATCACATCAGTGTGTGTGGCTCCGTCCCCTCCTTGGTTACGTTTCACGGAACGGACGCGCTGTGATTTTCTTAGCCCTTCCCTCATCGGTGCGTATCGTCTTGTAACAAGTGCTGCGCACACACACCCCTTTCCCCCGTGCGCCTTTCCTGGACGTGGGATGTCGGTCGGTGCTGGCTTCCGCGCGAAGGCCCAGGAGGATGGATCTCCTAACGCTCAAGGGCCGGAACGCGTACGAACACATCTCACCTGTGAGCCTTGGAGAGAGCCGTTACATGTCATCACAGCATGGAAGCAGCATCGTGAAACGGCTCTCACGATAACATAGTTAAATGTTGTGAGAAGGGAGGTGGAGGGGCAGATGGCGGCGTGACGAAATTGATGAACATAACGTTAAATACAGAAAACAAGAACGGAAAACACCTCCTGTGCCGAGTTACTCGCATAGAATTTGAGCGTGCGATACTACTGTATCACTTAGAAGTAAGATTACAAAGAAATCTGGGGTAAATTCAGGATTGTGCTTACTCTGGGGACCACAGCTTCCAGGAGTTTCTTAATCAGCAAATTTTTATTAATCAGGATAGTGAGAACACAGTGGTCATATAATTCTTTGTACCTTTTTGTACGTCTTTCAGTTTTAGTTACTTAGCTTTTTTTTTTTTTTTTTTGGCTTAAAAAAATTAAGAGTGTTTCAATATTTAAATTTTTAAAAATCTATGATCTTTTTTTTTTTTTTTAGATGTATTTATTTTGAGATAGAACAACTAGGGGGGAGGGACAAAGAGAAAGGGGAGAGAGTGAATTCCAATCAGGCTCCGAGCTGTTAGCACAGAACCTGACACGGGGCTCGAACCCATGAACCTGAGATCATGACCTGAGCCAAAGTGAAGAGTTGGCCACTTAACCAGCTGAGCCCCCCAGGCACTCCAGCGATCCTCTTATTTTAGCTACAACTTTTGGTGTTAACTACCAATATTTGTTTTGTTTTGAGAGAGAAACAGAGACAGTGCAAGCAGGAAAGGGGCAGAGAGAGAGGGAGACACAGAATCCAAAACAGGCCCCAGGCTCCCAGCAGCCAGCACCGAGCCTAACACGGGGCCCAAACCCACAAACTCTGAGATCACGACCTGAGCCAAAGTTGGACGCTAAACCCACTGAGCCACCCAGGCACCCCCAAGTATTTGTTCATTGATAGTGGTTTAGTGCAGTGAAGGTGGTGAGTGATAAAACAACCTTCATCGGGAGACAGCAAGCAAACACGTGAAAAGGTCACCAGGCTTGGAGTCTGGTGACGGGGTGAGATTTGCTCACCGCCTCCTGCAGTGACGTGGGGCATTTCTCTGGCGTTGGGGTCCGCGTTCTCGCCTGTGGGTTGCAGGGGACAGCCCTGACTTTGAGAGGCACCTATGCACAGCGACTGGCGTGGGCTCCCACGGGCACCTGCCCCCCTGGTTCCGATACCGCTCCCAGCACTTAAATGGATACGGATCTTTCGTAACTGCAAAGTGGACGTTTTTCTTTAGTCTTGCAAGAAAAAAACGCTCAGTATCAAATACCTTCTAACGCCTTCATTCAGTGAAATACTGTTTACTAACGGATACTGGGCTATATGGTTGTCATCTCTGAAGATTTCTTTTTGCTGACATTTGAACAGATAGTTTTTTTGCTGAGCGACCATCTCTCTGTGGTGACGCTCCGAGCGAGTGTCTTTGGTGGCGCTCTGAGCTCTTTAATGACCGAATTCTCCTGTGGTAGCTGCTCATCACACTTGCTTCTTGTCCGTGTTTAGACCAACAATCTTCGTGACTGAACGACAGCACCACCTGCACAGGCTTTTGACATTGCAAATAACAGCCCTAATCGGACACCTAATCATGGTGTTGCAGAACAGTCGGGACGTGTTTCCTCACACGTTTTAGCCCTGCTGGGACAACGAGACAATACAAGGGCGTGAGCGTTTGGGACTGTCGTGTGTGTATTTCTCAACGGAGACGCGCTGGTGTGTGTCCCGCGTGTAGGCTTGTAGGACATGTGGGAGAGCAGGACTGTTTGGTACACACCCAGCTCGGGTTTATTAGACACACAGAGCAGTTCCGAGAGAGCTGTTGTCTCTGTCTAGAATCTGGTGACTGGCACCTTCTCAGCCAGCTGCTTGTTGAAGGCAGCAGTGAGGTGACGACACAGTCACTGTCCCTGAACGAAGCTTCGCCACTTGCTTGTACTACTTTTCGTGACTAGCGGCCAAACACGGTGCCTGAGAACGGGGTCTTGAGTCGCCTGCCCAAGTTCGAACCCTGGCTTCTCTTACTAGTTAGAGCTCACGTTGAACCCCTGCCTGCCTCAGTTGTACCTGCAAAGTGGGGATGACCATAGGATCTGCCTCCAGGGGTGGTTATGAAAATTGCTAGTGTTTATGGAATATTTTGAACGGGGTCTAGCTTGCAGTGAATACCGTTTACTTATCCAGTATGTGTGTGAGGGGTGGACAGATCTCTGTAGAGCCTGTCCACTGAGCTCATTCCCGGTCGGGTCCATCCCGACCATCCCCCATGGTAGTAAAGGCCATGTCCTTCCGGCCGTGTGAGTCGCACAGGGTAATAACAGTAAGGAGGACTAACACTTATTGGCAAATGGTACTTGCTTCCCTCGGACCAGACCAGAGCCACGGAGCAAGGGGCCTCAGTGCAGCTCCCAAGAGTCCCTGTCAGGGCAGAGAGCAGGCAGGACAGGGTGGGGAGGGGTTTGCAGGGACACACAGGTGCTAAGCCAGTGTCTTTGTGCACATTTATGTATGGTGCATGTGTAACACGTATTCGTGCGCCTATTTCTACACCCAAATTATCCTTTTCCATTCTCTTCCAATACGTTTTCTAAGTTACTACAGAGAACAGTGTAGTTTTGGCATTTAATTGGGAGGAAAGATAGAAATGATCAAAGCCACCTAAAATGTACTTCCAGCATCACTCTTTCTGGACTTAAAACAAGGGAGAAACCATTGATGTTCTAGCTAATCCAGAAAAGCTACTCCAGGCCCAGGAGGAGCAGACAGAGCCAATGGCGGAGGTGAGAACCCTACTTCTAAAGTGGGAGTACCAGCAAAGCGGCCCCGTCTTTATACCAAATGCTTCTACTCTGTGCCGCTAACTTCTGTTCGTAAATAAGTGGAATTCTGTTTTTGGATGAACAGCTCTACCCCTGAATCTGTCCCCTCCTCTACTAATGGAGCCCCGTCGAACCCCTCTGCTCACGTGCGGGGATGGAATGGACAGAAAGGGGAGGTGAGCGGCCACTCTCTGGGGACTGGACACAACGGTCGTCGGGGGAGGGGGAGGTGGGTCGAGGCTGCGATGGTGGATGGCAGTGTCCAGTCGTGTGGGTGGGTGACTGGACTGTGTCCAGCCCCAGCCCCACCCCAGCCTCCGACTGGGGGCTGTCTAGCTTACACCCTTGGATTAATCCCGCGCCCATGCGCACGAGGGGTGGGGTCTCCTGGTTTCACGCTAAGCTGCTGGCAGCCAGTAAGTGGTTGTTGGCGACGTGAGGAAGCACGCTCTTCCTCCGTTGCAGGCCTTCCGGAAGACGTCTAGTGCCCAGCGTGGGCGGTGGCTCCGTCGGCCTGACCGCTGTGCGCTGCGTTCAGGGAGAGTCTGTGGATGCCGTGTCGCCTCCGACAGCCAGGAGGATGTCGTTCCGCCAGACTGACGAAGCGAGATCGCCTTTCTCGGAACCCTGTGGTGGGCACAGTTGCAGATGATCCCCGGGGCCGCTCACACCGTGTAATTCCTTCTCTTCGGGGACGGTGAGCCCTCATTCCCGTGGAAAAAAGGATCTTGCAGATGCGATTAGAGTTACCAATCCGTTGACCTTTCGGCCCCTGGTCAGGTGGGCCTGACCTAAAGCCAGCAGGTGTCTGTGGCCGGCGGCAGGGGGGTGGAGAGATGGCAGGCGCGTGGCGGACATGCTGATGCTGGCTTTGAAGGCAGAGGGGCTGCAGGAACGAGGGCGGCCCCTGGAGCGGAGAGGGGGCTCGGAGCCACAGGCTCGGGGACCTGGCTTCCTCCAGCAGCCTGCGGAGAAGAGCTCGGCTCGGAAACCTGGCTGAGCCCTTCCGCTGGAACTTGCTGGAACATCCACAGCCAGGGGCTAATCCAGGGTGGTGTGGACGCTTCTGAACACGTGGATGTGTTCACCCGGCAGCGCAGGACGGTCGTGTCTGGGTCCCAGGCTCTTTCATGAGGCGCTGGATGTCAAACCTCGTCTTCGTAGGGAACTCCTGTGTGTCCCTCTCACAACTGCGGAGGCGGGCGCGGCTGCCTTGTCGTCTTGGTGGGCGTGGCTGGTCTTGGATCGCTGTGCACCCCGGCTTTTAAAAGAGCAACACTTCTCTAAATGATAGACCTTTACTTTCACGAAGTAGAGTCCATCTAAAGTGTGTGCCCGTGTCGGGGCGCCTGCGTGGCTCAGTCAAGAATCCGCCTTCGGCTCAGGTCATGATCTCACGGTTTGTGAGTTCGAGCCCCACATCGGACTCTGTGCTGACAGCTCAGCCTGGAGCCTGATTCAAAGCCCGTGTCTCTCTGTCCGCCCCTCCGCCCCAAAATAAACAAACATTTAAAAAGATGGCGATAAAACGTGGGCCCGTTTCTTAGAGGCCTTTCCCACGAAGGTTTTCCCCCACGAGGAGACAGACCTCAAGCACTGTTCCTCCTCGACCGTGGTCGTCACCCGTGGCGGGAACCGTGCGGACCGCTGGCAGATCGTATGACGTTGGCGAGGAGGGACGCTCCGGGCTGAACCACCCAAGGTGCCGGCTTAGTCTCCGCACTACCGCGGGGGGCAGACTCGGAGGCCGTCTCCTGGCTCCGACCAGAGCGTGCCGTTGAGGGAAACAGGCCCGCCTCTTGCCCCGTCCCCTCCTCTGGTCTCCGTTTAACTTGTTTCTTCCTCATCTGGGCTCGTGGGAGGAACTGGAGGCGCCCTTCCTGTTACGGTAAGCAGGTGAGGGCGGCTTGTGGGCGGCCGGCGTCCTTTTGTCCTTCCACGGCGGTTCTGCCCCGGTGAGCACCTGCCTGTGAGCCGTCGTGAGAGCAGAGCCGTCGCTTCTGCGTGCGCCCCGTGTACGAGCTGATGTGCCCGCGTCTCCCGGGCTCCTCCCCGGGCAGGTGGGCCCGGGGACCCCCGGCCGGACGTACAGCCCCTGCCGCGCGCGAAGTCTCCACGTCGAGGGGCCCAGACGTACACCGTGCGAGCAGCTCGTCCCGGGGGGGTTCTGGGGTTCCGCTCCCGTAAGCCGTGTGCGCCTGGTGCCTGAGGGACAGCGTGGTGACCCTGAACTCCTCTGTTAGTCTTTACAGACTAACACTCAACGGACCGCCAGGGTTTCTGTCACGAAGAGCCACGTGGCCTCTCTCCCAGCCCCGCTCCGCCCCCACATGGCAGCAGCGTGGACCGCATGTAAACAAGTGGCCACGTTCCAAAAAAACTTGACTCACGAAGGCCCGCGAGTCGGGCCTTGCCCATCCTCGCGCCTGGGGTCTTTGACCGGGAATTCAAGTTGTCTAAATCGCGGCGAGCGTCTAAATCGCGGCGAGCGTCAGGGCGCCACGTCGGGGAGCGCTAGGTTGGGGGGGGGGGGGGGCTGCAGCCACTCCTCCCGAGCCCTCGTCGCCCAGCCCCTCGTTCCAGGCGTCGTCACTGCCTCGCGTAGCTCAGGTCCCTGCGGTGGGTCCTGGCCTCCGCTCCTCCTGGCCTGTGTGTGTCCCCCCCCCCCCCCCCGGTCCCCCCGCAAGCTGGAAGGGGGGGCGCGGGAAGAGCTCGTCGTGGAGGCACGTGTGCTACCGCCAGGGAGTCCTCGTGAGTTCACGCGCACCGCTGTCTTCTCAGGCCGCCCCGCACGCGGGTGACCCTGTGCCGCATCGCCCCCGGCGGCACCCCTCCTCGCCACGCTCCTCCTGCCTTTGCGCTTGAGCTTCCTTCCGTCCTCACCGCGTCCGTCCTCTGTGGCATGAGTGCCCGTGCCACACTTGAACGCTAGGCCATGCACGCCCCCTGTGCCACAGCAGCTCGGATGCCCTTGGAGTGCTTGCTCCTCACATCATTGGTAACAGCGCGTCGTCTGCAAACGGGCAGCAAGTGTGTGTATTTACTCCAGGATAAGTTATGCCAGATTTGTAGACTCAAATAATTGGTGGGTTTAAGTGAATTCGGCCTCACCCAGCACTTTGCTCATCCGTGTTTAGGGCTCGCCATGCAGGGCTGATCTGTCGCCGCTTTCCTCCCCCTAGACGGGTACTTGAGGGCTGGGAGGTGTACTCAGTACCGTATCTCAGAGCCTGGCACACAGGGTGCTCGATGCTGAGTGAATCCGGGGGTGGTTCGAATCATGTAGCAATGAATGGATGATCAGTGGGTTTCTTAGCGAGATGTATACTTTAAATTTTAAGAACGGTGAGTGTGAACGCTGAAGAAGTCCCAGAACGCACGAACTTAGAATGGAACCCGTACGTGGGAGAGCCACCTCGAGATGCCGGTTTCAGCAGAGCTGGGGCCAAGCTGGGTGCTCCTGGGTTCGTTCTCCGTGTGCACGAGCTGTCCCTTGAAGGGAGCCTCTGAAAGTAGAGTTTGGGGCCACTGGGTGGCTCAGTCGGTTAAGCGTCCAACTTCGGCTCAGGTCATGATCTCATGGTTTGTGAGCTCGAGCCCCACGTCGGGCTCTGTGCTGACAGCTCAGAGCCTGGAGCCTGCTTCGGATTCTGTGTCTCCCTCTCTCTCTGCCTCTCCCCTGCTTACGCCCTGACTCTCTCTGTCTTTCAATAATAAATAAACGTTAAAAAAAATTAAAAAAAAAAAAAAGTAGACTTTGGACTCTGGCCTTCAGGAGTTCTTACTTTTCCTCCTGGGGAAACCTCTGTCTGCGTCCCAGGAAGGGGTGGTGTGTGTTTGCCGGGCTGACCATGTCAGAAGTCTGTGCGAACCTAGATTCCTTTCTGGTAGATGGATTTAAGCTGCACATTCCTCTCTCTCTCTCTCTCTCTCTCTCTCTCTCTCTCTCTTTTTTTTTTTTTTTTTTTAGTTTTTTTTTAATGTTTTTATTTTTTGAGACGGAGACAGAGCATGACCAGGGGAGGGGCAGAGAGAGAGGGAGACACAGAATCGGAAGGATGCTCCAGGCTGTGAGCTGTCACCACAGAGCCCGACGCAGGGCTCAAACTACCAGACTGTGAGATCATGACCTGAACCGAGGTCAGACGCTCAACTGACTGAGCCACCCAAGGCGCACCTCTCTCTCTTTTTAAATGTTTATTTGTTTTGAGAGAGAGACAGCGTGAGCAGGGGAGGGGCAGAGAGAGAGAAAATCCCAGGCAGGCTCCACACTCAGTAAAAAGCCCAGCATGGAGCTCGAACCCACAAACCACGAGATCATGACCTGAACCGAAGTCGAGAGCCGAACGCTTAACCAGCTGAGCCACCCGGGCACCCTGTGAAATGTCCTTTCTTAAAACGTTTCTGGTTATGACTTTTGTCTTAAACACTATTGCATATGATTATTTATAGTTTCAGCACTGTTTTTTGAGTATAATCGGTGAACATTTAATTACAGATATACAATATATAATGACTCGATATTTGCATGGCGAAATGATCGCAGTGAGTCTGGTTAACCTTTGCCACCGTACATAGTTAGAAGTTGGCATCATAAGAAGAAGCTTTCTTAAGACGTACTCTTAGCATGTTTCAAGTATGCAATTTGGTGTTATTAAGTACGGTCACCCTGCTGTGCCTCACATTCCCTTGACTGACTGACTTTATAACTGGAAGTTTGTACCTTTGACCCTCTAGATTCATTTTGCTCCCCTTCCCTCCCCAACCCCAGCCCACCTCTTAGAACCACCAATGTATCCCAAATGGCAAGGTTTTTTTTTTATCACTGAATAGTATTCCATCGTATACGTACACCACGTCATATTTATCTTTTTACTTGTCAACCGACACTTAGGTTGTCTCCATATCCTGACTATTGTAGGTAATGCTGCAATAAATATGGGAGTGTATATACATTTTTACATTAGCGTTTTTGTTATTTTAGGGTAATCAGAAATGGAATTTCTGGATCATAGAGTATTTCTATTTTTATTTTTTTATGTTTGTTGATTTTTGAGAGAGAGGGAGAGGGAGAGAGGACCCGAAGCGGGCTCTGCGCGCTCAGCAGAGAACCTGATGTGGGGCTCGAACTCGTGAACCGTGAGATCGTGACCTGAGCCAAAGTCGGATGCTCAACTGACTGAGCCACCCAGGCGCCCCTGGTATTTCTATTTTTAATATTTTGAGGAACCTCCATATTGTTTTCCAGAACAACTACACCAGTTTGCATTCCCACGAATGCTTTAAGACGGTTCCCCTTCAGCCACATCCTTGCTAACACCTGTTGTTTCTTATGTTGTTAATGTGAGCCATTCTGACAGGGGTGAGGGGGTATCTCATTTTGGTTTTGATTTGTATTTCCCTGACGATGAGTGACGTTGAGCATTTTTTTTCATGTCTGGTGGCCATCTTCATGTCTGTGGAAAAATTACTCTTCAGATCCTCTGTTTTTTTTTAATTGGATTGTTTTTCTTTTGCTGTTGAGTTGAATGACTTCTTTATGTATTTTGAATATTAACCCCTTATGCAATGATTTGCAAATATCTTCTCTCATTCCATAGGTTGCCTTTTCATTTTATTGACGGTTTGCTTTGCTGTGCAGAACCTTTTTAGTTCAGTGTCCCATTTGTTTATTTTTGCTTTTTTGTTGCCTTTGCTTTTGGTATCTGATCAAAAAAAAAAACAATAGCTATGGGTGACGCCAAGGAGTGTACTGCCTATGTTTTCTGCTAGGAGTTTGTGGCTTAAGTCTTAACATTTAAGTCCTTAATCCATTTCACGTTAATTTGTATGTGTGGTGTAAGCTAGTGTTTCCGCTCACCCAGCGTCATTTGGGGAAGACGCTGTTTTCCCCATGGTATATTTTTTTTTATCTTTTGTTAGAAATTGACCACAGGTGTATGGGTTTATTGGGGCTCTTCTGTTCTCTTGATCTAGATGTCTGTTTTTATGCCAATACACGCTGCCTGGATCAGTACACATTTGTAATACAGTTTGAAATTGATGTCTCCAGCTTTGTTCTTTTTTATCAAGATTACTTGGGCTACTTGAGGTCTTTTGTTGATTCCATACAAACTTACGGATTTCCTCTTTGTGTGAAACATGGCATTGGAATTTTGATTGGGACTGCGTTGGGTTATAGACAGCTTTGGGCAGAATGGATTTTTTAGCGATAGTAATTCTTCCAGTACATGTGCATGGAATAGTTTCCCATTTATTGGCGTCACCTTCAGTTTCTTTTATCAGTGTTTTACAGTTTACTGTCATTTACCTTCCCGGTTACATTTATTCCCGGGTATTTTTTTTTCTTGATGCAGTTGTAACTACAATTGTTTTTTTAACTTGCCTTTTTGCAGGTTCTTGGTCAGTGTTTAGAAATGCTGCCGATTTTGCATAGCGATGTCTGTATCCTGCAACTTAACTGAATTTGTTTATTAGTTCCAACACTTGTTTTGGTAGTGTCTTTAGGGTTTTCTGTATGTAATATGCCATCTGTAGATGGCGACAGTTTTACTTTTTCTTTGCCAATTTGCCTTTTATTTTTCTGCCTAATGGCTCTGGCTAGTACTTCTGATACTCCGCTGAATAAAAGTGGCAAGAGGGGCATCCTTGTCTTGTTCCTGAGCTTATAGAAGTTTTCATTGAGTATGAAGTTTGCTCTGGGTTTGTTACATATGGCCTTTATTGTGTGAGTTATGTTCCCTCTATACCCACTTTTTTGAGAGTTTTTATCATTAACAGATGTTGTATTTTATCAAGTACATTTTCTGCATTTGTTGAGATGATCATAAGATTTCTAACCTTTGTTTTGTTCATGTGGTGTATAATTGATTCAGAGATGCTGAAGCATCCTTTGCATCCTTGGAAAAAAATCCCACTTGATCATGGTGTAGGATCCTTTTAATATATTGATGAATATGGGTCGCTAATACTTTGTTGGAGATTTTTGCATTTATTTTCATCAGAGATAATGGTATTACATTTCTTTGCTTGTGGCATCCTGATCTGGTTTGGGGATCTGGGTAATGCCGGCCTGGTAAAATGTGTTGAGAAGTATTCCCTTCTCTTATATTTCCGAAAGTGAGAAGGAGTGTTGTTATTTCTTTGAATGTTGAGCAGAACTCAGCCTGTGAAGCCGTCTGGCCCTGGACTGTGGTTTGTTGGGAGGTTTTCTTTACTGATTCGATCTCCTTAGTAGTGATAGGTCTGATCTGGTCTGTTCGGATTCTCTTCTCTTCTCATGCTTTCGTCTTAGAAAGTTGTGTGTTTTTAGGAATTTATCCGTTTATTGTAGGTTGACCGATTTTTTTGGCAGATAATTGCTCCTGGCAGTCTCTTACAGTTCTTGCTGATTTTGTGGTATCCATGTATCTCTTTGATTTCTGATTTTATTTCAGTCCTTTCTGTCTAGGTGATTGTAGCTAAAAGTTTGTTAATTGTTTTCATCCTTTCAAAGAATCAGTTCTTTGTTTCACTGGGCTTTTCATTCTCTTCCATTTTTATTTCCGCTGTAATCTTTGTTGCTTCCTTTCTTCACCTAACCTTGGCCTTTGTTCTTTCTCTGGTTCCTTGAGCTATAACGGTAGGTTGTTGCTTTTGGAACTTTGTCTCTCGAGTAGACGTTCATCTCTGTAAATTTTCCTCGTAGAGCCGTTGTTGCTGTATCCCATTCGTTTTGGTGTGTCGTACTTGCATTTTCATTTGTCTTCAGGTATACTTTGATTTCCCTTTTGATTTCTTCTTTGAAGCATTGTTAAGTAGCATGTCGCTTAAACTTCACGTATTCGTTGGGGCGCCTGGGTGGCTCAGTCGGTTGAGCGTCTGACTTTGGCTCAGGTCATGATCTTGCAGTCCATGAGTTCGGGCCCCGCGTCGGGCTCTGTGCTGACTGCTCGGAGCCTGGAGCCTGTTTCAGATTCTGTGTCTCCCTCTCTCTCTGCCCCTCCCCCTTTCATGCTCTGTCTCTCTCTGTCTCAAAAATAAATAAACGTTAAAAAAAAAAAAAAATTTAAACTTCACGTATTCGTGAATTTTCAAGTTTTCTCCTAATTGATTTCTAGTTGCATACTGTTATGGCTGGAATATATGCTTGGTATGTTTTTTTGTTTTTGTTTTTGTTTTTGTTTTTTAATAAGACTTGTTTTGTGGCCTAACATAGTATCTATTCTGGGGAATGTCCCACGTGCACTTGAGAAGAATGTGTCTATCTGTGAAGTCCACCTGGTCTAACATTGTTTAAGGTCAATATTTTTCTTATTTCCCTGCCTAGTTGATCTGTCTTAATGAAAATAGGGTTGCTATTATTGGTTTTCTTTCTCCCTTTTGGTCTATTAATGGCCGCTTTATACATTTCACTTCTCTATGTTGGGTACAGTAAATACACACAAATATCTTATTCTCTTGTTGAATTGACATCTTTATTCAGTGCCCTTTTTTGTCTTATTACATTGTTTGTTTTAAAGTCCATTTTGGGGGCACCCGAGTGGCTTAGTGTGTAGGGCACGTGACTCTTAATCTCAGAGTTGTAAGTTCAAGCCCCACATTGGATATGGAGGCTACTTAAAATTAAAAAAAATAATAATAAAGTCTGTTTTATCTGATTTAAGTGTGGTTACCCCAGCTTTCTTCTAGTTTCCATTTGCACGGAGTACCTTTTCCCATCCCTTCACTTTCAGTCCTTGTCTTTGGGTGAGCTCCACTCAGAGACACGAAGTGAAAAGGCACCAGTGTCCCATTTAAAACTAAATGTGATTGTAGAGTCTCCATGTGTATTTTCCACTGCACTTTAAGTGTGTATTTGATGCCCTGATGAAAACACACGGTCACCCTCAACCTTGAAATTGTTAGGTTAAAGGGAAAACATGGCACCTAGCTATACCCTTGGACCCAAGGCTGCAGGAGTGAGGGAAGTGGCTTGAGCAGAGCCGTAAGGAGACAGCCAAGTAAATCCAGACGGTGGACGCGGTGTCCCTGTTGTCAGTGGTCCTGGACACTGGTCTGGTTTCACATTATTGTCCTGGGTAATTGTCTCGATGAACTGAAGAACCCCGGCACCCTCTTTGATATGATGATGTTCAGATGGCGTTGGTGGTGACCCTGGGGACAGGGGATGTGACGGTGCAGCTCGGTGCAGGAAATACATACAGCTCCTGAAGCTCATGCTCAAAAAAGGGTAAAAATTGGTGCAACTGGGGGAGGGGGGCTCAGTCAAGCATCTGAGTCTTGATTTCGGCTCAGGTCATGATCTCGTTGTGAGTTCAAGCCCCGCGTGGAACTTTGTGTTGTCAGCGAGGAGCCTGCTTGGGATTCTCTGTCTTCCTCTCCCTCTGCCCCTCCCTCTCCTGGTCTCTCTCTCTCTCTCTCAAAATGAAAGTAAAAGGAATAATGACTCACTGATGTTCCCTCTGTCACAGGCACTGTGATACTTGCTCAACCTAAATTATCTCTGTTGCCTCTCGTAGACCCTTGTGTGGCACCGTGTTTTCTAGAGGCAAGAGGGTGAATCTCCTTTTATGAGATCCCTCCCAGTGACCTCATTGTGACTCGATCCCACGTAAGGATCCTGTGTGCCAGTGTGTGGGACATCCCGCGGTCCTGGGGCGAGGGTGTCCCTTTGAGTTGGGCCCGCCCCACGGAGCAGCAGCTGGCATGGGTCGAACACGCCCTTCCCCCACAGCTGTGTCCACTGAGCGCTGACCTGGACCTCGGGTGCCTCTGCCTTCCAGAATAATCCTAAGATGATGAAGCCGTGGTCATCCGAACCTAGGGCTTAACCCTCTCTGCCAGGCTGGGCCACGGCAGCATCGGGGCTGGCGGTGGGGAGGGGACATCGACGGCTGCTGTGCTCTCGTCGTCCTCACATCGCAGGACTGGACGCTGGTGGGCTAGGAGGCCGGACGCCTGCTTCGGGCCGAGGTGGACTCCTGGGCCTCCCCCGGCTGGGGCCCGACTCCTCCTGACTCGGACTCCACACACCCGTGGCCCGGGTCCTGTGTCCTCCCCGCCGGTCACCCTCCTCCCTCTGCGGAGTGTTGCCACAAGGCAGTCACGTGGGGCAGGTGCAGCCGGGTGGGGGGTGGGGGGGAGCGAGCTGTGTACACTGTGCAGGGCCTGGGGGCTGCGTGGGGCAGGGGTGGGGGCCAGACCGGGGTCGTGGGAAATACCGCCTTTGCCGTCGGTGTGAACAGTCTACACCCAGCTCCGCTTTCTAAGCTTCACCGCCGGGACCGGGCCCTCGTCAGGCCAGAGTCACTCAGTCTGTGTGTCCCCACAAGTCCAGGGGCTGCTCCCCCGAAGGCTCTCCTGCTTGGTCTGAAGCTGGGGTAGCGTTCTCGTCTGCTCCTTCCTGAGCAGAGGGGCGAGCGGACGGACACACGCACCCTCCAGTGACGACCGTTTGTGCCTCGACAGCGTCTCGTTTCGGCACTTTTAGTGAGACCCGGTCGCGGCTGTGCGCCAGCAGCTGTGCGTTTTTGCAGAGCCGTCCCCACAGGAAGTCCGAGCTTTAGGCCCCGAGCGCAGTCGCGGGGTTTTGCCTTGTGATGACGGCCTCAAAGATTTATTTTCGGCAACTTGGAAACGCAGTAAGAGTGCGTGCTCGTGCAGTGTGCTGCGTCCCGGGGCTTGCTCCGTGCCCGGAGCCCTGGACCTTGCGAGCCCCTGGCCTGCCCCGGGCGCCACCCACACCCGCACAGCTTCTGTCCCTCGGGGGCCGGAAGACCCGCAAGTGCACATGGGCGCACGAGGGCGTGGTGTCACTGGACGGGAGCTCCTCGCCGGCCTCCTGGGATCACGGTGCCGCTCGTGGGCATCAGGACAGTTAAAAAGCCTAGGGGCCTGTCGTGTCCATTTGCAGAAATGTTCAGCTGCTCGCTTCTTGAACACGGTTGGATTTTCTCACTTGGAAAGACTGCGCCGTCGCGGCTCCGTCTTTGCTCGGGTGACCTGGCGCAGCGAGGGGCCGGGTCTCTGGGCGGGGGCGGGGCAGGCGCGCGTGTCGCGCCGTGCCTCCTGGTGGACTGCGCACAGATCGTGCTGGGCTGAAAATGCGATAGAAACGCGAGCTCTTCCCCGTGTCGAATCCACCGCGATAGCACGCACGCACCGGTTGAGAACAAAAGCGAGCGTGTCCGTCCTGAAGCGTGTCGTCTGAGCACAGAGCACCCACAGTAGCTCAGGTTCTTGCCACTTGTGTCCCCCGCTCGGAATCATGAGAATTTACTGGTTCACCGGTGTACATAGCACAGCAGTGTTCCTTGGGCCTTGTTAAAAAAATGGGGTCACACGGCGCGGACGAGAGCGCACAGTAGGGACCCGCGCCCGGGGAGGTACCGGGAAGCCGGTAGACACGCGAGCCTGGCGTGTCCGCAAGTCTTCGAAGAAAAAGTCCAGCAGACTGGAGGCAAGGGTGTTCCTGTCGGCGGCAGTCCCCTCTGGCAGTGACGGAGCGCGACACCCCCGGCCCGAGTCGCTCTCCCCGGGCCGGCTGAGAGGTGGAGACAGGCCCCGTGGGACGGCAGCGCCGCGGGTGAGCCCGAGGACAGGGAACAGGCGGAGATCAGCACGGCCGTGCGAAGGGGCGGAGAGAGGACGGAATGTCTCGGTCCCCGGCAGCGTGCGCGTGGGGTGAGCCGGCGCTGCCGTCGCCGGGGCGGGGACCCGGGACACGTGCTCGGTGCGCACGGGTCCGAATCGTCCTCGTGAAGGCCTCCGCCCCAGGCGCGAACGGGGGTCTCCAGGATTCAGGGGTGTCTGGAGCTTCCAGCTGTGGGAGGTCGTCCCGACGGCCACGCCCCGGGGGGGGGGGGGGGGGGCGTCACCCCTGACAGGCTCGCGGCCGGCCACGGGCCACGTCGCATGGGGTGCGCGCTCCCGGCCACCCACCACCCGCGGCGCCGTCTCTGTCCTCCCGTCAACTCCCTTCCCAGAGATGAGGGTCCTGTGTCACGGGCACGTGACATGTTCATGTGTCTCATTGTCGCAGGCAACGCCACCACGGTGACCTCCAGCCACACGGGTGCGCCCCCCAACACGACGAAAGCCCCCACGCCCGCCCTGTCCCACGTCCTCAGGACACACGCTGTCAGCACCTCGACGCCCACAGCAGCACCCGGATTCACAACAGGGGGGGCCTCCCCGAATACGACCTCCGCCACCCACGTCTCCCACAGCGCGTCCCAGACGCCGTCCACCGCGACCACGGCCCACAACCGTTCGGCCACCTCTGTGCCTTCACCCGTGACAAGTACGTATGGGAGCTGAGCCCCTTCCGTGCTCAAAGCCGGTGTCAGATGCCGAACTTGCGTGGCTCCTTTCTGGCGGGAGTGCGGACGACCGTGTCGTGTACAGAAATCACCGTGTGGGTGCCGCCAACCTTGTCCCCGTAGGAGGCAGGTTTCCCCTGAACCAGGCCATGTGACTGGAGGAGGAAGTCCTACCCGGATGGTCCTTCGCGTGGTTGTCCGGGCCCCTCGTGTGCGCCTGGGCGGGGCCTCCACCCCCACAGCGTGCTCACGGTGGTGGTGGCTCCTGGGTGTCACGGGCGCGGCCACACATACGGTGTCGGCCAGCACGCTTTGTGCTTAGACTTAAGATAGAACGTGAAACCACGAGCTCAGAACCTTGGCATCGTCCCTTCAAGGTTTTCCAAGTTCAGGTCCGCTTGAAGGCCAGCACAAACGGCAGTCTTCGTCGTGTCTGCCGCAGATTTCTGTATTTTCTACCCTAAAGCCTTATTCCTGCAGTTTGTGTTCTGAAATCCGCTGTAATGTCACCAGGGCCCTGGGTGTGATACAACAGTCTATTTATCGAACGGAGAACTTCCGTTAGATGCCCTCATTCAGACGGGCGGTCCAGACACCCTGGTTAAGGCACCGATTCTTCCCGGGACAAGGGAATAAGGAAACAGTCCCAGAGGGTGCTGCCCGAGGCTGTGGTCCCCCGGCACAAACACCCTCAGGTGGGGGAGGGGCGGGGGGAAGCTCTGCAACTGCGACTGCTCGACTGCTCGAGGGGCCCCGGGGCCACCAGGCAGGAGGCCGGCCAGGGAGCTCCTCCCCGGCTCTGCTTCCTTGGATAGAAATTCGAGTAGCAGCTTTTTGTAATGTTTTTTAAAAACCACTAAAGCCTACTTTTCTTTCCTCCTAGTCACAGCAACTATCAATTCTAAAGAAAACCCAGGATCGAAATTTGACATTGGCAGCTTTCTCGGTGGCATCGTATTAACCCTGGGAGTTCTGTCGATTCTGTACTTTGGATGCAAAACCTACTATTCACGAAGAGGCATTCGGTACAGAACCATGTGAGTTTTGATCGGATTTCTGTATTTCTTTCACGATCGTGACAAAATACCGAAAGGGGGCCACAGATTTATGAATTGTACTTGCAAACAAAAAATGGATGCACGTGCGGGTACAAATGTCCCGCTTCCTGACGTTCTCCCTCTTCACTCACCCCTGTAACCGTACCAGGAGGGTGTGGCTGGTGCTCGTCAGTAGCACTAAGGGAACATCCTTGGTAGAAACCTGGTTTTAAAGAAATTCTTCACGGTCTCATTTTCTAAGTCATTGCATCAAGTGAGTTAAGAGCTCTTACCACGTTCACCCTTTCCATAACTGTGTGGGTCTTACATTGTTTGTTTGGAGGGTTTAAGTCCCTTTTGGGGTTTTTTCACTCTTACTAGAATACAAGAGCCAATGCGTTCTTTTGATTCTTAATGTACTGTAAATACCACCAAAGGGCTACTTTTCCCAATTTTTTAACTCATCGTACACGTGTGTCCCACACCAACTTTCACGTCGGGAGCTGATTTAACAAAGTAAAACATAGGACGGGTTACTTTGAAGGGAATAAAGTAGGAAAATACTTCTCATGTATTAGTTCAAACTGGTTTAGCACACTTGCTTTCAGAGCATCGACGTGTTTTGCCAGATTCTGTGTTTCTAGAAATATTTATCACGTGTGCTTGATGAATTTCACCAGCTGAACAGAAGGTACGTCTCGATCATAGGACATGAAATGCCACTCACTTTGTTATAGCGTCAGTGTTTATTGGTGTAAATGAGGCTACAAGTAGTGAAGCAAACCGTGTCTTCGTTTTAAGTTGCCTTAAGCACACAGCATGTGGCTGTGGCTAGTAGGAGCCAGTCTTTACATACACAGCCGTGCACCGCTGCCTGGGAGGGGCTGTGCCTGGAGTCTGTTGACAGAGCCCCAGAGAAAGTACCTCACGGACTCGAGCGAAAGTCCGCACTGCTTTCGTTTTGTTCCCACTCTACGGCACGTCTCCGAAGTTAGGGTGCACCTTACCATCCGCGGACCACAGCGCCTTTTTCTTAGTGCTACGTGACAGCACATTTAGAAGCCAAGAGCTGCTCTGAAGTTCGAGTTCTTACAGAACGCTGGACTTGTCTGTCCCGCTCAAAACTGGAGACGTTCCCCATGTAGCAGTGAGCATGAAAAGGTCACCCGCGGTGACAGAGAAGCGTGCAGGGGTGGGGTTTGGTGCAGGAGCGGCAGTTCTGGGCACCTTCCCACATGCCTGCTTGGCTTCAGGTCCTCTGCAAAAACGAATAAAGGAAGTCAGTACGTAAATAGGGTTTCCGGGAGGATGAAAATGAGGTATGTGACACCCGACACACAGGGGATGGTCAAGGAAGGAGGGGCCTGTTTTAGATTTCTGTGGCTATCGGCCGAGAAGCCACAAGGGGCAGAGCAGACATTCGAGGGTCGCTATGGGAACCCTTACGCCCCATGGTACACTGGACACTTGAACAAATTTCACGTAAATGACAATTTTCATTCTGCAGCTTTGAAGTTATTTAAAAATATGAACCGAAACAGCTTTGGCACGAATACAAAACAATTTTACCTTTTGATTACAGCGATGAACACGATGCCATCATTTAAGGGACTCCAGGCACCAATGGGAAGATCAATACAGCCCTATCGATGAATTTGGATGATTCTCCTTGGAAACAGTATACGCGGATCATGTTTATATAGTACATTGTATGTTATACGCATGTAAAGATTCCTCAGGATTCCTGAAGATAGAGTTTGGTTTCGGTTTTTAAATGAGCATTTGCAGTGGTTACAGTCACTTCTAAAAACACACAGACCAGTGCCGTTCTCCTTCTTGTGGTCTTGGTCACGCCGGGGGAGTAACTCACTGTGACGGCACGTACCGACGACGACGCAGACCTTCACTGCTCCCCAGAGCCGGCTCTGCTCTAAAGCCACACCGCAGAAGTTCCGAGTAAATCAGGTCTCCGACATAACTTTAGTTTTAAAGCTTCACGCTTGGGTGAGAAACAAAATGCACCACCCTGCCCCCAGCACGAGAACGTGTGGCTGAGCCCCTGTTTGAGCTTGTGTCATCATTACAGCTTCTGTGGCGCTTAGTCTGTCTCTTCCCTCTCTCATTTCTGCACGTCGTAGCAGCGTGTTCACGATCTCGTCCGCTTACCTTCCTACTGTGAGTGTTGCCGCTGCTGGAAACTGCGCTGTTTCATACGCACCAGTTAACTGTAGGTTGAGTTGTAGGATGGTTTAATGTAGTGTAAACATACTAACGTAAGCCCCTGTGGGATTTCTCTAGAGCTCTAGAAGGCTGTGTGGATCGATCCAGGGACAGGAGGGCACCCCTCAGGCTACTGACCTACAGGAAGAAGATGCTGTATTTTTGTGCACTGTTGATTTTATCTGATTTGGGGATAGACTAAAAAACCTTTATTCCAAATACAAATCCTTAAGCAGTTTTTAAGACCAGAAACTCTTCTTATTCTTCAGGCCCCTCCTCTCCTGTAGAGGGGCACTTTAGGCTGTATTAGGTTAACAGAAAAAGCACAGTATTGTCGGGACACCAGTATTAGTCAACTTATGTTGGGGTGTTCAGTTTTGTTTTCGAGTTTACGTTACAGCAGTCAGAACTCACGGTCAAGTTTTGACAAGAAAAAAAGCTGTTTCAGTCATCTAAATGACTACACAAAGTCAAGTACCACCACTTTCCGCCCACAAGCTAAGCTGTCCTGATGACGGTGCGTCTACACTGAAGAGGTTGGCCCTTCTGGGACCAGCTTTTGGCCTTCAGAGAATGTCAAGAATTTTGATACAGGACAATCCTTCCTAGTCACTGTGCAGCCAACTGAGGTGGTGACCATGGGTAGTGTGGTGAGGACAGAGAGGTGGGCTGATTGTGTAACTTGCCTACCTGGTCTTTAAACCGCTTGATGGATACAGTGATGGGGGCCTTTTACCTTTTCCTCCTTTTGTCTTCTGCATTCTTCAGAGTTCAGTACTTGAGGTCGAACCTTGTCTTCCCTGATACTTGCTTCTCTAGCACTTTGAAGATGTGAAACCACTTTTTTAAGTACTGCAGGTCATCATATGCCTTTAAAGATAGAAATAATGTAGTTAATGTTTTCTCTGTTACCTTCAAATACCAGTACTTGGGTGCAGTCACTTTTTTTGGTTATCTGCAAAAATAGAGGGAAGTGGTAACATGAACCACTGTTTCCCTAAGCATAAATTCATATCCCAATTATGTTTACTTAAATATTTAATCGCATTCTCGGAGAATGTATTTACTTGAAGATACATTAGAATCCAATCTGTGACTTTAAATGTCTTTGGATAATCAAAGTTAATTTGCATACAGATAAATGAGAGTTCGCAATATAATACAGTGAGAATTTTGTATTTTTGAGGAGGAAAATTTAAAGCAAATTTTTTACCTCTTTTTTCTTTTTCTTGTAATGACCAGCTTTTGGTATTTCATTGTTACTGAGATCTATTTTTAGAATAAAACTTTGTCTTCACCTAAGAGGTTTGTGTGTGGTTTTCATTCATTTCCACAAACTCAAGAGAAATGAAAAGCCCCAAATAAAGACATTATTTAAGTGTGTTTGGCTGAGAAAGCTGTTAGAAGCGTAAATTCTTACCCACACCCAGACATCCTGATTCAATGTGTTAATGATCCCACACGGTCCTGGGGAATTCGTAGGACCACCAACCTCGGAGAAGGAGTGCTCCGGATTCTTTCATGACCCTGCTTTATGCAGTTGGGTAGAATTATAAAAACAGGTATATTTGTGTTAGAAATAAAAAAATGTCCCCAGTATACAGTCCAGCAATACACTGAGGGGTCTCCCCTGCACCTACAAGACCCCCATTGTGGTCTCGACCACTTGGAACCTGTCACAGGAGAGCTTGGGGGGGCCTGCGTGGTTCAGTCACTTGAGCATCCGACTCCTGATTTTCAGTTTGGGTCATGATCTCACGGTTTGTGAGATTGAGCCCCACGTTGGGCTCTTGGTGCAGAGCCTGCTCGGGATTCTCTCTCAAAAATAAACACTAAAGAAAAAAAGAAGGGAGGTCTTGTGGCAGGTAGCACTTCGGTCTGTAGAGGTCGGACGGCATCCTACCTGCAATGCCCGAGTTCACAGGCATCCCTGCTCACGTGCAGAAGCAGCAGACTGGTGCAGTTCTGCCTGACTCGGATCCTCAACAGAAGACCGTCAGCAGTCCAGGAAGCCTGGTCTGTCCCTGCCCAGACAGGAGCTGAGCTCTAAAAGCAAGAAAAACATAAACATACATCCTACCAAGACTGAATCACTAGGCAAAAATCTCCCCATGAACAACAGCTGGGACCAGGTGGGTTCACTGGTAAATTTTACCAAAGAAGAAATAATGCCAATCCTTCCCAAACTCTTCCAAAAAACTAAAGGAGGGAACACTCACAAACTCGTTTTTTTTGTTTTTTTTTTTTACCTTTATTTTTGAGAGAGCACGCAAGGGGGAGGGGCAGAGAGAGAGGGAAACACAGAATCCCAAGCAGGCTCCAGGCTCTGACCTGTCAGCACAGAGCCCGACACGGGGCTCGAACCCACAAACCGTGAGATCATGACCTGAGCCGAAGTCGAACGCTTAACCGACTGAGCCACCCAGGCCCCCACAAACTCATTTTTTAAAGTAATCTCCATGCCCAACATGGGGCGTGAACTCACAACCCCGAGATCAAGAGTCACGTGTTCCGCTGCCTGAGCAAGCCGGGCGCCCCCCACAAACACATTTTAAAAAGCCAGCATTACCCTGATCCCAAAGGCAGAGTCCCTGATGAATATAGATGCGAAAATCTTTAAAAGTAGCAAAGAGAATCCGGCCCATTTAAAGGATCATTTGCCGGGACACCTGTGATTTATCCCTGGGATGCAAGGCTGTTCTGACACATGCACGTAACCAACGTGATACACCACAATAATGGACTGCGATCATACAGGTTTGGTTTTCTTAGACAAAAGCATCTGACAAAATTCAACATCTGTTCATGATGAAACCTTAAATTAGATCTGGAAGGAATGTCCTTCCGCTATCATACGTGGACAGCGTACAGGCTATCATCAGGGTCACAAGGAAGACGGGGGTGGGGCACCTGGGCGGCTTAGCCAGTTAAGCGTCAGACTTCAGCTCAGGTCATGATCTCGAAGTTCATGAGGTCGTGCCCCCGTGTCAGACTCTGTGCTGACGGCTCAGAGCCTGGAGCCTGCTTCGGAACCTGTGTCTCCCTCTCTCTCTGCCCTTTCCCTGCTCACGCTCTCTCTCAAAAATAAGTAAACAAAAAAGAAAAAGAAGGATGACGGGGTAATCACTATTTGCACACAAGATGAGAAGTTCGAGCCAGAGCAGTTAAAAAGAAAGAAAAGGCATCAGAATTGGAAAAGAGTAAGTACCATAGTCTTTATTTGCACACATGTTCTCATAAACAGAAAACCCTAAAGATCCACCAAAACCGGTTAGAGCTAATGGACACAGTAAAGTTGCGAGATAAGAAACCAATGCTCAAAAAGCAGTACTTCTATATACTGACCACAAAGCATCTGAAAAATAAACATGATCCCATATTTATAACACCAAAAACAAAGTACCTGCGATTAAATTTAATCAAAAAAAGCACAAAGATTTCTACACTGAAGACTACAAGACACTGGGGAAAGACACTGAAAACATAAATAGAAAGGTATCCTGTGTTCATGGATTGGCAGAATTAATGCTGGCAAAACCCCTAATCTGTAGTCCTCTTAAACCTGGTACCCATCCTGCCTGTCCAGCCTTGTTTCTCATCTCAGTATTCACTTTCTTTTTCCAAAAATGCCTCATCCATTTTTGTCTTTCTTCATATTTCTCCCTCTGCCTGGAAAATACCTCTGTTCTCCAATTCAGCATACTCTAATCCTACTTAATCCTTGATAGCCAACAGTAGACAAAAATCAATGACATTGACAGACTACAAAACCCAGAAATGGACCCACACCTATATGGTCAGCTCATCTTCGGCAAAGCAGGAAAGAATACACAATGGAAAAAAGTCTCTTCAACAAATAGTGATGGGAAAACTGGATGGTTGACATGCAGGAGAATGAAACCGTACCACCTCTTTTTTTTTAATGTTTGTTTCTGAGAGAGACAGAACGTGAGTGGGGGAGGGGCAGAGAGAGAGGAAGACACAGAATCCAAAGCGGGCTCCAGGCTGGAACCAACGAGCTGTGAGAACATGACACTAACCGAAGGCGGACACTTAACTGAGCCACCCAGGCACCGCCTGTACCACTTCCTTACACCAGACGCAAAAATAAATTCAAAATGGTTGAAAGGCCTAAATATGAGACAAGAAACCACCAAAATCCTAGAGAACACAGGCAGCAACCTCTTTGACATCAGCTGTAGCAACTTCTCACTAGACTTGTCTCCAAAGGCAGGGAAACAAAAGCAAACATGAACTATTGGGACCTCATCAAGACAAAGACCTTCTGCCCAGTGAAGGAAACAATCAACAAAACTAAAAGACGACCTACTAAATGTTAGAGGATGTTTGCAAAAGACAGACCCAATAAAGGGATAGTATCCAATCTCTATAAAGAACGAATCAAACGGGCAGAAGACATGAATAGACCTTTTTCCAAAGAAGATATCCAGATGGCTAACAGATGTCACACATCTCAAAAAGTGTCCTATACTTACATATTTTATATATATACTAATATATATTTATATATACTTATACACACACACACACATATATATATATATATATATATTTTTTTTTTTTTTTTAAGTGTATTTATCTTGAAGGAGACAGAGAATCCCAAGCAGGAGCCATGCTGTCAGCACAGATCCTGACATGTGGGGCTCGAGTCCATGAACTGTGAGATCATGACCTGAGCTGAAATCAAGAGTCCGACGCTCAACCAACAACCTCCCAGGCACCCCTCAAGTGACTTACTTTAAAAATCTGCATAGGGGGGCGCCTGGGTGGCGCAGTCGGTTAAGCGTCCGACTTCAGCCAGGTCACGATCTCGCGGTCCGTGAGTTCGAGCCCCGCGTCGGGCTCTGGGCTGATGGCCCGGAGCCTGGAGCCTGTTTCCAATTCTGTGTCTCCCTCTCTCTCTGCCCCTCCCCCGTTCATGCTGTGTCTCTCTCTGTCCCAAAAATAAATAAAAAAAAAAAAAAAAAAAAAAAAAAAATCTGCATAGGGGCCCCTGGGTGGCTCACGTGCTTAAGCATCAGACTTCGGCTCAGGTCATGATTTCACAGTTAGTTCATGAGTTAGAGCCCCGCATCAGGCTCTGTGCTGACAGCCTGGAGCCTGCTTCAGATTCTGTGTCTCCCTCTCTCTCTGCCCCTCCCCAACTCGCATGCACCCAAACATCAACATAAAAAAAAAAAAAAAAAAAAATCCACATATACTGGTCTCACACAGTATATGTGTGCTGTTCAAGGCTCATCCGTACCATGTGTAGACCGCCACCCAGGCCTCCAACAATCTACACTTCACTGAGCCTAAATTTGCACCGTTTACAAGTCTCCTAGGGTTTTAAGCATTAAATAAAGCAATTAACAAAGCATCTGACATTTGCCTCTTGGTTCAAGTACACCTGTTATGATTATCATCGTTAGGAGAGCAAAATGGAAGCGACTAAAACCGACTCACCCTGATCTAGGCAGACAGGACTCAACAGGTAGATAAAATGTGAATCACGTTACCACTTCCTTACACTTCATGCAATATTTTTACCGAATGCAAGAAAGACGTTCTTACACATTAAAATGGACTAGCTGAACAAAGCCAAGATAGATAAACTTTCAAATACACAGAATTCAAATTTAAACACTTGGTTCTTATGCTGGATCACAGTCCATGCAATTTTTAAAAATGTTAACGCAACTTACTAGAATAATTTGTCCAAAAAGCACAGGCTAAGGAGCCAGGCAGACCCATGTTCAAATTTTCCTTTATGGCTGTTGACAGGATTCGGGCTAATGTGCTTCTCGCACATTGCTGTCTTCGAGGGCCACCGTAACAAAGAACCGGACTGAGTGACTTAAACAGAAACTTTCTCGCCATTTCTGGAGTCAACAGGCTACAAGATCTGGTTTCTTCGGAGGCTTCTCACCACGACTGCTGATGGCCACGTTCCTCTGCTATCTCTGGGTGTGTCTGCATTCGGATCTCTTGTGAAGACACCAATCCTCCTACACTTGGGCTCACCGGACCTCACTTTGCCATCATTACCTCTTTAAAGGCCCCACCTAGAAATACACTTCCATTCCCAGGTACTAGGGAGAGGAGGATGGGGAGCATAACTCAGCCCGGGACCGCATCCTAATTGTTTAAATAATACAGCACTGGGCCTGGCACACAGTGGATCCTCAACATATACAGCAGCAATCAAGCAAAAGAAACAGTTTCTAAAGTGATTTAATGTGCTCTCAACTCCTTCTGGAAGGGCAGGGACCGACTTACCTGCAGACACACGCACGCGGACCTACCAACTCCACCAGCACCTCCCGCTGGAAACAAAGGTGGGAAGAGACTGGAGGATGGAGAAATCTGGACTCTTCCCGGTCTCTGTCTAAGGGATCTAAGGAGTTACAGGGTAAGAAGAAACACGGAGCATCTCAAGTATCGGAGCTTTCCATGGGACCTCAGCCATCGACCAGATCTGGGACAGTAAGCCGGGCCCAAGGACGGGTCCCCCACCACTGCCTGCATTCCACCTCCTCAGCTCACCAATGCCCACGCAGCAAAGCCATCGCACTCGTTTTTAAATCCCAATGCAGATTTACCAGATTTGTTTTAATATGGATTTTAATAATTTCTATAATATAAGGGCACCGGGTGGCTCAGGTGGTTAAGCGTCCAACTTTGGCTCAGGTCATGATCTCACGGTTTGTGGGTTCGAGCCCCACGTCAGGATCTGTGCTGACAGCTCGGAGCCTGGAGCCTGCTTTGAATTCGGTGCCTCCCTCTCCCTCTGCCCCTCCCCTGCTTGCACTCTCTCTCTCTCTCTCTCTCTCTCCCTCTCAAAAATAAACATTAAAAGAAAAAAATAGTATCTATAATATAAAAGCAACTAGATACCATCATCTAAAAGAATTTCATAGATCACATTAAACACTTCTTAGTAATCTGTTTTATGAATTCAATTTTTTATTTAACAGCTAACATCTGTGTGCTTACAGGGTGACCGACACTACATTTATGTACATTAACTCATTTAAATCTCACAAGGCATATAGAAAATAATTTTTAAGAGAAAAAAATGATGGTGCAATCTTTTTAAAGAACTTTATTAAGATGTTTCTCACAAATTAAGAAAAAGCTTATGTACCAGTAAGAAAAACACACTTATTTCAAAACACAAATGAAAAAACACCACGGAGAATTTGGCACCAGGATTGGGGGAAAGTCCAGAGCTCCCGGTGTCCGTTTCTTTTACACTACATGCTAATGAAGCCCTCAAAGCTTCCAGAAGGAATACCAACACCAGGCACTGCTGCAGTGACTCCCCAGCGCTGAGGCTGCGCCTGTGCTCACACACGTACGGCACTAGGGCCCGCCAAACGGAAACCTCTCCTTTTGTAGCAATAAAGACTAGCATTAAATAGGATAAACGATACTATTTTTTGAAACAAGATCACTAGTACCAAAGCAGATTACAAGTGTCATAATTAAAGAACAATCATTCTTTCTATACTCCGGATGGCTTCAAATGTTCAACCATGTTTTCGACACTTTCCTATATAAGCAAACATACGGTTTTTCTTTTATGAGAGAAAGGTCCGGACGGTGCCCTTGATTATACCCCTGCAAATGGGGCATTTTCTGAGGGAAGGGGCGCAGTCTTTGCACACCACCAGGTGGCCGCAGGGAATGAACACTATGGACACTTCTCGGTCCATGCACACTTTGCAGGTTCTTTCCTCCTGCAGCCTCCTCAGCTGCTCTTCCAGCGACAGACCTGAGACGAACAGAACACTTGAGTGAAATTCAGTTCCTACTTAATTCCCGTTAGAAATTTTAACCACGGTAACATTTCAGGTTGGTCTTGAGTCTGAATTTTGTTTTACCTGAAACATCTTCTGTTGGAATATACTTCATGTTCTTGTCCACTAAGGAAAGAAAAACAACAAAAAGCATTATTCTACCAAACAGAAGGTGGCTTCACCTGCTCGTTCCTCCCCACCCGCTGTCTAGTGAACACAGGTTCTACCTACAGACTGTCAGGAAGCACGTAGCCCTACTACGTCCGTGATGAAATCTTCCTTTTCTTAGAGCGAGTTACATTTATCGACTACAGTTTGTGAATTACATTTATCTTGTTTGTCAAACTTAAAAGTGAACATCATCTCAAAGGTTTCTAAAATAATTTTACCAAAAACTCACCAAATAAGTTCTTATATAATGTAGGGTCAATTTCTTTTAAGCAGCTTTTGAAGATGTTGGCAGCAGCATTTCCTTTGACCAAAACGGTATCAATCAGTTCTCTTGCTTGCAAAGGTATCTGTGTTTTTTGCTTAATAATATCATGTTCCTGTTTATTAATGACATTGGCCTTTAAAAGATTATCCAGGATAGGAAGCACACACATCAACTGTTGAAAAAGAGCCATTCTGTTCCTCCGAATTAATGACAGATCATCTTCATTTAAAAAAGAAAAAAGGAAAAAAATCCGTGAGATTTTAAAATGTTCCAACCGTGTGCACACACACAGTCACTAACAACCAAGCCTACAAACAGTGCAGGCAGTAAATACATAGGAGCTTGAAAAAGCAGCACAAAATTACCTGTTTGCGATTTAATGCCTATCATCTAGAAAACTTCTGGAAGATACGGCTAGGGCATATTGTGTAGTGCACACAACACACAGTGTCTGTTCCTGTCACTTCTAAAAGTCTACATACTTACCTGTCTCATGACCCTGCTACCTAAGAGAATTTTAAAGGACAGTAGAAACTTCCCACCTCTACTTCTCCACCCCCCAGCGAAATTGATAATACTGACTTGTTTTTTTAACGTTTACTTATTTTTGAGAGATCGCACACGTGCAAGTGGAGGAAGGGCACAGAGTGAGGGAGACACAGAATCCGAAGCAGGTTCCAAGCTCCGAGCTGTCAGCACAGAGCCTGAAGTGGGGCTCGAACCCAAGAACTGTGGGATCATGACCTGAGCTGAAGCCGGACACTTTACCGACCGAGCCACGCAGGCGCCCCTAATAATACTGACTTCTATTTGCATTATATCACTTTAATTTCATTAGCACTTTCATATCAACTGCCTTATTTGATAAAAAGATCCCGTCAGGTAAACAAGGCAGGTACGACGGTTCTCACTTTCAAATACGGACACCACCGCCTCAGCAACGACTGCCGTCCCTGCGGTCAGAGAAAGCACCGGCGGCAGAGCCAGCATCCCAGCAGAGTGCTCCCTCCGAGTCCATGGCTACCGCGGAGCCTCCCCCGCAGCCCAGCCCCCCTGGCTGCCTGCCCTGAGCGCGACCCCTTCCGGGTCGATCGAGTGAACACGAGGCGTCTTCAGGTGCTTGCAGCTTCTCCCTTCACCCTAGAGCGACCCACACAGCGCGTGCCACTGTCATCTCCACTCCACAGGGCACACGGCCGACGTCTGGTTACGGAAACTGCAGCGTGCTGACTGACAGAGCCCGGATTTAAACACAAATCTGTACCAACTGAGAAACCAGACCTGAAATACTTTCCTACATGCCAGAGTAAGGTCCTCAACTCCTCCTGTGGTTCCTCACAAGCTCCAGCCCAAACCCCAGTGGACACTACAGACACCACCTCCCTCCCCTCTGCCGGCTCAAGTCGGGGCCTCCCCTAGACCCCACACCCAGTCTGGGAGCCCCCGAGCAAGCACCACAGTCGGCACAGTACTTGACACAGGTGCTCGCGCTCAGTGAACACTGCAGAAGGAGCGATCACTCGGGGGGCTTAGCCTGACCCGGACGGACACCAAGAGAGTGCCCTTGGGCCGGGGCTGCTCACCAAGTCCTAGGACTTCATCACTAGCTCTACCTTCTGTATGAGGACCACTCGGCAAGGATCAGGGAGTTAAAATACTGCTTTAAGAGTACGATTTGAAGAAGGTAATCTTAAACAAAAACAAAAAACCTGCACTCAACTTTAAATCTTCCTTTCTCAAAACAATTTAAAATTGTTCTATATCAAGAAGAAAAGCAATACGGCTCAAGAAAAGCGATGCCAAGATCCTCTGATCAGCGTAAGTCTCAGGTGTTACTGAAAGATAAACGTATTTTAGAAAGCCTAGAAAGCCACGGTCAATGATCGTCAGCACAGCCCACAGGGCAGAAGGAGACGACGCGCGGCCGCCAGCAGTGAGCAGAGGCGGGTAGGCCTGCGTCGGGTCACGCAGTCCCAGGATCCTCGTGGCAATAAGGCAGGTGACTAACACTCCCCAATACCTGATGCCAGCTCTTCAGTTTGTCTTTCCTTCTCTTCTTCTCTGGTCTCATCTTCAGCATCAAGAAGTGCCAACACAATATCACTGACTGTTTTGTAATTCTCCCCGCTCGTCAGGATCTTGCTCTGAACGGTCTGCTTCACCAGGTTTCTACTGAAGCCCATCTCCAAGGCCGCTTTCACCACGGGTGTGTTCATCATGACGGCATCTTCGGAGGAATTTTCTCCAGGCCCAAAATGAACAACTATTTGAAAAGACAGGTTACCGATGGTAAGTTTCACAAACATAAAAATACGGAGAAAAACAGTATGTCCCTTACCAGGCATATATCCTGGTAAGGGATATGAGCTATATGCACCAATTACCTATAATTCCAACAAAAGTATCAACTCAAGAAGGTTCAAGTGAGACTGTAGTAACAAGTGAGACTGTAACAAGTGTAATACACTTTTCCAAAATATCACTTCCTGGGCCGTGTCCTGGAACCTACTTGATGAGAGACTCGCTAAGGACAGCACTTAGGAATCCATGTCTTTTTTAAATCCCCAAAATGATTCTGAAGCACGGCCATTTTGGGGAACCAATACACTATATAAACGTAGGTACAGTCCAGGAAAGTGGGGGGAATCAACAAAGACTTCATTAAAGATGGCATCAGAGTTTGGACTTGAAGGATAAACAGCATCTACAGAGGTGAACAGACGAATCAGAACAATATGGGAAGGAGAGTGACATGGGAGACCAGTTCGTGCAAAATATGTCTCAAGATGTAAAATGTGGGTGAAGAAGTAATGTGATATCAGACAGTGACAGGTGTGGAAAACGAGAAAACGAGTAAGATAAACTAGGAGGCAGGTAGACAATGGAAATGATGGGGGTGGGGGGTGGCCAGGAAAGCATTACCAGGGAACAGGGACACTTGCGTGAAAATTACAAAGAAACCTGACTGCCACCTACTGGAGAACTGGCATAATAACAACTCCCTTGTTCCAACGTCTGGGGAAAAGCTGTCTGAAGGTAACACCAGAACACATATGGGAACCAGAAGGAGCTCCGGGAGTATTGGAAAAAAATCTCTAGGCAAACAGAAAAGCAACCGTAAAAGCCCTAAACAAGACAAAAATCTCAGTGTATACAAGAAGTGTATAAGTGACAAGTAGTCAAGAGATACAATGATCCCCAGATCACGTAGAGCCTTGCACATTTGTATTTTACTATGTACTAGAATGTTCTGCAAACACTTTAAGCAGAAGAAAGATGAAATTTGATTTGTTTTTCCCAAAGGTGACTCTGGCAGCTCTGTGATCAACTCTCATGAGGTAGGATGGGATGAGGAGACCAATCAGGACACTATGACAGACAATGATGACAGGTCTCCATCAGGTGGACTGGGGCACAGGCAATGAAGGCACGTGGACGGTCGTGCTGGGCAGGGGCGCTGAGATCTGGGGCACAGTATGAAGGCAGGAGATGGAAAGACCTCCACGGATTAAATATACAAAGTAAAGAGAAAAACTGGGATGATGCCTACCCAGAGTCAACTTTTTGACCTTAACAGGTGGGGGCCGTTAACAGAGCTAGGGAAGACCAGATAAGGAACAAATCCAAAGGATGACGGACAAGAGAAAAGATTTTACTTTGGTCATATTAACCCTGAAATACTCACTATAGTCAAGTAGAGATTCAAACATGTAGTTGGACATGCCAGCCTGAAGCTCATAAAATGAAGAAATAAATTTGGGCCAAGTGTTGAGGGATACTCTATCATTTGTGGTTTGAAAAAGGAGCCACAAAGGAGACTGTTCGTGATTAAGCAGAGAAATAGCGGAAAACCAAGAATGTGGTGTCCAGGAAGCCAAGCAGAGAAGATGTCTTCAGAAGGATGCAGAACAATCATGTCAGCAAGACTTCTGAGTAAGATGTCCCCCCACATGTATCTTGACTCAACAGCAACTTGGATTCCACCTGTCAACAACAGTGCTTCTGAGCAAGCTTTGAGATGCAGGCAGATTTTGAAACCCCAGTGGAGAACAAAACCAAGAACTGTTTTAACAAGATGGGCGGGCACCCACAGGGCTGACAGTCCTGGCTACAGACCCACGCACAACTCCATACCCTTCAGGACTTGGATACAGGCCATCTGGCTTGGTCCTGCACCAGCACCCCACACGGCCTGACCCTGCACCAGCACCCCCCCCCTACATCTTGGTCCTAAACCAGCACCCACACAGCCTGACCCTGCACCAGCACCCCACACGGCCTGACCCTGTACCAGCATCCCACACGGCCTGACCCTGCACCAGCACCCCCCACGTCTTGGTCCTACACCAGCACCCCACGCGGCCTGACCCTGCACCAGCACCCCCCCTACATCTTGGTCCTAAACCAGTACCCCACACGGCCTGACCCTGCACCAGCACCCCCCACGTCTTGGTCCTACACCAGCACCCCTCACTTCTTGGTCTTAAACCAGCACCCCACACGGCCTGACCCTGCACCAGCACCCCCCCTACATCTTGGTCCTAAACCAGTACCCCACACGGCCTGACCCTGCACCAGCACCCCCCACGTCTTGGTCCTACACCAGCACCCCTCACGTCTTGGTCCTACACCAGCACCCCACACGGCCTGACCCTACAGCAGCACCCCCACACGGCCTGACCCTGCACCAGCACCCCCCACATCTTGGTCCTACACCAGCACCCCACACGGCCTGACCCTGCACCAGCATCCCACACGGCCTGACCCTGCACCAGCACCCCCCACGTCTTGGTCCTACACCAGCACCCCACACGGCCTGACCCTGCACCAGCATCCCACACGGCCTGACCCTGCACCAGCATCCCACACGGCCTGACCCTGCACCAGCATCCCACACGGCCTGACCCTGCACCAGCACCCCCCACGTCTTGGTCCTACACCAGCACCCCACACGGCCTGACCCTGCACCAGCACCCCACACGGCCTGACCCTGCACCAGCATCCCACACGGCCTGACCCTGCACCAGCATCCCACACGGCCTGACCCTGCACCAGCACCCCCCACGTCTTGGTCCTACACCAGCACCCCTCACGTCCTGGTCCTACACCAGCACCCCACACGGCCTGACCCTGCACCAGCACCCCCCACGTCTTGGTCCTACACCAGCACCCCACACGGCCTGACCCTGCACCAGCAATCCCCACAGCCTGACCCTACAGCAGCACCCCCACACAGCCTGACCCTGCACCAGCACCCCCCAACGTCTTGGTCCTACACCAGCACCCCTCACGTCTTGGTCCTACACCAGCACCCCACACGGCCTGACCCTGCACCAGCACTCCCCACGGCCTGACCCTACAGCAGCACCCCCACACGGCCTGACCCTGCACCAGCACCCCCCACGTCTTGGTCCTACACCAGCACCCCACACGGCCTGACCCTGCACCAGCACTCCCCACGGCCTGACCCTACAGCAGCACCCCCACACGGCCTGACCCTGCACCAGCACCCCCCACGTCTTGGTCCTACACCAGCACCCCACACGGCCTGACCCTGCACCAGCACCCCCCACGTCTTGGTCCTACACCAGCACCCCACACGGCCTGACCCTGCACCAGCATCCCACACGGCCTGACCCTGCACCAGCACCCCCCAACGTCTTGGTCCTACACCAGCACCCCACACGGCCTGACCCTGCACCAGCACCCCACACGGCCTGACCCTGCACCAGCACCCCCCAACGTCTTGGTCCTACACCAGCACCCCACACGGCCTGACCCTGCACCAGCACTCCCCACGGCCTGACCCTACAGCAGCACCCCCACACGGCCTGACCCTGCACCAGCACCCCCCACGTCTTGGTCCTACACCAGCACCCCACACGGCCTGACCCTGCACCAGCACCCCCCACGTCTTGGTCCTACACCAGCACCCCACACGGCCTGACCCTGCACCAGCATCCCACACGGCCTGACCCTGCACCAGCACCCCCCAACGTCTTGGTCCTACACCAGCACCCCACACGGCCTGACCCTGCACCAGCACTCCCCACGGCCTGACCCTGCACCAGCATCCCACACGGCCTGACCCTGCACCAGCACCCCCCACGTCTTGGTCCTACACCAGCACCCCACACGGCCTGACCCTGCACCAGCATCCCACACGGCCTGACCCTGCACCAGCACCCCCCACGTCTTGGTCCTACACCAGCACCCCACACGGCCTGACCCTGCACCAGCACCCCACCACACACAGAATGAGGAGCAGCTAGGCCTACCCATGCTTTGGCAAAGAGACATACAGACCTCAGTTCCAGGTCTGTAGACACTGAAACTGCCTGTGAACTGGATCTGGCATAGTCTGGGAGCCTCGAGAGATAAACACACCGAATTCAGTCAAAAGCCAGACTATGAAAGGACCTCATAAGGAGGCTCCAACCTATCCCAGCTGCAATCTGCAGACAGGCCTGCTAGCCCCAGGACCCAGCAAGAGACATCCCCAGTACACACCTAGAGTGCCTGAGGGACCCCTGTACTTGGCTCCAGCTCCCCTAGTCTCGGTCCACAGCAATACAACTGGCACAGGACACTCCTGTCTCCACCTCAGAAGATCTTGAAACGGCTCCGGCCTCCAAATGCAATCAGGAAACAGTCCTGCCCGCCAAGCCATCTAGCAGGAGACAAGGCCACCTGTGTCTCCACAGCCAGGTCTACAGACCTCAATCCTGGCTGTAGGACCTGAAACAGCCCTGGGACTCAGTTCCAACCCCTCTCAGCCACCGTCCAGGGCCAGTCCCGCCAACCCAGGAACCCATCAGTGACCAAACAGGAGCCCTCCCGAGGACCCAGAGGGAGCCACACCCATCTGTGTATATGGTAACGGTCGTGCTGTCTGAGGACCCAACTGTGGACACTGAAGCAGACCCTTATCCCAGCATCCTACAGAAGAATGTACTGGCACTGGAGGCAGTACCGCCCGACAAGGGATGGACCAGACAGGATCCATGCCAACCCCAGCCGCTGGAAACAAGACCAGCCACAGATTCCACCACAGACCTAGCAACAGCTTTGAAACTGGCTCCAACCAAGCATCGGCCAAGGGAAAAGACAGGAAAAGGTCTTTATCTGCCAAAAACCAGTGTAAAGACTAGAAAAGAAGGTTCTTCCTTCAAATGCAGACACCACGGAAATGCTACTCAGATCATGCAAAACAGGCAAAAGGACAACACCACAGAAAACCAATAAAGGTCCAGTAATTTACCCCAAAGAAATGAATACAGATCTATAATTTGTTACCATCTTACACTTAATGAAATTTAAGAGAACAAAGGAAGGCAACTAAATGAAATAATACGTGAACAAAATTAGAAATTTAATAAACAGAAACCACACACAAAAAAATCCTAGGGCTGAAAAATACACTGAAAAATTCAGCACAGGTCTTTAGTAACTGCCTTGACCACGGAGAAGAAAGAATCTGAGAGTGAAGGGAGATTATCTGAAATTAGCCGGTTATAGGAACAAAAAAGTGAAGAAAGCCTATGTGAATTACAGGACACCACCGAACAAGTGAATATCCCATCACAGGGGTTCCAGAAGAGAAAAAGCAGGAGAAAACTTATTTAAAGAAATAATAACTAAAAAGTCCCAAATCAGGAGACAGATATGGATACCCAGCAACAGTAAAATCCAAGAACCCTAAACATGATCAACCCAAACATTCCTCTAAGATAGGCAATAATCAAAATGTTAAAAGTCAAAGATAAAGAGGGAACTTTGAAAACTGAGGAAAAAAAAAGACTCCTTGTATACAAGGCGCACCCTCAGGCTACCTGCAGACTCTGGAGAAACCCTGCAGGCCAGGTGAGACTGACAGGATACATTAAAGAGTGAAAAGACAAGAACCACACTAAGAATAACTGCAAAACTGTCCTTCAGAAAATAAGAAAAGGTAAAAACATTCCAGACAAAAGTTGAAGGAGTTATTCACCCTAGACCTGCCCCACAAGTAATGCTAAAGGGAGTTGGGCAAGCTGAAGGGACACTCAGTAACATGAAAACCTATACAAGCACACAACTTACTGGTGAAGGTAGACAATCAGTCAAATTCAGGATTCCCTACCATGTAACCATTCCTCTGGTATAAAAGCTAAAGGACAGTAATAATGGTAAGTATAGCTAGGAGCACCTGAGTGGCTCAGTCAGTTAAGCATCCGACTCTTGACCTCAGCTCTGGTCTTAATCTCAGGGTTGTGAGTTCAAGTTCCATGATGAGTGTGGAGCCTACTTAAAAAATAACTAACTAAATAATACCTATAGCTAAAATAACTTGAATAGATACAAAATAGGAAAAGATATAAAGTATGGCATCAACAGTGTAAAATGTACGGTAAAGATAATAAAAGTGTAAGTTGTTACCAGCTTAAAACAGACTTACATCTATACTTTGTTTTAGGTTAAACCTCATGTGAACACAAAGAAAAAACCTAGAATAGATACACAAAATGTAAAGAAAAATTAATTAAAAGCATACCACTACAAAAAATAAATTAAAAAGAACTACAGCCAGAGAGGAAGAAATGAACAAGGAATTCAAATGTCTTCACATTACCAGTAATGACCTTAAAATGTAAATGAACGAAGTTCTCTAATTAAAAGACACAGAACAGTTGAATATTTTTTAAAAAACAAAAAACAAAAAAGAATGCAAAAAAAGAATGAACTAAGCCCATGGTGGGCAGAAAGAAGACAATATTAAAGATTAGAGCAGAAGTGACACAGAAACTGTAAAGACCATAGGAAAAAACAGTGACACTAACAGTTGTTTTTGAAAAGATATACAAAAACATGACAAACCTCTAGCAAGACTAACCTAGAAAAAAAGACTCATACAAAATTATAAATGAAAGAGGACACATTAAAACACATCCAAAAATGCAGAAGATCCTAAGAGACTACTGTGAACATTACAAACTAAACAATCTATACGAAATGGATAAACCGCTAAAAACCTACAAATTAACCACGAATGAAATCAGGAAAACATAAAATATCTGAACCGACCAATAACAACTAAGATGACTGAAGCAGTAATAAAAACCTCACAACAAAGAAAAGTCAAATATTAGATGACTGAATTCATGAATTCTACCAAATATTTTAAAAAGGATAACACCAATCCTTCTCAAACTCTTTCAAAAAGATGAAGAGAGGGAACAATCCTAAACTCATTTCATGAGGCAGCATGACACTAAAGATAGATAAGGACACTACACGAATAGGAACCACAGGCCAATATCCTTAATGAACACAGACACTAAAATTCTTGGGGACGGTGAGGGCTAAAATGGCAGTGGAGTAGGAGGACCCCAGGCTCATCTCATCCCTCCAACACAACTAGGTAACTATCAAATTATCCTCCATATCCAGAAATCAACCTAAAGACTAACAGAACAAACTCCACAACTCAAGGGAGAGAAGAAATCACAACTGAGGAAGGTAACAAGTGTACAGACGTGGTTTGGGGCCGGGGCGGGGGGGGGGGGGGGGGGGGGGGGGGGAATGGATCACAGGTGCTGTGGATGAGGGCGGGGGAGGGGGGTGGTTGGGCATGGTCGCAGAGAAGGGAGAGAGAGAGAGGGGGGAACACACAGGTGAATGCACAAGGAGAATGTTTCCCCAAAGCCACTGGCTTGGAAAATAAGAGGGGCTGATTTTCATGAATTCTTACCACCAGGAGGGCTTAAAGCCTGGAGTTTCAAAGGTCAGAGGGCTCAACTGAGATGGAGCCCCTAAGAGTTACCTGGGGAGAAGGCAGGCAAACAACCTGGAGGCAGACAGCATGGAAACAGGATCTGAAAAATGCCTGGGGCACGTGGCTTACCTGTGAGGCAGCATTCTGGGAGACCGGGGAAAAAGAAGCCAGCTGCTGCCATTTCCCTCCCCTGCCTCTCAGCATCAACAGAGAGCCACCTGCAGTAAACAGCACAGCGCCCACACTGGCTGCCTAACCTGCTTACACCAGATCCCACGCCCCTGCGCTCTACCAGTACTACCCTTCTCAGTCAGGTTTGCCTCAATCCCAGTGTGGGCGACTCCTTCCTCAGAAGACAGACAGAAACACCTGCCCACACCACATAGAAAACACCCACCCACACCACATCTCCGAACCAGAGAGCTCTGCAGAGCTTTAGTTCCAATGGAGGTGGTGACAGGTCTCACTTCACAAGCAGACCAGAGTAAACATCGTCAGAACTCGCTACACTCAGGCCAGGGACCAAACGCTGCCCACAGCCCTGCAAGAAATATTAAAGGGGACTCTGAGTGGAAAGAGAGACCAAAAGTGACAAAGATAACAAAGGAACAGAGGAAACCTCCAGAAACAAAGTAATAAAAAAGCACTGAATTCCTATTTATTGACAATTATTCTGAATGTAAATGTACTAAAGTCTCCAGTAAAAAAAAAAAAAACAAATAAGGTATCAGAATGGATTAAACAACAACAACAACAACAACAACAACACACAAGACTTGTCTATATGCTGACTATAAGACTTTTGGACCTAAAGACACCTGCAGATTCAAAGCAGGATAGAGGGGCGACTGGACGGCTCAGTCGGTTACTTGGCTGACATCATGATCTCACGGTTCATGAGTTCAAGTCCCACGTCAGGCTCTGTGCTGACAGCTCAGAGCCTGGTGCCTGCTTTGGACTGTGTGTCTCCCCCTCTCTCTGCCCCTCTCCTGCTTGTGCTCGCTCTCACTCTCGCTCACTCTCAAAAATAAATAAAAAAACATTTAAAAAATTTTTTTAAAAAGCGGGGATAGAGAAACATTTATCATGCAAACGGCGTCTAAAGAAAACGGTCTAAATGTCTAAAGAAATGGTAGCACTACTTACATAAAACTAGATTTTAAACAAAAGACTGTAACAACAGATGAAGAAAGGCATTATATCATAACAAAGGAGACAATCAACAAGATGACAACTGTATATATTTATGTCCCCAACACGGGAGCACCCAAATATATAAAACTATTAATAACAGAAAAGGACTCATTGATTATAGTTCTGTAATAGTAGAGGGCTTTAACACCCCACTTACATCAATGGACACATCATCTAAACAGAACTATATGTTAAATATTATTTAATGTCAAATTGGTTTCCATACAACACCCAGACCTCATCCCAACAGGTGCCCTCCTGAATGCCCATCACCACTTTCCCCTCTTCCCCACCCCCCATCAACCCTCGGTTTGTTCTCAGTATTTAAGAGTCTCTTAAAATACACATACTTTTCAAGTGCACATGGGACATTCTCCAGAAGAGATCAGATATTAGGTCACAAATCAACAAGGACAAAAAAATGAGATCATCATGCATGTGTTCTGACAACACTGCTATGAAATTAGAAGTCAACCGCAAGAAAAAACTGAAAGACCACAAATACATGGAGGTTAAAGAACATGCTACCAGGGGTACCTGGGTGGGCTCAGTCGGTTAAGCACCCAACTTTGATTTCAGCTCAGGTCATGAGCTCACAATTCTTGAGATGGAGGCCTGTGCCTGCTCGGGATTCTCAGTCTCCCCTGTCTCTGCCCCTCCCCCCTGCTCATGCTCGTGTACTCTTCCTCTAAAATTAAATAAACGTTAAAAAAAAAAAAAAAAAAAAGAACATGCTCAAGAAGCAAGAAAAATCTCCAACATACAACCAAACATTACACCTAAAGGAGCTAGAAAAAGAACGACAAAGTCTAAAGGCAGCACAAGCAGGGAAACAATAAAGATCAGAGCAGAAATAAATGATATAGAAACTAAAAAAATTGAACAGATCAATGAAACCAGGAGCTGGTTCTTTGAAAAACTTAATTAAAAGTGATAACCCCCCAGCCAGACTTATCAAAAAGAAAAGAAAGGACCTAAAAATAAATAAAATCACAAATGAGAGAGGAAAAAGAACCAACACCACAGAAATACAAACAAGTATAACAGAATATGACGAACAACTATATGCCAACAAATTGGACAACCCTGAAAGAAATGGATACATTCCTAGGAACATATAAACTACCTAAACTGAAACAGGAAGAATAGAATACTTGAAGAGACCAATAACCAGCAAAGGAATTCAATCAGTAATCAGAAAACTCCCCACAAACACAAGTCCAGAGCCGGATTGCTTCCCAGGTGAGTTCTTACCAACATTTGAAGATGAGTGAATACTATTCTTCCCAAACTATTCCAAAAAATAAAAGGGGAAGGAAAATTTCCAAATTCCTTTTATTAGTCCAGCTTTACCCTGATACCAAAATCAGACAAAAACTCCACTAAAGATAATTACAAGCCAATACGCCTGATGAACATGGTTGCAAAATTCTCCACAAAATATGAGCAAATCAAATCCAACAATACATTAAAACAATCATTCACCATGATCAAGTGAGATTTATTCCTGGGTTGCAAGGCTAGTTCAATATTGACAAATCACTCAATTTGATACACCACATTAATAAAAGGTAAGAACAATATGATGTTTTCAACAGATACAGAAAAAGCATCTGACAAAATATAACATCCATTCATGAAAAAAGCCTCAATAAAGTATGTTTGGAAGCAATACAACTCAACATCATCAGGGCCATATATGAAAATCCCACAGCTACTATCATAATCAAGGAAGAAAAACTGAGAGCTTTCCCTCTATTGTCAGGAAGACAGGCATGTCCACTCTCACCACTGTTATTTAATACAGTACTAGAAGTCCTAGCCACAGCAATTAATCAACAAAAAGAAATAAGTCATCCAGATCAGCAATGAAGAGGTCAAACTTTCACTATGTGCGAGTACCATGACACTCTAGATAGAAAACCCAAAAGACTCCAGCAAACAACTGCTAGAACTCATACACAAGTTCAGTGAAGTCACAGGATACAAAATCAATGTACAGAAATCTGTTGCATTTCTATACATCAATAATTAAAAAGAAAGAAAAATTCAGGAATCAATCCCATTTAAAATTGCATCAAGAATAAGATACCTAGGAATAAACCTAACCAAAGAGATTAAATATCTATACTCTGAAAACTATAAAATACTGATGAAACAAACCGAAGATGAGACAAAAGAAATGGGAAAACATTCCATGCTCAAGGATCATTAAAAACAAATATTGTGAAAATGTCAAAACTACCCAAAGCAATCTAAACATTTGCAATCTCTAACCACAAGAGACCCCCAATAGCGAAAGCAACCTTGGAAAACAAAAAAAAAAAAACAAAAAACACAAAAAAACAATACTGGAAACACCACAATTCCGGACTTCAAGTTCTATAACACAGCTGTAGTAATGGAAACACTATGGAACTGGCACAAAAGTAGACCCATCGCACAATGAAACCAATAGAAAACCCAGAAATGGACCCACCACGATATGGTCAATTAATCTGTGTCAAAGCAGGAAAGAATATCCAATGGGAAGAAGAATGTCCCTTCAACAAATGGTGTTGGGAAAACTGGATGGCAACATGCAAAAGAATGAAACTGGACCACTTTTTCAGCCAAACTAAATTCAAAATGGATGAAAGACTAAAGTGAGACAGGAAACCATGAAAATTCTAGAGAACACATGCAACAACCTCTGACATCTGCCATACCAACTTGTTAGATATGTCTCCTGAGGCAAGGAAAATAAAAGCAAAAATAATCTATGGGGACATCATCAAAAGGCTTCTGCAAAGGAAGCAATCAAAAAAACTAACAGGCAACCTAAAGGAGAAAATATTTGCAAATGACGTTATCTAATAAAGCTTTAGTGTCCAAAACATATAAAAAAACTTGTAAAAAAAAAAAAAAAAAAAAGAAAAAAGGCAGAAGACACCTGGGTGGCTCAGTTGGTGAAGCGTCCGACTTTGGCTCGGGTCATGATCTGGTGGCTTGTGGGTTCGAGCCCCAAATCAGGCTCTGTGCTGACAGCTCAGAGCCTGGAGCCTGCTTCAGATTCTGTGTCTCCCTCTCTCTGTCCCTCCCCTGCTCACACTCTGTCTCTCAAAAATAAACATTAAAAATTTTTTTTTAATGGGCAGAAGACATGAATAGACCTTTCTCCAAAGAAGACATCCAGATGGCTAACAGACACATGAAAAGATGCTCAACAGCACTCATCATCACAGAAATACAAATCAAAACCACAATGAGGTATCACCTCACACTGGTCAGAATGGCTAAAATTAACACAGAAAACAACAGATGTTGCACTGATGATGGTGCAAAAGCAAACTGGTGCAGCCACTCTGGAAAACAGTATGGAGGTCCCTCAAAAAGTTATAAATAGAACTATTCTACCATCCAGCAATTGTGCTACTAGGTATTTACCCAAAGGATACAGACACACTAATTCCAAGGGATAGATGCACCCCAATGTTTACAGCAGCACTATCAACAACAGCTGAATTATGGAAACAGCCCAAGTGTCCACCGACTGATCAATGAAGAAATAAGATGTGGTATGTATACGTAATAGAGTATTACTCAGCCATCAAAAAGAATGAGATCTTGCCATGTGCAACAACATGGATAGACCTAGAGTGTATTATGCTAAGCAAAGTAAGTCAGAAGGACAAATATCGTATGGTTTTACTCACGTGAAATTTAAGAAACAAACAAGAAAATGGAAGAAAATAAACAGACAGCCAACCAAGAAATAGACTCTTAACTACAGAGAACAGACTGATGGTCACCAGAGTAAGGGTGGGTGGGGGGATGGGGAAAACAGGTAATGGGGATAAGCAGGGGGACACTTGCTATGATGAGCACCGGGTGATGTGTGCAAGTGTCGAATCACTATACTGTACACCTGAAACTAGTGTATGTTAATACACTATACGTATGTTAAAGGGAATTTAAATAAAAACTTAAAAAAAATTATCAACAAAATACTACCAAACTGAATTCAACAGCCTATTAAAAAGATCACATATATAATGAAGTGGGATTCATCCCAGGGATGCAAGGATAGTTCAACATATGCAAATCAGTAAGCATGATAAACAACATTAATAGAATAAAGGATAAAAAGCACATGATCCTTTCAATACTCAACAGATGCAAAATTTGAGAAATCTGAACGTGAAAGTCAACACCCTTTCAGAACAAAAGTTCTCAACAAATTGCATATAGAAAGGACAAACATGGACATGGAAGGACACAACATGAAAGCCGTATATAACAAACCTGCAGCTAACATGCTAAATGGTGAAAAGCTAGAAGCTTTTCCTCTAAAATCAGGAATAAAACAAGGGTATCCACTCTCACCACTTTTATTAGTACTGGAAGTCCTAACCACAGCAATTAGACAAGAAGAGAAATAAAAACGAAGTTTTAATTGTGTATGTTCGAAGATGACATGATCTTACATATTCAAAATCCTAAAGACTCCAACAAAAAAGTTACAATAAACAAATTCACAAAGCTGTAGAACTAAAAAGTCACATTTCTATACACTAACAACATAGTATCTGAAAGAAAAAAATCCCATTTATAGTAGCATTAAAGCAACTGTATCTCAATAAAACAATAAAATACTTAAGAAAAATATTTAGCCCGGGGGGTTAAAGATCTGTACACTGACACGGATTTAAAAAAACAAATAAACAAAAAAACGGAAGACAAAAATAAGTGGAAAGATATGCCATGTTCACGAACTGGAAAAATATTGTTAAAATATCCATACTACCCAAAGCCATCTATAGAGTCAATGCAATCTCTATCAAAATCCCAATGTTACTTTTTCACAGAAATAGAAAAGAAAAATTCTCAAATTCACCCCAAACAGCCAAAGCAATCATCAGGGAGGAAAAAAACAAAAACAAAAACAAAACAAAAAAAAAAAAACAACCAAGCCTGGAGGCATCACACTTCCCGATTTCAAACTTAATCACAAAGCTAGAGGAATCAGAACAGTATGGTATTGGCATGAAAGAGACATCTAAGGCCCATAGAACAGAACAGAGAGCTCAGAAAAAAAATAAATTCGTGCATATAGTTAACTAATATTTCACAAGGGAGCCAAAAACAAACAGGGAAAAGCGAGTCTTTTCGACAAAGTGCTGGGAAAATGAGAGACTCATATGCAAAAGAATGAAACTGGACCCAAACCTTATACCACCACAAAAATTAACTCGAAATGGATTAAAGAGTTCAATATAAGCCCTGACACCATACAACTCCTAGGAGGAAATACAGATAAAAAGTTCCCAGACACTGGCCGTGACCAGAATTTTTTGGATAGGACGCTAGAAGCACAAAAAACAAAAGCAAAAACCAATCAAGGGCACTGTATCAAACTAAAAAGTATCTGCAAGAAAGTATCCGGAAGTATGTGAAAGAAAGTATCTGCAAACATGTATGAGAGAAGCGGTTAATATCGAAAAGTATATGAACTCCCAGAACTCCAAGGCAAAAAAAAAAAAAAAAAAATTTAAACATGGGCAGAGGAGCTGAAGGTATTTTTCCAAAGACATACAGATGGCCAAGAGACATATGAAAAGATGCTCAACATCACCAATCAATGGGAAATGCAAATCAAAACCACAATGAGGTATCACCTCACACCTGTTGAAATGTCTAGAATCAAAAAGACAAGAAATAACAAGTGCCAGCAAGAATGTAGAAAAGGGAACCCTGGTGCACTGTTGGTGGACATGTAAATTGATGCAGCCACTGTGGATAACATCATGGAAGATTCCTGGAAACGTTACAAACACAACTTCCCAATGATCCAGCAATCCCACTTCGGCATATGTATCGGAAGGAAATGGAATCACTCTCTCAAACATTTATCTGCACTCCCGTGTGTACTGCAGCAGGATTCACAACAGCCAATTCATGACGACCTCTAAGTGTCCATCGACAAATATGAATACAGAAAATGGAGGCCACGCACACATCGGAGTATTATTAACCCATAAAAAAGAAGGAAACGCTACCATTTGCAACACGGATGGACTTTACCAGAGGAGTATGCTGTGAGGATCTGATGAACGGTGTATTGGCGACAGCTGACAACACTGTATTACACACTCTGAAGTCACTAAAAAAGTAACCCTTAAATGCTCCTATCTCACAAAAAAACTAAAATTATGTGAGGAGACCAATGTGTTCATCTTAATGTGGCTCAACTGTGCACTTCACACCCTAGACTTACATGGTGCTGCATGTCAATTACATCCCAATAAAGCTGAGACGAAAGGGATGAAGCAGTGAACATTTCTAAGGCTGAGGACAGATCAGTGCATTTACCGAGCTGGTGGTTCTTGGTGACCATGACAAGAACAGCCTACAGCCGAGTAAGCTGAAGAAAAAATGACAAAGAGCGTAAGCTCAGATTAAATTCTTCCTTTGTTGTAAAAGGAAGCCAAGAAGTGAGACAACAGCTAGAAGACAACACAGGTGCAAGAAAAGGTCCTCTTAGGGCGGTGATGGCAGAGGAAGTTTGCACGATGAAGTAAGTAACTTGGAGACAGAAAGGGAAGATCACTGCCCAAGCCAAGATCTTAACACCGGCAGCAGGTCTGAGATACGAGGACAAAGGCCAAGTGCAAGAGCTGGCCTCAGTTCTTTCAAGAGGGAATGGACAGGAGACGTCAGGATGGACTGCGGACGCTGACTCTGCTAGGGGAGACGGAGCAGTTCTCTCTGCACCCGTGAAGCAAGGCTATGAGCTGCGAGGAAGTCAGGGAAGAGGGTGTCGAAACTCAGGGAGAGAGGCAATGCCATTTTCTGAGGGAATCACGGCAGGGCGGCCCAAGACCACTCGGCCCCGGTAGCTTTTCCAGTTCTAACATACAGGAAGGAGTTATCACGTCAAACACCAATTCCAAATCCTCAACAACCTCCCATGTCATGGTTCCCAAGACCCATATGCATCAAGGTCACCTCGTTCTGGTCCTGCTGCAATTCTGACAATATTCCTTTCAGTGGCGTGCCACCAACAGAACACCCCTTTCTCAGTGCAGGGCAGAAACCATGGACTGTCACCTTCACTATTTTGGACACACTAACGTATGTAACTTACATATGTTAACTAAATGCCTATCCTTGCACTAGAATACTACATACCTCATAAATAACTAACATGTAGCGTAAGTCTTCCATCATGTCAACTGACCCTTTTCAAAAACACCAGCTCGTGGCAAGCTTCCCCTCTACGGAGGGCGTATTGCTCACACCTCTAATCTGGTACCTGTGAGCTACCTGTGATGCTCAGGTCTCTTCTGCAGGTGTCTGGTCTCCCCAGTTGTAACGTCAGCACTTTAAGAACAAAGATTAGTATACCTGCCAGAATCTTCTAAAAGGGTCATGAATCTTAGTAAATACGTCATATTTGTTAACCTCCCTACACTTTTTCCTATGTCCTTATAAATCAAATTCTCTTTACATCCTTTCATGTTTAACATTCTTATAAAAATGTCCATTCTATACGTGGAATATTTTCATACATACTTGGTGGATCAGTATTTTCATCTCCAGGAGTATCTGAAGTTGACAAAAGCTACGAAACAAAAGAAAAATTAATAGGTAAAATCGGAACTCTCAAACAACCTTGAACAGTGCCCCATTAAGATCAGTGTACCTTAAGTAATGTACATAATCATCTGACAACTAGATAATTTATAAACTTCCTTTGCTTTGTTTCACCTTAACCATCATAAAAATCCCCATAAACTTCACCTACTTCCAAATTAAAGTTCAAGTGTTTCTGTGGTTTCAGGAAAGGAGGAACAAATATGAATGGCTTCTCATTCCACTGAAAAGGTGTATTTCAGCTAGGTCACTGTCAGTGATTCCAAACTCCTAACAAGTTGGTTGGTTTGTTTTTTCTTGAAAAGACACAGGAAACACTACAGATCCACCTCCAGGTGCACCACAAATCTGCACAGGGGCAGAATGATTTTCCAAAAGACTAAAAGCAAAAAACCTTCTCTAAAAAGCCTTGAGCAACGTAGTTACAAAAAGTAAAATTACAGATCTCACTAACTGGATATAAATTAACCATAATTTACAGGAAAACAGATGTAAATATTATTCATAATAATTTTTGGTCATTATTATTTAAGAGAACTCAGTGTTGCCAAATATAACTTACTCACCTGCTCAAGAAGGTGAGGGTATCGAGCTTGAATCTCATCAACAAAATCCTGCCCCTTCATGCGAATCAAGAACTCACACCTAAAAAAAAGGAGAAAAATTACTTTTAACAAGTATTATATACCAAAAATATAACCTGATCATTCTAGACAAGTGGCTTTCAAACTCTGTGTCCCCGAGTATAAATATTTTACATCACAACACAAATATGTATGCATTTGTACATATCAAACAGAAAAAAAAAAATCCCTGTATAACACTACTAACTCTTACTACGTATTGATGCATTCTGGTATTTTCTATTTAACCACATTTACACACAACAACAATGAAAGGGTCTGAAACTCAAAGGGAGCACAAGGTAAACCTTGAAAAATGCTGTTCTGGTCAGTTCACTTTTGGGGTTTCACATAGTTTCAGAAACTGTAATTTGGTACTTCTAAGATATAGTCTTTCACAACAAAGTAACTAATGATCTTTCTCCAGGGTCCGTTCTTCCATTATATGTGATTACATGTGAAGCACAAACCCTCCCTCCAAAAAATACGCAAGTATTTCTATCTACATACAGTGTCTCCCAAATTCTTGCTTACAAACCACAACTTGTTAAAGAAGTTCCCAGTAACCTGCATTCCATTCCTTTTGTTTTTCAATAAAATGGTTCTAAACAACTCAATACCCATTTGCAAAAAAAAAAACAAAAACAAAAACAAAAACAAAAACAAAAACCCTCCATCTTTGTTTGCCATACTACAGGCAAAAGTCAACTAACAAAGAAACACAGAACTAAGCTTTAACCCTAAGGCAATGTAACTTCTAGAAGAAAAACAGTAGAAAATTCTCTTGTCCCTAGGTCAATTAAGACTTCTTAGCAAAGAGATCAAAAGCATAATCCAGATAAAACTGAAGAACTACCATCCTTAAAACCCACTGTTAAAACAATGAAAAGACCAGCCACAAGCTGAAAGCTGGCAAAACACTCTCGATAAAGAACTTGTACCCAGAATTTAAGAACTTTTCAAAGCTTAATAATTAAAAAAAAAAATTAAAATGGGCAAAAGATTTGGACATTTCACCAAAAGACATATGTAGATGATAAATAAGAAGCTCATCATCATTAACCATTAAGGAAATGCTCGCTGAAATCGCAGCGAAATACCACGACATACCTCCGAGAACGGCTAAAATAAAACCACCTGCTGATACCAATCGCAGGGAAGAACATGAGCACCTGGGGATCTCCCACACCGCGGGCGGGCTTCCGAAAACAATAGAGGGGTTCTCAGGAATTTAAAACTTGCCATACAACTCACCAATCTCACGCCCAACTATCCACCCAAGCAAAAGGAAAACGTATGTTCCCAAGTGTTTACAGTGGCTTTATTCAGTATCACTCCACGGTGAGAAAAACCCAAATGCCCTTCACCTGGTGACTGGGTAAAATCAACAGACATCATCCAGGCTTGCTCAAAACTTAAGTTTATTGTCAATGAGATAAAACAGCTGGTTGTCACTATGTTCTCGGTCTTCACACGGTTTTAATTTATTTTTATTCTGGGACCAATCAATTTATATTCCTGATGATTACAGCAGGAAGTAAAATGAACCCTGGTTAATATATCTCCCCTCCTCTAATAAATTTGATAAAGACAGATTTGTCTTAGTCACTGCTATGTCTCCCGTATCTACAATAGCATCCAGCAGGCACTCAAATATTTGACGAATGAACCGTTACAATACAGTGATTAGCAATTAATCCATTTTGGTTTCTCATTTACTGAGATTAAAGGTTATCCCCAATTGAAATTGCTGTTTTCAGACGGTTTACTAAAAGCACCCTGTCTTTTCCCTTATTTAGCCATCTAAAAACACAAATGACAGAAATAAACCAAGGTTTGGTTTGGTTTTACTTTATAAAGGACAAAATGCAGTAATTCAAACACTGGAACAGGAAAGCTGTTTTTGTTTTTTTCATACAGTATTAAATTTCAAATTACGTGTACACAACCCCCTGGAGCTAGGCATAATCAAATCATTTAAAATTCTGACAATATGCTTTTTCCTACATACGTAACTTAACCAAGATATAGGTCACTTTGAGAGTTAAAAAGTCAAATGTTCTATTATGAATTTAAAGATAAAATTTTAAAACACAACTTTTAACAATGTACTGATCCATAATAAAATATTTCTTACTTCAGGTTTTTTACTGTATCACACAAAAATGACAAAAGGATGTTTCAATTTCTTCAAGGGGTTCAAGAGACGACTCATTACTGTGAAAGGCACTCACAGGTCACAACACTGTGCTGTGCAATCCCACCTACATGAGGTAACTAGCTCAGTCAGATTCAGAGATAGGAAGGAGAGTCCTGGTGGGAGCAATGGGTACAGATGACAGCTTGGGAAGGTGAGAAAATCTGGAAATGGAGGGTGGTAATGACGAGGAACGATGTGAATGCACTTAATGCCACAGAACTACAGACTTAAAAATGGTAAAAATGGTAAAAGTGATAAATTTTGTTATGAGTTCTTAACCACAATGTAGAAAAACTGTCTAATCCAACGCCCCCATTAGAGAGATGAGGACAGAGTTTCAAATGGGTCACACGACGTCCAAGTTCACACAGCTCCTCAAAAACGAAAAATTTCTAGTTCTATTTCCACTAACAACAGGGCCTCTCAATTCTTTGTAGGCGACAGTATAAAACAAGAGACACCACTAGAGACACTGTGACTAACAGGAGATGAGCAACAGATCACAGATAACCCGTAAAGGGGGCACCCGGGGGGCTCAGTCAGTAAAGCATCCAATGTCAGTTCAGGTCATGCTCCCACGGTTCCAGAGTTCGAGGTCCCGCACTGGGCTCTCTGCTGTCAGCACAAAGCCTGCTTCAGATCCTCTATCCCCATCCCTCTCTGCCCCTGACCAGCATATTCTCTCTCTCAAAATAAATAAATACAGTTTAAAAAAAATAAGATAAACCGCAGAGAAAAAAATAATTTACAATCATAACCAAACTCAATCAGCTTTTATTCTATGTATTTTTAGGTCTTCTCTAAATCATCTTACGTCCCTTCTTATTCTTTTTCCTTTTTTCCTATGTATGTTCTTTTGTGCTGTTTTACATATCCTTGTAATCCTTAAGATTTCTTTAAAGCAAAATGGGAACCTCATAAATAAAACGCAGGGCCAAAATGGTAAACCAATCATCAAGAGTAAGTTAAACTACATCCTGAATACATGGCTTACAAAAGAAGAGAACATTCTGAACCACTTTTCATCAAAATAATTAATGCTAACTAACATTCGGGGTTTTAAAATGTTCCCCAATGGCATAAAAGCAGCTTTGATATACTGAAACGTAAACATAAACCACTCAAGGACGTCTACCCCTTGTAAGCACAGGGTTTTGTGCAGAAATACCTTTCAGAAGAATTACCTTGGAAACCACTTGGCGTGCTCCACCCACGGGTCGTCTCCAGACTCCCAACACCTTAAGCCACCATCACAACAAAAGCATTTGACGTCATCATTGCGACCTAAAGAAAACAGACCGAAGTTCAACACGCAGGTTCTAATACGTAAACAGAAGTGAACTGGAGAAAACACACAGCTGTGCTAGGCTCTCACCCACGTAATAGAAGCCGGCACTGGCGAGCTGCTCGGGTTGGACCGGGACGCTCGACGGCCAGCACACGAACGTTCTCAGCCGAGCTGCGTGCGTCTGCATGCTCAGGTTTGAAATGCTAAACCTCAGCGTCTCCAGAGAATTTTCCAGAAACGGGCAGTTGGGAAAATGTCTCCGATGCTCTGACAGAGCGTCATCCTTCGGCTCCCAGTTACTGAGAGTGCCACCGCAAGCAAAGCAGGCCACCTTGTCCCCAGGCCCTATGTAATAGAAGCCGGCTCTCGCCAACTCTGAGGGTGACAAGAAGGTTAATGGCCACATGTGGTAAGTCAGAAATCGAGCTTCCTCAGTACTCATCGCGTAACTGTAGGGGTTAGTCCTCAATGGGGAGAAGTCTTCGAGTGCTCTAGAATTCACAGGGTTTGGTGAAAGGTTGGAATGAGAACCACTGAATGTGCCACCGTGTTCCAAAGTGGGAGACAACAAATGTGGAAAACTGTTTCTCATTGGAGAAGCACTCTTAGAGGTGGATTCCAGACTAGTAAGAGAAACCAGACTGTGAATGAAACTACAGCTGGGATACAGCTGTTTGTGCTTTTCAATAGGACTGTCTCCATGCTTCCAGTTGTCCAGCATCAGGCCACAGCAGAAGCATCTAACCTTGTCCTTCACACCAGTGTAGTAAAACCCAGCACGCGCGAGACTTCTTTCTGAGACAGGAACACCGGCGGGAAACGTCGAATACGTCGACATCCTATACAGTTCACATGAAAGGTCATACTGTATTCTTTGTTTGCTGCCGACTGTCCGATTTGCGAAGATCGTGCTATCTTCCATCGTGCTCTTAATTCTCTGACAAGAAGAACCTGGCACGAGTCTCTGGGAAGTAGTTTTGTGCATGAGTGATTTCACTTTTTGATGGCTAAAAACCTTCACATGAAATTTGTCAACTCTTCGCCCTATATTAGGTTTTTTTTTTTTTGGTTTTTTTGTTGGTTTTTTTTTTTTTTTTTTTACCGTAAAAAAGAATCAAATAAGGTCCTACTTATGTGAAGTTCACCACACCCTCTTTACAGGATTTATACCTGAGTTTACACTCAGGTGGGATGAATATCTTTCCTTAATTATCAAAATACTATTTAGTACTGTTTAAGATTATAACATCATTTGGTGTATTGCTAACATAAAGGCCTCAAAGAAGCTGATACACGAATGAAAATATGTTAAAACTGCTGGATTCTGCAAGGAGGCTGATATTCCCAAAATTCTAAATTAACAATGTACCTTAATTATGCCTTTAATTTACTCTTAGTTATAAGGTACAAAGCCTGTTTATCAAGACAATTACTGATTATGCCTCAAGAGGGAAAACCTATACTCAGATTTCTTTCAAGCACTTTAACATTTTTTTTAAAAACTTGTTTTATTCTAATAAACAAGAATTAAAGTCTTCATAGAGTCATATTATCTAAAAGCTAATTTCACATAGGTTATCACAATATTCACTTAAGTGGGTTACATTAACTTCAGTACCTACTTCTGGGGATATCAACACCCACAAGCTTTATTGAACCTATAGCCTGTTTAGTGTGTATGATGTCAAACGAAACGAAACCTCCCTAAAGCGAACTCTTCCACCTTTGTTAAATATTGTCTATATCTGTTTCTATTTCCTGCAGCATCGTTATGTTGTCTTTCTTCCTAACTCTGCCTACAGATTTATTATACTTGACCAGTTGAAGGTATTTTCTTCATCAACTACTGAACCATAAAATTCCCACGAGAGAAACTTCTACACTGCATTTAAAAAGCCAATAAACTATCCTTCATTTAGAAATCATGTATATAAAATATTCATTTTGTAGAGATAAGTCAACTTACGAAGATAACAGCTTATTGTTTCTAGTGTTACCACAAATGCTTAACAAAACATCACAAACAGAATTACTATTTGTGCACATGTACCAGCAACTGACCCTACTAGGCTTCTTTCTGAAAACGCTTAATGTTTTAAAACTGTAATTCACACACAAAATTAACTCTATAGGATTCAAACTATATCCCTTTATAAAGTTCCTCCGTAATGGGACTCTCCATAACGGGATTACTGCAGGGGAAAGAAATGGGGGGCGGGGGGAGTCGACTCTTCAAGGCTGGAAATCTGGAAAGAAGAAAAAAGCTATTTTAGAAAACTGTACTTTCATGGTAAACAACTAATAGACTGTTCAGGGTATTCACTAAGTCTAAAAACGATTTACACTTCAGATAACTCCAGAAAGTCACCAAAATTTTCCAACTAGAAAAACTCTTAATTAAAATAAATGCAACACACCCCATGAGCACTGATTATACCTTTTTTTAAAATGGTTTTCGTATTTATTTCTCTGTTCCTTTTTTAAAAATGTTTATTTTGAGAGGGAGACACAGACGAGCAGGGGAGGGGCGGAGAGAAGGCCAGACTCTCCAGCAGGCTCCACCTCAGCAGAGCCCCAGGCAGGGCTGGATCCCACGACCCCGGGAGCACCACCTGAGCGGAAATCAAGAGTCCCGCGCCCAACCGACTGAGCCACCCAGGCGCCCCAGCACTAGGATGATTTGTAAAACACAAACAGTGCTGAGCACAGACATCAGCACCTAGAAAGCTACGCTGCTGTTGGTCCCCCCACTTCTGGTGCCCACTTCTAACAGCTTAAGGACACGTCTGGCAGCTTGCTGGACGCAAGAGACGGCAGCGGAGGAGGGAGCCTGCGGTCCCTAAGAGGCACACGAACAGCAGTAACCTGACGGTCACGCTGTGCTAACGCCGAGTCTCTGCAGGGCCCGGCGACTGGCAGTTAAGAAGAGAGGCAGCGAGAGCTCGCCCCTCTCAACACCTCACCCGCGCGCACAGAGCAGCTAGAAAACCCGCACACACCGCGGCCGGCGCGAGGCTTCCCTCACCTCGGACCCCGCCCTCCCGAGGCCGCGGGCGAAGGACCCCCCCCCCCCCAACAGCGCCGCCCTCCGGAGGCCGCGGCCGAGGGACCCCGCGCGCCCCAGACCCCGCCCTCCCGAGGCCGCAGCCGAGAGACGCCCAGCGGCCCGCCCCCGCCCTCCCGAGGCCGCGACCGAGGGACCCCGCACGCCCCAGACCCCGCTCTCCCGAGGCCGCAGCCGAGGGACCCCGCCCTCCGCAGGCCGCAGCCGAGGGACCCGGCGGCCCGCCCCCAGCGCCCCGGACCCCGCCCTCCCGAGGCCGCAGCCGAGGGACCCGGCGGCCCGGCCCCCCGCACCCTAGATCCCGCGACCCGGACCCCGCCCTCCGGAGACCGCAACCGAAGGACCCCGCACCTCAGGTCTCGCGCCCGGAACCCCGCCCTCCAGAGGCTGCAGCCGACCTGCCCCCGCGGGGACGCTGAGCGCGCGGCTCTGCCGGAGTCCGATCGACGAGGCGGGGGCGGCGGCCGGAACGCATTTCCCGGCAGCTCGGCTCTGACTCCCCTCGCCCGCGAGCCTCGGGGCCGGGCTCTCGAGCCGCACGGGAGCGTCGGCGACCGAGAGCACAGAGCCCGGGCGCCTGGCCGAGGGACCCGCGGCCTTCCCCTCCCCCCACCCAGCCTGCGCGCCCCGACCGCCCCGAACCCGCCCCGGACCCAGACTGGGGCCGCCCTCACCGCGGACACGGCGCGCCGGCCTCCAGAGGGCCCGAGCGGCGGCGTCCACCGGAGATGCGGCCGGCCGGCACCTCTGCGGTGTCCCGAGCCCCCGCCCAGGCGGGGCACGCGCTGACGCACGCTGACGTCAGCGCGACGCCGGGGTTCGCGTGAGAGGGCGGGGCCTCACGCCAGCTGGCGCCCCGGACTCACTTCCTCCCGAGGGGCGGGGCACACCCTGCGGAATTCCTCCGGAGCTGCGTCGGCGCCTGCGCCTGCGCCTGCGCTTGTGCTGTGGGCGCCCGCGCCTTCGGACGGTCGCGGGCTGCGGGGACTTTCGCTCGGCCGGGCTGGGCGGATGGGGCAGTCCCAGCGGTACGCGGACGAGCGTCCGGACACTAATCTTGCAGTCGGGACTTTGTACTCTCTCGGGAATCCTGTCTATTCATAATCGCTCAGTGTGTCCTTTGTTCTTAAACTGTTGGTGTTGCGGTCTGGGAGCACGTATGTCAGGACAGCGTCCTCGTCCGGACAGCGTCCTCGTCCCGACAGCGCTCAACGCTGCCGTGAGCGCAGTACGGGGCCGGGCTTGGCGGCCGGTCCGCTGTGGACCGGGGACCGGGGCCTGCGTGCACGGCGGGCAGATAGGACGCCCAGGGCGTCCACGCACGGTGATGAGCCGCGAGTGACTGCTTTCATACGCGGTCTGTCTTCTCGCGGGGACCCTGGGGGCGACCTTTCCAGACTCCCAGCTTGCGAGCCACGTGGTCAGGCGGCCGGGGAATTCCAGGACCTGAGCGGTCTCCGTTTCCTGCCCCTGTCCCTTCTGCCGGGTCACCGAACAGGACACAGGGCTCCCGGTGACTAAACACTTCCAAATACGCGCACATGCCTCCCTACTGTGTCGGAATGCAGCTCAGTCCCTGTTTCTCGGAAAGTTGCAGAACCTTCCAAATATAGGTGGGAAAATACATGTAGCAACACTGTGCGTTCTCGAGTCAAGATTATTTCTCTTTTTCAGTTCTTGTCCTGACCAAAAAAAGTAAGATAATGAATATACTTCCGTCTAGGGAACATTTCACGTTTGAAGCACTCAAAAGCCTTAAATACTCTTCCCAAAAAGTATGTAATAACATTCAGGTATAATAAATACTGCTTTTTAACCTTAATCTTGTAGAACCTGGTGGTTTACTGTTAAATTTACTCAGTTACCCACTTCTTCATATTTCCAGTGTGGAGTTGGTGGTAATTTTTAAAAATAGGATATATATTTCTGCTGAGGTTGCCATTCTAACACTTTTCACATTCATGTAGGAAAAACACAGAATCTGAGACAATTTTGCAAAAAAATAGGACTGAAGGGACTTGTTCTCCAGACACCAAGTTATATGATGAAGCTGTAGTAATTGAAAGGGTATGGTATTAGCACATGGGTGGACAAATACAAGAACAAGATGAGCCCAGAAAAAAAGACGTACTCATATTATGTATATATGAATTCGATGTGATGTTGGTATTACACATTAGGGAGAAAAGGATTAACTGGTCAATAAGTAAGGCTAAACAAATGGTTATTCCAGAGGAAAATGAAATTAGAACGTGACCTAAGCTATTCAATTACTGGTGGATAAAAACCCTGAAAGTGAACAGCTATCATTATGAATCCGGGGATTAAACCTTTTTCATGACTTGTACTCCATTCAGTTCTTGTCATTATTGGTGGGCGGGGGAGATAACTTTTTCCTCCATCCTTCTAGGTTCTTGGCTGAGACGCCCCTGTGGCACAAAGATGAACGAGAGAAAAACAAACACAAGTTTAATAACATGTATACCTCCTGTATACCATGGGAGAGACGGGAAAACAAAAACTCCGTGAAATGGGGGAAGTCATCACCTTAAACAACACCTTCAGCTGAAGACCAGACGTTGGGGTGGGGAGTCAGTTAAGGGAAGTTACAAGAAAAGCACAGTTGACAAGGCTAAAAGCTTCTATGCAGATATAAGTCCTTGCCTTCTCCATTGATAAGAATTTCTAGAGATGTGATCATCCCCCTCTTCCTGGTAATGCCAAGAAGACACCCTTACAAATGGGGATTTCCCTTGTACACAGAAACATCTCTTACAAAGGGCAACTTCTACTTGGTTTTCAGAGTTTATCCTGTGTCTGCTGTTTCTTAAAAATAACCAGCTCAAAAAAATTCTTAGGTCAAACACATTTTGGGATGGCAAAATTCTACTCCACCTCAGGGCTCAGGTTTTATCTTACTCACCTTGGTTCCTGAGTCCTTTTTAACCTGGCCCTAGTAGTCTTTGCTCCCTGGGCTGGTTTTCTACATTTCTTACCCATACCTGTAATAAGCATTTATTCAAAGTGTCCCAGTTCATTGAGTGGTAGTTTTCAAGTATCATAAATCTGAATGTTTGTGGTGCTGATTCTTCTCGAGTTGTATTGTTTTTATAACCTGTTTCATGAAGAGAGCCAGGTAATATGGTCTTGTGTTTTGGGGGGGTTCATTTTTTTTCAAGTTCATTTTTTTCATGGTTCATTTCATGGTTCATTTTTTTTCAAGTTGTAGTTAATCATATACTTATCCATATCTCCCCTTTTCTTAGATAGATGGCAGCATACATTCTTCTCCCCTTTTTCACTTAATAATATCCTGTCTCCATTCTACTCCCTCCCTAACCCATAGGTAATGATTTAAACATTTTTTATGGTTCATTCTTTTTCAAGTTGTAGTTAATCATGTATTTATCCATATCTCCCCTTTTCTTAGATAGATGGCAGCATACATTCTTCTCCCTTTTTTCACTTAATAATACATTCTGGAGATCACTCAATACTGGTGTATATGTAGAGAGAGATTCCCCACTTCTGCACAGTAGTCTGTTGTATAGATGTACCATAATATATTCAACTAGTATCATAATTATTCAAATACTTCCCTCTTGATGAACATCTTGGTGGTTTCCAATGTTTTGCTTTTACAAATAGTACTATAATGAATAATCACAAACATACACCTTATTTTAAGATATATTCCCAGAAGTTGGACTTAAGGTCAAATGGTAAATTCATATGTAATTTTTCTAGACATGGCCAAACACCCCTCCCCTTCCATAGGAGTGCTAGTGTTTTACAATCCAGCCAGCAATATATGTGAGTTCCTTTCTCTGCACAGCTTCAGCAGGGGAGTACATTGTCAAACCCGCAGATTTTTGCCAGTCTGTTAGATTAATAGTATTTCAGTATAGTTTTAATTTAATTGCTCTATTTTGAATGAGATTGAACATCTTTTCATGTGTACCAATTGCATATGTAACATTTTATGTATTTTTAAAAATTAAGTATAAAAGAATGTTAGGATTGATTATGTGGTACTGCTAAAGAAAACCTTATTCCGACACTTGTTGAAATGGCAACAGGTGAGAACAGGTAAGGGAGACTTTATTCAGGACGGTTGCAATAAGAGCATTGCAACAGGGAGACACAGCAGGCTCGAGTCTGAATCCCACCAAGGCAGCTAAGGATTTACAGCCAACCAGCAGAATGAGGGGGTTCATGGAGTCATCAAGGGCAGGGGGATTCTGGTTGAAGACAGGCTAAGGGCTTATACATCAAAGGTAGAGGGTAAGAAATTTGTTCAGATATCAAGGGTGGGGACATTCTCACTAAGCAGAAGTAGCAGGATTCTTGCTAAAACTGGGAAAAGGGAAGGCAGACAGAAGATGCGGGGCTTGACCTGCAGAGAAGGCGCAGACTTAAATCTGCAGAACAAACCTCACCCTTCTTTCCTGTACTTTTCCTGCTAGCCTCCCAGAACCAGCCTCCTTGTACCTTTATTTTCTTTGGTCTTTAGCTGAAGAAGGTATTTAAGCCTGTACTTAGCCAATTCAAGGAGTTACTAATTTTTCCCATGTATGTGTAAGGTGTACATGTTGAACTGCTGTTTCTTCTTCTCTTGTTAATCTCATAGTCATGAACTCAGAAGGGTAGAGGGAAAATTATTTAAAAAGAATTTACCTTTATTTTGAGAGAGTGAGAGCACAAGCAGGAGAGGGGCAGAGAGAGACAGGGAGAAAGAGAGAGAGAGAGAGAGAGAGATTCCCAAGCAGGCTCTGCACTGTCAGCCCAGAGCCCAACATGGGGCTCAAACTCACGAACCATGAGATCATGACCTAGGCCGAAACCAAGAGCCAAATGCTTAACTGACTGAGCCACCCCAGACACATTGAGAAAATTATTTTATAGTACATAGTCATATACTGCAAGGAGGGTTCTCCAGCTGGGGTCCTGTAAACTAGACTGGACCAAGATATAGCAACAAGAGAAAAACAGTTTACTAAAATGTGCATCACACATGTACATATGAGAACCCTCAGTAATGAGTAACCCGAAGAGGTAGTTAGAACTGGGGTTTAAACACCAACAAAGGAAAAGAGGTTTGGGGATTCTGGGTGAGAGAGGAAAGTCATAGGAAAATGACCAGGAAAAATATGGTAAGGGTTTCTTAGTAAGATGTGTTTTGGCAGATTTAAGACCATGCCCTCTGCATTGGTAAGAGTCAAGAGTCCTTCTCTTCCTGATACTTCAGAAGGAGACATGTCTACAAATGGAAATTTACTTTGTAAATATAAATTTCTGTTTGGGAAAGGAAAACTTGTGTCGTTTTTAGAGTTTTTCCGGCATGTGATGGTTCTCAATGGCCTTCAGCTCAAAAGAATCCACATAGCAAGGAGACACATTTTGGGGTGGCATTTTCTGGTACCACTGAGTACACAGATGAAATGTATACTTTCCTGAATTTTTGAAATATTTCAGTAAAAGGAATGAACAGAACCCAGAACATTAAGCACTGGAACGTTTCGACCCCATCGCGGTTCTTTGGTCCAAATTTAGTTACTTACAAGCATTCCAAGCACTACATTTCCACCTGTTGGTTTTTTTTTTAATCGCTTTATATTTCTGTCTTAAGACTTTGTTTTGTGTTTTCAATATATAAAACCTTTTCATTAGGGTTTTGACGGGAACTAGAAAGAATCTGAACTCACTTGCTTTAATCAGCATATTTTACATATGAAGACTTGACCAAGATGACTGCAGAAAAGTTTGTAGAGCTCTCTCCTGGAGAAGCTGAATGTTCATGGCAGCTTTAAAACTGTGTTGTCTACCAAAGTCAAATTTTCTACATTTCAGAAATATTTAAAAGCTTAATAAGTAAACTTTAATCATTTAATATGAATTAAAATCTCAGCAGCTCTAATTTATTTTTTTTATTTTTTTAAAAATTTTTTTTTAACATTTATTTATTTTTGAGACAGAGAGAGACAGAGCATGAACGAGCGAGGGGCAGAGAGAGAGGGAGACACAGAATCGGAAGCAGGCTCCAGGCTCTGAGCCATCAGCCCAGAGCCCGATGCGGGGCTCGAACTCACGGACCACGAGATCGTGACCTGAGCCGAAGTCGGACGCCCAACCGACTGAGCCACCCAGGCGCCCCTCAGCAGCTCTAATTTAAAAAAAATCAATGAATTAAAAGGATGATAAAGGTGTTGTACATATGGGTTAAATCTGGTCCCTATATACGGGCCTCATACTATTTACTTCTCTTTTTTTTTTTTTAATGTTCATTTATTTATTTTGTGAGAGAGAGAAGAAGCAGGGGAGGGGCAGAGAGAGAGGGAGAGAGAAAATCCCAAGCAGTCTCCATACTGTCAGTACAGCGCTCATCTCCTGGCTCGATCTCATGAACCATGAGATTATGACCTGAGCTGAGATCAAGAGTCGGACACTTAACCTAGTGAGTCACCTGGCGCCCCTCAGACCATTTACTTCTTCACAGCAGGGTGGGATCAGTCGCTGAAAAGCTTGCCTGCGCCAAACTCAAAATTTCACACATCTCATCGCTTTAAAATAACGCTATTTTGCCTGCCTGCTTTGCCTGCCTAGCTAAAGACAAGCCCTCAAAAAGCCCCTAGGCCACCGCTGCCCTCTTGGCCTCCTGACCCCGAGCTTCCCCGTCCAGCTGTTGTGCAACTTCACATGTGAGCCTCCCTGCTAGCGGAGGCCCCACCTCTTGGTTTCTGGAAGGTCTGCTCTGAGGGTCTTCGGCTTGCACGTTGTCAAGGCACCACCAAAACAGCGCTCACGTTATACGCTGCTGCCACCTGTTGCCGTGTCTTTAATCAGCCTCCGCATCCTCCTTGAAGTTATCACAAAAGGAATCACAATCCCAAGGAAAAGCCTCACGAATGCAGAAAATTAGTCACAAGAAGTCGTGCGGGCAAATACAAGGCAGAGGGGAGCTGGTTCTTTCTGTATGTCCTGACAAAGGAGGCAAAGATAAAACATTTCTAGGACCCACAAAGCTGATGCAGGTCTGGGGTTTCCCAGACAGCAATCATGTGGGTGACTCTGGACAGCTGAGTCCATAGTTAATATTGTTAGAAAGCCTTGAAAAAGTGCAATAAATAAATAAACAGAACTGTAGGTGACTTAGAAAGTCGCGTTCTCCCCATGCCCATTTATGTAAACGAGATTACATAAATATGGAAAACATATATTTTTAAAAATGACAGCATGAAATGATTCTCATCTTTGCAATATATCCAACACGTCACAATGTATTAAACTTAAGCATGAAAATGAAACAGCCTTTACTTTAATCTCTGCTGCTTTTCCTTGGGTTATATGGCCTTGAGCAAATTATTTGACTCTTTCATTCTTTTAAGAAGTATTTATGGAGTGTATACCTTGGACATAAGTTCTAAAAGTGCCATGCCTAGGAGCTCACAGGTGACACAGAGTAGCTTCCTAGAGAGAATAATATTTTATAATGCACATTACCTTTGTATACACTCTGATGAGTCTCTAATGTCTTGGAAGTGAGAAAATTAAGAGCAACTCTATTTATCTAGACCTGGCTGTCCAATAGAAATGTAATGTCATCTACATAAGTAATTTTAAACTTCTAGTAACCATATTAAGTAAAAAGGAACAAGTGAGTTTATTTGTAATAATATATTTATATAACCCAATGTATCTGAAATATGAGTCAACATGTAATAAATATAAATTATTGGAATATTTTCTATTCTTCTGTACTAGAACTTTGAAATTCATTGCACATTTTAAACTTACCACACATCTCAATTTAGACTAAGCTACCTTTTAAGTGCTCAGTAGCCTGGCTAAGGACCTACCGTGTCAGAGCACACAAATCTATTTTCCACCAATATTTTCAAGTTTGAAGACCTCCTTCTCAAAATATTTTGAGAATAACCACATTATAGTTCGACACTTTTAATATCCACAGATTGATAAATCATTGAAAACGTTCTTAGGAATAAATTCAACACTGCTTTTCCGTGTGTATTTATTTTGCGTGTGTCTACTGTTAAGAAACAAAATTGGGGGTGCCTGGGTGGCTCAGTCGGTTAAGCGTCCGACTCTGGATTTCAGCTCAGGTCACAATCTCAAGGTTCATGGGACTGAGCCCCAAGTCGGGCTCTGTGCTGACAGCGGAGCCTGCTTGGGATCCTCTCTCTCTCTCTCTCTCTCTTTCTCTCTCTCTGCTCCTCCCCCCACTTGCGTGCAAGCACTTCCTCCCTCTCTCTCAAAATAAACTTAAAAAGTCAACCGAATGAAGATGTACTGGGATGGGTGAAATGGGCACGAAGATGTACTGGGATGGGTGAAATGGGCACCGGCCCTTCTTGCACGTGGAGGGGAGTTCCGAGGGTTGACTAGCTGGAGGAAATGAAAGGTTTTATAGGAAGGAGGATGGGGCCAGAAAGTTGTTAGCAAGAGGATTGTTCCCAGGAGGGGGAAGGGGGGGGGGGGTCTTATGCACATGACCTCATCTTCCCCTGGGGGATGGAGAGGCTTCCGTGGCTGACTCACTGTTGCTAATAGAAAATTCCTGAATGACCTGTGAAGACTATTTCCTGGGGAGCTTGAAACGGCAATTCCATTAGGTATTAAGCCCTGGTTTGGGGACACCATTTTTGGGCCTGTGGCCTTCTTTCTAACACCATGTATGTTTGGAAAATAGTACAATAGGGCATGGTATTATATCACATTAGAACACGCTATGGATGCTAAGCTACTCTGAACCGAATTTTGGTCTGACAAAGTACGCAGATGGCTCTTTCTAGGCATGACCTAAGTTGTGCCGTAAGCACACCTATCCAGCAAGATGATTTGAGCTGACCTGATGACCCCTTTGTGACAGGCTCTTTACAGAGGTGACTCATACATCCTGCCGGCAGAATGACCACCAGACAAAAGGATTCCTACAATCCCCCAATTTTGGGCAGCAATTAACCCTGTTCTCCTCCCCCACTCCCCCCTCCGCCCCCCCCCCCCCCCCCCCCCCCCCCGCCTTCATGCACCTGCCTGGAGACCCCAGGTGAGGACTGGGTTGTTTGCATGTTCTGTAGGATCCCCATTCCACACAGGTTCATACAAAGGTACAGATGTTCAATAATTAGCCCAAGGGGACTCAGCTGTGACTTGACCCCCAAAGCCTATATGGCTCATCCCTGTGCTATGCTGCCTTTCTTTTCTTTAAAAAAAATTTTTTTCGGGGGGGGGGGGCACCTGGGTGGCTCGGTCGGTTAAGCGTCCAACTTCGGCTCAGGTCGTGATCTCGCGGTCCGTGAGTTCTAGCCCCGCGAGTTCGAGCCCCGCGTCGGGCTCTGTGCTGACAGCTCAGAACCTGGAGCCTGCTTCCGATTCTGTGTCTCCCTCTCTCTCTGCCCCTCCCCCGTTCATGCTCTGTCTCTGTCTCAAAAATAAATAAATGTTAAAAAAAAAATTTTTTTTTTAAATTTTTTTAATGTTCATTTATTTTTTTTTTTAATTTTTTAACGTTTTATTTATTTTTGAGACAGAGACAGAGCATGAACGGGGGAGGGGCAGAGAGAGAGGGAGACACAGAATCGGAAGCAGGCTCCAGGCTCCGAGCCGTCAGCCCAGAGCCCGACTCGGGGCTGAAACTCACGGACCGCGAGATCGTGACCTGAACCGAAGTTGGACGCTCAACTGAGCCACCCAGGCGCCCCACGTTCATTTATTTTTGAGAGAGAGAGAGAGAGAGAGTGTGTGGGAGGGGCAGAGGGAGAGACCCAAGAGAGACAGACAGAATCTGAAACAGGCTCCGGGCTCTGAGCTGTCAGCACAGAGCCGGACGCAGGGCTCAAACTCACGAACCGCAAGATCATGACCCGAGCTGCCTTTCTTAAAGAGCAGCGCACCTCAGATAAGACCCTGTGTGGACACCTAGCACGTGCAAGTTCTGCAAACGTCTGCCATTATCAGGATTCTAATGCCTGTGTTTGTGCCTTTTTAAAAATGCTCTCTCCTGAAACACTGCGCTCCATCATTCAGGACATGGCTCCACACCCCACTTTGTTCATGACTCTGTTTTGAATTGGACTGAGCTTTCCTTTCTAAACCGGCCTTTTGCTACCTAAAGGAGTGCAGCATTTGGCCCCCGGTTCTCGGTCGGTGATGATGCCATAACACTTTATCGATGGCAGGAACTCAGCAAGAAGAAACCCCACCCCCACTCACAGAAAGGGGCTCAGTCACTCATTTGTTCAGTGAGGGCCTTTTCCAGGCCAGGCTGTGTGCTGGCCACATGCCGGCGAACAAAACACATGGCCCCCGTTCCCATGGAAATGTTCACGATGGAGTATGACGTTAAACAAATAAATGTATAACTACAAACTGCGTTGCACAGTAAGCATTGTAAGGAAAAAGTACAACAGTCTGCGAGATAGAAGTCAGGCGGGGGAAGTCAGAGAACACCTCTCTGAGGAGGTAACACACGGGGACAAGTAAGACCTTAAGTATGAATAGGATTTGTCAGGTAAACGGTGAATGAAAGGACATTCCAGGCAAAGACTTGAAGCGAAAGAGCGTGTCGCATTTAGAAAGCGCAGAAAGGCCACGTAGCAGGGGTGCGGTGAGCCTAAGGGGAGAGGGGCCAAAAGTGAGGCAGAAACCTAGGCAGGCCGTGTGGGAATCTGATAAGGAGCAGGTAGATTGTGCAATGTGAAAAAAAATCCCTATTATTTGCACAGAACAAACTGAAAATTCGCATAGCTCCTCTTGACCACATGAGTGGGGGTGGGCACAGTCTTAGAAAGAATACTAGTGTCTTTCAAGGATATCAGTGTTGTTTCTAAAACAGTGAGTCTCTTAAGCGTTCCATCTGATAGTTTGGCCTGGAATATACTCAGTCAACACCATGAGGCCCACTGTGGTGTGTAAGGTGTCAGGGGGGTGTGAAGATGGTTAAGTGACGGTGACCAAAAAGGGACCTAATGGCTAACAGCATCAGGTACACATGGGGAAGTGGGAGAGGTTAAACTCAGGGCAAAGGTCTGAATTACAACGCTTTTTATATGTTGTATACTGAGCCCCGTTTCCAGGACTGGAGGCCAGGTTGGACAGGGGCACAGGGGTCAAGGCTGGGGACAATCAAGTGAATTAATGCGCATCCAGTGCTCCCAAACGGGGCCTGACATATTGTCAGCACACCAAGCTGCCCTTACTATCCATAGTGATTTATTTTTTCCAAAACACAATTTCACATTAAGTAACACATAGGGCGATAACAAAACATTTGAATGAATAAGTTGGCTATGTTAGCAACGTATTACCAAAATGAGAAATGAACAGGAGTCTCCCAGTGAAGATGGCAAATTTAAAATATTGTGTGTAGTATGCGGTAAGAACCAGATAAAAAAAAAAAAAGGGAACCACACTCTGTAAACATTTATCTTGTAACAATGTTAGGTTACAAACCACCTAAGCAAGAAGGCAATGTTACAATTAATTTGGCTGAGTGACTCCGGAGGATGCTGTTAGTATGTGGCCAGACAACTGAGTCTTTTTACAGAGAGGCGAAATCAGCTGCACCTGAGGATTCCCTGCGTGGAGACACCCCCTCCTCCCTGCTGGGTTCCAGACCTTTCCAGGTTGCTGGGTTTCCAGACACCTAGAGCTGCTTTCGATGGTTGTCCCTTGTTTGTCCCCTGCAGTATTCCCATTTCTGTGTCACTTCTGGTTTTGAAGCCCTAATAAGTCTACAGGAAATGAAGGATAGAGAATTATGAATCGGGTGTGCTGAACACCAAAAAGTAACGCCAACGAGGAAACTGTGCTGCCCTGAGAGTACAGAATAAATTTATTCAGAGAACCGGGCGCTGGTTCCGAAGGCTGTTAATCCGTATACTTCCTAAGTCCCAGATTTCATACCATAGTGGTAAGAACCAAACAAGGGACTTCTCCCCGTGGGCAGGCAGGCCTGAGACTTCCCGAATGAACAAGCAAGCTCGGTGAGAAGGCTGTCCGATCTCCGCTCCCACCGCCCTCAGGACCCTGCAGGTGCAGCCCTGCAGGTGCGAGCCAAGCTGGGCTAGCCCGGTGCCCTCCCGGTATAAACGCAGAAGCATCTTACAGAAGGGGGTCTCAGTACAGCTCAACACTCAAGAGGTCTTCAGGAGGATGAAGGCAGCCACCGAGGGGCTAAACCATACAGAAAGATTTTCAGAACACGTGGAATGTTGGTGACTTTATTAAAACGTTCCTCACCGCATTCTTTACAAAACCACCAAGGCCCTAAAATCGCTCAACAAATATCAAGACCTTCTACATACAGGACACTGGTCCAAAGTGCTCCCAATTCTTTTTTTTTTATTTAATTTTTTTTTTATTAACGTTTATTTTTGAGACAGAGAGAGACAGAGCATGAACGGGGGAGGGTCAGAGAGAGAGGGAGACACAGAATCTGAAACAGGCTCCAGGCTCTGAGCTGTCAGCACAGAGCCCAACGTGGGGCTCGAACTCACGGACCTCGAGATCATGACCTGAGCCGAAGCTGGATGCTTAACCGACCGAGCCACCCAGGCGCCCCCAAAGTGCTCCCGATTCTTCATACCACTCCAAAGTGTTTAAAATTCTGAAAGCTTATTTCAAAATTTTTAAATTTTACTTCACTTACGATTTTCAATAAGTATTGAGCGTGGAGTGCTCTCTCTACTCCTTTTCACAGGAACGAAAGCCCACCGTTCTCCTGCTAATATACGTATGGTTCATATGTGTTAGGTGTATGTTTACATAGAACAGTTTTCAGCTGCAAATAGATTAAAAAAAATCTTCCGGAAACCAAATCAGTATAGAAGTAAAAAATAGAATACGTTTACTCCATTAGTTATAAAGCTTAAACAGTTTTGGATCTTCTTCACGACAGAAAGGTCCGGACGGTGCCCTTGATTGGGCCCCTGCAAATGGGGCATTTTCTGAGGGGAGGGGCGCAGTCTTGGCACACCACCAGGTGGCCGCAGGGAATGAACACCACGGACACTTCTCGGTCCAGGCACACTTTGCAGGTTCTTTCCTCCTGCAGCCTCCTCAGCTGCTCTTCCACTGGCAAATCTAACAAGAGAAAAGGATTTTCTTAATGTTTTTTAGTTTAATTTTTTGTGAGAGCAAGAGCATACGCATGCGCGGGGAGGGGCAGTGGGGGGGGGGGGAGAGAGAGGGAGGGAGGGAGGGAGGGAGAAAGAGAGAGAATGCCAAGCAGGCAGGGCCCTGTTGGGGGGGCTCCATCCCACAAACTGTGAGCCCATGACCTGAACCGAAATCAAGAGTCGGATGCTTAACCACCTGAGCCCCCCAGGCGCCCCGAGAAAAGAATTTTTAATGACAGGAAACTTGATGCTTCTGCTCCCATGAAAAGCCAAGAAAATAAAACCAATGTTTTCTATTGGTTAAATTAATACTATTTTACCTGAAACATCTTCTGTGGGAACATACTTTAGGTCCTGTTGCACTAAGGGAGAAAAGCAAAAAGCACTAAACAAAATGGCACTATAACAAACAACGTTAATATTTATTCACAGAATACACATTTTTAAACTAACAGCTTAGACTCTGGCCAAATGCTATACATAACGGTCATAACATCAAGGCAATAAAAATCTTTTATCTTTTTGTGCAATTAATAGTTTATAAATTAGACTGAATTATTTTCAATGATCCCAAAGTATTAAGATTAAAGCATATTTTCTTTTTTAAAAACCTGAATTGCATTGAATTTTAGATTCCAGTGCGTTAACAATGCAATATTCGTTTCGGGTGTACAAGCTAGCGACTCAACACTGATTGATGTACGACACCCAGTGCTTGTCACACGAAGAGCATATTTTCAATTGGCTTAGAAAGATCCCCCAAATAACTGTGCAGCACTCACCGAAGAAACGCTCGTATAACACGGGGTCCATTTCTAGGAGACAGTTTTTAAATACGGTGACTGCAAAACTTCCCTTCACTAACACAGCATCAATCAGCAATCTTGCTTGCAGAGATGTTTGTGCTTTCTGTGTAATAACACTGTGTTCTTGCTCAGTAATCACTCTGGCAGTTCGGAGACCGTCCAGGATGGGGAGTACGGAAGTCAGATGTTGAAAGAGCGCCATTCTGTTCTTCCGGATTAATGACACATCATCTTTGTAAAAAAGAAAACAAACATGTTCCCACTGTGCTCACACACTTCCTCCCACGCCTACACGTAACTGCATGAAAAAGCAACATAATTTGTGATTGGTCAGGCCGCGCAGGTGGCTGGGGTCGGGGCCACCTGCTGCCTGGGCCATCTTGACGATCACTGTGTTAAGCACTTTGCATCATATATTAATCCCTTCCACCTCCATAACAGCTGTCCCAGGAAGGCGCCCTGCCCCCACTTAGCAGACGAGGAACCGGAGGCACCGGGAGGCAAACAAACTGTAAAGGACACACAACTCGCGAAAGTCAAACGCAGGCGGAGGCAGTCTGGAGCCGTGATCTGTGTTCCTGGACATTCTGAACTACTGCTGAGCCTTTAACCAAGTAACATTTAGAACCTGATAAAACTGAAATTCCAATTCAGTCTAGTCAACTTGGGGAAAGATAAAATCAGGAGATGAAAACAACAGAACATTTATTTCTCAAATGATCATTCACCCGTAAAATTTCTTCAAAATTCCATTTTAAGATGAAATTTTAATTATTTCCCCAAATTAGACACGATGTTGCCATTACTCAAATCTTTTCTAGGAAGTGGGGAAAGGCATTAACAGCATGTTAAAAATTAAATCCTACTGGTCAGGGATACCCTCCTGTCTATAGGATCACCACATTCCCCTTGAAGATCTAGGTTTTGTACCTCTTGGCAAAATACTTTGCATTTCAAAATTCTGCAATTTTATTATCTCCTGGCAATATGATTTATGAACCTAAGTTTAATCATTATTATACAATTTTGCCATGACCCATAAGGCTCCTTCTATAAAATAACTAATGACAGAAATGGGGCTATCTAAAAAACTTATGCGGGGGAAGTGACTGTTGGATTTTAGAAACGCTGACTCTGTCAAGTAACAGGACACAAAAATAGAATCATTTAATAAAGGATAAAAAATAGTGCTTAGTCAAAAAGTCAAGGCCAGAGATACCCTATTTGAAGAGAGCTGGAGCTCTGGGAAAAAACTGGGAAATGGCCAGGACCGAGATTAGTGTGTAGCACAAAGAAAAGGCTCCACAAGTATGCACTGAACAGAGGCGCAGGCAAGCCTTCCTATGTAAAGAGCAGAAGGAACAAAGAAGTAATGGCCAGAGGGCTATGACTTTGCACCTAATGCACTGGGGTAAATCCTCTGGTAGAGAAGTAGTGATGTAATTTGCACCTGGTGTTGAAGTATGTTAGTTTTTCCATCTAACATTTATGTTTCTAATTACATTTTACTTAGACAAATGTAACAAGTTCTCTGAAATTCTCAAGGCTTCTAAAATTGGATTGCTAGTGGTTGAGGAGAAAAGGACTCATCTGAAACTCACAGACTGCATTCTAGCACTTAAGAGGGAAAGACTTGAATAGACCTTTGAAGCATATTATTCTTTGGTTCTGGAAAAATTATCCTAAGTTTACTTACACACCTGTCAAGAAACTACTTACCTACTGCTCTTGGAAAACTATAAAATCATCAGTAACCTGAACGGAGATATTTTCGTTCACTCATTCAAACAGTATTTCTGGAGCACAAACTATGCGCACAGGGTGCCTGCCAGTGTGGACATTAGGGTGTGTGGAGACGCGAAGACATCTTTCTGACGATGTCAATTACTGTATATTGTTGACTGGGGTCATCTGTGCAGACTGTGGATTTCTTTGAAAGAAACATAAGTGCTTTATAGCTGGATGCCCTCAGACTTTGAGAAGTGCTCGCTGGTGACTAGCAGCTGAGTCGGAGCAGACCAGCACCAGGTCAAGCAGCCGTATCTCCACTTCACGGTGAAACAGGAACCCTGACGAGGCCAGGCAAAGATGAGTGTGGGCTCTGTCACTGCCGTCCCAGGGGTCTGCAGACTGAATAATGCCTGCTTTGGTAAAGCTAGGATGCCGTCCTGCTAGGATCGGGTACGTCCATCTAGGGTGGCCCCGAAGACAAAGCCACCGGAGCGGTAGGCTTGTCCAAGCACAGAGCGGACGATCTTACGGTCAATCATCCTGGGAAGAAACAGATCCCAGATGGCACTACACAAGACAAGGGGTAAACTTTTCTCATTCTGGGCTTTGGGGATACCAGGGGACCTGGGCTTTCACAAGGGACGTCCCTAGTCATGTGTGTAAAACGGCCACAACTTTGGAGAGATGAACCAGAACAGAAGCTAAGCAGATAGACGCAGGAAGAAGGCCTCAGAGGCACCGAGAGGCCCAAACAGTTACAGCCGTCAATGGCCATCTGTGACACACTGCTCTTCTGTTACCCCTACATCTCCAGGAAGAGCTTGTTAAAAGTTGCAGTCTGTTTTCAACCGTGTTGAAAACACTGGCGGATCCGGTCCATGCTTAGCAAAGGGTGGCAACGGAGAGATTTCTCCTGGTCTAGGCCAGAGCGATGGCAGGGTTCAGAGTCGCCAGATGGGAATGCACATGCTTGGAGGAGGAGAGTTTTGCGAAGGAAGGCTGAGCAGAGATGATACAGTGGCAGACAAGGCTGGCAAGATAACCTGACCCGGGAGAATGGAAACAGCATCCTAGACCTCCCCTAAACAAAAGACACCCCAAAGGGGAACTAGGTTCCTGTGTGGGCAGGTAGGAAACTTAATCATAACCCATACGTTAATGTGTGTTATTAATGTTATCATAATGTCATTAGGCTGAGACACCTGTGATGGTAATTTTAAAATACATAATTGCCCCTGATTCTACCCTAACTTATAGCAAAGAGGAATGAACCTAGGATCAAAAACAAGCCATGTATGATTACATATACAGTCAACGAAAAACTGTATATGTAACTGTATATGTAAATGTAATCTTAACTGTATTTTTACTCTGGGTAAAATATAAGTTAAGAATATAAGTAAAATAAAAATATAAGTTAAGAGTAAAAATATAAGTTAAGAAAATCCTTTCACTCAGGGCGCCTGGGAGGCTCAGTCAGTTAAGTGTCCGGCTCTGGATTTCAGCTCAGGTCATGATCTCAAAGATGATGGTCAAAGATGAGCTTGGGCTCTGTTGCTGCCAGCCTGGGGGTGTGCAGGCCTGAATAATTCATGCTGAGCACTGAGGTAGAACCGGCTTCAGATTCTTTGTCTCTCCCTCTCTGTGCCCCTCCCCTGCTTGCATGCACACACACTCTCTCAAAATAAACATTCAAAAAGAAAAGAAAATGCTTTCATTCAATATATACATTTTCAATTTACTAATGAGCAATTCAAAAATATTAAAAAAAATTTTTTTAATGTGTATTTTATCTTTGAAAGAGAGAGAGAGAGAGAGAGAGAGAGAGAGCATGAGCAGGGGAGAGGCCGAGACAAAGGGAGACACAGAATCCCAAGCAGGCTCCAGGCTCCGAGCTGTCAGCACAGAGCCCGACGCGGGGCCCGAACTCATGAACCACAAGATCATGACCTGAGTCGAAGTCGGATGCTCAGCTGACTGAGCCACCCAGGCGCCTCTCAAATATATTTTAATGTAAAAATTTCCAGAATTCAAATTCAGAACATTGAACATAAAATCTGATTGAACTAAAATCTGAGTAACTATGAGTTACTTTCAGTAACTTAGAGACAGACATCAACTCCATACAGAAAGAGACACTGATTACTAAACGCATGTACCTGATTCTTTTTCCTCAGTGGCTCTTTCTTTCTCCTCTTCCCTGATTTCATCTTCTGCATTGAGTAAATCTGATACAATATCACTGACTGTTTTGTAATTCTCCCCGCTCGTCAGGATCTTGCTCTGAACGGTCTGCTTCACCAGGTTTCTACCGAAGCCCATCTCCAAGGCCGCTTTCACCACGGGTGTGTTCATCATGACGGCATCTTCGGAGGAACTTTCTCCAGGCCCAAAATGAACAACTACATAAAATCGAGAATTTGGCACATGTTGGGATAGTCTATATATTTTTGGAATTGAAAGTTATTAGTTTCAAAAACATAAAGTCCAGAAAATGTAGAGCCATTATTTTGTCTTAACTTTGTTAAACTTAAAATAATGATACACACGTTCAGTCATGAAGATAAGAATATGGAATATCGTATTCCGATACAAAATATGCATTCCCCAGCATAACTGTGAGTGGGAGAAAGAAACAGAATGTCGAGGATCCCGGCCACCCAACATTCTTTTCTCCCCGTGATGAAGGAACAAAGGAGCTTTCTAAATCCAGTATGTTTCATGTATTTTTCAAAGAGGCCACTGTCCTCGCTCACTCCGTCGCCACAGGGCCTCCTACTGAATCTCTCCTGTCTACTTCCTTCCCGGCCCTGCAACCAGAGTGACTGTCACACACAGATCCGACTGTGTCGTACTCCTTCTGAAACTCCACCAGCAACTGCTTCGTTCTCACAGACACTCAACTGTGGCTTACAAGACGGCACCCAATCTGGGCCCCGCTCACCTCGTGAGCCTCATCTCTTGCCACTTTCTCATTCACGCTCTACACTCAAGACCAGAAGTCACAGACTGGTGGCTCTTGGGTCCAAGCCCGCCCGCAGGGCTGACCACTCTTAGCGCTGGCCGGCTTCCTTCATGTATCTGTTCGCGATCCTACTTTTTTCTGGCCATACAGAATTTTGCTCATTTCTTCAAATGTGCCTGCTCTTTTGTGTGGCTTAAGACTTTCATGTGTTCTCTCTGCCTAGAATATTCTTTTGCTCCCTTGGTCATCTGGTTAACTCCTACCCTTGCCTTCAGTTCTGTGCTAAGACAAGTACTTCCTCTGGAAAGCCTTTTCTGATCTTGCAAGTTTGGGTGACCCGCCCCTCATGCACCCCCAGAGCCCAGCACGCTTCACTTTTCCCAGCATATCCCTTCCCATGTCCTTGTCTGTATCTCTTGCACTATTAGCTCATGAGAATAGGACGTATGTTTACCCTGTTCTCTATTTTTTCCTCAGAATAGCAAAATCACAATAAATATTTACTGAAGTGAATTAAACACTAGATGACAGAGTAGAACAGCTTGTTCAAATAGTGACTCTATCATCTTTTAGGTTTAACCTGTCTGAGCCTCAGGTCCCTACAGAAGAATGGGAATAATAATTTCTACCCTCTTCATGTTACAGGAAGAATATGTGAGCAAGCTAATGTCATGGTGCCCGCGCTCCCACAAGGTCTGAGAACAAGGGTGAGGCTGGATGTAAGCAGTGTGTTAAAACTACAGATAGTCAAGTCCCACCCTTAGATACCATGACTCAATACAGTAGGTTTAATGTGGAGACCAGAAACCTCCAATATTTTTTTAAAAAATTCTTAATGTTTCTTTACTTTGAGAGAAAGAGACAGAGCACAAGCGGGGGAGGGGCAGAGAGCTAGAGACAGAGACCCAGAATCTGAAGCAGGCTCCAGGCTCTGAGCTATCAGCACAGACCCCGACGCGGGGCTTGAACTCACGAGCCGAGAGATCATGACCTGAGGCAAAGTCACATGCTTAACGGACCGAGCCACCCAGGTGCTCCATAATCTGCAGCATTTTTTAATGTTCTTCAGGCAAATATGATTCACACTGAAGTTTGACAAATACCGACTTAATGAATTTGAGAATGCATTGCACAGTCCAGAACATCATACAATGTACATTATTACTATTGTCACATTTCAATCACCATCGTACCAAAAGGTTCTATTTAAATGCAGTAATTAGGGGCACCTGGGTGGCTCAGTCAGTTAAGCGTTTGACTTTGGCTCAGGTCACAATCTCATGGTTTGTGGGTTTGAGCCCCACGATGGGCTCTGTGCTGACAGCTCAGAACCTGGAGCCTGCTTCGGATTCTGAGTTTCCCTTTCTCTCTGTCCCTCCCCTGCTCACACTCTGTCTCTCAAAAATAAATAAACATTAAAAAAATAATTTAAGTGCAGTAATTATTATCATTATACATACTTGGTGACTCAGCATTCTCATCTTCTGTGTTGTCTGAAGTAGATAACAACTGCAGGAAAAAAAAGTATATAAATTAGGATAGATATAAGTCTTACCCTGTCCATTATAATATAAATGAGTCAAGAGATCTATTTTATTCAATTTATTGGAAACTGACTAGCTTATAGGCAAATGATTTTTTACCTCAAAAGCAATATTGCATCTACATTCAAAAGTAATTCTCTATGCCATAAACTATTCTTGATGAAGCCGATATTCATTCATGAAGGCAAGAAAAGGGCTACACCTTCTCAGTGATATGAGACAATCATTGTTTGCCTTTCATCCCAAACACCTGACATTTCCTGGGTCATCCTTTGGGATAAGTTGGACCCTAGATCAGTTCTACTGTCTGTGGTTACAAAGTAACCCTCAAACTATTATATAAATTCTTATCTGCTTTTCTAGGAAGATTATTTTCCTTCCAGCACTTTGAATATTTCTTGCCATTCCCTCTGGCCTGCCAAGTTTTTGCTGAAAAATCCCCTGGTAGCCTTATGGGGTTTCCCTTTATATGCAAATATCTTTTTTTTTATTGCTTTTAAGATTCTTGTTATCACCACTTTTTAATTACTATGTGTCTTGGTGTGGACCTCCTTGGGTTGATTTTATTGGTGGCTCCCTGTGCCTCCTACATCTGGATTTCTGTTTTTCCTCCCCAGAGCAGGGATGTTGTCAGCTGTTATTGCCTCACATAAATCTTCTGCCCCCTTTCCTCTCTCTTCTTCTTCAGGGATCCATATAATACAGATATTGTTATGCTTGATGGAGTCTATTCTCATTTTGCATAATTTTTTTCTCTTTCCTGCTCAGCTTGATAACTTTCCATTCCTCTGCCTTCTAGGTCACTAATTCATTCCTCTGCTTCTTCCGTCCTGCTGTTCATTCCATCACCCATGTTTTTTTATTTCATTTAGTGGGCCTTTATCTCTGCTATGTTATTCCTTATCTCTATGTAAGGATCTCACTCATACTTTCCACTATTTTCTCAAGTCCAGTGAGTATCCTTATGATAATTGCTTTAAATTCTCCATCAGACTTATTACTTATCTTTGTTTTGCTTGGGTCTCATACTGTGATTTTTCTCCTGCTCTTCCACTTAGAACATATTCCTCTGTCTCCTCGTCTTGTCTGTGTGTCTGTTTCTGTGTGTTAGGAAAGTCAGCTCCATCTCCTGCTCTTGAAAGTAGTGTCCTTATGAAGGAGAGAACCTTCCATGTCCTGCTGTGCTGTCCCCTGTTCCCCAGAACCTGGCCCTTCAGGGGCATGTCCTGTATGTGATGTGCACCCTCCTGTGGTGGCTGAGCTCCCTCTGCCTTAAGTCCAGTCGTCCGCACAGGGTGTCTTTGCCTGTTGTGGGCAGGGTTTTGTCCCTGGGCTGTTTGTGGGCCAGTCTGGGGCCACCTGGGGTTTGAGTTGAGTCAGAGCAGGGGTTTGCCAGAGATGCAGTAGCACCGGCCTTGTGCTTGTTGCTCCCTGAGAAGTTTGTTGGTGAGCAGGGCCTGCCGTCAGACCAGGCAGGCCTGGTGGGCGTCTGCCCACCGCCCCACCCCTCTGACTACCGCAGCCTGTTGGGACCCGTGTGTGTGGTTGTCTTCCCCTCCCCCTGGGGCGGGACTCACTTTGGAGCGGCGCTGGCCCTCGTCGGGGCTGCTTGCGCCCCGCCAGGCTTGCAGCCCCGGTCTGGATGAGCTCCGGCCAAGAGCATGTTGGATGAGATGGATCCACAAAGCACAAAACGTGGTGTTAGCAAGGTTCATGCCAATCTTCTGGTTGCAGGGGACCCACAGCACGGGGGCTGGGGTGGGCCCAGCAGAGGGGGTGGTGTGACTTAAGCAAGTCAGGTAGCAAGTGTAGGCGCTGCCCTGGTTCCCACAGGTGGCCACGTGCTTATGCTGAGGGACAGAGTAAGGAAATGGTGCCTGCCAGCTCCTTGGTTCCTAGAGAAGTCCCTCAGTGAAGTCTGAAAGGAGTAAACACTTCCGTCTCCCACGGGGCCCAAACTGCTGCTTATTACTCTCTATCTCCACGGGATGTTTGTTGTGCTGTCTAATGGTGGGGACTCAGTTTCCTCTTACCTATTGGCTGTTCCAGAGCTGGGCGTGCCAATTTTGAAAATTCCAGGTTTTCAGTCCTGATGGTTGTAAGAACTCACAAAATTCAGCCCTTCTGGTTTTCAAAGCCAGGTGTCACGGGGATTCGTCTTGCCCACGTGGGATCCCTGCTGTGAGGGTCTGTTTCTCTCCCCCCTCTCTGCACCTGTGGCTCCCTCTCTCCCGCAGATGGCCCGCAGTCCACTGAGCTGCCCACTGCGTCTCTGCCCTTCCTGCCACCTTCGATGTGGCCTTTTCTCTATATTTAGTTGTAGAGTCTGTGTGGCCAGTCTTCAGGCCACTTTCTGGGTTATTTACTGATGTGGCTGTTCTCTAGCTGTATCCGGCGTGGACGAGGTGAGCCGAGGGTCCTCCTGCTCTGCCCTCTTCCCAGCAATCTCATTCCAGGAAGAGGAGAAGGACCAGTACAATTCTCATTCTCACATCTTTTCAAGAGAAAACTGTACAGTAAAACTATTACGTGCCAATTTTTCCCCTCAAATAATTTAACTTACTGAAACCTTGTTACAGAAATACTCAGAGCCATACCTTAAATATTATTTTTCGGTAGGTCTCTAATTCGGCATCTGTATGCAAAGACTAGCTGTAAGATCGTGTTGGGTATTATAAAAAAATGAAACGTATTTTTAAAGCAACTCTTTGTTCGCTAAGTACTCCTCTCTGTGATTAGCAGAAGATAATTTATCTGTTGTTGACCAATGATTTGTAAAAGCCACCCATACCTGTTCAAGGAGACAGGGGTGACTGGCTTGAATCTGACTGATGAACTCGTGTCCTTTGATTCGTATCAAATACTCACACCTGAAATACGAACAAAGTTAAGTCTGGGGGGTTGTTTTCACCCCATTATTTGTAGGCAGCTAAGTATTTCCAGTGAACATAAACGTACACATCAGCACTTAACATTCATTTCACACATGGGAAGAGGCAAGATGCCGTAAGTGAGAGACTGCACACGGTGCCTCACCGACGCTGGAGCTCCAAGGGTCACGGGGCTCTCAGTCTCCACTGGGAGCTCCCGGCTGTGCTCTTCAAAATTTTGCAGATTGCCAAATACACTCTGAACACTGAGAACAGAGTCAAAGCGACAGGGAGAAAGTTCTCTAATAAATCGTGCTGCTCTCTCATAAACGCTGCACGTTTAAAACTTAAAAATACACGAAGCAGGACAAGAGAGGAATAATGAGGAAGGTGAACACATTTTCTAACAAGACAGATGGTCCCAAGTCAGCAGTTCCTAGATCACACACACCCGCTGTCACCCAAGTATAAAAGGAACCCAGATTCACCCTTGTCCTTATATATTCTCAAAGTTTCCGCAATGGAAAGCTAGGAGCACCTCTTAGAAACACTAGAAGTTTTGACCATGAACAATACCATCGGAAGCCTCTTGACTTCAATTTCAAAACAAGAGCACAAATAAGCATGGAATAATCAAAAGTAAGTGTAGGAACGGACAAGGAAATGTTCTGTAGTGATCAAAGGAGGAGAGATGTGTCTATATTGACCCGGATCTCCCTATTCAATACCCCAACCTGCTTGGTGCTTCTGATTTTTCTCACCGTCCTGTTTTCTCTCGTTGTCTGTAGCACTTGCTATCTTCCGACATGCTACATAATTTATTAAGTTTTTATGAAGTGTCTGCTTCTCTGGCTACTAAGTTAATGTGTGAGACCAAGGATCTTGGGTTTGTTCAGCTGAGTATCTTAACCACCTGGAACACTGCCTGGCAACAGATGATCAATTAACATGAAATGCTGAATACATGGAAATATGTCCAAGACATGAGGCTAACTGAAAAAAGGTTTCAAAACGGTATATATAATATCTAATTCACTTAATACTATATACGTTCATCTACCGATGTACGTATGTTTCAAGAGGTGTCTGGAGGGATATTCACTAAAATGCTAACTGTGGTCCTCTTTAGATAATGGGGTTTCTGGACTTTTACATTTTCTTCTCTGTACTTCTCTACAATGTGTGTACACAGGAAACCATAAACCTGTATCTTCCGTCGAAACGGTTTAGTTATTTTTCTAAGCAATTCATGCTAAATTTATTCACGAGTGCATTTTTGAAAGAAAGAATAAAGCAACGGCCGATTGTCAGGTAAACACAAATAACCCGCCCCATAACGACGACAAACGTTCGCACGGAGGGTTTCAAAACGATCACCTTGGAAACCACTTGGCGTGCTCCACCCACGGGTCGTCTCCTGATTCCCAGCAGCGCAGTCCACCGTCGCAGCAGAAGCATTTGACGTCATCACTGTGCCCTGAAACGAATTTTGGACCAAAACTCGTGAATACACACAAGGTGCCCACGACGACGAGCTAAGGCACAACACGCGGGCCGTTCTCCCGCGACCGCACGAAGCCCCTCACCCATGTAGTAGAAGCCAGCCAGGGCCAGCTGCTCGGGGAGAACAGGCACGCTGGGGGGCCAGCTGCAGAAGCTTCGGGAGCGGGCCGCGTGCGTCTGCATGCTCCGGTTGGACACGGCGCACCGCAAGGCGTCCTGAAGCCGGCTTTCTGCGAACGGGCAGAAGGGGAAGTGTCTCAGGTGCTCTGACAGGGCGTCGTCGTCCGGCTCCCAGTTACTCAGTCTCCCGCCGCAGGCGAAGCAGGCCACCTTGTCCCCAGGGCCCAGGTAGTAAAACCCAGCTCTGGCCAGCTGCTCCGGCAGCGGGAAGGTCAAGGGCCAGCCCTGGAAAGAGTGCAATCTGGCTTCCTCGGCCTCCATCGCACGGTGGCGGTGGCGGGGACTCGTCCTCCGGGGACAGAGACCTTGGTTTGCTCTGAAGGTCACAGGGTTCTGCGGGAAGGTGGCGCAGGAGCGGCTAGGACAGCCCCCGTTTTCCACGCTGGGAGGCGGCACGAGCCTGGAGCGCGTCCCTGAGGAAGGACAGGCGGGCTGAGAGGGGGCGCCCGAAGCGCTCACCGGATTCAGACTCTGGATGAAGCTGCAGCTGGGGTACAGCCTCCGATGCTTCTCCAGGGGACTGTCCCCCTGCTTCCAGTTGTCCAGCGTCAGGCCGCAGCAGAAGCACCGGACCCTGTCCTTCCGGCCCGTGTAGTAGAACCCGGCCCGGGCCAGGCTCCGCTCCGAGACAGGGGCGCCGGCGGGGAAGGCCGAGAACGTGGACATTCGGTACAGCTCGCACGAGTGGTCGTATTTCAGCCCCGACACGGTGCCGCCTTTCAGCAGCTTTGATGACAACGTGCTGTTTGCTCCGATGTTCATGACGAAACGGACGGGGTGGCAAAGGGACCAGCCTTTCTCTGGGGAGGTAGCTTTGTGCATGGCTCTGGACGGTGGTTACTTTTATCACTAGGCGGACACCCAGAACAGGAAGTCTCTTGTCCTTCTTTCCCTCTGTGTATTCAGGGCTTCCGCATGGTGAGATTCTAAGCTCGACGCTGACACGCGGTAGGGGGAGAGTGTGTGCAACTGCGCTTTTCCATAATCTTTACACACACAGCGCGAGCACGATGGCACACGGCACCTCGCCGTGGAAGTCAAAACCCCGCGCACCAGCAGGGAGCGCTTCAGGTCACCAAGATGCCGCTCGGCGCCGGGCACCCCCGCAGGCAGGACAGCGCCTCGGCGGGGGCGCTTCACGGTGCCCGGCTGGCCTGGAGACCAGGCGTGGGGCTCACACTGCCAGCCTGTTTTCGGGGAGGAAACCTATGCCCTGCACGTGCTCCACAGAAAAAAATCCAAACTATGTTTATTTTGCTTTTTTTTAATTACGAAATTTGGTAGCCAGAAAAAAAGAAGAAGCGGAAGACCTGCCTGAACAGAAGAAACGAGTACATTGGGGTCATTTCACTGATTGCAGGATGTATCTTTTTAACACCTCTGTTACCAAGAGGTACCTTTCAGCTAACAAATACCGTATTTTAATCAGCAGCGCTTTTCTTTCTTGGAACTATATAAAATAATGGTGTGTTTTCCAATTAGTGACATCTTAGATGCGATGGAATACCATCTATCCCAAATCGTGCTCGAATTAAGTAATTTTTCTTCCTAGAATATTTGTAATAGGAAAAACAAAACGATCTAGAATTTTCCTACAAATGAAGAGCTGAAGTGCGAACAGAATTGGCTGGTGCATCTTAAGTCCTGTTTCAAAATTACCTGAACGACAATTACTTCCCATAGTCAGCGGCTTGGTTACTTAGTCCTTGTGATTCCAGGAGAACTTAGCAAACTGAATACTGTATTTCAAATAAATCCTCAGAGAAGAATGTGTTTGTTCAACTGGTCTTTTTAGGCTCAGCTTCACGCTGTTGAAAGACACTACCAAATCTATTCTGACAATGGATTTGTTTCTTAAAACAGTCAAAAGTCAGAGGGCTGCGTTTGTACACGAAGATGAATAATCGAAGTGTACAAAGGTGGCTTTGGTCAGAAATCCCAAAGACAGCATACCTTGAGCCAGAATTCATCGCAACAAGAAAATAATGAATTTACGTTGTCACAATCCCCTCCTTTGGCCAAGCAGAGACCTTGTGAAAGTTCAGAGTTTCTCAATTACGACCAGCTACCGGTAAAAAGTTTCTGTGTCAGTAACATGAACAACAATCTGCAAACGGGTCTCCGTGGCTTCTCTAGCAGTGATTTCTGCGCACAGTTTCCTGGGTCCCACAGGTGTTGGGGTTTCCGCTGCGACTTTGGCTCTTTACTTCCAGGTGATATGAGAAACGTGGCTCTGTTCCAGGGATCAGTTATCGTGTCTAACGTCAGCAGTGAACAAAAATTTTACACATTATTGCAGAAACCCTTCCGGGGCTAGTCACTGTGTCTGCGTAAGTCTGTTCTTTTCCCAAAATGGACCATCCAGCCATCATTCTCACCGTCATCCTTGTCAGAGATAACAGCCCATTCAAACAAGCCGAACTTGAGACTTTTAACACATGCACATTCAGATAAGTGCTTAGATCATTCCTTTACCAATCGTCCATGCTAGTGTGCCATACTCTACGCCTGGGGCACCGCAAAGTCTTGTTCTGGACATTTCTTTGTCACCATGGAAGTCTCTTGACCTGTCAGAGGCCTCACCTGCGTGCTTCTCTAACTTAGTAGAGGGGTGAATATTGTTCTAGATAACTGTCGCTCGTTTTCAGATCTGTACCAAACACAAGTTCCTTCTCTCTGTCCTGTTCTGGCTAGAATCACTTCCCTTTATATCCACCAGTCAAATTCAAAGATGAGATCATCAAGACTTTATAGTTACACCTCATGCCACTAGACTGTATTGTTTAAAATTAACATCCTTTGGGATAATAAAAACTCCAGTTCACACTTGTTTCTTCATGCACAAAACTACCTCCCGGAGATCAGACTAAGTCCCTTTTAAGGGTGTTAGGCCTCCATTTTGAGATGTTTTGATTTATGGGGAAAAAAATGGAAAAAATCTAGAAGTAGAACACTTTGCCTCTTTTGTAAAACCTGTTTAAAACGAGAAAAAGACAGTTTTAAAAGTCAAATACCTCACAGATATAACACAACGATCTCTTTGTAAACACGTTCTTCAAGCCAGAGCACTAGTGTTTGCTGATTGGCTTGCCCAGGTGAAAACCAGAGGGCTCCAGCGGGTGGCCAGCAAGGGTATTATCATGTTTGGCTTTCACAGAATTGGATCTCGGTATTTTACTCATTGTTTTAACTTTGGATTTTGAAATGAATTCATACATACAGAAAAGTTACAGAAACAGGAGGGTCCCCACATACCCTACACTCAACTTCTCCAAAGCTACTATCTTATAAGATCATGGTACAACTATGGAGGCCAGGAAATTAACACGGATACAGTGCTGTTACTTAATGTACTTGCCCTGCTTCATTAGTAACATTGTTAAAAGTAAGAGATCTCCCATGACCCTAGATCCCAGGTCCTTGTGAAAACCAGACTGCCAACAGTGGGTGACAAGCGGCCAGCGGGCACACAGCGGCTTCATCTTTCACACAGGGCACACGCCCCGGCCCTCTGATACGGATACATTTGTCCCTGAACTGGAACTGTGGTTTTTCTCACAGTACGGTCAGCAAGGGAGTGAGACTGCTCTAATACCTGTGTCTGTCAAAAGCACCAAAAATGCAAGGTGGACAAAGAGAGACAAGTTTGGAGAAAAATGAGAGTCCTGTATTTGTGGAGAAGAAGAATATTCCTACATGTTAAATGCATAAATAGAGTGGGGTTTTGTTTAAAAGAGACATCCCCAGATCTGTTCGCTCTGTCACCTGCCTGGCCTCTATACATCTGAGACTGTGAACTGCTTACACGGGCCTTATGCTGAAGAAGCCTGGGGGTGGACACAAGGCACATGCATGCCTGCAGAAATACAGGCAACAGTTGTATGATAAAGTACAAAAAATTGCCCACCCCAGATGGATTCAAACTCTCTTACCCTCTTTCAGCACGCAGACCCCCAAATATGCTGGGGACCCCTGAGGCCTCCCCGCAAGCTTGAGGACCTCCACAGCCCTCCTCCCAGACTGGGGATCCCAATGGCCTCCTCCCAGGCTGGGGACCCTCACGCCTCCTGCCCCAGGCTGGGGGCCCACAGTCTCCTCCCAGGCTGGGGACCCCAGTGGCCCTCCCCCCAGAATGGGCCCCCAGCTGCAGCCCTCCCCCAGGCTGGGGACCCTCACGCCTCCCGCCCCAGGCTGGGGGCCCGCAGTCTCCTCCCAGGCTGAGGACCCCAGTGGCCCTCCCCCAGGATGGGGCCCTCCCCTGCGGCCCTCCCCCGAGGCTGGGGACCCTCACGCCTCCCGCCCTAGGCTGGGGACTAGCACGGCCACAGCTCTGGTGAGCTAGGCAGCTCCTTGGCCCCTGCAAGTATGCAAACCTGCAGGGCCCTCCTCAAATTTCTCCTCCACTGGCCCGCATCCTGTTTGCTAGACTGCTGTGCCTTCTGTTAGAGACCTTCACCTCCTCAAATCCATGCCTCTCTCCCTCATAACCTACCCGCTGCCTCAGAAATCCTGCTCTCCGCCCCAGTCCCTCACCCCTTCCTCTCTGCGGACCCTTCCCTCGATGTGGCAAGCAAACTTAAGTCTGTCTCAGTTTCAAAATGAAAACACCAACAAAAATCCTCTCTCGACCCCACTTTCCAATCTGGCGACTACCGCGGACCCCTGGACAATGCAGGGTCAGGGGCACCCGCCCCTCTCCCCAGGCTGTTGAAAATCTGAGCGTAACTGCTGACTCCCGAAGACCTTAGTAACACAGTACAGTTGACAGGAGCCTTACCGATGGCACTCGACTAATGCATATTTGCATGTTATATGTACTATGCACTGTATTTTTACAATAAAGCCAGCTAGAGAAAAGAAAATGTTAAGAAAACCAAAGGAAAATACATTTACAACGCTGTGCCGTACTCAGGGGAACTACAGGCACATAAGGGGACCTGTGCGGTTCAAACCCCGCTGTCAAGGCCCAGGTGGTGCCTGCGTCTCACCTTGTCTTCACCGCCAAGGGCCTCGGGTGAGACCCCCCCTGTACAATTACATTCAGCCAGCACCACTTAAAAGTGCTGTCGATATTGTTAACGCCAACGCCTTCTTCCCCACAACCAGTGGAAGTTACATTTGGCCCTGGCGCCTCTTAGATATGTCCCAGTCCCCTGGCTACTGTAATGCCACCCTCTGGGGACTCCTGTCTCCTTTCTAGCGGTTCCTTCACAGAATCAGCCTCTTCTTACCCTTAGCGTGACGTGGGCAACCTTCCTGATCCCAGGGCTGGTGGCCGTCTCTACCGACTTAGGCGCTTGACAAATGCACAGCTGTGACCCTGGCCCCTTTCTGCCTCCCTGGACTGTGATCTCCTCCGGATCAGAACCAGGTTTCAGCCCCGGATGGCCCACCCACTGCCGGCATCCACCGGGCACCGTTCGGAATGCAGACACGAAGTTCAGAGTGAATGTTAGCAAAGTTGACTGAGCGCCCGGTGATGACAACACCCTCACGGTCACCGGCACAGCATTAAGAACATCAGTGTTACAGTAATGACTCCCAAGTCTGCTCCCCGACGGTTTCATACGAGGGTTTGAAGTCAGGCATCCTACGTTTCCACTCAGGTAACCGAGACCGGAGGGGTGCCCTTGGGCCAGAAAACGTCCCTGAGCCTGAGTTCCCTCATTGTCCACGGAGATAATAACGGTACCCCTTTCTGGAGACCGTGAGATTTGAACCCCAAACCACTCACTCAAGGTGTCTACAGGGTCCCGGCACCGACCACCGGGGAAACGACCAGAAATCTACTCTCTGTGCCACCACGTGCGAACATTCCAACAGTCGTTCCTCCGCGGGTTTGAGCAGGACTCGACTGGGGCCTCCCTACCAAGTTGTGGGGCGCCCTGTCCCGCAGCTCACTGGGCATCCACCGAGGCGCGGGGACACCTCCTGGCCCTGGGGTCACCCCGGCCGCGAGGGCCTCCCACCCCACTGGCCCTCCACTGGCTGGCGCGGAGGTGCGCACGGCAGGGGCTGGCGGGGGGGGGGGGGGGGGGGGGGGGCCTCGCACGCCCCGTGAACCCCCCGCCCGCGCGAGGGGAGGTCCGCGCACCCGCACACCCGCTGCCCCGTGGGCCCCTCGCCCGAGGAGAGGCCCGCGCGCGCGCGCGCGCACACGCACGCACGCGCCCGGCGACCCGTTACCTCCTGCCGCCCCGGGGGAGGTCCGCGCCCGCGCACCCACGCCCCCGCGCCCTCGCGGCCCGTCGCGCACCTGCCGCCCCGAGGCCCCGCGCGTGCCGGCCGCGTCGTCGGGTGGCCGCCGTCGCCCGGCTCCGGGGCGCGCCGCAGGGCGTCGCCGCCTTTTAGCGCCTGGCGCCGACCCCCCCGCCCCCCGCCCGTCCGTGCAGCGGCCGGTGCTTTCCTCGCGGGACGACGGGGAACTCCGGGGCGGTAACCACACGCGCTTCCCCTGACCGCGGCCTGGCCAGCCCTCCCCGCCCCCACCCCGGGGGATTTCCGCGACCCCGGGCGCCACCCCGCCGGGCGGCCTTCCAGAGAGCCGGCGCCGCGCGCTCGCGCCCGGGCAGCGGCCGCGTGCTCGGGGTCGGCCCGGTCGCGCGTCCCCGCCGGCGGTCGCAGGAGCGAGGGCGCGGGCGGAAGCGCGGGTTCCCGGTGGGCCTAGCTGCAGTGCCTGGGGCGGCGGCGTGGCCTTCTTCGTTTCCGGTAGCGAGGTGTGTGTGTGCGTGTTTGTCTTCGCCTGGTTGGTTGTTTTTGTAACTAGGGTGGGCCTGGCTATAAAAAAAAAAAAAGTCCCTTCCTTTAGGCTCTTGTCCCGCACCGGACAGCTCCCGGTGACGGCGGTCCTCTCCGGGACACCGGGGTCTGTGCACCTGCCGTCCCTCCAGCTGCCCGGCGCACGCGGGGTGGGGGGTGGGGGGCCGCCTGCCGGGTACCGGATGGATGGGAGCGCTCAACTGACTGCGCCGCCTTCCAGCACAGCTAAGATGATCAGGAGCCAAAGGAAATCCTGTAACGTTATTCGGGAATTCTTCCTCCCGTGGAAACAAAACGGACGCCCGTTCCGTTCGGCACAGTCAGCACGGGCTGGGGCGTCTTCAGGATGCGGTGGCTCCGGCCGCCCAGGGCAGTCGGGGCTCCAGCTGGAAGGGGCCGACGTGACTGAGTTTATGTCACGGGGAAATCGCAGTCCACTTCCGACCCTGCCCGGTTCAAAACCTGGCAAGACATTTTCAACTCATCTTGGAGGTGACTGAAAACCTTTTTTGTGGGCGTTATATGCTTTTGATCTTGTAGCCACCAAGAGGATTTTTGAAACACGAAACTCCTCTGGACATTGTTAACTTTAAAGCATAAAAGTTGGGGCGCCTGGGTGGCTCAGTCAGTTAAGCGTCTGACTTCAGCTCGGGTCAGGATCTCACGGTCCGTGAGTTCGAGCCCCGTGTCGGGCTCTGGGCTGATGGCTCAGAGCCTGGAGCCTGCTTCCGATTCTGTCTCCCTCTCTCTGACCCTCCCCCATTCATGCTCTGTCTCTCTCTGTCTCAAAAATAAATAAAAACGTTAAAAAAAATTAAAAAAAAAAGCATAAAAGTTGTCACGGTTGCGAAGCACCTGCAGAATGCAGACATAGGTATTTTGGAACACAATGGATCCGGCCCTCTTTTCAACCGATTGGTCGAATACAAATACCACAGCCAGCCATTCGATACCCACCATCGTCCATTAAACATCAGCTCGGCTTCAATAACTGTAAATATTATAGCGTTGCGTTTTGTCCTTGAACATTTTACTGCCCCTACAGATTTTTATTTAATTTTATTTATTATTCCAATATAGGTAACATACAGTGTTATATTAGTTTCTGGTGCCTCCACAGTATTTCCATACATGTTTGCAAGGGACAGCTTTATGATCACCCTGGCACATATTTCTGAAACAAAATGTGTATAAATTGAAATTCGTTTTTTTCCAAGCAAGGCACCTGGGGGGCTCAGTTGGTTAAGTGTCTGACTTTTGGTTTCGGCTCAGGTTATGATCTCACAGTTCATGGGTTCCAACCCCCGGCCTCTGGCTCTGTGTTGACAGCACAGAGCCTGCTTGGGATCCTCTCTCTCTCTCTCTCTCTCTCTCTCTCTCTCTCTCTCTCAATAAATAAATAACACTTGAAATTACTTTTTCCTGTGATCAAAAGGCTCTAAGTGTTAAAAATTTCTCTTTGATTGCATTACTGATACTAGTTTCAATACTTATTATACAGTTGGTCAAAACAATACGGATCAGGGGCATCTGGGTGGCTCAGTCAGTTCAGCGAATGACCCTTGATTTCAGCTCAGGTCATAATCTTCATGGTTCGTGGGATTGAGCCCTGCATCAGGCTCTGCACTGACAGCACAGAGCCTGCTTGGGATTTTCTCTCTCCCCCTCTCTCTGCCCCTCACCTGCGCGCACGCTCTCTCTCTCTCTCTCTCTCTCTCTCAATAAACAAACTTTAAAATAGTTTTAAAGATTTAAAAATTAAAAAATGTAGATCACAAATGTTGATAATTACTAAATATAAAAAGTAAAACTCTACTATAAATGCAATCTCAGTGGGGGTGTCAGCTTATATTTGAACAATGTTCAACTGTGTGTTCATCAGTATTACCTATTACTAACTATAATAGGGTTCAGCATAGATTCTGCTCCTTTTATTGCTAAAGATTCTAAGTGTTGAAAACCTTCTTTACATAAGTAAGTATAGATAGGACCAGAAAAATGTCATTTGTCAATTTTTCACAGTATTTTGACCTTCTGTTTCATACCTCCAAAATCCTTTAATGATCTTTAATGAAAAAATTTAGTTACTAGCAGACAACTCAATTTTGTTGAAATCAGTGACTTGGAAACCACAGGCCCTTTGTTCCCAGAGAGAGTTGCCAGAGTTAGCAAATGAAAATACAGGACACCTCGTTAAATTTAAATCTGAGATAAAACAACAAATAATTTGGTGGCATAAGTTTGTCTCATACAATACCTTATTCATTGATTATCTTACATTCACATCGAACTGGCTGTCCTAGATTTCATCTGGCAGCTCTATACCCAGATTTGAGAGTCACCCCATGTTCTCAGCACTAATGCCAATTATCTCCAATTGTTCAGGAAGACTTTACACCTGGGGTGAGACGCTATTTTACAAGCCAAGACGGGTGAGCACGAAGCCTTCTCTTCAAGAAGAGAGCCCCACGGTGAACAGGTTGGTGACAAGGCGGGACAGCCTGGCCCCCTTCGCAGCTCTGGTTTTCAGGCTGATCGGGTTTAGGAAGAGCCCCATGTGGACTTGAAGCACCAGGCTGTCAATTCCTTTAACACTGAGTTCCCACTTGCCTGGGGCTAATCTTTGTGAAGACGTGGTGAGCCTGCCCAAGGGAGTACCTGTCCCAACTGAACAACCAGCAGCCTGAGGAGTCCCAGTGGGACTGGCTTTCCCAGGTGCTTCGGGCACAGTGAGAGTGGAGAGGAGACCTACCTGCCAGGCCCCGGAGTGCATCGCCACGTCTCCTCCGCAACATTTCACGCAACTTTAACGATGGATTTTTTTAAAATGTTTACTTATTTATTTTAGGAGAGACAGCGAGAGAGAGAAAATGGGCAGGGGAGGGGCAGAGAGAGAGAGGAAGAGAGAGAGAACCCCAAGCAGGCTCTGCACTGTCAGCACGGATGTGGGGCTCGAGCCCACAAACCATGAGATCATGACCTGAGCTGACAGAAAGAATCAGATGCTTAACTTCCTGAGCCACCCAGGCTCCCCAGTGATTGATGTTTTAAAAATAATTGTTTTCCTATAATCTAAGGTGCACAGGAGCAAGGCTGCATGTATTTTGTTCAGCACACTATTCTAGTACAAGCAGGGTACCTGTAAATAGGGAGTGTTCAATAAACCTCTGTTGACTGAATGACAAAAACGGACTCAGTGTGTCCACTTGGACCCTCCCTCTCCTAAACCTGCACCCATTTTTTAAATAGTGAAACATAACTTACCTTTTCCCTCCCAACTCTGTGAACATCCCAACTATTTTATATAAAAACTCCACTTTTCCTTGCAGCACCCAAACATCACCTAAATATGTTTTCTCTCCAATCCTCTTGTACACACAGAAGGAAGCGAGGAAATGCTTCAGGACAATGACAAGATAGACACACGAGGCCATTAGTATCTGGTTTACAACAGCTTTCTTCTGCTGTCCATGTCTAAGCAGGGTATGAGAAGCGTGTTCACCCCATTCCTGGTTTGGAACTTCTAGGACTCTCAACTGCGGTGTGTTCTCATTATCCTATTCTATTTAAATCAAGTTTAAAATATCTGTTTCCCTTGAGGGCGATCATGATGAAAAAAACACTCCCTCTCTGGAAGGAATTTCACGTGGTCGTAAGTGCTCTAACAACTTCAGCGCCAGTCCAAGGGTATTTCACTCTAAGTTAGTACATTTTTAGTTAAGGAGATACATAGAAATTGTGCCCCGGAGTCTAGAACTGAAAGTAAAAGTGAAATCTAACAGAGGGGACATGGTGTTCCTGATTCCAAAGCAAATACGAGAGTCACTGTGAACGCTGGGGATTTCCTGGTCTGTTGGCAACTTCGTAACTTGCAAATAAAACACAGATCAGCCCTGAACAAGTGCTAATGAAGAAGTTTACCTGGAAGTGTCTGTTAGTGTAGACGAAGTGATGACGCTGCCCTCACACATGGTGGCTTACTTTTGATTTCTTTGTCCTGACAGTACTTTGCCCATATAATTTACATTACACAGTCAAAGGGCACACATCTTACGTGCACAGCTCATGAATCTTAACAAATAAATGTGTGTACTTGGGGGACCACCAACCAGACCGATACCAAGAACACTTTCCCACCACCCCAGGAAATTCCTCCATGCCTGTTTTTGGTCAATACTTATCTGCATAGCCCGGCCCCCCGCCTCAGGCACTGTTCTGGTATCTTCTGCCTCAGCTTTGGTTTGTCTGTTCTCACACTTCACAGAAGTGGAATTGTGTGGTGTGTACTCATAAAGGCTTCTTTCACTAACTATTTGTAGTTTCATCCACACTGTACCACATCTTAGCAGTCTGTTCATTTTACTGACAAATGGTATCTGTTACCATCATTTGTGTATTCATTCTCCTGCTCGTGGACGTTTGGGTTATTTCCTGGTTTGACCCCTTATGCAGAGTGAAGTTATGAACATTTTGGTCTGAGTCTTTGTGTGACTCTATGGATCCGTTTCTGTTTTATAAACGCCTGGACACGGAATCGCGTGGGGTAGGTGCGTGTTTGTTTTCACAAGGAACTGCCAAAAGCTTTTACAAAACGTTTGCAGCACGTTACACCCTGCCAGCAATGTGTAACAACTCTACGTGCTGAACATCCCTCCTAGGCTTGGAATTGTTAACTTTCTACATCTGACCTCTTCCTGGGAATATGTCCCGGTATCTCATTTTGCTTCTAATTTTTATTTCCCTGGTAATTGATGATGAATATATTTTCATATGCGCCTTCATGACTTCGATCTCCTCTTCTGTGAAGTGACTGTTCAAATCTTCTATTTTTAAACTAAATCAGTGGGGCGCCTGGGTGGCTCAGTTGGTTGAGCGTCCAACTTCGGCTCAGTCTGTGATCTCACGGTTCATGAGTTCAAACCCCACATCGGGCTCTGTGCTGACAGTTCAGAGCCTGGAGCCTGCTTTGGATTCTCTCTCTCTCTCTCTCTCTCTCTCTCTCTCTCTCTCTGCCCCTACCGGGCTCACACACTGTTTCTCTCTCTCAAAAATAAGTAAACATTAAAAAACATTTTAAACTAAATCGATTGACTTTTTATTATTGACTGAAGGGAATTCTTTACATATTCTGCATATGAGTCCTCTGTTGTGTGCATTGTGAATATTTTCTACAAGTTGGTGGCTTGCCTCTTGCCTTTACTAACAGTGTCTTTTAATAAGTAGAATATTTTAATTCTGATGGAGCCTAAGTTAATGTTTTCTTTTATGTAGAGTACAATTTATATCCCATTTAAGAAGTCATTACCTACCTCAAGATCATAAAGATTTTCTTCTATGTTTTTTTTCCAGAAGCTGTGATATTAACCTTTACACTTAGGACTATGATATATCTCAGATTAATTTTTGCATGTGGTGTGAGTTGAGGGCCTAGGTTCATTTTATATACATATATATATATATATATATATGCTATAGATAGATACGTAGATATGTAGGTTTCACACCCAGCATAGACCCCAACACAGGGCTTGAACTCGTGGCCATGAGACCAAGACCTGAGCTGAGATCAAGAGTTGGACACTTAACCAACTGAGCCACCCAGGTGTCCCTCTTTTTTTTTTTTTTTTTTTTTTTTTCTAAATATTGTTCCAATACTGTTTATTGAAAAGACTCTTCCTCATTGAATTGCTTTGGTGTCTTTGTCAAAAATCGATTGAACTTACATGTGGAGGGGTTTTTGTTGGACACTGTATTGTGTTCTGTTTCTCTATTTGTCTATCTTTATGCCAATAGCATACTGTATAGGTCACTGTATGTTTAAAATAAGCAGTGATACCAAATACCATTAGTCAAACTTTGTTTTTTTTTTTTTTTTTTCAAAATTATCTTGTTTGAGTCCTTTCAATTTTTGTATAATTCTTAGAATTGTGAATATCTTTTTAAATTTTTTTCTTAATTTTTTAAATTTATTTTTGAGACAGAGAGAGACAGAGCATGAGCAGGGAAGGGGCAGAGAGAGAGGGAGACACAGAATCGGAAGCAGGCTCCAGGCTCTGAGCTGTCAGCAGAGCCCAACGCAGGGCTCGAACTCACAGACTGTGAGATCATGACCTGAGCCGAAGTCGGATGCTCAACTGACTGAGCCACCCAGAAGCCCGTGCATATCTTTTTAAAAGTTACCAGGAATTTGATTAGCATTATGTTCAATCTATAGGTCAATTTTAGAAGTACTGATGTCAACGTTATTGAGTCTTCTTTTTTTAATGTTTATTATTTTGAGAGAGAGAGTGGGGAGGAGGGGCAGAGAGAGGAAAGAGCAAGAATCTCAAGCAGGCTCCATGCTGTCAGTGCAGAGCTTGGTGCAGGGCTTGAACGCATGAACCATAAGATCATGACCTGAACTGAAACCAGGGGTTAGATGCTTACCTGACTGAGCCACCCAGGTGCCCTGTTACTGAGTCTTCTAATCCATGAACATGGTATATCCCTCCATCCACTGCCTTATTTAATTTCCTTGTGTTCAGTACAAACATCTTACCTTTTGTTACATTTATTCCTAAATATTTTATATTTTTATGCTATTGTAAATAGTATTTTTTTAAATTTAGATTTCCAGTTGGTAATATTTTTTTAAATTTTTTTCAATGTTTATTTATTTTTGAGAGACACAGAGAGACAGAGTGTGAGTAGGGAAGGGCAGAGAGAGAGGGAGACACAGAATTCAAAGCAGGCTCCAGGCTCTGAGCTGTCAGCACAGAGCCTGATGTGGGGCTCGAACCCACGCACTGTGAGATCATGACCTGAGCCGAAGTTGGACGCCCAACCGACTGAACCACCCACGTGCCCCGGTAATATTATTTTTAAACTGAGCGTTCAGTTATTTGTTGTTAGAAAGTGGAAATAAAATCAATTTTAGTATAAGGATCTTTTGTCCTGCTACCTTGCTAAATTCACTTATCGTAGCCAATCCTTAGATTCTTCCGGATTTTCCTTAGCGAACTATCATGTCATCAATATATAAAAACAGGGGCATCTGGGTGGCTCAGTCAGTTAAGCATCCAACTCTTGGTTTTGGCTCAAGTCTTAATCTCACAGTTTATGGGTCTGAACCCCTGTTGGGCTCTGCACTAACAACACGGAGTCTGCTTGGGATTTTTCTCCCTCTATCCATTCTCTCTCTGCACCTCCCCCACTTGCACTTTCTATCTCAAAATAAATAAAGTTACAAAAAAAAAAAAAAAAAAAGAATTTCCAGGGGTGCCTGAGTGGCTCAGTCAGTTAAGCATCTGACTTCAGCTCACATAATGATCTCAGCGTTCATAAGTTTGAGACCCACATCAGGTTCTGTGCTGTCATCTGGAGCCTGCTTTTATCCTCTGCCCCTCCCCCGCCCCTCCCTCTCTCACACTCTCTCTCTTTCAAAAATAAAAATAAACATGTTTAAAAAAATGTCCAAATATTTTTTTAAAATAGATAAAAACAATTGTATTCCTTTCTTTCATTTATTTTTTCTTGCTTGATTGCACAAGTCAGGACCTCTAATACAATGGTGATGAGACTTGATTAGGGTCAACCTCCTTGCCTTATTCCTCACTCAGGGAAAAAGTGATATTAACCGTAGATTTCTCATAGATATTCTTTATCTGATTGAGGAGGTTTCTTTTTTTCTGTTTATTCTGTCAATATGGAGAATTGCTTTGATTCATTTATGAGTATTAAACCAACCCTGCATTTCTAGGATAAAGTCCACTTGCTCAGGATCTCATAGCCTTATTATGTATTGCCGGATTTCATTTCCTAATATTATGTTCAGGATTTTTTAGTTGAGGGTAGAAGAGGAGAGAAACAAGAGGAAAATGGAAGTGGAATAATTAAGATACCAGGAACATAGAGCACAGCTAGCACAAACTATTTAAATTCGGTAGAGGAGGTGAGAGCTGATTAAAAGTCAACAGTTTATATTAAACACACTTGCTGTGTCGGCGGCCGGAGAGAAGGATGTGATGAAACACACTTACCCTGTTCGATCCCACGAAGTCAGTGTCACCGGCAGAATTTCACAGCCAGGAGGCCTCAGGCAGTGGCCGCACACTCGTATCAGCCGCCGACAATTCTCTGAAGCGGGTCGGGGCGTAAGCAGTTAGTGGCTCTCACGGATTTGGGCTTCGGTGCAAAGGGAGATAAAGCAGGTTCATTCACAACAGAAGGCAAAAGAACAGTAGGCGTGTGCTCCCGGACTAGACGATTCTTACAGGGGCCAAACCAGCTGAACACGTGATCCATTTGCGGGAGGTGATGCTGGGAATGACAGTCTCCTCTGCTGGCTAGGAGATAACGCTCTCGGACCCGGGGAAGCTTGTTTAGGGCAGAGGAACTGGGCGAAGAAGACTGGACAACGTTGTGGGAGAGAGAGTGCATCCAAATACTGTGTGTGTGTGTGTGTGTGTGTGTGTGTGTGTGTGTGTGTGGGAGCGCGCTGTGCTGACCGGTCTCCCCGCTCGCAAAGCTCCCCAGGCTCCCTGAATCTGTGCCTACGAAGGTTTGAGGACGTGTCTAAGGGGCAGCAACTTTAAAAGCTGAAGCGATCCATTCCAGAGGCCTGCCTCCCTCATCCTACCATTTTCTCCGGTGATGAGGTGGAGGAAAGGGAGCCTCTGGAGATACCAGGATCCTCAGGGCCACGCCTGCTCTGCTGTCCGAAGAGAGGGGGTCGGATCACAGCCCCTCTCTCAGGGGTACTGGGAGGGCAAGAGAGACACGTACGGTACAAAAGCCCAGGAGGTGCTGGCCGGCCGGGTCGCGCACCTTGGTCCTGGCCTCGGGCACATGCAAAGTGTGCACTGAGGCGCCTTCCCAGATCGGGAGCAGGAGAACCAAGATTTGTTGTTGAAACGGTCCTGCAACCTCTGAACCGAGGGGCGTAAAATCTTCTCCAAACAAAACAACCTAAACCGTCTAGGGAGCCGGAGGCCTACTTGGCTTGGCGAGTCCGGGGCTTGAGGCACGCGGAGGGAGCCGTGGCAGAGGCGACGGCAGGCCCCGGAGGGACAGCAGTGCAAGTCCGCAGCTGGCTGTCCGGCTTCGGACTCCGCTCTCCCCTCCGTAGCCACGTGGCACCACGTGACGCAGACGTCACCGGCGCCCAGCCCAGACCCCCTCCACCACCCTGTGCACCTGAATCCCAGAGGCACCAAAGCTGCCAACAGGGGACACCTCTGACCCACCTGGAGCATTACCCTCGGTCGGTGTGAGTCTGAGACCACGACCACAGCTGCTGCCACTGCCTCCCCGCTCTTCCCCTGTGGACCCGGGGAGGCCAGACCCTGTCTTTGTTCGGCTCACCCTCCCTGCTGGATCCTCTCCCCTCCCTTGCTACAGGCTTCCCTGAAGAGCAGGACACTTGACAGATCCCGTGGCCCTGAATCCCCATGCCAGCCTCTGTTGCTAGACAGCCTAACGGAGTGGTGCCTGCAGTGAGTCACCCGCCGGGCGCCCACCTGCCCTCAGCTACAGGGGCACACGACCCTCCGCAGTGTTGTCAGGAAAAAATGGGCTGATGTTGTGAGGCACTTAGAAGAGTGTCTGGCCCCAGACAGAAAGGGCTCGGCCACTTTAGCTCTCATTATGAGAGATTGGTGCCGTCGGATATAAAGATATGGTGGTTCTTCACGATGATTTTCAGAATGCCCGATCAGTACAGTCGTTTTAGGACGGCTGCTTCTCAGGCCAAGTTAGTGTCTGACTTTTACCATTAGTCACAAGGAACACGGTACGTGGCCTCTGTGGTTCAGAACCCACCACCCCACCTGCGAAAAACAAACCCAACGTGCACCCGTACTAAGAAGAGGAAAATACACAGCACGTGTATGTCCCTCCCCCAAGTCTGTCAGTAGAGCAGTAATTAAATACATGATGTTTGGACCATGGAACATCATACGACTGTAGAAAAAAAGTAAGTTGCCTCACAGAAGCAAACTCAAGTTCTTTCTGGAGGAATGCATCCTCAGAATGGGTCTCAAAAACCCACTGGTAGAGCCGCAGTGAATATGAGCTTCCATGTAAGGGTCGTAAGACGTCCAGAGTCATCAGATGCAAAAAAAAAAAAGTACACCCAATATGTTTATAGAAATACAAGAGGGGGGCCGCTGAGTGCTCAGTTGGTTAAGCGTCCGACTCTTGGTTTCGGCTCAGGTCATGAGTTCGAGTCCTGCATCAGGCTCTGTGCTGACAGTGCAGAGGCCTGCTTAGAATTCTCTCTCTCCCTCTCTCTCTGCCCCTCCCCTGCTTGCTCACTCTCTCTCAAAATAAATGAATTAATTAAATAAATATTTTTTAAAAAGAAATGAAAGAGGGAATTGAAAACATGGGTAAGGAGCAACAGATTATAAAAAATAAACAGGCAGATTGGTAAAAGGACAGGACAGCACCTGCAGTAACTGAAAAATAATCACTGCATCGAAAACCATAATGAAATCATTAAACTGCTGACGGAGATAATGAACGAACTTGATACACAACCTGTGGAGACTGCGGCACAGAGAGACGAAGACACCAAAGGTTTGCCTAATTCCAGAAAGAGAGAGAGAGCAAAGAGACAGGGAAAATCCAGGATAAAGATGTAGTGGCTGAGACTTCCCCAGAAATTTTCAAAGACTCATAGCCCCAGATTCAGTGATTTAAGGTGGCAATTGCTCCATTAAGCCACAGCCAGACAGAAACTACCAGTGAGTATTCAGGAACGGAGGACTTCCAGACATACTTGAAAAGTCCTTTCCAAATGCCAATAAGAACCTTGGTTTTTTAGGAATGTTCTCAGAGAGAACTTCTGGACTTACCTTGTTGGTCCATGTTATCTCTTTTAAGGCAGAGGTGATGTAACAGACTCCTTGTAATCAACGCGAAAGAACGGGCTGATGAAGTAAAACACAAAAGGATGTTGAGAGAAAAGAGCAATGTTCTTGTTTTAAAAAAATTTTTTTAATGTTTATTTATTCTTTTTTTTTTTTTAATTTTTTTTTTCAACTTTTTTTTTTTATTTATTTTTGGGACAGAGAGAGACAGAGCATGAACGGGGGAGGGGCAGAGAGAGAGGGAGACAGAGAATCGGAAACAGGCTCCAGGCTCCGAGCCATCAGCCCAGAGCCTGACGCGGGGCTCGAACTCACGGACCGCGAGATGGTGACCTGGCTGAAGTCGGACGCTTAACCGACTGCGCCACCCAGGCGCCCCAATGTTTATTTATTCTTGAGAGAGAGAGAGAGAGAGAGAGAGACAGACAGACAGAGCATGAGCGGGGGAGGGGCAGAGAGGGAGACAGAGAATTTGAATTGTGCTGACAGCTCAGACCCCGACGTGGGGCTTGAACCCACAAACTGTGAGATCATGACCTGAGCCAAAGGTGGATGCTTAACCGACTGAGCCACCCAGGCGCCCTTTGATTTTTTTTTTTTTTAAGTAGACTTCACACCCAGTGCAGAGCCCAACGTGGGGCTTGAACTCACCACCCTGAGATCAAGACCTGAGTTGAGATCAAGAGTTGGTCACTTAACCCACTGAGCCACCTTGACTCCCCTTTTTTTTTTTTTTAATATAGCTATTGTAGATTGCATTCTTTGGCAAGGAGACCTTCAGATGGAGACCGTGTGCAGGTGGGTTATGGGATGTCACCCTCAGAGATGACACCTTTCAGCTCCTCACTGTCCCCTCAGAGGTCTTCCCCTGAGCACTGCCAGCAGGTGGCACCCCCAGAACTGGGGCAGTGAGGGACTCAGCACTGGAGGCAGATCTGGACACCACAACACATTCACCATGATGGCCAAGGAGGAGAAGGCTTGCCGTAGTCACACATCTCCCCTCGGCTTGAGGAACGTACATTCCAGAAAGGTTAAAAGTTCGAGAAAAAATTAACCACAGGAGATGGGTAGCCAGCAGAGCATTCATTCATTTGACAAATATTTAAACTAGACCTGCGGTCGTTGAACTTTGCGCAACAGACCGCAGAAGCAGTGAATGGTGATGGATGGTCCTGACCCGTGTGCTGAAGCCAGGGGCCGCCTGCTGGTGAGGGCCGGTCATAAGCACCTCTTCCCAACTCCCAGTGATGTCCAGTTGGTAGCAGGAAATGGACCACAGTGGAAGAGAGCCAACTGGTAAACCTGTGCCAGCAGGATAATGCGCCTCACTTCTGAGCTGATCATTTGACAGAATGTAAAGGTTTAAAACTGTCCGCTCCGCCGCTTGGGGTACCTGGGTGGCTCCACTGGTTCAACGTCCAGCTTCAGTTCAGGATGTGAGCTCATGGTTTGTGAGTTCAAGCCCACATCGGTGCAGAGCCCGCTTCTGATCCTCTGTCCCCCTCTCTCTCTGCTCCTCCCCTGCTCACGCTCGCTCTCTCTCTCAAAAATAAATAAAACGTTACCAAAAAATAAAGTTGTCCACTCTGCCTCTGGTTGCACACACCATGTACGTATAAAAGGTAGGTTATCAACCAGAGCCTTAGACTCACGCTGTCCAGTGGAAATATGTGAGCCACATACATAATTTAAAATTTTCTACGAACCATATTTTTTAAAAAGTAAAAAGAGTGAAATTGTCATTATATATTTTATTTAACTCAATATATCCAGATTATCATCGCAACATGTAATCAATACAAAAATATTTCGTATTACCATGTATTTCATAGTACATTTTCAAGATCTATATGCTTACAGCACATCTTAATTCAGATGCTAAATTTAGGAGTTGGGAAGAGGGTGGAGTAGAAGTACCCTAGGCTCACCTTGAGAAGAAAAGCGAGTAAAAACAAGATAAGAGGGGCCAGCCAGATGCGCAAGGCTGGACACTCCCCTTGCAGACTTTTGGCTTCTGCAATCTTGCTTACCTCCTGTGTCCACCGACTGCCTGGGTAGCACCACTGATAAGGGCCCCCTGCCCTTTTTCTTTGTCTCTCAACACCCTACCATCCCAGCCATAAAAGGAGGCCGACGCCAAGGTTCGGGGCTCAGCCTTTGGTGCGCAATAAACAATCTTTTCTGATTCCCTGAGTGCGTGTGGCTTGTCTCTTCCTGGGCGCCGTTGCTATAACAGCCTTGCCCCAGGAACACAACTAGGTAACTATCAAATCATCCTAAATATCCCAGATCTCGACCTGAAGACCCACAAAACAAACTCCACAACTAAAGGGAGAGAAGAGCCCACAGTGAAGGAGGTAAGAAGCACAAAGACGTGGTTTGGGGAGAAACATCATAGGAGGTGCTGAGGGGAGGGAGCCGTGGTGGAGAAGGGTGAGAGACAGAGGAACACACGGGAGAGTGTACGGGGAAAACAGATCCCCAGAGCAACTGGCTTGGAAAGTGAGAGGGGCTGAATTTCATGAGTTCTTGCCCCCAGTGGGGCTTAAAGCCTGGAGTTCTAAAGTCAACAGGCTTGACGGGAATGGAGCCCGGCAGGCACTGTGCTGCTCCTGGAGAGAAGGCAGAATAAAGGGCCCACAGACATAACGAATGGAAACAGACCCCTGAAGAATGCCTGGGGTCCACAGCAGCGAGGTTACTTGCTCATCTCAGAGCACGTCCCACAGAGGCAGCTTCACAGAGAGACCCCTCCAGGAACAAAGGAACTGACCAGCACCATTTCCCTCCCCCACCCCTTAGCATAAGCACAGGCCACCGGCAGGAACCAGTGCAGCCACACCAGCTACCTAACTTGCATATACCAAGCCCCTCCCCACCCACCCTCTCGTGGAACTGACCTTCCCAGTCACACCTGCCTCAGTCCCAGGCCCCCTCCCCCAGAAGACTGGCCCAAACCCCTGCCCACACCGCGTCTCCCAACCCAGGACTTTTGCAGGGATTCTGTTCCAGAGGCAGTGGTGACGGGTCTCATTTTACAAGCAGACCAGCAGTCGCTAGTTAAAATGCATCACACTCGGGCCAGGGACTAAACACTGCCCAGAGCAGGCAATGAGAGCCTCTGCAGACAACTGGCCTGAAGGATAAAACGGCCAGAACACAAGAGCAGAGCACATGCAGCACAACTGGAGGGCACTACAGGACCTCTTCTTCATAAGGTCATCACCCTCAAGTGTAAAAGACGAGGGTGACTTTCTTAACACAGAAATAGAGAGAGGCAGACAAAATGAGGAAACAGAGAAAATTATGAAATGAAAGAACAGGACAAAATCATAGCAAGAGACCCAAGCAAAACAGACATAAGTAACAAGCCTGAGAGAGAATTTAGTGTGATGATCATAGGGGTACCTGGGTGGCTCAGTAGGTTAAGCGTCTAACTTTGGCTCAGGTCATGATCTCGCAGTTCATGAGTCTGAGCCCCACATTGTGCTCTGTGCTGACAGCTCGGAGCCTGGGGCCTGCTTCAGATTCTGTGTCTCTGTCTCTCCCTGTCCCTACCCTGCTTGTACTCTGTCTCTCCCTGCCTCAAAAATAAATAAACATTAAAAAACAAAAATAACTAAAGTAACGATCATAAAGATACTTGCTGGGCTGAGAAAAGAGTGGAAAACACGTGAGAACACAAAGGTAAGGAATAACAGCAGACATAAAGGGCTCAATAAAAATAATGAGGAACACGCTTGATGGAATGAACAGCAGGCTGGAAGAAGCAGAGAAATGAATTCATGACTGAGAAGAAAGAGTAATGGAAAGTTATCAAGCTGAACAAAAGAGAGAAAAAAGAATTCTGCAAAATGAGAATAGAGTTAGGGAACTCAGTGACTCCATCAAACATGATAACGTTCATATTACAGGAGTCCCAGAAGAAGAGAAAAGAAGGCAGAAAATTTAATTGAAGAAACAATGGCTGAAATTTTCCCTAATATGGGGAACGAAACAGAAATCCAGATCCAGGAGGGACAGAGAATGCACCCCTCCACCAAATCAACAAAGGCAGATCCACATAAAGACATATTGTAATTAAAATGGAAAAAGTAATGATACAGAAAAAAAAATTTTGTAAAGCAACGAAAGAAGACAGTTACACACATGGGAAACCCCATAAGGCTAATAGGGGATTTTTCAGCAGAAACTTGGCAGGCCACAGGGAGTGGCAGGATATGTTCAACGTGCTGAATGGGAAAAACCTGCATCCAAGAGTGCTCTCTCCAGAAAGGCTGTTACTCAGAATAGAAGGAGAGATAGAGAGTTTCCCAGATGCTAAATTTACATCAAAATACTTGAACTGTATTAGATTTCAAAAAATTCACGGTTGCAAAAGATTCACATACCCAAGTTGTTGCATACATACTTAAAATTTTCAAATAACTAAACCAAATACACTTATTTTCTTTTCATATTTGTATTCACATTGACAAAACCATTCATCTTTTCTAAAAATTGATTTGACTTTGAAGTGAAAGCATATCGAGTGGCCACAATGCTTTGTAGTTCAGTCTGGGAGGGTATAGGGCCAACACCAAACAAGGAATTGTATTCTTCCCAATCATGGACCCTATAAGATTTGGATATGTCTTTCATGTTTGACTGAATCTACACAGGGTTCTACAATATGCTACAGTTTTTAGGATTATATAAGAAAACTAGCAAATTGGTATTTCTTAGGTTGGCTAATCCGAGAAAAACCACATTGCCACATAAGCTAAAATATGGCAGACTTGTGGGGCACCTGGGTGGCTCAGTCAGTTGAGCATCTGACTTCAGCTCAATGATCTCACGGTATTTGAGTTCAAGCCCAACATCAGGCTCTGCACTGTCCGAGTGGAGCCTGCTTGGGATGTTCTCTCTCTATCTTTCCCTCTCTATCTCTCAAAATAAATAAATAAACTTCAAAAAGTAAGCTTTTCTTTTGCTTGATGTTTCAAGGTTTGCTTGCCCATATGCAGTGTGATCTGAGTGAGAGTGCACAAATCATGCTGCCTGGTTCTGTCTTTGATTATTGACAGCTCAGCAAACATCCTTTCGTTTCAAGAAAATCTTGAACTATTCATGGGAATAAAAGGCACAATATAGGAAACAGTCAGTGATACTGTCATAGCGTAGTATGGCAGCCACACATGTGAGTACAGCATAAAATATAAACTTGTCCAATCCCTATGCTGTACACCTGAAAGTAATGCAACATTGTCTGTCACCTATACTCAAATAAAAAAATAGATTAAAAAAATAAAATCTTGAATTGGAATTAACAACAATGTAAATCTTCGTAAAATTCCTTTACAAGTCAACCAATGAGCATTGGTAAACAACACAAGACCATCAAATTCAGTTTCTTCTACTTCCTTCAACAGTCCCATCGAGTGGTGCTGAATCACAGCATTTGCATGTGTAGATTGAACAATTTCAATAACTGTATCCTTGACACTTCCCATGAGTCTGATTCAGAAAACTAAGCAAAAATATTTTCACTATGTATCACATGGTAAAACAAAGCAATGAGGGAAACATCAGTCCCTTGTTTTAAAATCCCAATATATCTGCATTTTTTTTTATGTCATAGCTAGAGCTGTTAGAAGAAACTAATATTTTTCCCTATTTATCTGAAATTCTTTGATAGTCAGAAAAGGTTCAAATATATCTATGTCAGAGTTTGACGTTTTTGTCTACGAGTTAACGATACTTCTTCACAGATTTGGAAGTCCTTCAAGATGAAATGTATCCAGAATACTAACTGCACATGATTCATCTAAAACTTAAAAAAAAGTACTTGCAATCTTTCAGATTTTGAGTCAACTGATTTTTGAAATTCTTTTTTTTAATTAATGCTTATTTTTTTTTGTTTTTGAGAAAGAGAGAGAGAGAGAAAACAAGCAGGGCAGGTGCAGACAGAGAGAGGGACAGAGGTTCCGAAGCAGGCTCTGCACTGAGGCAGATAGGCCAACACAGAGCTCAAATCATGAATCGCGAGATCATGACCTGAGCAGAAGCCAGACGCTTAACCAACTGAGCCACCCAGGCACCCCTTGAAATTCTTTAAAAAGGCTTGTGTTTTATGAACGATTGTTTGGTGACTCCACCAAAAATATTTTACTTTTTATAAAATATGATTTTTACTCTTCTAATAATTTATAACGATGTTTCCATAACTGTAATGATTTCTTTTACCATGTCACCATCTAAAAATTATTTTCTTGGGGCACCTGGCTGGCTCAGTCAGAAGGGCATGAGACTCTTGAATTTGGTCAGGGTCATGAGTTCAAGCCCCACATTGGGTGTACAGATTACCTCAATAAATAAAGTTTAAAAATGCTTTTCTTTTCTGTGCAAGAATCTAAGCCATTTAATATCCAGCTACATTGCAAACTCAGATCCTGTTAAACATAATTTTTAAATATTTCATTGGATATTTATTTCTGATTTCAAGGAACTAATTTATTCTTTTCAAACCTTTTGTGACTATTAAGTGGAAACATCAAATTCACTACGTATTTGCAAAAAAGGTCCCTACTATCGTCTACTTTATTAGAGAAAATTGTACACCAAGCAAAGAGCTTTTTCATTTTGTTCTGGCACAACAGACTACAATTGTCATTCACTGTGAAACTGGAGGCATCTCTTCTTCCAGTCTTTTTTTTTTTTTTTTTAATTTTTAATGTTTTTATTTATTTTTGAGACAGGGAGAGACAGAGCATGAGCAGGGGAAGGGCAGAAAGAGAGGGAGACACAGAATCCGAAGCAGGCTCCAGGCTCTGAGCTGTCGACACAAAGCCCGACACGGGGCTCAAACTCACAGACTACGAGATCATGACCTGAACCGAAGTCAGACGCTCAACCGACTGAGCCACCCAGGCGCGCCCCTCCCCCCTTTTTGTTTTTCTGCTCTGGTTGTGGGACTGACTTCTGCACTTCAGTGTGATTCTGCATCATTAGGATGCCCTAGTTTTAAACTTAAAGTTTTGCCCATACTTAAATGTAAGATTAGAACAATAATATGATTATAATTAAACAGTGAGTATATCCATCTAATTACCAAGTACAGCTTGCATAGGTATCACTATCCCTTGCGCCATCTGCATAAGCATTCAGATAATCACGTTACGATGTTACATTGGTGCATAGGAAACAACACTTAGATCATTTCGTTGACACCCGCTGGATTGGAGACGTGTGCATGTGTAATCCTAGAAAAGACACCTGCCCACAAGGCATACTACCACATCAAGTAACATTCGCCACGACTCATCACTTACAGTGAAATGCGGTCCTATCAAACAGTAGGGTTCTATTTAATAGAAGAAACTATTTTACCTTGGTTCAATTTGAAATTTTCAACGTATTGGGGCATCTGGGTGGCTCAGTCAGTTAAGCATTTGACTACCGATTTCAGATCAGGTCATAATCTCGTGGTTCGTGAGATTGAGCCCCGAAATGGGCTCTGTGCTGACAGTGTGGGGCCTGCTTGGGATTCTGTCTCACCCTCTCTCTCTGCCCCTCTCCTGCTCACACACTCTCTCTCAAAATAAATAAATCAACTTAAAAAAAAAAAACAAAACACAGCACAGGGACGCCTGGGTGGCTCAGTCGGTTAAGCATCTGACTCTTGATTTTGGCTCAGGTGATGATCTCACAGTTTGTGAGTTGGAGCCCCATGTCGGCCTCTCTGTTGTCAGCAAGGAGTCAGCTTGAGATTCTCTCTCTCCCTCTCTCTGCCCCTCCCCAGGTGTGCTCTCTCTCTCAAAGCGAATAAATAAACTTTAAAATTTTCAATGTAAATTAATTGAAAATTCAGTTCCTCAGCGTGCTAGCCACATGTCAAGTGCTCAGGAGCCCACGCATCCAGTGGCCACTAAATCTGACACCACGGCCTTATGCCACGCTTGCCGGTCCTGACTTGCTTTCCAGCCCCCATTTTCTCCTGTTTGTTATGCATTCAATTCTTTATGCCTCCGGTGGACACTAGCTTGGACCCATCTCGCGTCCCTCTCTGCTCGCAACTGAGACGATCAAACTTGGCCCCTCCTCCAGCAGCAGCTACTTGGCTAGCGCGTCTCCAGTCCAGCCTGGCCCCTGCCGGGTCTTGATGGGAACAGACTGGGGCAAACGTTAGTAAGAAGAAAACAGAGGTGAAGATACAAAAGGAGGCTGGAAAAAGCAAGTACCAACTCTAAAAGAGTTTTATTCCTTGTCTTGAACAAATGACTTAGAAAGAAACATGCAGAAGATATTTCGTCGACAAAATTATTTTTAAAAGATCACGCAAACTAATAGAACTGAAAATAAGCCATCATTCTCATGTTTAAAAAACGAAAGAAAGGAAATTCTGCAGACAATTCCGAGTAAATCACCATCTGAAGCAAGAGTCTATGATGAATTAGCAGAGGGCAGTACGCACGCTTTCAGAAAAGGAAGAAGAGGTCAGCAATCCTAACGAACCGTCTAGGCCTGACCCACCCACTTCCTGTTATGCTAACTTTTGTAACGCTGTCAGCTTGGTGATGCCGCCCAAGTCTGAATCTCATCGATGCACCTGGCGATGCCCCACGACGTCTTTGTGGCCAAATGGACAGAAACTGGCTGCGTGTTGGCCTAAGAGGCAGATTCTTTTTGTAAGTAGAGTCTCCTCTGCCTCCAACATGGGGCTCACACAACCTGAGATCGAGAATCACATGCTCCATCGCCTGAGCTGGCCGGGAGCCCCGACGGGCACTGATTTTTAACTGATGTGCAATCCAACCTAATGTTTGACGAAGAGATTCTTTTCTCCCTGCAGCTTTTGATGACGTCTCTAGAGACGTCTTAGCTACGAGCAGCCTACCGTTGACCGGGAGCCATGACATAAATGGTCGATTAATTCCTATTTCTTGTGTGTGTTATGTACTGGACTCTTACAGTAAAAGTCGGCTAGAGAAAGAAAATGTGACTCAGAACGTCGTTAAGAGGGAATATGTTTACAGCACTCACTGTACTGCAGTGAGAAAAACCCACGTAGAGGTGGACTCATACAGTTCACACCCGTGTTGTTGGAGGGTCTGCTGTATCTGCCTTGCCAGTGTCCCCACATCGGCCCCCTGTTAACACCAGTGCCTGAGGGGTCTACCCCTTGCCACTCCCGCTCATCGGTAAAGACAGTTAGAAGCTGAGAGCTCGCTAACTTGGGTCTCCTGTCCGTACAGGGGATACTTAGTATTGCCAGGATTCTGCCCGGCACAGATTACGTCTTTCATTCCCCTGGTCTCTGCACTGCAAGGTAAATCTGATCCAAGTGAGGACCTCCTACCCCCAGAGCCTGGGACACAGCAGACACTTAAGAAATACCTGTTAGGTGAATGCACGAAAATTTTGGTTCAATCAAGGAACTTCCTAACCACAGAAGTTTTCAAAACTGGAAAGGACTTCCCCCTAAGGCACCACGTTTCCTGTGAGTGAGGATATCTGCTTACCAGGGGCATTGGGCAGTGCACTCAACCGCTAATGGGAAGCAGGGAGGGAACCGGAGAGACTTTACATTTGCAGGAAGTGTGACTACTCCAGCTTCGGGTAAGCGGCCTGAGGCAATCTCTGAACGTGGGTCACGATTTACTTGACCCAGCAAAGCCTACAAAATCATGCAAACCAAGAGGTTCAGATCTTGGTGTTCACTTTAAGAACACACGTGAAACTGTCCAGACCATCGGGGTGTGCGCACCCAAAAACCCAGCTAGACTCCGAAGGATGTGACTTTACAAAAGCAGCACGTGCATTCCGGTGCCACGATGGTGGAGTTGGGGGTGCGCCCAGGCCACACAGTGGGGCTGGCCACAGCGTCGGGGGCCCAAAAAGAGTGCGCCAGTTTACTGCACGTGTTTACAAACGCAGAGAGTGATGCTGGCCTTGAGGGTTGGGACGTAGGCTCTCTGGTCACTGAGTACATCAGGGTGAACAAAGCCCCCAGGTGCAGGGCAGAACTTACGGGGCTCACGATCAGATTAACCCACCCATGAGCTCTCCCTGCCCCATGGAGATGATCCTGATGGGAGAAGAGCAGACTGTTCCTGAGCCAGAAGAGGAAGTTGCACAGAAGAAAAGATATCCCACAGGAAACTGAAGAAACAAAGAGTTATGACCCAGGAGTCAATCCTGCATAAAATAAATGCACATAAAAGTAAAAAAATAAAGTGACTATTAATAACGTTAAAAGATAAAGATATAAACGTGGTTGGATTTTTCATAAGCACAACTGATTTCTCTCTCCACTCTCCAGTTCTCTTCCTACACGGGTATTTGTCCCTCTGGCGCCCCATCTTTATGTAATCTGGATGTGGCTAGCTGGAGCACCCCGCCTCGGCCCTGTCCCTTGAGATCTGGGTCATCCTGAGCTTACGTTGCACGGCCTGGGGGTGTCCAAGATGTCTATGAATTTCTGGAAAGGTGTGTGGCCTCCTGATCTCCATACCTCAACTATCTCCTGCATCTCAACATGCTATCTCTGTTCAACCAGCACCCACAAAACGTGAAATCCAGCCTTTTCATCATCTTCCGCCAACCTGAGCACATAGACCTCACAGAATTGCGGGGTCCATCCAATCACATACCGCCCACAGCGACGGGGACACCTCCCTGCCGACCTGTGTGGACTCCACTCCTTTCCTCTGTAGAGCACTGACCCCGACTACGCCCAGGCTCCTGTGCCCACCACACACCCAAACACTGACCTGGCTAAGGGTCTTTGTTCCAAACAAAAGTAATGGCTTTCCCACGCAGGGCTGTGGCGCAAAGCTCCCTATGATTTTAATTGCCTCTTTTTACTCCTACAACGTATTTTGAGCTCGTACTATATGACACGCCTTAACTGCCATTTCGTTTTTATCCTTTAGCCTGAATCGACACTAACGAACCTAATGCTGGAAAGAATCCATATGTGGTAACTGATTTCTTCGTTTAGAATAGCCAGAAAATAAGACACTAAAAGAAAGGTATGACCACTTCGCTTTCTGGGTAAATGAGAATTGACTTACTATTTTTATAGATGGTAACGACTCCTCCCCGGTGAGCTGTCTAAAACACAACAACAACAACAACAAAAGTTTATCATCTTTTCTGATAATACACACATACACACTCATGAAATCAGAAAATACAGACAATTTGGATAATGTAGGACAGCGAATACTTTTTTTTAAATTTTTTTAATGTTTATTTATTTTTGACAGAGAGAGAGAGACAGAGCATGAGCGGGGCAGGGGCAGAGAGAGAGGGAGACACAGAATCTGAAACAGGCTCCGGGCTCTGAGTTGTCAGCACAGAGCCCGACGCGGGGCTCAAACTCATGGACCGCTAGATCATGACCTGAGCCAAAGTTGGACGCCCAACCGACTAAGCCACCCAGGCGCCCCGACAGCGAATACTTTTTGAGTACTTGTTATGTGCTGGGCGCTGTTCTAAGTGCTTCACCTGTTGTTATGAAGTGTCCCTGCCTCCACTAGCTGTTGTGGGAACTGAGAGGTACAGAGAGGTCACATTTCTTTCCCAAGATCACACAACCAGAAAATAATGATAACACATAATGACCTTATCTAGAGACCAACTTCATTTGGGTGAGTATTTACTCTGATAAAGTCTTACACGGTATTTAAATGACACCGAGGCGAACACATTATCCATTCATTTTTTGCTCACTTGGGGGATATTTTACCTCGGTATACATTTTAAGAAGCATTGTCACTGAGTTCAGGAATGTGCCTCAGGGGCGCCTGGGTGGATCAGTCAGTTAAGCGTCCGACTCTTGATTTTGGCTCAGGTCACGATCTCAGGGTTCATGGGTTCGAGCCCCCATTCGGGCTCTGTGCTGACAGCGCGGAGCCTACTTGAGATTCTCCCTCTCTCAACCTCTCTCAAAATAAATAAATAAACTTAAAAAAAAAAAAGAAAAAATACACCTTAGGTTATTTTAATACATTTGAGAGTCTAAGAGATCATTTTTAAAGTGTATTCCTTCTTTGCGTTACTGTTCTGGATTGAACATCAATAACAAAATTTATGACTAGGTGTCGTCCCATTAGAGCAAAAACAGACTTGTACATGTTGTCTTTTCAAATCAAACTACTATCCATCGATTTTCCAAAAATAAACATATAAATGTATTTCCCCACGGGCGCCTGGGCTTCTTCATATGGTTTGTCACATTTGAAACTACATTAAACAGTGAGCTTTCATTTCACAGGGCTGTTGGCACCTTCTAGTGGTAAGAAAGCAAACCCTGCCCGTGATGGTTCAGGTTTGTTGGTTTTTTTGTTTGTTTCTTTTTTTTTTTTTTTTAATTTTTTTTTTTTTTTTAACGTTTATTCATTTTTGAGACAGAGAGAGACAGAGCATGAACAGGGGAGGGGCAGAGAGAGAGGGAGACACGGAATCTGAAACAGGCTCCGGGCTCTGAGCTGTCAGCACAGAGCCCGACGCGGGGCTCGAACTCACGGACCGCGAGATCGTGACCTGAGCCGAAGTCGGCCGCCTAACCGACTGAGTCACCCAGGCGCCCCTGTTTTTTTTTTTAAGTAAAAAGACAAACATAATCTACAGCCTCCTGGTATTTTTACTTTTCTTTCCTTTTGTTAACAAAGCCACAAAGGCCATGAAATTCCAAAAAAGAGATTAAAATATTCTGAAGTCAATTCAGAGCACCATTCCATCGTAAATGTGAAACTACGTAATGTAGTTGGTTATAAAAGGTCAAGATAGTTCAGGGAATTTTAGGTGTTTTTGGGTTTTTTTGAATGGTGACTTTTCTCAACGTCTCTGATTGCTAACCAGTACTGGATCTGTCATTGCGTTTGTTTGTGGTTAATGGTTTCACAGCCTCTAGCTCAGCATTAAACGGACGGGCGTTTGGACAGACGGGCTGTTGGGAGAGAGAGTATTGGGTAAAGCAGAAGAGAAGATGTGCCAGTGCTCACTTAGTACCAAAAGGAAGGAGACATGGCCCCACGGAGTCGGGCGAGCGCTGAAGAAGGGACCACCCTCCTATTTCTTCCAAAACCATCTCCTATACCTGCATTATGCTGAGACACTTTCATTTCTTGTTGAAGTTTTTTTTTTTTCTTTTTTTTTTAATTCATTTAAGTCATCTCCACACCCCAGGTGGAGCTCGAACTCACACCCCCGAGGTCAAGAGTGGCCTGCTCCACCGACCGAGCCAGCCAGGCCACCCAGTAAGACACTTTAGAACGCCATTTTGAAGGTTTTCTTTTTGACATTGTTCCAAACTCTGGACATAGTTTCCCTCGTGTGGGAAGTCTTGGTACATTTTTTTTGGTTGCTGAGGGCAGTAAACATTTGGCGAGAGGGCTTCATTGTTCTGAGAGGTAGAACTAAGTCTATGGTCTGGGCCACGAGCACTAGCTACGTCCTTTCCATGCCCAGGGGCTCTCTCTCACTGCTCCTGACATCACGCTCGTCTGTGAAGAACGAGGGACGGTGCAGGGAGGCGGTGGGAGGCACCGTGGGACACGTGGGAGGTTCCCCGAAGGCAGCTTGAAACACACTTTTGGCCGCAGAGAACACGGGAGCCGTGCTTACGGGAGGAGACTTGTCTTCTGGAAGGCCCAGCACTGCTGTTGCCGTGCCCAGACTGTCATCGCTGGTATCGTGTCCCAGGATGCAGCTCTTCCCCCATTCACTCTAGTCCAGGGACAGGGGTGCTGCCATGAATGAGAGAAGTCCTGCCCTCGGGGAGCTGACCTCGTAGTCGGGGGGCCGAGGCAGACACACAGACGGCGGGCATGCTCAGGAGGAAGAGGAGAGGCAGGCGCAGAGGGCAGGGGCCCTTCTGGACGCAGGGCCAGGGAAGCCCCTCTGAGGCCCGGGCACCGGGCAGCGAGTGGCGAGGCCCGGAGGGGGAGCCCAGTGCCCAGGGCAGACGGGGCTGAGTCAGCGAGCCCGAGCCGGGAGGAGGAGGACGAGTGGGAGCCAGAAAGGTCACCGAAAGACGGTAACATTTACAGCTGACGCTTGAGCGGAGCAGGGTGAGAGGCGCCAGCCCCCGGGCGGTCCAAACTCGACAGCTGACGCCCCCAGACTTAACCACTAACAGCCTCCTGTTGACCAGAAGCCTTACCAGTAACAAAAACAGCTGACTAACCACATTTCTGTTGTGCGCTCCATTCTGAGGACAGAGTCAGCTCCATTCTGAGGACAGAGTCCGTACGCTCCATTCTGAGGACAGAGTCAGCCAGAGAGAAGAAAATGCTGCTAAGAAAATCACGAGGAAAGCAGCTCTTCCTGCCCATGGGTCCTGTCCCCATGCCGTAATAAAATGACCTTTTTGCACCAAAGAAAAGAAAAAGAAAAGAAAGCGACGAGGAAGATGACTACATCCGTGGCACGTACTGTAGTTACTTAACAAAACCCTCAGGTAAGTGGACCCACGCACTTAACGCCTGTGTTGTTCAAGGGCCGACCGTATCTTACGTCACTTATGATGCACCTTTTAAAATGGGATATTCTACGTGGTAAAACAAATATTATGAGACAGCCCCCAAAAAGCACTGATGACTGAACATGTGGGCATCAATAATGAACTAAATGACAAATGTCACACTGTCCCTGGACTATGACTACATTCGTCCTCTGAACGCGTCTGGGATGTAGCCCCTCCAAACCAGGGCATCTTCCGGATAACGTCATTAATGCGCTCAGCGAGAGGTCTGAGCGCACGCACAATGCCGGGCACTTTGCCAGTTGATGGGAAGATAGTGTCTGGAGTTCCCAGTACGGGGACGGGAAAGACAGTCAACAAATAAAGCTGGACTTACACATTGTGGCGACCACCCTGGAGAGACGGGGCGGGGACAGAGGCCGGAGGGAGGCAGACACGCCCCCGGAGGGGCCCGTGAGCATGTCTGGCGCAGACGCGTGGCCGGAGTGTGGCGGAGGAGGGCGGCGCAGCCCTAGAAGGGGCAGGGGCAGGGGCAGGGGCAGGGGCAGGGGCAGGGCTTCCCACTCTGTGCTGGGGGCCGGCTTGTGCCCAGGGGGTGTTCAGCCGCCTCCCCGGCCTCCACCTAGCGGGCACCAGCAACACTCTCCCTGTCACCCCAGCTGGGACAAACGCACAGTGTCTCCAGGCTGTGCCAGATGTCCCCAGGTGACAAGCACTGTGCCAGAGGCCCCGGCAGGGCCAGACTGTGTCCTGAGTCAGTGGGAAGCCGTCCAAACGGCCGCTGTCACCACCGCTTTGACTGGAGCCTGCCAGTTGCAAGTGTCTTCCCGGCGTGGGCTCCTCAGCATCCACACGTCCCCCGAGGCCGGCTCCCTGGGGTCCCTTCTGGGGCTCAGACGGCAGCCCCTGCCCGCACGGCTCTGAGCAGGGCAGCTTGGGAGAGCAGGGTGGAAACACACTTTGCTCACCCGCAAGGTGGGCATGTCGTCCGTCTCCGAGGGCCGCCAAGCCTGGCGCGGGGCCTGGGCAGAGGAGCACTCACCCTGCGAGTCTGGGAGGAAGCAGAGCAAAACGCGTCTTGTGACGGCTACAGACATGTGCTTCCCTTCGGACCTGCCCTTCGGAATAGTTCTGCCGCCCCTCGGCCACACCGGCACTAGTGCCGGCCTCCGGTGGCCACGCCGCCCGCATCTGCGCAGTCCTCCCTGGAGGGGGGCACCGGGGCCCGGGGGTCTCCAGGCCGGCCCGTCTCACCGGCAGCCCCGGGGTCAGCGCCCCTGTCCAGCAAGCGGAGACCTGTCCCCTGTGCAAGGAGGTCCGAGGCTCCGCGGCCAGCGATGCTTCCTGCTCCCTTCTGTTTTTCATCCACATGACTTCCCGGCAAGCCCCCTGGACTCCTCACTCTGCCTCAGCATCTGCTCCCAGAGGCCCCGAAGGACACACTTCCCACGTTATGTGGTCTGCACTGTGCTTGGAACTAACTTATAGTCAGCTGCTCCTACCTCCGTGTCCCCACGACACTTGGCTTGTACCCCTATTCCAGAGACAGGAATGGGAGCTGGTATTTACTGAGCACCTGCCGTGTGCTGGGAACTGTACTAAATCACAGATGTAGATACAGATACAGATCCTGATATACAGATAGATATAGATACAGATAGATATATAGATACAGATATAGATTATATTAGCTATTAGACATAGATATTAGATATTAGATATTAGATATAGATAGATACAGATACAGATATAGATATATGTCCCCCCTGAATTTCATACTACCCGAGGACGGAGGCATCAACATTCCTATTTTGTAGACAAAGGCTCAGTGCTACAGCGATCTGTATTTCAGAATAATTTTTCAATTTTTTCTGGCCAAAAATCCTGCAATTTAGTTTCGCTACACTGTACTACAATACATTTCATGTGTTTTGTTGATTTCTTGTACTTGATGCGATCGCATTTCAAATATCTGAGGGTTAGATACCCTATCTTTATAGACAACTAAGAAGCCTGGTGCTATGCAATAAACACATAGTAAATCCTTAAGGGACAAATGAACAAATGAATGGATGAATGATGGCCACAGTCCACTTAGTCCACTTCTACGTGAAAAGGTGCTTTTTCAGTAATTGCTAAAATGCACGGGCATGTAACCAGCACGGGCCTGGATACGGCAGAGCTGGGAAGGCCTCCAGGACTGTTCAAGGCTAGGATTCCATCAGCTAGAAACGTCTGGGTTCCACAGAGGCCTCTGTAATGGGATTTGCAGCTGGGCCTTTCAGATTAAAAAATACTGCCACTTACAGTAAGAAGAAAAGCCAGGTAAACTGGGCCTGAGGCCAAGAGGAGAAAGAAATCAAAATGGCAGACCTATGGATTTGCAGAAAATTCCTCCAGGAGTGAAGAGTAAATGTACCTGCAGGACGGGCTTGCCAGGTCAGCAGTGCAGTCTGGGAAATGGGTGAGTGCAGTGGGGCACGTGTGAAATCTCTGCTAGGGGAAATTGTTTTTTTTTGTTTTTTTTTTTAATGAACAAGTAGCTCGTTGTCTTATCTTTATTTTTTGCTCCCAAGTTTGAGACATCTGAACTAAATCAGCTGCTGAGGACTGAGCCACCACTGTGGGGCTTAAGGTTTGGCAGCCCCCCCCACTTAGTTGGATTGAAAAATTTGGGAATTGGAAGAGAAAAGATAATATCTAAGAGTACTTACAAAGGGAAAATCTCATGATTCGCTAGCCCCTAGCATTTTGGAGGGTTAGTGAGCATGAAGGGGCAGACATGAGACGCTGGATCACAGAGGTTTGGGCACGTGTGGTTGATGTGATCCTCCCTTAGAGCCACCTTGCGAGGACAGTTTTGGGGCTGTAAAGAGGTCATCACAGAACCAAAACATTGCCACCTAGTGGCAACTCATGTGAACTTACCATCTACCCACCCATTATCTCCATCCACCACCCATCCAACAACCCATCCATCCATCCACCTACTCATCCACCCACCCACCATCTCCATGCATCCACCAAGCGATACATCCATCCACCTACCCATCCATCCATCCACCCATCCCTCCACTCACCATCCACCCACCCATCCACCCATCCACCCATCCACCCATCCTTCCATCCATCCATCCATCCATCCACTCACCGTCTATCCATCCACCCATCCATGCATCCATCCACCCACCCATCCATCCACCCATCCACCCACCCATCCACCCATCCATCCACTCAACATCCACCCACCCATCCATCTACCCACCCATCCACCCATCCACCCATCCACCCATCCTTCCATCCATCCATCCATCCATCCACTCACCGTCTATCCATCCACCCATCCATGCATCCATCCACCCACCCATCCATCCACCCATCCACCCACCCATCCACCCATCCATCCACTCAACATCCACCCACCCATCCATCTACCCACCCATCCACCCATCCACCCATCCTTCCATCCATCCATCCATCCATCCATCCACTCACCGTCTATCCATCCATCCACCCATCCACCCATCCTTCCATCCATCCATCCATGGATCCATCCACCCACCCACCCATCCACCCATCTACCCATCCACCCATCCTACCATCCATCTATCCATCCACTCACCGTCTATCCATCCACCCATCCATCCATCCATCCATCCATGCATCCATGCATCCATCCACCCATCCACCCATCCATCCACTCACCACCCATCCATCCACCCATCCATCTACCCATCCATTCACTGCCTATCCCTCCATCCATCCATCCACCCATCCACCCATCTATGCACCCACCCATCCTCCAATATTTATGTGTCTTCTATGTGTCAGATACTGTATAACAGCAAACAGTGAAGGGTTAAAGTAGTCTTAGTCCTGGAGAGACTTATATTCTAATGGGGGACAGACAGGCCCCAAACCCCACTGTGGTGGTACAGCTCTCTGCAACTGATTTAGTTCAGAAGTCTCAAACTTGGAAGCCCAAAATAAAGGTAATACACTGAGCTACTTGTTCACATTTTTTTAAGTAAAAATTAGGGGCGTCTGGTTGGCCCAGTTGGAAGAGCATGTGACTGACTCTTGATCTCGGGGTTGTGGGTTTGAGCCCCACGTGTGGAGTAGATATTACTTAAATAAATAAAACTTTAAAAGAAAACAGAGGAGTGAAAATTATCTTTTAATGGAGAAAAAATGGACACGTTATATGCATGTAAAGCAGCTTCTGAATAAACCAGCTTGACCTTTTCCCAGGTATTTTTTAGCTACTTAGTACTACATCAATCACCTGCAGGGGAAAGGCAGAGAGTGAGAGCGACACAGAATCCGAAGCAGGTTCTAGGCTCTGAGCTGTCAGCACAGAGCCCGACGTGGGGCTTGAACCCACGAACCGTGAGATCATGACCTGAGCCGAAGTCAGACGCTTAACAACTGAGCCACCTGGGTGCCCCCAGAATAAGCCTTTTCACACCCTCTCCGTGTGGACATGTCATCGCCTGTCTAGGGAGCCAAGTGTGGGGGAGGGAAGGGTCCATCCGACCTCCCACCTCTGTGTAGTGGCCACGACAGTTCTATTTTTTGAAACAAATAAGAAAATGTGTTATACATGGTTACAATTAAATACTAATCTGAGTATGATTACCCATTCCATTTTTTTAAGCTTATTTATTTTTTTTGAGAGGCAGTGGGGGAGGTACAGAGAGAGAATCCTAAGCAGGCTCCGTGCTGTCCATGGAGAACCCAACTGGGGACTCGAAGTCACAAATCATGAGCTCGTGATCTGAGCTGAAACCAAGAGTTGGATACTTAACTGACTGAGATACCCAGGAGCCCCCCAAAAACTTTTTTAATGTGTATTTATTTTGAGAGAGAGAATGCAAATGGGGGAGAAGTAGAGGGAAGGAGAGACAGAGAGTCTCGAGCAGGCTCTGCACTGTCAACAAAGAGTCCAACACCAGGGGCTTGAACCCATGAACCATGAGATCATGACCTGAACTGAAATCAAAAGTCGGACACTCAACCAACCGAGCCCCCCAGGCGCCCCTGGATTCTATTTTTCAATCCGTATAAATACATTCACTGGCGTTCAGGTAGGAAGACACAACGCTTAGAAAGGTTGGACAATGCTTGTGACACAATCGCACCTTTAGACTCAGCGCGTAGAGAACATTTAAGAAACATAAACACGGGGGGTGCCTGGGTGGCTCAGTCTGTTGAGCGTCCGACTTCGGCTCAGGTCATGATCTCGCGGTCCGTGAGTTCGAGCCCTGCGTCCTGTGCTGACAGCTTGGAGCCTGGAGCCTGTTTCAGATTCTGTGTCTCCCTCTCTGCCCCTCCCCCACTCATGCTCTGTCTCTCTGTGTCAAAAATAAATAAAAACATTAAAAAAAGAAGAAGAAGAAACATAAACGTAGGCCTGGGAAGGAAACACTGTTCAAAAGACCAGGCAGCCGTGACCACCACAAAAAGCTGAGAAGTGTCCCCCAGTACAAGCACCCTCAGGGACGCCAGCGAGGTAAGATAAACCCCGTTCCACATCCCCCCTTCCCCAGGACTTTCTCGGCCTCTCACAAGCTCCCCTCCTCAGTTTCACAGATGCAGGGAGGAAATACATCACCAAAGCAAAGATGGCCCTCTTTTCTATTTTACTAAAAATACCACCCGCAAACACCATTACATTCAGTGACTAAAATAGGTCAAAACACAGCAACAAATAGGTTTAATTAATATGTCAGGAAAGAAAATAGTTGTAAGGAGGGCACACGTTATGATGCACACCGGCTGCCACACAGAGTGGGAACCACTACGTCCTACACCTGAAGCCACTGGGATTTAAACAGAAAGTAACCAAAGGGGGAAAAAAACAACAAAAAAATAAAATGGCTGTGTGGCTATTCTTCTATAATTTCATGGTTCCAAATACAGAAAGTGTGAAATCTTTGGTGTGGATTTTCACTGAAAACTCTGGTCTCTGTTGCATCCACTCTATTTTGTCTTTCTTAGGTTTAGGGCCACAGATTTCCAAGCCACGTAACAGATAGTAGTAAGAGGAACATGCAGAATCGCGTAGAAATGCCAGCATTTCGCTGCACCTGCCCTGGGCCCTTAGCTCCACCCTCCCAGAGCTGCGAGCCAAGGTCCTGGGTCTCACAGTGGGTCCACTGGCACTTTTGGTTTTTTAACGTTTATTTATTTTTGAGACAGAGAGAGACAGAGCATGAACAGGGGAGGGTCAGAGAGAGAGGGAGACGCAGAATCCGAAGCAGGCTCCAGGCTCCGAGCTGTCGGCACAGAGCCCGACGTGGGGCTCGAACCCACAGACTGCGAGATCACGAGTCGGACCCTTAGACTGAGCTACCCAGGCGCCCCGGGTCCACTGGCACATTTTAGCCTGCTAAGGTTTATCCACAAAACGCAGACGGCTTTGAAATCAGTTTTGTGTTCCTCGTCAATGATTTCAGGATCAGAAAGCTTCAGGAGTTGTGGTCATGTCAGTGGACGGCGTGTGAGAGGAGATGTGATCTGTAATGAGCACGCTGCCCTCCGTCGGGTTTAATCTGCAAAGACTGCAGCATCGTGCCAGGCTCCTCGGGCTGCAGAAAGTGAGCTGCGTTGGCGCAGGTGAACGGAGAGGATGTGGGTTTGCCCTGGGAGCCGGCGGGAAACGGGACCAGAGGCATGGACACGGCTCAGCCCCACAAGCCCCTCTCGGCATCGGGGGTTCAAAATTCCACGTTTCTTAAACGGCATCAACAGCGGGACGGGTCGGTCCTCCGAGCAGCACGGCCCCGGTGCGAGGGCTTCTGGAAAGGGCAGGATGGTTCTGAGTGGAGCAGCATCCTGCCCAGAAGGCCCCCGCCTGCTGCACGCCCCTCCACAGGTTTCCTGCCTTTCTGTCACGGGACACAGAGGGAGGACGGCTGTCGCGTCCGACAGCTCCCTTCCCGTCCCGAGGACGAGCGTGTGCGTGCCTCTGCCTGTAATCGAGCTGCTCCCTGTTCACACCGTCCCCCCAGCAGGAGTCTCATGACGCGCCTGGAGTTTCATGCTCACCTCTCAGCGGAAAGTTCCAGTTTCCGGACAGGACAGGCCAGCACCTGCGCCCACAGGACTCAGCAGTCCTGGTGATTCTGCATCCAGCACTGAAACCCCCCCCCTCCCCCCGCCCCAGAAAAGTCGTGTCCAGCTGGAGCCTCGGAACGTGGCCTCCTGTGGAAACAGGGTCTTTGCGGATGTCACTGAGGTGGGGACTGAAATGCCATCGCCCTGGGCTGGCGTGGGCCAGGCATCCACTGACAGTGTCGTTACCAGACACAGAGTGAGGACACGTCCTGAAGCATGGAGAACAGGAGGCCAATCAGGGCATCGGGCCTACAAGCGGGGGGTCGCCTGCAGCCAGGGACACATCTACATGTGGTGCCTAATTACTTGAAGGGGGCTGAGCAAACAGCACAATCAGGACAGTCACCAGGACCCTTGTCCCCTGAAGCAGATCACAACACCGCCCCCCCCCCCCCCACCGTGAGAGGCGCCCACACACCCGTCTCCGTACACAAAGGGACGGCAAGAATCCAAACCCACAGGCTGTGCCAGCGTGCCCCCGGACGACACGGCCCGTGTCACTTCCCCCTTCGTCACACCCACGGGAGACACTCAAGGCAGCATTTCCTCATGGAGGCTCCCGAGTCACCTGATGCACGCTTGACAGGTCTGCCGGCCTGTCCCCGATTAGTCGGCTTTGCGTTCGGATCCAGCCCGGGCCACGCGGGCAGGGGAAACCCTGTGGGCCCTGTAGCAGCCACGCGTGGACACCGGGACGGAGGCCCCGGCACGCTTTCTCCCCCCCCACCCCCCCGGAGCCCCCAGGAGAGGAGCCCGCCCCGCTGACCCCCGATTTCGGACTGGCGGCCTCCTGGAGGCCGGAGAACACACTCGTGTGGTTCTGAGCCGCTCGCTTGGGGACACTTCCCTGTGACAATGCTGGGGAGTCGGCGTCCATACGTGGCTTGTCCAGAGTTCCTCAGCTGCTCTTTCGGACGCTGCGGGTCACCCAGCTGGAAGGCAGGCTCCCTTTGCCAACAGAGAACAGGCGTCTTGGGGCGGGCGACACGCCCGTCCTCAATCCTACGTTTCCCAGCCAGGGATGGACGAGGACAGAGGGGCGGAGGGCACCGAGAAGGCTCTGTAGGGGAGAATGGATCGCGTCCCCCACCGCGGCCAGCGGCACAGGTGTCACGACTGGGGAACCTGGGGCTGGGACCCGAGCTCCAGGGAGGTGGAGTAAGGGGAGCGAGGGGCCCCGGTGGCTGCAGAGTGGCCATACCAGCCCCGGACCCCCGAACACAATAGAGGAATAACAACCAACCAACACTTCGTCTCCACCACTGGGCTCCAGGGGAAACCTGGTCCCCACTCAACCTCTGCCGAAAACCAGGAGCAGGATCTGAATGGAAACGCACACGACGCTAAGATCGGACATTCACTCTATGACCTCACGACCGGGAGCACAGGTGTGGGCACCAGCCCGGCTCTGCCTCCGACGCTGTGTGCCGTGAACACTGTGCACGACCCGTGTAACGTTCCAGGCGCCGTGACAAACGCCACACACAAAAGTCCCTGGGAGCGGAGTGTCCCAGTGAGGGGGGCATACGGTGTTTAAAAAATATATGGACATAGAGCACGTGAGCTGGGGTTGAGTGCCGTGGACAGAAATAGCCCAGCAAAGGCGGCCCAGAGTGCTGGGAAGGAAGGCTCGAGCCTCTGTTGGGGGTCAGGGTAGGCACCCCCCCCCCACCCAGGAAGGTGACATTCGGGCCACCGCCTGCAGGAGGCAAAAGCAGACAGAAGGACAACCAGAGGCAGCGCCTTCCAACCCCAGCCCCCAACCCGCGACACGAGATGACCTGACAGGATAGTCTCGAACATTCCTTACACATGTAATGAGTGCTGCACACGTCTGGTCCAAGGACTGGCTGGAACCTTGCTTGAAAACACCCCCCATCCACGAGGAGGTCCCAAATGGAAGCTTTTATGCTAGAGTTTCTCTGAGTCCGATGGCTGTTTACAGGGGGAATGGACGTGGAGACTGTTCCCGGGTCAAGTGCGCTCGGGAAACTGGCTGAAAAAAGTGAAATAGGATTTACTCACTGCAGGACTTCTCAGGTCCTTTAAAATGCCAGTGTGGACAACGATTGCCCGAAAGCGACTTGTGGCCCGCAGACTCAGACACACTTATCCAACCGCGGGAGACGTTTTACACGCAGGGTACCAGACTATTCCATGGAACACGCTTTGGGAACAAACGCCGTACTCGAGAGTCTGGCAAACACCTTCTGTGAGGGACACAACAATCAATATTTTAGGCTCCGGGGGCCCAATGTTCTGTTGCAGCTACTTGACTTGCCATTGTAGCCTGCAAGCTGTCACGGACAGCACGCGGATGCAAACGAATGGCTAAGATCCTACAATTTCGCCTCAGTAGAACTCTTGCCTGTTACGTTACTCGTTTTGATTTTTTTAAACCACCTAAAAATGTCAACCGTCCTTAACTCGCTGGCCCTACAAGCACAGACTGGACTGCACTGGACTTGTAGGCCGGATTCTGCCAACTCGGGCTCTAAACAAACGTGCTTTTGTCCTGTGTTTTCCGTAACTGGTACATTTTTTAACGCATCGCTTCAAGTCGCATCAAGTCATCCTGGTCAGCAGAAAACGCGGTTGTAAATCACATTCCCAAGTGTATTTGAGGCAGAAAATGGCTCAGAAGAAAAATCACATGTTTAGACATGGATCCTTTATGATTTCCTCTTGATAGAAAAAGAGAGTCTAACTCTGCACTTAGATTTTAAGCCTACTTTGATTATTAGGGACTATTGGGAAAAAACTGGCATATATTTTCCTAGTATTGATTTTTATTTTCCTCTGCCTAATTTTTGAATATCTACTTATCACTCTTTCTCTAGAAGAAATTCCAAATGCTTGTTGAAGGAATGCATCATCCTTCTGCTGAAAGGAAACGTTCGCATTCAGCCAGGTCTTAGCCAGAATTGAACTTAAAGTTGTCTTCAACTTGCTCACCTGCTTTTTTTCCCTCCACGTGGTACATCTACTTACTTATTGCTGCTTTTAAACCAGCATTTCCCCTTTCCCTCTCTTGCCAAAATCTAAATACCTTCGTGCTCTTTCCTCTTCCACGTTTTGTTTAAATCTGTGCTCAGGATAAAGAAGAGCCTGGCTCTCCCTATGGTGTAAATGACTTATACAAACAAACAGTTCTACTATTCTGCTGGGCATGTTTGCATTTTGGCGGAAGGAATGAAGCTTTATGTCTGGCACTCGGATCCCGATGGAGCTGGCAGGTGAGAGGACCGCGTCTTCCAGGACCTCAGGGAAGTTTCGACTCCTGAAATCACCTCCCTGGCCCTCGAGGGGAGACACTCCCCTTCGAGAGGGTGGTGGAGTCACACGTGGTCCCAGGCCGAGGTCCTAGTCAAGGCTAGCCTCCCGGAGACCGGGCTGACTGGGGCCAACAGTGCCCTCCGAGAGGAGCCGGAGAAGATCCGGTGTCACCCTCCCTGGGAGGACAACTAGTTTTCCTTCACCTCCTCTGAACTGGCGGCTGACACCCCCGTAACGAGGGGGAAACACGAAGAGGTCCGCAGACGCGTCTCCCCCACACCCGTGGGCAAACTCCCTGAGGCGACCTGAGCTACCAGTGGAAACTCCAGCAGCAGCTACAGACAAAGAGAGGTGTGTGGGTGGGGACAGGCCACCGAGAGAGGCCACGAGGCCAGCACAGGGATGGCTCCCTGCAGACGACACCGTCTCACGGCCGGGTCGCCCTCCTCCTGCACGCAGACAAGGGTCCCTCACGAAAGGCTGACTTCTCTGTTTGCAGGACGTCTTCTGCAGCCACTGTCCCCCAAAACGACCAGCTCGGAAACATCCTTCTGCCAAGCAGTGGGATGTGCTGGCCGTGGCACCGACACCCCAGGCCCGAACGGGAGGTACCTCCCGCCCCCCGCCCCCCGCCACCGCGGCCCGAGTCGGTGCTTATTCCTTAAGTTCTTCCCAGCTTCTCGCTGAACTCGGGAGGATGGTTGGGGAGGGGGTCAGGGCTCCCCACGGTGCAGGGCCCCCGGCCGGCAGGACCGCGGTCGGCTCAACCTTTGCTGCCCACCAGCATGAACCCCCCCGGGTCTGCCCCACACTTTCCTCAACTAAACCTGGACACCTGCTTAGGACTTCGGGGACAGTCTCCGAGCCGCTGGCGGACTGCCTCCCCCGCATCGGCCTCACTGAAACACGTTCCTTTCCTGGGATTTTGTCCTAACCTGGCCTGTCCGGGGCCCCGCGCGAGGTGCCCCAGCGACAAACCCTGTCAAAAAAACATTTCAAATCAGGGGCCTCTCCCTGCTGAGACGGTTAAGCCCCAACACAGAAGGGGGACGGATTGGGGTGCTTGGCCAGCGGGTGACAACGTGGGGCATCAAGGTTTGTGTCACCGACACTTAGTAGGTCTTCCTTGAGTAAGGTGCGGAAAATACACAAATGCGCATTCAGTCCACCGAGAAGCGCTCTCTCTGCGCGGCCTGTCCCGGGCTTCGGACCGTTGCTCCCATGATTCGGAGCAGAGGGACTCTGAGATGCACCCGGGGATGTGAAGTTCACCCCGGGGACGGTGCAGCTCGGTCCGCGGGCACCACAGAGTTCGCACTGCACTTCCCTCCCCCTTCTGTTCAGTTGCTCTCCACCAGGGGATGCGATTTCTGCAAACCCCTGCTCTTTATGTGGACGTTTTGCAGGGACCCGGAGAGAGTAAGGCTGGAAGAGAAACAGGACCTTCGTGTTCTCACGTTACATTGTACTTTGCAGCCGTTTGAAGTCCGCGTAACCTTCCCCAAGTACTTGGCAAACTTTAAACCCTACATCTGTGAAGCTGGGGTTTTTTTTTCCTTCCCGTCACCTTTCACCTACTTTGAAATAAACCACTCATTGTTCTCAAGAGGGAAAACTCAAACTTGTTTTCTTTCTCTCTTTTTTTTTTTTTTAAGTAACCTACAATGGAGTAAAACATTGCTGGAAGGTTTGCAATTAACTAATTTACTGTGCAATAAATCTGTAAGAAATTGAAGTGAACGACGTCAGGGCCTCTACCTGCTGTTTTTAATTAACAAAGCATAAACTCTCCTTTAAATTAGAAAGGTACATGAACCCCATGCTCCAAATGTTTAAATTACACAGAAACTTTTATAATCAAAAGGGAAGAGGACAAGCCCACTTTCTTGTGTATCCTGATTTGCTTTAACATTAAAATAATGAAAGCAAATGTATGAAAATGAGAAGTGTGTTTGCAAATTTTATTAGATTTAACTTCTAGTTTTACCTATATTTTACCTAAAAAATGTATTTACCTATATTTTCCGTAAAAAATAGTTTAAAAACTATTTTTTAAATCGTCAAGACATTACATACAGGGTGCCACAGAGAAGAATAAGGCAGGACGCAGGGCTCTAGGATAGACGTGTATGGGGTGAAAGGGACACCTCCTATTTTGCCTGCTAAGGCCTTTCGTGATCTGACTGCCTGGTTTACGCCGCTCTGTGGACCTGCCTTGCCCTGGAACCACGGGAAGCCGTTTGCAATTCTCCAAACACCCTCACCCCTCCCAGCCTTTATGCCTTTGCAAACACTGACCGCTAAGTCCTCTCCCCTGGGATCGCTTCATGAACGTCTAGGAGCCCTTCAAGTAGCAGCTCAAATACCGTATAATCTTAGTGACTTTCAGGCCCCCAGTTACTCCTTGGACCCTGAAAGGATAGCATCCAGACACACTTACATCCCGGATGATCATCGAGTTGTTTCTGTCCAGAGAGCCTCTTGAGAGGAAGAGTCAGGGGTGGGGTGGGGGGTTGGGATGTCTCATCTTTATGCTCCCAACAATTATCCACCCGGCCCAACGCAGGTGGGCGATAATGCCAGGTGGTGGAAACACCAGGGACCGAGCGACTCTGTCTCTGGCTGCAGGGAGGCAGGCCTGTGCTGAACTGTGGCCACGAGTTCCCCGCAAAGCCAAGAAAACAGCAGGCGCAGGGGCAGGCAGACGAGGCTCGCCGAGCGGTGGTGATGAGCCGGAGACCCCACCCGACAGCTGCCAGGTTTGGGTTGGGGCAGAGGCAATGCGGCCAGACCGGGGGACCACGGCTCTGCAGCGGGGACGAGAAAGACTATCTGGGGGCAGAACTGACGCTTGACGTCCTGGGAGGGCTGGGGGTCAAGGGAGAAGGTCGAGCCTGCGGCGGACGAGGACAAGGTGCTGGAGAAAGAGCACCGTGTGGGGGCAGGTGGGATCTGGGCACCGCAGGGGCGAAGGCCACGAGGAGCAGAATCCCGGCCGGCCATCAGCCACGTTGCACGTTCAGGGGATGCCGGGGGCCTGCCCCTCGACTCCGCCTTCAGGTGCTACCTGTTTCCAACGGAAGAGTGATCTGGATCCTAAAGTGAGTTGCAAACACTTCCTCGGAAGGCAGCCCGCACGGGGTTGGGACTGCTGTTCGGAGGCAGCGGGTATGGGCAGCCGGGGCCAGGCCAAGCGAACTGCGCGGTCCGGATGCACCCGCGACGCTGGGCATCTGGAGAAGGTACCACTTTGCTGCATCAAACGTGTGTGCTTTTCTACTGCTAGTAACTGACGCCTGCCAACTCTTACCAAGCTTCCTGGGCCTGGAAGTCCAGGGGTCCGGGGCCGCGCATCCCTGGTGAATAAGGTCAAGTGTGTGGTGACGGGAAGTGACAGCAGCTGTGAAAACGACAGTCCGCTAAAATGAGGTTACAACTTGAAGGCAACGCCTCCCACTGACTTCAGGACAAAAAAGAGTATTTGTCATCACTGCACAGAACAGCATCGTGAGAGGGAACTCTAACTACAGACGCCGTTTACGGCCTGCCCTGCGGGCTCCCGGCTGCCAGCAGTGATTTGTGCTCACGGGGTTTATGCACAAGGCACAGGCTCCGGGATGCTTATCCAGCTCCCGGGGGCGTGGGCGGCGGGCGGTGCTCCGGATGGGGACAGGGGCGGCCGGGTTCCCGGGACGCTTTCTGGAATCCAGAGCTTCTTCTGCGTCTTCCAGGCGCTTCCTCTCACAGCCTAGCGGCTGAGGCAGGCAGGGGCCGCCAGGGCGTGGGTCTGACGGTTGTGCTCAGGAGTTTTGGAGCTGAGGGCCGGAAAGCAGCACACAGACAACGTCTGGAAGGTAAAGTGCAAGTGTCTACCAAAAGGGGGAAATGGAGACGTGCAGAGAAGGCTGTGTTCAAGCCACAGGAGCAGACCTGGACCGTGCACATGGACAGGCCCCAGGCAGGTCACAGCTGCTGTCACGATGGGCCCAGGCAGGTCACAGCTGATGTCGCGATGGCCCCGGGCAGGTCACAGCTGCTGTCATGATGGCCCCGGGCAGGTCACAGGTGCCATCATGGTGGCCCCAGGCAGGTCACAGCTGCTGTCGCAGTGGGCCCTAGGCAGGTCACAGCTGATGTCGCGATGGCCCCGGGCAGGTCACAGCTGCTGTCATCATGGCCCTGGGCAGGTCACAGCTGCTGTCACGATGGGCCCAGGCAGGTCACAGCTGATGTCGCGATGGCCCCAGGCAGGTCACAGCTGCTGTCATGATGGCCCTGGGCAGGTCACAGGTGCCATCAGAGTGGCCCCAGGCAGGTCACAGCCACTGTCATCATGGCCCCAGGCAGGTCACAGGCGCCATCATGGTGGCCCCAGGCAGGTCACAGCTGCTGTCATGATGGCCCCGGGCAGGTCACAGGTGCCATCAGGGTGGCCCCAGGCAGGTCACAGCCATGTCACGATGCCCCAGGCAGTCCAGGAGAAACCAGCTGCTAGAGAGGCTCCATCACACCTGAGGGGCCGGGCTGGCAGCTTTCAGGTCTCAGGGCCCTGGGACGTTAAGGCAGAGAAGGAGGATTCACAGGGAGACAGGCACGAACAGTGGCAGAAAAGAGCTCACAGGCACTTCTTGTTCCCCAGTCCCTGGACAAAACCACGGAAATGCAAACCCGATGACCGTGTGCACCTGACGGAGGGCTCAGTGGCCAGCCGCCGGAGCACTGTGGCCCCACACAGCCTGCCTGAGTGATGAGGGCCATGCTGCCTTCCCAGAGAAGCCACCTCGGTCGCTGACCAGATTAGGCCCTGCGCCCACACCCCTACTCAGGACGATCCCGGAGGCCCTCCTGACTTTAGGGACCCTGCTTTGCTGCTCAACGTCTCCCTCAACCCAAATGTCCTTCCTGCCCTCCTCCCCTCCCCTCTATAGGAAGTGACCCCAAGAGCCTGCACCGGTTACCTACTCTGTACTGACCGCCGGCTCAGAGTGGGCCTCCTGGGGACCCCAGCCCACGCTGCGTGGTACCAGAAGGACCAACAAAACTGGGATGGGGTGGGGGCTGGACCGGCCACCACCCACTCGGAAACGGGGACCCCATCCGTGGAAGTTGAGGGTGCACACACAGTCCAGCACAGGCAGTAAGTGGAACTAGGAAAAACTGGCACCAATAACAAAACGGAATGGGTTTTTTGTAGATGGGTGTGCACTAGGTGTGACATAGCAGGTGTTCAAGAAATATGGGGGAAATAGTCACTTACGGGCAGTTCTTATGAAGCAGAAGTCAGGCTTTGGAAAAAGAAAACAAATGGCCAAGAGTAACCAAATGCTTACTGTGAAAACCAGAGGGCCTCGTTGGCAGCATAGAAAGAGGCTCGCGCTGCCCGTGGGGGGAACGGGGACAGAGCCAAGGACCAGACTAGGACCTAATCACAAGAGGAAAAGGCAAGTGGCAAGATGAGAGGGGAGGCCAGGGAAGCCTGACGCACTGAGAGTTACGGAAAACTCAGAGGTAACAGAACACAGCCTCCTAACGGGCAAAAAAGATGCGTAGCCAGAAAGTCTCTATACAGGACAGACTACTCTATCTGTACAGTCAAAAGAAATCAAGGATGGATAAAAAGGAAGTTAAAGCCAGCCCCTCAATAAAAAGTCACAAATCCTTTGCCAATATCTCAATCTGAACCAGTTTTCCAACTTGGAACCCAATGACCAAAAGAGAAGCCCGATCCCCAAGAGGAAGCTCCAGGAAACACCACATCTACATGGTAAAGATCCCCCCAGCCCAAGAGACCAGCGGCCGTGGACTTACCTAGCTGCACGCTGGGGAAAGGGAATGACCAGATACTTCAAGAATCCTCGAACACTGGGTCTGACATGAATAATGGAGACCTGAGGTGACAGCACAGGTCCCCTTACAGAGGGCCGCAGAGGGCGGAGTACAAGTGGAGGCCAGCTCACAGGGGCCCGCCCGCTCTGCAGGCCACTGCAGCATACACGACCCTCATCCCCAAAGGGGGACCTCACGGTGGGGGCTTGGCCTGGGGGTTAAGGACCACTTAAGTGGGGAAGTCGGAATATGAGCCCTCTAAGCTCCCTCCCTCCGCTCCCAGCCGAGACACCGAGTCAACGCCAGCACGTCGGCCCCAGGAAAGCAGGAGAATGAATCAGGACAGGAAAGGAGTCAATGGGAAGGTGACCTCGAGCCAAGACTTGAAGGATGTGAGGGTTGGATGGGAAAGAGAGTAACAACTCCAGGTTCTGGTTTGAGCGTCTGGACAGCGTCGTCGTCTATGAAGATGCGGACGCGAGAAAGCGGGTTTGGAGACCAACTGGACCCCTGAGCGTGGACTTGTGGAGGGTCCCGGGCTGGACACAGACGGCGTGGGGGCTGAACGCTGACAGCAAGAGCCTGAGTGCACTGCACACAAGGGAACCAAACCCCGATCTTTGGGATGGAAGTAAAGCAAGGGAAGAGGGAGAGAGGAGCCCGGGAGGCAGGAGGGAAACCAAGAACCTTGCGGCGTCTGGAAACAAAGTCGGGAGAGTCTGTCCACCGTGTGGGGCCGACGACAGCCCTCTGGACCCACAGGGCGGGTGTCACTGGGGACCTCCACAGAAGCGCTGCTGAGGTCCAAGGCCTGACTGGGACGGAGTCAGGAAAGAAGGGGAGAAGAGTGTGCAGGACGGGCTGTAACCAGGGGAAGAAGGGGAACTTAGGGTTTACGAAGAAGGGATTTCAGTGGTGCACATGGGGGAGGGAAGACCGCGGAGGGAGGGTGTTGCATCCCCGCGGGGATGGGGGACAGGGACACAGTAGGGGGTGTGGGCAGGAAGGGCGGAGCACATGGGCAACAAGCAGGTGCGTGTGTGGTGGGGCAGGAGCTGTGACACTTGTGTGCGGCCACAGAGGAAGACGCAGCCAGTGCAGCTGGTCCACTGGGACGCGAGTATGACATGAAGAGGTACAGAATCAATGATCCAGGGTCTGGACGATGGGAAGGAAATGACATGGCGCAGAGATGCTGCGGGGAGACAGGTACGGTCAGATTTCCTTAAAGCCCCCCCATTTCCTAACCCGTGTGCATGTTTCTGCAGGGTACAGATTGTCACCTGACCGTATAATTTCCTCTCGTTTGTAGATGGTGTCCCTGACTGCACAACAAAGAGTGGGAGTGATGTCAGGACACAGACTCGGTCTTGTTGTCTGTTCCGGCTCCATCCCTGGTGGGTGGTGCCCGGTACTGATCGCCTGTCCCTGGTCCTGGACCTGCCAGTGGTGGCCGGTACTGATCGCCTGTCCCTGGTCCCGCGCCCGGGCCGGTACTGATCGCCTGTCCCTGGTCCCGCGCCTGCCAGCATGCCCGGGACTGATGGCAGCTGTAATAAACACCAGCTGAACAAAGGAGGGACGTGAGGTACAAGGTACAGGAAAGGGTCTGGGATCAGCTCAGAGCCAGGCCTTGGTGCCTGGGGAAGTGGCGGTGTGCAGACAGTGACAAATTCTGCAAGTCCATTCGACCTTGAAATGAGAAGGAAGTGAACTTGAGTGGCTGGGAGGCCTCGCAGCTCGATGTGCACAGCCAGCTTCTGTCTGTCTGTGCTGCCTGATCCCCCGGGAACCTGGCCGAACCACAGTGCCGCTTGAGAGATGACACTCCGCGCCAGCTGAGACGCGACCCGGGGCTGCCGTGCGGAGAACGCTCTCTGTGTCCCAGGCGCGTCTCTCGTTAGTTTACACGTATTACCTTGCTGGATCCCGCAAGGAGAAGGCAGAATGAGACACGACGAATATTTCCTGTGGCTGCTGCTGGGAGGGTGTGGGCAGGTGTGGGCAGCCCGGCCACTCTTCCTCCAGGGCCCCCTGCGAAGCTCCGAGGCCCCTGCACTCATGTGGTTCCTGTTGGCGCGTCTCCCGTGGCAACGCCACGGTAACGGCTTTCGTGTGTAGGTCATGTGCCCTTGAGGGAAAGGAATACTTTTTGTTTTTCTTTTCATCCTCGATACCGCTGTTGAAAGGGAGAAGCCACCGAACGAAAAGCCGAGCTGACGGCTTGTTAAGCAAGAGAGCGTGCAGTCTCTTCGAAACAAAGCGTAAAGCTCATTTGTTTTCTTTATTGAGGTCTACGTGACAAAAATCATTTCCATACATGAAGGCACACAACTCGGTGTTGTGATATGCGTCTACACTGCAAAATGATCACATCAAGCTAGTCAACACCCCACATGGTTCCTTCCCCCCCCCCGCCCCCCCAACTTACTCTTCTCTAGAAGCTGGGGAAATATGAACTTCAGGGACATGTGCAGGGATTGCCTGACCTCCAGCTATACAGGTGTGCTCGTGGGAGGGACACCAGTGGCTTGCCGGCCTCACAGGTGCGATGCTGTGACCAGCCTCTGGTTTGCAGAGCTCTGGTCCCTGACGCTGTCGTGGATTAGCTGGGGCCAGTCTCACACCGGCCTGGCATTACTTGTGCGACGAGCAGAGAACAGGTGGGCCTGTCCTGGGAGCCTTTTACTCTCAGTGCCTAACACGGCATCTTCTTCAGTTAGTGCTCGTTTAGAATGGATTAATAAAATCACTTCTTTCTCCCACTTCATAATAAACAATACTCCTTAAAAGCCCATAAAATCAGTATCTCAAGGGGCGCCTGGGTGACTCAGTCGGTTAAGCGTCCGACTTTAACTCAGGTCACCATCTCACGGTTTGTGGGTTTGAGCCCTGCCCGCGTCAGGCTCTGTGCTGACAGCTCGGAGCCTGGAGCCTGCTTCACATTCTGTGTCTCCCTCTCTCTCTGGCCCTCCCCCGCTCACTCTCTCCTTCTCTCTCAAAAATAAATAAACATTAAGAAGAAAAATTTTAAACAAAATAATATCTTAAAAAGACAGAACCAAAAAATCCAAGCCATCTAAATGTCTACTAATAACATAAGGAAACTATGATTTTTTTCAGCCATGACATTATGAGCTCTCTGACCATATTGCAACATGAAAGTATGTTTTTGATAGAATAAGTGAAAGAAAAAGATACAAAATTTTAAAAAGAAGCAAAAGGCATACAAAAAAAAAAAATACACCAAGATGATAACATGGATTGTAGTTTAGGGAAGGTGGAATTAATGATTTTTTTAAATGTTTATTTTTGAGAGAGAGAGAAGAGAGAGACAGAGACAGAGACAGAGAACGAGCTGGGAGGGGCAGAGAGAGAGGGAGACACAGAATCCAAAGTAGGCTCCAGGCTCCGAGCTGTCAGCACATAGCCTGATGCAGGACTCAAACTCACGAACCGCAAGATCGTGATCTGAGCCGAAGTCGGATGCTCAACCAACTGGAGCCACCCAGGTGCCCGAGGGAAGGTGGAATTATTAGGTGATTTTCGTTTTATTCTTTCTATTCTCCAAGTGATCTTACAGGTGTCAATATTACTTAAAAATAAAGTAATCTCTACATCCAACGCAGGGCTCGAATGCACAACCCCAAGATCAAGGGTCCCACACTCCACCGGCTGAGCCGGCCAGGGGCCCCTAACTAAATATTTTAAACTGTGCTTACTGTCTTCTCACCGTGGCTCCTGGAAACAGAGCAGTGGTGTGAACGATCTCACACTTGGTCTGGCCCCTACTAATAAACCTGTCATCATCACCACCATGCACGATACCGCCCCAGCTCACTGATGTAAGAAAAGAGAAAGCAGATCTGGACAGAAAAGAAAGATGAAGGAAAACAACTTTGCATAAATTCATATGCTCAGTCTCCCCTGAGAATGTGAAGGGAGACAAAAAATAAGCATTTGTTGTTACTCCTCACCTTCTGTTCCCCATCTATTTAAATATGGCATGTTTCCCAGTGAGCCTGGGGGGCTCCATCGGTTGAGCGTCCAGCTTCGGCTCAGGTCACGATCTCGCGGTCCGTGAGTTCGAGCCCCGCATCAGGCTCTGTGCTGACGGCTCAGAGCCTGGAGCCTGTTTCAGATTCTGTGTCTCCCTCTCTCTCTGCCCCTACCCCACTCACACTCTATCTCTCTCTCAAAAATAATAAACATTAAAAATACAATACAATACAATACAATACAATACAATACAATACAGCATGTTTCCCATAGTCCCTCTTCCCTTCCCTGTTCTCACCAAAACCCTGGCCTGAATGGACTCCCAAACCAGGGAACGTAAATTCAGAATGTGCTCCCTAGACCTGCAAAGACTGAGACTTACTGCTCGGTAGGTCAGTCACTCCCCCTGGAGTCTCCCCCTCCTCACAGCTTGGCTCCCATGTCCTGACCAATCCCTGGATACCACCCATCCCAGAAGCCCTTCCCCTCCCCAGCCTCCACGCCTCTGTGCCCAATGCGGGGCTTGCACTCACAACCCTGAGAATGAGAGTCACGTGCTCCAGAGACTGAGCCCCCACACCTCGACTTTTAGCTAGGATCATAGCAACTATGTGTAGTGCTAATCAGAAGTGAGTATATAAAACTGTTAAATACACACATATTTATATATAAAAAACACATAAAACTGTCACGTCCATGACTGATAGCCATATATATAACACGTACAAAATTTATACATACAATTTAAATATAAAATTTCTAAAATAAATTATATATATACATACACACACACACACACACTGTCTTATTTAATGTGGGAAATTTACCAATTAAAAATGCAAATTAGTAGGCAAAATAGATTTTAAAGATGAGGATCATGAGAGAGGTATTAGGAAATGGATCCCTTTGGTGGGAAAGAACTTAAAATATATTGATAATCAATGAAGAATGTTAGATATCTTAGATTTTTTTTGAAATAAGATGGAAAAGGGGCACCTGGGTGGCTCAGTCGGTTAAGTGCCCATCTTCAGCTCAGGTCATGATCTCACAGTTTGTGAGTTCGAACCCCCTGGTGGGCTCTGTGCTGACAGCTCAGAGCCCAGAACCTGCTTCGGATTCTGTGTCTCCCTCTCTCTCTGCCCCTCCCCTGCTCATGTTTTCTCTCTCTTGTGTGCACAAAAATAAATAAACATTAAAAAATTTTAAAAAATGAAGTAACATGGAAAATTAGCAAATACAGGAGACACTGGTATCCAAAAGCAGCCATCTAAAATGAACTCTAACAGGAAACCAAAATTTCACAGAAAAATAAGTATTTTTGCATTGTATTTTGAAAAACACAGTGAAATAAAAATAAGTACCTTGTCTCTTAGTTTACAATTCCAAAGAGTCAAGAATTTACTGTATTATTGGCATCAGTCTCCGAAAACCTTCATCATATTTGCCCTTCCCAACATCATCACAGAGAGGATCCTTTGTATAAAAACATAAAAAGACTTCTCGAAATTTTCCCCAAGGTCTGCATGAAATCTGTTGCTAATTAAAGCACTTACCTCATCACCACCCTGGCTGATTTTGCCTTGTTTTCAGGTATTTTCATCCAGCTCAGTTCTCGTTAGTCAAACACTTTGCCATCTCCAACATTACCATGGTCAACTTGATGTAATCCTGTCAATTTGACAAGATTTAAAATTTCACTTAGAAATCAATTTCCAATGACAAGAAGGCCTGACAGGCAAGTATGCAGATGTAAACAGGTGTTTGAGGAGGAGGGGTCATTGGATTAGTTTCATGCGCTGCCCTCAAGTACTGACCGCTCCGATGACCCGCATTGCCTAGATCAGGAAGGAAAACTTCCAGCATTTGGTCAAACTCGCATTTTAATTTTTTAATGTTTATTTTTGAGGGGGAGAGAGAGAGAGAGAGAGAGAGAGAGAGCATGAGCGGGTGGGGGGGGAGCAGAGAGAGAGACACAGAATCCAAAGCAGGTTCCGGGGTCTGAGCTGTCAGCACAGAGCCTGACCTAGGGCTTGAACTCACGAACCATGAGATCATGACCTGAGCTGAAGTCGGACGCTCAACCGACTGAGCCACCCAGGCGCCCCTCAAACTCTCATTTTATAATTCAGCCTTAGGGAACTGAACGAGTAACCCCAGATCATGCAACAAATGAGGAACAGCTCAGGGTAAATTCCAGATCTTCACTGTGTCCTACGTAGTCAACCGGGTGGGAAGCAAACGGATCTGCTGTTGACAAGACTCAATCTCTTGCAACACCCTCCCCCAACCTGGAGAAACCGAATAGTTCATCCCCAAACCTGCTCAGTCACCCTCCCCATGCAAGGCCAGGGCTAGGCCCACAGGGCCCAAAGCCTGTGCTGAGCAGCGTGGGATCAAATCACTGTTCACTGGGTCTAAACAAGGGCGACAGCATGGTTATTAGCTAATCCTGAAAACTGCTGTTTCAAAAGCAATATTCAGGGGCGAATCACTGAAATCAAAACAAAACCAACCAACCGACCATCCACGTATCATCTAACAGGAAACAAAGGGAGAGGAGCAAGCCGGCTTACTTAGGGCTTCTAACCCACCAAGCCAGGCCTCAAATCCCAGCCCGAAGCCTCAGCCCGGCCCAACCCCACCCTGTTCTGCTTTTTCTCCAGAACATCTTTAGGGAGGGACTGGTCTTATGCAAGGCGGGTAGCACCTTTCATTGCCTCCTGGCCTCTGGAACTCAGCAGCAAGGAGCGTGGAGGAGAGTGAGAAACCAAATTTACACAGAGGCAGTTGAGCAGGTATAAAACTTTTACTTCTTTTCTCGCCTGAGTGATACAGTTCACGGTGGAACCACGGTTGGTTTGTAGAGGAGATACTCTAAACCAGCTCAATCTGGCTTGTAGAGAAAAAACTAACAAATCCTTGCTGTCACTTGTGAACTCAGGGTTACAGGGCCTGACCTGAAAAATTCCAAATAGTCTTTTCAACGCTCTAGAAGAATTCTTCATTTGGCCAGGGAAGCCGCTAACGGCGAACCTGGTGTTAAACTGCACTTGCATGGACCTGATCCAGGGACTCTAAGAACCTTCCTAGAGTCCAAATCGGACTCTGCTTTAGACACTTCAGTGGTTATTCTTTGAGGGCTTCCTCAATACAGCCTCCAGCCGCACCTTTCCAGCTGGTGTGAGCTCCTCCCAGCGCCCTGGTCCTCCTGCTCAGCCCGCCTCCGACCCACTGCAAGCCTGCCTCCCTCCACAGCCCTCTCCACTCGTCCATGGCCTTCTGTTGTTTCTTCTTGCGGGAAGCCCTCCTGACACCTTGAACCTGGCCTAGAGGCCTCTCTCAAGTGGCCCGGGAGCACCCAGCAATTCTGCCATCACAGCTCTCCCCGCGGCCACCTACTGGTCCCTCCTCTCCCCCGCACAGGATTCTTGAGTGTTATTTCACACTGTGTCTCCAGTGCCTGGAAGCTAGTGGACGCTCAGCGGCCGGGGGTTGAATCAGATGGGGTTTGGAAAGAAATTAATGCCAATGAGAACCTACCAGCGCTAGGCACGCCAGTAATTTAGATACATCTTTCTTTTAACCCTCAAACAGCCCTAAAGTGGCTCATTCACCCCATTTCGTGGATAATGAAATCGAGTCTCCAGAGTTCACTTTGGCAAAGAACGCACGGGGTAGGATGGAGCGGTCAGCAGCTACAACGCCCTCTTGCGCAGCGGACCAGCCACTTTGTGCAAGCCTGGGAGCAGGTGTCAGTGCGCAGGCCCCGCCCACTCTGCCCAGACCCCGCCCACCACCTGGATGTCCCACCCACTCCTGCCCAGGGCCCTGTCATCACCCAGATGCCCCGCCCACCACCTGTGTGCCCCGCCCGCTCCTGCCTAGGGGGCCCCCCACCCCCCAGGTGCCCCGCCCACCCAGCCTGAGGTCCCATTTTCCCCTGAGTGCCCTGCCCACTGTGTCCAGGTCCCTCCCACCACCCAGGTGCCCCGCCCACCCAGCCTGAGGTCCCATCCTCCCGAGTGCCCGCCCACCTTGTGCAGGTCCCGCCCACCACCTGGATGCCCTGCCCACTCCTGCCTAGTGCTCTCCCCACTCACCCAGGTGCTCCGCCCACCCGCGGGGCCACCCAGGGCAGTAGTGCTTCCTCCACACCCTGGGCTGCTTCTGTGGGAAAGTGGTCACGCGCCCTAGGTGTGCGGCCCGGAGACAGTGGGAAAGGTGGTCAGCAAAGAGAGGTGTCCCGCGGCCTGCCCCGGGAACAGACGCGGGCGCGGCTGGCACCGTCCGGGACAGCAGCATCTCCACCTTGTTCGAGGGCGGTCACGCTCTGCCGGCCACATTTCCCCGGCAGGGACCAGCCCTCGACCAGGCGCCCTGGGTGGGGGCAGTGCAGCTGGACACTCTGCCCGGTGCGGGGGTGCTTGGGGATGCCTGGTGCAGCTGCGAGCAGCTGGGCGCTGTGCCCTGGCGTTGGAGGGGGAGGGCAGGTGGGTGCTGTGCCCTGGAGCGGGGGGAGGGCAGGTGAGCGCTCTGTCCCGGAGGGGGAGGGGAGAGGGGAGCTGGGCGCTGTGCCCGGGGGTTGGGGGTGGGGGGGCCGGCGCAGGGCTGTGGGCACAGTCACCCAGTCCCCGGGCGTGGCCTGGTTCGCACATGTGCACTCCTGGGCACCTGCCAGCGGTGCACTCTGATGTCCTGCTCGGAGCCCGAGACACACATCTCTGCACACGTCCCCCTGGGACACCGTGGGCTCAACTCACCTGTGGCGCTGCCTCCCCAGAGACGGGGAGCTCCTTAGGTCAGGGCCTGCTCTGCTGTCCCTGCGTCAGCACGGTCCTGGCACTCAGAGGCAAGGCTGTAGGACGCCCGCGTCTCTCCAACGGCCACCAGGGAAATCTTCCAAGCACGTGAATTGTCCCGTGGCCCATGCAAGGCCGTGTGGGGGACACCAGAGAGGAAGATCAACCTAAAGGAAGAGGCATTGCAAGCAAGCAGGTGAACGTCCCCTTCGTGTGACCTTCTATGCATCCAAGCTACTCAGCTAGATTCTGAGGCAAACAGCTGGAAATTAAAGCATTTTACATCCACCATCGTCTCCTCCCCATTTCTAACCCACGCTGACAGCACGTATAAATTACTGCGGGAATTCGGGGCGCCTGGGTGGCTCAGTTGGTTGGGCGGCTGACTTTGGCTCAGGTCATGATCTCGCGGTCCGTGAGTTCGAGCCCCGCGTCGGGCTCTGTGCTGACGGCTCGGAGCCTGGAGCCTGTTTCAGATTCTGTGTGTCCCTCTCTCTGACCCTCCCCCATTCATGCTCTGTCTCTCTCTGTCTCAAAAATAAATAAACGTTAAAAAAAAAAATTACTGCGGGAATTCAGAAATGGTCATATCGCTTACATTCATGGAAGAGATTTTTATCTCGATCGACCCCATCCTCCTCCACCTGTCCCTGTGCAGAAGGAGCCCTGGGCAGTACGGGAACCGGGCGCTATTACTTTCAATGACCGCAGAGGCCCAGGTATGATTTTTCACTTTTCAAAGGAAGGAATTCGTGCTTAACCTCATCTACAACATTCATTCGGTTACAGATGTTTAAATTTTAACTTAAATATTCAAGTAAGTGCTGCCTTCTTGGGAGGAGGCTATATGTCCATTTAACAATGCTGTCGTTTCTCAAAACATTTTCTGACATGTTTAAAGGTCATGAGAAAAGCAGCCTTGTTTCGTTGGGGTAACACCTCAAATACCTGGGATTCTGAGTGCAGGACGAGCAGGCTAGAAACCTTTCTGGTCCCCACTCCCCTCCTAGTTTCTTAAATTCACAGTTAGTGTTCTTTCAACACAAATAGACGAAAATGCCTTTTCTGAACCAAAAAGGAGCATGACTGACTGACCTTATTTCACCAGAGGAAACGCATGGGGTCATGGCTCCAAATCCCTGAGGATACGCGTTCACTTTCCTTACTTTCCTTTTCCTTGAAATTGTTTCGGGGAAGTTGCAGATTCTCTACCCTAACCTGTCGATCTCAGTCAGAGCTCAATAAATGACCTTCAGGAGAGCTGGGTAACTGTGACCTTGGCTGTGTTGGTCTTCATCATTCTAGTTCTCTCCACCCCACCTCCCACCCTGTCCTGTCCCATCCTACCAATGTGTGTCCTTCTGTCCCCATGTTGTCCTTCCGTCCCCTGTGTGTCCTTTGCTCTCCTATGAGTGTCCTTCTGCCCTGTGTGTCCTTCTGTCCACATGTGTGTCCTGCCCCCACGTGTCCTTCTGTCTCCTCTGTGTGTCCCTCCTCTGTCCTGTCCCCTGTGTGTCCCTCTGTCCCCATGTGTGTCTTTCTGTCCCCATGTGTCCTTCTGTCTCCTATTTGTCTCTGTGTGTCCTTCTGTCCCTTCTGTCCTTCTGTCCCCATGTGTGTCCTTCTGTCCTTAATGTGTGTCCTTCAGTCCCCTATGTATGCTAACAACAAGAGGCTCATCTAAAGCTCACAGTAACTTTTAAAGGGTGTCTCTTTTCTTAGGCGCCCTTGAGGACTAAAATTGTGCCAAACTGTTAAGAATTCTCTTTCTTTTCTTTCTTAAAAATGTGTCTATAAATACCTAAGTATTATGGGTGATGCTCATGGTTTCAGATCATGCTGTCTCCTATTGGGTGTCCCTTTCCTGACAGTGTCAGTTCTCACACAGCCACACTAGTCTGTCCCAGTTAGCACCCCTGCCCTGACCCTGTTTATGCAGCCCTGTGCTCTCTGCAGCACTGCTGGTCACCCCTCCATCTCCTTTCTGCGGACGCCCAGCTGCCTTGCCCTCTTTCCTGTGGAGACAAGAGGTGAGAGCCTGAGCTGATCTCTGCTGCAGTCTGCTAGGCAACTGCTGCGTTTCCCCCCTTGGCTAGGGGTGAACACAGCTCACGATGCCCCTTCATATCATCGTTAAGCCCTCCTCCTCCAGTTTTTGCACAAAGCTTGAGAAAATCTCAAGGGGAAACTTTCTAAAATCTAAAACTAGGACCACGTTCTAAAAATACTTGGAATATGAATAGAGATGATGGTCTGAAGGGTGGATATAGTTGACCCTTAAATAATGTGGGGGTTGGGAAGGCATCGGCCCCCACCCAGTCGAAAACCCATGTCTAACTCTGGACTCCCCCCGGAACTTAACCACGAGTAGCCTACTGCTAACCAGAAGCCTTAATAACATATACGATCAATTAACCCATATTTTATATGTTACATGTATCATACACCATATTCTTAATCCAAACTCGGCTAGAGAAAAGAAAATGTTATTAAGAATCACAAGGGAAATACATTTATGGTACTGTATGTATCAAAAAATCTGCATGTAACTGGATTAACACAGTGTGAACTGTGTGGTTCAAGGATCAACTCTACTGTTAAAAGCTAACAACCACTCCCACAGCCTCCAACATGAGACCAGGTGGGGCCGGAAGGACTGGTCACCAAACTCCGTATGCTCTATTCTAGGGAATCAAGACTCTAGGGAATCAAAAGGCAGCATCCAGGAAGAGAGCAGATAGGCCCAAGTAGAACCATCTCTGGGCAGATGTATGGTTCCCGCGTCCACCGAATACATCGTTTACAAGGAACAGGCAGTCAGGCCGGTGGAAAGTGCAGAGAACGCAGGACCGGGGACCGGACTCTGAGCCTCATCAGTAACAATGGCCCAAGTCACGTTTCCTGTCCGAATGCACAGTAACTTAATGCTGGGTCTTGTAGGCATGCAAAGTCATACCAGCACCGGGCAAAAGTTTTAACTTAAACACACGTGATGCATATTAATGGCCTAATGTGACATCAAAGCAGCAGTTTGAGATTATTTTCTTTCTTTTCCCAAATGGGCTTCGATCTGGCTCCTTCTCTCACATCGTCAGGCTTGGTGTGATGTCTAGAGGTTCAGTGTTAGAAACTGACTGTTACTTAAGGACTCGCCATGTGGCTGTGACTGCCACTTGCTAAGTCCAATTTCCTGCACAGAGACGGGACCACGGTCAGCTCTACCTAAAATAAAACAAAGCAAAATGAACTCAGGAAGGCTTAGGATATTGTACCAACAAATATCAAGTGTAAACCTTTCTTTAAAGAGTCTGTTTCTATTACTTTATTTTATAACTGCTATTTTCAAACATTTTAACATATAAGAAATAAAAAACATTTTGAATTAATCTGTGTAAAATCTAATACTTGAAAACGGGATATGTTCTGTAGATCAGTAAAGTACAAAGACAGAATAAAATTTAATAATTTGATATTTAGAATCTTCCTAACCCCTACTGTCGTATTCGGGGAAAATACAGAAAGATAAGCAAAAATGCACTGTAGACCAGTAAATAAAATGGAGACTTTATAAAATGTTTTTAATGTGTATTTATTTTTAAGAGAGAGGGCATGTGAGTGGGGGAGGGGCAGAGAGAAAGGGAGACACAGAATCCGAAGCAGGCTCCAGGCTCTGAGCTGTCAGCACAGAGCCCGACATGGGGCTCGAACCCACAAACTGCGAGATCATGACCTGAGCCAAGGTAGGATGCTCAACCTACTGAGCCACCCAGGCGCCCCTAAAGTGGAGACTTTAAATGCCCTTTTTTTTTTTTTTTAACATTGAGGAGTTTGAAAGAGAAATTTCTTCTTTTTGTAAATGTCAATCGATCTCATAAGCCGAGCTGGACATACACTATTCCTTTTGGCTTTCCAGCCTCTGAGCAGCAGGTGCTGTATTCGCAGAAGCCCCGTGTGCACCACGGAAGCTGGAGTGCTGGATATCTGCTTTCCGGGTCTACTGTGTGTCCGGAGAGGAGGCGTGTGGCCAAAGTGTTCCCCAGTAGAAGTCCTCTCCAGGACTCTGAGTTGGAAACCAGCGACACACAAAAAAAGAGACCACTCTGACTCCGTTCTGGCACAGGTGGCCACGGAGGTGGCTGCTGTGACCACTTCACAGGGGCAGCAGTGACAGACACTTTGTGTCCTGGTCCAAGCTGGGTGAGCCATGGAGGTGGCAGTGTGTGCCCAGCACACCCCCCTCTAGGGCATGTTTGGGCATAATTCCCAGCTCAGCGGCAGCCTCTCACTCTGATGGTCTGGCTCCTGCAGTCTGTGACCTACTCGGGAGTCCTCGTTTGGACTCTGGGGACAGCAGGAAACGTCCAACTAGTATAAAGGACAGAACTCTGGGCACACAGTGGCGAGCTCTTAACCAGAAACGCGTCTCAAGTGCTCGTGAAAGGCAACACTATGGAGAAAGCAGCGGTGACCCACACAGAACAGTATGAAAGCCACAAGGAATTCATCTATGGGAGTGGGTAGTGGCTGCTGAAGTCCTAAATTGTTGGCCACGGGCCAGCTGAGAACAAGAGCCTTTCTATGATGGCCCTGAAAGGGAAATATGTGTCTTCCAGCGACTGGGCTGAGGTGGATGAAGCCAGACTCGAAGCTGATCTTGCTGGTTGCTGCATTAGTCGAATTCAGATTCCCCAGTTCTAAGAAGTGAAAGTCAGAGCTCCGGGCAAGCATGCTGCCAAAGAACTGAAATGTGTCCCCAACGTATCGTGAGCCTCCCTTGCTAGAGGACGTTGCCCAGCCTCCCTTCTCACGAACTATCTCACCTGCTGGCTTGCAGGCCGTACAACCACATCACGTGTGTGACCAGTTCTGCGTGTGCCCTGTCCCTCCACCGCCTGACAAGCCGTCGCCAAACTCAGAGCCCAGCCCGCCCTGCGTGGTCGGCTACGGAGTCAAACCGATGGGAGATGATTTTGCCAGCTTACGATAGGAAAGAAAGAAGAGCTTAGCGGTGCTCTGATGGTGTAAAGATGGAAACTTTAGGTTAGACTAAGACAGTCAATGTGGGTGAGGTTACCGGAGATCCTGCCATCACTGGGCTGGATCCGGCAGCTGGGAGCCATTCCAAATGTGCTGTTTTTATAGTAGGCGCTGTGCTGCTGGGCCCGCTCCTGCCCAGGCCTGCTACGGTACAGTTTCTCACAGGCCCAGCAATGCAGAAAGCCATGAAAATAGCAGGAACCATATTATATTTCTGCAGTTGACTAAGAAATCCCTTTTATGGACATAGGTGGACCCTTGAGCGACGACCTGGGCTTTCCCTCTTTCAGCCTAAAGCGATATGAAAGGCAGCTTTCTGGGGTGCCTGGCCGGCTCAGCGGGTGGAGCAACTGACCCTTCATTTCTGCTCCGGTCATGCTCCCAGGGTTGTGAGTTCGAGCCCCGTGTCGGGCTCTGGGTGTGGAGCCTGCTTGGGATTCTCTCTCTGTCCCTCCCTTGCTCGCTCGCTCGGGATTCTCTCTCTGTCCCTCCCTTGCTCGCTCGCTCACCAAATAAATAAAACTTTAAAAAAGAAAAGAAAGGTGTCTATCATGCTTCTATATGCGGACGACTTGACGAATTCGTTAACTGTGTGAACACTGCTGAGGGTACCGAACTTAGGCTTCACCTCTGTGACTAACGGGGTGGGGGGGGGGGGGAGGGGGAAGGTAGGCTGAGGCGTTTGTCTACGCGCACCAGCTTGTACCCTGAATGAACTGTGTACGTTCTGAAGCAATTGTAAAGTCAAGTCTTAGCGAAGTCTCAGCTGCCATCCCCAGGGCTGCAAAGACACAGACCTGCCCATGGGGTCCGGCCCAGCTGACCCGGGCTCATTGCCCTTGATATGCTAGCGATTCCCTGGTGTAACGGGAAGGAAACGAGTCAAAGACCTGGGGGTGGGGGGGGGGGGGTGGGAGGGCTGGTGAACTGCTCACTCTTCTCCCGGCTGTGTCCCTTGAAGGGCAGGAAGACACCATTCAACAAAACCCTGAGAAGTAGCAGCAAGCAAAGGACCGGAGCCTCGCGTAGGGCCAGAGTGGCTCTCCGGAATGACCGCACTTGAAGTGAACGCCCTGATTCCCACAGGGAGGACGATCCCAGGGCAGAGGCGAGAAGTGTCAGGTGCACAGCGAGTGTCACGACAGAAGTAGGCAGCAGGGTCGGGCTCATCGTCAGAACCGTCCAACCTACAGGAGCAGCCAGGGACTGAGTGAGTTCCCTGCGGCCAAATGATACAGCAGCCCAGGCAGGTCCTGCCTGATCCACGTAACAACAAACAACAAAACAAAACACCAAATCTCTAGGTCTGGTGAACAGAGGCGTGTTGTGAATCACTCTTCCGGTAAGTTACAGATTCACAGCTGGTAGGACCTGGTGAGGAGGACCCAGACACCTCAGTGAGATGCCTCCGTCCCCAAAGGGTGGGTAAATCCCACATGAGCCCAGGGGCTGACGTGATGTTCCAAAGGGTCTACAGGTCTAGAGCACATTGGCATATTCTCTCCTAAGTAAAGGTTAAGTGATTAATAAATACACCTGTAAAAACAGATATTCACATGTTAACATAGTATCTTATGCAAAGTCAGAAGACTAGTGATAAATGGGGGAAATTTTCTGTGACTTTTGTCAGAGACAGAGGGCTAATTTTCCATAAAGAATTCCTTTGTATTCATGGGGGGGGGGGGGGGGGGAAACCCAGCCGCAAGAAACCACTGACTCAACAGAATGGGAAAACGACCCAGAGGACAATTCAGCGTAAAACAAACACAAACGGGTCTTAAATATCTGGAAGATCCTCAGCCTGATTCATAACAAGTGACATGCAAATTAGGATCACAGAGATACCATTTCTTACCAAACGAGGTGCCGAAATGCCAGACGAGGAAGAAAGACATGAGGCTCTGTTGGTAAGGTGGGTGCAAAACCGACACTCTCACCTATTACTGGCAGGAGCATAAAAGTGGAACTTCCGTGCTCTGAAACGGGTCTGTACTGATCACACTACAAGGGCACATGCCCAGTGATTCGGCGTTCTCACCTGAGGACTCTGTCCGACAGACGCACCTGCACACGAACAGGGTCCTGCACGGACCAGTGCGTCTGCTGCAGCGTCACCGGGAAACGGCCCGAGACTGGGAAGAGCACACGTCCACCGATCGGGGCTGCTGCACCAACCACGGGGTGTGCATACAACACAACATCGTGCCGCTGTGAAAACACTTGCGGCCTTCAGTGCTGATAGAGGAAGTACGTAGGTTACACTGATCAGTGAGAAAGCAAGGGACAGAACAGCGTGCGCGATGCGCTACTGTCTAAGAAAGGGGTGGGGACAGGACTGTGTGCTGCTGCTGCTGCTTCCAGACTCAGCTGACGGCAAGGAAGCACGTGTGCACACTGCCCCGTGTACGGACCCATGTCTGCACAAGTGTGCCATCAGCTGTGTCCACACTGAACCAAACCCGAGTTCGTGCCGATGTTCCCGGTCTAGCCCGGTACCGCACACACCCTCGTCTTGCGTATACGAGCCCGTACTCCAGCAGCAGGAAACCCGGCCCTGGTCATGGTCATCCATCTGGTTAATCGCTCAGTTCCAGGGCACAGGAGCAGGAGCATCGGAAAGGACCAACATTATCGAGTAGACCGCAGGGCTGTGCACAGACTTCCATTCACTTCTGAGGCTACTTAGGTCAGCAACGTTTCCCCCACCCGCTTCAGAGAGGTAGTTTCAAGACTTCTGGATTCCATCCCGGGACCCCCTTAAACTCGTAAATTTAAACTTGTAAACTTAAATTTGTAAATGGTCTTTTACAAACGTGCAGACATTATGGACAAGTCTCTGTGATTCACAGTTCTGCGGGTTTTGACAAGTGCGCCATGTCACGTAGCCACCACTGCAGTATCACGCAGACTTCATCATCCTTGGAAATCCAGACGTAACATTTGAAAAACAGCTTGAGAGGCTATAAATCACGTGTAATGACCGTACTTACTTAACGCAAGTGACGCACAAGGTTTCAGACTGGAGATGCATCCTGTAGGAAGATAGATTCTCTCCTGCAGGAATAGTGTCTACTCAGACGTTCAGATTGTAGAGATTTATAAATCACAAGTCCGACACTTTTTCACTGATATAGCTAGGCCAAATAAGGATTTTAAAATAAAGATATATATTTTATACCCACTTCCTTCAGCAGCTCCGATTAATACCTTGGATATACTCTGTATTATATAGACTCGATCTCCACGGCTGGGTTATTTTCTAAGAACTCTCTGCCAGTTGCTTGTTTGGAACCAGAATGAGATTAGCCACCAAAAGCAAGGTAAGGGATACTTCTCAATCCCTAATTCAGCACATCAAGTCTGTTTGATTTGTGGTGCAGCTGCAATATTAATGAGGAGTTCTGTGTTCAAGACCCCAACGCTCACCCTAAAAATTATGCTGGGTTATGGAGAGTTATGCCAAGAAGCGGGGCTCGTCAAGCCAGCCAGACCCCATCTTCCTGATAGCCTCTCCTGATCAGCCCCTCCTGGAGACACAGGCTTCGATGCTGACCACGGATCCAGGCAGAGAACAGACACCTCCTGTTGGGTATGAAAACCTTCATACCTGGTGCCTGGCCCCTTACCCTCAGGAGAGCCAGTCTGACCCTAATTGGCTCGGGCAGGACCGACCAGCAGCTGTGAATCAAAGCAGCACGATGGGAAGGGAGACTCCCCTGGAACACACTTGCTCAGGGAGAGGCCTCAAGTGGCCCTCTCTCACGGTTACTTCCTCTGACACTTTCTGACCCACAGTATCTGGGTCAGGTGTCCCCACTATGGTTTTCCTTGGCCCACGGGGATGACCCAGACCATGGCGCACCGAGCCACCCCTACCACTTTCCATGTCTGCCTCCTCACGTAGCCCAGGGGTTCTCAACCCTGGCTGCACATTAGAGTTGATGCCCAGGCTCTATACCTGTCCAATTAAGGCAAAATCTCTGTGGGGAGAACCCACACATGAAGGTTTTTCAAAGCTCACCAAGGTTAAGAAAATAATCCTATTAAGAGGTGCACCAAGAAGAATGAAATACCCAGAAACAAACTTAATCAAGGAGGTGAAAGACCTGTACTCCGAAAACCGTAAGACATGAGGAAGGAAACTGGAGGCAATATAAGCAAATGCAGAGATACACCAGGCCCATGGATTGGAGAACTAATACTGCTAAAAATGTCCATGCTACCTGAAGCCATCTACAGATTCAATACAATCCCCATCAAAATACCAACAAAATTTTTCACAGAACTAGAATAAATAATCACAAGCTTTATGTGGAATCAAGAATACCCCGAACGCCAAAGTCATCTTGAGAAGGAAGAACAAAGTGGGAGATATCATGCTCCCTGATTTCAAACCATATTACCAAGCTGTAGTGATCATGACAGTACGGTACTGGCACAAACACAGACACAGAGATCAGTGGAACAGGATAGAGTCCAGAAACAGACCCAGGACCATATGGTCAATCAGTCTTCCACAAAGCAGGAAAGAATATACATTGGGAAAAAGGCAGTCTCTTCAACAAATGGTGATGGGAAATTTGGACAGCCACACGCAAAACAATGAAACTTTCTTGCACATAAAAAAAAACCTCAAAAGGATTAAAGACCTAACTGGGAGACCTGAAACCATAAAACTCCTATAGGAAAACACAGGCAGTAATCTCTTTGGCACTGGCCATCGCAACATTTTTCTAGATATGTGCCCTCAGGTAAGGGAAACAAAAGCTAAAGAATTGTTGCGACTGCACCAAAACAAAAGACTGTGCACATCAAAGGATACCTTCAACAATACGAAAAGGCAACCCAACAGAATGGGAGAAGATAATTTGCAAGTGATATAACTGAAAAGGGGTTAATATCCAAAATATATAAAGAACTTCTAAAAGTCAATGCCAAAAAAATGAATAATCCAATTAAAAAATGGGCAGAGGACCTGAATAGACACTTTTTCAAAGAAGACATCCAGATGACCCGCAGACAGAGATGCTCATTATCGCGGAAATACAAATCACAACCTCAATGAGGTGTTACCTGATACTTGTCAGAATCACTAGAATCAACAGGACAGGAAACAGCGAGTGTTGGTGAGGATGTGGAGAAAAAGGAGCCCTCTTGTACTGTTGACGGGAACGTAAATTGGAGCAGCCACTGTGGAAACAGTATGGAGGTTCCTCAAAAAATTAAAAGTAGAACTACTCTATGATCCAACAATCCTACTAGTGGGTATTTACCCCCCAAAGCCCCAAAATTTGAAAAGATACATGCACCTCTACGTTTATTGGAACATTATAGTCACCAAGCTAGGGAACCAACCGAAGTGTCTACCGACAGATGAACAGATAAAGAAGACATGATGTGTATATATGTGCAATGGAATATTACTCAGCCATCAAAAAGGATGAGATCTTGCCATTTACATCATGGATGGAGCTAGAGGGCATTATGCTAACTGAAATAAGTCAAACATCGTATGATTGCACTCACATGTGGAATCCAAAAAACAAAAGAAACAAAGAAACGAACCAAAAACCAGACTCTTAGTAGAGAACATACTGGTAATGGCCAGGAGAAAGGTGGGTGGGGAGAAAAGGAAAAAATAGATAAAGGGGAGTAAAATGTACAAGCTTCCAGCTATAAAATAAATAAGTCTCAGAGATAAAAAGCACAGCAGAGGGAATAGTCAATAATATGATATTGGATGGAATTGTTGAATCACTATGTTGTACATCTGAAGCTAACATAACATTGTATGTTAATTACACTTCAATTTAAAAAAATACATACAGTGAAGATTTTTAAAAAACAGGCACCTGTGGGTGGCTCAGTCGGTTAACTGTCCAACTTCTGCTCAGGTCATGATCTCACGGTTCATGGGTTTGAGCCCCGCATCAGGTTCAGCGCTGACAGCTCAGAGCCTGGAGCCTGCTTCAGATTCTGTGTCTCCCTCTCTCTCTGCCCCTGCCCTGCTCACGCTCTCTCACAAACATTTAAAAAAAAAAAAATCTTACAAAAGTGGGGTGCCTGGGTGGCTCTGTTGGTTAAACGTCTGACTCTTGATCTTGGCTCAGGTCAGGATCCAAGGGTTGAAATGGAGCCCCACGTGGTCTCTGCATGGAGCGTGGAGCCTCCTTGGGATTCTTTCTTTCTCTGCCCCTCTCCCACTCACTCATGCCCTCTCACTCCAGCGACTCTAATATTCAGACAGTATTTGAAACTACTTCTCTAAACAATGAACTGGTTGGAAGCAGAGTGCGGGCTCGTTCATCATTGGTATTAGATGAGTCCTAACACTCTCAGACCAGCGCCCGGTGTGCCCAGCTGCGTGGCTGGCAGCAGCAGTTACCCGCCAAGGCCCTCCGACGGGCATCTTCCCACAGCCTGAATTTGCATGAATCAAGCTACGTGCGCTGAAGACAGAGGAGAGAGAACGAGAGGTTTCCGAGGCTGGACGGCTGCACGGACCCTCCCCTCCGTGAGCACAGGTCCCAGGGGGATGCGGGTCTGCTGTTCCTCCATCAGGCTGCATGCTGGGTGTCTGCCAAGGTGTGAGCCCTTGCTGTACTATATACACACAATTTGAGTTTCTGAGATTAATTTTGACTCTGATTTTTACCTATGTGGTTACAGGATACATTCATGGGGAGCCAAAAGTCTCAGGTTCCACTCCTGGCTCGACTGCTCTATCAGCTGTGTGGCTCTGAGCAAGGGTCCCTGCCTCCCTGGGCCCCATTCTTCTCTGGAGACTTCTATTCTGAGTTTGGAAGCTGGACGCACCCTGTCTTAACCCCTCTCGTCTCACTCTGTGGCCTGGTGGATCTGACTCCCCAGTCACGACTGCGTGGGCCTCGCCCCTGGCAACCCTGCCCGGGTGCCTCTCAAGACCCCAGGAAGCCTCTCGGCTCCAGGGGTTGGTGAGGGAGTTGTCGGTACCGGCCCGAAGGCCCAGCAGCCGTGGGGCTGAGTAGCTGGTACGGAGACCAGTGGTCATTTACATTGTAACCCAAGGGACAAACACTCTGCCGTACGGAGGGGAGGGCAGACCACAGGTCTCTTTCCCGAGTGCCGTCCTGGGGACAGAGCGCTCCAGCAGGTCCGGCCCAGGCTGCTCTCTGGGGTTTCACTGGGCCTGACCAGGGGGTCTCTCGGCCCGGCAGCTCATCAGGAACAGGCCCCGCCCCCCACGGTGTCATCAGACACACAGGTGGTTCTGTTCCACTTTAAGACGCAGAGAGTGAACTGGAGAAACGAGGTCTATTTCTGTTTGGGATGAAGTAACAGGATTGCCAACCTTCCCTCGTCACGTGCGTTGCCTTAAATGAGAATCTTGGTGGCACCAGGTCTTGACCATATGCAGGTATGTGCTAACGGGGTTTAAAATAGAGGAGTGACAAATGCTTGAATCCACGTCGTGCACCTTGGAGGGCTCTGTGTTGGTTTTGGTTTCTTTGGGTGGTTTTGCTCTGGATTCTAAGGGCACTGCGGACAGGTCTTGTCGTCTGTGGGGTTTCCTGGGTGTCGAGTTCGAGTTGAACGGGGTCAGACACACCAGAGAGCTGCCTTAGGTTAAGGTGGTGAGGTCACTTGCGCCTCGTGACGACCCAAGATTAACACAGAGCGAGCTGCACTTGGCGAATGCTTTCTCTGCACCTGCCCGTCCTCCGGTCACTTGCCCGGCCGCATCCACCTCGGGCTCCCCACACGGTGCTCCGTTTGCGCCGTCCTGGGGGCTGACTCCAGCTCACCGCTGCCTCAAGGTTGTGGGGGACACGCCGGTCCACTTGCCCTGGCCCCTGGCCCGCACCCGTGCTCTGGGTCCCCGTGTGCGGCCTCCCTCACTCCCCGACCAGATGAGGGCCCTTGAGCTCTGACTCTTCAGGGGTTGAGCGACCACGGCTGCAGGTGGCCGCCACGCTGCAGGGAGGGAGGCTGTCCTTCGCTACCCTGCCCACACGCCCTGGAGGAGTGAGGTGTGAAGGGTGCCACCAGCACCGGGCACTGGGGTTCCTGCTCCCTTTGTGGCTCCTCCGCGGGCACCCGCTGGAGAGCTTCTGAGCCACGACTCTCCCCTCCCGGCCCAGCTGCCGGCTTCCTGTCGCCACCGGGGTCCACAAAAGCCGGGTGAAACCGAGGTGCGCTTGTACACTAGGCCTGCCTGGCCCCAGCTCACAATGGCCTGCAGGATATGCCCGTCTGGACATAGGGAGGAGCCAGGACCGTCCCCATGAGCCCAGGAGTCGGGCTTTGCTGCCAAGGACCCTCCCCTGACACGGGCTTGTGGTGGCCTCGTTTTTCTTCACTTGAGGTAAGTTTCACAAGTTAAGAACGTGCTCAGACGGTACCGGCTCGTGTCCGTCCGATGAACAGACTCTCTTCTACGGTAACTCTCAAAGCAGACAGCCTTCAAGGTCCCCTCCCGTTCCTGTCCCCCATTTCCCAGATGAGGAGAACAGACCCAGGACGCGGTGGGAGCGACTCCACCCCACCCACGGTTTACATCTGGGGAGGTGCGTCCAGAAATCCATAACTTCACTTGTGTGTCAGCCTCTTCCTGTTGCTCTTCGGGTGAGTTCGATCATGACTTGCTTCAGATTCGGTTTGAGAGCCTGCACTTCCAGTAACTTTTGGGAGCAGTATCCTTCTGTGCAGAGGACCTTCCAAGGCCTCCGCTGCTCCTCGGGTGCACACGTCTCACTGTGGGATCCGACTTGGAAGCAGCGGGCGGCAGAGGTCAGGTCAGAGGTCAGGTCCGGAGCAGCCAGCCCGAAGCAGCACTGGGGTGAGCGAGCACTAAGCCAGTTTTACCTGCCAAACTAGGGCAGACCTTCCGTCACTGGCCTGCTGCCAGGATTCACTAGGCCAGTACGTGGGAAGAGCCCGGCAGAGTGAGCGCACAGTACCCGGTCCTGGCCCGTCCAGCATCCTAAGATTTAATGCCCTGCACACATCACTCAAGTTCTATGACCCACTGTCTGCAGCCCGAATTGAAACAGCCCCACCCCACACGTCCCTAGTTCTCCCTCCGCGCTATGTCCTCTGCCCACACCTGCGCTTCAGGCGGCTCCATCACAGCCCCTCGACGCCAGGTTCGGTCCTACAGGCACGGAGCCTGAGCTCGTCTCGGGAGGAGGGCAACTTCCCAAAGACTCTGCTCTCGCGGCACATCATGCGGACCGTGCTGGTCGGCACTTAACCTTCTCGTCTCTTCGGCAACGTGACGAAGGTACTCGAGTATTACCCAACGGTGTGTTTGCTGAACCGACGTACAGGACTTCAGAGAAACGGGACAGATTTAATGACCTACAGGACGGAGCATGGTCAGTGTTGCGCGGTCCCTTTAGGACTGTGTCTGCACGGAGAGCAAGTCACAGCTGCAGTGGAGCAGGGAAGCCCAGAACCAAGAAGTAAGGACAGTCGTGAGCCCCAGGGAGTATGACCTCGCGCACACACATTTCCGTTACAGGCTTCCCGCTCCACTGGTAGCCCCTGTAGAACGACACCGTGGGGTCTGGATCCAGGTTCAAGCCACTCAGTTAAGCATGGCAAAAACGCCTGCATCTTTAAGGATTTGGTATGACCAACGAAGGTAACAGGTGCAAATGTTCCCGTAAGTTATGATTAAAATAGTTACTGAAAACAGCACACTTCTGTAGAACTGGGGAGGGGAAGGGACTTGGTGTGTATACTGATGACAGGGCAGACCTACTCAGATTTGAAGGGTTCTGAACGGACCAGTATGCCTCTATTGAAGGGTATACTGAGAAAGACCATGGTTATGTTAAACAACTTCGCTTTTAAGGGTTATCAGTGTGCCAGTCATCCTAACGTTTTGTTTTGGTCCTCACGCCCAGTGTTGGAGACTGCACAGATTATTCCCGCAGTAAATGACGACAGGAGTGCATAAACTTGATTAATTTGCTTTTGAAATTTGCCACATTTAGCAGAACACAATGAAAACTCTTGTAAATGTTCAGGCCTTGAGATTTGTGCTGTAATGACTTTGGAAGCCTGAGAGATTCGGTCAGTAGTTAATTTTTAGTTCAAGTTACTATAAAATTCCCTCAGCAATATTCCAGACTTGGTCAGGGCTTGCCACCCTGTTCCAGATGAACCATGTGTCCTCAGGGGAGTTCTGAGCTGGTTAACACACACGTGCCCCGTGAGGCACCAGCCAGGCTCATGCTGTTCTGCAGATCCCCTTGCAGAATCCCACGGAAATTCCTCTGGCCTAGAATGTAGCAAGAGGTACATCGTTGTTCCTGGTGTGGATTATAGAAGACAACCGAGTCTCAAGGCCGCGTTCCCCCCCACCCCGTACAATCCCATTGTTACTATTTTATAAGGGTGCCCAGAGAAAAACATTGGAGCAAATGTGGGAACTTTTAGAGCATGACTTCAACCTCCTCAACAAATAGGATTCTTTGTACCCTTCATAAAACCTAAGGTCTTGATTCATGGTCACCCTAGTGATCTGAGTGCCGTGGGTTGCGATACTCTCTCATTTAGATCCTGCTGACTCACAGCCGAGACCCCGGCACCGAACCCCAGTTGGACACATGCTTCTCTCCATCGGCAGGGAGAGGTGCTTAAATACTACTTGCTTCGAGGCTCCCTCGGGGAGAAACGATCTCCAGCCACTTGTCACGATGTCGGCTTGGAGCGGCAGCCTTCGGTAGCTTGTAGGGGTGTTCCTGAGATGACCTTTCCTCAGATCCTGCCACTTGATCCACAGCTTTGAGTAACTTCCAGTCAGCTGGAGCATCTTGTTCAGCCTGTGCAAATCCCTACAACCCAAGAACTTGCTCTGTAACTGAACCAAGGGCCTTAAAAGGGACTCAGACGTGACTTCTAATATCCCACAACGCAAACTCCATCCAAAAGGTGCTGTTTAACTCGTAGACTCTGTGGAGGTCACAGGAACTAGTTTCCTCATAAAATACACATGGGGACAAGACAGGAAGAAGTATGCGGGTAAAGGTGTATCCTACCCTAAGAAGCCAGCAGGCTTCAATATCATGCTAACTAAGGGTATCCTCCTGCTTTAGATCCTATTTTCTTCTTTTTCTTAAAGAAGTTCCTTTTACTAAGAATCAAGACCTGTCCACTCATCCACTTGGAGTACTAACTAATCACAAAGTTAGAGTAGCTAGTTTTTAATAGTTTCCCCCTTTTGGAAAAGGCATTCTAAGCACCAGATTAGCTGTTTAGGGATTTTGCAAAGTAGGCTCTTGGCTCAGGTATCTCCAAATACTGCTTTGAATAGCAGGCAGATAATCAATTTTTTCCCTTTTTTCTGGTTGTTGTTTTCTAAACTTCTAACAGGTTCCTAGCAGCTTGGAGGTCAGGTATCCTGGTCCAGAAGTTTGTTTTCTGCTGAAATATGGTAGATTTTAAAATTCAGAATCTCTTCTTAATACCATCTTGTTTTGGGGGCGGGCGCCTGGGTGGCTCAGATGGTTAAACGTCTGACTTCCGTTCAGGTTATGGTCTCACAGGGCATTGGGCTCTGTACTGACAGCTCGGAGTCTGGAGCCTGCTTGGGATTCTGTGTCTCCCTCCCTCCCTCCCTCCCTCCCTCCCTCTCTCTCTCTCTCTCCCTCTTTCGCTGCTCTTCCCCTGCTCATGCTCTCTCTCTCCTACAGAAATAAATGTTAAAAAAAAAAAAATGAAAAAAAAAATACCACCTAGTTTCGCCCATGCCTCTATTCTGCACCTGTTTTCAACAGTGACCATATTATGTTGGCTGTGTTTACGCTCAGGAAGTTATCAATTTTACATAGTTTTTTGTATCCAGATAATATGGCCAAAAATACTCCATGTGTGATGCGGAAAAACTGCAGTAAGTGATATCATGGAATTCAATTTCAATTTCATTTCTAATTAATTAGATTTTTAATTGAAAAAGACAAACCTTTACGAAGTTTCTTGTGATCAGTGACACAGAGCAACTCCGTGTCCAAAGAGTAAAGCGAGACGACACGCGGCCGGTTCCCCACAGCACACAAATTTACCTGGCAAGCCAGACTTACAAAACTGAATATAAAGCTAACATAACCTGTGGTTCCCAGGACAGGGATGGCTGGCTGTTCTCGCAGAAGGTAAGGAGACGTGATGGGGTCCTCGGGGAGGACCTCAGCTGACAGGATAGCGGCCGCGGGCACTGAACAGGACTCACAGGTCTACTGACCACTCCCGCGGTCATCACGTAGGCTTACTAGTTACTGTTCTTTCTTTCTCTGGAAAACCATTTTTCTGTTCACCAGCTAAGCAATTCACTTACTGGCATATTTTACTGTAGTTCTGGGTCTATCTTAAAAAAAAAAAAAAAAGTAAATTACTGCACATCAGGTTCTCAGTTAAGACACCGAACCCTTCCCCAAACACTTAGAAGGCACACCCTTGCTCTCCCTAGAGGCTCTTCTTCCCACATCCAAATTAATATATTCCTGAGTATTGTGCCACACTCACTAAACCAACTATTTAAAGATTGTACAATTAGGACCCACGGGATGCAGAGTGAGGGCAGCACTCCTATCACTGGGCTTCCAGCTGTCCGGCAAGTGCATGGCCTCTCAGAGCAGCCCCAGGGGGGCCAGGCCACGCTACACACACGAGGCTCGATTCTGAACCGAGAGGCACAACCACGACACGTTGGACAAGATAAGGGGAAAGCTAAGGTTCCAGGGCCACAAAATTAGGATTCCTCCACTGTAAAGAAATTACACATAACAGAAGATGAAGTTTTCAGATTTCCCTCCACAATACTGATGTGTGACAGTTTAACTGAAAGATATTACTACATACACAAGCACAGAAATAAATCATTTTCAAGGACAATCACATCTACTTCTTATTCAAAGTGCAGGACCTACCACCTAAATTTGTGAATGTTATTATTTATAAAACAGTAACTAATAATTTTCATTAACCTAAGTCTTAAATTTTGGAGACCATGAGAAAATACCGTGGAGAAAGAAAAACCAAAGGCTATTTTGAAAGACTGCATAAAGCTCCTTTCAGTTTCTTCTGAACACCACCAACAATGGCCGTGGTCCACGTGAAGAGCACACAACATAAAATTCAAAGAATTACGTCTGGGGGCGCTTGGGTGGCTCAGTCAGTTAAGCGTCCGACTTCGGCTCAGGTCATGATCTCGCAGTTTGTGAGTTCGAGCCCCGTGTCGGGCTCTGTGCTGACAGCTTGGAGCCTGGAGCCTGCTTCGGATTCTGTGTCTCCCTCTCTCTCTGCCCCTCCCCTGCTCACGCTCTGTCTCTCTTGCTCTCAAAAATAAATGAAACATTAAAAAAAATTAAACAAAAACCCAAAGAATGACATCCATGCTTCAAAAGGTCCAAAAGCCAAACCAGCCTTAAGTTTAACGTGTCTACTGGTCACAAGTATAATCACTTTATATTTCCTTGTCGTTAGGACTTGCTCTATTGGAAGACCAGTAAGAAGCCAAAAGGTCTTAAATATATTAATTGTTAAAAACACCAAAGAAGAGTTTAAGGAAAGAATATATTTGAACCACATAAACAAAAAAGTATTACATAAGAAAAAAAATGTAACAATTTATGTAAGTACCTAACATTTGAGCATGCTCTTACATCTAAAACAGATAACAAAAAGGTAATGGGTACTATATATGTACATTTCACAAGTGTGCGTTAAAGAATTCTCTAATATAAAACATTTAAATTGTGGAGAATACTTTTCATGATACAGAAGACAACTGTTAAGATAGGCACACCCACAACCCTTACAAAAACATGCTTACCGGAGATAAAATACATCTGAGTACTCACTTCTCAGATGTGAACACTCCGCACTTGTCAGTCATTGGACACCGCTTCTCGCTTTTTCACTGTGAGTGTCAACACTGGTGTGGGTTATGAATTACAATCAATTACTGTTATTTTTCAATGTTTCTGCCAAGCTCCCAATAAAATGCACCTATTTAATATGAATACTTGAAACAATATTATTTGTATATAAAGTCACTTCCTTAATGCTTTTTTTTCTTTTTTAAAAAAAGACACTATATTTATTAGAAAATAGTTATGACCACACATAGTGCTTTGGAAAATCTGAAACCCAAATCAACACGTTCCATCAAGTGTGAGTAGCTCTAAGAAGCCCTAACTGAAAAGAACACAGAATGTAAAAAGCTGATAAATTTAAAGATTATAAAATTGGTTTATTGTGAAAGCAATTCAAGAATACCCAGTTAAAATCTTATCCCAACGCTACCCGATACAACCAGGAAGCACTTAAACACTTTTACGTTAGGAACGAGGACATACAACAAGAAAGGCCACATCAACGCTGTGATCAGAGGAAGGACTCCTAGGTCTCTGTCAGGTCATCAGTACAGAGGGTATAACAAGGTCAAATATGGCGGCCGTCAGGTGCCTCAGCACCAAGGTGTAACCAGGCGAGCTAAAGTCGAGGCGACAAGAACTCCTATTCCTGTTTTGTGGCTGTACTGAAGTGACTGAAACTTTAGGAACAACCACGTTTAATGACAGCGAGTTGCAGGACCAGTCTTTATGGAAGAAAAAGAAATTCATCAAGTCCTCTACCAAGGTCCCACTGAGTCCTCGAGACCCCTGCCATGCCCCCCCACCCCGCCCCCCGCCCCCGGGCCTAAGCCTACTCTGTGGCTGTTTCAGATGCAGCTTACTGGCAAACTGGGAGTGCCTTCCGAGTAGCTCTGACCTTCAGCACAAGAGAAAAAACAACATGCTGGATCGTCCATTTACTCAATTATGCATCCTAGGTACAATTTCATTATTGCTCTTAAAAAAAAAAAAATCAGTGAATCTGCACAGTGGCCATTTCCCCTCAGGTAAGTCAAGATTTGCTCTTTCTGTTGTTTTCTTAATAAAACCCTTAGAACCAGTAATTGCAAATGATCAACCTAAGGATCATTATGTACAGCACAGCGACTGCATGTTTGAGCACTGGAGGTACTTAATCTAAAATGTCTCACTCCTGACTTCTGCTCTCCTCTAAACTGAAGGGTCAAAATACTCTGATTTTGTAATTAAAAAAAAAAAAAAAAAAATCTATCTTCCCAAGCGTATCTTCCATTAACAGTTTTAGCCAGGAAAATAGATTTCTATGTCTGTCATGAGCCCTTGAAAATAAGGGCTTATTCTAGAAACAACGAAAGACCCTTAATCACAGAGGCGCTAGCTGGTGCCACTATAATTCACAACCAACTATTACCTTCATAGCTTATACTGAAGAGTTGATTCATGCTCATTTTGTTCCTTTAAAAAATACTCTTTGGAAACCATTATGACTCCTGTAGACACATACTCTAGTTATATCTCTTCCTGTAAAAATAAAAGTATAATCAGGATTATCTCTATTTCTTTGCTAAACTCAACTACCGATATACATTTCTTAAATCTGATCACTTTACCAGCTAACTCACAACCTCGACAGAATTCTATGTACTGTCCAGGGTCAGTTCTCAGCATACAGAAGTAGGAGCAAGTCTTTTAAGAACTATCTTGTAGGCAATATTTCCATGTAGTCTTTAATGTGTTTGTTACAAATGAGAACTAAGGTACTAGAATTTACTCCCAAAACTAGGGCGAAGGTAAATTTCCAAAGCTAAAGGAAGGAAAACCACTATGTAAAGCTTACCTCTGTCACGTATATTATGAACCTATTCAGTGATTTCCCATCAAAGCTTAAAATTAGTCCCAGGGATTATCAAGGGGAAAATAAAGCCCTATCTTGTTTTCTTCTTTCAAATTCATCAGACAATACTGTGTGCCAGAGGGCAGACTGTGCTCCTCTCAACACTCTACGTAAAAACAGCCCTTTCTAGAATACTAAACTACCCAAATGTCTGCAGACTGCCCCAACCAGGTTTAAACTACCTCTGAAATATAAACTACTAGTCATGTATTCTAAATGCATACATTCAAAACTACCATTTTAAAATAAATTGGAAAGTAGGGAAACCTTAAAAAAAAAGATACATTCTGCTATCACACTATTACAAAGATTATAAGTGTGTGTGTGTGGGTATATATAGAGAGAGCAGATAATCATGATTTAAATAAGATGTTAAAAAAATCAGGAAATGTAGATTTTTACCAAAGGCACTACAATAGCCGCCCCGAGATACAACTATAAACAGATTCTTCGCTACTATGGTAATTTGTCTAGGTTGGGGGGTGGGGGTGGGGGCAAAAACAAAACCAAAACAAAACAAAAACACAACCCAACCAATCAAAACGGAAACAAACAAACAAGAAGCAAACCCACAATAAACCCACCCAAACCTATACTAGAGTATGTGGCAATAATTAATATATTTCTATGGAAAAAACTCTCTCATGCCTTATAAGCTCCTAAAATAAAATCAAGGTCACTATGTGACTAACGAGAACACTAGGAGGGAAAAAAAAACACTGAAAGTAAAACAGTCTTCAGCCTCGGTTTCAGCTAGCTCATCAAATCTGCGCGAAGTACGTAACATCAGACCCGACATTCCTGGCCTGGCAGACGAGCCAGTTGTGGTTTTCCACTGGCCACACCACACGCAGCTGAAGAAACAACTGCCCGACAGAGTAAATGCTGTGACACGAAGCATCCGAGTTCCAAGTCTGAGTATTCGGTTAGGGTGATGGGCGAGTGTCTAACTGGGCAAAAGGAAAGGCGTCCATCGTCCAAACAGGCTCACTTCCCCCAGCCCCCAAAACGAACAGTAGTTATAGTAGCAAAAGAAACAACAAAAGTCTCGAGTCTTTAGGGCCAACTAGGATAGAGGTCAGCAATATATTAACAGCAGCAACGGACAAGGAAGAGCGAGACAGTGGGTGAGAGAATCTTGCTGGACGTCTGTTCATCATTCTCTGTATCAGCCACAAGACTGCGACCGGCTATGCCTGGAAATTTCGGGCACATCTCCTCAGATCCTTCACAGGTTTGGAATTCGGTCTACCTGAGGGCTCTATAGCCATGTGAGAAAGCTTTCTTTGTCGAGCTTGGTGGCGGCCAGCACGGACTCCATGTCGTTGAGGATGTCTGAGCTCAGGGCTTCCTGCAGACTAGGCATCAGCTCTTCCCCCTCTATGTTCATCCCGTCCCCCTCCAGCGTCCCGAGGTCCACGTTCGTCCCAGGAATGGCTTCTAGGTAGTCTGGGAAGCGGTTCTGCTGAGAGGGGAGGGTGCTTTGGTTGATAGTGTCGCCTAATTGGGAGGGAGAGGAGAGAGTCGGGTTTGAAAAGCGGACATCAGAGTTGTGCGACGTGAGCCTTCAGACACGCCGGACTCAGCCCCGAACTGATGCCCAGAGTTTATTTCAGGCTGAACAACTCACCGAAGACAAAATAATGCCAAGTTTACTTTTGCTTCAACATGGGTTCAGATACTAAAGCCGCAGCTTGACTGCTTGTTACCATGTACTGAGCACTGAAGGGGGTCACGGGAAAAACCGAAATCCCTTGAAAAACTATCTCCAGTAATAGGAAGAACATGTACGTCACACACGTGCATCGCTACTGGATGCTCTTCTAGAGAGGAACCACTAAGTGACATAAATGTAAAAGTGATAAATGTGGAGTGAATTTAGGCACACTTTACGGCAGGTTGAAATTGAGGTTTTCCCGGTTTTAAAACAGGGCGGACAGCTTAAGCGCTCTTTGACCAAAACTGGTAAGGTGACTTATTTCAGCACTTAAAATACTGAGTTAGCTGGCAAGGCACTTGAGGACCCTCTCCAATGACTTGTAATCTTAAACCTGGAGAGAGACTTCTCTCTGCGATCCTCCTGTTGTATGGGATTCAGTGTTACACCCTGGGGAGCACTAGTGTAAAAGGACTGGATGAAAACTCTATTCCGGCCTTGGAGATTCCCGTTCCTCACGGCAAAACAAGCCTCCCAGAAGCCCGTGAATAAATAACCTCCCTTGCCTTCCCTCTAAGGGTTCCCTGATTTACCTGGCCAGGAAACCTTTTTTGGAGCATGACCACTTTCGCATTCCTTAGAGCTCCCGGGCACATACCTCCCGGGAAAGCAGCACAGAGCATGGAGGGCACAGGGGTTTGGAGAAGAGCGGAGGGGGAGGGGGAGGGGCAGGGGAAGCGTGCTGGGCATGAGATGGGTCTCAAGCGTGGGCACGGGAAGGGGGGCCAGAGTCTGAGGGAAGCAAAGAAGGTGGCAGGGCGCACTCTCAGGAGCACTGAAGCCGTGAGCTGCATGAGCGACCCGCCAGCAAGGGAACCCGGCTGCTGGAGCCACCGGGGGGCCGCTCCGTCTCTCGGCCAGTGCATGCCCTGCGCTCGCTGCCAACTCCAGGGTCATCGGTGCTCGCCAGTTCCCTGATTACCCTTCTCGGCTCCTGCAAGATGCCCCGCAGCTATTCTGACAGTAAGCAGGTGAGCCCCACAGCCTCGTCTTTCCCCCTGGTTTTCTGAGCCCCTGACACCTAAGTTGGAGCAGAACCCTCAGGGAAGGGGCAGGCGCACACCGAGTCGCATTCGATAGAGGGCGAGCGGATCGCAGACAGAAGTCTCTCTCCAAGATTAAGAACACGAGCCATCAGGACGCCAGGGGGCTCAGTCAGTTGAGCGTCCGACTTCAGCTCAGCTCATGATCTCACAGTTCGTGGGTTCGCCGAGACCCGCTTCCGATTCTGTGTCTCCCTCTCTGCCCCTCCTCCCTTGCTCATGCTCTGTGTCTCAAAAATGAATAATGTTTAAAAAAAAAAAAAAGTTTTTTAAAGGAAGGGAGGGGAGGAAAGGAAAAAAAAAGACAAGAGAAGGAAAGAAATACACTGAGTCATCAGAGAGGGTCCTCAAAGGCCTTGCCAGCTAAACTCAATATGTAAGTGCTAAGATAGGTCACATCACCAGTCGTCATCAGAGCTAAGTCGTCCAGGATATTTGAAAACTGGGAAACAGATTACAAAGTGCCATGGAGAAACAAAGCAGGCTTGACCTGAATCAAGTTTTCAGGATTTTAGCTGGTTTTACTTTTTTAAGGGTATTTACTTATTTTGAGAGAGAGAACACGAGCTATGGAGGGACAGAGAGAGTGGGAGAGAGAATCCCCAGCAGGCTCCATGCTGTTGGCACACAGCCCGATTCGGGGCTTGAACCCGTGAACCACGAAACCACGGCCTGAGCTGAAGTGAGATGTTACCTGACTGAGCCCCGCAGGTGCCCCTTAACCGGTTTTCTTCCGAACTGAACTGCCTTTGCTCACAGCAGCTTGAGAGACCTGCCGTGTCTTGCTGACGGATCGCTAAGAATGAAGCACACCCACCTGTGTCCATCTCATCAACACTGTTCAAGAAGTCGTCAGGGGTTCGAGGGACGCTGTAGCTGCTCATGCTCAGTCCGCTGTCTGTACTCTCATCGCGGGAGTGGTAGGTGCCACTACAAAACAGGACAGTTACAGAGCAACACGAGGGTTTCCAATGATTTCCAGGTAAACATGGAACGCCTGCTGAGGACCAAAACGGTTCTCCAAGATGACGAGTAACCATCCCTGCAGCGTAAGAAACGAGCCCCTCCTCCTTTGGGATCTTACACAGCCCTGGAGGGAAGGGAGGCAGACCAGTTCATCCTTTTCTTTCAAAGTCTGTTTATTTATTTGAGAGAGAGAGAGAGAGAGAGAGAGAGAGAGAGATTGATTTCATGTGTGAGCACAAGTAGGGGAGGGACAGAGAGAATCCCAAGCAGGCTGCACTACCATCAGCACACAGCCTGACATGGGGCTCAAACTCATGAACGGTGACATCATGACCTGAGCCTAAAGCAACAGCTGGATGCTTAACTGAGCCACCCAGGTGCCCCAGACAAGTTAACCCTGACTGAAGCTGGCAGCTTTAAGGAACCCAAACCACTCTGAAGGTCCTGGGTCAGGTGGCAAGAAAAGAAAAGAAGAGGGTGCCTGGTTGGTTCAGTCGGTTGAACATCCGACTTCAGTTCAGGCCATGATCCCACGGTTCGTGGGTTTGAGTCCTGCGTCAGGCTCTGTGCCGAAAGTGCCAAGTCTGCTTGGGATTCTCTCTTCCTCTCTCTCTGCCCCTCCTCTGCTCTCTTTCTCTATCTCAAAATTAAATAAGCATTAAGGAAAAGAAAAGAAAAAAACATACAGCCACAGTTTTCCTAGATGACAGAAATTCTCTGTGTAGGTATTCTCTCTGCAACACCATCTCTGTCTGGGGGGGGTGGGGGGGTGGGGGGGTGGATTGGGTGCACACAGTCTGCTTATTTCAAGGTCTCAATCTCCCAGGTGGGACAGCACAGGCATCGAGTCAAAATGCAACTCCAGGTACTGGCGAGACAGGTTGGCACTACACTCAGATCCCCAGCCCGTGCAGAGTTCAAGCGAAGGAAACACCAACCCAAGACAAAGAACCAGAACTCCTTTTGGACTGGGCCAAAACACACGGAGTCACCGCCGACAAGGTGAGAATTTCCTTAACCAAATCTCCTTGCTTCTGTGTAGGGGAAAAAACCCCAAACACCTCAGCTTAAGACCGGAACCCTTATCGTTCCAGCTAAAGGGCTGGAAAACAACTACAGGGCACACACCCTGGGGAAAAACAAAAACATGAATCAAGATTTTAACTTTAGGCTAATGAAGTTAAACACAGTCAGTCTTCATTGCCCACATGAACACACGATCTCCCCTCACTGCCCGCATGAGCACACAGTCTAGCCTAAATATCCTCAGTGCCTGTGTGAGCACACAGCAGGAGATCTCACTGCCTGCTTGAGCACACAGTACGGTAGATCTCCTCACTGGCTGCGTGAACAGAACATCGTCCTGAGCTCGTGGCACTCCCAGCAGCTGGCATGGACAGTAAAATCTGGGACTACTAATTTTTAAAAATCTATGGTAAAGTGGGGTTCCTGATGGTCTCTGACAGGGATGCGAACCGTAACTTTTCTCAACGCCTGGACACTTGGGCAGCTCTTTAGCTCACACAAAAGTACACCAAAAAACCCACCTAAAGCTATAAAAACCAGCTTTCACAGTCACTCGGGGTTGAACACCCAATCTCCCCACATTTCCTCCCTTATTACCTGATGCAGGTGCTCTGTCCTCCCCCCAACCCTGCACCCCCCGAAACTGCTGGATTACTCCGACGCTTCTGCCAGATTCTGGCAAGACGCGAAAGCCTCACAGAGATACAAGAAAGCACAGATGAGCGTCTGAGACCGTCTGTGTAAGATACAGCTGCCTTGGAGCAGGCCTCCCTCAGGATATGCTCGGTTTCCCTTCCACCAAAAGCGCACGCACGCACCACGCACAGGGCACTCGGGGGCAAAGGGCTGACTCACGGGGCCATGCACAACTCTTCCCGAGGAGCCCACACTCCTGGGGCCTGCAGCCCACCACCTCACACATGCTCCCTGGGCACCTGCTCCCACGGGATGGGCCTGAGCCCAGGCCCCGAAGACAGAGAGGGAACAACAAAAACCTACGAATGATGCTTTCTGAGAGGCTCACGACATCAAGGAGGGAGGTGAACAAACACGGTGACGAATCACACTCCGGCGTTAAGTGAGCAAAGTGTTTTTAGAGCGAAGAGAGGGGTGTGGAAAAGTCTATGGAGAGGACACGAACCTGACCTCCGAGGGTGTCAGGGCAGAGGGGACACGGGATGCCACACGAGGGACAAGAGTCAGCATGGTGGCAAGGTGGGGTCCCAAGTGTCTGGAGCTAAGATACGTTTGAATTGAACACTAGACAACAGGGAAGCCATCCAGTTTCTCTAAGAGAAATGCTACAGTGAGACGGGCTTTAGAAGCTGGGGTACTTCACCGAGTGGAGAAAGGACTGCCCCCACAACAGCAGCATGGATGATCGGACACCCCGTGACCTTTACCAGGAAAGTCTCAAACTACAGCCCAGCCTTCAGTGAAGTTCTAAGAGAATCTTCACGAACAGCTGCCAGAAGGACATGCCGTCCACCTGCATCCCTACGGTCCAATTGTACCCCGGGGCCAACACAGGTCTCCAAATGGGCCCTGGATTCTACCGATCCGGATTTTCCTTGTGGGGAAAAAACAAAGTTCTGGCTTCAACCTTTCCAAATTAACCTCGTTTAAGTTCACAACTGCAATCTTGTGTAAATACACTCAACTTCTGGCCCAACTTTAAACTGGATGTGTCAAAGGAGCCAATACAAACTTGAAATACATTCTCGATGGCCTTCGAAATCAAGCCTGGGAAGCAGGGCACCAGTGCCAATCTTACCACCAAGCAAACCATGGGATTTCTACGGTACTAAGTATTTTGGTCACATGAGAGAAATTTTGTTTTTCTAAGATCATGAAGTTTTCAGCTTAGCTGGTGCTAACTGGAAGCACGGTACAATAGCTTTCCTAAACCAAAGCATTTTTTAAATGGTTTAAAAAGTGCATTGCTTCGAACTGGTTAAACACACACACACACACACACACACAAAACCAAAAGTAAAAGTACACAGACAAGACAGCGTTTGTTCCTTATTTTTAAAAACCGAAATTCCATAAATATTTTGCAACCCAGAAGAATGACCTGTAGTCAAGCCTTAGTTGTAAACGGTTTTCCTGGCATTGAGTGTGACCTGCTTTCATACACGGCACCGACATTTCTGCCGGAAACCCATCTGGGTGAACTCACTGAAAAGGACCTGTGGGCTGCGTGAGTTTGAAGCAGTATCTTTGATAGCTGTGTGTTTTTACAAAAGGCACAACCTTATGTTTCATGTCCTTGAACTTCCTGTAGCGAAAGCGCAGGGCCCACACTCATGTGGGAAACTCCTGCCCAGGATCCTTCCAACGCAGGCCTGAGTACGTTTAGGACCACGTTCATCGTGGAAGGGCACGCATGTGCCCGCCAACTCTGTGGTGTTAAGTCACCATCAGTCAACAGACAGAAGCCAACACGTGACTGGGAATGTGTCCCCAGGTCCCCACGGGCCATGTCCTCCCACGGGAGCCGGCTCTGAACCTGGAGTTCCACTGTCTTCACCATTTACAGCAATGCTGTTTGGCGTCCCCCCCGACGCTCCTGAAGCTGTTCCCCTTCTCAGTGGCCGGGAACAGCCCTCACCCACCTGTTAAGAAAGGGATCGGAGCTAGTGGTCGTCATTGTCCTCAGCTCCTGAGACATCCCAGGCGAAGGCACTGGGTTCTGAGTCCCACCTTCCTGGTCCAGTGTTGGTAACTGGCTACGAAGAGCTAATTCCTAGAGAAAAAAACCAAACAGAATTAGTCTACTGACAACAGATGTACTGTTCGAATGAAAGGAATAAAACGCACACTAGGGGGCCAAGTACATACAAAGTTCAAGTGTTAAACTGTCTACTTCAAAGCTAACAGTTTTCCTGGTCAGAAAGACCAAGTTCTCACATGCATTTCCAATGACTAAAAATTAAGTTGCATAAATTCAAAGTTGATCTAGTCTTATTATCCCCCAAATGTACACACTTTCCTACCTAACTTCATTTTGTTATTTTTTCTTACTCTGGCAGACACTCCCAAGCCCGCCCAACCGGGCACGACGGCAACTCTGGTCTCCCGAAAAAGAATTCTTCAAGTTTACTTCTACGCGCCAACTGTCCTCTGAGTCTGCACCAGGAATAAAGTCAGAAACACGCCATCGGAGGGTTTCTGAGCAGCCGCTATTGTCTCTCTGCTGGACTTGGGGTTGCACCCGCGCACCCAGACAAGCCCGGCCGGCCGAGGCCATGCACCTCTCTCTGCTGCTCTGTCCTTTCTCCTCTACTCCCCTTGGGTCCCCGCCCTGCCTCTCAAGCTCTCCTAAAGCTCAGGTGTGCAGCTTCCTCTCTCTTGGCTTTCTGGTTTGACTTGAAATGTGGCTTTTGACTCCAAAGGACGCCGCCCCCGCAGAGCGCACCCTCCTCCCTCCTCTGCAGTCTGAGCCTGCACCACCTCCCACTGGACCAGGGCTACGCCTGCTGAATACAACAGCCTACGAACGGGGGTTTCTTAACCGGAAGATCATGACAGAATGCAGAGGGTCTGTGAACTTGGGTGAAGAAAAGAAAATGCCACCTTTATTTTTCACCAACTTTCAACTGCAATTTAGCATTTTCTTCAGTTACAAATACAGGCAACTAAACAGCAGTATTTGTTATACCCTCTGACTTTCCATCAATGAAAAACATGTTCATATCATAATGTAGTTGCAAATATCTTAAATTACCACTCATGCTCATCACTACTTCAGTGCTACGTAGTTATAAGACACGCTGTTATGTCTGGTTACTTACACATCAATTACCAAGTGAATGATTCGCTCAACAGGACTGCTCCTCAATCTTCCAGATTCCAATGACCCACACCCACCTCCGTCACCCACTTGTACAGCTGAGACTGTGTGGTTTAAGACCAAACCTACCTCTAAAACCTCGAGTCACGTTTGGGACAGTGATCACTGTGTCACTTCAGTGCACTGGCTCACCCTGGGTCACACCTGTGCACAACGCCTACCTAATCATCTGTCACCAAACTCTTGGATCTCTGAATTGCAGTAAAAGTGACCACCACTGTGCTTCAACCCCTAAACCCCTCTGCGTCACCCCGGAGCAGGCACGGACAGTCCTCCCTCAGAAATCTCACACACACTCCTCCTGCCTTCTGGGACCACAAGTGCTCTGCCCACCAGCTTCCTGTGTGACCTCCACCCACCTCCCCTCTCCTCCTGTTCCAGTTGAGTGGCTTCCCCCTTTTTTTCCCATTAAAAAAATCCCTCAGGTGTAAGTAACACACGACATTAATCTCCAGTGTGTAACATAAAGACTCAGCATTAGTACACATTGTGAAGTGACCCCCACAATCACCTGAGTAGATACCATCCCTAAACAGCTATGTTTTTTTTTTCTTGTGATGAGGACGTTTAATATTTATTCTTTTAGCAACTTTTAAATATGCGATTATTATCCCATTAATTATTAACTGTAGTCACCATGACCTATTTTATACCTGGAAGTTTGTACCTTTTGGTCCCCATCCCCCAACCCCCAATGTGTTCCCTTTATCTACAAACTTGGCTTTTGTTTTGGTTTTTAGATTCCACTTCGTAAGGAGAACATGCGGTATTTGTCTCTCTGACTGACTTCTCTCACTTAGCACAACACTTTGCAGGTGCATCCGTGCTGTCACCAATGGCAGGATTCACACACACACACACACACACACACACACACACACACCCCTTCATCCACTCAACTATCAAAGGACACTCAGGTTGGCAAGTGGTGGACAGCTAAATGGACACTTCGACAGATCTCAGGTCTTGGCCACCGTGAGTAATGACGCAGGGATACAAGCCCGAGCTCTGAGCCGATCGTCTGAAATACCCAAGAGGCCCCCTCACAGCAAACTGACACCGTGAGTCAGTACCACACACGCGCTTCCTTCATTTCCACAAAAGGATTGCTAAGAAATGCCAGAGAAACACACAACTGTCCAGACTAGTCTAAATCGATGGGGTCTCTGGCCTTGAACGGCCACAGTCCCACTCTGTGATGTTCTGTTTTCTCACGTCCCCACCGTCACTGCCCCACACCCGGCACACGCTCTCAAGCCCGACGCAGTCAAGGTCATCCAAACGTCTGTCCCACATCAGTAGGAACGCACAGGCCGTCCAGGCGTCTGGCTTTCTGCCTCCTCCTCTCGCAAAGCTCTCCCCAGTCGCACTCCTCTTCTTAACTCGTCCCCGAGTCTCCCCTGTCCCTGCCGAAGGCCAAGCCACTCTCCCAGCAGCCTCTGGGGACTCGGTGCATCTGACTCCTGTCCATGCTCTCCACCCTTGCCAACCCCTCCCGCTGAGTGACCAGAACTTCAGAACTGCGAGGGTCTGTAGCACGGCCCTGCTGTCCACACCCGCCTTTCGACTAGGGCGCTTTGCTCTCTTCCCTGTTATCTAAGACTCTGTTCCCTTCCCCGGGGAGGGGAGCTCTCTGCCATGATCCCATCTCCATCTTCGGACAGACTGGACAGAGAGAGGTTACGTCTGTAACAGTTTGAGCACAGGTATAACATGATCTTAACACTTATCACACAATATTGTAGTTCGTTCCTCCCTCCCTCCCACCTTCCTTCCTTCCTTTCTTTCTCCTCTGTTCCTTGAGGGCACACTGAATGAATGAACGAATGGACAGTTTTGGAGCATAATACCTTAACTTCTGAGGCTCTGAAGAATTTATGCTGCCATTAAAACATGAGGATGTAAATAGGAAGAACTTTGAAAACGACTAGTATTGTAAGCTCTAGATGAAGCTGATGCTTAGAGTTCTGTGAGGGAGGGAGCTGTAGATCTGTCAGAACACGGCAGTACCTTGCAAAGATTGTAAAGAGAGCCTCATTTGCTTTCTACTTCCTATCAAAGAAGGCAGGCACCAGTTTCTGCATAGCAAACACAGGACATGACACTACTCCGACTCGTTACTAAAATAACCAATAAATTGGTTGTGATTTTTATGTTAACCAATTTTTATTTTACTTTTGTTTATGAAGTTCCCACTTTTTCGACATCGTTTTATGAAGCTAAAGCTAACTGTCAGGCACAGATTCTCCATGTTTTTGCTACTCTGGATTTTACCACTTTGCCGAATCTCGTCGGCTGAGGTCTCTGACAGCTGAACTGCTGTTGTCAGCGGCCACCACAGACCCGCCGCCAACACTCGCAAAGAAGTTCATCTGGAGATGTGCCTGAAGCCGCCTGAGGGCTACAAGGGACCACGGAGACGCGCTTCTCGTCCAATCTGTGCGGGAGCCGTGACAGGGGCCGTGTCGGGTTCATGTGAAGTGAGTCCGAGAGGCTCAGGAGAAAATGCCATTTTACTGCACTGGTGTCGGTGGGGTGGGGGCGTCAGCATTGCCAGCGGCATGAAAACAAACATAACGTGCTAAGGCCAGTGACACATATACACACAGATCACAGAAACCAAAGCAAGGTAGGAATATTCAGCCCAGTTTTGAAACTTCTAGACATAGCAAAAAGAACAGACTTGATTAAATGCCCTACGTAATTTCTGAACAGTTTTACTGAGGATAAATGATGTATAAGTACTTATACACATATTACCCAAAAATGGATAATCTTAACACAGCCTAGTATTTGCTGAAGACAAAACTGCTTTAAGTAATTAAAGTCAACTTGGTAGCCCCCTCCCCAAGTCATTAATTCTCAATGTTCGTGTTTCCATCTGCTGTTAATATAATTTATTCCACTGGGTTCAGTAAGGAAGATGGAAAAATTTTGTTGATATTTGAAACAAACTGTCAAAAACAGGGGAAGGAAACCAAACGCATTTACGCATTCACGCAGGGTAACAGACCAACTTATTTCCCCCTTAACTTATGACTGGAGCTCAACTGAACGCAAAGAGAACAACCTATGTGCTTCCCGCACAAACACACGTGCACGCACCACACACCCACACAGAGAGTCCTGTGAAGGCAGGCCTCAGAGGTGACACGGAAATTTGGGGAAGTGGTTGACTCCATGCTCTGCCTCGTCAGATTCTGGAGGAAAGGGCCTGTGGAGTCAGCGGGGACTGATAAATCCTGGCTTTTCACTGAAAGCAAGCTTACAACTGCTTGTACCCTTGGCCAAGAAATGGAAATGTGAAAGTGAACCAACTTATGTAAAATTAAGAATTTTAGCGGTACAATACTGAACTGTGTTTCAGAGCCATATAAACCTTTTGCAAGTGACTTTAGAGAAAAATAATTATAACTGGATAGGTATGAAAAAAGCTACATAAGCTGAATGTTTTAGTCACAAAATATATTCCACAGAAACCTTTTGTCCATTATACGGCATTTAAAACTACGCCTGCATGCATCGATACGAACCTGTATAGAATAAGCCTACTCTAGTGCAATAAAGTGGTTTTAGCAGAACTCACTCTGGACAAATATGGACAGTGAATCTGGCATAGACGTTTCAAAACAAGTTTGGGGACATAACTGGATCGTCTATAAAAACTGATTTCAGTTGAAACACTTCATGTTGAAAGTTATGTCTATCTCTAAGGAGTCTTTTACTGTGAACAAATGCCTAAAATTAGAATACTAAGCTAAAAATACAAGTTTGTTAAGCTTCTCTTTTTCCCAAAGGTAGTTAGAATAAATAGTTTGACAGACTTTCAAAAACGGAGAAACAAGTTATAGGAAATTTGGCCAAAATTTAATCATGCTTCTGTATTTCAAAGGTCAAAAAGTTCTTTTAGAGCATTTGACTTTTTCTAAATGAAGCAAGTATTTTTAGCTCTTTTTCTTCTGTAATAATAAAAAAATGCGGCAGCTTTTCCCAGCGAGCTTCTAAATCTTAGCTAATGTGGCACAGACACATTGGGAGTCACAGCTATCTACACTGTGAGTAACACGCATGGTCCCAGCTTGGTCCAAAGGGAACTTTCCGGGGTGGCTTGTGAGGGCAAACTCAAGTTGGCCCTCGTTACGTCGTGGACTTTTATGGACTTGGGGTCTCGCCAGAAGCCACTGGCCCTTTTTACGTTTCCCTCCAGTCGCTTAAATAGCAGTATCCTTCCCCACAGGGTGAAAAAGACACTTTAAGATAATATATATCTGGTAGTTAAAGTATTTTTCCCCCATAAAAAATGAGTACTTTGCTTCACGTCATTTAGAAAAATAAGGAGAAAGGCAGCAGAAGCAGTCATCAGTCCGGAAACATTTAGAACATTTCTGGGTTACTGAATTCTTAGGGTATCCAAGAAAAATGAAAGCACATGTCTACACAAAGTCGAAATTTGGAACAACCCAAATGTCCGTCAAAAAGTGAAAAGAGAAACAATCATAGGATAGCCCTACCATGGAATACTAGTTAGCAATAAAAAGAAAGAAGACAGAGGTGCCTGGGTGGCTCAGTCAGTTAAGCAACCGACTCTTGGTTTTTGGCTCAGGTCATGACCTCACAGTTCATGGGAGAGAGTCCTGTGTAAGGCTCTTCACTGACATCGCGGAACCTGCTTGGGATTCTCTCCCTCCCTCTCTCTCTGCCCCTTCCCCACTCACTCCCTCTCAAAATAAATACGTACACTTAAAAAGAAAAAAGTACGGACACAACATGAGTGAATCTCAAAATAATCACAGGTGAAAGGTTATGATTCCACTTAGAGAAAATTCTATAAAATATAATGTCAACTTCAATCACTTTTTAAAATCAAGTCTGTCTTTAGCAAGCAAGCACTGAGCTGTGTTAATAGTGCATCCACTTTAGGGTAACACATGGTGCGTGACTGAAGGCGTGTTTTTTTCAGGGTAATCAACTTGTTTAAGGAAGGCTAGTTTAGTGAACCAGAAACCCAAACTTAGAAATGGAGAGTAACTCTAAAAATATACATCTTATAATAGTTTGTCTTAGTGATAGCAGGTTATGTCCATAATTTTAAAAACAGAGGGTAAAAAAAGGCCATTTCTTCCACTGTTCCAGAGACCTTGCCAGACCCCGCTTCCCAACCCAGCTATAAACACAGAATATTTCCTTACATTTTAAGTGATGAAAACATTCAGTCAATGATTAGAATGCTTTTGGTGTTTTAGTATGTGTGCCATTCACCAAATTATCTTTAGCTGCAGAACATTTTTTACTAAAAAACTGTACACATGGATCTGGGGCAGTTTTGAGAACGACAGTATGATAAAAATCTGAAAGGGGTTGTCCATAAGAGATTTGTAGTCTGGTGTTCCCAGCATTCTCCTGAGATTCAACACTTTTTCTGAAAGATCTCCAGAATTAAGTCTTCAATAATTTGTCAATTATGGTGTCAATTCAAGTAATACACATTATTTTAACATTCTTCAAATAACAGAAACCTCAGGGCGCCTGGGTGGCTCAGTTACTTAAGAAGCATCCAACTTCAGCCCAGGTCATGATCTCACGGGTCACGGGTTTGAGCCCTGAGTTGGGCCCTGTGCTGACAGCTCAGAGCCTGGAGCTTGTTTCAGATTCTGTGTCTACCGCTCCTTCCGACCCTCCCCTGCTCACACTCTGTCTCTTTCTCTCTCTCAAAAATAAATAAACGTTAAAAAAAAATTAAGAAAAATTATAGAGACCTTAATGAATAACACAAATGAGATAACATGTTAGAATACGCGGGTGTGAAGTATATCAGAATTTTCAACACGCTTATTAAAAATACAATCTAAAAATTGATGAGGAAACACCTAAATGAATTTGTGGTTTATTCAGTACTAGGACTTCAAAAAGAAGAGAGATCATCTTGGGCAAAGTCAACTCTGAAACAGCTTTAACAAGAAAGACAACTTGGAGAAACAAAAAGCCCAATTCTTTACCGTTCTTAAATTCTACGAAAAAAAGACGGCCATTGTTTTCACGTGACCCTGAGCAGTGGTATTACGTTGCTCCATGTGGCTAAAACTAGGGACATCCAACCCTCTTCACCACTGCAGGCGACCAGTGTGGCGTCACGTCCTCCACACGGACACCGTGGGTCTCACCCTCGGGTGCATCTAGCACTACCCGCGAGAAACGGCAAGTACGCCAAGTCATTAGCGGCAAACTACTTACAGCTATCATTTCTATGAAGACTGAAGCAGCTAATTTGCTCAGAAATAAAGCTAAGATACCTATGCACAGCTGTCTTGTTTCCATTTCTTGAATGGTCTCGAGGACTCTGAGAAGGCCACGTAGAACGGGTTTTGACGTCCAGGCCTCGAAGAGGAACCGGACAGTCTCACTGGGCAAGAGGGAAGGGGGATCGCTCATGAGCGGGATCAGGGCCACCGGACGCAAGAGTGCACGCAGCCAGCGGGGCGGGAGTCAACGGGAGAAGGCAAAAGCGTCCACACTCGGGGCACGATCTTTCTCACAATATGTCTTTCAAAAGACCCCGAAACAGAAATGGAACTGAAAACCACAGACAGCGCACACGGCACCGACCCTCTCGGAAGGTCTCCAACTGATGGAGGAGAAAGAGACGCGGCCAGAAAAGTGAGCGTTACAGGTTCAGCCTCAGGAGCGGACATGACATTTGTAGTTGCAAAAAGTGTTTTCTGAGGATACAAATAGCTTTTCCAACATAAAAATAGTGGACAATCCAAATGAAATTAAAATTTTTAAGTGCTCTGAAGACAACTTTTTCCAAAATTCTGCAATCAAATCCTAAAAAATTAAGGTGGTTATTTCCCATCTTTAACTAAGATCTACCAATCCTTTTAAAGTTATCTTACTTTTTCAGAATTCTGCATTAACCTCACGCATACTGTCATCAGTTTACACGACCAGAGAACCCTGCTGTCCAGATCTGTTTAGTTAATCCTATTTGGAAAAAATGAAAGACAGCAACACTGTGAAGTTTGGTGCCTTCCCACATCCCACAGCGTCTGAACGTAGTATATGATCGTATGTAAAATTATAAAATAATGACACTGACTTCCTGTTGCTTGGGAACTCATCTGCACTTAATTTCTATTAGAAAAGTAAAAGAAAACTGTGAACAGTGACTGGCACTGAACTACTGAATAACCTGTCGCCTTTCCTCCACTATTCCTTTACAGGTCCGGTTCCTCTAGACTGGAAAGGTCTTCCTGGCTTTCTTGATCGTCCTGGAAACCCTGCAGGAAGCCATCCGCACTTAAGACAAGGCTCCTCTTTGTGAGCTTGTTCCTTGGCTCTATCAGGTCATCTAGAAAACACGCAAGAACGCACACGCCTGCCTGACACAAACACTACCATGTTCTGTGTGTTCTGAGCTATTTCAAATTTAACCCCGTGCCAAATTTCCTAACATTTATTGACATTTCCACGACTGTCAGGGAAACACAGTGACCAAAACTCCTGTAACAAATCCTGTTTGATCCTCCAGCATATCCGAGGTTGATTTTAAAACACCTCTTCCAGGTTTCTTGTTCTGGCTTAAATAAATCTCAGGCATCAGCTGGCCTTCTTCCATAAACACTCCGGAGAAAAAGCAAGGGCACGGATCTTCTCCTTTTAAAGGTCCACAACCGTGGCCTCCAGGCGCACGCGCGAGCAGCGGCTCTCGGGGCAGGATCGGGCTCCGCTGTCGAAGCAAATGTCCTGACTTACCTGCCTCACACAATCTCCTGATTCAAGAAGACATTTGTGGGCTAAGGAACCGCTTTCCCTCTCACATAGTTATCTAGTCTCTGGGAGGGTGGTATCCCACGGTCAAGGTGACAACATCCAAACCAAGAGGGGCCCTGCCAAAGCCCACTTCTGCTGCTAATGCTGACGCAGCGGCCACACGGCGCCTCCTGGTTGCTTCTGCCCACCTGAGACACAAGCCGCGTCCCCTAGGCTTCAGTCCTTCCAACCTTGTGAACCCTGAGCACAGAGGTCTATCTTCCATGAATCAAACAAGTGCTTGCAGTCAAAGGGACACAGGGCCACAGTCCTGCCGTCCCCGTAAGATGCCTTCTCAACCAGTGCTCTCTGGGGTTCATCAGGGAGAAATGTGGATAACGTCAACAAAGAAACCCAAAACACTACCCCAGCAGACCCTCCTCTCTTCTGAGAATCGTGATCTTCTTCCTATGAAACGCCCTGCAAAAACGGTTTCTGCTAAGAGCACCATCATGACTCTTGAGATTTCTTCCAGTGGCCTAACCAGGGAAATAATCTGTGTCACCCTGTTGCTGTTCTAATGGTTAATTCCTATAAATCCTAAATCATCATAAATACTATTTTAAGCTATGCGAATGAAAATCAGGCACACCTGAAGGCTGATGGGATGTGCAACTGAGACATAATACGCTTCAAATGTGGAATAAAACAAGACTTCCATGGAATCAAAATGAGAACTAGCAGCTTCCTGGGGGGAGTGAGCGGGAAGCAGGCAGCACAGACTTTCCGGGAGCGGCAATATGAACCTAAGTTATTTTGGGAGAAAGATGGCTCAAAAGTTATACCTGAGCTAACGTTCAGTGTGGACAGGCCCCTTGAGCACAAGGATCTCACTTTCCTAATTTAGTATCTTTTTTTTCTTTTTTTCAATGCTAAAACATCAGTAAGAGCCTACCTGACATTTTGGAGAATTTGCTGAGCTGGGATTGATATTCCGCATTGCCTAAGAGTAAAAGATAAGATGGATAAAAATTACTTTGAGCCGCATGGTTTGGCTGTGTAGGCTGACTTACAAATTTCATCCAGACACATGACCACAGCACAGGATTCCCAAGCCAGCCCAGGAAGCAGCAGACCGAGGAAGACAGGAGCCGACGGAGTCACAAGAAACCAAAACCTCCCCGAGGACTCAACAGCAAGGACAGGACAGCAAGGCTTGAGGTGTCAGGACCCAAATAAAATGCGAATTGGTCAGGTCGATTGTTTGCTTCTGAGAATCAGAAGCAGGAAAAAAAATATAATTTAATGTTTCAGTGATAACAGAAACTAACAAATTCACAGGAAGCCAAAAGACTTAAGACATAATGAATTTATACTGATTGCCAAAAAACAAAACCAAAAAATCCTAACAAACAGACTATTAGTATAAGAATAGAGGAGATCTGTCACTTCCACATTAAGAAAAGACAACAACACAGTCAGTAGTAAAGAAGAAACAAAGAAATTACCCATAAAGGAAGCTAAGCTATGTTGGCCAGGACCCATCACCCACAGGAAGAGTGAGAGAGAGACTTGGAAAAACTCTTTGGGAGGAAGAGTTTTATAAACAGCAGCATCGCCCATCACAAAAAAAAAAACAAGACAATACAACAGACAAACAAAAAGCCCAGGCTGATCTACGGAATGCAACATAATGATGGCCGGCCCATTTCTAGACTTTAAAAAACTCAGGACACTTTAAAAGAGTTAAGACTTTGACACTGGCAATTAACTAATTGTTCTTAGTGAGATTTCTCAGTTTTGATGGTTTTCACCCCGTGTGTGAAACTGAGCTCTGTCCTTCCTTAGACCACCTAGGACCGATCAGTGATGGAGTGAAACGCTGCGTTCTTTCTTCTAACAGAGACATAATTACATCCTTGATGGTATTCCCTTGTTCCGAGGATAAAGTTTAATTTAAAGGAAAATTATTTTCCCTTTCCAGTAACTTGTTGGAAAGAGACACAGCGAACTGCGTCGGCTTCCTTTCTGCACCCTCTCCAGGGCAGGTAAGCACTCCGTCCGTCACGACGGCTCCCTGACACCAGCCCTGGCACAGCCCTTGCCGTCAGGACCCGCCGTGGGCGCCAAGCACGCTCGAGTTACACGACAGGTCGCGGGCAGCACGGCCTCAAGCTGAGTCTGTCTGGGACTTCCCCGGCTTAGGTTCCTTCCCCAGGGCTCCAGTTTCTCAAATCACGGTTTCCAGGAACACTGTGAGCGCACGGCCCCCAGAAGCGCCCGCACCCGGGTCGATGCGGTCACTTCCACACGTGGCACGCTGCAATTGCGAGACAAGTAGCGGACGCACGTGTTTCACATCTGTGAACACAGAGGATGTGTCTGGAAACACAGAATGAGAAACTGGTGGTGACTGACGCCCGAGAAGAGAACTCAGGACACAGAGGAGGAGGAGGAGGAGGAGGAGGCTTTGTCTTCGCGGACCCTCGCCTCCCGCGCTTCCAGAATCGGCACTCCCTGTCGTGTGGACTGTCACAACAGTTGACGTAAAACTTCAACAGTAAGTGACTCTAAGACCGCATCCCCGGTGTCTGAAACCCTGTGGCCTCAGCTCGCCTTCCGGAACAAGGCGGGGGCCCAGCGCATCCTGAGGGGCCGGACCGTCTGCCCTGGTGGAACACGAAGACCAGCGGCACTTTCTTAAGGGAAACTCCGGGGACAGGTCCTGACAGGTTCCCAGCCATCCAGGGGGAGGCCGCACCCGGGCCAACCTGAGAGAGCCCCCAGCGCAGGGACCTTCTCAACTGGGGGCAACGTGTATTACGTTTTAAGTCAAACACCCTGGATTCAGCCACGCCGAATCCCACGTGTCCTCTGAGAAGCGCCTTAGTGACCTATCACCCCCGAGGGACTTCCGTCTCCGGGAAAAGGGGTCTCCCGAGGGCCACGCCAGGGTCCCGAGGGCAAAACGGTCCGAGCCGCGCCGTCTACGGCTCCGCAGCCCAGGGGGGACGGGCGCCCACCCGCGATGGGGGCCGGGTCGGGGAAGCAGGACGAGAACGGAGCCGGCGCGTCGTCTGCGTCACCCCGGCCGTGACAGAGCGCCGAGCCCCCCGCCCCACGCGCGGCAAGCGAAGCCCGAAAAGCGAAGGCTGGCCTCTAACCTGGGGCCTCACCTGCCGGAGCAGCTCCTGCTGCTTCAGACGCAGCCTCTCCTTCTCCATCTGCAGCTGCTGCAGCCGCATCTGCTGGTTGGAGCCGCCGCTGCCAAGGACGCCCCCCGGTGGGCTCTGCGGGGCCAGGGGCGGGGGCTGCTTCGCCGGGGCGCTCTGCCCGACCCTCTGGTTCACGGCTAAAATGAAACAAAACATCGGTCCTAAAAATCTAATTGCAAATGCAAAGGACAGGTTTTCAAAAGCATCTGGGCACAGTCAGTGTAGCAGGAAAGCCACCGACAGGATGACGGTTAGGTTAATTTACTGTTCTCGCTGTCACCCCTGCTGCCGTTACAAGATGCCAGCCAGGTGAGAGCCCGAAACAAGAGGACGCTCTCACCTGCAGCGACAGGGGCAGAAGACATGCCACGTAAAAGCAAAGCATGTCACAGGAAGCACAGGACGCGTTACACGCACATCCAGAGAGGATCGAGCGCAGGCTGGGGACCTGTCATGTCCGCTGCCTCTAGAGCTGGGAGGCTGACAAAGGACTGAGCGGCAGGGACGTCTGTGGTGACTTCTGGAGTGTGAATGACGTGAGCACAGGGTTTATGACAAATATAAAGATGCAAGTCCCACAAAATGACACTCAGCATTCAGAGCAGCAAAGCCCGTTAAAATGATCAACCCTTAACACACAAGCAGATTTCCACGACGGGAGGCTCGCTCGTGATCGAACAAGCCCACGAGATCTGGACAGCGGAGGCTCATCTCCAGCAACACCGCTGTGTCCCCTCACACAGCCCAGGGAGACTCAGGAGCTGGTTCCTAGTTGAACCTGTAACCATGTGACAGTCAGAAACGGGTGGATCCTTATTCTACTGGATTTCCCGCGGAGGGAAGTTTTATTATGTGAAAATGGGAAGGACACATCCCCTTTTCAGACACGTGTAGAACGGTTCAAGGTGAGATTTTGGGTCCCTGCTTCTACTAAATCGTTAATACACACTGACCAACAAAACCTCAGGCCCAAACAACTTCACAAATGTTGAATGAGAACACCAATCTCACACCACCTTCTCCAGACAACAGCAAACAAGACACACTTCACACAGCATTCACGAGGCCAACACAATCCTGACACAGGGCATTCGAAGAAAGGAACATTCAGACCAACCTCTCTTGTGACCCTCACCACCAAAACCCGACCTAACGTACGCGGACAGCTCCTGCGACCCACTGCTGCCCCGGGCAGGTACCCAACTCCTCATGACAGTTTCTCATGCATCCTCGGCTGTGCCACAGAGGCCGCCTGGTAAGTGCCAACTCTGGGAGATCTGAGTGAACTGCCCGGCATTTCGCAGCATCCACGATGCGCTAAGACCCTCGTCCCTCCAGGCGCCGGCACAGGAATGGCCTATGTATCCTCGGGGCTCTGCAGCATCTAGAACAAGGTCAGTGCTGAAAAAAACTCGAGTTGAGTATTCACTGAGGCAGAAATGTAAGTAGTGAAGACAGACAATGTGTAACTCGAGCAAATTCCACCGAAGACTGGCCACCTCTGCTGTGGCACCACGTGTGTTGATACGGAGCTGAGGACATCGCAGGAAAGACCGTTACAGGCCAAACTCATGCACAACGGCCTCGTTCAGTCCGGCCTACTGGGTGGGCAGTGTGCAGGTGATGAGGCTCCCGCCTTTTCTCTCCAGGCTTTCTCCAGTTCTTTTCCTAACTTCTTGACTTGAAGTCGTTTAGTTTAAATCTTTTCTTGGAGGATTTAAATCAACAAATGTACCCTTAAGTCATGCTTTTCCCGAGTGTCCTACATCTTCAAATAGTGTAATTTATGACTGTTCCATTCCCAATACTTGCAGTTTCTACTGAGATTTCCATCTAACTCATGAGCTATTTACTACACTGCAATGCTTCCGAACAGGTTTCAAAGTTTCCAAATAATTTCCACAGAGAGAGAAGTAGAAAAAACACAGATGACAGATCTTCACGTGCTCATCAGGCAGCATCCTAATCCATGCACGTGGAGTCCCTTCTATCCTGCTGTCTCCCCGATTATTCTGAAGCAAACATCATAGCCTTTCATCCAGACGTAATCTCAGTACCTACCATTCGGGGTGTTTACTTGGATTCTTTGATCTTCTAAGCATTTTCTCTTATGCTGAAAAACCTGGTTCTAACATTAGTAGGTATTGCCCTCTCCAGACTGTTAAACGTATGCCCAACAAAATGATTATTACAAGTTTCTAATTTGTCACTGTTGACTCAAAACATTCATTAGGTACATACGGTCACATCACTGTGGGTTAGTTACCTAAGAGTCCCTCTCCCTGTCACATGGCCACCAACTCAATTTACAGATTCGCTTGGGACACTGTGCTCTTGAACTGGAGAAACCTGCCTTACTTCCCCCACCCTGACCAGCTCACAGCCAACAGTCACCAGTGTTCGCAAAATCCACGCAACCACACGCATGCTTCGTAGACACAGGGCGGCACATACGCTAAGGCTACTTTTCTACTTGTCTCCACTTCGCCTTTTTTTTTTTTTTTTTCCCAACGTTTTTTATTTATTTTTGGGACAGAGAGAGACAGAGCATGAACGGGGGAGGGGCAGAGAGAGAGGGAGACACAGAATCGGAAACAGGCTCCAGGCTCCGAGCCATCAGCCCAGAGCCTGACGCGGGGCTCGAACTCACGGACCGCGAGATCGTGACCTGGCTGAAGTCAGACGCTTAACCGACTGCGCCACCCAGGCGCCCCTCCACTTCGCCTTTTTTGTTATTTACTCACAACAACATATCCCTGGGACCACTCCAAAGCAGGATATAGGGGGGTTTTCTCTCATTTTCTTTTTAAAATAGCTTATTAGTATCCCGTTCAACCAATTTCCTGTTAAGTTTTCACTATCCTAGAATAAGCTCATACGCACATTATTTTGTCTCTTTGTTACCGTATCTTGGGGTGGAGCCCTAGCTGGAAGAGGTGGCTGACTTCACGTTGAAAGTGAGTACTTTTGCCAAGTCTCCCTGCGTCTTCCCTCCCACACCAGGGTTGTACCTGGCTGTATCCCTACCAGTGATGTAGGACAGTCTTTTTTCCCCATGAAATCCTTGCCAAACTTCTGGACTTCTGCCAATCTGGAAAGTGAGAAATGGTTGGTCAATGTAATTTTACTTTGCTACGTTCTATTTCAAAACTTTGATCAATTTCCCTATTTTAAAGGGCCATTTGCATTTTTCATGCCAATTGTGTCTGTACCTTTTCCAAGAGACTTGCTAGTCTTTCTTTACGTTCTCTATTTTAGATAATCTTTATATATGAGGGAGAGACAGCTGTGGTCACATATATGTTACAAATAATCTCCCTCAGTTTACCATCTCTCTTTTTAGTTTGCTTTTTCCATATAATTGTATTTTTTAAGCAGTCAAATTTATCAGTCTTTTCGAAATTTGGGCTATGTTTTCCCCACTCCCTGATGACAAAGCAATTCATCAACTTTTTAATTCAAAAGCTATTCACTTTCTTTTTATGTATTTATTTGGCAATTCAATCCACTCCACTTGGAATTTATCCTGGAATATGGAGTGAATAAATCTAATTTTATATTTTCATGCCTATTTGCCCACCACCACCCACATAAAGTATATCCTTCCCCCAAAGACATCTTTATCAGACTAAATTGCCACATTACGTTGCTTCTGGACTTTCTATTCATTAATCTTATACCAGATGCCACAATTTTAATCCCAACATTAATGATATGTGTTAATGGCTGGTAGGGCACACCATATACATTTTTCGAAGCTGACTTTTTTTATTGGGACTATTTTTTTTTTTTTTAACACGTTCATTTATTTTTGAGAAGGGGGGTAGGGGAAGAGAGCGAGGGAGACACAGAATCTGACGCAGGCTCCAGGCTCTGAGCTGTCGGCACAGAGCCTGAGGCGGGGCTTGAACTCACAAGCCCCGAGATCATGACCTGAGCTGAAGTCGGACGCTAAACCTAGTGGACGCTAAACCTAGTGAGCCTAGGCGCCCCATAGGAATCTAATTTAACTGCACTGTAGTTAAAAGAACAGGGTCTGTGTACGGATTGCTGAGATTTGTACTTGATGCGTGGTGAGTCCTCCTCTTGGACTAGGCCAGGCCCACAGCTGTCCTGTCTCCCTTGTCTGTAACACTCTGAGCTCCTGACATCCTCAGGACCCGAGGCCCCTAAACCTGCCTGCCCTTGCTCACTGTATTATGTGGATTTTACCTTCTGACCCACAGAGATTATTTTCCCCAATTTGTGACCCTAGTCATGTCTTTCTGGTGATCTCTTTTTGGTATTCTGTCTGGCAGAGCAGAGACGGGACGTCAAAACAGGACCATGCTGTTCAAAGCCGGATTAGTTGTCTTATACTGCCCAACAAAAATCACATTTATTTATGATCTGTCTTTAGAAAGAATAAATGGCTTAAAGTTTCATAATCACGGTTGTAGTTTAGTATTTTGTAGGGGAATGGATACAAAAAAATAAGCCCGAAATTTTAAGTGCTAAGATCTGCCACAATCTGTATTGTGATTTCCATTTAAATCATAGGCTATTCAGGACACCGTTATGCTTCCAAACACGTTTAAGTCTGGAATCAACAATCTCATTTAATACAACTGCTTACATCTACTTGTCACCAACAGGTATTGTCACAATACCAAACACATTGCCTTTGTAGTCAAACCAACCCCACAATTCAGTCATTCCTCTAATCCTCAGCTTCTTCAACTGTGTCTGGGGATACTGTATGTCCCTTTCGGAGACACTGTGGAGATTAATCTATGCAGAGCACACACTCTGGCCCTGGGGACAAGAGGTGCTGCATAAATGCTACCTTGTTCCTTCCCTGGGGCACTTCTTCCTAAACTTTAAGATTCCTAGTCCTACAGATAATTATGCTGCCCTCTGCCTTCTCCCACTTTACCAGGCCACTCCCGGTTTGTCAGTACACTACAATTCAGAGATACGAATATTTATCTTTCCAGTAAGATCTAAGTGGAAAAATTGGGTAGTGGAGTCTTAACTCAACCCTGAGATATCCTTCTTCTTTAGTGAAACACACTCCTGGCATTCCAGTACAATACTCAGTACTCGATATATTCCCCTCAGAAATGTTCTATACATTTGCTATTTCAGTGTGGAGGAGTTGAGGGGATGATCTGAGAACCTATCACATGCAGTGAGCACCTCATAAAGTGCAACTTAGAACAAACAGCTATTGGGGAAAATATGTTTTTGGTTCCAAGCAATTAAATAATTTAAACAAGAAACTGCTACGAAATAGCCCATTAATAACTTGACTGATTGCAAAACTGACTCTCGAGCTATACGCTTACATATTTCATCTAGTAAGAAGCATCTGAAAATTCAGCTTTCCCCACTGGACTTTTAAGAAATACAACATTTAACAAGTTAATATAAATATGTACTGTTGTGAAAACGGACAATAACAAATTGCTTGAAAATAAAGAGGAAAGGATCCTGTGCTTCCCTTCAGTTTTCCAGAATTAAATACTGTTAGCTGTGATCATCAAGGACAGTGAGGGCTGCTGAAGGCTCCTGAATTGGTTGGTAGGATCTTTTTCAGATCTAAGCTTATTTATTCAAAACCCACATAAAGGGAGAAACAGGAGAGCAAAAGATGAAGGAAAAACAACTCTGCAGAACTGAACTGAAGTTTGCACAAAACTAGCAACAGATATGGTCTCTCTGGCTGACAGTGGTGAGGACTTAATTGTGTCTGCCCAAATGCTGTTACCTGTGGGTACAAACAGTGCTACAAGCTTTCCCTATGAAGAGCGTATTTCAGTGACCAACTCAAACAACCCCGCTGATCTACGGAAGCTGGAATGATTCCCTCCAGAAGCATCCTGCTCTTTACCTCCTCAGTATCTCACGCATTTCAACAAAGCAGAGCAGCGCACCCACAAGGGCCTGGCAGAGACCTCACAAGCAGGGGAGAAACAAAACAGGCTTTGTTTCCCAGGAAAAGGGGGCAGGGCGGCTAAAAAAAAAAAAAACACACAGAACAGCAGTGCGAAGTTCTTCTCTCCGTGATCAACTACTGAAATCCCAAGGTCTCCTCCACTTTTAATAACATTTCTAGAAGGTAAAGAGAAAAAAAAGGCCTTAAGAAATATGACAGGATTTTAAAAAAATATTCTGTATTTTAAAATTCAGAGTCTGTGCAGCTTGGACTATGAAATAGTAACTGTTTCAAGTTTCACTTAACAAATCAGTCCTGTCAGCTTTATGGTAGCAAGCTATGGTCTCAGCAATTACTGGAAAGACACCACCTTCTCAACACACAGGAGGCCATGCCCCTGGCGGGTCTCTTCCCAGACTTCATCTTCAGGACCTGCATTTTCAAATTTCAGAATGTTTTTAAGACTTCATAATTGCTAACCTCAATCTCGAAATATTACAAAGTGTTACAGAACTGACAATCAACCATAAACTTTGGGAAAATACATTCAGTCCTAGTGATGCCTTCATTAAGCATGAATTTAAAATTGGAACCAGTGTCTGAACTTTTAAAAACGTTAACTTACACCCAGTCCCTCATGACTCCAGAAGGCACGTTTTACTTTGTCTAATATTTTATCAAGTCTCGGACACTGCATGCCTGCATATTAGTCTGTTCTTAACATTTAAAAACAAATTTTAGGTTTTGCACATACCTACAAGGACACTCAAGACTATAAAATAATAGACTTGTTAAAAGAAATGAATGCTCTTGATTAAGCTATGTACTCAAATGGCAGTGCTGTGCCAGGAATGCTTTCTTAAAAAGTAAGCTTTACTGGGGTGCCTGGATGGCTCAGTCGGTAGAGCGACCAACTCTTGACCTTGGGATTATGGGTTCCAGCCCCATGTTGGGTGTAGAGATTACTTAAAAATAAAATCTCGGGGGCCTGGGTGGCTCAGTCGGTTAAGTGTCTGACTTGGTTTTGGCTCAAGTCAGGATCTCACAGTTCACGAGCTTGAGCCTGGTGTAGGGCTCTGGGCCGACAGCTCCAAGCCTGCTTGGGAATGACCCTCTCCCTCTCTCTCTGCCCCTCCCCTGTTCATGCTGTCTCTCTCTCAAAAATAAGTAGACTTAAAAAAAAATAAAATCTTAAAAAATAAGTTTTACTGACCTATGTCACCCTTTTAACAGTTTGTAAAGATTCACAGAATTGTGTAGCCATCACCAATTTCAGAACATTTTCATCCCCTGAAAGAGACTGGGTATCCTCAGCACTACACTTCCCGTGCCCCCAACTCCGGGAGACAGTGACAGATTCCCATCTGTAGATGTGCTGATCCTGGACAGAACGGGTCAACAGAGTAAAACAGTACGTGGCCTTCTGGGACTGGCGGGTTTCACGTGAACTTGCACGTGTCAAGATTCAGCCATCTTTGCAGTGTGTACCAGCATCTCCGGTCTTTTTGTTGCCAAGTAATATTCCACCATGGGATGTAGCACCCTTTCCATCCGTTCATCAACTGATGGGTCCCTGTGTCATTTCCACCTCTTGGCTGCTGTGAAGGACTCTGCTGAGTACTCGTGTTCAGGTGTCTGTGCAGATGCACGGTTTCCACTTCTTTTGCATAAACACCTAGGAAAGGACCTGCGAGGCCCTAGTGCGACTGTGTGTCCAACTCAAGGATCTGCCAACACCGTTTTCCCAAACGGCTGTATCAGTTTTCAGTCCCCTCAGCACCGAGTGAGGGTTCCAACTTCTCCCTATTCCGGTCAACTCTTGCACAGTCTGTCCTTGATTTTAGCAGTCTGACTGGCTACCAGCCGGCATCTCACTGTGGTTTTTTTAGGTGACAGCAGCTCACCTCCTCCAGACCCTGGCTCCAGGCCCCAGCTCCAGGGCTTGGCTGCAGGCTCTGAGTCCCAGGGCTCAGGTCTCATCACAGGCAGCGGGTGGGGAGTCCCTCATCCCTCAGTCCCTCCCTCTCACACTCTGTACTTTGCTCCTTTCCCAAACATCAACCCACAGGCCCCCAAAACTGGGTTTAAGACTTTAAATCTTTAAACTGTTTAAAAAATACTGACAACAAGCCATTATTTAGGTCAATTCAACTTCTTTCAAACATCTACCAAGAGACTGGCATGAAAGGGGCTCCTGGGTGGCTCAGTCGGTTAAACGTTTGACTTCAGCTTGCGTCGTGATCTCACGGTTCGTGAGTTGAGCCTTGCACTGGGCTCTGTGCCGACAGCTCGAAGCCTGGAGCCTGCTTCGGATTCTGCGTCTGCCTCTCTCTCTCTGCCCCTCCTCCACTGAAGCTGTCTCTCTAGCTCTCAAAAAATGAGTAAACATTAAAAGGAAAACTTTTTTTTTTTTAAAAGATTTTAAGTTTTAAAAATTCCACATGGATAACTCCCGTAAAAAAAAAGATGTTTCTTCACTATGTGACTGCATCCGTAAACCACCATCAAATACAAACTACGTGTGCTCACCCTTGGTGAGACTGCTTTTATCATCAGGGATCAAGTTTTTGGGCACCATCCTCCTGAATGTAACATTAAAAAGCAAAAACCAAACATGATAAAACAAACCACACGTACACAAATAAAACAGCAAACCTCCGGTACTGAAATTATTTTGATATTCTATAATCTTCGGCGTTAGAACACTCATTTCAAAAAATAGATATTCATTTCACTAAGTGCTTACTTAAGTTAAAAAAAAGCATAAAATAAGGGTAATAATTGCTAACAATCTCGAACTGTGTTTTAAGTCAGACTTCACTACGTACACAGCCTGGGATATTACTTCACATCAGCTTCCATCAGGCTTTTGCCTTGATCAGAGCAGCTTTACAGGAGTTCTCCATTTTAGAAACAAAGCATACCAAAGATGCACCATCTTTAAGGCAGCCAAGCTGAACCCTGCTAATGTAAGCATCTTTAAACTCCTCTGCATCCAGAGACTGAGTGAGGACCAAACTGTTCGACGCAGAACGGCCCCCCCCATCAGGTCTGTTTCCTGGGCATACGCACCACGGGATCAGGCTCGTCTTTAGGTTAAGGGCTGAAAGATTTCTCTGTCTCCTCTTCAAAAGTACTTCCCAGCTGTGACCGGAGGGCCAAGGGCTAAACTGAGATGATGCAATAAAAAGTCCAAAAGTGTCTCTGAAACCTCATGGGCTCGAGTCCATAAGGCTGCTGGGGAGTAGCCTTAAGCAAGGGTCCAAAGCAGTCACTGAAGAATCCACAATCTAGCATCCTTTATTAAATTTTAATTAAGTGCCAGAAATAATCCTCAAAAAGCATCCAGTATAATCTCATCACATGTAAGTCAAGAGAAGTCAGGTACTGTTCTGAGTGAGTTGGGTTAGTCTGTGGTACCAGAAAAGCTCAGAGCTCGATTCCCGATTGAGCAGGTAACATCTTCTGCATCAGAGCTCACTTGAACTCAGCACATTACGGAATAACCACTACACAGTAAGCGGGAGGCTAGCTACCTTCTGTGGATGTGAAAACAGGATGTTTGGAAGGCATATAAAAGTTGAGACACACCCTAATTATCTTTCTCAGTGGAAAACGCACACATAAAAAAAGACTACCTTGCGTGTTACATTTAAAGAGTCAGCAGTAAAACGGTGTCCAGAGAAGGGGAGCGACCTGGTTGAGATCCCAGAACTCTTAGTGCACGAAAAAAAAAAAAAAGGACAAGCCACAGTAGGACAGAGAATGCTTCTGGGATTGAACTGTGTTCACAAATCTGACAGGAAGTAAACTTCTAGGTAATAAAGGGACACATACTTTCTGGTCATTAGAACCTTCCTTAAATAGAACCAACTGCTAAGCTCCTACTCTAGGGAAAGGTCAAAACTGAGGCTGGAAGACAGGCTCTTAAGAACATGATGGAGGTGGCACGATAATCCATCCGGACGGCTTCACCCTCCGCTGCCATCAGGCCATCTCTTCTGTAACTGGAAACCTCCGAGTAATTTCCTCAAGGTGAGTCACAATAGAAATGCATTAACCATTGTCACCTTCTTCCCTCTGAAATGTCCATGTTTCAGTGTTGATGAATTAGGGGTGTTTCTAAAACAGTAACTGCATGAAATCTAAATTTCAAAACACTTCTAGGTCTGAAAAGATCAAGTTCAGATTCCAGTTCTGTCACAGAACTATAGAACCTTGGACAGGTCACAGTTTCCCTACGTCTCAGAGGAACACCTATTTTGAGCAATTCTTCGTATGTCTTCCCCCATTATTTTTTTTTAAGCACGTATGTGTTGGTGTGGGGAGTCAACAGCGACTGAGTGGCACTGGTGAGTGAGGGCCAGGGATGCTGCGCGCCCCCAGCCCCAGAATACCACTTTTCACCGCCCTTGACACCGCCTTGACATCTTGACAAATGCGGGTTAGAGGCATTATATATTTCTTTCCAGGGCCAAATTTTGGGAGGTTTATCCATTAAAATTTTTTCATTAGCAACAGTTCTTCTTACCTAAAATACAATGAATTATCTTTTTCCCTCTCTCCTAAGGAGTGAATAATGCAGTCTACAACCCAGTATGCACAATTTGGGATCACCAGGAAAGATTTAAAAGAGTGTAAGGAAAAAAAATACTTTAACACATGATTATCCAGACACTTGTTTTAGTAAAGTTCAAATGGTTAGATGTTGACATTCTATCCACCCAAGACTCCATTCACGGAGATACAGCTCAGTGTCCACAGCCTTCAGTGCATTTTCCTGTGTCCACTAGAGCAGACTTAGGTATTCAGTTGGTCATTAGGTACATTTTCATCAAAAGTAAAGTACTACTTCACTTATTACAACAGCTATCGAGAATATTTGGTGTTAAAAAGAAAAGGTTAATGTATATCTAAAAAGTTAAAGTTTTTAATAAACCTCTCACTATTGATGCAAAGATTTAACCTTGATTAAGAAATACGTGCTTGGGGCGCCTCGGTGGCTCAGTCGGTTAAGCGTCCGACTTCGGCTCAGGTCATGATCTCGTGGCTTGTGAGTTCGAGCCCCATGTCCGGCTCTGTGCTGACAGCTCAGAGCCTGGAGCCTGCTCAGATTCTCTGTCTCCCTCCCTCTCTGCCCCTTCCCTGCTCATGCTCTCTCTCTCTCGGTCTCAAAAATAAATAAAACATTAAAAAAAAATAAAATAAATAAAAAAGAAATATGTGCTTCACTTTGGCTATGAGTCTTAATAAATTATCTATTCTTCCTTTTTTCATTTTAGTTATCTTTGTTTTAGGAAATTCCCTCTCTCTCACTCTCACTCACACACACACACACACACACACACACACACACACACCAAGTTTTGGGAAACTGAAACAAAGAACCAAAATCAACATCTGGGTTTTGATTACCTTTGACATTTCTGTGCACAGAATTTCTATGCACAGAACTGTTAGGAATTAAAGACTATTCTGTTTTTGCCACACGAGATTGCTCATTACATCGTTTAAGACTCAAAAGATATATTTTTTAGCCCAAATCTCTGGTTCCAATATTCCATTTACACCAAACATGTTTTTTTCCAGTGGTACCATCAGCACTTATTTCCAGAAACACAAATTGCTAACATTATTTAATATGCCCTTTTATATAAACAGTAAGGACAGTAACATGACACAAAAGATGAGTCCACTGATTATTAGTGTTTTGGAGATCTTTCATTCTAAAAAGAAATGATATTTTTGTGTGTTTTCATTAGGGCTTTTACCAGACACTATTCATAGGACCATTACATAACAAGGAAATGTTTAAAACTTGAGACTCTTCACGTTTACAATACATTTACATATTTAAAATCTCCAGGAAAGAGTCATTATATGAAGTAATGTAACAGCCTACATAATATTCAGGCACCAATTCCTAATTGGATTAATTCAAAATTCCTAACAGGAATCCTTAAAAACAAACAAAACCCCTTCTTTTCTCAAAGCCAATAAGTATCAGGGAATCCTTATTGTCAGTGATGTCACTTCATGATTTGTTACAAATTACTAGTAAATTCTCTAAAATAACGTAAATGTCAAAAATGTATAGTTTTTAAACGTTAAACAAGAAAATCGGATGAAAGAAAAGCAATCCACAAATTACTCTTTAATTTCCTGAAATCATATGGATAATTTATTAACTTTCTGCAGGAAGGAGGACGGACACAGGATTCTAAAATGTTAAGAGGCTGGTGTCTGAAGAAGGGAAGGGACGTCAAGCTCACACAGCTTACACAGAGGTGGAACCTTCTATTCCACAACATCACAAGAGAAGATTAACTTGAACCAAGCTAAACACAGGTAAATAATACAGATTTGGGGAGTACAGGAAAGCAACCTCACAACCACGAAAACAAGAACCCACCGTTTGTTGTATGTGCACAGCTCAAAGGGTCAGAAAGCGGACAATCTGTATTTTTCTGGCAGAGATAAAACCCACTCCTGTCTCGAACCTCAGACTTCATGAGCACCCCTGCACTCAGCAGCCTGGCTCTAACCGCCAGAGCCCCAGCCTGGAGAAGCCCCCGCCCCCCTGTTACACTGGGGCTCTGATTGAAAAGGTCTGGAACAGATTAAAAGTCAGGCCACAAAATAAAAAGCTTTGGCAGGTTATCAAGCCTGTCTGGAAGACACACACACAGTGGGCCCAAACAGGGAAACTATGGGCAGTAAGAGAATTTTATGGAACTTTTCTCTGGAATATGCAATTGAATGTGCGTATGCATGTGCAGAAGGCAGGGTGGGAGAATTGTTTTCAGTACTCTTCCTTACTCAAAACAAAAGACCAAGCTCTGTGCGTAATTAATGGATCTACCTAGGGTCACGGTCAAGTTGCTTTATTTCACTATTTTAACTGAAAGCACTTACAGAAAAAAACAAAGCAAAAACAAAAACAACAACAACTTTGTCCCAATTCCTGATTTCTGGAGTTAGCCAAGAGTTAATTATCATCTTTCATAACCTTATGTTTGGGGGGGGGGGGGGGGGACCACAGACCACTTAAAAAAAAAATCTCCAAAATGTGGACAAGCTGAATCCATTTCATTAAATATGACTTAAGGAAACATGGCTGTTATCGCTCCAGTCCATACAAATGGCAACATTTATTAAAATTCTCTACCTTACTTGGTTTCCTATTTCAACCACAAGGCTTACTGAAGTATTAAATAAAATCTGAAGTTGCAAATTATTAACACGCCACATTACTTTTTTAACACCCAAACAGACTTTGAAGCTCAAAAGTCTAACATTTAAGCCAAACCGGCTATCCGTCAAAAGGACGGTCTGTTCTCCGATCCACCTTGGCTTCGTGTGAACAGGGGGTCCCAACTAGCCCACCAATGACCAGTCAGCTTGGGGGAAACCCAGATGTTGGAGGTTTCTGAAGGCATACATACAGACACAGCCAAACCATTCACAATGTCTCTGAGAGGGAAGTAATTTTACCCAAGCAGCTCTGGGCAGAGTTTCTTTTCCCCCCAGGACTGTGTTTTGAAGGCATTCACAGAGTTAATTCCTCCTTCCCGTAAGAGTCCCCACAGTCGTTGTTAGGTCAACCCCGTAGAGCTTCAAAAGCCCCACACTCCTCAGTCTGACCTACTCGATGATCTGCACGTTGTTTTCATTTAGCTGTATCCAGTCCAAAATGCAAACTTCAAAACCACAAGGCTTTGCTCCTTTTTAGATTCAGTTTTCCGTGGCTTTGGGAGAGTGTCTCAGAAACCCCACTGAAATAACAGAACGGCGGAAAAACACGGGATAAAAAGGCACTAAAGAGGGTGTATATGATTATCAGAATGTGAACGTGTGCATTTGGGAGGGGCGTGTTCCTTTGTGCAGAGGGTGATTTAGAAGGGAATACGCCTTTGCTTTTTTGTTTCCCGAATAAAAAACTAAGGAACCTTCCTTTAAAAAAAGAAAGCCAGTCAGAGGAAGAAGAACAGAGAAAATGCCTTCACTCGCGCCTCCCCAGGGTGACAGCTCCAGCCCAGTGGAGACAGAAAACCAGACGGCCTCCAGCACAGGCCACTCCTCGCTCAGGTGCACAGAGGCAGACACTGGGTCAGGACCAAAGCCGGCATCCCAGGCCCTAGAGCAGCGTGGCAGCCTGACTAGCACTGCAGTTAGAAAGACCGTTTTACGCACATTCACTGCGTCGCTCAAAGGGTGAAAGGAGCAGGACTCTGGTTAGTGAGCTGCCACAAGCCGTCCCACCCCACCCCCAGCCCAGGCGCCCAGGCTGCAGAGCAGACTCACGCCTGCATGTGTCAGGTGCAGAGTGAACATATGTAAGGAGGTATAAAAGCAGGACTGGAAAAGCTGGCTGGGCAGTCCTCCTGTTCAATACTAGAAAGCAACGCAATTTTATTTCAGGGGCTGTTCCCAAATTCACACACACACACACACACACACACACACACACACACACACACAGTTATCAAAAATATCTAAAAAAGGTTTTGAGTTGAACCTTTACCAAAACGAGGGTCAAGCCTCGGGTCTAGCCAAGAGGTGGTCTTGTTCTTATGGTTTATATAGTAGATTTCTCCATCCTGAGTCATGGCTTGTTCCCATCCGTCAGGCAGAGGACCTATAAATACAGAAAGAAAAAAAAAAAATCACCGTTGGTTTTTACTTGGTAGAAACAAAAAAACAAGGGGGGGGGTGGGGGGAGTGCATATTTAAAAACAAAACGTCACAGAATTGAGCATATGTTCAGAGGAGAAAAGGAAACCTGTATCCCGATTCCTGACCCGTCTCCACTTCTTTATACAAACTACTAATTAATAAATGACTACAAGGCTCTTCGGCGAGGGGCACTGCAGTCCACAGGTGTCAGGAAAAGGTGCCATTTCAGCAACCCAGAAGTGGCTGGGGGAGGTGGGCGAAGAAGGGGGCAGGGTCCCCCATCTGAAAGCTATGGAGAGAGGGAGCAGCACCCGGGAAGGGAGCTGGGAGATTCCTGCACCTTCCTGGGGGGAGGAAGCTACCGGACGGCTGGGCTGTGAGGGCTGCAGCAGGAAGAGGGGAGCCCAGGGCAGACCTGTGAGTTCCGGGTACCTCTGGGCCCACCTGCGCGCCTACCCCAGGATCCGGGGAGGCGAGTCAGGTGGAGACGGGAGTCAGAGCGCTGGCTGGAATTCCGCGAGGTACAGGTGCAGATCGGCGGAACCAAGGACCATTCCAAGTGGATGGTGCGTGTGCGCTCCCCGAACCCCCACGGCAGCGGCGCGGACCCCACTCCAGCGGCAACACTGAACCACGACAGGGCTCCGCGTGCTACCACATCGCACAGCTCACTCCACCCCGCACGGCCCGAGTCCTCTTTTCCTCCACGTACCAGCCCTGGCAGGTGCCGGCCAGCCCTAGGAGTGACCCTGAGGGGGCTCTGCGCATCCCCCCCCGCCCACGGCCACAGGCCAGTTGGCTTCGTGTCTGATACCGGGCACTGATGGGGTCACACGCACTCCTAAACGGCCCCCCCCGCCCCGCCCACCGGCTTGGGGCACCCAGCGCCAGCCGCGTCCAGGGCTGCAGCTTGCTGGCGGGGCCAGTGTCTACCAGCAGGCGAGTGGGAAGTAACCTCGGTGAACGCGACAGACCCAACTGCTTTTCTCAGCGGCAGTCACTGTCGGGTGGGCTCGACGCCACTACTGGGAAGGCAGAACCTCCACAAATGAACCCCGATGGCTGGGCTCCACCTTTTCTTGGGAAGAGGGCCCGGTGGCAAATCGCTTTTGACATTCCAAGTTCCTGAGCAGCCGAGAGAGGACCAAGTCGGCAGCAGTCGCGGGACGGTTCCGGACACCTCCCCCAACGGGCCCTGCTGCCGTCCCCGAGCCTGCCCCCGCGCAGGTACCTCTGCCTTTTCTACCGGTTATGGCTCTCCACCAAGAGCACCATCCTGGACACACACCTGCCTCCCCTGTCCCCTCCACCCGGCAGGCAGGCGCCACTGCACTGTCTCCGCCTCGTCTGCACCGCGGTATCGCTAAGAACTCAGCCTCCAGAGGCAGCAGCTCTTCCTTCTTCACCACTGGGGAGCCTCCTTCAGAGCCCGACTTCTCACCACGCCCCCTGTTTCCAGGGTCTTCTACCGAACGGCCACCAGGCTCTCCTCCTTCAGATGTCACCCCTCCCATCAGCCTTCCCTGACCACACACACTAGTTTTCTCTTCGAGGCTGCGTTCCCACGTACGGGACAGAGCCGCAATGACCTGTCTGTCCTGCCAGTGACCTGCTCACCCAGCCTTTAGGGCACAGGCCGGCAGACCCTGCACAGTAAATACCTGAGGAAGAATGGAGGGCCTCCCTTTGAACATTCTGAACCTTCTGTAAATGAGCTTAAAACCCTGTAGTACATACACTTCAATTAATAGGTTTATAAACAAAAATGACGTTATTAAATTCAGTACTTTGTGCTCCTTAAAGCAAACTTTTTCTTCCTAAGTGTATTTATTTTTACAACTCTTTTTTTTAATGTTAACAACTACAGAAAGGCAGAATGGAAAAAGACTAAGGAACGCCTGGGTGGCTCAGTCGGTTAAGCGTCCGACTCTGGATTTTGGCCCAGGTCTTGATCTCACGATTCGTGAGTCTGAGCCCAGTGTTGGGCGCCAGGCTTCACATGGATAGCATGGAGCCTGCTTGGGATTCTCTCCCCTCTCTCTCTCTGCCTCTGCCCTGCTCACTCTCTCAAAAATAAGTAAATTAAAAAAAAAAAAAATAGGAAAGAAAAAGCCTAAGTTTTTTGTGTCCTACTCATCAGGGAAAAAACTAAACAACTTCAGTTTTCAGTTTTGTGATATGTTCTGCATTTCTTCCTCATGCATGTGTTTTGATAACACATGTATACCCACACATGTCATACTCTACGTGTCCCATACTGACTTTACTCACTAAATATATTATTGGCATCTCTTCTTGACACAGCACATAGATCTTTTTCTTTTTAATGCTTCATATATATTTCAGAGACGTCGTGGGCTCCATTCCAGACCACTACAATAAAGTGAGCCAAATGAATTTTTTGGTTTCTTGGTGCATGTAAAGTTACGTTTACGGTAGTGAGAAATAGCGTTATCTCTATTAAAAGTAACAATGTGCATACCTTAATTAAAAAATATTTATAGCTAAAAAAATGGCAACCATCAGCTGAGCTTTCAGCAAGTTGTGCCCTTTTTGCTTGTGGAGGTCCTGCCTCAGTGCAGAGGGCTGCTGACTGGTCAGGGTGCTCAGCATGGCCATGGCAAGTTCTCAAAATGTTCTCAACAATGAAGTTGGCTGTATCAAGTGACTCTTCCTTTCATGAACGATTTCTCTAGAGCACAGGAGGCCGTCAGATGGCACTTTACCCACAGCAGAAGTTCTTTCGAAAGTGGAGCCCATCCTCTCAAACCCTCTGCTGCTATATTAACTAAGTTCGTGCCCTATTCTGAATCCTGTGTTGTCATCCCAACAGTCTTCGCAGCGTCTCCACCAGGAGTAGATTCCACCTCAAGAAACCACTTCCTTTGCTCGTCCGTTCGAACCAACCCGTGTACGTTTGATCCCGAAACTGCAGGTCAGTCCATCTCCAGGCTCCACTTGGGATTCAAGTCCTCTTGCTGTGTCCACCACGTCGGCAGTGACTTCCTCCCCGGAAGTTCTGGGCCCCGCGAGTCATCCCTGCGGGCTGGAATCGATGTCCTCCAAACTCACGTTAATGCTGATGCTAACTTCTTCCTATGAATCACAACTGTTCTTAAGGCATCTAGAATGGTAAAAACACTTGCCAGAGATTTTCAGTTTACTTTGCCCAGATGCAATCAGAAGAACCACTGCCTGTAGCCTTGTGAAATGTATTTCTTAAATAATAAAAGGCTTGAAAGTAGAAATGACTCCTTCCCTCCTTAAACCTCATGAACCAACCTCCACTCGCTTCAGACTTTTCTTCTGAAGCTTCCTCATGTCTGTCAGCCTTCACGGAATTGAAGAGAGTCAAAGCCTTGCTCTGGATTAGGCTGTGGCTCACACGAACACTGGGAATGGTCTGATCAGCGTGGAGGCTGCTTGGCTTTCCTGTTCATGTGTTCACTGGAGAAGCACTTTTCAGGTCCTTCAAGAACTTCTTTGCACTCACAACTTGGCTGACTATTTGGCACAAGAGTCCCGGCTACTGGCCTGTCTCAGCTTTCACGTGCCTTCCTCACGGGGCTCGATCATCTCCAGCTTCTGACTTAATGTGACAGACGTGTGACTCTTCCTTTCACTTGCACACTGGGAGGCCACTGGAGGGGCACTAACAGACCCAATGTCCCTACTGCTGTGTCTCAGGGAAGAGGAAGGCCGAGGGGGGAACTGCCGTCAGTGGGGCAGACACAACACAGGGTTTACTGATTATGTTCGCCGTCCTACGTGTGCATGGTTCACAGCACCTAAAACGGTTCTAACAGTAACATCAAAGATCACGGATTACCAATTGCCGTTAACAAATATAGTAATGAAAAAGTCTGAAATATTACGAGAACTGCCAAAATGTGACAGAGACACGATGTGAGCAAATGCTGCCGGGAAAACGTGTGACAGACTTGACTGATGCAGGGTGGCCACAAACATTCAGTCTGTAACAAACACAGCGTGTGAGAAGCCTGATGAAGTACAACACGTTAAAATGAGGCATGCCTGCATCAGAATTCACTTCTCCCTTTTCACAAGTTTAGGGGCCACAGGCGTTTTTCAATTTTGTCAGCGTAACGCACAACCGCTGGGGGCAGCTACGGCAGCGCCAGTAAGGACACGGTCACACAGATGAAACACAGGGACATTTGGAGATGTCATCCACCCAAGGTCGACCGTAAACTTGCTCAAGGTAAAATCTGAACTCAGATCTCTGACTTGAGAGCTTCCACTTTTAAACCATACAATATGCTCCTTCCCAAAGACATACAACCTATTTCCCAAGGCTTATGCATTTCCATACATTAAATTTGCAAAATGGAAATAGTGACTTTATCGCTTTATACCCAAGTTAAATCATTAAGTACTTACCATATTTATTATATCTAAATATTATTTGTTATATGTAAATCAATAAATGTTTAGTATTTCACTAAAAACAGCAAACTTCAAAAATTAAGTTCGGAGACTTCTCACTGATACCACTCTTATGCACCATCAACAATCCAAACTGAACCTCTGATGGCCCTCATCTTAGACACGAAGGTACAGAGGAGAAACAATCCCAGTGCAAACTACTGACTGCTGCTGATTCTCACACCTATTTCTACTTGAGGAAGGTGCATATGACATACAAGTACTGGGGGCGCCTGGGCTCAGTCAGTTAAGTGGCCGACTTCAGCTCAGGTCATGATCGCGCAGTTTGTGGTGAGTTCAAGCCCCACATCAGGCTCGGTGCTGACGGCACGGAGCCCACTTCGGATCCTCTGTCCCCCTCTCTGCCCCCTCCCATGCAAGCGCTCTCTCAAAAATAAACATTAAAAATATTTTTTTTAAAAATTACTGTACAATTTTAGAAGCATGCTAATATGCAAAACAGAAAAGAAAATAACGCTTTATATATTCATCTGTATTTTTCATTTAACATTCTGGGTAAATATGATGTTACGTGGAAAGAGATGGTTCAAAATAGGATACCGAGAAAGGTACTAATCAAAGGCAAAGGCGTAGATGAGCAAAGATTACCTTCAAATAGTGTTGTACCACAACTGAATCCTTAGTAGCAGAAAAAGATAACAGACAAGAAACAGATCTTCAACCTTAAATGTGAATGAAAGAAAACAATATATCGGGGTGCTGGGTAGCCCTGTCAGTTGAACGTCCGAGTCCCGGTTTTGGCTCAAGTCATGACCCCAGAGTTGTGGGATCGGGTCCCATATTGGTCTCCATGCTGAGCATGGAGCCTGCTTGGGATTCTTTTTTTCTCCCTCTGCCCTTCAAATATATACAGACATATAGTCAGATCTGGGCTACACACACACACAGATTTTTAGTCAAGTAGTCCTTAGAAGAAATCCAGTGACTTGATCCTTAATGCAGGATTCTAAGTCATTCTGCTAAACTAATAAGCTAACTGTTGAATAACCATGAAAGGGGCGCCTGGGTGGCTCAGTCGGTTGAGCGTCCGACTTCGGCTCGGGTCATGATCTTGCGGTCCGTGAGTTCAAGCCCTGCGAGTTCGAGCCCTGCGTCGGGCTCTGTGCTGACAGCTCAGAACCTGGAGCCTGCTTCTGATTCTGTGTCTCCCTCTCTCTCTGACCCTCCCCCCATTCATGCTCTGTCTCTCTCTGTCTCAAAAATAAATAAATGTTAAAAAAAAATTAAAAAAAAAAAAAAAAAGAATAACCATGAAAAGCACAGAGAGCAAGAGCGACAGACTGAGTCACTGGTTACACAGGCTCCTAAAAGTTTGACTCAAACATGTGTTTGGGCTAACCTTAAGACACAGTAAAGTACTGAGTCCAAGGGGAAATCTGGGTTTCCCACAAAACTACATTCTTAAGAGAAAACCGCAGGAATTGATCAAAATAAATTTAGAACGATCTCTGAGTTCAATTTATATTCTGATTTAACGTGTTATAACTTTCTTCAGTATGGAGCACACGAAATGAAGCAAATGTAAGTAGCCAAATTTTATTTTATTTAAATCAGATGATCTTAAATCTGTGATCAAAATCACCAGGAAAGCCCCACCCTGAGGAGTCCAGGTTCAGAAGGTTCGCCCATAGGGCACTGATGGTGACGGCCTGGGGACACTTACAACCGCCGAGGGCTGGTCAGGCGGCACCTCTACACCACAAGTGTCCACTAGCAGGTACCGTGGGCGGCTCAGAGCCCCAACCATCAAGCGCTGCAGGTCTGGGAGAAAGGCACCACCTTTGCCGGGAGAGGGCGACGCGAGCGGCTACGTCCACCAGGACCGAACAAGTCCTGAGCGGTGCTCTTCCTGTAAACACGTGAAAAACCTGAATGGCTCCAGCAACTATTAAGGAGAAGCAGCTCACAGGTCTTCTGCCTGTGAGAACTACGTGGAACCGAAGAACGGGGACCCCGGAGGTGAGACGAGCGGATGAGATGCCCGGATTCTCACCGGTGACTTGGCCCGACACCATGTCTGGCTGAGAAAGCTTTTGTGTCCCGGTGGAAGTGAGGAGCCCCCACTCGTCATCTGGCTCTAACTGGTTGTGCGTTTCTGTCCAGGCCAGACGGGGAAGTGCCTGCACGCAGCAGTGTCCGTTTCTGTGCACACGGTGCATTTTCCTATTCTACTAGAATATTATTTTCTATTTTCTATTCTACTAGAATATTATTATTTGCCGAGGGCCCTCTGCTCAAAAAGGGGAAGAAATGTCTGAAACTAATCAACATGGATTTCGATTAAAATCCTTGATTTACACTCATGAAACAGTGTTTTTTCCGTGTGAGTTCAACCTCTCCATTATCCAGCATGACTTAAACCAAAGACACAGAGATAGTTACCAAGGTCCTACTACATCCAGACACACTTCCGGGACTGGAGATGTACAGCGGTGAGCAGACCGATCCCTGTCTCATGGAGCTTCTGTCCTAGCCGGGAGGACAGACAGATATGGACAGAAGAGTGCTGGCTAATGAGTGCACTGAGCAAAAAGACATAAAGCAACACGGATGCAAAACACCTGGAAAGGGTCTTTTAGACACATGGGCCAACGTGGGCTGCTCGGAGGAAGCAGAGAGTCCAACAGGGTGCGAGCTGAAGTCTGTCATGAGCCGGGGAGGAGCATCCCAGTCAGTGGGACCGGGTGGAGGACAGAGGTACGTGGGGCACGGTTTTGACGGTCAAGACTTGACCAAACAGCTTTCATCGTTCCAACCAGGAGGGGGCTGCACGCGTAATACCTAACACAAATTACCAGTGCTCCAGGGTGATACCAATTCTCCAGGCTCAGGGAGAACCTCGAAACGAGTCTGAGTGGACAATAAACATTTTCATGCTAAGTCATGTTCACGTGTGCTAAAGACAGGCCCTCAGACACAGGGAAGATATGGGAGCTTTTCAACCTATCACACCTGACCACAGCACCGAAGTCTTTTGGGGAAGAAGGGGAAATAAAAAAAAAAAATAAAGCACTAATCAAGAAGGCAGAAATATGTCAGCATTTTAATAAGATGTAAGGAGGGTGAGAATTTTTTTTTTAAGTAAGCTCTACACCCAACTCACGACCCCAAGAATCAAGAGTCACGACTGAGCCAGCCGGGCGCCCTAAAGGTGAGAAATCCAAACTGGGATAAGCAAGAGGAAGAAGAGTGTTAGGCTACTGTTAAAATAATTCATAAATCAGAGTTACTTATCCTCGGGGAAAATAAATTTTTAGGTAGGATTTACTACTGGTTGAACGATAACTTATCTGCTACAGCAATATAACTTCCTGCAATATTTTAGGAATAAAACACTCCAGGTCCTAACACGGATGGTGACTCAACATCCACTTTTGCATTAGTAATGACTGCCATTTGCAATGTCTTATCAAACAAGAAAGTCTGGATAAGCCACCCCGCAAGCTGAAGAGCAACCTGTCCTACTAGCCTGCCCCACGATTCAGGGGTAGAGTCGACGCCCACGACTCAGAAAGTTCACTAAACACACCCTGATGAGTGGTTCAAAGTACAGAATTCTCAAGTCATTTCCTCAGAACGTAGGAGGAGCTGCTGTAAAAGACGCCGTGGCCTCTACAAGGAATCTGCTGCTGACCTCTGAGAGTTTCGGATTCTGGTCCTAAGCTGGCACTTAGGACAGCTCACAAACTCTTACTTTACGTGGGGGCATTCGACGCTCTTTGCGAGTGCGTGTTAACTCCTTTACCAGCCCCGCAGTACAGGAACTATCATTTCCCCCACCTTACAGATGAGGACACGATGGCACAGACAGGCCGCCCAGGATGCGTGCCCGCCAGCACCGGTCACACGCTTTCTTCTGCAGGCGCCAGTGCCATGTGCACGATGGCTCCCACACCTTTCGCGCTTCACCCGAGGCACCAGCCTCTCTCTCTTCACCAAGTGGACACGACACACTTTACAAAACATGTTCCCATATTCTGAGTGGCTTCTACTTAAAAAAAAAAAATTTTTTTTTAATGTTTATTTTTGAGAGAGAGAGATAAAGGGAGACAGTGCATAAGTGGGGGAGGGGCATAGAGGGAGGGAGACACAGAATCCGAAGCAGGCTGCAGGCTCCGAGCTGTCTGCACACAGCCCGATCCGGGACTCGAACTCACAAACCGTGAGATCAAGACCTGAGCCGAAGTCGGACGCTGGACCGACTGAGCCACCCAGGCGCCCCTGGATTCTACTTTAAAGTACCACCAGCTGCACTTGCCCCTGAAACCAAACTGGCATGCAGACTTTCACATCTCCGGGATGGCGTGGTATTTCAGCGGCAGCCTCCCAGCTGGCCTTCTCCCGTGTGGTGGTGCAGTGCGGAGCCTATTCGGGAGTCTCTGTCCCCCTCTCTGCCCCTCTGCCACTTGCACAGTCTCTGTCTCTCTCAAATAAACAAACTTAAAAAAAAAAAAAAAAAAGAAATTGCACTTGTTTAGATGTCCTGGAGGTTTATACTGCACACTGCCTTGTATTTACTCTTTTACACTGAGTTTAACTAGAGGCCAGTCAGTGGCACGGGAAGATACATCATTCTGCCCCAGAACACAGAAAAAGAGTTTTGTTTTGTTTCTATAAGCAAGTGTGCTCAATTCTGCAAGGTGGATGAGAAAAAACATGGCAACATTAGAAACTACCACTAGGCCTAGTGTGCAACACTCTGCTCTGCAGACTTGAGGTTTTCAGAATATGTGGGAACTGAAATATATTCACCCCTGACTCTTCAGCAGTTCTGTATCCAAAGGAGTCTTCCATAGACATACGCGTCTGAAATCCCTATACCTGGTCTTCTAAACCCTAGACAATCCCTCATAAAATCTTGTCCACACGAGACAGATTCTTAGGCGGACACACTCAAACTGTCAGGTACAATCATTAAGTATTATTGTCACTAACTTTTTGTGTGCCTTCAATAATCTAAATGTGGGACAAGTATTTATAAATGTATTGGTTGAGGAAAACAGCTTATAAAATCAAGTTTTGGTAAAAGAAATATGATTTCCCTTCTGGTATCTACAGCAACAGTGGACTTAAAGCACACAGCCCTAGGTCACGCGGTCAAAACTATCATTTTTGGGTACAGGCCTAGAAGCTAAAAAGACTATAAATATACCGATTAAAATCTGTTTCACAAAAGCAAACGCAAGGGTGGTGACGAGCCATTTCTTTTTCTCCTTCAAGTTCGGGTGTGCTCCTATAGGCCGCTGGAAGGTTCTCGTGCCCAACGACTACACATGCTGCCAAGCCCAAAGCCAGGCTGCTCACCTGCACGCAGTGCACCACTCACTCGCCTACCCCCCACCCCCGCCTCCCCCATCAGGCCCTGAGTCTTAAACAAGCACCCTGATTTCTTCGTCTTGGTATCCTCACAGCTGAGCACGGCCACCCTACACAACCAAGCTCTGTGGGGCGAAAATGATTAAAAACCTACCTGTGGGAAGAATAATTGATTGGTCTTGATCAAGTCACAATCTCTCGGATCTTTAGTCTGTGCTTTTATAAATCATAGGTTTTTTAAAAGTTGGTACCACTGGGGTGCCTGAGTGGCTCACTTGGTGAAGCATCCAACTCTTGATCTCGGCTCAGGTCATGATCTCACAGTTCATGGGTTTGAGCCCCATATCAGGCTCTGTGCTGACGGTGTGGAGCCTGCTTGGAACTCTCTCTCCCTCCTCCTCCTCCTCCTCCTCCTCCTCCTCCTCCTCCTCCTCCTCACTCTGCCCCTTCCCCACTCATGCACGCTCGCGCTCTCTCTCTCTAAATAAATAAGCAAACATTAAAAAAAGTTGGTACTATTTTTACAGAATTTTTATATTAAATAAGCTCTCATATTCCTATCTATCACTTGTGTAGCTTTTATTCCAACAGAAAGTAGGAATAATATGAACACAGAAGTAACAAAGTAGACCTTAATAATACTTCCGTGGTCTCAAGTTCACCATTCTAGAGCCTCTGTTCTGTGCAGCCCATGAACCGGCAGCATGGACACTACTTGCAAACGTGTTAGAAACGTGGAGCCTCAGGTCCAGACCTACTGGGTCACCGTCTGATTTTAACACGCCCCCAGCCGGTCCCCCCTCCCGCCACAAATTAAGAACCACTCATCCATAACACAAAAAACTAATAAGGCTCACCTGTGTTCACTAAACTCTTATAGAACGACCTACCATTAGCTCAAACATCACCAACACAGCAACAGTGCAATTCGGTTGGTTAGTAAAAAAACAAAAACAAAACACCCTTGACGCATAAAAATGCAATTAAGTATGATTTCAGCTCTATATTAACACTCTAGAAAGACAGCCTAGTTTAGAGAGAAGAATAAAAGGGTTCAAGATTCAGATGGACCTACAGTCAACCCTGCTGGATCTTGTATTAACCTTCTAACCTTGTGCAAGTTCCTTACTCTGCTTGAAACTTCCTTTCCTTATCCACAAAGTGGGAGACGAACACTCCATTCAATGGGAGAGGTTTACAAGAAGAACTTGACGTAAAGTAGGGCAGGTACTTTTTAAAAAAGTCAGTTCCCTACTCTTTCCTGGAATAGTTGTGCGATTTTGTTCCAATAATATATTTACTTTACTACAATTCATACACAATGCACAGAGTCAGGTTGATCAGGAAATAAATCTGGGTCTCAAAGATGCAATGAAGGGCGCCTGGGTGGCTCAGCTGGTGAAGCATCTAACTCTTGATCTCAGCTCAACTCACAATCTCAGGGTTAGGAGTTCAAGCCACACCCAGTGTGGAGTCTACATTAAAAAAAAAAAAAAAAAAAAAAAAAAGTTGAAAAAAAACCCCCAACTTTAACCTAATTGAAGTTTTGCCACCTCGTTATCTTACTGATTAAAAGAATAAATATTTTGGAAAACTCTTTATTGTTGCAGGATTCTTTTTATTTCACTGATGCTGCCTATATATGGTAGTTTATGGATATCATTTTTAAAGAATTAGCATTTTAATCTTTCACACAAATATTCCTCTTATGAGTCATAAAATTACTGTGGCAAAAGAGTAACCAGAAGTATGTAGAAATCAGTGGGAAAGACAAAAATAATATTCCAACACTTGTCAGGAGAAGAAATAAAACAGGCATTTATTTTTTTGTTAAATGTAAATAACTGAATCTCTTTCTCATCCTCTCTACTCCAAAGCCAAGCAACGTTTCCAAAATTCTACAAATAATCACTGAAAACAAAGTTGAACATGGCCGCTCCTATCTGTAAGCACCAATATCCAACAACTCATGTCACAGAGAAGCTGGCAGCAAAGACACTCACATGCCAACTTCTTCCTGTATGTTCTTTAACAATATCCTCTTACTCTACAAGTTAGTCTGTTGGGTAAAATAACAGAACATTAGGCTCAGTATTTACACTAAAATCTTAGTAACTTCCAGAATTCAAATGAGCTTCACTTTCCCAAACGATTACTTCAAAAACTCCTAGTAGAATTTTAAAAATATCTGTTATTTGTGCCCTAAGACCAGGTCAAGGGAACTCAACAGCCTTGAGTTTCTGTATATTTTCCAATCATTGCACAAAGAGAACCTCTAACATGAAGCAAAGAAGACAGGAAGGAATTCCTTTATCTAAAACAGAGGCATTATAAAAACTTCTGATCCTCAAGCTATTGAAAAATGAAGAAACTCGGGGCGCCTGGGTGGCTCAGTCGGTTAAGCGGCCGACTTCGGCTCAGGTCATGATCTCGCGGTCCGTGAGTTCAAGCCCCGCGTCGGGCTCTGTGCTGACAGCTCAGAGCCTGGAGCCTGTTTCAGATTCTGTGTCTCCCTCTCTCTGACCCTCCCCCGTTCATGCTCTGTCTCAAAAATAAATAAACGTTAAAAAAAAAATTTAAAAAAAAGAAAAATGAAGAAACTCTATAGATCTACCTTTCAACATGATTAGCTGGGTTGTCTCCAATAAAGGAATGAAGAAATGGATACTTTGAAAATGCTACAGATTGTATAGGCAGCACATTAATATATAAACACATACCTCAATTCCAGAATAAGCGACCTCACAGTTTTGCTTCTGTATTTGGGGACTGGGAGATTCCTACACAGGGTGCTTATTTTAGACTCAACATAAAGAAAGACGATTTATCAGCCAATATCTATTGTTCCATTTGCCAAATGTTGCTACCTTGTCCAGGTTAATTCTGAGTTTTAATATTATTTAGAAAATAGTTTAGCTTTCCCCATCAGAGCACGACAGAGGCCATTAGCTGACTCGACACCAGTGGCACACTCCATTGAGAGCAAAGTCCCAAAGCCACCAAGACTGAGAAGTGCCCTATGTAGTACGTCACTGGGTCTAACAAGACTTCAGAAGGACAAACTACAAGACACGTGATAACTGCAAGCTATTGTCACTTGCAACCTGGTTGGACGTTCACACTGAATTAACTATTCTTGTTTTTTTTTAACGTTTATTTATTTGAGAGAGAGCACACGTGTGCCCAAGCAGGGGAAAGGCAGAGACGGGAGAAGAGACAGAATCCCAAGCAAGCTCCGTGCTGTCAGCGCAGAGCCCGATGTGGGGCTCGAACCCACTAACCATGAGATCATGACCTCAGCCAAAATCAAGAGTCAGGCGCTCAAGCGACTGAGTCACCCAGCCTCCCCGAGTTAGTTTTTCTATTTCACAAATACTTTTATCTTCATAGTTCCCATATATTGTTTACTTGCGACTTTTAATAATATGAACTAGACAGGCCCATATTTTTAAAGCAAAAAAATGGCTGCTTCCACATTACCATTTTCTAGGAACTTCATTATCAAATCAATCAAGACATAAACTATGTACAGAAAAAAACCCCAAGTTTCCAGAGAATTAGTTATATTGGTCTTGGATTATTATGCTTTTTTGCTTTTTACTATTCTCTTATCCTGTGGCCATCTTTTCCTAATGTACCTACATTTCCAAATGGAAAAAAAAAAGCAATTTTGGTTTAAATAATGATAATCTGGGATAGGAGGTTGAGAGTAATGAGTGAAACATGGTCTCTGTCATTTACGCCATTCACTGCTCTGTATTTGGGCTTTGTTGCTGTTTTATTGTTTGATATATTTTAGTATACTCTCAGTCCATATATAATCACTTCAGGTTAACAAATAATTTCCATCTTATAACCGTCAAGACCTTTCAGAAGAATCAAAAAAAAATTTCACTCTGTAAAAGAAGAAAACCTTATTTAACAGTCTACCATCTATACTAGAGAAATGTGTAAGAATCTAAAAGCCAGAAAATAACACATGACTGGGATGAGAGCCAATGACCTGTATTTGAGCACAAAAAATTCTTTTAAGGGTGCCTGAGTGACTCAGTCAGTTAAGCATCTGACTTCAGCTCAGGTCATGATCTCAAGGTTTGTGGGGTAGAGCCCCATGTCGGGTTCTGTGCTGACAGCTCAGAGCCTGCTTGGATTTCTCTCTCCTCCTCCCTCTGCCCATCCCCACTTGTGCATGTGTGTGCACTCTCTCTCTCTCTCACTCTCTCAAATAAACTTACAAATATTTATGTGTGTGTGTGTGTGTGTGTGTATTATTTTAAAGGGAGAGTGGCTACCTGTTACTATCAACTGCTTAAAATGTAAAATATCAGATCAGATCACACTTACTTACCTCTTATACACCTGACAGATACCAAGCGCGATGTATCTTGAGTAATTTTTAACTATGCACAACCACGTTACGTGGACTGTGTTAATCTTCACAGCAAGCCTGTAAGTTCAATGTTAACTGCTATTCCCATTTTTCAGGTGAAGACACTGGTCGCTCCTGCAGCCCATCCAAGATGGCGCAAGCAGTAAGTGACAGCGCCGGGATGCAAATCCACGTCCGCTGGACTTAGCCCTTATTCTCCATCCCTCCGTTCACTCAGAAGGTGAAAAGCAGGATTCAAAGCTGATGAGCTACAGTCAGGAAGCAGGAAGCAGGAATTAGCGGCTCCTAAAGCTTCGGTCAGCTCTGCCACTTGGCTCCACGCCCTTTGCTTTTTAAAGTTAAAAACCTTACACCGATCTACCCTTTACCGGTCCTTTGACCTCATCGCATCCACTCTCTGCCTGTCATTTTTCTTGGTAACCCTCTCTCTTCCCCACGGGTTAGGAGGCCCCGACAGAGACTGCGTGAGGCCAGCAAACGTGATGGCAGCTCCATGTGCCTCTCTCCGCCTGCTTCCAAACGGTCTCCCCCACTGCCAAGAAGGGGGTCAGCACATTCCTCTAACACGTATCATCTCTGGTGATCAGGAGGCCATTTTCTCCACCCACCTCGAGGCATTTCCTAGGAGTTCCATGCAGGTTTTCATAGCAGGGAAATCTCAAAGAGCTGCACTGGTAGATCTGGACATTAGTCAAATAAATGCCTCACTCTAAAACACACAGACAATGAATTCTTTAAAATGTACCTGTAAAATAGGACATCTGACTCTGCATGGGTACCAAAGGTACATTTTTAAAAAGCAGATAACTGGATTATTGCTTAATTTAAATCAAGGCTGATGATTTTTAATGATTCTGAACAGTCACCAGCCTCTGGCATTCAGTTATCTGTGGATCATCACATGGTATACTTGTCCTTGACTTTACCGTTACTCTGATTCCACAATCTTACCGGTTATAGTTAACGAGCTACTACTCAACATTTAATATCTTCACATAAATAAAGCTGGTTAAGGAAGTATCACGTTGTCTATCATAAAAGTCACTAATGTCCCACAAACTCTCCATATGGAGACCAATTTTACACAGATCACGAGCATGCACAAAAGGCTGTTTGCACGCTATAAACATAACACACTTGACAGAATTTCTCGAGGGCAATCATCTCAAGTAATGTTTTAATTTTTTTTTTTTTTTTTTAACGTTTTATTTATTTTTGAGACAGAGAGAGACAGAGCATGAACGGGGGAGGGGCAGAGAGAGAGGGAGACACAGAATCGGAAGCAGGCTCCAGGCTCTGAGCCATCAGCCCAGAGCCCGACGCGGGGCTCGAACTCACGGACCGCGAGATCGTGACCTGAGCTGAAGTCGGCCGCTTAACCGACTGAGCCACCCAGGCGCCCCAAGTAATGTTTTTAAAGTAATCTCTATGCCCAAAGTGGGGCTCAAACTCCTGACACCGAGACCAAGAGTCACCTGCTTCACTGTCTGAGCCGCTGGGCGCCCATCATCTAGAGTAATGTAAGAGAGTAGGGCTTCTACATACTTTTATATAGGTACACGTTATTATAGATTTTTACGTAAAATGAAATAGGAATATTATCTTACTGAATGGCTCCAATCTCTAGTTTTCTTTTCCTCACTTATCAAATTCCTTTTACAAAGTTCACTGCCATTTATATGCCAATTAGGTGGACACTTAAAGGATATGAATTAATCTACTTCATAGAATCTAGTTAAGTTGGGGAACCTGGGTCGCTCAGTTGGTCCGACTCTTGGTTTCAGCTCAGGTCATGATCTCACAGTTCACGAGTTCGAGCCCCATGTCAGGCTCTGTGTGTCACTGTGGAGCCTCCTTGGGGTTCTCTGTCTCCCTCTGTTCTCTCTCTCTCGCTCTCTTTCTCAAAAATAAACAAACATTTAAAAATAAAAAAGAATCTAGTAAATCAGGTCTCTAGAACCCTCTCCCGGTGTACCATTTAACTGGCAAATCAGTGATTTCTCAATGATACATATTAAGAAATTTGGCCAATTACAAACCACGAGTATCCAGTGTAGCAATGGAATCCATCACTTCAACCTCATATTTTGAAAAAGAACTTAGGAAAACAGAAGTAAACTCATCATTTTGCTAAACTAAATTACACTGAATGCAAAAAATAGGATTTCATCCAATCTCAGACTTGGAGAGAATTTTAAAAGATCAGTCAGTTCAGTGAACCATTAAAAAGTGATCCAGAAAACGGGTCTGGAGAGTCTAAAGAAAATGAGAGTTTTAAGGAGGTGGTCTGATTAGAAACAGACCAGAACACAAAGCTAGACTCGAATATTTGAAGGAGGAGAATTCTTTTTTAAAAAGCAAAAACGAAAAAGTTCTTGCTTTAATGATTAAGGACAAAAATGGAAGTCAAGTTGCATTTAGCACGACCGACCCAGGAAAGTGCTTCAGGAGAGACGTGCAGTGACCACTGTGTGTGCCCTGCTGAGCCGGAAGCCCCTTGCTGTTCTGTTACAGCGAACATTCTCGAATGTATTTAAATACCTACCCTCACAATTCTTCTTGCTCACCGTCTCCAGGCTCAAAACTCTCCTGAAGAAATGACCTTGGTGGCACAGGGGGGCAGATCCGGCCAGTCTCTCTTGTGGTGATCTGCGGAACCGGCACGCACCACCCCACTCCGGAAAGCACAGCCGCCAAGCACCTTGCGTGCGTCCCAACAGAGAAAGGGGAGCCCCTCGCTTAAGACCTGACTGACGTGACATGAGAGCTGTCGTTTCACAGGAAGGGAGGATGTGACATTCGTTCCAAAGCATTTCAATACCGTGTACAAGTCCCCTATTCTTAAATGTCCACTAGCTTGGAAAAAATGAAAGCCAACCATGGAGTCGTGTGAATTCAGACCATACACATGCCATCTACAGCCTCAGCACTTGACGCGGCAGTTACGCCATTTGTGTTTGTGACCAAGTTCAGAAAAATCTAGATTTAAATTTGTGCCATTGTAAGAATTTTCATATCCCCTTAACATCTTGCTCTCATTCTGAAACTTTGTGTGACTCCTTTTCTTTTTTAGGATCAGTTTTTGTCTTTGAGTTAAAACAAAGCAAAACAAAACAAAACAAAACACTTTTTGGTTTTACCCTGTCTCTTCCTTTCTTAAAGCATCGTTCTGCACCACCAGCCCACTGAAGACAATGACCTTGCATGCCCTCCATAAATGTTCTCTCTTCTTAAGGTGCAGTATGTACTGGGCGGCGTGCGGTGCGGAGCCTTGTTCGGCGAGCCCCCCACACCCACCACCTTCTGGAGAAGAGCTGTCCCGTGAGCCGGGCGCACTGACAGACCGCCTCCGGCTGCGTGGAGGCTTTCCTCAGACACTGACTCTAAGCCTGGTTCACACGTAGATTAAGAGGATGGGCTCTGGGCCTCCACCAGCAAACCCTGAATCCTGGCTTCTACCGCTTATCAACTGTGTGATTTGGGGACAATTATGTAAGTTTCCTCATACGGGAAGGGAGTCTAGTGAAAGCACCTAACTTAAGTGGCCACTGTGAGAATTAAGGGAGATGGTACAAAAGGACCCCAGAACCCTTCACATGTCTTCCTACCATTCTCTCCGACACATGCCCACATCTCTCTCGGGGGCTTGTCCCATTTCAGGTCAACTCTGTTCCCCCCACTCCTAACCCAGCACGCCACTTGGCTGGACGCCACTTGGCCCCAACAGTCCCTGCCAGAGTCACTCTGTTCACCAAACAAAGCTACGGGCAAGCGTGCCTACTGGTTTATGTGCGATATATAAAACATACTTTACAACCAAAACACGGAGCTAAAAAAATACATGCAAATATTCTAAAACCCACTATAACCAATTTGATATATACTTTTGAATTTAAACACAAATTTGAATACAAATTCTCCCTACTTGCTCAGGCCGTTATCATTAGAAAATGTTAATAGGAAAAAATTAAACCCATGTTCTAAAGAATCACAATCAAACTTGTTACATGCAAAATGCCTAAATCTTCCAAAATAAACTTTAAATTAATAACCTACTTATTACTGGCTTCCAGGGCATGGTTTTAGGTGGAACATGACAAAATGAATAATGTGAGTCATCTTCTTTGGACTATAAATACAAGGCAGCTTTCACAACTTTTATTTGGAAATTTGATAAAACAGAACTAGATGTCAAGTAAAAATATTAGTCAAATACATACATAATATTTTGCCTTAAGACTTAAATATCACACATAAGTTTCTGCAGAATAAGTAAATGTATTCACATTAAAACAAGCTAAATGGAAGATTAAGGGAATGAATTTTTCAACAGTTTATATAAACAAAGTTTATGACAAGAAAAGCTTCGTCATGAATCTTTCTTCATGTTTGTTTTCAGCACGTAACTCTTCAGAATTCAAGTGTCTGGCCCAGCAAGGGCAAGGACAGACCAGAGACCCCACACGCCAGCCCCGCCTTCCGGGGCAGAAGGACGATTCCAGTCCTGGGCTCTCCTGGGCCCAGAGCCGGTTGGCTGGCCTGCTGTCCCCACAGGCCAGCAGTCCTTTCCAAAGCCTGCTGCCGAAGACAGTCTACACTGCAGCCACCCACGTGGGCTGGTCAGTCTGCCGGGTGAGCAAGAGGAACGGGCCGTGACAAACACACCGTCACGGCCCTGAAGGTGGCCCATTACGGCCGCTGCCTTCTGTGCTCCGAACCGGGGCCGAGGCAGAAACCCAACCCGAAGGCTCCAATCCCAGATGCAAACACGGAGCCGTGTCTTCCCGGGGCACCCCTTCCCCCTCTGCACGAAGAGGCCCAAGGGGGTAGCTATGGGCTGGGGCCCACACAGCAGAGGTACCTGACTGACTAGGAAGTCACTAAACCTTCACTCAGTACCTATTCTGCACTAGAACTGTAAATAAAAGCTTTGTATGTATTATTTCCTTTAATATCTCCCCCTCTGTAGTAATGGGCAACAGAATCCCCATTTTGTAGATGAGAAAACCAGCATGTTTCAACACACTGCCAACCAAGAGAAAAGAGCCATCCTCAGGTCTATCATGAGTGAAAAGGGCAGACTGCATTCAGTAACACATACTAGTGGTTTCTACATCGCGACCTTCCGGTTACTTTCAAGGTAGAACAAATACGCTCGTTAAAAGGTAGTTAAGAACACCACAGCTTGGCTTCCCACGCAAACCACTAAGAGAAAAAAGAAACCTCCAACTTTAAGACCTCAGACAGAAAAAAGCAGTGGGTCACAGTCGACTCAAACACAAGTGTGTCAAAATTAACCAAACTAAGAATCGGGAGACACTGACTTCAGAACTGAAACTGTAAGAACGGTGCCTTCTGGTTGCAGCCCTTCTATACATTAGTAACTGAACAAGGCTTGGGTAAAGCATGCGATTTTGAAATAAAGGACGAAGTCTCCCACAAAAAAACCAAGTAGAAACGGGGCGCCTGGGTGGCTCAGTCGGTTGAGCGTCCGACTTCGGCTCAGGTCATGATCTCGCGGTCCGTGATTTCGAGCCCCACATTGGGTGCTGTGCTGACAGCTCAGAGACTGAAGCCTGCTGCGGATTCTGTGTCTCCCTCTCTCTCTGCCCCTATCCCCCTTCTCAAAAATAAATGAACGGGTTAAAAAAACAAAAACAAAAAACGGGTAGAAATTAACAGTCGCCCATGCTCCAGTTTTCTTACAAGGATAATGACTATTTTCCATGGAAGGTCCTTGTGGTGCGCAAGCCTTTCCTCCATGTGCTCTAACGACAGGGTCTCACTCACCTGAGGCCGAGTTCATCATGTTCTGCTGCACCGGTGGGCTGGTGGGTGCCGTGACGCTCATCTGGGAGAGCATGGCCTTCCTGGGGTCCTGCCATGTTGTTGTCTGATCGATGTGACTGGGACGAAACAAACCACCGCGTTAGACAACGAACACCAGGTCCTCAAAGCAACAACCCCACCTCCCAAAGCAGAGGAGATCTATGTGCACCCACGGAAGGCCTCTCACACGGTCACCTGCCCGCCCGTCCTCTGTGAGAACCTTCCTCGGCCTGTGCCCACTGCACTTTCACCACCCAGATCCTACAGGAACAAGATGTGAAAAACCATGCCTGGAATTTAGGGAAGGGAACACCATTTTCACCTAGGAGACTATTACTGGCTGCTTCTAATTTACACATAAAAGGCGATTTGTAAATTAATCACCTATGACGCAGTCACGTGACCAGAACCCAAAATTCACAAGAGAACCACCCACTTTTTCCTCTGGGAACTAAGAATGCCAGTTAACATATACTTTTTTAGACCGTCAGGTTTTTAATGTATATTGAAATATATATTATATATTAAAATATATATTAAATATTTAAATTAAAAATTAAAATATATATTAAATATTTAAATAAATATTAAATATATATTAAAATATATATTAAATAAAACTTACATATTATAAATATATATTCCAAAGCCAAAACAGAAGTAAAACCTAGATCTATTAAGTTTTCAGTGTCTCGTGACCATCAAAGGCCTTTGTTAGTTGCTAAAGAAAACATTTAAACGTTTTCTGCATACTGTTAACTTACTGCAAAATATCTTATTACATATGCACGTGGATATTTTTAATCTGTAAAACTGAGGGTGCAAAGGGTCGAAGATTCTGCGAACTAGAAGACTCCAACGTGTCTAGCACGGTATCCGACGTAGGATGGTTCAAGTTTTCTTCTTCCAGCAAAGTCCGTTTCAGTGAAACAGTAACTAGAATCACTATGAACATAAAACTACCTAAGAAATTATGTTTAAAGAATACCCAGAGAAGTATCCAAACATGCATGCAAAGTGCTTTCTGTAAAATTTATAAAAGCAAAAATTTGAAAGCCAGCTAACATCTAATGAAAGGGACTGGCTAACTAAATGTTATATCGTACAGTAGACTACTACAGGTATTGAAAATATTTTAGAAGAACATTTAATAACGAAAATGTTTGTAGTACTGCTTTTTAAAGGAGGTTGTAAAACAGTATGCACAGTGTGAGGCTAACTTTAAATGTGCTGAAAACATGAGAAGGACAGACATCAACAAGTTTTAGTGTTTATTTCTGGATGGCAAAATTACAGAACTCTGCTTCGCTAATGCTAGGTTTTCCTACCATCAAACAGTCATTTACATTGTTTTTGAATGGGAGGTGGCCAAAAAAAAGGGCTATTTTTAAAAGGTACCCCCCTCAATCATTTTTTGTGCAGCTGTTTAAATTTCATATCCAAGTCGTCTCTTCTTCAATCATCTCAAGATGAGCTGCCGCGTCAACGGTAAGGAAATGATACGCGGGCGTTAACTTTTCTGAAATGGAGCTAGAACAGATCTCCTCAATAACGTGATCTTGCCGGGGCGCCCGGGGGTGGTTCAGTCGGTGAAGCATCCGACTTCGGCTCAGGTCACAACCTCACGGCTCGTGAGTTCGAGTCCTACGTCAGGCTCTGTGCTAACAGCTCAGAGCCCGGAGCCTGCTTCGGATCCTGTGTCTCCCTCTCTCTCTCTGCCTCTCCCCTGTTCAAGCTATGTCTCCCTTCCCCCCCCCACCTTACAAATGAATAAACATTAAAAAAAACAAAACCAAAATCTTCCTGACAAGACAGGAAAAAAGGATCATTCCGCTCTGGCTAGAATGAACCTTAGGTATTACCTACTGGCAATGGGAGGAGGGGATGAAGCACACGGAGTCTGCACAGTTCAGAGTGACAGTGGCACCTGTCAAGTGGAGGCCACTGCAGGCCAACCATCAGCAGAGGGAGTGTTTGTCTATCTGGTGGAGCACACGGTTCCTCAAACCGCAACCTCCCACGCAGCACTCCTTTCCCCAGCAGTCGTAGGCTGTTCAGCAGCAGCACTACGCTTGCTCAGGTGCAGACAATACAGGCCCAGCCTGCTCTCTGTCCTGCCAGGGAAGCACCCCATTCCAGAAGACCAAGTCCTTAGCAAACCCAGTTAAAAGCTTACTGCTCCTCCTCTTCAAGCCTCCCTAGGAGCCACGCAACAAATTAAAGTGTAAAATGTCTAGATGTGCGGTGCTCCTCACACTTACAGATCTCACACGTGGTAATGCATGTAGTCATACCGGAAACAAGCTTAACATCCACAAGAACAAAACGGAGAGAAATGTTTCTCACCGCCTGTTTAATGTTAAGCAAGCAGGAAAGGAAATGGCCAAGTGATTACTACGGGCCGTTAAATTTCAAAGTATGTGTCACTGCATACTCCTGGTCTCCAGGCTTCCTAAAGGCCCTCCGCTTGCGAGGACCAAGGAGAAGAGTGGGGTGCACTGGAAGCGGGCTCAGGATGTGGACTGCTCCAAGTTTCTGAATACTCAGCAGTTGGGTTTCTCTCAAAACTAATCAATGACACAAACCGTCTTAACCGACTTATAACTAAATTGGCCTCTATGTGAGAGCTGAGAAGACCCTGTTCTGATGGCCAACCATAACCACCACATGAACATTCTGGAATGTGGGCACCAATGTGTAAATATGCTCTCAATGCATCTTTCTCCTTGAAATAAATTATGGTTTTGAATATAATACAGAGAATGTATACTTTTACTGCTGTCAAAAGATCAATTATTTTGCTGAAACGTTATGTAAGCACACAAATGCTAAAATTTCTCTTCCTGAAAAAGCTCTTAAACCCCAGCCAGTTAATTCAGAGCCCTATCAAGCTGTACTATGTTACCTCAGCTAATGTCCCATTTGCTTAAAAAGTATCTACATCTTCGGGGCGCCTGGGTGGCTCAGTCAGTTAAGCATCTGACTCTCGGTTTCTGCTCAGGTCATGATCTCATGGTTCATGGGATTGAGCCCCTCCCTTCCCCGCCCCGTCGGGCTCTGTGCTGACAGTGCAGAGCCTGCTTGCTATTCACTCTCTCCCTCTCTCTCTGCCCATCCTCCACTCTCTCTCAAAATAAATAAATTAAAAAAAAAAAAAAAAAAAAGACCATCTAAATCTCCTTAAGAAATAAAGATGTCATTATCTAAATTGCCCGACCATAAAAGCGTGTAATCATTTAGATGCCAAAGAAAATATAAAATAAAATTTACCTTAGAATTTGCTTTCGCTTAGTCTGTAAGATTAAATCATGAAAAATACTGTTTTATCCTAATAAGTCAACTTGAAACAGTATACCCCAAAATATCCAGCCTTCCTTTTTATCATAAGAACAAGAATCTTTACCAAAACATTTCATACCACACAGAAGTATTCTTGAAAACTCCAAGCAAACAGTTTGCAAGCCTCCCGTCCCCCCGGACACGCGCGCGGCATCCCCCCTCACCTCCGCCGGTCCCTGGGCCGGAGCCGTGTTCTCTGAGGCCCTCCCTGTCCACGCCACCTAAAATGTGTCCTGTCAAAACCCGGTCTGCTTCTTTGCTCTATTTTTTTCCTGATAATCTGACATATGTTACTTATTTTGTTTGCCTGTCCCCTCCAACGAACAAAAAGCTCCAGGGAAATAGGGACTTTTATCCGTTTTATCAACTGCAATTATCTTCGGTGGTTAGAAGCGTGACAGGTATTTGTCAGTGAATCAATGAAAAGAAAGCTTTTTTTCTTTTTTGCCCCAAGAACATCAAACTTTCTCTCAAGGTCACCCACCCACCTCCTCCAGAAAAGAAACCACTCGGGATGAGAGATGCAGCAGAACGAGCAGCAAGGAGGGCATGGGCCATGCTGGCAAGAGGGGCGGGGGCAGCAGGAAGAGGGCACGGTAAACGGGGGTGAGGCGGCCGAGCGAGCTGTGCCCAGGGAGGCAGGCGGGGCTGCGACCCGATGCGGAAGAGGTTTGGTGTTTAAGAGGAAAACAGACACACTTAAACGCGGACAGAAAGAGACGAGCTGAAGATGTGCCAAGGGGTCACTGCACACGGTGGGAAGGAACGGACTGTGGGCCCGGCTTCCGCTGCATCAGCCGGGGGACGGGGCGAAGGAAGGAATCCTGGCTGGTGGGAGCAGGGGTTCTGGTGTGAGGATTTCCGTTCTCCTGATTACCCAACAGCAAGACGGCGGATGAGGCCGTATTACCGGTAGTCCCACTACGCAAACGAAGACTCGGGGACTGGCACGAGGTCGCACGTCCAGTGCACAAGAGGACTGCACGTGGTACCCAGGAATTCTGAAAACAATTTATGTACCGAATAGATAGATGAAAAGGACAACACTCAAAAATGTGAAGTTCTGGGTCATACATACCAAATAAGAAAAATATTGTATAAACGCTAAGACGGTAGAACAAAAAGACATGGGTACTGAAGATTCAACGAAAGACGCCAGAATGTTAAAAAACGCAACTGTTCTCACCACTAGGATGTGAGCTGCTTGGAGGAGGTGCACCCGGAAGAGCGCGGGGACCTAGCGCAGCTCGGCACGTTCCCGGGGGAATGCACACTAAACCAGCGTGCGCTACTGAAGAACATGGCTGACGAAGAGTCCATGTAAATGCTACTATGAAAAGGGTTTGAAAAGAACTGTCGCTCAAACTACACCGATTCTAAAAACCGTCAAATTATAAATAACAACCAAAATATATACACCAAGAAAACCAAATCAAGGGAAACTCCTAGAACAGTATTTTCCCAGTTTTAAAATATGCGTAGTTATACACTGCATAGAAACAAAGGTTCAGTTCATCATGTTTCTAAAAAGTCTGGATGCTGAACTTATTACAGGAAACAGGAAGTGTGAAATCTTATAGCACCTTAAAAATATGTAAATAAACCTTCGCTATTATTTTGGAACAGAAAAGCAACTGGATTTAGGACCAAGATAAACCCGATGATCTCACCCTGGAGCAGCAAAAGCCGGCAGACAATGAACTTGCCAACTTTGGGACTGAAGAAATGTAAGCGGCTGTACTCGACGGAGGTCCACGCCTGACAACGGTCTCTCCCGCATACACAGTGGCTTGTCGGTCTTACTTTACACGGCACAGTCTGGTCTCACGTACCAGATGACTTAGCAAAATGTATACACAACCAAAAAAGGGGCAGAAATACTGAAGTAAATAAACCACTAGAAAACGGACGTTCTGCATAGTCCCACAAGTTCATCGCAGCTATGGTATTTACAAATATTTATGGAGCTCAGGGCGCCTGGGTGGCTCAGTTGGTTAAGCATCTGACTCTTGGTTTCTGCTCAGTTCATGATCTTGGGGCTCGTGAGATCGAGCCCCACGTCGGGGCTTGGGATTGTCTCTCTCTCTCCCTCTCTGCCCCGCTCCTGCTTGCACTCACTCACTCAATCTCAAAATAAAATAAACTTAAAAAAAAAAATCTGTAAGGAGCTTTGTATTTACACTCTCCCGTCCGGAGTACACCTTAAGAAGCTCAAACCTGGGCCTTGAAGATGCAGGGACTCTGACCTTAAAAAGAATAACACTATCATTGCCACACCTCCAAATTACTGGGGAAACCATAAGAACAGGAAGCTATGACGGGAGGGCCCAAGCCCTCATTCCCCCAGGACCGCTGTTCAGCAAGGAGGATGACAGCGTGCCATTGTGTTTGGACTCTCTCAGAAAGGTTGTTAAAAACACTAACAATAACAACAACAAAACAATAAAGACAACAACCTACAGTTTATTAAGATTAAGAGACTTGTCCAAGGGCAGATGAGCTGGGATGTACTCAGAACTGGTATGAAATCTCCAGTCTCTGTACTATCGACGCTTCCTCTTATGACGTGAGAGCATCTGGGGTGCTGTTTAGATGCCTTAAGACAACCTCGCCATCACCACCTCCGTCCTCCAGTCCTCGCAGAATTAAGCATGAGTAGACAGAAATATCTGTAACGACACCCAGCACAGAAACCCAGGATCACATTCTTCTGAATCTCTCCCGCTCACATACGACAGGACTGTGGTAGATGAGAGCAGTTGCCAGGATTTCGGAGGATGGGATCAGTGACCCACAAACATGACCTCTCCCAGACCCCTTGGATACTACGGGAAGAGGGGAGGAGAAACCCTCCATATAGGTTCTGAATGTCAAATGTCCCACAGGAGTGCCCAGCTGCCTCAGTCAGAGGAGCAAAATCTCGGGGTTGTGAGTTTGAGCCCCACGCTGGGCATAGAGATTACTTAAAATGAGTAAAATCTGAAAGAAGAGGAGAGAAGAGACGAGACGAGATGAGACGACACGAGACGAGACCCACTGACACTTTCCCACACGTCAGATACCATGCTGGCTCCCCACAGAAGCCCTAGGATTTACTGTGCAGAGGAAAGTTGCCAACCTCTGCTGACTTCTCCCAGGATGCTGTAGCTCTTCCATGGAGACAGTGACCACAGTGACAGGGACCGCAGAGACAGAAGAGACAGCAGAGACAGGGACTGCACAGACAGGGACCGCACGGGAGAACCCGGTGCTGAGAAGCAGGCAGCAGGCCCGATCAGGACTTCCCTAGCTGAGAACGGAACCCCCCACATCTGCCCTCGTCCACAGCTCAAGAACAGTCCTTCCTTAACAAAGAGGACAGCAGAGCTGGCCCTCAGTCACACTGCTGGCAAGCAGCAGAGCCAGGATTAAAACGTCTTCTACCTTCTGGCTCAGTGCTCTTTCCACCTCATCTTACTGGTCTCTAAGTAGAAAAGGGTTTTCTAAAATGCTAAACTGCCACTCTAGCACAAGAGAATTTCTTCAAGGAACGTAATTAAAAGAGAGACTCGGGCGCCTGGGTGGCTCAGGTGACCGAGCATCCAACTCTTGGTTTTGGCTCAGGTTACAATGTCCCAGTCATGGGATTGAGCCCCACAGCGGGCTCCGACCTGCCAGTGCAGAGACTGCCTGGGAGTCTCTCTCTCTCCTTCTGTCCCTCCCCCACTAGCACTCTGCCTCAAAATAAATAAAACTTAAAAAGAGGGAGAGAAAGAGAGACTCAGAATCCTTTTATTTGTTTTTTAATATTTAATTTTTTTTTTGAGAGACAGACTGAGTGTGGGGGGGGGGGGTGGGCAGAGAGAGAGGGAGACACAGAATCTGAAGCAGGCTCCAGGCTCTCAGCACACAGCTGGTGTGGGGCTCGAACCCACCCTGAGATCATGACCTGAGCCAAAGTCGGACGTTTAACCGACTGAGCCACCCAGGTGCCTCTCGGAATCCTTTTAAATGCTTTCTTTTCACGGCCCGCCTTTGGTTCAGTCAAGTGACCAACTCTCGGTATTGGCTCAGATCACAATCTCATGGTTCGTGAGTTTGAGCCTCGCGTCCAGCTCTGTGTTGACAGCGCAGAGCCCATTGAAGATTCCCTCCCTCTCTCTGCTCCTACCCTGCTGGCTCTCTCTCTGAATTTTTAGGACTAGCAAATGAGTTCTGCCATCAGAAGAGAAGGTGACCTTTATTACACAGAATGTACGATCATCATTAAAGAATGTTAACGATCAGTTAATTGGTAAAGACATAAATTGGTTTTGGGGTACTATGTGTTTCTATTCCTTTAAATTGGTGGTTTGTACTCTAAAAATTTATGCTGGTTTTGTTTCCCCTGCTGTGTTTCTTACTTCAAAACAAGCTTTCTGGCACTGGTATAACCTGAGATACGTGCTAACACACACGGTGCTTCCGTCTCCAGGCACGGTCTTCTTGTTACATGGCAGTGTCTGAGCGCCAGTAAAAACACTGGCGTCAAAGACTCCGGTTAAATCGTCCTCAGAATCTACCAAAAGTAACTCTTCCTAGTGTTTACCTCAACAACACAAATGCGTTCCATGATGAGCCGTGAGCCACACACAATGGCTTAGACGACACATATTTCTTTAAAAACCCCTCATGCAAACCAGGTGCTGTCAGCACCATATAATCAGCAGCCATCTAGCCTAACAGGAATCTCTTACTCTTTTGAAACATCTGGGGGCAGGGCCTGGGTGGCTCAGTCGGTTGAGTGTCCGACTTCGGCTCAGGTCATGACCTCACCACTCGAGAGTTCGAGCACCAAGTCAGGCTCTGTGCTGACAGCTCAGAGCCCGGAGCCTGCTTCCGATTCTGTGTCCCCCTCTCTCTCTGCCCCTCCCTCGCTCATGCTCTCTCTCAAGAAAAAATAAAACATTAAAAAAAAAAAAAAAAATGAAACATCTGCTACATTTCTCCAGACTACTTCAGGCCATCTTTTCCCCAACTGGACTATAAAACACCTAATTTCCATCTACCCTTTCAGAGACCCAAATCCCTCCTTCTAGAAACCTCTCTGTGGAACAGCAAGAAAAGTTAAAACAGACATGGATTGAAATCCCAGGTCTGACAATGATAATCCGGGTTGTACAGGCAGGTCACTTTTTTTTTTTTTTTAAGTTTATTCACTTATTTTTTGAGAGAGAGAGAGAGAGAGAGAGAGAGAGAGAGAAAATCCCAAGCAGGCTCCGTGCTCTCAGTGAAGAGCCCAAAGTGGGGCTTGAACTCATGAACTGCAAGATCATGACCTGGGCCGAAGTCAGAAGCTTAAGTGACTGAGCCCACCAGGTGCCCCAAAGGCATGTCATTTTATCAAAATGTTTCATCTTCACTAAAACGGGAATGATTTATTTACTTACTTCCTAGGGCTGCAAGGATTAAATTCAGTTATATAAAAGCAGTAGTAATGTGGCCTCTCCAACACAAAGGCATCAAATATCTTTCTTGGCTTTGTTCCTGTGCTAGCCCACTATTTAAAATAGGAAAAACTCGGGGAACCGGGGCAGCTCAGTTGGTCAAGCGTCCATCTGACTCTTGATTTCAGATCAGGTCACCGAGTCGGGACTTTGGACCCCAGGTCAGGCTCTGCACTAATAGTGCTTGAGTTCTCTTTCTCTCTCTGTCCCTCCCCTACTCACACTCTCTCTGTTTAAAATAAATTAAAAAGAAAAACAAAAGATGCTTTTCTAAAAATAATAATAATAATAAAATAGGAAAAACTTCATAATGGATGGGCCAAGTCAAGAACGTTTAAGCACCTGGGAAAAAGTCTGGTTTTCACCTGATGGCGACAAAGAGACACAGCAGGGAGACAGGACAACTTTCAGGGAAGGAAACAGAAATGACCAAAATGTTTCTGGACCATTAGTTCAATTTGCACACACCCCCAGCTACGAATAGGAAGGAACCAGAACTGTAACGACCCAGGTGTAGACAGACTGACTCCTGGGACAAGAGCAACAACGGAATTTGGGGATAAAGGAGAAATCTCAGTCCTGTAACCAAACGTCTCAGAATGTTCATTGTTGAAAATCTCTTCATACAATCATTTTTTCACATAGGCTGTAAGAGGCTCAACTCTGTTAATCTAAATTCCAAGACAAAAGGGGGAGAGGCAACATTTCTTAAGTAGCAAAGCCCACCCCAACAAATTCTAAAATGCTCTTCCAATTCGTGCTCGTATGCTGTTATCAAACACTGAACACCTAATCCTGTAAGGGATAACTGAGCCAACATCACGGGAAACGGGTTTTACAGTAACAAAAACACGGAGGAGTTCCTTACATCTACTCCCAACGCTTGGGATGAACTTGATGCTGCTCACGAATAAAAGTACTGGAAAAGTAAGCCAGTGAGGCTCCATGCAGCCACTTCAGCAGAAGACACAGATGCTGATGCAGGGGTCCCGGTCAGAAGCCGCCCCCCCCCCCCAAAGGGTGGCCTCAGGCCAGCTACGGGGGTGGGGGGGGGGGTGAGGAGCGGGGGACAGAGCTGCTGCTGCAGTAAATCCGAAGCTTCCCAAGCCGCCTGGAGAGCAGCCTGCACAGTCAAGGGTGAGACCCCGACCCCATCACCATTGAAAGGGCGGGCCTACGCCGGCCCACTCCATCTTGTTCTGTGCCCTTCACCTTGACCACACCTCCTCCCCTGGAGTAACCCCCCCCCCCCCACCTGCCTAACAGGACTCGGACCCTTCCCCAGCCAATCGGCTGAGGCCACAGCCGTTACCTCACCAACTGCCCCTAGGCCCCAATAAAACCTTTGTCCTTTTGAAACTCGCTCTCTCTCCCTGGTATCTCACCGCTGCGTCGGTGCAGGTAGGGGATTGAGCTCGGGCTAGCTCGAATAAAGGCTCTTTTGCTTTTACATCGGACTCGGCTCCCTGGTGGTATTTGGGGATCACGAATTCTGGGCAGAACAACCATCACCATCACCTCTGCTGAGGGGCTCACGCCTGCAGGGTTAACTCTTCCGTGTCCGTGAAGAACTACACGGTTCAGATGCCAGACTTCAGGAAAGCAAAATTCAACAACCTGCAGGGAAAACTCGAAGTTTTTCCCCGTTCGTGCAAAAGGGCACGGCGAACTCCGTGAGTCCCGCCCGCCTCCCGCTGGCTGGCTGGCCACTCTGCTCTGCGTCCCACTGTCCCATCGTGCCTGCCCGTGACGGGGACCAAAGCCAGAACCACTGCAGTCTTTCTACCTCCCGTCTGACTCCGCACCAGCATTTTACTGGGGGCAGCGGGGGTGGTGGTGGGTGGCATCCTCGGCTATCGCATTCCTGCAAACGTTTGATTTGGGGAGGGGGTGCCGGACGCCAGGTTTCCCGCAACGCCCGCCGTCTCCAACAACTGTAGCGTCTGACGAGACATCCATGAGGTAAATCCGCACCTACTAGAAAGCTCCACTTTATACTTCAAGAGCACATTTTGCACAATTTTAATTATATGCCGAAATTGTCTGGAAGGCAATCAACCACAGCTACTTTTGTTTGGAACACTGTTAATGGTATATCCTTTTTGGATGATCACATTATTGAGAGTAATGCCCCCTTGGTACTTGTAGTTACTAACTCATCACACTTGGTCCTTATTCAGAACTGTCATGTTCATGGTGCCCATAGGTAGAGACACAAGCACGAGACTCCTGACACACTCATGCCCAAGCATTTATATGTTAACACATATATTATTTTACCCTAAGTTACTTTATTTCTCCTCCGTATTATATAGATGCTGATTTTTTTAATTATGTATATAGTTAATTCCATATGAATCTATCACCTATGAATTTTATTTTAAAATAATACACCCTCTCCAGAATATCTTCTGCTACAAGAGGCTGACACGGATTGGCAGCGAGAAGGACCACCAGCTACAAACAAGAGAACAAGTGTCTCTATACCACCAGGTTATAACTGATCTCTCCTATGAGATCATGAACTTCTCTGCAGGGTAAACCGCCTCACACTCCATTTCTATTTCAGATGTGAACACGGCGCTCAATAAGCATGTGAGAAACAGAAAGCTTATTCCATTGGCTTGTTTGGTCCCCAAGTAATACTGTGACCTAAACCCTAAATGGGGTCAACTGTCCCAGAGGGCGTGGCCACTGTGAGCAATGAGTCAGCAAGATTTTGAGAATGAAGACAAATGAAGAGAATGAAGAGAATAAGAGTATCTTCTGCTTTGTCCCCCTCCCTGTTTTTATATTATTTTTGCACCCCCTCCCTATGTTCATCTGTCCTGTGTCTTAAAGTCCTCATATGAGTGAAATCATATGACATTTGTCTTTCTCTAATTTTGCTTAGTGTAACACCTTCTGGTTCCATCCACGTAGTTGCAAATGGCAAGATTTCATTCTTTTTGATTGCCAAGTCATACTCCATTGTGTATATATATATATATATATATATATATATATATATATATACACATACATACATACACACTACACCTTCTTTATCCATTCATCTATCGATGGACATTTGGGCTCATTCCATACTTTGGCTATTGTCGATAGTGCTGCTATAAACATGGGTATGCCTGTGCCCCTTTGAAACAGCACACCTGTATCCCTTGGATAAATACCTAGTAGTGCACTTGCTGGGTCGTAGGGTAGTTCTGTTTTTAATTTTTTGAGAAACCTCCAGACAGTTTTCCAGAGTGGCTGCACCAGCTTCCATTCCCACCAACAATGCAAAAGAGTTCCTCTTTCTCTGCATCCTTGCCAACATCTGCTGTTTCCTGAGTTGTTAATGTTAGTCATTCTGACAGGTGTCAGGTGTTACCTCATTGTGGTTTTGATTTGTATTTCCCTGACGATGAGTGCTGTTGAGCATTTTTTCATGCCTCAGTTGCCCATCTGGATGTCTCCTTTGGAGAAGTGTCTATTCGTATCTTTTGCCCATTTGTTCACTGGATTATTTGGTTTTTGGGTGTTGAGTTTGACAAGTTCTTTACAGATCTTGGATACTAACCCTTTATCTGATATGTCATTTGCAAATATCTTCTCCCATTCCGGTGGTTGCCTTTTAGGTTTGCTGATTGTTTCCTTGGCTGTGCAGAAGCTTTTTATTTTGATGAGGTCCCAATAGTTCATTTTTGCTTTTGTTTCCCTTCTCTCTGGAGACGTGTTGAGTAAGAAGTTGCTGCGGCCAAGGTCAAAGAGATTTTTGCCTGCTTTCTCCTCCAGAATTTTGATGGCTTCCTGTCTTACATTGAGGTCTTTCATCCACTTTGAGTTTATTTTTGTGTGTGGTGTAAGAAAGTGGTCCAGGTTCATTCTTCTGCATGTCGCTGTCCAGTTTTCCCAGCACCACTTGCTGAAGAGACTGTCTTTATTCCATTGGATATTCTTTCCTGCTTTGTCAAAGATTAGTTGGCCATACATTTGTGGGTCCATTTCTGGGTTCTCTATTCTGTTCCATTGATCTGAGTATCTGTTCTTGTGCCAGTACCACACTGTCTTGATGATTACAGCTTGTAATACAGCTTGAAGTCCGGGATTGTGATGCCTCCTGCTTTGGTGTTCTTTTTCAACACTGCTTTGGCTATTCAGGGTCTTTTCTGGTTCCATACAAACTTAAGGATCGTTTGTTCTAGCTCTGTGAACAATGTTGGTGTTATTTTGATAGAGATTGCATTGAATATGTAGACTGCTTTGGGTCGTATTGACATGTTAACAATATTTGTTCTTCCTATTCAGGAGCATGGAATATTTTTCCATTTTTTTGTGTCTTCTTCAATTTCTTTCATAAGCTTTCTACAGTTTTCAGTGTATAGATTTTTTCACCTCTTTGGCTAGATTTATTTCTAGGTATTTTATGGTTTTTGGTGTAATTGTAATGGGATCAATTCCTTGATTTCTCTTTCTGTTGCTTCATTGTTGGTGTATAGGAATGCAATCATTTTCTGTGCATTGATTTTATATCCTGCCACTTTGCTGAATTCATAGATCAGTTCTAGCAGTTTTTTGGTGGAATCTTTTGGGTTTTCCATATAGAGTATCATGTCATCTGCGAAGAGTGAAAGGTTGACCTCCTCCTAGAGGATCTGGATGCCTTTTATTTCTTTGTGTTGTCTGATCACTAAGGCTAAGTAACTTCCAATACTATGTTGAATAACGGTGGCTAGAGTGGACATCCCTGTCTTGTTCCGGACTTAAAAAAACTGAGAGCTTTCCCCCATTGAGGATGATATTAGCGTTGGGTCTTTCATATATGGCTTTTATGGTCTTGAGGTATGATCTTTCTATCCCTACTTTCTTGAGGGTTTTTATCAAGAAACGATGCTGTATTTTGTCAAATGCTTTCTCTGCATCTATTGAGAGGATCATGTGGTTCTGGTCCTTTCTTTTATTGATGTGATGAATCACATTGATTGTTTTACGGATATTCAACCAGCCCTGCATCCCAGGCATAAATCCCACTTGGTCGTGGTGAGTAATTTTTTTAATGTATTGTTGGATCCGGTTGGCTAGTATCTTGTTGAGATTTTTGCATCCGTGTTCATCAGGGAAATTGGTCTATACTTCTTTTTAGTGGAGTCTTTGTGTAGTTTTGGAATTGAGATAATGCTGGCTTCACAGAAAGAGTTTGGAAGCTTTCCTTCCATTTCTATTTTCTGGAACAGCTTCAAGAGAATAGCTCTTCCTTAAGAGCTATTAACTCTTCCTTAAGAGCTATTAACTCTTCCTTAAATGTTTGGTAGAATTCCCCTGGAAAGCCATCTGTCCCTGGACTCTTGTTTTTTGGGAGATTTTGATTACTAATTTGAAATGTTTTTCTTCTAAACCAGTAAAACCTACCTTTCACAAAAGCCAGTCTCATTAAACTGTACCTGGCTGACTGGTTCTTTCCAACTCAGCCAAGATTCTGTGGTGTTTGATTGATGGCACAAATCAATTTTAAGAATTTAACAACATAATAAACTATATGAACAGAAACTATCTAAAAATACATCTGACAAGTGTTTAAACTCCTCAAACACCTTTCAGACCTTCTTCATTGTGTAGGGGAAAACCAAAAAATTTGGCAGGCATGTAGTGACCCTTGATAAAATGCACCTTTGTCAAATCATCTTTGCTGCATGGGCTTGTAATGCAACTATGCCATGGGCACTGTTAGAAATTCCTAATTTTCTGGGACACCTGGCTCAGTCACTAGGGTATACAACTTTCGATCTCGGGGTTTTGAGTTCGAGCCCTACCCTGGGGTAGAGAGACTTTAATAAATAAAAGTTAAAAAAAAAAAAAAAAAAAAAAAAAAGGTTGAAGACAAAGAAAAAACAACCAGTCTTATTAAAACAAAATTGTTGATTTTTCCCAATAAAGGTGAACAAAAATGAAATGACAGAACTATGCTCTGCTTTTATGTTAGAAACATCTAGGCAACCAAATCACTGCCATTCCTAAAGAAAGTAAGCCCGTTTGTACATATATATGAGAAGCCAAGCAACCAAACTAAAGGATTCTTGTTACTAAGAAAAGTTGAACAACAAAATAAGATTATAACCAGAAACCCAGGAATAACACAAAATGGATACGAGGAACGTTTTAATTTTAAAAGTTGTACTGCTGCTTTCAAGCCCTCAAAGTATTACGACAGCAGGACTGGCTCTAAAATTTGGAGAAGTGGGCAGTCGGCCCAGATTTATTGCTCACTTATCAAGCCCTGTTTGTTGTGCAAGTGTTATTTATAGAGTCACATGCTGGAGGCCATTCCCAAGCTAAACCTACACGCTTAATTGACTCAGGAACAATGATACATTCTTCAATCTAATCCTTCTCTGAGCTACGATTCCTAAGCCACAACCATACGCTTTTTATAACTGTGCGTACCTACCATGGACTATTTTTAGAACCCTCAAAAGTTCAGAGATATACACATATTATAATTTCTTGATAAGGATGAGAATTTGCCCTTACGATAACACAGGTTTTACATTACCAGAAATCAGAATCTTCAATTGAAACTTAAATAACTGGGCTGTCACTAAGGCATTAAAAATGGGTTAAAATATGAGCAAGTGTGGGCAGAAACACATAAAACAAACCAGACCACTGATCACACTGTATAAACTGTAATCAGACCCTATACCTTTAGGTTAAACAAAATTAACATTTGCTCCCAAGTATGAAATCAACTTATGCAGCCTCAGCACATGGCCGTGTGAGAGTAACTTAAGCGTGTCCCTTTCCAAATGGTTGTTCCTCAAGGAAGGGGGGAGAATCTGGCCAGAGCTTGAGCATTCGCTTCCTGAAACAAGCACACCTCTCTGAACCCTCATCCCAGGCAGCTTTTCTCTGTATTCTGTTCACAACGCCACAGGGACTGAAAACATCTTCCCAAAAGTTCAAGGAGTATTTCTGTGTCCCCATTTTATTCCGCAGACAGTGAAGATTGTCACCGTACACGTGGAGACTCACAGATGTGGTACAAGAGCGAAGACCAGAAGTCAAGTCTCTCTAAATTATAAGGGCTACCTAGGTCCTTTCTTAAGAATCACTGTAAAAAAGGGAGAGAGAGAAAAGAAAAAAAAGGGAGAAGAATGCCACAATTTAAAAAAAAAAAAAAAAAAAGCTAAGAAATTTAAAGGTCCAGAACACACACAAATATTGTTCAAAGTACAGTCCTGAAAAAAAAAAAAAAAAAAAAAGTTGAAAAAAAAGAAAAAAAAAAAAAAGTACAGTCCTGAAACCACTTACATGAGAATTAGTGCAAGACTTAAGGGCTCCTCGGTATTTTTAAACACAGTGAGATTGGACAATAAGTGATCTAGCCCCATACATATTCTTTCATAATCTGAGATCCTTACATAGAATAGTAATGCGGTTATTTACCCAGAAGATCCAATCTCTTTAACAGATGACTGTCCTACTCCCCTGTTTTGCTTATATTGATATTCCTGAGCAAATCCTGTTTTAAATGAAACTACCACATATATGCCAGAGGTCAAAAAAGAAGTCAACTTTCTCACCACACGTTAGAGACCCTGGCAGTGTTACCGTTTCATTCGAGAACTGTCCGTCTGGAGCTGGGAAAAGCCCCGTGCAGATCAGCAAACAAATGGTTGTGCACCAACTCTGACTTCATTTGCAGCGAGGTGACTCAGAGGCCTGCGGCCTCAACCAAAGACCGAGAAGGGAGACAGGTTTAGGTATCCAACAGAGCTATAATCAGCCTTCTGTGTTTCTTCAGACACCAGTGGCTTCCAAATAAGGACCTATTCCCTCTGCTGGCTCACGTGTCTCCTGTGAGAGCCACATTCACTTGGTATCTACAGCTATGTTCAAGTTTTCAGCTATTCACATGCTTTCAGCCACCCAAAATACGAGCACAGGACGAGTACAGCAGCCCCACACACATTAACCAGCTGAAAACCCGCAATAAACCCTTCTAAGCAGAGCAGGCAGATAGCCCCACCGAACAGACATACGGGGAACTTCTAAAAGACTGCTGGTCCCCCGGCCCCGGATACTAGAGTCAGCTGAAGAATCCTGCACATCTGTCTTTAATCCCCGTGTGCCATGAACACTTTGACGACACTGCAGGATGTCTTCAGTTGCCTGAATTAGCACCCTAACTTGGCGAGGGACCCCAAAACCTGAACATTAACTTGTACTACTCTATGCTGCACTCTCGGGATGAACAGGACGAACAGTGCAAGATGGTTTCTACGGAAATAAGCAGTAAGCACGATCTTACTTAGCCTTAATTGCAATCCATTACAAGTTATATAAAAAGTATTTTATTTTGATGTTTTGTTATTTAATAGATGTCACATCAGAAGCTGTTACTTGGATAACTCTGAAATCCTGTTAATCACTTATGAGTGAGATCATATGATGTCTCTTTCCCTGACTTATTTCACTTAGCAAAATATCCTCTAGCTCCATCCATGTTGTTGCAAACGGCAGGATTTCATCCTTTTTGACAGCTGAGTAATATTCCATTGTGTCTGTCTGTGTGTGTGTGTGTGTGTGTGTGTATCACGTCTTCTTTATCCACTCATCAGTAGGTGGACACTTAGAAAAAATTTATCTTGAATGCAGTGATACAACCACTTAGCTCAACTAGTTATTGGTATTAATCATAAATGAATTAATAAATTTTACATGAAGCACTATTACAGATGATAATAGGGTGGTCTGCCAGACCTGTGTATTTTGAATGTGACAAAGGGAGAATAGGATTCTTATTTATGGCCAAGTAGTCCACATCCTCCCTCTATCCATTACGTTTGTGTCATCATGCCATGCTGCTATTTTTTTATTTTGATTTTTTTAAAGAAATCGAATGCTAGACACTTGTTCAAACCAAGCTTATCTTATCTTATTACGTAGGGCTGGCTCACAGAGACTACTCGGCAATCTATCGACAATGAATTATAAATACAGATTAAATGTGTCTCTTCTGTCTTCTCTGGGCTTAACATGTTCATTAAAAAGAGAAAAATCACTCTGTAAATTCCCCAGTTCAGCAGAATCAGAATATCTGTTCACACTATAAACTAGCATTCAAACAAACAAAAAAAAAAACAAAAAAAAAACAAACAAAAAAAAAACAAAACAAAAAACAGCAGGGGTTGGGGCACATGGGTGGCCCAGCCCATTAGGCATCTGACTCTGGATCTTGGCTCAGGTCATGACCTCACACTTCGTGAGATCAAGCCCTGCATCAGGCTGTGCACTGATAGCACGGAACCTACTTGGGATTCTCTCTCTTCCTCTACCCCTCTCCCCCGCTCACACTGGTGTGCACTCGTGCTCTCTAAAAAAACACAAACAGAACACCTAGCATTCAACTTGCAAGTGAAGTATGATCCTGTCACTGAAAATAGTTTTCCTGGGGCGCCTGGGTGGCTCAGTCGGTTAAGCGTCCGACTTCAGCTCAGGTCATGATCTCACGGTCCGTGAGTTCGAGCCCCGCGTCGGCCTCTGTGCTGACAGCTCAGAGCCTGGAGCCTGTTTCAGATTCTGTGTCTCCCTCTCTCTCTGACCCTTCCCCGTTCATGCTGTCTCTCCCTGTCTCAAAAATAAATAAACGTTAAAAAAAAAAATTAAAAAAAAAAAAAAAAAAAGAAAATAGTTTTCTTCTTTGAACTTTACAAATTAAATGACTCTGGAATTCAGTTATACTATAAAATACATTAACACCTTATTGAAGGGATTTTTTTTGCATATAGGTAGGATGTCCTAAAAAGTCACGGTCATGGTCATTAAAAGGAAACTAACAAAACGGTTATTCTGTTTTGTTAACAAAGTACCAAGAGCAAGTAGGAACTGCTTCAACCTCTGGCAGCCTGTTAGTAGGAAGACACACTGCTCAAGGGACAGTTCCCAAGAGTGTGTCGTCATTAAGAGTTCTTGTGTCTGAAGAGGGCATGGCTCCAATCTCTGGATGCCTACCAATTTACTGAGAACAAATCCAAGCTCTAGGAATCTAAAACATTAACGAAGACACTACTAGATTGCGAGTTTCAATGAAATTCTCTTTAAAATTCTCTTTTGTTAACTAAAATGATTAATAACTCAAAGAGGTTCCCAAAAGCAGCAACTTTATTTGGTTACTGGTGGAATTCATTTTGTTAAAGTGTAATTCACATATCATGTACTTACATAAAAACAATGGCTTCTTTAACATAGTGTCAGTGGGTGTCTGGGTGGCTCAGTCAGTTAAGCGTCCAAGGCCTGACCAAAATGCCCCAGTCCAAAAAGTTCAAGTCCCAAGTGGAGACAGGACTACAACACCAAAAGAAAGGCAGATTCTAAAGTTCTTAAACTATGAAAAAACACTTTAGGGGCACCTGAGTGGCTCAGTCGGTTAAGCGTCCGACTTCGGCTCAGGTTATGATCTCACAGTTCATGGGTTCGAGCCCCGCTACAGGCTCTGTGCTGACAGCTCAGAGCCTGGAGTCTGCTTCTGATTCTGTGCCTTCTCTCTCCGCCCCTCCCCTGCTCACACGGTCTCTCTCTGCTTCAAAATAAATAAACATTAAAACAAACACTTTACACCGGAAGGAAAACTTCAGCCACTGATCACTCCTTCATGTCTCCAAGCCATCAAAAGCCTGAGGCCAGCTGAAGTGCCCATACCTAGGAAGGCTCCCCCTAGGAAGCCTAGGAGGCCCCTATCTCCTTGAAAACTTCTACAGAGGTGCCACCACAACGACCGAGGGACGTGCACGTCCAACCCCCACCGTACCGCATGCCCAGTGGAGGCTCAGGACCTTCGACACACGTGCACGAACGTCTTCAGGAGCCAAGAGAACACGTGTGCAATTGCGTAGATTTGGGAAGCTCTATGGAAGTGGGAGGCACTGTGGGGAAGTAGAACCATGCCACCATAACAAATCTAGCAGAGAAGAAATCTGAGGATCTGAGAATTTGTTTTGCTAGTAAGTATTAGGCTAAACCCTGACTCTATTACACAAATCGTTTCAGATGCACGAGTTAAAGTAGAAACACATCTGTATCAAGAGAATTTTTATGTGATCAGACAAGTACATCAGGGAGAAGACCCAGTATTTGTTAGAAGAGCCTCTCAAGATCTCAGAATTTCCTAATCCAACACAATCAGGTCACAGACTGGGAAAATGCCCAATCAGTGGTAAAACGGACTTGTTCTTCTATAACCAAAGTCCAAATAAGCAACCTTGGTGGCTTCCGTGGGCAGGGAAGTTGAGGTAGGACAGCGAAACAAAAACGACCTGCCGGTTTAAGCAACCTCCAAAACAACTCAAAAAAAGCCCTGATAAAACCACCAATATTGGGGACCATAAAGATCCCAAATTTGCACAGTAAAGAAACAATGAACAAAAAGACCAAACCTATGGATTAGGAAAAAATATTTGCTAGACTACACCTCGGATAAGGAGCTAACAGCCAAAATATGCAGGGAATTCACACAACTTCACAGGAAAAAAACGCAATTAATCCAACTGAAAATAGAGGACCTAAACAGGCATTTATCCAAAGATCTACATACCGCCAGCGGGTACGTGAAAAGGGGCTCAATATCACTGGTCATTAGAGAAAGCAAACCACAAGGAGTTACCACCTCGCACCTGGTAGCACGGCCATCGACAACAGACAAGACGTGACAAACACAAGCAGGGACAGAGTAAGGGACCCTCGTGTCCCACTGGTGGGACTGCAGACAGGTGCAGCCACCGTGAGGAGCCGTGTGCGGGTTCCTCAAGATATTAAAAATAAAACTACCCTACGGTCCAGCAATTCCACCTCTGGGTATTTGCCCGAAGGAATCAAAAACACAAATTCAGAAGATCTGTGCATCCCCAAGCTCCCACTGGTATTGTTTACAGTAGTCAAGACAAAGAAACCACCTGAATATCCATCTACAGATCAACGTATCCATACACATACAAGGGAATATCATTCAGCCACCAAACAACCAAGGAAATCCTGCCATTTGCAACTACAGGGATGCAACGTGAGGGCGTCATGCTAAGTGAAGTCGGTCGGGCAAAGGACAAGACTACAGGACCTCACACAGTAAGATGTGTAAGATTTTGAGATGTGGAATTTTGAAACGAAAAAACTAAAGTCCTAGGAAAAGAAATCAGACCTGGGCCACTAGAGGTGGGGGGTGAAGGGAGGGTAAGGGGAGGAAAGTGGCCAGAAGGTATAGATGTCTGGTGATAAGATCAGGAGTCCTGGGGGCATAACGCATGCTGCTCTGGGACATGCGTGAAAGCTGTTGGGAGAGTAAGTTTCTAAGACTTCTTTGTTTTTTTTAAATTTCTTTTAATGTTTATTTATCTTTGAGAGGGAGAGACCGAGACAGAGCATGAGTGGAAGAGGGGAAGAGAGAGAGGGAGACACAGATTCCGAAACAGGCTCCAGGCTCCGAGCTGTCAGCACAGAGCCTGACGCGGGGCTCAAACCCACAAACCACGAGATCATGACCTAAGCCAAAGTCAGACGCTTAACCAACTGAGCCACCCAGGCGCCCCTCTAAGAGTTCTTATCACAAGGAAAACATTCCTTTTCTATCCCCCGCCCCAACCCCTCTCACAGAAATTGTGTGGCTGAGGTCAAGTTGTGGTTTGGGGAAACCACACAACACCAGTGTGGCCTCGCCCTGGGAGAACCACCCTGCAGCACAGTGGATAGGCCTCCGCCCTGGGAGAACCACCTTCGGGATCCAGGCATCTCCCCCGCCTGGTGGTTTTTCTTTTCCTTTCGTTTTGTGTCTACATAAGAGGATGGGTGTTAACTAACTTATTATGGTGATCATCTCACAATGTACATAAGTCAAAGCATGATGCTGCACACCTTGACCTTGTACGGGGCTGTATGCGAGTTCGAGCTCAATAAAACTGGTGGGAAAGCCCCAAATCTGGGTGTTCTTTCAGTAACCTGTTTAGGTCTCGTGGAGCTGTCTTAATCACTTCAACCCTAATGATCTTTCCCAAAATCTTAGAGTAGTTACAGTGTTTTACTTATCGTCCAGTCCTTTACCCATTCAAGGTCCTAACACTGACCACGGTATCAGGTACAGGGGAAACAAAGATGGACAAAAATGCTTCAGTTGTGAGAGACTTTAATTCTACAAAAGGCTCCTAAGTATTTGCTTATTATTCATAAGCAAATGTTTATTTTCCTTTTTTGTACAGACTAAGGCACAGAATAACAAATTCGAGTTACTGAATGGGAGGAAACCCTGAATATGCACGATCTATTCCAGGATGGCTGATCAAGTTACCCTCCAATCACTTCATCACGACACAACTGACTTCTACCAATTAAAGCAGATGCTAAATTATATTCAGACCATTTGCTTATGTTCCAGGCAGAACCTGAATCTTCTGAATCACTAACTGGTGATTAGGTCAATACATATAAAAGAATCACTGAAATCAAAAGGGAAACCTACACAGAACAGTACAATGTTAGACCCAGAAGGAAGCTTGCAGACCAACCGTTCCATTTTATAGATGACGAAATGGAAAGACAGAGTCATTAAGTGCTTGCAACGGGGCTGCAGCACAGACTTGCAGACTCCGAGCACTGTGGCCTCTGGAGGCAACACCAAGACTGATCTCTTAAAGCGAGACGCTTGGTTTAGAGAAGCCAGGATGAAAGGTGCGGGCCCTGCCCACCTGTCCCAACATCTGCTGACATCAAGGTCACTGGTAGAAGCACCATCCACGACTGCTTTGATGCCAATGACTCAGAGTTTGAAAAACAACTCACGGCCAAGCCATGTCGTCAGCATCTTGAAGCTCTTCATTACCAGGTGAGCAGCGCTCAATGAAGACCGTATGTGACCCACACTGAATAGAACACTTCGCTTACCCAGGTCATCAATACAGCAGAAAGCACACCCTAAGCTTTCCTACACTGGTAACAGGAGGGGCCTCCTTATTTGGATTCCGAGTGTTTGGCATTTCCTTACTGTTGACTACTGTTTCTAATCCCCCGCCTTAAACTACAGGGAAAATACCTGGAAGTTACACGAAGGCCTGCTCTGTGCCCTTGTGGACACACAGCTGTGTTCAATAAGGCTGCCTGGCCTCTGGCTCTGTGGGTTGTGATACCATGTTTCCAGGCTGAGCATTACTCTTGACCTGCGAAGTCCAATCTTCCCTCACTTCACAGAGAACAGAATGGAGATCCATGATGGACTCAACCCCCTGCCAGAGATCATGACAGAGTACCCAGCCGAGGGAGAGCTAGAATCCAAGTCCCCTTTCAATCAGAGTTTTCTTCTGCAACCCCAAAACTCTCCCATACCAAATGAGAAAACTAAACCCAAAGCCAACAGTAGTATCTGAGTTACGGGCCATTTAAAACACTTGCTGAATACGTACCAAGTGCCAAGTACTGCTGACGTCAAAATGAAGAAGACGTGGTCCCTGATGTAGAGAGGTTTCCTACTGGAGGGGAGGAGCCACAACAAACAAATTTTCATAAACAAGATAGAGAGTGGGGGATGCCTGGGTGGCTCAGTCATTTGAGCATCCGACTTCGGCTCAGGTCACCATCTCGCAGTTCATGGGTTCTAGCCCCACATCACGTTCTGTGCTGACAGCTCAGAGCCTGGAGCCTGCTTCTGATTCTGTGTCTGTCTGTCTGACTGTCTCCCTCTCTCTCAAAAATAAATATAACATTAAAAAAAATGTTTTTAAAATACACATAGGGAGATTCGCAGTGCTTGTGGAGAGGTTCTTGGCCCACCTGAGGGACACAGAGGACACGCAGAGGAGGCAACCTCTGACCTGTGCCAGGAGCTGGTCAGCGCGGGATCTTGTCCACTTCAATAAAGGAGCCCTTGTAGGTTCCCACTAACCACCCCCCTGGCTGAAAAAGACTACCACGATTCTAGCAATCAAGCTGGTCTCTAGACATTACCAAATGCCTCCAGGGAGCAAGCAGACTAAACCGATCCTGATTAAGTCTTAACAGAGGTCACATTGGACTCCCAAGAGTCCCTTATTACAGAACTAAGGTGCTACATTAAAACATTACCATTTAACAAATACGAGGTTAATAAAACAGGAACATTTTTAAGTGAGAACAGATCTAGGAACACAGGAATCAGCAGGATAAGGACGGCTACGCGGCTGCAAAGAGAGTGTTCACAACAGCAATAGGCACGGATACCGTGGCGGAGACCGTCAGAAAACACCCGTCATGTCAGTCTTTACTTACTAAGAATCAAACACCACAACTCTGATTCCAAATTTACAAGTCTCTATTATCTCTACGTGGCAGATACTTTTACTGATTATCAAAAACCCACCGAAGGCTCCTGCGCATTTCTTACGCTCTTTCCAAGCGAGGGGTCTAGGGGCTCGTTCCTGCCAACGGGCTGGAATAAATTCTGTCTCTCTTTCAGGCAAAGCACTGAACAACAGGTGTGAATTTTCCATGTTTCTTTCCCCTTTGTGTGGTGACAATAAAGGCACCGTGTGAGATGGCAAAGTCACGTGAGAGAGACGTATGGCATGGACGCCCGAAACACCACAGGGAAGGGAGCACCCTGCAGAGCTACCAGAGCACAAAATGCATTCTGTGAGTGAGAAATCGAGTGTTTAGTCACTGAGGTTTCTGGGCTGTTTGTTACCCGGCAGAACCTAGCCTGTCATAATACAAAGTACAGGGAAGTGCTGCCAGTATCTGACACGTCCACTCGCACGTTTAAGACACGAGAGCACTTCCTGAGGAGTCTGCATAGGCTCTGAACTCACCTTGCACACAGAAAAAATAAGGATTCAGAATTTTCAGTGTGATTACGATCTTGGATCAACAAGGTGAGCAAGGACTTAAGTGAGCGCTTCTCCAAAGACGCAAAACGTCAACAGGCACACGAAACGACGCTCCACACACCCACTGTTGGGAAAGTACAAATCAAACCACAACGAGCGACCACCTCACACCCACCAAGGACGTCTACTACCAAAACCACAAGTGTCGGCAGGGATGTGGCACGGTAGGGACCCTCCTGCGACGCTAACGCGAACGTGAGGTGGTGCCGCTATCACAGGAACAGGCCGCAGTTCCTCAAAAAATTAAACCTGCACTTACCGTATGACCTAGCAGTCCCACTTCTGGACACACACCCAACAGACAGGCATACAGCAACGCTCAGCAGCATCATTCACAACAGCACAAAGGGGAAACCCGCCAAGTGCCCTCAACACTGAACAAAAGGACATACACACAGTGAGTATTGCTCGGCCGTAAGAATCGAAGTCTGACACACCAAAGGACAAATATTGTATTTTTTACTTCTATGAAGTGCAGAGAACAGCCAAGTGTATAGAGACAGAAGAACAGGTTTCCACCAGGGGCTGGGGGAAAGGAGAATGGAGTTGCTGTTTAACATGCACAGTTTGTGGGGTTACCAACAAACTGGAAATGGACACTGGTGATGGCTGCACAATCTCATGAACATACTTAATGGCTCCAAACTGTACACTTAAAAATGTATATAAAAATGGGAAATTTTAGGGGCACCTGGGTGGCTCAGTCGGTTAAGCGTCCGACTTCGGCTCACGTCATGATCTCACAGTTCGTGAGTTCGAGCCCCGCGTCGGGCTCTGTGCTGACAGCTCAGAGCCTGGAGCCTGTTTCACATTCTGTGTCTCCCTCTCTCTCTCTGCCCCTTCCCTGCTCATGCTGTGTCTCTCTCTGTCTCAAAAATAAACAAACATTAAAAAAAAAAAAATGGGAAATTTTATGGAATGTATCTATGTGTTTTGTACCACAGTAAAAAAAAAAAAAAAAATGATTTCACAGGCCAAGTAAGTTAATCATGCAGAATACTGGATGTTTCTCTTTCACAGCCGAAGACCTGGTGAAACTCCTAATACTCTCTTGAATCACATTTTCAATTCTGTCTCCCAACAACTGCAACCAACTTCATCTCAAAGAAGTTCAGCAGTGAGCCTGCAAACAAGGAAAATTCAAAGAAAAGATCTCTGTGCAACTCAGCGGACTCTCCAGATCCACAAACGCCGCGGGCAGATCCAGGCTCTGACAGCCGGCACACAAGCGTGGCAGCCAAGAAAGGGGCAGGGGCTCCTCCAGAGAAGCCACTCGTGGAGACCGGCGCTCGGCCAGGAGAGAACTCCTCTCGGGGAAAGGTTCCCAGGTTCATTTCATAGCAACGGCATAATTTAGGGGGCTCTGAAAATAGCGGGTTTGGATACAAGTCCAAGCAGAACGTCAAGGTGTGTAGGGTGAAGTGCTGGGGGCAGCGGTGTAGAACCTCCCCACACAATCCTCAAAATCCCAGCTACGTCTCCCAAGTGAATCCCAAAGCATTAAGAGGGGCAACATAAAGACTCTACGTGGACTGAAAAATGTTTCATAATCTCATCAAGGTAGAGAAAATGAAATTTCACACTATGATCACAAGCACATGAAAGAAAATACAGTTTGGATAGATGTATATCCGTAAGAAAATAATACAAAAAAAGATTTGCATGTATAAGAATTTGTCACCCTTTAAAGGTTCTATCAGTAGGGAGCCCAGCCCCAGTCCAACGCGCAGAGTACGTGACTCTTGATTTCAGGGATCTGAGCTCCAGCTCCAGGGTGGGTGTAAATGTTAAAAGTAAAATCTTTCCGGGGTGCCTGCGTGGCTCAATCGGTTGGGCGACTGACTTCAGCTCAGGTCATGATCTCACGGTTTGTGGGTTCGAGCCCCACATCGGGCTCTGTGCTGACAGCTCAGAGCCTGGAACCTGCTTCAAGTTCTGTGTCTCCCTCTCTCTCTATGCACCTCCCTCACTCACACTCCCTGTCTCTCTCTCTCTCAAAAATAAACATTAAAAAAAATTTTTTTTTAAAGTAAAATCTTTCTGGAACGCCTGGGTGGCTCAGATGGTTAAGCATTCGCCTTCAGCTCAAGTCATTATCTCGTGGTCCATGAGTTCAAACGCTGCGTCGGGCTCTGTGCTGACAGCTCAGAGCCTGGAGCCTGCTTCATATTCTGTCTCCCTCTCTCCTGGCCCCTCCTCCACTCGCAGTCTGTCTCTCTCTCTCTCTCACAAAAATAAACTTAAAATTTTTTTAAAAATAAAGTAAAAATCTTTCTAAAATAATAAATAAATAGGGGCTCTTGGGTGGCCCAGTTGATTAACTGTCCAACTCTGGATCTCAGCTCAAGGTCATGATCTCAGGGTCGTAAGATCAGGCCCGGCATCTGGCTCTGTGCTCACAGTGCAGAGGCTGCTTGGGAATCTCTCCCTCTCTCTGCCCCTCCCCTGCTTGTTCTCTCTCAAAATAAACGTTTACAAATAAATACATACATGCACACATAAATGTTCTATCAACATTCTGAAACTGATGAAATAAAAATAGCCAAGGGAACCCCTACTCTCGGGAACGCCATCTCAAAGGAGGAAGAGAGGAGGATCAAACCGTCAATAACCAAATACATCATCTAACTCAGGCTTCATCAGATTCTACATCCACAAACTGCCACGCAAGATAAATGAGCACTGACCCATCATTTCAAAGTTGCCAAAATGCTGGTGGACAATACTTCAGTTGGCCGAAGACCAAAACATCTGAGACTTATTGACAGACACGAGACGAGGGACGCTACAGTGACACTGCCAAGCTCTGTGAAAGGACATGGGCACACTGCTTCTCCTTCTCGGCAAGTGGCTGCAGGGGAACCAACCCCACGCGGCCCCTCTGCCCTCACTTTCCTGCATATTTAGCCCGGAGAAGGTACGTGCAGTGAGAGCCTCAGGTCCCTGCACAGGACCGTCGTGGTGTTGAACTATCCCCCAGAAAGGTGCATTCTCTCGCTCACGCAATTAGTCCAAAAGCGTCCCTTCAAGTCCTACAGGACCATGTTCTGCCCACAGTGGTCACTTGGACAACTTAAAAAAAACTCACTTCAAAATGTAATAAAAACTACATAGCAATATATGGAGACACACCAGGCAATCCACGAAAATGCCACAAACAGCAGTGAAAATGTCCTGTTCAAACAGGTTCTATCTTCTGCCACCAGGGCAAGCCCAATAGTTGTATCTTTACTGGGCAGCCATCTGATCACGTCCAAGGACTAGACACAGTACAGAGAGTCTGAAAATACAGAAAAATGTTATCAGTGGGTAGTGAGATCATAAGTAACTTACTTGAGGGGTTTTTTTTTTTGCCTGTTTTTCTAATTTTCCCCACTTTATTGAACCTCCACCACTTGTGCAATAAAAAATACAACTTTTATTTGTTTTTAAAAGTGGACTGTTCTTAAGTGGGGACCTGGCAAATGCTGAATACAGACGTTGCAGGCACTGGTGAGCAGAATAGTATCCAGAGAGTAGCAAGGTAGCATTTGTTTTTAAAGTTTATTTAGACAGAGAGAGAGAGAGAGAGCGCACAAGCAGGAGAGGGGCAGAGAGAGAGTCCCAAGCAGGGTCTGCACTGTCAGCGTGGAGCCGAACACGGGGCTCAATCTCAAAAACCGTGAGATGGAAACCAAGAGCTGGACGCTTAACTGACTGAGCCACCAGGCGCCCGGGGAGAACAGTAAGACAGTACTGAAAAGGGCAAACCAAATACACCTGTGATGGTTCCAGTTCTGTCTGGCAACCCCAAGTTTGATACCAACTAGGTCTCGTCACCCTCATGGGATCCTTAAACCTGGCAGCAATGGCATCCAGAAACCCTAACGTGTGGTGCTCGGGAAGCACACAGGACCCACTGCATCATACCGACCACCGCTGAACCACGGAGGACTGAGTTGTAGGCCTGGTTTGTTCGGTTCTTATCTATTACACCAGATTTTCCAGACAGATAAAAGTGAATCCAAACCTGTCCGCTCTCTGCAGAAACACAGGTGGATATAAACCTACACTTAAGTTCCGCCTTCAAACCAGTGGTGCTCTTAGACTCCTAAAAAGCCACGAACCACGTATTTACAGGTAACTCAGGATATTTCCTTGCAGTGTAGAGATCAAAGCTGCGATCTCTCTTACACGTAAACTAAGAAACGACACAGTGTCCCGAGTGCATGCACGCCCCATTACTTTCTTTTGTCACGAAATGGCTAGAACTTACAACAAACTAAAAAACATTCCAAATTCTCATTTCTGATGTAGACTCTGTATTACTTATTCTAAATAAACACTTCGAAAACTCACAACGATGCTTTCAAAGCTTTTTAAACTTTTCTAAAGCTTTATTTTACCCCAATTCCACAAGATATTCAAAGTAACTTCTAAAACCTTAACAGTCAATGGTTTCCTTCTCTTTTTTCATGACTATTATTCTCCTTTCTTTTACTTAAAATATCAGGTTTTTAAAGCCCATGCTGTGACCGGCAGAGAAACTAACGTTAAATATAAACACAAGGTTATAACATTTTTAACGGCTATTGAATGATTTCTAGAGTAATTCTCTGGTAGAATAAAAGGATGGTGAGGAAAAAAAGACCTCTCCAAAAGCCTAAAACTGAGAATACAATAGCACCACAAGGGACCTGCTTCCTTCAAGGTCCTTCCCAGGGGCAGAGACCCAGCCCTGTCCTGGACTCTGCCTGGCTTCCTGTCCACCAGGGCCCCGGTCACTCGGTCTGGAGTCCCTCATTTGTGAACAGGGGCGCTGCTGTCTTCCTTTAGTACAGAGGGTGTAGCTCATGTCCTTGAGCACTAGATTCATTTCAGCAAGTGAATTTAATGATTTCAAAAGGTAGGGGCACCTGGGTGGCTCAGTCCGTTAACTATCTGACTTCAGGTGAGGTCATGATGTCATGGTATGTGAGCTCGAGCCCCACGTTGGGTTCTGTGCTGACAGCTCGAGCCCGGAGCTGCACCATGGAACCTCACCTGTCTGCAGTAGGTCCCAGAACACGGGGACCTTATTTCACCCAACCTAGCAGTTCGTAAACTGTAAGAAGTACCCTCATTTCAGAGGCTCACGTGTGAAAACTACATGAGAATCGAAGAAATGCTATAGAGATAAAAATGAGTGCAGTTAATGTTCCAGAATTTGAGAAAGGAGGTTCCAACACGGTCAGTAAAAGCTATGGAAAAAATCAGTGCCGCATCTGAGCCTTACAACAGGAAGCGGCTGAGGAGACCACCGATGGCAGCAGAGGGAACGTGCCACGCGAAGTCACAAATGCACACACGCGCTCTCTGGTGGTGCACGCTGGGGGCAGTGAGGCCAGAAAGGAGACTGGGCCAGGCCGCAGGCCCCAATCTCTAGGCAAGCGGTCGCACAGACATGTACAAGAACATCACTTACATGCGTCTTAAACTGATTTAACTAAGCAAACTAGCTCCTTGATGTAAGTGACTGGACTAAGCCAACCTAACCACATTTCTATTAAGTGACCTGTCTTAACTACCTGGGGGAGTTTCTCTTCTAGATCTCCCCAGTGGACCACTGATTTTGTAACCACTTTTGTCCTGAAAGACTCCAAAATATTCGGGCATCCAAACGCTGCCAATTTTAAAAAGCATAAAGAACAAAATGAATAAGCAAACGAGTAGAAAACGTAGAAAAACAGAGAAGGCAGCCTGGAACAGAGAACGAGAATCCTGAATTTCTGAGGTATGACTCATCTTGTCCATCAGATGCAGACCTAGGAGGCTGTCTTCACTGTCAACATTTCAAACTAACAGGTTCAAGTTTTCGGCCAGGTTTTCACGCCTCACAGGCAAACCCACTTCTTGATGCTTTCCAGTAACCTTTCTGTATGTTCTCTCAGTTCAATACTACGGTTTCTAGGGCTTGCGTTCCCAAGCCCGGAAAGACTTAACGTGGTATATACATAGGACACGTTTCTTTTCAAGTGGTTACAGTTCACGTAAATACAGACACTTCTTTCCGCACCTGAAGGTGCCTTCTACGGGGTGAGGACAGGGGTCTCAGGTACGGGCTCCACTGGTCCTCTGGAACTCTTCCCGAGCTCTCTGAAGAATCCTGCACATTCTGTCCCTCCTGCAGACACAGTTGCGAGTCCACTCAAAAGACGTACAAAACCAGCCAGTGTATCTGAGAACCTGACCGATTCTTGGAGGGCGTCATAAGCACAGATTCGAACTCCAATCATTAGGCAGAGTACTTCTATTCTTAGGAAACGGCAGGCGTTGGATCCGCTGCCAACACTCCTGGATCAAGAGGCCACAGCCTCACATTTCACATCAGAACTCCAGTTCACACCCCGTGCTGGCCCTCCTGCAGAATAATTCAAGAAGCATTAGATGACAGTCCCATCAAAAACAAATATCCGGCAAAACTTCAAACATCAAAATACAATGGAAGCAGAATGGACATACTAATTCCTTTTTTAAATAAAAGCCCGTGTGCTTAAAAAAAATCGGAGACACAAAGAGAAAGAGAAAGAGAAAGTGAGTGAGCAGTTTTCAGCCAAAGGTAGAGCCAAAGAGTAGAGCAACATGTGCAATAAAGATTTTATTGAAAGTAAGCTTCTGGTGTCTAAATATTTCGATGAAACAATTCAGCTTCACACTAGCATAGTGGGCTAAAAATATAGGAAAAACTTCCGCAGAGTCTAGAGGCTGTATCAAGAGACTTCATGGAGACCATCCACAGCACAGAACTCAGACCGGGCGGCACCAAGTGATTAACAGCTCTTTACAAAAATAGATGAAATCATGTTGCAATACACACGCTCTCATGTGAAACACTAGGCTGAATTCCTGAAAGCAGAAGCTTATTCTGTATTTTAAAAATAGGCATCCTAGTAAAATCAGTACACCTCATTTCAAATTCACACAACAGGTGTCTTAACATACAGAATACCAGAGTTCCTAAAATGTCAATAGGTAAATTCCCTAAATAAAAGCGTTCTTTCTGTGCTTAAAATTATATAATAAAATATTGCCCTGCCATGGAAATAAATCAACCCTAAGATCATGACAAAACTATAGAACTTGAACTAATGTGGGGCAGAGCTGGGGAAAAAAAAAAATCATCTGTGTGTGGGTGTGAAAAACTTTTATAATGCCATGAATTTTCAGTTTTTATTTCAAATTGACTCGTCTGGTATCATTGCTTTCAGCGTTCAAACAGCGTTAGTTACCACTCTTGATCACAGATCTGGAGCCGGAAGGTGCCCAGGAAGCCACGCAGTCTCTCAACGGGAACGCAGTCTCTCAAGGGACCACCAGTGCTGGGGTGCCCTCCGCCACGTGCCTGCCAACCTACCCATGTGCTTAGTCGTGTGCTCATCTTTACGAAGAAGGTCACTCTATCTTAACCATTCCTGCTGCTTAACATTCCCAGAAACAGGAAATCCCAACGAGGACAGATCCACTGGGGAAGTCATCATAAACAGTGTAATTTGAATTTGCTACTGTTTTCAGTTATTTTATAAGAGCAGAGCAACACAAGCCTAAATGAAATCCTTATCAAACTCTAATCCGACGTATAAGCACTGACAAGCAACTTGTTTGACAAAAACACTGATCTTCAGATAAAGCAAGAGGTCTATGCAACCTCCTCCCCCAACGCCTCCTACGTGACCTGCTCTTAGCGATCAACAAAGCAGGGAATAAAAGAGAACTTACATGCCCCTCCACAATTTATGCAGCACTCTCACATACGCTATCACAAATACACATGAAACAATAAAAGGAACGTGTAAATCAGCAGCAGAGGTGGTGGCAAGAGAGGAGGAAGGGCTAACTTCCACGTGCGTAAAATGAAAACTCACCCATTTCACAGTGTGACGTCTGTGTTTAATAACATGAAAGAATATGTAAGTACACACTAAACCTAAATATTCTTTTCAGGGGCACCTGGTGGCTCAGTGGGTTGAGCACCTAACTCTTGGTTTCAGCTCAGGTCAAGAACCCAGGGTCGTGGGATGGAGCCCCATGTGCAGCTCAGTGCTGAGCACAGAGCCTGCTTGAGATTGGGATTCCCTCTCTCTCTCTTTCTCTCTGCCTCTACGCCTCCCCAACTCACATGCTCTCATTCTCTCTCTAAAATAAATAAATAATTTTTTCAATTCATTTAACTATTTGATAAGTAGATGTACACATCAGAATCACTCGGGAAGCTGTTGTATACTAGTAATTCATCCTTACTGGTGTCATTTCTTTTAAGGAACACGGTAAAGAAACCGAAGCATGCTGGTGTGTACTTCAAGGGCAGATTAAACATGGGCGCCTGGGTGGCTCAGTCGGTTAAGCATCCGACTGCGGCTCAGGTCATGAACTCATGGTCCGTGGGTTCAAGCCCTGCATCGGGCTCCGGGCTGACAGCTTAGAGCCTGGAGCCTGCTTCAGATTCTGTGTCTCCCTGGCTCTCTGCCCTTCCCCCACTAGCGCTCTCTCTCTCAAAAATAAGTAAACATTAAAAAAAACAGATTAAACATCTCTTTTTCTAGGGAAATATATATACATATATATATTTGTTCAACAAGTTATTAGTCCCCAAACGAGTACTCAATATTGAATGAGACTGTATGGGAAATACAGCGTAGATTTAACCCAGTCTACAAAAAAACTTGCAGGACAAAAACAAAAAAACTTTATGATCGTAAAGAGAGAGACATAGATTTAACAGAAATAGTTCATGCAATGGAATGACAGGCCAGGATGGGTGAATCTGTGTTTCCTCACCTCTTCGAGGAAGACCTCCCATCCCTAAAACCGGTAATACCTACACCTGCAAGACTACACAGAAGATTAAAGGAGTTAAGGTATGGTAAGTGTTCTTGTTGAATATTCACACAGCAAGTATTCAAGAAAGGACTACCTTTAAAGCAGTAAGAGCAGCAATATCAAAGGTAGTACATAAACCAAATTTCATACACTCAAAAAGACAATTCTCTGAATGTTTTTCTTTCAAATTCAAACTTAGTACAAATCAGTATCCAACTCACAAACTATTAACATTCTTCCACACCCTGGAATGGACAAAGCCCCTAAATAACACCAGCAGTCTGTATTCCTGCCTACAATGGGCATAAAAAAAAACAAAAACAAAAACAAAAAACTAAGTTACACTTGACAATCAAAACAGTCCTAAATTAAAACGGACTGTGAAGAAGAGATCCCCAAAGACATGGGAAATGTCTGATACTGCTATGCTGTGGCTCTGACAACAATTAAAAGCACTTCCCTCAGAAAGCTCTACAAAGCCCTTTTCTAGCTCTAAGGAATAATGACAGAACTCTCCCAGTTTGTGCTAGAAGACACACATGAAAAAGAGCTGGAAGCTTAAATCTCCAAATCCTTCTCTAGTATCTTTTTTACAGTTCGACAGATAATACACAAGTAGTGAAATGTTAGTATTTCCTCAAAGAGAACCAGGATTTCTCAAAATCAGTTTGCATTCTTACCAAAACCATACCCCAAAACTAATCACTGATTCTTTATCTAGAAAAGTCAGCCTTCTTGTGTCCAACTCCTTCATCTGCAAATATCAATTTTCCACCTTAATTTCTACTTAAATCCCTTCATGTCAGTGTTTAAGCTTTTTTACTTTCCATTTTCCTCCAGTTAAGTCACAATAAGAAAAATCCCTCCTCTAAGTATATCCCTCTTGTTTCCCACATTACTAAGTGTTTTGCTTAGTGGTGGCGATTTATATAGTAAACTTAGTACACTTTATGCTAAATGGAAAATCACTGTAACTACATCACGTCGGAAAATACTTGACTTGATATTTATATAAAGACCTGAGAATTCACATGAATTTTCTCATTTATCTTCACAGAATTTGAAAGCTGGGCAACTTCTTACAAATCACACATTCCAATCCACTACTGGTACAGAGGAGGAAACCAAGGTTCCAGGAGTGGGTGACTCGAGCGGCCACTGGCCCATCACCGGGCCCCTCTGGGTGTCTGAGACAGAGAGCTGCACTGACAGGCCTTTGCCTGGCAATATTGCGGGGGGGGGGGGGGGGGGGGGGGTGCAGAGTGGCAGGCGATCAGGGAACTGAAGGAAGGGGGAAAGGCTGTTAAACCAGAAGCAGGATTTTACTAAACTCACACACTGTAAAGTTACCAAACCATTCACAAATAGAGCGAAGTCAGCAAAAGGATTCGGGACTTAGTACAGAATAAAAACCTGTCCGTCCTTGCAAATAACCAAAGACCACGCTGCCCCACAAACCCCCAACACGGCAACCTCTTCTCTTCCTGGGTGCCTGGCATGGCCTAGTCGGGGAGCTCGCGCTGTCCGAGGGTCAAGGAGATACCGGCTCACGCCTTCTCTAACTGCTCCCACACGCCTGCCTGCTCACAGAGGAGAGACCACGGGGCTCGAGATTCTTTTGTTACCGGAGCTGGAGCCTCCAGAAGGCAGCCGAACAGAGGAAACAGAGTCAGTATTTCTGAAACGACTAGGGAAAACAGTTACAAGACATTCCCAACACTGGGTGGTGAGCAGTTTGTGTGTGCTGGCGATGTGGCCGCTCAGCGGGGGACCCGGTGAGGCTGTGACACCCCACTCCCTGAGCGCAAGGCCCACAGGAGGCCGAAGAGGGGACTCCACTCCACACTTGGGGCCAGGAAAAGTCTGGAAGACACTCTAGGAGAATTTGTATTTCATCTAAATAAATTCTGAAAAGAGAGGTGCACAGGTGACGAAATCCAAAAAGCAGTTCCCAAAAGTCACCGTTGAGCGAAAGACAGAAATGTCTAAAATCTCGGTTTAGGCTGAAAACTAAGATATTTCTCTGAATTCTAACTGCCACAGCTCTGAAGCTCACTGCTTCACACAAGCTAACTGTGAAACTCAAAAGGATTATTCAGCGATTAGGGAGCCATTTTTAACAGGCCTAATAATGTGGGGGACATCCTGCCACAACACTGTTCTTTTTCCTTTTAGTCTGTGTTGTCGACAGTCATGGGCTGTTTTGCGTAAAGGGTTGGGGGAAGGGGAGACTGACAGAGACCCTAAGTTAGGAAATACTTATCTCTTATTATGTCCATGATAGAAAACCATCTCAAATATCCCACATTATTATAGCTCCAAATGTCAACACTTTCAAAGAATTTGAATTCAAAGAAGATTTCAATTCTTGTAACAATAATCCTGATTTTATCAGATGATGCTTCCTTGAAATTAAAATTACAGGTATTGCAAAAATAAATAAAATAAAATTACAGGTAGGACTAAAATCCATTTTTCTCCATGATTTAAAATTTTCCTGAAACTGAATCCAGAACAGTGGGAAAATGTTTTTTTATAAGGTGGAGAATATTGTGGAACAATGCCTAAATTTTTTAAGACATCGTGCTATAATACAGAAAACCTACTAAGTTTTAAAAGTTTGACACCAAAGAGCAGAAAGGATGTAAGAATCACAAATTAGAAATGCCCTGACGATAAGACCGCTATTAATTTTATCCCGAGCAGAATGAAGTTCACTCGTCCTCACTTCGTTACTGCTGTTATCTAATCAAATATAATTTCCAACATCCAATTAACTCAGTTTCACACAGATGACCAAAAAACACAAGTGAGTCCATTTTACTTTCTATCACCATTAAAAAAAACCCCAACACTCTAGAGAAACAAAAGAGGTTTTCCCAGGTAAGCCATGAATTTGTGTAAATCCCCAAAAGGAACTCCTGTCAAACACAGACTACAGGTGTCAGGGTCGTACACACTGAACCGCAGTTCCTTTGACAGACGGCTGCCAGCATCTGCTCCCTGGAGCCTGAGCAACAGGTCTGGAGTCCTGCCTCTAAGACTGACCCGATCGTGCGCAACTACAAGGGGCCGGGGACTGGGGGGAGTCACCGTGTTCTTGGATGCTGAACAGTTTCCTGAAAACCCCGAAACCAGCTTCTACCGTGTATCCGGTCTTGGGCTTGCACGGACAGCAGTCCTGAACGCTCACTGCGTGCAGGGCGGGGGCCGCAGTGAGCGCGGGCCTGTCATCACCAACTCACTCAGCAACTCTGCCATGATGGCTTCCAATTGCAGGCCTGAGGAAATGCTCCAGAAATAGCTGCTCTTTTTTCTTGTAAGCCTCATCACAGACCTAATACAACTCCACTACCAAAAATGGAGGGATCACCATGGACCTTTTTCCTTTTTTTTCCAAGTCCAGAGAACAACTAGGGATATCCTGCTAACCACATTACTCATTTTGGGAGCATGAATCACAGGGCTAAGATCTGATTCACTGTTTCAATTCAACTTTTAGATAACATAGATTACAATGGATTAAACCCATTTTTATAACTACTCAATTTCACGAAGAGGAAGAAGAGCAGCTATGTTTATAGGCCTTTCAAGAAAGAGATACAGACTCGGTTCTCAAGTTAAATTGTTTGAGAACGTTTTCGTGAACTCCCAGTGAGGCAGTGCTCCCCAAGTGTTCGTTCATATGCTACCTGGAGCCTACACGATACACTGTGGTCACAGATCATCAACGTTCTGACGTCGCTGTGAGGACTTGCCTCCCTCGCTGCCTTGTTTATGCATTTTTACACACATACCCACGTTTTTTTTTTTTTTTTTTAAATTTTTTTTTCAACGTTTTTTATTTATTTTTGGGACAGAGAGAGACAGAGCATGAACGGGGGAGGGGCAGAGAGAGAGGGAGACACAGAATCGGAAACAGGCTCCAGGCTCCGAGCCATCAGCCCAGAGCCTGACACGGGGCTCGAACTCACGGACCGCGAGATCGTGACCTGGCTGAAGTCGGACGCTTAACCGACTGCGCCACCCAGGCGCCCCCACATACCCACGTTTTAACTTGATAGTTCAGACAACTCACCAGTCGGTAAATTCGACCAACGAAAACTCAACCAACAGCCAATTACTAAAGTCAGATGCATGGGCTGTAACAATGGAGACTGCATTCGGGTAGGGAAAGGAAGCAACGCTGTAATTAAGCCAAACACAAGGCAGTGCGAGGAAATCCAGGCTCCGCTTCATCTGCGGCCGTTCTCCACATGGGTTCACACCTAAGTTCATCTAAAGCTCAGTAACTCCGAATGAGACGGCTTTTTGATAAAATACAAGAGGCAAGTTTTAGAGGATGAGAAGTATTACACTTTAATTGGAATCCATGGTCTTGAACACAAACCCTCAAGTGGAACCAAAAAGCCCATGTTCTAAACCCACTGGATGGTTTCAAAATAATGGCTGATCTGATGGTATCCCAAAAGGAAACACCTATCACTTCGTATTATTCACAAAACATGACATTTTACTGAACAGTATAAACTTTTCCCGTGAAATTATGTTCCACCCTCAGCTGTGGTTTTGTTGGTTGGTTGGGTGGTTGGGTGGTTGGGGTTTTTTTGGCCTCGGATGATAATTCACCCATCCTGAAGATTATTTTTTAAAACGTCCGATCAACTGTGGTAGACGGGAAGGGCCGGCGGCAACACCCCGCGGCGCCTCCCAAGTAGCAGTCTCCTCCCCACACCCCCGGTCTAGGCTGACCTTGTTCAGAGCTCAGGCGACAGCACGCAACCTGGCAACGCTATGGGAGCGGACACCTTCGCCCTGCGGGTTCCCACTCACCTGGAAGGAGAGCTCTGGGCGCCAGGAGGGCACGTGAGCCCGGCGACGGCCCTCGACCCTAGGGCACACACCTCAGCAGGAAGACCGCCGTGCTGGCCCCTTGCTCCTGGACTTCAAGCCACCACGACCGCGGGAAACCCTGGACGACTGCTCCCGCTCGCACGCCACGGCGGCGTCTGCGTGGCCGACCGGGGGAGCTGCGCCGCGGGCCCCGTTCCGGCTCCTTCCTCCCAAAGCGCGGCGAGCGCGGTTTCCGGGTGGGACTCGGAGCACCGCGCTCCAGCACAACTGCCGCTAACAACGTGAACATGCGGCAGGGCAGCCCCCTGAACGCCCACTGCGGCTCCGCCGCGATCTCCCGGGTTGGTGGTTTCGAGCCCCGCGTCCGGCTCTGCGTGTCTGGTTCTGCGCTGAGAGCGGGGGTGGGGGGGGGGGGGGGGGAGGCCTGTCTGGGATTCTCTCTGCCCCTCCCCCACTCGTGCGTGCTTTCTCGCCCCCTCTCTCAAAATACGAAAACATTTAAAAAAATAAAACGCTAGAGTGTTTTAAAAAACAAAACTTAGTTTCCACACTAACTTAAAATGATGATAGGCAGAATATTAGATTTTATCATTTATTTTAATAAAGTTGATTGGTAAACAAGTACTCAAATGTTTATTTGGATTTGGTGACATAAAAGAGATGCAACCATCTGATTCTGCTTGTCTAAAATGAAGTCTAAAGTTTAATTTAAAAAAATTATTGGGGCACCTGGGTGGCCTTGGGTAAGCGGCCAAATCTTAGTTCTAGCTCAGGCGGTGCTCTCATGGTGTCATGAGTTCGAGCCCCAGGCTGGGCTCTGTGCTGACAGCGTGGAGCCCTTGGGATTCTCTAGCTCTCTCTCTCTCCGCCCCTGCCCCCACTCTCTCAAAATAAATAAAATTTAAAAAAAATGTTTTTAATTCTTTAAATCTCTGAAAGAACATGTTTCATTTATCAGCAGCTTCCCTATGCAACTTTATGAAGTAAACAAATTGGGGGCACCTGGCTGGCTCAGTCGGAAGAGCATGCAACTCTCCATCTCGGGGTCTAAATTCGAGCCCCACATGGGGTATAAAGATTACTTGAATTTTAAAAAATTGTAACTTCTTACACCATATTTTACTAGTAATTGTATTTGTGCAGCATATAAAATAATGTACGAAAAAGGGTTTGTATTCACTTTGCATGATGCTAGTAAAGTTTACTTGGTAAACAAATGAACAGGAAGCTAAATTTAAACAGTATGAGAAAAATGAAAACAAACCCTTTCAACTAGCATTTTCTCTGTCAAAAAAAACAAATCTTAAGATACCGTGCAACATCAAAATAAACTTTCAAAATGCATACAGAATAGAATTGTACTAGAAAACATTCACATAATGGGCAATCCTCACTTTTAAAGCATTTTTTTTTCAAGCAGTGAATAAAACCAAACCTTTTTTTTAAATTATCTTTTTAATGTTTATTTATTTGAAGGAGAGAGAGAGAGAGAGAGAGAGAGAGACAGCGTGAGCAGGTGAGGGGCAGAGGAGACAGAGAATCTGAAGCGGGCTTCAGGCTCCGAGCTGTGAGCACAGAGCCAGACATGGGGTTTGAACCCACAATCCTGGTGTGTGAGATCATAACCTGAGCTGAAGTCAGACCATTAAAGTGACTGAGCCACCCAGGCACCCCTAGAACGAAACCATTTAATGGTTTTTCAAGTGTTATGACATTGGAACTGGGTTTTTTTTTTTTAATGCCCAAAGTCAGAGTACAGATTTAACCACCATCAATAGGTTCATTTTGATGAAGAGGGGGGGAGTCTTTTTTTTTTAATGTTTACTTAGTTTTGAGAGCAAGAGTGTGTGTGTGTGTGTGTGTGTGTGTGTGTGTGTGTGTGTGTGAGAGAGAGAGAGAGAGAGAGAGAGAGAGAGCGCGCGCGCGCGCGCGCGAGCGTGCAGGGGTGGGGCAGAGAGAGAGAGAGACAAAGATCAGAAGCAGGCTCCAAGCTCTGAGCTGTCAGCACAGAGCCCAACACAGGGCTCGAACCCACGATCCTGATGTGTGAGATCATGAACTGAGCTGAAGTCCGACACTGAACTGAGCCCCCCAGGTGCCCCAGGAGGGAGTCTCTTAAAGATGCAAAGGTCATTCAAGAGAAGGGCAAACCTTTTGGCTGCTCCCAGAAAACCTGTCTGCAGCTCAGTGTGGACTCCGCACGCCTACGCACGGAGTTGAAAACTCCTAACTGCGTTGAGCACAACACGAGTATGCCTCTTCAGGGCCTCACTGCCTATTACCTCTCCCCTGGACCCCCCAGAGCAGTCTTCCCACTGGGATCACTTTTCCAACAACGGAATTTTATTTCTTCATCACTGAATTCTAAACCAGTCAACTCTTCATTGTCCATGGAACAAACCTGTAATAACCTGAAGTAGAACCATTATTCATTCATATCCAGAAAACATGCAGAATTTTTTTAGGAGTCCTAGTTATTTGAGTTTAAGAAGAGCCTCAAAGTTACAAAATTAACTTCAGAATATAGAAACTAAATGCTCTGGCATCTTCTGAAGATGGAGTTGAAAAGCCACTGTAATTATGCAGGGAGCACAGACACTAATGAAGCCATGGAGCAGCAGACTCTGCGATCCATGAGCAGTCTAAGTGAGGCCATCTGTCAGCAAACACATCAAGAGCTATATGCATAGTGCTGACCAAAGAGGCAAGGTCCACCCTCAGTGAGCCTCCGAGCAGGTAGCCTCAGCGGTTTCTCCAGTGAGAGAGTTAGCAGCGAAAGGGCAAACAGGATCCCTTTCAAGAAAGGGGAGACTTGAGACCCACCCTGTCCCAACCCCAGAGCGGGACCCAGCGAACCCTCAAAAACGACGCCTGCTACATAAAACCACTCGGCGGGTGTTTACGAAATCAAGAGACCTCTGAGCGCATAAATTGAGTTCAAAGACAAGAGCAGGAGAAAGAAACTATTAACTATGTGAACACACGCGCCCCAACACACACCATCCAGAACCAAGCGGGTCTGTTCTGGGAAAAGAAGTGGAGGTAATCAGACTACTGAGAGATGACGCTGTGCAAATTCCTACCCACGGCGTGATGGACACTAACTGGAAACTTCATAGACAGGTACGCAAGAGCGGGGCTCTGTCTTTGTACACAGAAGACAGTACTGTTAATTTTCCACATTACCGTCTAGTAACCGTGTTTATTCTGCCCCCAATAAGAAGAGATCTGTACCAGTCCTAACAGGAAAGTCTGCACACCCTCTACCTGGGAGGGGTTAAAAGTGATCCTGTTACATCATCTGGAGCCCATCCAAACTACACGATTTCGGAAACAGAACCTGTATCAGTCTGAACATGTGTAGAGGAAAAACAGAAACATCTGTATTTTGGCCAACTCTTCCCCAGAGGTTTGTTTTTTTGTTTTGTTTTGTTTTTTTTAATTGGGGAAAAGAAAGTTATGCAAGAGAGTTCAGTAAATTTTAACTGTGACCCCCACCAATGCTAAGGATTAGTTCCACGCAGGTCTCAGAAATCTCATTTAGCTCATTTCCCACCTTAACATATGGCTTAATGTACTTCCTCAGTCTACGTATTTAACTAACATGTAATGATTCTGTTCCATTCTTCTGTACCATTCATTTTAAGACCTTTTACTACCCAGAACTGCCCATTTTTTTGGTATCATTATAACTCTCTTCTCTGATAGCTAGAGGGCTCTGGTCTGGTTTTGCATTGGTCATTTATGATTTTATGTGGTTTTATTAAACATAAATGAAATTTAAAAAGGGACACCTGGGTGGCACAGTCAGTTGAGCGTCCGACTTCCGCTCAGGTAACGACCTCACGGTTTGTGGGTTTAAGCCCCACAGTGGGCTTTGTGCTGACAGCGCAGACCTGCTTCAGCTTCTGTCTCTCCCTCTCTCTCTGCCCCTTCCCACTTGTACGCCATGTGCTCTCTCAAAATAAACATTAAAAAAAAAAAGATTTTATGCAGTTTTTTAAAAAAGTTTGCTTCCTCTTTTTCCACTAAGGACTTCTATATGTAATCAAGGCAGAGGCTGTTGAAATTCCATCAACGCCTCAGACACTACTGTGGGTGAATCCATTCAAAATTAAATCCCGTTGGGGCGCCTGGGTGGCTCAGTGGGTTGAGCGCCCAACTTCACCTCAGGTCACGATCTCACGGCTTGTGAGTTCGAGCCCCGCACCTGGCTCTGTGCTGACAGCTCAGAGCTGGGAGCCTGCTTCAGATTCTGTGTCCCTCTCTCACTCTGCCCCTCCCCCGCTCATGCGTGTGCACACACACGCTCGCTCTCATAAACATTTAAAAAATAAAAATAAACCCAGTTTTCATGAAATTATAACTACTTACACTCCCATGGTTATATCACAAGTAGAAAATATTCTATGTTGTTTTAGGACATATACAATGGTCTACTGAAGAATGAGCACTTAGGCAAAGCTAACACCCAAACTAACTCAAAGCCAAGTTATGTACGTCTGGGGCTAACCTACATAAGTACACCAAGAACATCTAATCAATCTAGATATGCACAAATATTCCCATTATCCTACCACTGTCTACACCAATGCAAACCAGGCGTGGCCCCACTGTCACATACAGGAATAGGAAATCAGGCCTCCAGTGCTTCTGCCCCACACATTATTTCAGAATCCAAGCCTCTGAACAAAATTCACACAATGCGCAACGCCAACTCTGCTGTCAGAGTATACAGTCCCACCTTTAGGAAAATCTAACACATTAGGATGTAAACTAGCAAAACCATCATTAAACGAGACAAAGGCAATTGATCACATGCCTAGTAAAAGTATGTAATTAAGTATTCACTAAAAAGTGATCCGGGATATTGAGGTCAAATCATATGAAACTGTCAGTCATCATTGTTCTGGGCTTAGAAACGTGGCACCTTTACAGAGTCGACCTAATAATTACAAATTGGATTCACAAAACTTCATTTTACATACAACTTTTTATTTTTTCATTATTATTTTTTATTTTAGAGAGAGTGGGTGTGCAAGCATGAGCAGCAGAGGGGCAGAGAGACAGAGAGAGAATTCCAAGCATGCTCCACGCTGTCAGCACAGAGCCTGACACGGGGCTCGATCCCACGAACCGTGAGATCATGACCTGAGCCGAAATCAAGAGTCTGACGCTCAACCGAATGAACCACCCAGGCACCCTAACATAAAACTTTAAAAAAAACTACTGCACGCTCCCCTCCCTGGCCCAAGCAGGAGATGGAAAATTTATGTTACAGAGAGAGGGACCCAGAGGCTCTGGATTCAGACACTCGCAAAGCACAACCAAGAAGGGAGAAAACCCCGCAGGCCCCAAACTGTTCTGTCCTCAAATGCTGGTGGTGGGCATTCACATGCATCACCATCAACTGTCTGCTGGGGAGGGACTGGCAGATGTTTATCTGGAGAAACCAGCCACCACAGGAGAACCTAACTAGATACTGACAGGCAGGCCCAGGTGGTCCCAGCTCTCTCCGTCTACAGTGAAGCCCACTTAAGAAATAAAAGCAGATGAAAATTTAAAAAGAAACATCCACCATACTCAGACAAAAAAAGACAAAAAAAGAAAAAACCACACCCACTATAAAATCATCAGAGAGATATTACTACACGCATGAAATTAAGAATGGCATGTCATTACAAACAACAAAGGAACAATGAGTGCAGCAAAAGAATCTCTGGAAATTAAGAATGATAAAGAGCTTTTTGGGAAAAGACAAAACAATGATTAAAAAATTAAAAGCTAAGTGAAAAGGAATCCTCCAGAAGACATAACTAAAGGATAAGTGAAGAAATACAGAGAAAAGACAAGACAATTAAAGAGTTATTTTGATTAGCAGGAATTCCAGAAAAAGAAAACAGAACCGACTGGAAGAAGTTATCCAAGAACTAATAAGAGAAAGCTTTCCCAGGACCAGAGGGCAGTTCAGACAATTCACCACACATCTTCAAGGGGCACATTCACACTGGAGACGGACTTTCCAAGCCATGAAATATTTACAGTGAATAAAAAAAGGCACATACCAAGGCATATCTTGAAGTTCAAGATTCCCCCCCACCCCAGGCAAAAACAAAAAAAAAACAAAAAAAAACTAAAATCCCTGCGATGGGCTCCGCACTGAGTGTGGAGCGTGCTTAAGATTCTCTCTTTCTCCCTGTGCCCCTCTCCCCAGCTCTCATTCTCTCTAAAATAAAAACTAAAAAATAAAACACACACACACACCACTGAAATCCCCAAAGGAGGCAAAATGGGTTGAACTGTTCAATAACAAAACAGGAAGCTGAACTAAAATGGAGCATGGCCTTCAAAACTCCAAGAGAAAATACCTTACCTACAGCCTAACTGCCCACCAAATGTTGACAGAAATATTTTTAGACATAAAGGATCTCAATGCAGTTACTTACCATGTACCCCTTTCCTCAGGAAACTCCTAAAGGATGAGCCAATTCTAGGAGTGAGCAAACAAAGGGAAGTGGGAAAGAGAGAACCCAACCATGAAGGGCAATATGGGAACCTCAGGAGGACAGAATGGAGCAGCCAGTCCAGAGCAGGGGCACAGAGCACTCAGGTCTGTTTCCAATGGGGCAAAACACCAACAAAAATACTAACGAAGAAACCAGGCAATGAACAGTTCCAAGAAAATATCAAAGGTGTTCAGAAACTCATATACAGCACAAAGGGTCTTAAGAAAAAACTTACACAGGGGCGCCTGGGTGGCTCAGTCGGTTAAGCATCCGACTTTGGCTCAGGCCACAATCTCACCGTCCGTGCGTGAGTTTGAGCCCCTCGTTGGGCTCTGTGCCGACAGCTCGGAGCAGCCCGGAGCCTGCTTGAGATTCTGTGTCTCTTCTCTCTCTCTGCCCCTGCCCCTCTCATGTTCTGTCTCTCGCTCGTTCTCTCTCTCAAAAATAAACATTTAAAAAAAAAATTTTTTTTAAGAAAAAGAAAAAAGTTACACAAATGACTGTGAGGATTAAGCAACGGATTTTAGGGGAGGCAGAAATTTTAAGGACAGCAGTGGGCACATTGTATAAGTAAGGAGTTTTCTTACATATGTGAGGAGGGAACAGATCTCTACGGAGTTCCAAGTGTTTGCCTCTGGAGAATGCAAGCCAGAGATAAGGAAAAGTGGGCTAAGGCGCCTGGGTGGCTCCGTCTAAGCGTCTGATTCTTGGTTTCAGCTCAAGTTCGTGGGTTTGAGACCCTCATTGGGCTCTGAGCTGACAGTGTGGAAGCTGCTTGGGATTCTCTCTCCTTCTCTCTCTCTCTCTCTCTCTCTGTCCCTCCCCCACTTGAGCTCTCTCATAAATAAATAAATAAATACTTAAAAAAAGAAAAGTGGGCAAGAAATGCCTTTTTTTCTTTATTAGCCTTATATTACCAGGAGATTTTCTAATTCTACGTACATGTTCCTTCACTAAAAATTAAATATCAAAATATATACTTAGATATGAGACTCCCCGTGGTAGAATCTAGGAGTTTCCGCCCCTACTTTCCCCTTTCCTGAATTTTCCAATTCTCTCTAATGAACACGCATTACTTTTATAATAAAACAAACACCTTGCTAAAAATCCACAAAATCAGACGCACGGGTAAGAAGAGGAAGGACAGTTTTGTAAGTATAAGGGAAAACCCCACACTCCTGCTCGCGCGGAGAGGGAGAGGAGTCCCCACGTCCCCTCCTCCCGGGTGGCAGGGTTTAGTTCAGCTCATCCCCAGGAGCCCGCCAGCCATTACAGGCACTTCAGCACACGTGATGAGGTCAATTCCAAACAACTCTGTGGTCCACGCTCAGTTCTACGGGAGCACGTGGGAGCACCCTGAATAAAAAAAGCCATCTTTACTCCAAACCCCACACCAAAAGACCTACGCCAAAAAGCACATCTCTCTTAACGTACTTATTGGTCTCATACAGCCTTCACCTTAAAAACAAACAAAAACCCTGCTCACTGTAGGTTAAGCAAGCAACTGCAAGAGGAAAAATAGAGCTTCTAACAAAACGTACCCTCAGTGCTCCCCAATCAGAACGCCACTGAAGAATTTGCTAAGTCCAGTGATACAGCACCCGTGCAGAGGGAGACGTGCCAGCCGCAGCCGGATAAAGCTGAAAATGTCGGTATTTTCAGACATCCCTAGCTGCATTATTTTGTTAAGTTTCCACATTATTCAGAGAAACATCCGATCAACTGATGCTATGAAAGGTTATGATTCTTCTCATGCTAAGAGCCAAACGAGGATTAAACTACTGACCACTTTTTCTGGTCTAAAACATTAAAGGGAAAAAGCAAAAGGACCACTGTGATTTAAACCAAACTTCTTTGTTTGCTCTTAGCGGGGGTCAAGCCCTCCGCAGACAGAAGTGCTCCCCCCCCACCCCCCACCACAGTACTTGTTCCCGGGGACACCTGGTGCCACAGGACCAGGACACAATTCTTCTCCCTAACAACAGCGACGTCCCTTCAGGGCCTGAAGTTCCAGTTCACCCCAGAACCCGGGGCCCCTTCTGTAAGAACCGCTGGCGAACCGCACAGCTCGTCAGGCCTCTCGCCTCCCTTTAGCCAATGCCACCCAACCATTATTCAACTTTCGAGCCGTAATTAATGACTAAACTATAATATTAAGTATAAATAATCTTAAATCTTAAACTGATTTTTAAAAGGACTTCACTTGGTTTTGCTTTAAGTCTAAACTTCAGTTTTTGACAACTAAAAGGTCAACTTAAAATGTGCCTGTCTCCAAAAACCTTAAGGTAAAAAGCAATTCAGATTTATGCTAGCAATAGTATTTTACGTTACACTGTGTTCCTAACTATCAAGTGAAACTTATTACTCTACGTTACTTATGGGGACTGATCTCAAGATTTCAAAAACACTTTTTCTCAAGTTTCAACTATTCAAATGCTACCTACCTTTTTTTTCTTAAGTTAATTAATACGAGGCTTTTGGCAAGGAGTATTTTTTTGAATGTTATTTTTTATAGAAAATTAGCCTACCATCTTGCAGCCAATTGGGAGTTTGCTGTATTTCACAGCTGGTTTGTTAATGATCTTTCTTAGTTCACACAAAAACTGCTCATTATTCTCCTCAGGAAATAAACTAATCTCTATGTTCTATTTACTCTGTCACATCCGCTACCTCCAAAGTGTTTTTCTTCTGCCCCTGTACTCAACAAGGTCTCCAGTTTTTCCACGTAAATCCCACGGCCTTTCTTCCCTGGATGGCTACCTACTGAGCAGAGGGTGGGGGCACACTCCCGTCTCCCCCCTCCACCACCAGGGAGCAGGACAGAGAAGCAGGACAGAGGGATGGGCAGCCCTCCCCTCACAGAGAAAACACTCTGTGACTGCAATTTGAGGGCTTTGTTTTGTTTTTGCAGCTCCATTGACATTTAATGGCAATATTCCAAGCTCTTCATTTTTAATGGGAAATCATTGGGTCACACTTAACATATCAAGAAACTAGAAAACAGAACAGCCTTATTCTTTATGAAGCTGTTCCTTTGAAAAACATCTCAGCTTTATTATGGTAACCATATATATTATGCTTTTAGTCTTCTACTGGGCGAGGGTGCCCAGTAGAAAGTAGGGAAGCAAACGTCAAATTATAGTAGGAAAGGGTTTAATTCATCTCATTTAACTGATACATTTCTGAGGTAGCTTTAAATAGGGCAGTGGAACATTCACTCCTGAAATAACACGTAGCTTAAAAAAAAAAAAAAAAAAAAAAAAAAACGGAAGAAAAAGAAAAAAAGGAACAAACCAATTACAGTTACCAATAACATCTGCAAGGCAAGTTCATTTAATCTTGGAATACTGGCTGTTTGAAGATCTCCAGAAAAATGCCTTCTTAAAACTGTGGATTAAGATACTCAATATAACTTTTGGGGCACCTGGGTGGCTCAGGGCGTTGAGTGTTAGACTCTTGACTTCGGCTCAGGTGATGATCTCTTGGGTTCGTTGGTTCAAGGCCCACTTCAGGCTCTGAGCTGAGTGTGGAGCCTGCTTGGGATTCTGTCTCTACCTCTCTCTGGCCCTCCCCTCGCATGTTCGTTTTCTCTCTCTCTCTCACTAAATAAATAAATACATACATACATACTTAAAAAACCAGATAATATAACTTTTAATCAAATCACAGCCACAAGAAACCTTGAACCTTCAAGGACTAAAAACACTGTCCAATTATTCAGAAAATGACAAGTAATATAAATGAAACAAAATGACCTTTAAAAATTAGAACGTTATTAAAACAATGAAATACACAAACTTTTACGATCACTTTATCAAATTTCTAAAATCGTAATTCCACGCGGTACATTATATATAAGAAATTTTTTGTAACTATTACCATTAATAGTTACACGGTATCAGATTCAATAAAATAAAATCTGAGAAGTAAAAACACTCCTTGTAACCAGACATGTTATAGAATACTAATTCAGGAAGTTATTCAGCAGCTTATAAAGAAATAGGAAGTTGTTGACCACCTACTTGAAGAACCATTTCCTGTAGGAAAACTCTAAGACAGCTGAAGAAGGCAGTAATTCTCAGAGTAACACAGACCAACGATTCCTGTACAATAAAAGCTCAATATACAATGTTGAAGAAATTAGTTTTAAAACCGTTACCTCGGCAGCACAAATATTACATGAAACATAGACTGAGTTTTCCCACCATCCTCACAATCACGCCAGAGCCCCAACGCGTGTTGCTGGTAAGAGTAGCAGCTACTGCACTGGTCGCACTTGTCGAGCGAAGATCGCTCTTCTCCGGAACAGCTCATGTGCTATGGGAGGGTGGGGGGGTCGGGGGGCTCAAATCTGCAATGATCAATCTTTCAGTAATTATCCTGCCTTGAGACTAAAGGCCAAGTGACTTTAAAAAGTCATTCATCTATGATCACAAGGCAACAATTAGTTTCCAAAGTCAACACTTCTAAGTTTTCAACCAAATTACATCACCTTCCATGTTTGAACCATTCATAGTCAGATTTCTTTATGCCAAGTATAAATCTCAGTCAATTATGTACTTTGTAACTTGAAAACAACAAAACTAGGATAAAAATGAACTTGGACAACAGCAACTTAGCTCCAAAAGCTTCATTTATCATCATCTTTGACTCACAGGACAGATTAATCCCTTTACCTGCACGGTACACCAAAGTAAGTTGTTTATTATGGCAACTCATCCAACCCAGGACATCATGAAAGGAGCTAACAACTGGATGTGAACTAACTTTTTATAACTTCTTCAAATTACATATTGGTGTAAGCAGACACTCTTTAAAAGAATATAAAATTTTATAAGCCCACAGGACCTATCTTCCACAAACCAATGCTTAGGGGCCCTCGATACAATTCCTGACAAGTACCAATTAATTCATGATTTGCCTGCTTTTACTGGGAAAGATCTACCTCTCAGAAAAAATCCTGTATTTCTGAAAGGTTTGATAGGAGAAAATTATTCCATGGAGTCCCAAACGCTCATGTTTCGTATCATATAATAAGCCCAAGTTCACTTCCATGGGAGAGACCCTCAAAAACCTTGAACAATCATGTTTGTTTGTTTTTTAATTTTTCTTTTTTTTTTTTTTTCCATTCAAGAACAATCATGTTTTCTCTTTTTTTTCTTTTCCAGGTAAGCTTCTCTCCACTCCTACAACCATGTTTCATACGGCATACCTTTCCATATTATTTTGGACTGGTTTACCATCCCTACAGACCCATTCAATTGTGGTATTTAGGGTGGTGTGGTGTATTTGTGTATATCTCTCCTTATCATATCTTTATCAATATCGTTAAGAGACGTATTTCTTCCCAAAGAAAAATACATTGGAAACTTTTAAAAATAAATGTACAGAATAATTCTTTCAGCTCAAAGTAACTGAAAATGTAGGCAGATGTCACCTATAAGCAATTACTACAAGATACAAAAGACTAAGATGAGCATAAACGTTGCTCTTTAAAAAAAACCTTACACTTTTAGCTACAGCATCAATTAAAGACAGGAGACAAGCAGGCTATTAAGTGCTGGGGAAAAAAAAAAAAAAAAAACAACAACTCCCCAGGTCAGCACATGACCCAGCAGGGAGAGGTTCAGAAAGTATAGCTTTTCTGTTTCCTTGTAACAACTTGGTTTGTTTCCATTCCTTTTCCCTTCAAGATGCATCCCTCCCAGCTAGCAGCTCTTTCAATCATTTACTTTGGTCGTCCATCTTGCTCATGCAGATGAGTTTGCCAGACTTGTGTGTACTTTCCAGTCTCAGGCCCTTTATTGTTCTGGTTGAAACCTAACCCTTTGAAATGGATACCAGGACACCAGAAAACGAATTTTAAAAGGAAATATATTACAGGAAAGGGGGGCAAAAAAAGAGTAGAAACTTCTCAAGATCTAACTTCTTTCTCTGCTCTTCTAAATAAGCAGGTCTCAAAACCCTATCTTACATTACCAACAACCCCACCCTGAAAGACAAACAACATAAAATACTAAGACTCACACAATAAAACAGTATCACTAATTGTATTATCTGAGCTAATAAATAAATGTTACATTTGCCTTAGGAGGAGGTCGTCAAGACAGATCTCCATCAAAACTTAAAGGATCGTTTCTCACTTTATTATGTCAATCTGATCAACAACTTTTTTAAAAACATCGATTTCAGTTTATAACATGCACCAATAAGCCAGATAAAAATAGAAGGTTTTACCTACAAATTCAAAGCGAAAAAGGATAAAATTCTATTTTGACCTCTTCAGACTTAATGAAATATTGCCATTCTGTTAATGACAAAAGGGCTCATAAAAATAAATAGTAGCCTTGTTTTTGTTTTCCCAGAAGAGAAGGATTTTGTTTTGAGGATCTGCTACCTTGAATGAAGTTTGCCACGGAGTGACTGTGTCCAACAGGAAAAAGTGAACTTCTCTTTACATTTGGGGGGGGGGGGGGGGCTGGAGGAGGAGAAATAAATCACATCAAACTGCAGCTAAAGGGTCTGTCGTGTCTCCATCTAAAGTGCTGTGCGATCTGACTCCCGAAGTCCTACTACACCAGTGAGAGGTGCACGTGAAACTCAGAGTCGTGCCCTCCATCTCCCTAGACTTTGCCAGCCTGTAAATCTCACCATTTGAAAATTTTCAGAGTATTGTTTCAGTTTTAAGCCAAGCTCATTAATAGGTTTGGAACAAAGGCAAAATGAGAACACCCAAACTGCCACAAAAGAAAAGATTATTAAAAGTCTCCAAACCAAGAATCAATCGAGTTTTCAAAATATTACCCAAGCTCAAGAATGCAATTAGGTCATATCCAACTGAAAAATACACGTATATAAAACTAAGCCTGACATAAATATAAAGTAAAATAAACATAAGTGACATTCTACATCCCGATATCACCTTACTGTGTTTTCCAAAATATGTTCTTCTTAGAAAACTCTCCCGCCATCATTGCCACTTACTTTAAGAAGTATCTCTGACCAGAAGAGGTCTTTGCCATCTCCCAGCCCGCGGGCAGAGGGACATCGTCGGGTATCTCAAAAGAAGACTGTCGCAGGTGCTGAGCAGCGGGTGTAGCCGCGGGACCCGAGACCACTCCAGTGGGGGTCAGTGTCCCAGGAGACACGGCCCCCAGTTGCAGGGAAGCTGGGGAGGAATGAGCTCGAACGTGCTGGGGAGCCAGCGCTCCGGCACTGCCTGCATCAGTACTGGCCTACGAGGAAGATTAAAACGAAAATTTCTTAAAAATGATTTTTAAAGGGGTCCCTTTAAATTTCCTTGACAAGATTTTCATTGCAACCAAGTATCTAAGCACCAAGGCAAAATTTAAAAGTCAACACAGAGGAATGTAGGTTTATAGTTGTGTATTTTTCAATGGTTTATGTGATTTTAATGTGCACTTTTACAAACATTTGTCACTTTACTGATTAGCAGTCCATCTAACTTAATTTCCACCTAGTATACATTACATGTACCTTCTACAGATTTTAGAGGAGAATAGTACAAAATGGATGGAACATTCCTAAGATATGTTGAATTTTAAAAGTCCTAAAATTTCTGAATTTCTAAATTCTCAAATTTCTAAAAGAGCAAGGCAGCATGGGTGCTCTTCTGAGTTCTAAAATGTTCCCGGTAGAGCACAACCCAAAGAGTAACAGCTATGCGTTCTTTTTCTTTTCTTTTTCAACTGGGTTTTAAGCAATGTTTTTTTCCTAAGCCAAGCCCTAAACGCAGGACAACTGTCATTTTTTTCTCCCTATGGACAAAGGCCATCAGTAAAACCATCACAAACTACACAACTTTTAATGAATGTGAAAGATTCAGAATCTTTCAAATGTTCTTACAGACACCTAACGAAATGAAAACAACAGCGCAGTTGTACCCAGACGATAAAAATGTCAACAATTTAACTGCAATGTAGTAAGAATATACACACTTACATGTTTACAAGTATATAATGGCAGGAAAAAACTTTCCAAGCGGACCCCAAAGATCTGAGTTCCAGTCCAAACTGGCCAGTGTGACAGAGATCAAATCTCAGTCTCCGCAAGCCTCAGTTTTCTCATTTGCAAACAGCTTCTCGCATACATGTATACATCTACAGATATATGTGTATATATATACACATACACATATACATCTATATATCTACAGATATGTATATACACATATATATACACAAATGAACTTATATCCACTAGTTTGTGAACAGTACTGTTTACGATCCACATTCATACTTTTCATAATCTAGCATAGCTAATTCCTGATTAGAATTTGGGTTTGGTTATTAAAGTAAGAATTTCCTAGATTCATATGGGAAAGACTGGAAGCAATCAGCTGAGGCATTTATGCCTTAAAATCAGCTGGGCTGCTGAGTTCTTGATCAGCATAAACTCGAATTAGGAAATCCCTAGCAGAAATAAAAATCAAATTTGCAGATGCACAACACTTGGTTAAGAAACTTATCTAAACCAAACAAAACTATAGATTACGAATAGTATGAATCCATAAACTTGCCGACGGAAATTCTCGTAGTCATTTACTAAAAAATTGTGGTTTTTTTTTTTTTTTTTTTTGCAACTTTTCCGTTGCAATTCTGTGTGGCCTACAGATGCCACAAAATGGGAAGTTCATCCTCCTGCGTGGGTTACGCTTTCCAAGCGCAGGAAGTAACCTGCATCGGAGCACACCTCTACCCACACGAGGCTCGGAGGAGGGGGCACGGCACACCTGGGCCGACCTCTCACAAAGGAAGCGGCGGTTCCCAGCTCCGGCCTAACCCGGGGCTTTGCCAGCACCTCAAGGGAGTTTCTCTGGGCCCTGAACCCCGAGCTGTGCGGCAGGAGAGCGCCAACGGGGGGACCGGAGGCCAGAACCCTTCCTCCCGATCGAGTTACTGCACCAACTACGTCGCAGTATTTGGAAAACCAATTAACGTTTGGGCAAAGTTCCTACGCTGAAGCTTAGCCTGCAGCAAGTTCTTTAAAAAAAAAAAAAAAATAAAAAAAAAGAAAAGACGTGACCAAACCGGAGGACCCAGACCGTCGGAATGCGAACACTCTCCCGGCGGCGTGTCCCCGGCCTCCGGCTGGTCACCGCCGCTCCGCACAGAGCGCCCGGGGTCCCGGGCGGGAGAGTGGGGGGGAGAGAGAGCCCGGCCCCCGCCCGCCGAGGCGCCCCCCGGCCCCGCAGGCCCCCCCCAGGCCCCCCGTGCCCCCTCCAGAGTCCCGCACGGCCCCCCTGGGTCCCCACGCCCGGCCGCCCCCGCGCTAAGCCCGCAGCGCCTTCCAGGAAAGCCTGGACGCCGCCGGGCGCTCTCGGGAGCGGGCGGGAGAAAGAGCCAGAAACCAGGCGCCCAGCGCCAACCCCCACCCCGAGCAACAGGGCAAAACAAGAGAACAATTATCCGACTCCCCCGGAGACGCGGGTGGCCCGAGGTGCCCCGCAGGACAGGGGCCCGCGCTCCACGCCGCCACCTCGGCCGCTCACCGCGGGGACGCCAGCGCCCCCCACCCCCGTTCCCTCGGGAGCCCACCTCTCCCCTCTTCCGCCGGACTCCCCCGGACCCTCTTCCCCTTCCCCCTCCCCTCCCAGGCCGGACTTCCCCGGACCCTCCTACCCCCGCCCCCCCCCCGCCCCGGCCAGGCTCCCCCCGCCCCCCCCCACGACACCCCCACCCAGGCCTGTACACTCGGCCGCCTCCGCCCGCCCTGGCCCCTCTCTGCTCTCTTCTCCCCGTTCCCTCCCCGCGGCTGTCCCGGCCGGCCCCTCCCCCCTCCAGGGCCCGTCTCCTCTCCCCCTCCCTCCCGTCTAGACCAGCCCCTCTCCTGTCCCCCCAGCCCGTCGCGGCCCCCCCTCTCCTCTCCTCGTACCCTGTCCTGGCCGCCTCCACCACTGACCCACTCTGCTCTCCCCCTCCCCCCATCCCGGCCCCCTCTCTCCCGACCCCCCCCCCCCCCGTCCCGTCCTGGCCGCCCCTCCCCCCGGCCCCCTCGGTTCTCCCCTCCCCCATCCCGGCCCCATCTCCCCCCCCCCCCCCGCCCGCTCTCCTCTCTCCCTCCCGTCCAGTCCTAGCCGGCCCCCCTCCAGGTCCCCCTCTCCTCTTCCCCTCCCCCTCTCCCGGCCCCCTCTCTCCCTCGCATTCCCGTCCTGACCGGGTACCCCCCCCCCGGCCCCCTCTCCTCTCTCCCTCCGCCGCCCCCCCGCCCGCGTCCCAGCGACCGAGATGCGGGGCGCGGACGCGCGCGCATTGTGCGAACCCACCGCGGCCTGGCCGCCGCCGCCGCCCCCCACCCTTTCCTTCCTCCCCCTCCCCCGCCCGTCCCGCCAACCCCCCGGGAGTCCCAGGGAGGAAGAAAAGAAGAAAGGAAGAGGGGGCGCACGGCCCCCGAGGCCGCCGCCACGCCGCGAACCTCGGAGGGACGGCAAACCTCGGCGCCGAACTCGGGGAGGGGGCCCCCCCGGTTTCCCCCGCCCCCCCCCCATCCCCGGTTACCTGCCGCGAGTGGGACTTGGGCTCCGGCGGCTTGAAGAAGGAGTCCGGCAGCTTCCGCAGCCTCATGGGCACCGTCTGCGGCACGTTGGCCGTCTTGGGGTTCATGACGGCGTTGAAGAGCGCCTCCAGGTCGGTCTCCGAGTCCCCCCGGACGTGCACGATTTGGTGGCCGGCGGGGGGGGGTTGTGGCCCCGGGGGTGCGGCCGGCCCGGGCGCGGGCGGTGGGCCCTGCCCCGGCGGGGGCTGCGCGGGCGGCGGGCCCGGGGGGCCGGGGGCGGCCGGGGGCTGTGCGGGCGGCGGCCCGGGGTCCATGCTCGGCGCCGGCCCGACGACGCGGCCGAGGGCTCCGCCCGGGGTGGGGGCGGAGGGGGGACGGCGGCGGCGGCCCTCTGGGCGCTCGCGGGGCCGGGGGGGGACAGGCCGCGACCCCGCGCCCCCCGCCCGCGCCCCCGCCGGCTGCGCTCGGGAGGGGCGGCGGGGGCTCCCCTCCCCCGCTGCCCGCTCTGCTCCCGGAGTTCCTTCCTTCCTTCCTCCCTCTCTCTCCCCCGGCGGCGGCTGCGCCCGACTGAGACAGAAACTCGCCGCCGACGCCAAAACTAAAGTTGAGAGAGCCGCCCGCCCGAGCGGCGCGTCGGCCCCGCCTCCTCGCGGCCCTTCCTTCCTCTGCGCGCCCGCCCGCCCCGGGTCCGCGGCCGGCGCGCGCAGGAACTTTCGCCCGCGAGTTGCCGCATTCCTGCAGACGCCCGGCCCGCCCCGCCGGCCCGCCGCACGTGACCCACCCGCGCGCGCGGCCCCCGGGGAGGCGGGGCGGGCGGGCGGCGCCCAGGTGCGGGTGCGGGGGCACCCCGGGGGCCTGGGTGCGGGGGAATCCGGGGGGCGCGGAGGCGGAGGTGGGGGGAATCCGAGGGGCGCGGGGGCCCGCGTGCCGGGGAATCCAAGGCGCAGGGGCCGGTGCGCGGACCCAGGTGCGGATGCGGGAGGGCCCAGGTGGGGGGGCGGGCGGGGGCCCAAGGGCAGGATCGGGGGGATCCAGGGGGGGGAGGGACAGGGGCCCAGGTGTGGGGTCGACCCGGGAGCCCAGGTGCCGGTACTGGGGCCCGGCTACGCGGGTTGTGGGGGGATGGCGTGGGGGCAGGGGGACCCCGGGGACCTAGGTGGGGGGGCGGGGAGGGAATGGGGGGGAGGGGCGGCGGCAGCCCGGGTGCGGGAAGTCGGGGGGAGGGGGACTGCGGGGGAGTGGCTGTATGCCCCCGGATGGGAGGAGTTTTGGAGACTCAGTGTTTATTTTTTTTTAAGTGAAAACTTTTTTTTAATTTGCATTCAAGCTTGGAACCTAGTCATGACATCCTGGGCCGCAGAAAAAATCAGGGCTGAACTCAGGTTACACGCATTCTTCCCTACGCCAGGCACAGGGGGCTCTGGATGCCTGCTTCTCCTGTGGCAGTGTCCTGTATGCGAGGAGGCCATCGAAATCACTCTAAAGCAATGAAAATTTGCTTTTAAATGCATTCAATCTGCTCTTTTAAAAAACAGCTTTATTGGGATGTGATTCGCATACCATACACACCGTCCATTTAAGCAATTCAGTATTTTTAGTGTATTCACAGGGTTGTGCAACATCACTCTGATTTTAAAGCTAGTAGCCCATGCTAGAGAAATCTAGCTTTTTTAAGGATTTCTTCTGTAATGTTAGTGCAACAGATGTATAAATAGGACTGAGCAAGAAAAAATTTCCTGAGCAGCGAGATAATGTCTTCCTCCAGCCAGGACATGCCCTGGAGAATTCTGAGCAGGGATCGCTATCACCCATCACCTGGTGTGGTCCCGGCAGGCCAGAAGGGAGGCTGCGCACTCCAGATTCCACCCCACTGCTCCGGACCCCACTTTCCTCCAAAGGGATCTGCGTCAGTAGACCCATGATCGCCTCTGGGACTTCTCCCCAACCCCAAATGTCAAGACCATTTAAGCACAAACTTGTAGCTTCTGGAGTTAGGGAGATGTGAGTTCAGATCCCATTTCCTCCATTTAGTAGCTATGACACGTTGGGCGCATTACTCATTTCCTGTTCTTTAATTTAACATTGGGGTCAAAGTAATAACACCTACTTCAATTGTGGAAGCCTTAAATGAGCCAGTGGGCATAAAGTCGGCCCTTCCCCCAGTTGAGGGCATCTGGGGAGTTCTGTGTACCTGTCATTGATCACTTGCCCCATGTGTTGTGCTGTGGCCTCTCCGGGACCGTACTGTCAGTCTCTTCCCCTCACATCCAATAGTCAATCTACACAAACAAAGCCTGTGGGCAGAAACTGCGCATTAAAAACTTAAACTTTCAAGAACCAAAGTGATAGAAAATCTAGGGCTTTAATAGAAGCTATCCCTTAACTAGAACCTCTGTGGCTGGGGACACCAGTTACAGGGCTCAGGGAACAGCAGAGGTTGCTTTGCTCAATATTGTTACATCTCCCATTAAACTGAGAACAAAATTCCTGTGATGAGTGGATTGGAAGAGGAGTGACTTTATGTTCTCTGAGTACTTCTGTACACTAACCAAGATTTTGTCATTTACTATTTTTTATCTATAAAATTTCAGTCACAGGTTAATAATGGATAAAGATAACATGCATTCAGTCCTTGGTCCCCTCTCTTCCTCTCCAGCTCTGCTTTTGGAGCGATTCCCAGTTTAAGGCACTGGAGACAGGGGATGCTCGTCACAAAAAGATCATGATCTTCAGTGTCCGTGTAGGTCACTGTCTCAAAATGCTACTCCTACAACGACTTGCACTCCATCCACTCCAGTGGACCTTCCCGTCCACTCCACCTTAGCCACCAGCTCCTGTGTCCACACGGTCATATTCAGAAATACGCCAGTTGGGAAATCAGGGTCTGTTATACTATTCTTTTAATAACCACTTGGTTCTCTGGTTTCATCACTCACGCCTCATATAGCATTATCTCCCTCTTTTCTACCAACCTGTCACTCCCTTGTTCTCACTTCTTTCCCAATTCAGTTTAGAAATCATAACTCACTCCTTCAACCTCATAATCATCTCTGCCTTCAATTCCATTCCCCATGTATTTCACTGAACAAGATCTATATAACTGCACTAGTCCAGTCACCAGTTTACCATCATCCCAGAGATGTACGTACATGATTACAAGAAGGCATGCTTTGTACAACTCTAAATAAACGTCCTCTTACCAAGTGATACTGTCTGCAATGGGTTATGAATTAATATTTAAGTAAATTTTGTAATTATCTGGTATATCTGTGACTACAACCATATTGGATTGCAATCAATGCATGTTAAAATCACTAATTTCCTGGGGTACCTGGGTGGCTCTTCCGGTTGAGCATCTGACTCTTGATTTCCTCTCAGGTCATGATCTCACAGCTTGTGGGATGTCGGGCTCGGCACTGACAGCTCAGAGCCTGCTTGGGATTCTCTCTCTTTCTCTCTCTCTCTCTCTCTCTCTCTCCCCCCCCCCCCCATGCACTCTCTCTTAAGTAAATTGACATTAGAAACAAATAAGTGTATGGATGGAGACCTCATGAGGGTCTTCCAATCCTCTTTAAAAAAAGAAAAAATCTCTCCTGTGAAGAAACAGGCATACAAAAGTTAAATAACTTGACTAAAGTTTACTGCTAGAACATGGATTTACATCTGAATCTACCTGTCAGATTCCAGAGCTCAAACACTCCCTCAGGAATAGTGTAGTTAATTTCAGGCAGTTCCAAAGTGTTGTCAGATTTACTTATGCAGAATGATAAAGGGGTTTAGGACCCCTGTTACCTAAGGAAATTTTTATTTATTTCTATTAACCAATAAGTGGTGGTTTACAGTGATGTGGTCATAATGTTAACTGTTAAGGACAAAGCTGGGTTGGTCTTTGGGAAGTCAGGTTGAAAGTATGAAGACACAGAATGGCATTCCAAATACAGAGTTGTTTAGGAAAACAAATGACGGGACAAGATATTTTTAGGGGTTTTCATACCGCAAGGGCTGTGGGTTATGCAGTTAGGGAGGGTCTGACTTGAGACTCGGCAGGGAGAGAGGGAGAGAGAACCCACCCCTGTCCGTCTGAGGGTCCCGAGGCCTCCCTTTCTACTGAACCTGGAGATCTCGCCCGACCACCCTCGGGTTTTGTGCGCTCTTGGCTTCAATAACCCCCAAGCTCGGGCTTGTTCTGTTTCTGGGTCTTGCCGCGGGTGCGAATTGTGCATCTGGCTCACAGCAGGTGAAAATTCGTGAAACATTTGTCTACCTACGTGTAGGGGACCGATTATGTGCCGGGCCAGGACAGTAATTGGTGTAATAATGACTGTTTCACAGCGTAATAATGAAGAGTACATAAAATAACAAGTATGAATGAGTTTTTATTGTGGCATCATTCGGCTTAAGAATCCCGAGATCAGGGGCGCCTAGCCCGCTCAGTCGGTAGAGCAGGCCACGCCTGATCTGAGTCGTGAGTTCGCGCCCACAGTGGCTATGGGGTCTACTTAAAAATAATCATTTAATTAGATTTCTTTTATTATAAAATCTGTCTCAAGTTATCTGTATGGGAGTCCTGAGAGCTAGATGGGAAAAACTTTGGAGTACGAAGCCCCACCAGCCTAGGGCAGACCCCTGTGGGACACATCCTAGAAGTTTCAAAGAGCCTTCCTGGGGCGTGCGCCTTCCACGTCCAGGCTTGGAAGTAAAGGCTACTAGAGCTCATCATGTACTCTACTTACTAAATTATACTGGAAATGAAAAGGTGACTTCTAAAAATACTAAGGACACCATGTTCTCTGTCAGTGGTTCTCAAGGTGTGGTGCCTGAACCAGCAGCAGCCTCACTGAAAACTTAAGATATGGACATTCTCACGCCGTAACCCAGACCTACGGAAACTCCAGGGGTGAACACAACAATCGGGGTTTTAACCGATTGAGCCCCTATTGAGCCCCTCTAGGTGGTTCTGATGCATGCTAATGTTGAGAACTTTATATTACACTTCACATTCTGTTTTTATTCTATAAATAATAAGTAACATGCTTTGTAAATATCATCTTCACGGTTTTATAGCTAAGTATCCCCTTAATCTTATTATTCATTCTATAAATATCTGTATCTAGCACATAATATATCTTTGGTAATTAAAAAAATTATGTTGTAAAGGATCTCCAAAAGTGATGTCTTGAATCTTATCAGAAAGCTGACAATTAATCTTATTTTATTTTATTTTTTTTTTTTTAAATTTTTTTTTTAACGTTTATTTATTTTTGAGACAGAGAGAGACAGAGCATGAACGGGGGAGGGTCAGAGAGAGGGAGACACAGAATCTGAAGCAGGCTCCAGGCTCTGAGCTGTCAGCACAGAGCCCGACGCGGGGCTCGAACTCACGGACCGTGAGATCATGACCTGAGCCGAAGTCGGCTGCTCAACCAACTGAGCCACCCAGGCACCCCAATTAATCTTATTTTAAAAGATCCATTAAATACTGACTCCAAATTGTTTATATTTTAATATTATATAAGTATCGTATTTTTTTAATTTTTATTTATTTTGAGAGACAGAAAGAGAGAGAACGAGCAGGGGAGGGGCAGAGAGAGAGGGAGAGAGAATCTCAAGCAGGCTCTGCCCCAACGGGGCTCTATCCCATGACCCTGGGATCATGACCTGAGCCAAAATCAAGAGTTGGAGCTCAACTGACTGAGCCACCCAGGAGCCCCATGACTGTTGTTTTGATATATGTGTATCTTCAGCATGATATGTGGCACAAGAAATGTTTAAAAACCATTAAATTTCTTTTGAGAATTTAATATACGAAACTCTCTGAAAGCGCCTCTCGATATCTAACTTATTTCCCCTTTAACCTATGTTTCTAGTGCTCTAATACGTGGAGAACATCTGGACACCATTTCTAATAACCCTCTGTAAACGTGAATGTAACTTTTAATAAGTCTTCCCTAAGTCTTTGTTTCTGAACAATACCAGTTCCTTAAGCTTTACCCAGTGTCTTGTTTCTTAATCAAGTCCTTCACCACCTCCTTGCAGTCTTCTGAACCCTCTGCAGGGACCCCGTGTTCTTCTCAGTAAGATAACGGTGCTGCACTAAACACAACGTCATCTATACGTGATTACCATTTGTGAACATCATTATTTACACATTTACTTTACATCACTTACATATTTAAATTATTTACATATTTTCTAGGTGTGAAAGTGTATAATTTAACGTTTTTTAAGAATAATGTTTTTGGAGGTCAAAATTTGAACCCTTACAGTGTATGCATGAATTGGTTGTGTTGAACTGGAATGACAGCATTTTTTAACTAAAAGCCAAAGAGGTCTCTTCGCCCAGCTCTCTCCTTTTACACAGAGGAACTCAGCGTCTTGAGAGACCTGCACTCTCCAATGTGGTGACCCCTACTCACATACTAAAGAGAAAACTCAGTTTCTTAATAACACTAGCCGTGTTTCAAGCTAGTATTATTAGCTCAATAGCTACACACATGGCTAGTAGCTTTGGGATTAAACAGCACAGGTCTGGAACACTCCCCTTATCTCAGAAAGCTCTGTTGGGCAGCACTGAGGTAAATGGCCCAAAACCATACAGCTCCTCCGTGGCAGAGCAAGAATATCCAGTTCCCGGTCCAGAGGTATCCCACCATACTACTACCTTAAAAAAAAGAGGAAAGTGTGATAGATCACCTATCTACAAAATTTATTGAGTTTTCGTACAAAGCATTGTGCTAGCCATGGATCTTGACCCCAAGAAGCTTTTAAGAATATTCAGTAAGGGGCACCTGGGTGGCTCAGTCGGTTTAGTGCCCGACTTCAGCTCAGGACATGATCTCATGGTTCATGAGTTTGAGCCTCACATTGGGCTCAGTGCTGTCAGCTCAGAGCCTACTTCAGATCCTCTGTACCCTTCCCCCTCCCCCCCCCCACACTCTCTCTCTCAAAAATGAATAAACATTAAAAGAAAGAAAGAAAAAGAAGAGAGAGAAAAAGAAGAAGGAAGGAAGGAAATTTGGTAAGATTGCTGACCATGTAGAAAATGGCAGGTGTTTTAGTTACATCTCCTTTCTGGCTGTTTAATATATACATGTATGTTTACGAACTGTCTCCAGTCCCTTTGACCTTCCCAGAGACATCACACACTACTCGGCTTACACCTCGATTCCTACAGCCAATTCCTGGCCGGTCTCCCAGGCTCCTTCTGGCCTTTCTTGCTCCCATCAATCTTCTATGATTCTATACCCATTTCCCTCAAGTGCTGGTCCCACCCTTGCTCTCCCAGAACAACCTAGAGTAGATTCTTGTGTATCAGACACTAACAACAACTATGGTAAAGTCAACAACAATGACTTATATTTGCTTGACATTTGCACATACATTATCCCATTTAATTTTTTTAACTTTTTAAAAAAGATTTTATTTTTAACTAGTCTCTGTACCCAATATGGGCCTTGAACTCACAACCTGAGATTGAGGGTCCCATGATGTACCGACTGAGCCAGCTGGGCGCCCATATCCCATTTCATTTAATTCCCATCTTTCTTGGGGTGTCCGGCTCGCTCAGTTGGGTCCCCATGTTGGTTGTGACGACTACTTAAAAAGCAAAACAAAACAAAACAAACCCCCAAAACATAAACAAAACATGTAGCTGTGATTAATAAGGCAACTCAGAAAAAAAATAATTCCCATCTTTCTTTTCCAGATCTCAAGGCCTTCAACCAATGTTGCCCTTTTATTTCCAAGATTGTTTCTTATCAAACATTTTGAGTAGATTTGTTCTAAAAGTACTAAAACCGGGTACCTGAGAGTCATCCTTGACTTCTCTAATCTCCATTCCCCACCCCTAATTCAGTCCATCAAGTAACACTGGTTCTGGGCCTAAAACTCACGAGTAAGACATCCATTTCCTTCCAGGTCTCAGGTGGTGAGGCTTGCAGAATAAAGTAGCACAGGGTGTGACGACAGAAATGAACGTTCCCACCGTCCTGGAGGCCAGAAATCCATTCCCAAGGTGTCGCAGGGTGGGTGCTCCCAAGGTCCCCCTCAGCTCGTAGACGGCTAGATTCTGGCGTCTCTACACGCCTTCCCTTGGGGTCTCTGTGTCCTTATCTCCTTATCAGGATACCGGTCGGGTGGGGTGAGGACCCCGCCACACGACCTCATTTTACTGTAATTTCCTCTTTGAAGGCCTTACCTCCCGACACAGGGGTTTGGGACTTCCATGTAGGAGCTTTGGGGATGACACAACTCGGCCCATGACTCTCTGTCGTTACTGACACCATCCTTGCTCAAAGTGGCTCCATTTCTCACCAAACGGTGACAGTTTCCCCATGTCCTCTCATGCCTGTTTACCGTACAACAGCCACAGTGATCTTTCCAGTTTTCAAAATGTACACCAGTCCCTTGCTTAAAGTCTTACAGTGGTGGGGTGGCCGGGGGGGCTCGGTCAGTTCAGCATCCGACTCTTGATTTTGGCTCAGGCCGTGATCTCACGGTTGTGAGACTGAGCCCCACCCTCGGGCTCTGTGCTGATCGCTGCGGAGCCTGTTTGGGATTCTCTCTCTCCCCCTCTCTCTCTGCCCCTCCCCCCACTCTCTCTCAAATAAAAACTTTAAAACTAAAGGCAGTGTACTTCAGCTCCTTTTTCAAGAAAGCCTCTCACGATGCATCATCCTTGGCTCCCGACTGCCCCAGCCTCCCTCAGGATTTGGTGGTAGGTCTAAGTGTAGATGTACAAAGTACTTCTGAGCAAAATAACTTTTATTCTACAATATGTTAAGGGAATACAGGATGACAGTTGGTCAAGAATTTGGTTGAATAAAAATTAGTTTCTATTGTCCACATGGTCTTCACTTTACTATTTCTCTCTCGCACCGTTCTAGTAATGAAAAAAGTAAGAAACGTGATTTGCCGAGGCCTGGTGTTTGCTGAAGCCCAGCCCAGTGACCAATTTTTTCTCTTAAAAAAAAAAAAAAAAAAAAGGACAAACAGGAATGGTAAGTTTCAACCTTCCTCCAACCCAGTGGAGCCTGCCTGTGCCAGTGAACTCTGACGTGTACCCTGAGTCAGGAGGCGGAAACTTACATCAGAGGCTCTCAGGTGCGCCAGCAGCCGCCGTCTGCCGGGTGGACGCTGCTAAATGTGGCCCTGAACGCCGCTTCTAGTGCTAATTAACGCAGCTTTTACTGGGAGACCGCATACTTCCCTGCCTTTTCTTCTTTCCTTTGTTCTTCCGTTTTCATCTACTCTCTCGTGCTCTTTTTTTCTCTCTCTCTCTCTCTCTCTTTTAAACTAAGGAAGTAGAGTAGAGCAGTGGTTCCCAACCCTGGGGGTGCCCACGACAATCCATCTACGTGATCAAGAAAATATATAAAATGATGCTCTACCTCATAAAAAAAAGAGCAATTAAAATAATGAATGCCATTTCACACCCATCAGATTGAAAAAAATTAAGACCTGTGAGTGTGGCATGTCTCCAACAAAAGGGCGCACTTGTTGAGAGTAATTGGATAGATCTTTTTATCCCTCACCACACCTAACCCTGTTGCGGCACCAGCATATAAACTCTCGAGCACAGAAACTGTGTCCGTTTGGTTCGTTGCCGTATCTGCAAGTGTCTAGAAAGTGCCCAGCACATAGTAGGCAATCAATAAACATTTGTTAAAGAATAAGTGACACCAGTTCTTAACAAATACTTGCCGGTTGACTAGATGACTGAGAAGCCTCCGGGCAGCTGTAAGAACCGACAAGACTCCGGTTTCCAAGCCTGGGGTGGGGACCTGAGCGACCGGCAGGACGAGGGGTTTCCCCTGCTGACCACAACTTCCTACCACAGCCCCACTTCCCCATCCTGCCACCAGATACACAACACACCATAATACAGCCACTTGCTAACTGTTTGGGGCCATATTTGGTTTTTTCTGGTGAGCGTTCCACTGTCACATACTTCGCGACCCACTGAAAGTTTTCGCTTCCTACTCACATCAGTCAGTTCTGTGCTTTGACAACTATAATAATCTATTTGATCTTTGGATTTTGGACTTTCTTCACCCCACTTCATCACTGCCAGATTAATCTTTCCAGAATACCACTTTTACGATGCGACCAACCTGCTCAAAAGTCTTTAATGACTGCTATACATCACCTACTTAAAAGGCTTAAATTATGGGGCACTGCGCTGGCTCAGTCAGCGGAACACGTGACTCTTGATCTCAGGGTTGTGAGTTCGAGATCAAGAGTTGGGGGTGGAGATTACTTTAAAAAAATAATAAAATCTTTCAAAAAGAGAGGATTTAAATTTCCTAGTTTTGCACCCACAGCCCTCAGTGACCAAGTCCTCAGCAATCCGTCTCTATGCTATGCTATCGTCCAGAACTCCTGGACAAGACCCTCCGTTCCAACTAGCCAGCTATACTCATGTCCCCCAAACCACCTTGCGTTTGTGTGTGTGTGTGAGGTTCATTTAAGGAATCTCTACACCCAATGTGGGGCTGAAACTCATGACCTTGAGATCAACAGTTGGATGCTCTTCCAATGGAGCCAGCCAGGCGCCCCAAAAAACCACGTTGTGTTTTTATACCTCTGTATTGTTTTTGCTCGTGGGACCTCGGTGTCCCAGGTTCTCTGGTCTTCAGCCTACGCCCCCTTTTGAAGTGTCCAAATTGTAATCCTGTCAGTCTTCTTCCCTCAAGTAACTTTCAGAATTTCTGAAGAATTCTCTCAAGTCCCCAAAATCATTCTGTTGTCACTTGTCACCATGCAGTCTCTCACGCCAGCAGATGACAGCCTGCTTCTGCGGGCTGCGTTCTCCAGGGACCGTTCTGTCCTGGCGCACTCCCAGGCTACGTATTCGCTTCCACACAGGATGGCTGCGTCCAGACTATACCAGTGTGTGGAAGGAGCACGGGGCTGCGGGCAGCCGGAGGAGCTGTGTGCACTCACTCAGCCGCCCTTCCCCTCCCGCACGCACACCCCCAGGGCCAGCTTCCGTCCATCAGTCTGAGAACAGACACTGGGTGTCGATCCCGCGTCCCGCACCATGCTAGGCACTGGGGATTCAAGGGTGGACCACAGGACACAGGTCCTGTTTCCAAGACAGACATTGAATAAATTACTATAAATAGGTCAGGCGAGCAAATAGATTCTTTTTTTTTTTAATTTCTTTAAATTTTTTTTCTTTTTCAACGTTTTTTTTTTTTTTTTTTTTTTATTTTTGGGACAGAGAGAGACAGAGCATGAACGGGGGAGGGGCAGAGAGAGAGGGAGACAGAGAATCGGAAACAGGCTCCAGGCTCCGAGCCATCAGCCCAGAGCCTGACGCGGGGCTCGAACTCACGGACCGCGAGATCGTGACCTGGCTGAAGTCGGACGCTTAACCGACTGCGCCACCCAGGCGCCCCATTTTTTTTTAATTTCTTAATCTTTATTTTAAGTAGGCTCCACGCCCCACGTGGGGCTTGAACTCATGACCCTGAGATCAAGAGTCACACACTCCACCGACCTGAGCCAGCCAGGCACCCCAGAGGTGAGCAAATAATTCCAAGTGTGCAAAATGCTGCCAGAGAAATTCTTGGGAGTACAAGCTTATGTCCTCTACATTCTCTGGGGCCCAGAGTGGGGAAAACTAGTGTTCCCGCCCTTCATATCGTATCTAGTCGAGTTAATAATAATATAACCTATAAAAAAGCAATTACAGGGGCGCCCGGGCGGCTCAGTCGGCTGAGCGTCAGACTTCGGCTCAGGTCATGATCTCACCGCTCGTGAGTTCAAGCCCCACGTCGGGCTCTGTGCTGACAGCTCGGAGCCTGGAGCCTGCTTTGGATTCTGTGTCTCCCTCTCTCTCTGTCCCTTCCCCGGCTTGTGCTCTGTCTCTCTGTCTCTCTCTCAAAAGTAAATAAAAATTTAAAAAAAGAAAAGCAATTCTGAACTTAAGAAAGACAGCTTTTCACATTGTTATGCGGACAGTTTAGCTCCTGATTTTTTCATATTCCTCAATAGAGAATGAAAAGAGCCAAAATTCACACTTAAACTATGTGCTTGGCACTATTCTAACAATCTTCACAATAACCTATGAAGGAGTCCTATTGTTTTCCCCACTTTACAGATGAGACAACTCAGGCACAGAGAAGTTTTAGTGAACCCAAAGTCACACAGCAAGTCGGGCAGAATTCAGAATCCAGGCAATCTGACTGCTCGGCCCACATTCTTTAGCGGGATGCTATTATACCCCCATGGAGATAATTTGCATAATCACAGATAGATCATTACAGTGATTATCCCCAATCAATGAAGCAATCTTTCTTCAAAGGTATTTTGCACCCCCACCTCTACGGCAGAGAGAAGCCCAGCCCATCTGTGAGTCCTGGACTTCGGTCCCAGCGCCAGGCTCCGACACCCACCACATCACGCCCCCCCACACGGGGCGCGAGTTGGGGGGAAGGCTCTTCTCTGTTGCCGAGACTCCCCCGCCCCCCGTCCCAGTGCTGTGGAGCCCCAGACTGGGGCCCTCCCAGGCCCAGCTCACGCCGCCGTCTTGCCCCTCTGGATTCAGGCCGCGATCCCCGTCCGGGGACCCGCTCTGACAGACAACCTTCACTACTGGGCTGGGGGATGGTGCACCTTGCACGGAGCTGATGCACAGGCAGAATCGTCGACCGGCTGACCTGGTGATTGAGGGAGAGTCCCCAGGTTGCAGGGTCCGTGTGGTAGGGCAGGACGGGTGCGACACTTCAGTTCTTAATCTGACTTTTCTTACACGGTTTAAGAAATATCTGTGGATGTCATGAACGCGTCTGGAAAATATTCGCCCAGTAGACGCGGAATATGCCAAGCACTGGGCTGGGCATCACAGGTGACACAACCCGTCTCCCCCCCGAACCGTCTAGCTAATTGGTGGCTGCTTTTCAGGTAAATCCACAGGCACAAATCCAAGGTCATCACTCTTGTCCTTACGACACGCAAACAGACTCCAAACTTGCCTCTCCTCAAAGTCCCAACGTTTCCCGCAGGCTCTCTGTTCCTCTGGGTACAGGTTGGTCATTTTTCCCATGAGAGAAACCTAAGTTATATATTCATTCTTGGAAAGTAATGAGGAAACAGGAGAATGTAGCCTACGAGACCTGTTCTTTCCTCTCTTGCCACCTCAGTGAGACCATCGGGGCAACTCTGTTCAGAGGTGGATCCTCGGCCAGCTGCGGGGCAGCCGCAGAGGTAATTTATTATGTGCTAAAAGACTTCAGAACATGATTACTTTCAGAACATGACTTTTTTATTGAGGATTTTAACTGGGACAAACGAAGCAAAGGAATTGTTATGCATTTTCCACCCTGGACGTGTAAATCTTTATGCAATGAAGAAATGCAATTAAATGAAACTCAACTTTGAAAAGCTAACAGTTGATAATAATGATCAGTGGAGAGATGGTCAGTTTTCTGCCACAGTTTCAAGCTAAAATTAATTAGCTTCTAAAGTAAAATACGTGGAAAATCGAGGCCTTACTTGAATCCTAATGCGACAGATACGGACTGGATTTTTGGTTCCTTGTAACTTTCTGTAAATTGTCCACAACTATATTGGTGTAGACCGTGGTAGGGATGGAGGTCGGTCCCTATGCTGCCACTCCAGGCAAATCTAAGGACAGGCATCTTGTACTGTGTCCTTCTGTTCTATGCGGCTTCTCTACATTTTACTTAAATTAACTGGCAAAGGAGACGTTTACCTATAAAATGACGTCAAAATAAAAAATTGGTAAAAACAGTAAAATCGATAATCTGAAAGAATACTGTTAAGACATTTCCCCCACCCCGTAACAGTGGTATAGAACATGAACATGACGCCTGATCGGATCCACAAGAAAGTAAGAAAATGTCTGTTCATGAGACTTTGTTGAAGGGTAGCACATGCCAGCGGAATCCTGAAAAAGATAAACCTAGGTTATTTAGTCTACAACTACATGTAAGTAATAATAAACATATTTAACTACTATATATTTTCTGCTAAAATGTCATGAAACTTACATCAAATCTTTGACAATTAAATTGGTAATTAACTGATACTTTAAAATATTTACTGACAGCAGCCTACTGGGCTAACAGTACATATGTACAATACAAATGCATATAATTCTCGACCTTAAGGAACTTATAGTCTAAAAGGAAATCTTCTCTTTTGAAAAAGTGCTTTTAAAGTGCTAATAGTGCAAAACTTTGTTTTGCAATTTTCTTCTATCTTTGCTTTCCTTTAGAATGTGATCTTTACATACTATGAGGGAAGCAACTTTGTTTCTTTTGTTTATCACCACAAAATGCCCAACACAGCGGGGGACACACAACCGGCACTTAATAGTATTTGTTAGGTGATTGAATAAAGATACTTAGAAACTGCTTCAAATGTGCTAACAATCTTTTATAGGGCACTAGAATTCAAGCATCAGATTCTGTGATATACAGACATTTACAACATCCTTACTTATCTGCCCTAGAAGCTATGGTTCGACAAACTAGAGAATGCGTTCTACTACATCTGAGTCACACATTTCGCTCTTAAATAAGGACGGACTATTATTAGACAGGGACAACAGAAAAGAGGCCGGGGGGGACGTTTGTATGGCTCTCCAAATAAAAGCGTAACTTACCAACTTCTAATTTTGACAAAAACACTAAATATCATCCATCATCTTTTCTCCTAGACATAACATCGCACTAGTTGCTAACTCCCATTGTAACAACCCTGTTAATACCCAGTAATTAAATTGATTGGTTGCAAATTCCCCTTCAACACTTACATATGCCGTAACTTTAAAGATGGAAGAGGTAATTTGTATTTTCTTGGTTTGAGGATTCTTTCGAACACTAAAATGTGGGGGGGGGGGGGAAGGGATACATTTTAAATATAACAAGCATTTACATAATACATTTATTTTTGTTTATTTATTAACATTTATTCATTTTTGAGAGAGCATGAGCGGGGGAGAGGCAGAGAGAGGGGGAGACACAGAACCCGAAGCAGGCTCTAGGCTCCCAGCAAGTGTTCAGCACAGAGCCCGATGCGAGGCTCAAACCCACGAACTGTGAGATCATGACCAGAGCTGAAGTCAGGCGCTTAACTGAGCCACCTAGGTACCCCTGCATTTTTTTTTAATGTTTATTCAGTTTTGAGAGAAAGAGAGAGACAGAGCATGAGCAGGAGAGGGGCAGAGAGACAGAGAGGGAGACACAGAATCCGAAGCAGGCTCCAGGCTCTGAGCTGTCAGCAAAGAGCCCGACGTGGGGCTCGAACCCACAGACCGTGAGATCAAGACCTGAGCTGAAGTCAGATGCTTACCTGACTGAGCCACCCAGGTGCCCCCCACCCCCCGCCTTTTTTTTAGTGTTTGGCATAATACATTTAGAATACTGATCCCTTTAGTATGCAGGTGTTCTTACACATACATAATATAGAAATACACAATATCCGACTCAAACGGTTTGAAAAGGACGGACCCGCAGTTTTACCCCAGGATGGAGAACTGCAGAACGTGGAATTTTACAGTCAGAATATGTGAGGTCTGACCGAGACTCAGGATGAATGTTTCCCAAGCCAGAGACAATTATCAGAAAACTAAGAATTGATAAAAGTCCGAGTGAAGTGTAGGCAGCTGTAAGGGGTAGGTAAAAGCGCAACTGCAGAATCCCACAATGTAAACACACACGCCGGCTCTGGCACGGATTTGTTAGTTCCTTTTGGGAAAGATTAACCTTTCTGAACATCAGTTTCCTCACACGTCAACTGGGCATACTATGGTTCTTTTTAGAATTATGTGAGAATCGAGGGGGATAAGGTATATGAAAACTGTTTGTTAAATTATGTATTATTAAATTATATCGTATTAAAATTATTTTCTTTCAGTACCTCTCTTTCAGTTACTCTCCCCCACAAGATTCCCTGCGGGAGCACAGAGCGGGAGCACAGAGAGGGAAGGAACAAGCTACAGAGAGAGATGCACACATGTTCCCTTCCTAATGCTTTACCATCTGCCAAATACCTTCCTATGACTTCCCTCATATAAAGACCACACAGCTCCACGAGGCTGTCGGGCACGACTTTACCAGGTTTAGAGACAGTAGGGCCAGAGAAGTTAAACGAGACATTAAAGACATTCCGGCCAAAAGTGGTATTTCTGGGAATAGACTCCAGGTGACACAGCGTCCATCCAGGTCCCTAGGTCTCAACCGCTCACCCCCTGCCTCCAATCCAGCAGATGTGCCCCACAGGCAGTCCTCCTGGGTGACAGGGGGACGTCACATTGAAAGGAAGCTGGCCCCTTCCTCACTTCACTAGGTGCAAGCATCTTTCTCCTTCACTACGTATGAAGAGTGAGGTGGGCCAGGAGGAGAACGAAGGGGGACTGTGTCCAGTGTGTGTGTGTGTGTGTGTGTGTGTGTGTGTGTGTGCACCTACTGGAATGGGCAGACCTGAGCCATGTCAGGGTTAAAAGTTCTTAGGCAGTTGTTTTTTTTTAGGCAGCTTTTATCTGCAGAAATCATGCAATTAATTTCCATATCCTTCTACGACATGGATTAAGGTCATTTTATTTCTCTAAACGCTTAACATATACTGCTTAAAAACTGAAGACTATATGTGAAGTTCTGTGCTTATCCAAGGGGTAACTATAGTCACTCCATATAAAACATTTATACTGCACACACCTACATAACCACCCAAACCAAACTACAGAACATACCTATGGTTATATCCGATTTGAAGTGTTGATCTGGAGATGGTGATACGGGTGTAAATATACAAAAATTCACTAAGCTGTAGGTCCACTATAATTTGTTCACTTTACTGCATGTAAATTAGCCCAGTAAAAAACAAAAACAAAAACAACCTAGACCAACCCTTGTAAAAGTTTGTACTTACCAAATAAACTGAGAAGAAAATTTAGTGTTCGACACTTCATTTAACAATCACTTCACACATACGTGTACTGTAGCGTACTACTTACCGAAGAAACTACCATTTGAACATTATTAGAAGTTGGTTCCTGGGTGGCTCAGTCGGTTAAGTGACCAACTCTTGATTTGAGCTCAGGTCATGATCTCATAGCTCTGGAGTTTGAGCCCAGCGTCGGGCTCTGTGATGACAGTGCGGAGCCTGCTTGGGATTCTCTCTCTCTCTCTCTCTCTCTCTCTGCCCCTCTCCCGCTCTCTTTCTCTCTCAAAATAAATGAATAAACTTAAAAAAAAAAAAAAGAAATAAGAATCCCACTGCTTAATTAGCATTTGAGGGCCATAATCTAAGCCTCACCGTTTAAATAATAAAATTTCACATCTCAGGCAGATACGCAGTTTGGAAAACCTCTCCAAGAACTTTGATCGGAGCCTGTGTTTAATATTGACAGCAGAAAAGACAAAGGCTTCCATTAGTAACTACAGAATTATTTCTGCATAGACATTTTTCAAATGTAATGAAACTGGTCATATTTACTCTCTAATGAACCGGCTCTGAAGTATTACCTATATTATTTAAAAGAACCATAATCCTTGAAAAGAAGGCACTTTCCAGAACGTTTCAAAAGGGTATTTTATGGGACTTGTAATAATGGATGAGGGAAAACATATCTTCAGAATGTTTTCACCCTTTGGTTTGAGCCAGAGACCACTAAAATCAAGCTCTGTGACGTGCCTCCAACACGGACACACATAAGGGACGCACGTCTTTTCTGGAGCAGATTAGTGATGACGTTTCTCTGCAAGGGCAGGTCAGATAATGTAAAGCAGCTACTGCGTGTACAATTAGAAAGATAGCAGACGTTCTCCTAAAAAATGTGTAAACGCCCAAAATTCAAGTCACGGGACAGGAAAAAACAATATCCTTGCCGGTTAACTTGGCTCGTACAAGTGACTTGTCTGGATATGTGGCTCAGGATGACAAGTTACCGACAACTGCTGGAGGTCCACGGGTGCTTCCCCTACACGTGCATTCCTCCCGAGAAGCTACACCGATCCACCCTGCACCCTCACCTTGACCAGATGCCACCGCCTCTGACCCAAATCAGCACGACCAGCTAGAAAAGCCAGAGGCAGTGCGAGTGATAAGCAAACCGGCACGGCTCTGAAGGGACTCTGTGACCATTTAGCCCATTCGGTTGCTTTGCACTGGCACTTAAGCCATCTTAAGCGAACATTTACTCTAATCATAATTTTCCTCTAAAGTTGTTTTGGGAAGACAATTTCACATCTCCTCCGCACTTAGCAGAGGAATTCATCAGCATGCTTCAACTTGGATCATCATGAGAAATAGTTAATGGTTCTCAAATAAGAGTAATGCTGTAACTGGGCTGGTTCCTTCTCAGCGTCCCCTGGAATGGCAGACTAGTGACATGCGTGTCTCCCCTGGACAGGGGACGGGCTGCCCTCTCTGCTGGCTCTTGGGGACCCCATTCCATCAAGACTTCCCTAACACAGCCACCCTAATAATGTCCTCTTTTCAACTTCTGGGGTATTTATTACAGTATCAGGAGCTGCAAACGTTTGCCTATAAAAAATCGAACCTTTGATTTCGTAACAATTTTTCCTTATAAAACCTTCCAAACTATTACTTAATATGTTAGTTTCTTATCATTTCCTTAAGGTCAAGGGCTGTCTGATGCTCCTCTGGTAGTCTCTTCGGAGCCTGGCGGAGTTCTGTGCACAATATTAACACTCGTCGGTTGCCTGCCTAAGGGATTCTGAGGGTGTGATTCTCTTCTTTCTGTTGGGTGCCGTGAGTCTTGACTACTCATTTTACCAGCGGCCGTGAACCCTGGAGCCATAGTTTCACTTAGCACCCAAGCAGTGTGGAAGAGAGTCACAGGTGAGAATCCAGGACAGGGGAGGTCAGGGAAAGCAGTCTCTTCAGTGTTTAGGTTCTAAAGGTACTTCTGTTTCAAACACCTCCGGCAGGATCTCCTCTTGCATAGCACACGATGGTGACGAATTCCACACGTTCACGTGGCCAGTGAAGTACAACACAATGTCGTGGCAGCAGTGTGCGCGCGCGCGCGCGTGTGTGTGTGTGTGAGACTAGGTGTACCACAGAGTATCTGCAGGGAGTGCTGGAAGCAGGCCTACGGGTTTTCACGAGCTGAATATAAGGACAGAATGTTTTGGATGTGAGTATGTATATGTTTTTCTCAAATTCTGTTTCTAACATTTTTTTGGACAATCTTTATGTATTGGCAGAGTAACTTTTCCACAAAAATCAGAGGCAAATTAAAGAAATAATTTTTGTTTTTAAAACCGTATCAGAGGGGCCCCTGGGTGGCTCAAGCAGTGAAGCGTCTGACTCTCGGTTTTGGCTCAGGTTATGATCTCGCGGTTCACGGGTTCCAGCCTTGCATCCGGCTCTGAGGTGACGGCGAGGAGCCTGCTTGGGAGTCTCTCTCTCCTCTCTCTCTCCTCCTCCCCCACTCTCTCGCTCTCTCTTTCTCAAAATAAATCAACTTAAAAAAAACTATATAAGAAAAAGAATGAAGTGAAATAACTACATCACGTAGTTGTCACACAGCTGACACACAGAGCAGAAGTGAGATTTGAGATGCTGAGTGCAAGTAACGATCGAGAGTTTTACAACAAGCTAATTCTGTTTTTTTCCGATTAAAGCAAAATTTTGTAACTAAACTCTGCTTTCACTTGTTCCTATCCCTTTTGCCTACAGACACGATCCAATATCTTCATCACTGAAAAGCCCAACCCAATCAAAGTATAAATAAATGATTATAAAGTTTTTATACCAATTAGATCTTCAAAGAGAAAAAAACAGAAGCAGTGGATCACCTAAGCAAACCTGGAATTTAGAATTAATTTAAAAATGTAAAGTTTATGCCTAGATAAAAACCTTTCCACCTCTTTACAAAAAAGGTAATTGTTCTACTATTAGTCAAGCAAATTTACACAACCTGAGGAATCTTGTGTTCTCCTGAAATGTGAAAAGAGACCTGGGGTAAATGTCACAGGAGACCTGGGGTAAGTATAACAGGAGTTCTGGGGTGGGCGTGACAGGAAATCTAGGAGAAGTGTGAAAAGAGACCTGGGGCCAACATGACAGGAGACCTGAGGTGAGTGTGACAAGAGACCTGGGGTGAGTGTGACAGGAGACCTGGGGTAAAGGTGACAGGAGACTGGTGGTAAATGTGAAATGAGACCTGTGCTAAATGTGACATGAGACTTGGGTGAGTGGACAGAAGACCTAGGTATCTGTGACAGGAACCTGGGGTAAGTGTGACAGGAGATCTGGGGTAAATGTGAGAGGACGCCTGGGATAAGTGTGACAGGAGGCCTGGGTTAAGTGTGACAGAAGACCTGGGGTAAGTGTGACCCAAGACCTGGGATAAGTGTGAAAGGAGACCTAGGGTAAGTGTGACAGGAGCCTGGGGTAAGTAAGTGTGATAGGAGACCTGAGGTAAACCGACATCAGACCTGGGATGAATGTGAAAGGAGACCTGAGGTAAAAGTGACATCAGACCTGGGGAGAATGTGACAGGAGACCTGGGGTAAATATGACAGGAGACCTGTAGTAAGTGTGAGAGGAACCTGGGGTAAGTGTGACAGGAGACCTGAGGTAAATTTGAGAGGACACTTGGGGTAAATATGACAGGAAATCTGGGGTAAATGTGAAAGGAGACCTGGGGTAAATGTGACAGGAGACTTGTGGTAAATGTGAAATGACATCTGTGCTAAATGTGACATGAGACCTGGGTAAGTGGACAGGAGACCTAGGTATCTGTGACAGGAACCTGGGGTAAGTGTGACAGGAGATCTGAGGTAAATGTGAGAGGACACCTGGGATAAATGTGACAGGAGGCCTGGGTTAAGTGTGGCAGGAGACCTGGGTAAGTGTGACAGGAGGCCTTAAGTGTGACAGAAGACCTGGGGTAAGTGTGACCCGAGACCTGGGATAAGTGTGAAAGGAGACCTAGGGTAAGTGTGACAGGAACCTGGGGTAAGTGTGATAGGAGACCTGAGGTAAAAGCGACATCAGACCTGGGGTGAATGTGACAGAAGACCTGGGGTAAATACGACAAGAGACCTGTGGTAAATGCACAGGACATCTGGGGTAAGTGTGACAGGATTCCTGTGGTAAATGGGACAGGAGCCCTGGGTAGGTGTGATAGGAGACCTGAGGTAAAAGTGACATCAAGCCTGTGGTGAATGTGACAGGAGATCTGCGATAAGTGTGACAGGAGACATGGGGTAATATGACAGGAGACCTGAGGTAAAAGTGACATCACACCTGGGGTGAATGTGACAGGAGACCTGCGGTAAGTATGAGAGGAACCTTGGGTAAGTGTGAAGGAGCCCTGAGGTAAAAGGGTAGTACACCTGGGATGTGGTGACAGGAGACCTGAAATAAGTTTGAGAGGACACCTGGGGTAAATATGACAGGAAATCTGGGGTAACTGTGAAAGGAGACCTGGGGTAATTGTGACAGGAGACCTGGGGTAAAGGTGACATGAGACTGGTGGTAAATGTGAAATGAGACCTGTGCTAAATGTGACATGAGACGTGGGTAAGTGGACAGGAGACCGAGGTATCTGTGACAGGAACCTGGGGTAAGTGTGACAGGAGATCTGAGGTAAATGTGAGAGGACGCCTGGGATAAGTGTGACAGGAGGCCTGGGTTAAGTGTGATAGGAAACTGATGTGATAGGCGGCTTGGGGGAAGTGTGACAGCAGACCTGGGGTGAGGTGACAGGGGACTTAAGGCAAGTGTGACAGGAGATCTGAGGTAAATGTGACAGGATGCCTGGGAAAAGTGTGACAGGAGACCTGGGGTAAGTGTGACAGGAGATCTGAGGTAAATGTGAGAGGACGCCTGGGATAAGTGTGACAGGAGACCTGGGGTAAGTGTGACAGGAGACCTGGGGTAAGCACGACGGGAACCTGGGGAGAATGTGGCAGAAGATCTGGGATAAGTCAGCCGCTAAGCAGGCATGGAGCGAGTAATCCGCTGGATGGGGAAGGAAGCACAGTCAGATGAGAACCGGGAACTGGGTGCTAAAGAGAGTCAGGGAGATGTAACCACGTCCCAACCTGGAGGAGAAGGGAGAGGCCGGAAAAGGGGTTCGAAGCGGTGCTGTTCTCACACACTTTGGTGGCTGGCGTCAACAGGACCCAGCAGACGCCAGGCGAGCCCAGCACCGTTAAACAACGCACTCTGTTAACCAGAGATTTACCTATTGTAATCTAGCAACATTACCTCACTAGATCTTTATAGATAAGCTTTGTTGTTTCCAGATACGGATTAAGCACATCTTCATACTGACAAAGGGCTCCACCAAGGCAAAGATGTTTGAAAAGACAAAACAGGAACTCTTCTCTATCAGCTTGGCTAAATATTTCATATTTTTCTGAGTCTTCCACTAGTAAAACCTATGGAAAATGATAAAATTCATCTTAATCTAACATGATTTAAGGCTCTAATTTTTGTTTTCCAAAGTTTCCATTTATGAACTTACAAATAATCCTAGGCCTATGTTAACAACCAATCCTGAACAACCAGAGTCATCGGTGAGACCTGCACTCATTTTCCCTCCATGTTACCATTAGGTACTGATGCTCAGTTAAAGGAATAAATCTAAATCTTCTCCTCTTCCCCTTTATACCTTTGTTCTAATTTATATCTTTAGTAATGGTTTTAGCACTACTGCAATTTTAGTGCTGAGTCACCTTAAATCTTATTTGGAAACAAGGGACCATAGATAAATGGAGAAACTTCTCCATCCCAGAAGGTCTGTAGCCTTTGCTTCAGTCTGGAAGCTGGCCCTCATTTTCTAAGCCCTACCCCTGTACTTCTGGATGACCACTTTCCTTACCACCCCTGCCCCGGCCCACCCCCATTACTCCATTTTGAACTATCCAGGTAAGTGGACCATCATAACCACCTCTTTTCCTGCTGTCCCCTAATAATATCATCCTACACATCACCCATCTATACTGACTCTTGCTCTCTGGAGACTTCACCACCTCTTTCAGAAAACAGCACAACAGGGTCGGACGCGGGAGGGTTTCTTATACCATTGGCCACTCCACACAACTGATTAACTCGACTGCGGTAGATACGAACAAGGTGACGAATGTAAACCATAACACACATTTCTTTTATTGAGTTGTTTATACTCCACCTGCTTGTAAAAAGAATGTGAAGTAGCTAACAGTAAAATACCGACACAGTACAAAAAGTTAAAAGGCAAAAACCTGTAACCAAGAAACAAAGTGGGAAAGAAAATACATACAACAAGGAGTTGGAATGCTGTAAAAATTGTACATAACACTAACACTACCAAACAGGTAAAGGAGGGAAATAGGAGTTATACAAAATCACTGTCTAGGAGCAAGAAGTGCACTTAAATTAGGAAACCGGATCAAGCTTCACATTTGATTTACCCCAATCTCAAATGAATATTCATCACAAGGTCAGCATAAAAGAGGCACTTAAAATAAACTCTGTGGTGTTGCCAGTGTGCAGGTTACTTACAACGAGTTTATGAAAGCCAAAGTCACACGCAGTAAAAGGTGAGGGGAAGTGGTTTACAGTTTATTACTCCCTGGGTGTGCCACACATACGGCTTGGCCCATCTCCCCTCCTTGCCTGCTTCTCTCCTTCTCTCTCTCTCTCTCTCTCTCTCTCTCTCTAAGGAAATGATGTGATATTGAAGCCTGAGTTTGTAGCTACCTAAAGATCTGGCTTAACACAAGAGCGACTAAAGCTCTCAGGAATGACGAATGAACGCATTCCTCGCATGAGCACTCTGGTTACTGAACTGATTAGGCTGTGCAGTGTAAAAATGACAGAAATGAAAATATTTGGGGAATAAATGTGGAAGCGGGACCCACCTGCGGCTGATCTCCCCGTGTGCTTCCACATGGGGCCCTCAGGGAAGAGGTGTGCAATGTGGTTAAGGAGCCAGACTTGTGAGCCGCCTGCGGAAGGTGGTTATCGGCAGGCCTCGGTGAGGCGGTGTGACGGGCTCGGTGCTGCTGCATGGCGGAGGGCCCTTTTCAGTTCAGGCTAAGGCTGGAGGTTATTTATTGATTTATTTTTTCAGCCAGAAAGCAACCAAGTTAACACCTTGCTTGTCGCCACAGGGCGGCAAAGAACACGAGAGCGAAACGCAGAGGCAACTGGAAGAAAAACAGTGTGGGTACTTCCTGAATTCAAGGGCTACGCATGGAAGTAAAGAAGACCAGCAGCAGAGGGGAGCCCGGGGGGCTCAGGCGGTCGAGTGTCCGACTTCCTTCCGTCCGACGGTCATGATCTCACGGTCCGTGAGTTTGAGCCCTGCGTTGGGCTCTGAGCTGTCAGCACACAGCTCAGAGCCTGGAACCTGCTTCAGATTCTGCGTCTCCCACTCTCTCTGCCCCTCTGCCACTCATGCTCCCTCTCTCTCTCTCTCAAAAATGAATAAATTCTAAAAAAAAATTAAAAAAAGAAAACCAGACGACAAGCAGCAGAGCAGAGAAGGCGCATCCGTCTCTCGAAAAGTCCGTTGCCAATGCTCTCAGTATAAGTGAGGGTGAGCTCTCTGAAATTAGGGGACAGGGCCTTGTGATAGAGAGGTACATGTGCCAGCAGAGATCGGGGACAGATAAGAAGAGATGACATAGTGCCCCAAAAGGAAGAAGACCCAGACTAGACGAGACACTTTGTAGAGGTTAATTTCCAGTCCTTGGTAAGGAAGAGTAGAAATTATCAGATCCCCAAGGTACAGTGCTTATCTTGTGTTATACATACCACCTAACTACAGAGCAACTATATATAGTCTCCTCAGTTGTGTGTTTGGACATCTTCAATGAGTAATTTGATTGTCTTCTTCAACTAAGGGTTCTTTCAGGTGTTTTGTTGGTGTAGAAGAACGCAGAGACTGGCTGGATGCCTCCCGGTCTCCTACAGACAAGATGTCTATGTCCAGAATGGTGTGTCAGGGGCTTCCCTAGGTCATTCCCATCTGGATTTACAATAAATTCAACTTATACATCTCCTTATTCAACTTACACATAGCGACATCTCCTAAATGTAGAATAATAGTAATTAGTGGCTAGTCATTACTATTACTGAAAGCTTACTAAATACTAGGCATTGGGCTAAACACTTTAAGTGCATTATCTCACATAATTTTTTTTTTTTTTGAGAGAGAGAGATACAGTCGAGTGGGAGAGGGGCAGACAGATGGAGACAGAGAATCTCAAGCAGGCTCCGAGCTGTCAGCACAGAGCTCGAATCCATGAACTGTGAGATCATGACCTTAACCGACTGAGCAACACGGGGCCCCTCACATGATTCTTGCATCATTCTTATTTTATAGATGAACAAATGAGGCTAAGTACCCTAGTTATTAAGTGGCTGAGCCTGTATTTGAATCTATGTCTATTTGATACCAAAGCTTTATTTTTTTTTTAATAATCTCTACACCCAATGTGGGGCTTGAACTCCTAATCCTGAGATCAAGAGTTGCCTGCTCCATCGACTGGGCCAGCCAGGAGCCCCTGAAGGCCCTAATTTTTTTTTTAATGTTTATTTATTTTTGAGAGAGAGAAAGACAGAGTGCAAGCAGGGGAGGGGCAGAGAGAGAGGGAGACACAGAATCTGAGCTGTCAGCACAGACACTGGCGCGGGGCTCGAACTCCCGGACCACGAGATCAAGACCTGAGCTGAAGTCAGCAGCTTAACCGACTGAGCCACCCAGGCGCCCCTGAAAGCCCTAATTTTTGCCCATTTGGTAAATAGTTTATCTCCATAATTTAATGATAATAAGGGGCGCCTGGGTGGCTCAGTCAATTGAGTGTCCGATTCTTGATTTAGGCCCAGGTCATGATCTTGATTTTGGATTAGGTCATGAGATGGGGCCCTGTGTTGGATTCTGTGCTGAACATGGAGCCTGCTTGAGATGCTCTCTCTCTCCCTCTGCCTCTCTCCCCGTTGCTCGTGCTCTCTCTATAAATAAAATAATGATGATAATAATGCATTTCGTTTTAACATGTCACACTTTTTAAAAGTGTATTTAAATGCTCTCTCAACTCATATCTCAACAGTTTCAACAAGATAGAATGGGAATTTTAATCTCTATGTTGTACAGATAAGATCTTGGGGCTCAAGATATTGAATGATTTGCTTAGTTACTTATAAATAATAACTCAGGAATTAGCTAAATAATCTATGTCTTCTGATTCAATACACCTCTTGCTAAAAAAAAAATTAGGTAATCGAATGGTTTTTTAAGAAGTTTATTTATTTTGAGAGAGAGAGAGAGAGAGAGAGAGAGAGAGAGCGTGAGTAGGGGAGGGATGGGGGCAGGTGGGAGAGAGAGAACCCCAAGTAGGTTCCAGACTGTCAGTGTGGAGCTCGACATGGGGCTCGAACCCACAAACCACAAGATCATGACCTGAGTCGAAACCAAGAGTTGGACGCTTAACTGACTGAGCCACCCAGGCACCCCTAAAATGGCTTTTTTGATCTCAGCTGTGAGACAGAACGATTCTTTTACAACAGGGATATTTTTAAATAGTCATTTGATATGTTAAGAGCCCCATATCGAAGAAAAATAGCCATGAGTTAAGCAGGTCAGGGCTTCTCGGCCTTAGCACTATTGAAATTTTGGGGCAGAGAACTCTGTTGTGGGGGGCTGTCCTGCCCACAGCATGATGTTTAGCAACATCTCTGGCCTCTATGCATGACTGTTAGTAGCATCTGGTTGAGAACTACTGAAATACACAGATAATTCAGTTGATAGTAAAAGTCCCATCCAAGAAAAAAATCTACCAATGTAACTGATATTACTGATCATTAATAATTGATAAAAGGTGTTTTAGGTATTTTACATAGGTAAAAGTTTTTGACATTAAGCATTTCCTGAAATAAAATTCTATTATGAAATTTTAAAAATCTATACTTACTTTTCGTAATTCATCAGATATAGGAAAGGGATCGTAAAAAGAATCTAAACACTTAATGATATGTCCATCATCGCGTACAATATCTTCATCATATAACCGATGAAAAAATGACATTGAAAGCTGTGTACAAGGAACATTTGTGGCTTCAATTTTTTTCACTTCAGATCCTGAAAAAAATTTTATAGAATATAAACATTAACTTATTATTCTCAATTATTTCCAAAACAAATATTACAATGCAGGGATTCTAAGTAGTCAAATAGGGCATATATTTTGGTATATTTAAAGGACACATTAGGGATCTTATTAAATTCTTAGTTTGCCGTTTGTTCATTTTTATTAATCACTAAAAGTCTGTAACAAAATTTCACCATTTCAGCCCTAGAGTATGTAAATTAGAAAATGTCTGAAAATGAAATCATTTTTCGTGTAGTAGGGGATTCTTACATCAGTTTTAATCCACGTATCAGAATCGCCTATAAAAGCATTGGAACTGCTTTGTGTGACTTTGGATTTATATTGTGCTCAATGCTTTATAATTTGTATTACAAAAACTTTAATTAATGTTAAGTAATGGCTGTTTGTAAAGTCCTGAGGATGTCTTGAAATTTCTTCTCTCCAATAAGCAATTTCTCCCTTGTGATCTCATTTACAGTGTTTATGACCCAAAACCAGCTTTTCCAAGTCAAGGTAAGTTTCAAACCAGGCCCTAATCAAGTTCTGACAAGTTTGGAATTAGAGAAATTTGTGACCATGATGTTTTGTCTATTTTCGTCTTGTAGCTCGAGTTTTTCCCCCGCATACCTTCCCCACCCCAAACTTACTTCCTAAATGTGTCCTTTAGGAATGGATTTTCCGTTACTAAAGGTTCTTCTCAATTACAGAAAGACACAAAGACTAAAATGAATATTTATTATTGCCTCAGTTTCTTTCCATTTCTCTCTCATGCACTCATATCCACACACACACTCAGATATAAAGAGGTGGTGGTCTTCTTTGTTCAAAGTTCTCCCTAGAACAACACACCGAGGTGTGGGGGCCCTTGGTGTGACCTCTCCCTGATACGCTTGTTCGGTATTTACGCCGGAAGCAGCTCGAGCTTGAGAAGAGTGAGGCTGGTGATGATCTGCGCTTTTCCTTCTGGTTGCCCACCTGGAGTCCTGAGAGCACCTGCTACTTGTTCTGGGCTCGAGCTGGCCTTGTGTGGACGCACAATGGGCGTCTGGAGACAGGAACTGTGTATGCTTCAGTAATTTCAAAAACTACACTTCTAGGAAAAGCTCCTTTTGTTTCAGGGGAAAAAATCCTGTGGAGGATTAAAGGGACAAGAAGACCACAGAAAGTGACAGAAGAGTTGTGAACACTACAAGAACAAAGAACTAGAGCAGTATGGAGCCAGAGGGTCTTCAAAGACGGGTTGGTGGCCACAGGATGAGGGACTGACACTGGGCAATGTGCCATTCTTTAAAAAAATTTTTTTCTTAATGTTTCTTCATTTTTGAAAGACAGAGACCGAGCACAAGCAGGGGTGGGGCAGGGAAAGAGGGGGTCACAGAATCTGAAGCAGGTTCCAGGCTCCGAGCTGTCAGCACAGAGCCCGATGCGGGGCTCGAACCCACAAACCATGAGATCATGACCTGAACCAAAGTCAGATGCTCTACTGACTGAGCCACCCAGGCCCCCCGGCAACATGCCATCCTAATAAATGACTCTAGCTCTGATTTAGGGAGTGGCAGGAGGGTTGGGTTGGTAAGATAAGGTAATTAAATTCAAACCACGTACTCCGAGGCATAGAAATAGCATTTGCGAGGGACTGAACTGTGTCCCTCCAAAATTAATATATTGAAATACCACAATGTAATGGTATTTCGAGATGGGGCCTTTGAGAAGTAATTAGGGTTAGATGAGGTCATGGGTGGGTTAGGACTTCTGTCAAATCAATTCTGAAAGGACACAATTCAGTCCAAAGCATTCTGCCCCTGGTACCCACACCCCCAATTCATGTCCTTCTCACATGCAAAACGTGTTTATCCTATCCTAACAGCCCCAAAAGTCTTAGCTCATTCCTGCATCAATGCTAAAATCTAAAGTCCAAAATCTCACCTACATATCACCTAAATCAGATATGGGTAAGAGGGAGGTACACCTCATCCTGGGGCAAAATTCCTCTCCATCTATGACCCTGTGAATCCAGACAAGTGACATGCTTCCAAATACAATGGTGAGACAGGCAGAGGAGAGACATCTTCATTCCAAAAGGGAGAAACAGAAAACAAGGGGTGATGGTCCCAAGCAAGCCTAAACTTGGCAAGGCAAATTTCATTAGACTTTAAGCCTCAAGAATAATCATCTTTGGTTCAATGTTCTGTCTTCCAGACCCGCTGGGGCGGTGGCCCAGCCTCTGAGGTTCTCCCCCAAAAGGCACAGTGTGTTCCTGAAACTGAGGGTGGCCCCGATTATCTCTGAACTGCCTTTTAGTCCTTCTCTTCTCCTGCAGAACGGCCATGTGTCAGCCAAATGGCTCTATCGTCTGGTCCTGTGGGATCTAAGAGGTCTGACAGCCTTCATTTTGTCTCGTTTCTGTCCCCTTTAGTTCAAACCGGCAGTGTCTTTGCCAATACAATCCCCACTGTAACTCTGGCTTCTGTTGAAATGGCTGATTAAGTCCATGAATTACACACATGCTCTCTTTATCAAATGGTTGCCCAGCCATATTTGTTCTCTTCAAAAGAATCTCATTTTTTACAATATGAAAAGGCTGAGAATTTGCCAAATCTTCAAGCTCTGGTTCCTTAACGAATCCTTCTTCAATCTGTCTTTTTCCTTTCCTACTTTATTACAAACGTTCGGGAAGAACCAAGCTGCTCCTACAATAGTTTGTTTAGACACGTCCCAGCTAAATATATAATTTCATCACTTGCAAATTCTACCTTCCCCAAAACACCAGAACATAGTTCAGCCAAGTTCTCAGGCATTTTATGGATTGTCTTTCCTCCACTTTCTGATAACAAGGTCCTCATTTCTGTGTGAGACCTCACTAGAATCAAGCTTAACATCCGTGTATCTGGGCTAGCATGCACCTCAAAACTCTTCCACCAACACCCGTGATGCAGTTTCACAGCCACTTCTAACCTTTTTAGGTATGTTACAGAAACATTCCACTTCTCGGGACCAAAATCTGTCAGTCTGCTTAGGCGGCTATCACAGAATACCAGACTGGGTGGTTTAAATAACAGACATTTATGTCTCACAGCTCTGCAGGCTGGGAAGCCCAAAAACCAAGGCGCCAGCTGATTTGGCTCCCGGTAAAGGCTCTCTTCCTGACTTGCAGACGGCTGCCTTCTTGGCTGTCAGCACATGGCAGAGAGCTCTGGGATCTCTTTCTCTTGATGTAAGGGCATTCATCCCATCAGAAGGGCTGCTTGAGATGTAGTCTAAACCTAATTAGCTCCCAAAGGCCTCATCTTTAAAAAAAAAATTTTTTTTTAATATGTATTTAGTTTTGAGAGGGAGAGACACAGAGTGCAAGCAGGGGAGGGGTAGAGAGAGAGGGAGACACAGAATCTGGAGCAGGCTGCAGGCTCCGAGCTGTGAGCACAGAGCCCGACATGGGGCTCAAACCCACGAACCGTGAGATCATGACTTGAGCCGAAGTTGGACGCTCAAGCGACTGAGTCACCCAGGCGCCCCAGGCCTCATCTTCAAATACAATAACATTGGGGGTTAAAGCATCAACATAAGAACTTGGCGGGGGGCGGGGGGCCACAATTGAGTCCATAGCACATGCTATCTGTTAGGCAGAAATATGGTAAAATCATGTCTCCACCATTTATAAGACATGTGATGCACTGCTATGATCACATACAAAGTTAAGAATGTATTTTTTCCCCTCGATATTAGCATAATACACAGGTGTCTATTTATTTGATGTCCAAATTGGTGTTTTCTGACAGCTTCATTAATGCTGAAATGGCAGAGACAGGATAGTGTAGTGGTCAAGACCTTGAATTCTGGAGTCCGGCCAGCTGTGCAAAACTGCAAATTATTTAGCTCATGAATCTGACTCTTCATTTGGGACATAGGGACATATAATAATACCTCTCTGAGTTGGTCTGAGAATTAAAGGAGGTAATGGGGGCATGTGGGTGGCTCAGTCAAGCATACCGCTTTGGCTCAGGTCATGATTTTGTGGCTTGTGAGTTCAAGCCCCACATCAGGCTTGCTGCTGTCAGCGCAGAGCCCCTTCGGATCCTCTATTCCTCTCTCTTTGCCGTCTTTCTTGTGCTCTCTCAAAAATGAATTGAAAAAAAAAAAAGCCATTTAAAGGATGTAATGAATATAATGCCCTTAACTAAGCACATAGGAAGCATCCATTATATGTCACCCAAAAAAGGGCACAGTGTGTCTGTATGAGGAGGGCTGCAGCATCTGGGAGACAGGGTCCGCGGCAGAAAGCCCTGGCAGTCCAGGCCCAGGCGAGGGCAGCAGTGAGGGGGATCCTTCACCACACTCTTTACCACTGGTTCACTTGCTACAAGAATGTCTTTTCTCTCATTTTCAAAAGCTGTTTATTTTAACAGCTGGCCCTCAGAGGAAAATTGGAGAGAAGACGGCTGATACATCAGAAACAGAAAAGCTGGTAGGAGATACAAAACAAGCTAACGGAAGAGTACAGCAATCCTCTAGAAACTTCTACTTCTGAAGGAGAGTGCTACCTCTTTTGCCCAATTTTTCAGAGTACTTCTAATTGATTCTGCCAGGCACATGTGGAATTTTAGAACCTCTCTTTTTGCAATGTGTTTTTTAAAAATCAGAAAAAAGTCAGTACTGTTTCTCAGTACGGGGGAAGATTGAACTTTTTTCAACGAACCTTATTTTTGTAAAAGAATTGACTGAAGTTACTGTAAAAGTCTCATAAACTCTTTGCTACGTGCCTGTGATTATTTCCTTCTGAAGATTTTGAACCTGTAAGTACATTTGCTCGGAGAGTCAGTCTAACTCTGAAAGTATTCTGAAGATCACCCTGTACCAGCTTTTTGCTCTATAAATTTTACAGTGGTTTTTAGCCAAAAGCAATAAAACGTGACCTACTAATTCTAACGTCACAAATCTCGTTCTTGAGTAATACTTTCGGCAGTCATTTTTGTGTAAGAGTACTAGAATTCCATGAACATGCAATGTAGGAATTTACCAAAACAACCCCATCTAATTTAAAATCCACTTACATTTTTCTTAAGCACAAACCCACATTACTAACCAGATTTTCCTCCTAAGTGGAAGAATGACTGGTTCTATTGTTAAGACACTTCAAACTAACATTTAAAATATAGTGGTCATGTTTTTGTTTTCAAACCACTCTTCTATTAACTCTCTGGTTTACTCCTTAACCTGAGAGTTATTTAAGAGATTTGAGTGCTATTGTTTGGGTAATTTTGCTTAAAGATTCCTACCTATGTTTCAAGGTACTATGAAATTATTACATAGATAAAATTTTCTTTTTGAGATTTTAAGACTCTCTTCCATGACTTTATATGTTATTTTACGAACATTCCATGAATGGCCACTTCCTTGGTCAGAAATCCGCTGCCCCGCCCTGAATGCTTTTGCTCAAACACCCTCACATCAGCAGAACTCTACCTGACACTCTCCTCCTTTTGCTCCTACTGCTATGGTAGCACATTATTGCACTATTTTTTTTTTAATGTTTTTATTTTTGAGAGAGACAGACAGAGAGAGAACACGTGTGTGAGCGGCAGAGGGGTAGAGAGAGAGGGAGACAGAATCTGAAGCAGACTCCGTGCTGTCAGCGCAAAGCCAGATGTGGGGCTCGAACCCACATCCTGTGAGATCATGACCTGAGCTGAAGTCGAACGCTCACCCGACTCAGCCTCCCCAGGCACCCCTTGCACTATTTTTTTTTTTTTTTTTTACATATCAACCAGTTTCTTGAGCATCATTTTCTTGTGTTCACCTCACTGTTCCCTGCATCGAGCAGAGTCCATGGGAGACACACAATAAATACTTTCCCAATGAATGAAAAGAGAACTGGTGCTCCTGTGCCGTGCCAGGACAGGAGCAGTGGGTCCCCAGGAGAAAGACGCAGGGCAGGCCTGGCAGAGCTCATCATGTTTGACCTTGATGTTATCAAACAGGTGAGTCATTATTCACAATGTGTATTTTAATAATGAAAATTCCAAAGGCAAAATTTTGTTATAATAATAAAATCATCATCTGAAAAGATAAAAATATGTTTTATTTACCTAATGTAATCCATTGTCCAGAAGAATCTGAAAGTAACTTCAAATTAGGAATAACATTTGGGTCTTTGAAAAAAGCCTAAAATACAAATTTGAGGGGAATAAGTTAGAAACTGTATTACAAACAATATCAAGAATTAGTTTCTAAAACAACTGTAGTAAACTCTTACTTGATCGGGGAAGGACAATTTTATTTTATTTTTATTATTTTTTTAATGTCTATTTTTGAGAGAGAGAGAGAGAGAGAGAGAGAGAGAGCGAGAGAGCATGAGCAGGGGAGGGGCAGAGAGAGGGAGACACAGAATCTGAAGCTGGTTCCAGGTTCCGAGATGTCAGCACAGAGACTGACGTGGGGCTCGAACTCATGAACCGTGAGATCATGACCTGAACCAAAGTTGGACGCTCAATGGACTGAGCCACCCAGGCGCCCCTCATGAGTATTTGTGATCTAAGGGTAGTAAGAACACACTGAACAGATGTAAGCAAAGAAAGAGCTTAAATCAGTCCTATTTTTTACCATGCATTCTGGCAGCAGCGTGGAAAATGAGCTGAAGGGTTATTAAGAGAATAGGTCGAAGGGAAGGTACTGTTGTAATCCAGGAAGATCTGATGTTCACATCAGTCAAGATGATAGCAAGGGGGAGGCAGAGAAGCGAATGGACTCAATGACTGTTTAGGAGGACAAAGGACAAAGGGCGAGGGAGGAACCACAGATGATGCATGAGAAACTGGACAGAATGAATGTCATTTCATGAGAAAGGGAACAGTGAAGAGGACCAGGTGTGCAGGGTGAAGATTAATATGTTCCGCAAGTATTTCTGAATACCTACAGTATGACACACACAAGTTCCTGTGCCACGGAGTTTACATTCTAGTGCTGGAAGATAAACACCTCACAGGTATCATCTATGCCCAATCACAAAAAAGAAAAAAATAAGTTTTCCCCAAAACTACTCCTCAGGAAAAAAAAAAAAAGCAAGTTGATAACTTTATAAATTCAAGCTAAAGAGTGTTTGTGCAATTATCTTTATTTAATATTTTATTTTCTTTTAAAGTTTATTTCATCTATTTTGAGAGAAAGAGAGAGCATGGGAGGGGCAGAGGAAGGACAGAGAGAATCCCAAGCACGTTCTGCACCGTGTGCATGGAGCCCAAAGTGGGGCTCGAACCTACGAACAGTGAGATCATGACCCAATCTGAAATCAAGAGTCAGGAGCTTAACTGAGTGGCCCAAGTGCCCCACAATTATCTTAATTTATATAATATACACTTTGAAAAGAAATACAAGCTGGAATTAACCTCAGTTAATACTGATTTTGAATGCCTTTTAGATGTCTTCTGCAAAAATCAGTACAAGGAGAAATTTAATTCAGATTTAGTAATTATCCCTGGGGGGAGGGAGTATCAACTTACATTTTATATGCCATTATAAATGGAAGCAGGCTAAGTGACCTGCAGTGAAGTGACCTAGAGCCAGTGGAAATAAGTCTTCATAAAGGCCCCTCACGTAAAGCAACACGAGAATCATTATGCTGTTGGGGTTAATTATGCACCGAAAGAATAATAATAGTAATTTTAAAAAAGCCCTGTCCTAATATACGCACATGGTATTTTGGGCATGTTATAGAATTTCCAGTGGGGCATTAGAAGGACTTCTCTGTATCTCAACTTTAGGAAAGCTGATGTGCTTTGGGAAAATATTACATGATTCCCAAACAAGTTACAGGATAACAAAGATACGAATATCAAAATGCATGTAAAGATTAAACTTCCTTGTTTCAGAAACTGTGAGCGTTAAAAAAGTATTTCTAAATTGATATATTATTTTATATAACATAGAATGTTAAATGTATGTCTATTCTATGCCACACATGAAATCTAGCAGATTGCTGGTTTCTGCTCCAGTATCCATTCTCTTCTTCTTCCTTAAGGAATCCAATTTTATTTGGGATGGCAATGTGCTCAGCTAAAAGTCTGCACCGCCTAGTCTCTGTGTTATGAGGTCATGAGGTGTGAGCAGAGATGTTGGCAGGCCTTTAGAAAGCTCTATAAATTGCTTCTTTCCCCCTTATCCTTAGTCCCATGGTGAGGATGCCAACACTGTATACTGAGCCCAGAGCTCTCTCCTGACAAAGCAAGATCTCAGATTCAACAATCTAGGATCCCACTACTTGCAAGCACTTCAAGTTCAACATGCCTAAAGATGAACTCATTCTCCTTCTTCTTTTGCATTTTCCAGGGCTTTAACGGCATCATCTACCACTCCAGTCAACCAACTCAGACATTCGCTCATCCTACACTCCCCTTCTGCCTTATTCTCAGTATCTTATTAGTCCTGGAGTACTGCCTTTCTCTGAAACGTCCGTCCAGGCCTCCTGGTGCTGCTGCCCTAATTCAGGGTGTCCTATGACAGCGGTTTTGTCTGGTGTCACTGATTCCAGACTCAGTCCTAACAATCTATGCTCCACATTTCTGCCAGGGTGACCTCGGTAGTTTAAAGTTTACGATCTTCTTGAAAAACTGTCAGTGACTCTTCACTAGCTAGATAAAGCCCAAACTCTTCTGGGAGGCACACAAGGTGCAAAATATGGTCCCACCCATCTAACACTATCCCCCGACTTTGTCTACCTGACAAACTCCTGCTCACGTTTCAGTGCCCATCTCAAGTGGCTGGCCTTTTGTAAACCTCCTCTGACCCCTCAGCCAAAAAAAAAAAAAAAAAAAAAAAAAAGCCAAACAAAAAAAAAGGCGGGAAGTTCCCTGCATCAAGCCAGGCGGGCGCGTGCAGTTCTGTGCGAAGCCCCGGCCCAGTCCCCCGCCCGGCCGGCCGCAGGCAGGTACGAGGAGGACCCTCACCCGCGCGGCGGCCCTCCATCAGCGGCCGCGGGGCCGCAGGACGCACTGCGTCACAGACCGCAGACGTCAACGCCGTCCAGCTGGCGAGGGAAAAACCGGATTTCAAATAACGTGACTGAATTTTACGGAATGCACCAGAACTTGTTCTCTTATGTGTCCCCCTCTTTCCAAGCTGCCCCTTCCAGCAGGTCACTGCGGAGAGCCGGCCGGCTGAGTGCTCCCCGCGGAACCCCCTGTGAGCACGTGCGGGGGAGCAGTCACAGGAGCGCTCTGACTCCGGGAGCCCACAGAAGTACCCAGAAGTCCTCTGAAGCCAAGTCAGGGTACACGGAGGACCCCGCGGCGGGGGGGGGGGGGGGGTGGGCGGCCGGGGCCCTGGGAGACCGCAGGGACACGGGGGGGGCGGGGCACCGGGGGGGCCAGGGCACGGGGACGGGGCCGGGACACCGGGGGGGGGGGGGCCGGGGCACTGGGGGACCGCAGGGACACGGGGGGGCGGGGCACCGGGGGGGCCAGGGCACGGGGACGGGGCCGGGACACCGGGGGGGGGGTGGGGGTGGGGCCGGGGCACTGGGGGACCGCAGGGACACGGGGGGGCGGGGCACCGGGGGGGGGCCAGGGCACGGGGACGGGGCCGGGACACCGGGGGGGGGGGGTGGGGCCGGGGCACTGGGGGACCGCAGGGACACGGGGGGGCGGGGCACCGGGGGGGGGGCCAGGGCACGGGGACGGGGCCGGGACACCGGGGGGGGGGGTGGGGCCGGGGCACTGGGGGACCGCAGGGACACGGGGGGCGGGGCACTGGGGGATGCCGGGGGGGGGGGGGCCGGGACACCCGGGGGTGGGCCGGAACGCCGGGGACCGTAGGGACAAGTCCCGGCTGGCGCGCGTCCCCACGCCGCCGCGCACGCAGACCCCAGCCCGGGCGGGGCCGCAGCTCAGTCGGCGGACACCCGGGCGCCTCCCCCTCCCGCGCACCAACCATGACGAAGTCGTCCTTGCGATAGGCCTGGAACGTCTGGTCGAAGCCGAACGCCTGAGCCGCGACTCTGCCCAGCATGGACCTGCGGCGGGGGCGGGAGGAAGGTCAGCGCGGGCCCGGCGGCAGGGCGCGCTCGCGGCCGGCCCGCCCCGCCCTCGCCCTCTCACCACTGGCGGAGCCGGCTGGTGGTCTCCTGGGTGCTCAGACACTGGAAGGTTCTCTGAGGCAGGAATCTGAAGTAGTAGCTGCCCGAATCCCTCGGCTCCCCGGCCGCCATCGCGCTCCTCGCTCGGCTTTAGTGCGTACCGTTTCCATGGAGACGCGGAGGCGGCGGGGGGGGGGTCAGCCCGGCGCTGCGGGGGCGCGGCGACGCGGTTCTTCCGGGGACGGAAGCCAGGCTCGTGGCGGGGGCGGGGCGAAGTGAGGCGTTGGTTGGGGAGGAGCCACGCGAGTAGTCAAGTCTGTGATTGGGTCGGGGCTCTGCGGTTGGTGGGAGCGGGGCGAGGTGGGGCGGGGAAGGGGCGACGCGGAGGAGGCCCGGGACCAGGCACTGCGGCGAGGCCCGTCTCGCGGCAGGGGCGGAGCGAAGCGAAGCGGGGCGGGAGCGCGGCGAAGTGGGACAGCGGCGGAGCTGAGCGGAGGAGTACAGGCTCTGTTTGGCGGGGGGACTATACGGTTGCTGGGGGCCAAGAGTCCAGGCTCACGGCGGGTGCGGGGCGGGTGCGGGGTCAAGCGAAGGGGGCAGAGGGCGGGGCTAAGTGGGGTGGGGGCGGGGCCACTCGGAGGGGGCGGGATGGAGCGGAGTCGCGTGGGGGAGGCTGGGGACCGGGCTAGGTGGGGTGGAGGCGGAGCCGCGCGCAGGGGTAGGGGACGGGCTGCCGGCTGGAGGGACAGGGAAGGGTACCCGTCTCCGCCGTCCGCACCCCTGGGGAAAGGGGTGGCGCCCAGAGGAAGTGCAGGTGCGTGCGTACGGCAGTTGACCCCTAATCCTAATTCCTCAGCACACGTTAATTTCCTAATCTCAAACTTGCTAGCTTGGATTTATGGTTATCTAAGTTTCATGACTCAAACATTTATGAAGACATTATTTTCAATTAATTAGGCTTCTTTTGGAAGACACATGTCTATATGACTTCTTGGAAAACTATTCTCTCTTACCATCTGCTTTTTATTTTTACATCTGAAGGCTAAAAGATTTTCTTTATAGAAACATAGACTTTTAAATTTTTATTATATTTTTAATATCTTTTTAAAAATTTTATTTATTTTGAGAGAGCGAGTTAGCAGGGGAGGGGCAGATGGAGAGAGGGACAGAGGATCCGAAGCAGGCTCTGTGCTGATGGCAAGCTGGATGTGGTGTTCGAACTCACAAACCAGGGGATCATGACCTGAGCTGAAGTCAGATGCTCAACTGACGGAGCCACCCAGGCACCCTGAAAGACTCAGATTTAACATGATAAATGTCTAATGAAGAAAGTAGAATAATAAAAACCAAAAGATTAAACTAAAATATGCTAAAAATAGAATTTAAAAGATAAGTATTTTGTGTACAGTTTTCCTGAAAAGTACTTTATTGAGTAACATTAAGTATTAGGAGTGGGAACATAACACTCCTAATTTAAAGTTTCCTTAGTTTTTACGTTTGGCAACATAGGCGATCAATTTTCTTTGAATAAATATACTGACATTTCGTTGCACTCACAAAACATCAAGTTTGAATTGGCGTGCCAGAATTTATTTTTATTTATTTTTAATGTTTATTTATTTTGAGAGAGAGAGAGGGAGAGTGCGAGTAGGGGAGGGGCAGAGAGAGGGAGAGAGAGATCCCAAGCAGGCTCCACAGTATCAGTGCAGAGCCCAGTATGAAGCTTGAACTCATGAAGCGTGAGATCATGACCTGAGCCGAAATCAAGAGTTGGACCCTTAACCGACTGAGGCATATGGGTGCCCCTTTTCATTATTAAAAAAAAAATTTTTTTAAGACGTACTTTTAAGTAATCTCTACATCCTACAAGGGGCTCAAACTTACAACCCCAAGATCTAGAGTCTTAACGCTTTACCATCTGAGCCAGCCAGGTGCCCCCGAGCACATACTTCCTATATTCTGGTGAAAACTAACTTTTGTGTCTATAGTTTTCATTGTTTTGTTTCATCTAATAGCAGTGAACCTGGATTTGCAATGGCTCAACCTAATGGTTTTTCAACTTTAGGAGGATGTGGAAGCAATATGCATTTAGTAGGAACTGTACTTGGAATTTTGATTTTTGATCTTTTCCTGGGCTAGCAGTGTGTGCTCTGATCCTCTTATGCTGCTGGGCAGAGGCTGCACCCGCAGCTATATCAGCCCCATAATCATGAGGGCAAAACACCCATGGACTCACAACCATTCTGTGCACATGCAACCACTCCGTTTTTCACTTTCAGTACGGTGTTCAATGAGTTGTATGAGATATTCAACAGTTTATTATAAAGTAGGCTTTGTGTTGGATGCTTTTGCCCAAATGTAGGCTAATGTGTGTTCTGAGCATTGTTTAGATATGCTAGCCTAAGCTATGATATTCGGTAGGTTACATGGTTGTTTGTTTGTTTGTTTGTTTGTTGAGGCAGAGAGAGCTGGGGAGGGGCAGAGGGAAGAGAAGAGAGAATCTCAAGCAGGCTGCACACCCAGCAAGGAATCCAAATTAGGGCTTAATCACAGGAACCTGAGGTCGTGACCTGAGCCAAAATCAAGAGTCATATGTTCAACCGACCAAGCCACCCAGGCACCCCGGGGTTAAGAGCATTAAATGCATTTTTGACTCATGGTATTTTCAATTTACCATGGGTCTAACGGGATGTAATCCTGTTGTGAGTTGAGGAAGATATGCTCTATTTTTCATTGTTGATTAGTTTTCTATCGCATCACTATGCCACAGCTGATCCTTTTGGGTTGTGTACAGTTTGAGGCTGTGCTGAAAGCAGCTTTGGACATTTTGGAGCATGGCTTTTGATCAATTCACAGTTATTTCTTTTGGAAATATACACAGCATGGGAAGTGCTTGGGTATCAGTCATTGGGTATTAGTAGGTCTTGTTTTACTAGATACTGCCAAATCTTGTGAAGTATATGGGGCGCCTGGGTGGCTCAGTCGGTTGAGCCTCCGACTTCGGCTCAGGTCATGATCTCACGGTTCGTGAGTTCGAGCCCCGCATCTGGCTCTGTGCCAACAGCTCAGCGCCTGGAGCCTGCTTCGGATTCTGTGTCTCCCTCTCTCTCTGACCCTCCCCTGTTCATGCTCTGTCTGTCTCTGTCTCAAAAATAAATAAACATTAAAAATAAAAAACAAAAAAAGTATATCAATTTATACTCCAACCAGCTTACATGAAATTTCCAGTTGTTCCACATTCTTGCCAATACATGGTATCATCAGTTTTGTTTTTTTTTTTAATTTTAGGCTTTCTGATGAAGTTATATTTCTCATTGTGATTTTTAATTTGCATTTCTCATTGTGATTTTTAATTTGCATTTCCTTGATAGTTGTCAAGCAATTTTTATATGTGTTTTGGCCATTCGGGTATCTTCTTTAGTGAAGTGCCACTTTAAGTGTTTGTCCCTGAAGAGTTGTGTATTTAGTTTTGGAAAATGGTTATTTACCCTGGATATAAGTCCATGCTAAATACATGCATTGCAAATATTTTCCTTTTTTTTTTTTAATTTATTGATTTGTTTTGAGAGAGAGAGGACTCGAGTAGGGGAGGGGCAGAGAGGGAGAGAGAGGATCCCAAGCAGGCTCCACACTGTCAGCACAAAGCCTACAATGGGGCTCAAATCCACGAATACTGAGATCATGACCTGAGCCAAGATCAAGAGTCAGACGCTCAATCAAGTGAGTCATGCAGGTGCCCCACAATTATTTTCCTTTTTGTGTATAGATTGCTTGTAGCTTTGATACTCACAAATTCTTAATTTTAATAAAGTCCAATTTTTCTTTTTTGTACCATTTTTTTCAAAAAAATTTTTTTAATGTTTATCTTTGAGAGGGAGAGTGTGTATGTGAGAGAGAGAGAGACAGAACTTGAGCAGGGGAGGAGCAGAGAGAGAGGGAGATACAGAATCTGAAGCAGGTTCCAGGCTCTGAGCTGTCAGCACAGAGCCTGATGAGGGGCTCAAACCGATGAACGGTGAGATCATGACCTAAACTGAAGTTGGATGCTTAACTGACTGAATCACCCAGGTGCCCCTCAAAAAAATTTTTTAAGTAGGCTCCACACCCAGCATGGAGCCCAACACAAAGCTTGAACTCATGACTCTGAGATCATGACCTAAGCTGAGATCAAGAGTCAGATGCTTAACTGACTTAGCCACCCACGTGCCCCTCAATATATTTTTTTAAAGCTCATTTAATTTTTTCCATATGGTTTCCCAGTCTTACATATATTTTTGTAAGTTTTTATTTAAATTCCAGCTAGTTAGCCTACAGTGTGATATTAGTTTCAGGTGTACAATATAGTGATTCGACACTTACGTATAGCACCCCAGTGATCATCACAAGTACATGCTGTAATCCCCGTCACCTGTTTCCCTCTGATGACCATCAGTGTGTCCTCTATAGTTAAGAGTCAGGTTCTTGGTTTGCCTCTCTCTCTCCCTCTTTTTTCCCCCAATGATCATTTGTTTTGTTTCTTAAATTCCACATATGAGTGAAATCATATGTGGCATTTGTCTTTCTTTGACTTATTTCACTTAGAATAATACTCTCTAGCTCCATCCATGTCATGGCAAATGTCAAGATTTCCTTCTGTTTATTTTTTTAAATTAATTAATTTATTTTGAAAGCGTGCATGCTAGCAGGGTAGGGGCAGAGAAAGGGGCAGAGAGACAATCTCATGCAGGATCCATGCTGTCAGTGCAGAGCCCAATTCGAGTCTTGATCCCATGAACTGTGAGATCATGACCTGAGCCAAAATCAAGAGTCAGATGCTTGACTGACTGAGCCACCCAGGCCCCCCTTCTTACGTTTTTATACTCCATCATATACAGGTCCCAAATCTGTTGTTTCCCCAGACCCAGGATTAGGGTTTGGTTTTACAGCTAGAGGGTTTTACATACCATCCAGGTCTCATCTGAATACAGCTCAAAAATGAGTAGGAAAAACACAGCGTCCATGAAATCGGGCAGAAAAAAAAAAAAAAAAATAGAGTCAGGCCACTGAACGCTTTGAAGGCCAGGACAGGAAATATAGACATTGTTTGGAGGTGAGGTTAGAAGGTTAGGGAGAATACTTGATGGTAATCGAAGGACTAACATGATCAAAACTGCATTGAGGCAAATGGCTAAACATGTTGGGGGAAAAATCAAATCTCTACCTCATACTGTACAACGATTTCCAGGTGGATTAAAGATATATCTATATATGTATAATGAAACCATAAAATTACTATAAAAATATATAAATATTTATAAAATCTTGGGGTTTTCCTTTAAAGCAGGATACCAGAGGAGTAACCTGGAGGCATTCTTCTTAAACATGGTAAGAAAGAAAGAGAAAGACTGACAGATTTAGATGAAAAGATTAGAAACATATGCACATGTAAAACACCATAACCAAAAAAGAAACTCAAATGATAGTTGGAAAAAAATCTATTTGTAAATAAATCAAATAGATAAGGATTGCTATCCTGAATATATAAATGGCTCATAAAGGTGAGTTTGAAAATAGAAAATTGGGTAAAGTATTTGAATAACCAATGCCTGAAAGAAAAAATATTAAGTAAGCAAGCAAATGGGAAAAAAACCCCCAATATTTCTAATAATAATAGAAAAGTGTAAGTTAAAACAAGATGTCCTGCTTCTTCACTTACCAGCCTGGCGACGTATGCTAGGCACTGTGGTTGCCGACCCCAAGCCTGCCCAGCCTCCTCCCTGCTAACAGGTTCGTAGTGACATTTTCAGATTGGGTAGAGGTCCAATGTCCTCAGCCCCACTCCCTCATTTAGGGGTAAACATGAGGCCGGTTTCCGCTGTCAAAACAGAAGGTTAAGTCAGCTGGAAGCCTGCTGGGGAAGACTGTCCTCCCTGGACTCAGCGTTGCTGGCCATCCCATGAGATTTCTCTAGTATGTTCACGTCTAATATGTTCCACTTGATGAAAACTCTTCACCACGACTTTGTCCATCAGCTCTAAACTCTACAGTCTACCTGCCTCATATCTGAACAAGCAAAATCGAAGCAATCAGGATCCCGTCATTTTCACACCATCAGCCTCTGTGACCAGCCTCTGTGACTCGCCCCCGTCCCGCACCCTGTCAAACGCCAAACCTTCGCCTGGATTCTGTCCCCTCTACTTCCTCAAGGACTTCCATCCTGCATTTCTTTCTTTCTCTCTACTTGATTCTACATGATCTTCTCCAGCTGATCATTCACACACATATCCACTGTTATCTCCCACCCAAAAAGCAAAGCAAGCAAAAACCCATAAAATCTTTTTTGGAGATTCCTGTCCCCTTCTGGCTGACCCCGGCGCTTGGCTTCCCTTCAGAGCAGAGCACCTGCTGGACTGGCCTGTAGTCACTGTCCTCGTTCAGACTTCTGTCTGCTAAGACTGGTTCTGTCAAGGTCATTCGTGACCGCCAAAGTTTTTAAATCTTATGGTTTCTTCTTCATCCTCCTCTTTGTCACTCTTTTAGGAATTGTGTAAAAGTTCCTCTCCTTATAAGGACATCAGTTCTTTTGGCTTAGAGCCTCACCCGTATGACTTCATTTAACTTGAATTACTTGCTTAAAGGCTTTATCTCCAAAAACAATCACGTTGGGGGTTGGGCTTTGACAAATGAATTTTGGAGGGGGACACACAATTTCAAACAAAACGGTTATCTTAGTTTTAAATACCCTCTACATGCCAGTTTTTTGTTTTTTTTTTTTTTTAAGATTTTATTTTTAAGGAATCTGTACACCCAACGTGGGGCTCGAACTTACAATCCTGAGGTCAAGAGCTGTCTGCTCTGCTCACTGAGCTAGCCGGAGGCTCCCCGCGCCAATTGTTTTTTAATCCCTGGCTCTGACCTGTGTCTGAAATCTCCAAATGCCCCCTTAACATCCCCCAGTGGATCTGAGGAACACCCCGTGTAACACGGCCCAACCAGGCGCCTCCCACTGCTGCCCTACCACTTTCTAGTGTTTCCGAGCCTAATCAACAGCCTCTCCCTCTGTTTTGTAATTTCAGTCCCAAATATCAGAATTACCTTAGATTCTCACCTTTCCCTTATCTTCCACAGCGATCTACCAACGACTTTATCAACTCTATTTGTAAGACATATTCCCAACCTGTCCACTGCTCTCTCACACCCCAGTGCAGCCCTTCATTCTCTCACCTGGACCGTAAATCTTCTCCTGAGTGACCTGATTCTACTTTGGCTTCATTATAATCCATTCTGACTTCGGCTGCGTGCCCTTGTTAAAGGATCTTGTCAGCCCTCTGCTTAAACAGAGGCCCAGAACTAAATGTGAAACCGAGGTAGACCCATGGTTTGAACTTCCCCAGAGATGATGCACGGAGGGAGAATGAACACATGAGAAGTGCTCAGCACCACCGGTCACTGGGAAGCTCCACCTAAAACCTAGGGAGATCTTGTTCCTCTGCCCCAAACCAGCAAGCTCCCATCACGGCTCACGGGCACTAACCGGTGCTAACCGGTTCTCCGCCTGCTCTTCGTGATGGTCCATTCTCATAGCAGCTGCATGACCTTGTTGGATGACCCGGTCACTTCCCTGGCTAAAGCCCTTCCCTAAAGCCCTAACGTAAGGGTGCGGGGTTCCGTGGAGAAAGGGCGGCCCTTCAACAGGTGCAGCCGGGACACGGCACAATCCGAACAAAGGGATTCAGCCACACCTTGCCCCCCACACAGAACTACCTCACAGTGGGGCTTGGCCCTAAATGTGAACCCACAATCACAAACTCCTGAAGGAAAACATGGGAGGAAATCTTGTTGCCTCGGGGTAGGTAAAGATTTCTTAGATAAGACACAAAAAGTGTGAACCTTAAAAAAATGGAGAAGTTGGACAGAACAAAAAACTTCTTGGTCTCAAAAGACATCACACAAAGACTTGTACTTGAGTGTTCATGGCATTTTTATCCATAACGGCTCCCAACAGGAAAGGCCATCCGTGTCCACCCGCTGGTAGACGCATCAGTTGTGGCCCGTCCCACAGCGAGTGGCCCTCGGCAGCAGCCATGCACCCCTAGGCAAGTGAAAGATGTGCCCAGCAAGAAAACCACATAGTAGAGGCCTGGCTCCCTGGCCCTGTGCTCCGAAGCACCCCCCCCCCCCCCCCCCGCCCCGGTGCTCGGCTTAACACTCTGCTGTGAAGCCTTAAAACTCTTCTTTTTAAAGTTTATTTTTACTAGTCTCTCCACCCAGCGTGGGGCTCAAACTCATGACCCTGAGATCAAGAGCCACGTGCTCCACTGACCGGGCCGGTCAGGTGCCTGAAGCCTTAAAATTCATAATAATTGCTAAACTATGGGCCCCACATTTTTATTCTGCACTGGGCGGGCCCTGCAAATTAAGTAGTTGTCTTCACTGTGTGACTCCACTGATCTGACCTTCTCCAGAAGTTAAAATTCTAGTGACAGCAGGTTGGAGGGGATTGGCTAGAGGGGCAGGAGGAAACTTTTTTGAGTGTTGAGAGTTTTACATCATAGATGATGGTGTTGATTATAGAAGTGTGTATGTTTTTAAAAATTAAATTATGGACTTAGAGTTGGAGGATTTTACAGTGTATGAATGCTGCTTTAGTAAAGATGACACATATGCATTTCATATAAAATAAAGTCCAGTGGGTTTGGAGTAGAACTCCAGACCCTTCTGCCCTCTGCTGGGGGCACCCAGGCCATCCTAATCTCTTGGCCTCGTCTGCCTTCTGGGCTCAGTACTCGGTGGCTCCAGCCTTCTCTCTGTTTCTTACATGGGGTGAGCTTATTTCTGCCTTAGGCTTTTGCGCTGACTTTCTATTTGCAATATTCTCACCATCATTGCGTGGCTGCCACTGGTAGTTCGATCTCAACCCAAGACTCTCTTCGACCATCTAACTGAGGGTTGTCTCAGACATGCAATCACATCACCTTATTTTATTTATGAATTTTTTAAAGTAGTCTCTAGCCCAACGTGGGGCTTGAACTCACAACCCCTGGGATCAAGAGTGGGATGCTCTACCCACTGAGCCAGCCAGGCGCCCCGCATATCACCTTATTTTAATTATTTGCACGGCACCTGTTAGCCCTGTGGTCTCATTCTCTGCTCATTTTTTGCTTACTTTCTCCTGCACCAGCCTGCCATCTCCTTGAGACTGTGAGCCTACTCTGTGATACTCAGCACCTGATCCTCGGTGCCTTAGACAACACCTGACACGGGGTACCTGCCCTGTGACTATTTGCTGGACGAATGAACGTCTGGTTAAACAGTATTTACTGATCTGGAAAGAGCTTCCGGATATATTGTTAGGCAAAAAAGAGGAGCTAAGAAAAGTTATGTAATGATGATCCCGTTATTTGTAAAACTCATAATAAGGAAAAAGACTAGAATATACTGCAAGTTGTGGTTCAGCTGCTCATTAAATGCAAATCTTCTCTGGAAGAGGTAGCCTTTTCTGGTGGACTGTTTCTTCTGGGGGCCGTGGTGGGGGCCAAGGGGGGGGGGTCGGCCGAGGGGGTCTACTGGAGGCCTGGGGTCTGCCAAGGGCCACGGGGGTCTGCTGAGGGTCCAAGGGGGTCTGCGGAGGGCTGAGGGGGTCTGCAGAACTGTCCCCACAAGTGATATTTGGGATTGGATTCTGAGGGTGGCAGTTTCCTCATTTGTTGCCTGTCTTTCTAGCTTTTAATCTCAGTTGCTTGGAAACCTCCACCCTCCACTTCCTTTCCCTCTGACTTCTGCCAATAGCATTACCTATGGCTCCCACAAACTGCCATACAACCCACCCTCCATCCCACCTTCCCAACCCACATGGCCTTCAATCCTAAACAAAGTTCACCTACCAGAGGATCTTTTCAAACCCTGCCTAAAAGAGTGAAAGAGATCCCCTAAATTGGGGTCATTTTGAAACAGAACTGGTGGCCAGGGTGTGAGTTGCATGGTCCCTTTCCAAGTCCAAGATGAGGTGTCTCCGCACTCAGGTAGTTGCAAACTTGTAGAGATTTCATCGGACACTCTCTGTCCCTAGTGTTCTTGTTGTACCACGATTATGGAGACGTCAGTTTAATGAGCACCCTGGATCGTAACCTGTGCTTACGTATTCCCATCTCCAATCTAGACAGACTCCCCAGAGCCTAGGCCTACAGAAAACGTCGCCGCTCATTTGGTCCAGAGAGGGCAGCTAACAGAAGAGGCACCGCACCCGTTGAGATCAAGGTTTAGGAGGGCATTCACATACTTTCTAGACCTGACCTTGCCCTTATTCCAGGTCTGGGCTGAAACACTCCCAGTTCATGGCTCCGTGATCTCTCAACACCTGCACCCAGGAGCTGGCCGGTACCTGCAAGATTTGCAGGCTGCTGAAGAGGATGTGCAGGTGGCAGGATGATGCCAGGATGAAATGGTGATCACGTGATGAGAGAATGATAATAAAATACAACTGGCCCTTGAACAACGTGGCACTTAGGGGTGCCAGTGCCCCGCGCACTCAAAAATCCCCTTATAACGTTTGACTCCCCCACAACTTAACTACTAACAGTGTACTGTTGACTGGAAGCCTTACCAGTAACATAAACAGCCAATTAACGCATACTTTGTATATTATATCTGTTCTATTCCTTATTCTTAGGGTAAAGTCAGCTACAGAGAAGAAAACGTTATTCAGAAAATCAAAAGGAACAGAAAATACATTCACAGCACTTACTGTACTGGCCGTAATCACGTAGAAGTGGACCCACACCGTTCACATCTGTGTTGTTCAAGGGCCGACCGCGACAGCTACTATTGTTGCACATGTGCTGTTTTACCAGGCAGCGTCCCAAACATTTTCCGTGGTTTGTCGCTTAATTCTCTTAGGCGAGTTAATACCCATAAGTTGGTACCACTAACAGTGCAAAGTGTTGCTATCTCGGCTTCTCCTTCCAACGCATACACACTGCCTTCCCGTAAAACGAAGACACTGCGTCAGCCAGTCCTTCACAGCAGCCCAGTCCTGGTCTCACCACTTCCTGGCTGCACTCGGCCAGCTGAACTTGCCCTTGCCTCACACGCTGTTAATCTGAGATGGGTAAACACATCAGCTGGGAAAAACATTAGATTGTCTTTTAATAATTTTTTTTTTTAGAGAGAGAGAGAGAGCACAGAACCATGCACACACTATTGGGGAGGAGCAGAGGGAGAGAGAGAATCCCAACCAGGCTCCACGCCCAGCGCAGAGCCTGACATGGGGCTCTAGCCCACAACCCTGGTATCATGACCCGAGCCAAAATCAAGAGTCAGATCTCAACCGACTGAGCCACCTGGGCGCCCCCTAGATGCTTTAGACACCAACTCAGTTCAAGTACTTAGTGTATTTGTAAGAGTGCTTAGAAGCTGAAAGAGGTCATGTGAAAACTCATTCACCTCCAGAATGGCCTGGAACTTTTCACAACTGCGCAATGGGTTAACCAGGAAAATACTGATTCTACCCTACCTGGGAGAGAATTGGGTCCATTTCCACTCTGGACCTTAAACTTGGCTGTCAGCCCATGCCCCACACCCTGGCCAGCTTATGTCAGCAAAACAAAGGACAGATCTGTCCCAGACCTCTGCTTGTGATCCATGGATCAGTTAACACCTGTCTCCCAGGTTTTATATTCTTGGTGCCTTACACTGGTTTTTGCATATGTTTCTAGGCTATTCAATTTGTAGTTCACCCTGGCTTCTTGAAGGTTAGTTTTCTGTTCTTTTAATTTGGGCTTTGTGACCCTGTGGTGTTGTGAGCGATCCATTTCTGCAGCCTGGGTAGCAGGGTAGGAATTCATACAATTGGAAAATTAACTCTGTGCTAGGAGAGAGGTGGGTTATCTATGGGGTTTCTTAAATTTAAGATGAAATTTTGAATGCTTCAAAAAAGATTGCTATGGAAAAGAGTCGGCATTTTAAAAGCATGTTCCCGAACCGCTTGTACCTAATGCTTTCTTTGATTATGTCTGGTGGTAATTTGCAGCTGTTTTCTGTTCTGTTTCCTAAGTAAACCTTCCATGACTTTGTCCGAGCTACTCATGAAAAATGTTGAATGCAACAGGCCCAGATACAAAGTCCTTCCATTAGAGATGGGAAAATGAATGTATGGTTACTTAACTGCATTATACTTTATGAGAACATCATAAAATACTTTGTCCACTGAGTTTTGGAAAGTGAGATCTGGGGGCGCCTTGGTGGCTCAGTCGGTTAAGCATCCGACTTCGGCTCAGGTCATGATCTCGCGGTCCGTGAGTTCGAGCCCCACGTCGGGCTTTGTGCTGACAGCTCGGAGCCTGGAGCCTGTTTTGGATTCTGTGTCTCCCTCTCTCTCTGGCCCTCCCCCGTTCATGCTCTGTCTCTCTCTGTCTCAAAAATAAAATAAACGTTAAAAAAAAGAAAAGGAAAGGAAAGTGAGATCTGCTGGGTCTCTGGCAATCTCTGGGTGCCTCAGTGATTTCAGGGTGTCTTCCATGAACCCTGAACCTTGGGGAAGTGTGTGGGGCTGCTGGGGATGGGGGAGGAGGAGTGTGGCTTTCCTTTCCTACCGTAGTTAGACCAGCACCACTCTGATCTGTTTGAGAAATTCAAGTGCTGGAGAAGATTCTACTTGTAAAGAGGATTCTTTGGCTTTGAAATATTTGAAATCCCTCTTTTTTCCCCTCAAAGTAATGACTAATTCCTTTATGCCACCAGTTCCTTCTGGGTCTGTGTTGGCTCATCTCTCATTACAATCCAGGTATGGGTGTCTGGTCTATTGCCTAGACACATTTCTAGGCTTTTAAGGACTAATGGCGGTGACAATATGGGTCAAAGGAAAATTTATTCCAAATTTTAAGATGTAGTAAAGTAGTTAAGAGTGTAGGTTCTGGGGTCAGATCTCCTGGTTAGAATTCCAGCTTATCATACCCTCTGTGTGGCTTTGGGTGACTTTCTTGAATTCTCTGTGCTTCACTGTTCCCATCTGTTAAAAGGGGGAGGAATTATCATACCTACATTATACGCTTTTGAGGGCCTTAGATGAGATTATCATGTGCTGTGTCTGTCAGGATGCCTGGAGTGTGACAAGTGCTCAATAACTTGTCATTAAATTATCATCAACATCAACTGACATCACTTATAAAGGTCAAGGAACTGTCATTACAGCACCTTGTTCAAAAGCTGCTGTGACTGCACAACACTGTTTACTCCTGAAAAGTTATCTAGAGTTCCTTAGCTGAGCACGGCTTGACAGAGCACAGTCCTCCATACAAGATCAGGGATCTTTGCTAGGTGCTCTCCTGCCTCTCTATCGATGCGTACGTGCATCTGCTGCCAGATCAAGATGTTAACCCAACGATCACTTAAATTATTTTTGTTTGACTGCTTTAATCTTAAAAGAGTCTTATCAAGGGGCGCCTGGGTGGCTCAGTCGGTTAGGCGTCTGACTTCAGCTCAGGTCATGATCTCACAGTTCGTGAGTTCGGGCCTTTGCGCTGATGGTGCAGAGCCTGCTTGGGATTCTCTCTCCCTCTCTCTCTCTGCCCCTCCCCAACTTGTGCATGTGCTCTCTCTCTAAGTGAATAAAAAAAAGTTGTATCAAAATGTGTCATTAATAGAAAATTTGAATTTTACCTTTAAATATATTCTGGAAATTGTGGGACAGGAAAATGATCACTCTTTTTGAAAGTAGGAAATTCTTGAGGCACCTGGGTGGTTCAGTTGGTTGAGCATCTGACTCTCGGTTTCGGCTCAGGTCATGATCTCACAGTTCATGAGATAGAGCCCCGTGTCTGGCTTGTGCTAACAGCCAGAGCCTGCTTGGGATTCTCTCTCTTTCCCTCTCTCCCTCTCTCTCTCTCTCTGCCCCACCTCCCCGCCATGTTCTCTTTCTCTCTCTCTCAAAAATAAACTAAAAAATTAAAAAAAAGTGGGAAATTCTCAAAGTAGTATACCCTAATAGAAACATTAAAAAGTATGCTAAGTTTATCTTAACAAGAGTGTGGACACAATATGTAGATTTTAACATTGTGTTAGCATTTCAAATTCATAATAAAATAGACTCTAGAGAGTCTAGCTGGACATAGCACACTGCTGCCTTCCAAACATCCGAAATGAGGTGTTTGAATGCTCTATTCCTTATAATGATTCTTGTTTTTGTTTTTATCTTCTTTAGAAATTTCTAAAAAGTGTTTATGTTTTATCTGATGTTTATTTAGGAACCAAAGCTGAAAGATGAAGGTCCATGAGCCCTTGGACAATCAGTCCGTGTCAGTGAAAGCTCCCCATAGGAGAGGAACACCAAGCAGACGTTTCTGGGAAGAGGTTACCTTCTGTTTATAGCTGACTTACAAACATGACTCAAATGATTTAAAAACCTGCCAATTAAATCCCATGTAATTTCTAGCTTGTTTGTCATGGAAATAAACTGGAAAGTGAGGAGATAGTTTTATTTAAGAAGCTGCTTCCGTTTTCTCCCATTTAATGTGATGCTTCTGGCTCATGATTCACTTGGACGAAAGGTCCCCTTGACTTCGCAGCCAGGCGCACCTTCAAGTCCCTTCATGTAATGTCCCGATAGCATCTCGGCAGCTTTGATGATATTTTTGCCTTCTCAATCCATTTGGTAAAAAGCCATGTGAAAACCTTACTTACTTCAGGTAATACTCACATTTGGAAAGCAGGCGAAATAAATGGAGTATTTTGCACTGGGGTAGATCAACTAGATTCTCTTAGAAATGCAGTATCTACTTGCTAAGCCTGTGGCTTTAATAGTTTTGTTTTGTGTGTGTGTGTGTGTGTGTGTGTGTGTGTTTCCCTCGAGCCAAGGAGAAAACAATTCTACTTCTCTATGTTGATAAAATAGATTCTGTGGTAGTTTTTTTTAAGATTATTTTGAGAGAGAGCGAGAGAGAGAGAGAGCGCACACACTAGTGGGGAAAGAGCAGAGATGAACAGAGAGAGGCCCAAGCAGGCTCCACGCTGTCAGCACAGAGCCTAATGCAGGGCTCGATCCCACAAAGCCTCAAGATCATGACCTGAGCTGAAATCAAGAGTCAGATGCTTAAGCTACTGAGCCACCCAAGTGCCCCACAATTCAGTGGTTTTTAATACATTCACAGAATTGTTCATCCACCACCACTGTTTAATTTTAGAATATTTTAATAATTCCATAAAATAACTCCACACCTAGCCGCAGAAACTCTCTATTTTTCCCTCCAGCAGGCTTCAGCGACTCATACTAACTGCACTAAGTTATTTTCTGCTCCTGTGGATTTGCCTATTGTGGACATTTCTTATGGATGAATTCATATGATATGTGGCCTTTTGTGACTGGCTCCTTACACTCAGCATCATGTTTTCTGTCTTTCTTTTTTAAAAAAAAAATTTTAATGTTTACTTGTGGGAGAGAGACAGAGAGAGAGAGAGAGAGAGAGAGAGCAAGCAAGAAGCAGAGAGACGGAGACACAGACTCCGAAGCAGGCTCCAGGCACTGAGCTGGCAGCACAGAGTCTGACCTGGGGCTCGAACTCACAGACTGCGAGATCATGACCTGAGCCCAAGTCAGAACTTAACCAACTGAGACACCCAGGCGCCCAGTATCATGTTTTCAAGATTCATCTATGTTGTGGCTTTTATCAAAACTCCATTCTTTCTTATTGCTAAATAATATTCCATTACGTAGATATACCACATTTTATTTATCCGTTCTTCAGTTGATGGACTCAGTTGATGGACATTTGAGTCCATCAACTCTTTTTAGCTATTACGAAAGACGCTGATATGAACATCGTATGCAAGTTTTGGCGTGGACATATTTTCAATTTTCTTGGGTATAGATCTAGAAGTGGTATCACTGCTTTTTCTTTTTTAACTTTCATTCAATTAGGTCTTTTTTTTTTTGAATGGGAATTTTATTTTTTTAGCTTCTTTTTTTAATCTTTATTTATTTTTGAGAAAGAGGGAGAGACAGAGCGCAAGTGGGGGAGGAGCAGAGAGAGCGGGAGACACAGAATCCTAAGCGGGTCCCAGGCTTCAAGCTGTCTGTACAGAGCCCAGTTTAGGGCTTGAACTCACGAACCGTGAGATCATGACCTGAGCCGAAGTCAGAGGCTTAACCGACTGACCCACCCAGGTGCCCCTCATTTAATTAACTCTGAAATGTAATGTCTTCATTTTTGTTCACATTTTTAGTTCCTTTATTAATCACCTATTTATTTACATCATTTATTTACAAATTATGATTTCCAAATATAATTGTCATTTATGTAATCTAATTTTTCACAATTACTTTTCATTTAAACTCTACCAAAATTATATATAAAAATCTACAACTTATTGTAGAAAAATCTACAATTTATTATGAGATAGTGGTACCAATCTCCACTCCTTCTCACCAGAGATGACCACTTTTTATGCTTTCAACTTTCCCTTTCATATTTAATTCCATATTTCCAAACAAAATGCCTATACTCTCATTCTTGACAGTTCATTTTAATATGTGGTGTGTGAAACTCCTCTGTGACGTTCCTCATAGCACTCATCACCCTTCTCCCCACATTTCCCTTCCTTTCAGCCTCCTAAAATACTCATCAATATATTGTAATTTTTTTTAAAGTTTATTTATTTTGAGAGTAGGGAGGGGCAGAGGAGGGAGACAGAGAATCCCAAGCAGGCTCTGCACTGTCAGCACAGAGTCCAACATGGGGCTCGAACTCACGAACTGTGAGATCATGACCTGAGCTAAAATCAAGAGTCGGACGCTTAACTGACTGAGCCACCCAGGTGCCCTCAATATATTTTATTTTTTGTTATGTTAATATTTACTGTGTGTATTATTATGGCTATATAAATATATGTTTGCTGTTGTCATTTAGTATACTATGAATAAACTTTCTTTCTTGTTCAACTTTTTATTTTGGTAGTTATTAAAAATTACGAATTTGTTTAGATTTTAATGTACTTTATTGCTAGTTCTTACTCTGCCAGAGTGCTAAGAAATAGCACTCAAACACAGTAGGTTTTCTGTCATTTTCATCTTTTTTGTGGCCATCCCTTCTGCACTGGTCTGACCAGTTGCTTCCTAGGCCTGGTGCATAGCTGGAATCTTCCTTTACCATCGTCCCGGGGATTTTTTTTTAGCTTTTTCCTGTGTTGGCACTGGGTCCTCTAAGAGCCAGATGCCAAGATAGGGTTCAATGAATGAAAATTCTATTGGGAAATTCTTGTGAGCAAAAAACGGAGAGGGAACTGGGAGAGAGTGGCTGAGTGACCCATCAGAGCACGAGGCAAGCGTGACCCTGAGGGGAGGATGGTGGGGTGGAGGTGTCTAAGACCTTGTGGGCTCTAAGGAAAGTTAAGCGTGTCTTCCTGTGGCCCATCGGTAGAGTCGCGCGTATCCCAGGAACCGGCTTGCCTTAGGAGCACAGTCATTTGCTGGGACCAGCGCATAGGAAGTGTGGGCTGTGCTGGAGGACGGAGCACAGCTCTAAGGGCCTGTGGTCAGTCACGCTCCTATAGCTGTAGGCGCACACTCGTGGCACCACAGCTGCCTTGTTTCTTAGATTTCGTATCTTTGTTTTCTCAGTTTACTCCTTTCCTTTGGAAGATCACGTCTCCTGGTTAATCTTCAGATCACTATGTCCTATGCTCCTTCAATATTTGGTTATTCCCCTTTCGGGGTGCATTCACTGACATGGCACTGAGGGACTGAGGGAATCTTTACAGCATGCATTTGTCGAGGATGCTGTCGGCTCTTTCTTCCCGGGGACCCGGTCATCTCATCATTCGGTGGGTTCCGGATCTGAAGAGTGGCTCAGGTCTGGGAACTGAGCCAGGCACTGTGACCTTTTATTGGGACCCCTGTCTTCAGCCTCCTGCTCTTCCATTCCTACCCTCGGATTGTAGATGTTCAGTAGTACTCTGAAGGGTGCCTGGCTACTTTGTCCCCGGGAACACCAGAGTTTTTTAATCATCTTGCTGCCGGTCAGGCTCTCCTGGCCGCATCTTTAACCTTTCTGGTTGTCATGGTAACCGTGGTCCTTGGCTTCTGGCAGTCAAGTGCTGCTGCCTGGTCCCTCTTATTCTGAGGGCCCATCATCGTGTGCGTCTCCCATGAAGCAGTACCAGCGCTGAAGTTCTCGGTGACACCACTCCTCTGCATTAAGAGCTGGCACTTGCCCCGTGTGAGAAGACCCTACCGGGCCTCTCCGCCATGAGGCCCTAGGCAACCCCAGTGCTGCTTCCGTGTCCTCTCCCACTGGGCAGGCGGAGGACTACGGTCAAACCCCAGCTCAATGCAGCCAGGGCAGTGCTGGTCCTGAAAGATGGGCAGGAACCACCTGTATGGTCACAGAGGCCCTGGGGCACTGAGGTGAGTGGTGGCTCCCTTCTGCAGCCCAGGGCTGATGGCAGGAGGCTGGCACTGAGCAGGGAATCTGTTGAACCCTAGTTCTTGAGGATGTCTACGCAGGTGTCCCTGTGCCATGTGTCTGAGCTCTGACCACTCCTACCCGAGCATCTAATTGTCTCTGCAGCTACTCTGTGTGATAAGCTCTGTGACTGTCCCTCGGCTGTGTTGTCTCTTCCATTGCAGGGAGATGAGGGTCTCTTTATAACCACCACAGGCATATACTGGCTCTTGGTTCGCTTTTGCTACTTGTCAACTTCCCTCAGTTTCCCATTATTCTTTGCAAAGGCAATTCACTTCACAATGACCAGCCATGACCTTGCAGGCATGGACGCTCCTGTTTTTGAAAGGTCTGAATGACTGGATTGGCCTGTTCTTCTTTTTCCTTAGAAAAGGCTTGCATATCTTCTTTTTTTTTAAGTTTTATTTCTTTATTTATTAAACATTTTTTTTTAAGTTTATTTGTTTTTGAGAGAGACAGAGACAGAATGCGAGTGGGTCAGGGGCAGAGAGAGAGGGACACACAGAATCCGAAGCAGGCTCCAGACTGCAAGCCATCAGCACAGAGCCCAATGTGGGGCTTGAACCCACGAGATGTGAGATCATGACCTGAGCCTAAGTCGGATACTTGACCAACTGAGCCACCCAGGTGCCCCCACATCTTTTTTTTTTTCTTTTCTCTTTTTAAGGAGGCTTTCACAACTAGCTCGGAGCCCAAGGCAGGGCTTGAATTCACAACCCTGAGATTAAGGCCTGAGCTGAGATCAAGAGTCGGACACTTGACCTACAGAACTGCTCAGGCTCACCTTGCACAGGTTCTAAGAGTCATCTTTGGTGGTTAAAATTTTTGTCATTGGTGTAAACGGTATCTTTTCTTTAAAAAAATTACATTTTACATTTCTTGCTGGCGAATGTCATGCCTTTCAGAATTGTCCTATCTTGAGATTGGGAGAACAAACATTGTTAAAATATCTATCCTCCCCAAAGCAATCTATACATTTAATGCAATCCCTATCAAAATAACACCAGCATTTTCCACAGGGATAGAACAAATAATCCTAAAATTCATATGAACCACAAAAGATCAGGAATAGCCAAAACAATCCTGAAAAAGAAAAACGAAACTGGAGGTGTCACAGTTCCGGATTTCAAGCTATATTATGAAGCCCTAGTCATCAAGACAGTATGGTACTGGCACAAAAACAGACACGCAGATCAATGGAACAGAATAGAAAACCCAGAAATGGATCCACAACTATATAGTCAACTCATCTTTGACAAGGTAGGAAAGAATATCCATTGAAAAAGAGACAACCTCTTCAGCAAATGGTGCTGGGAAAACTGGACAGCGATGTGCAGAATGAAACTGGACCACGTTCTTACACCAACACAAAAATAAACTCAACATGGATGAAAGACCTAAATGTGAGACAGGAAACCATAAAACTCCTAGAGGAGAACACAGGCAGCAACCTCTTTGACCTCGGCCACAACAACTTCTTACTAGACAGATCGCCTAAGGCAAGGGAAACAAAAGCAAACATAAACTGTTGCGACTTCCTCAAGATGAAAAGCTTCCGGACACAGAAGGAAACAATCAACAAAACTAAAAAGCAACCTATGGAATGGGAGAAGATATTTGGAAACGACAAATATGATAAAGGGTTAGTATCCAAAATCTATAAAGAACTTATTAAACTCAACACCCCAAAAAACAAATAATCCAGTGAAGAAATGGGCCAAAGACATGAATAGACACGTCTCCAAAGAAGACATCCAGATGTCTAACAGACACATGAAAAGATGCTCAATATCACTCATCATCAGGGAAATACTAACCAAAACCACAATGAGATACCACCTCACACCTGCCAGAATGGCTCACATTAACAACTCAGGCAACAACAGGTGTTGGCGATGATGTGGAGAAAGGGGAGCCCTCTTGCACTGTTGGTGGGAATGCAAACTGGTGCAGTCACTCTGGAAAACAGTATGGAGGTTACTCAAAAAATTAAAAATAGAACTACCCTACGACCCAGCAATTGCACTACTGGGTATTTACCCAAAGGACCCAAAAATGATGATTTGAAGGGGCACATGTACCCCAATGTTTATAGCAGCACTATCAACAATAGCTGAAGTATGGAAAGAGCCCAAATGTCCATCAACTGATGAATGGATACAGCAGATGTGGTATATATATAAAATGGGATATTACTCGGCGATCAAAAAGAATGAAATCTTGCCATTTGCAGCAATGTGGTTGAAACTAGAATGTATTATGCTAAGCAAAATAAGTCTGAGAAAGACAAATACATGATTTCACTCATATGTGGAATTTAAGAAACACAACAGATGAACATAGAAGGGAAGGAAAAACCAGATGAAAACAGAGAGAGAGACACAAACCATAAGAGACTTTTAAATAAAGAGAACAAACTGACGGTTGCTAGAGGGAGGTGAGTGGGGGGATGGGCTAGATGGGCGACGGGCATGAAGGAGGGGCACCTGTTGGGATGAGCACTGGGTGTTGGATGGAAGTGATGAATCACTGATTTCTACTCCTGAAACCAATACTACACTGTATGCTCGCCAACTAGAATTTAAATAAAAACAAAAACAAAAATAAAAACAAAAAAGGATTGTCCTATCTTGAAGCATAGGGGCCTGCAAGGGCTGAGGCTGCCCTCAGGGACCGAACGTGACCCGCGGGGGTGTCTCTGGGCCCGAAAGCATTGACACCAGCTGGCCCAAGATGCCTCGGCCGAAGGGGTCTTGTCAGAGCGTCACAGTGACCACCAACTGCCCTTTGGCAGGTTAAACAAAGTTCTCCTTTCGTTTCTTACATGTTTCGGCTTTGGTCAGAGAAGGGGTCGCCCAGCTCTATGGTAGGGGATGTGGGATGTGGGGTCTAACTGCTTCTTAAACAGACTTTTAACTAACCCTGTTTCAACCTCATTTTACTCCCCCTCCAGTTCCAGAGTTACCTGTTGTCCTCTAGACCGGCTTCCCGGTGCTTGTGCAGGCCGAGCGGCTGTCAGGGCCTCCCGCCGGCCCAGGGTCTAGCCTCCTGGGCCACCGGGTCCGTTAGCAATTGACCACCGCTTCCCGGCCTTCAGAGGGTCGCTGCTGTCCCCCTCGGGGTGTCTGGCTCGTCACCCTCTCCTGGGTCCCGTCCTGTAAGTCGGGCTCAGGAAGGAGCAGAGGTGAGAGCGTGCCCCGTGGCTCTCCTCCTCGGGAACCCCCTCCGCGGTCTGACTCGGGGATTTATGGGTGTGTGTTGACACTCGCCGTTTCTGATGCCTGAGCTCACCCCTCCTTCCTTCTCCCGCCTGGCTGGTCTAACGCTCCTTCAGGCCCCTCTTCCGGAGCCACAGCTGAGGGGAGTTAGAACCCGGGTCACTCCTGGGGGAACATTTGTCACACTTTGCTGCAATCGCTCGTTTCCCAGCCCTTCGTTTGTTGTACTCTTCGGGCTCTTCGTTTGTTGTACATGTTCCCTCTTGAGTCTGACGTCCCAGGCAGAGAGAGAGGATTTGAGAGGTATTCAGTATAATTGTATTGCCTGAATACGTACAGAAGGAAACCACATCGCTTTGAACCAATTTCCAATAAACGCGATAACTTTTCTGTGGATAAATACGTTTTTCTTTTCTTTCTTTGCTGGAATTTAGAAACCAAAAGGCAAAATACTAGTTTAATTTCCATGAACATTAGAATCCTAGATGTCAACGTTTTAACCAATGTTAAATCCAACGCCTGGATTTCATTGCTGACCCGAGGCGTTTGGAGTAGATGACGTGTAAAGTTCTTTCGTACTTTGAAGTTCTCCGGACGTGATAGGCAGTGGTTGTGACAGTGTTGTGTTTGGGCTCAGAAATATTGCTTTAGACGCCTTAGAAGATGCCTTCGTGATCAGCACACTCAGCCTCTGGCGTGGAAATTCTGGTTCACGGGTGGTAACTCAGCCTCACAGGAAGACCGGACGGTAAGACTTTGCGGGCCGCTTTCTCCGCTCCTGTGTTCACTTTGACCAGGGGAGACAATCTCATGTGCTTTTAAGTTTTTTGGACCTTATCTGATAAAAAAAGGTAATAAATGCACACAAAACAGATAGTATGAGAAATATGTAAAAAGTTATTACGTTAAATAAAAATCCCCTGAAATCCTGCTACCACTACTGCAAACGCTCGGTTGCATGAATTTTCTGGCTTTCTCCATGTTGGCCTGTCCTGTCCCCTCCCAGGGTTCAGACATGGCACACTTACTCCACACCCTCTCCTCCCACTTCGTAACGGGTCACTGCTATTTCTCTTCTCCGTTAGGTATTCTTTAAAAACACGATTTTAATGGTTGCATGATAGTTATCATATGAATGTATGTAATTCATCAATTTTCCTATCATCACATAGAGCGTTTTATTACATTTTCCTATTATAACAATAAGCTTTACTACATATATACATCTTGTCATCCTTGAGGAAATTCAAGGATCTAACTCTGAAGAATAAAAGTAGAGAGGTTTGTAGTAGACACTTGTTTGAGATAATACATGCAAAATGCATATAAATTAGAAAATATATTTACTTGGTTTGATTATTAGTATTAGTACATGGGGCATTTTGTTTCATTTCTATTGTTTGTATTATTAAACTAACTCAACTTACTATTTGAGAAAAAGTTAGATCATAATCTACTTTCAGAATGAATTATGTCATGAACCATAGTCTGTAACAATAAATTAAAATAAATAAATGTCAGAGATGACTGATTTTTTTCTTTTGAAATTTTTATTTAAATTCTAGCTAACATAGAGTGCAATGTTGGTTTCAGGGGTAGAATTCAGTGATTCATCACTTCCATACAACACCCAGTGCTCATCCTAACCAGTGCCCTCCATAATGCCCATCACCCATCTATCTAGCCCATCCCCCACCCACTTCCCCTCCAGCGATCCTGTTTGTTCCCCGTCATTAAGAGTCTCTTATGGTTTGCTTCCCTGTTTTTATCTTATTTGTCTTTCCCTTCCCCTATGATCATCTGTTTTGTTTCTTAAATTCCACATATGAGTGAACCAGAATTTTTAGAGTGAAAGCTACTGGCATTGACTGTGACAGAAAGTTTTGTCACCACTAGAGGGCGGTATATCACATTAATTAAAAAAAGATCTCAAAGCCGTTTAATACTTCTTGACCTACTTTTACAACTGATCATGATAGACATGAAATTACACTTCAAAACATTCTTGGAGTGTTGTGACCTTGGGCATGTTACTCAACCTCACTTCACCTTAGTTCTTTCATCTGGGGTCTGGACCCGACAGCATGTACCTCACTGCATTGCTAGGACGGGATGAGGTCCCGCATACGCACGGTGTTGCACAAGGTCTGACATTATAAGCTTTCAAAAACTGTTAGCTGTTATTACAGGATACGGTTCTTTATTGCAAGACAAAGTCATTTTTCTTGGCATGCAGGCTTTTTGTTTTCTTTCAAGTAACCCATACCTAATGGATGTTTCCCCTCCCATGGCAGTAAAAGGGCTTAGGTTTTCATTTTGATGAGACGTGTGCCAGTGACAACAGAGGGCTTGTGAGCATGAGAATCTTGGGGAGGTGAGGGAAACCTCACTCTATAGGACACCACGGCCCCGGCACTCCAGGAGCCTCGAGCCGACATCAGTGTCCACATCCACGCAGGTGTCACCCTGGCTGTGCCTGGAGGGGCAGCACTGCCCGGCTGTCAAGCACCTTGCGGCTCTTCTACCGTGGCAACAGTGACATCGCTCTCCTTCCATATCCCCGGTGTTGGCTTGGCACGTGGCTTTCAAATGGATTGTCTAGATTATTAATTCCTGTGGGTGTGGACGTTACTCTGTATAATCCATATCAAAATGGCATCTATATATAAGTGCTTCATACATTTTTAAGAAACTACTAAGTGTATGTTTTAATGTTTTATATAATTACAGTGGTATTTGTTATGAACCAAAAATTGCAACATAAGGTACAGCCCAAGATTTTAAACATTTTTAGAGCTTTAAAAATTTTAACTTTTTGGGGCACCTGGCTGACTCAGTCGGTAGAGTGTGTGACTCTTGATCTTGGAGTCGTGAGTTCTGGCCCCACATTGGGTGCAGGGATTACAGAAGACTTGTAATAATAGTACAGAGTTCCTATATACCTGTTTCCAGCTTCCCCCAATGTTGACATCTTACATAACCATGTCAGAGTTATCAAAACTTAGAAACAAACATTTTCGTAAGACTGTTAACTACACTACAGATTTTCTTGGGATTTCACCAGTTTTTCCACTACTGTCCTTACTCTGTTCCAGTGTCCGATGCAAGGGATCATATTATATTTTATGTCCTTTAGTATCTGCTCATCTGTGACAGTTCCTCTGTTACTCCTTTTCTTTCATGACCTTGACACTTTTAGAAAGTACCCGTCAGGCATTTTGTAGAATGTCTCTGAATTTGAGTTTGTGTGACGGTTTGTTTTCTCCTTGATTGAAGTTACACCTTTTTCAACACATTATGTCAGGGGTCACAACGTGATTTCAACGTTTTTTACTGGTAATTATGACCTTGATTACTTACAGTCAAGTGATATCTGCCAGGTGTCCCTACTGTAAAATGACTTTTTTCTCTTTGTAATTAATAGATATTTTGAGGGAGATACTTTGAGGCTATCCAAAGGTCTTATTTCTCCTTAAACGTTGAAGCTAATGTTAAGATTCATTTGTGGATCCTGTTTGCAACAATTGTGTGGCTTTCCTTTTTGTTTAATTAAAAAATTATCTTACTTCATTTTAATTTTTTTAAGTAGCTTCATGCCCAGCATGGAGCCCAATGTGGGGCTTGAACTCATGACCCAGAGGTCAAGATCCGAGATGAGATGAAGAGTCAGAGGCTGAACCAACTGAGTCACCCAGGTGTGCCACCAGTTTTAAAGATGAATCTAAATTTCTCTTAACAGTTATTAGAAGTTCTGCCTTTCACAAATGTTTCCAAACTTTTCTTTTGATTTCTTGATATCCTTTGCCCAAAAGATTATTGTCTCTTGTAATGAGTCTTACAGGTTTATTCACTGATAGAACTGGCATTTCCTTTGATTTCCTCTGAACTTATCTTCTCAATTTGAAAGAGGATCCTTTTCTTCCTGAAGGCTTAAAACTCAGTATATAGGCATTTTGCTTTCTTATATTTTAAAATGTTACATATATATAACCCCATCATCACTGCCGTCACTTTTAGCACGCAAAAGGCTATTCTCTTTCACTATAACTGATAACGAATCTTGATCTACTTTTGTCACTGTCAGTGAGCCCTCTCTGGATCTGCGAAAATTCTGGCACCTAAATCTGGAGGATTTAGGGCTGGTATTGCATAGGGACTCTGGTCACACCACAGTCTCACAGAAGGACGATGCTGTAACATACAAGCACTAGTAAAATAAATACCCTGTCCTGCTTTACAAGCTCACCAGATAAACTTGTTTGGCCCAGACTGACCAGATTTTAACAAATCTTTAAAACTATTTTCAACTATCCTTTGTTTGTAGAGACATCCTTTGGTATGCAGATAACAGGTACTAGGGTTGGGGATTATTAACCATGACACTGCCTTGGCACACAGCTTGCTGCTCAGTGTGGCTACAGCAGCACGTGACTATGCTTTCTTGCCTTTCTAATTAATGAAATAGAGTTTGAGGTGCTTGGAATGCTTCACAAAAAACACGGCACAACTCTTTGGCTTGCTTGCCCCACGGGAATGCCCTTTAAAAATAATATCCCAATTAGGGGCGCCTGGGTGGCTCATTTGGTGGAGCGTTCGACTTTAGCTCAGGTCACAATCTCATGGCTGTGGGTTTGAGCCCTGGGTTGGGCTCTGTGCTGACAGCTCGGAGCCTGGAGCCTGCTTCAGATTCTGTGTCTCCCTCTCTTTCTGCCCCTCCCCTGCTTGCACTCTGTCTGTCTCTCAAGAAATGAATAAAAATGTTAAAAAATTAAAAAAAAATCCCAATTCACAAAATTGTATCTTGATAGCATAAAAAAATGCCCCAATTATTTGCTAGAAGTGACATGCAGCTTTCTATTTTTTAAAACCTGAGCCTGAAATTTTCTGTTGCCTTCCTGAAACCTATGCTTCTACCCCCAAAAACAGGAAAGTACAAAATGTTTTCTCTTTCAGTCATGTCTTCCCATTGATCTTCATTTTTCCTTTTCTTCTTCTTTTTCTTTTGTTAAATGCGTATTTATTTTTGAGACAGACAGAGTGCAAGCCGGGGAGGGGCAGAGAGAGAGGGAGACACAGAATCGGAAGCAGGCTACAGGCGCTGAGCCATCAGCACAGAGCCTGACGCGGGGCCCGAACTCACCAACCGCGAGATCATGACCTGAGCTGAAGTCGGACGCTTACCTGATCGAGCCCCCCCAGGCGCCCCAATCTTTGTTTTTTCATTTTTCTCTTCTCCCTTATTTCATCCAGTAGCCGCCATATGTAGCAGAAAGAACATGGGTGCTGCAGCCAGACAGACCTGGGTTTGAATCTCAATCTGCCACCGGCCAGCTGTGTGACTCTGGATGGGAGTCACGTCTCTGAGTCTCTGAACTCTAACCTGTAAAGGGAGAGGAGAATATGTGTTTTGGCTGCCTGCCTGGAGCAAATAATAATCCATGTACTGTAATGGTAGGTATTCCTGGATGCGCACCCTCGGCCAAAACCACTCCTGGGAAAGGAGTATTTCTCTAAATACGTGGACAGTCCTCTTAGATCTGGCTGAAGCATCCCTTGTCCCTGGGACTGAGTCCTGTCTTCTCTCTTCTGGAAACGCGAGGGAAGAAACGCACATAGGCATAGCCGCCCAAGCCCCGCGGCTGCCAACAGGCCTGCTTGTCAAACACCCACATGTGCAGTGAATGCTGCCTTATTCTCCCAGGACCACTCACCTCCACCTCGTGCTGTTTTCATCACTACCTTCACCCGAGGAGGTAAAATGCCCATTTTGGGAATGTCCATTTTATAATTTCATTAACAATTCAGATTTGAGAGCACAGTTATAAATTCTAATTTATTTGCATCTGTCTTTAGAGTTCTCTATTTGAACCTCTTCCTAGATCAATCCTGAATACAAGGAAGCTCTGAGGGCCGGAGCAGGGGCTCCGGGTGGGCTTGTTGAATGGAGTAACGACCAAAGGGCCGGGGCCTCCGGGTAGGGACCCAGGAAGGATGGTGTTTGCCACCTGCTCTCTGTCTCCTCCAGGCCCGGGAGGCTCTTCTCTCCTCTTCATTCTCTTAACAGCATTCTTTCGGTGAAGTCTGAAGGTTTTTTCAAAATGCAGAATGTCATTTGTGTCCCTGTGTTCACAGAGCTTGAAGTCACAGTGTCCTCACACTGATGTACCAACGCCCACTCACATGTGCATGTCTGGGCTGGGGACAACAAAGCCACTGGGAGAGCAGGAAGGGGGGTGACCTTCTGGTTTCTCACTGTTGCTTCCACATCATTGTTTCTTAACCTTGTCTGCTTATTACAATTCTTTTGGGGAGATTTAAAAAAATGGAAATGCCCAAACCGCACCTTGTTTCCCGTGTAAGTTCAACGTGCAGCTAAGGTTATGTTCTAGACCCTTGTTTTCTCGATGTGGACCGCGGACCAGACACATGTGACAAAAACCCCCCTTTCCTGCCCGCTGGCTGAGCTCTCCTCCCACTCCCACCAAGGCCCCCTTCACTTTACGTGGATATTTGCGCAAACGTCACCTTCTCCGAGACCTTCTCTGGCCACCCTACCTGTTGTCTGAAATCGCCCTGCCAGCACTGTGCCCCCTTACTGCGCTCGGGTTTTCATTCAGCATGCTTTATAACTGCTGGCATATTCTTATGTTGAAAATCTGTATTCCCTGCTAAAATGTAAATTCCATGAGACAAGAAAATAATTACTTTTGTTTTTTATTGTGTTCCTAATATCTGGAGCAGCACCTAGCACAGTAGGGGCTTGATAAAGGGAACGGTTGAATATTTTCCCCTACGTTCGTTATGTTGATTTGCCTCTGGGTCCCCGCTTTAATTCCTAAGGCCACGGATGCGAATGACCACCTCTGACTGTCAGGAGCTCTCTATCCACAAGAGAGGTACGTCCACACAAGTAACTACAGTCAGGGAGGCACATAATTTATACCAGCGGTAGTAGAGAGGATTCTTAGGAAGCACTCGAGGAAGTCAACCTCAGCAGTGTTTGGGGGGACTCTGGTGGATGGCAGTGGGACAGGAAAGGCATGCTGAGCCCAGGGTGCGGTGCTGGCTGGGGGAACCGGTGCCCTGAGGGAAAGGTGGCAAACAGGCCGCCAGCTGGGCAGGAGGCCTCAGGGGGCGGAACCTTGCGCACATTCTCTCCAGGGGCCAAGGGCAAAGCTCTGAGGACCTGTAAGACAGGCCTGGTACGAGAGATTTTTACTCTGGCCATCTCACCATGCTCTACAAATGCCATGCTGTCAGCCTTACTGGTGTGAGAGGTCAGAAACCCAGCCTGAAGCAATCCAGAAGAGAGCCTGAAGTAGAAAGGTTGATTGAAAATAAAAACACATATGCGATTATCATAATTCTATGAAAAAACTTTGATAATCATATGAAGTTTCATGATCATACAAGGGGTTTCTCTGGTTTTCTTGTTTCTTTATTTAAATATTTATTTATTTATTTTCAGAGAGAGAGCGCGTGAGCACGAGTCGGGGGAGGGACAGAGAGAGATCCTTGCCCCTCTTTTGGTTTTCTTAACATCCCTTGGCAACAACTCCAAAGTACAGAGATCCTTCAAAGTCTTAAACAAATAGCTTTACTATATATGTGGGATATTACTGACTGATCATAAACTTTTTAGGGATGCCTGGGTGGCTTAGTCGGTTAAGCATCTGACTCTTGATTTCAGCTCAGGTCATGATCTCACAGTTGGTGGGTTCAAGCCCCACATCGGCTCTGTGCTGACAGCTTGGAACCTGCTTGGGATTCTCTCTTTTGCTCTCTCTCTCTCTGCCCCTCCCCCACTCTCTCCCTCAAAATAAATAAATAGACTTAAAAAAATCATAAACTTTTTACACCACTGTACCAAAATTTAATAGAATTTATTAGGAATTTTAGAAAAACAAAGCTTCACAACTATAGCTAATACATAATTTTAATAACAAAATATCCTGTTGTATTTTTAAATATAATGAATTTATTTTCAGAAGCATGCCCATTAAAAACAATGAAGCATTTCCATTCACTAAAAATGTATCAATAAAATACATAATAAACTTGTAGCATAAATGTAAACTAGTCAATTTATCTCCATTACCCATGTTATGATTTACCTTTATTTTATGGTTATAGTATTTTAAATTATTAACAAATGCAGAAATCTAGGATATATTTACAGGAGATTATCAAAAATAATGATTCCATTTAATAGTTACTGTTATTCTTCATCAGTATTTTCTCTGCACTCTGGATCCAACATCAGGAGATAGACTGGTCCTTGGCTGGCTGTTCTGTAACATAATTTCAGAACACTATTTTACTGTAGTATTCATAGGCAGATTCACAGGTGGATCTCCTTACAGATTATGGATGTTAATAACACTAAATTCATAATTCAAATTCTCAAGTGCTACATATACATCAACCTCAACATAATGAGTACCACGTCACATAAAGCATCATACCAATGATAATAATTCATAATCTTCACCCTTTGCTATTGGAAAAGGTGATTAGCAGGTGCCTTTTATCATAATCTGGTGTGTAAATAGTCACAATTTAGCAATTTTATTTTCTAAGGGAAGCTCCAGCAACTCATATAACACCCTAGGTGTAGTTTAGCAACATATATTGGGTTAAAGAAGTTGCTTGAGAGGGCATTAGGTAAAAATTCATTAAATTCATAAATTCATAAAATTTATTTAAAAAAAAGTAAATATTCCAAAATAAAAATTCTGCTTCTAAGAGTCATAGTTTTTACACTGAAAAGCCATGGCTGGTGTCTTCAGGACGCCCTGGGACAAGCCTCTGAGAGGACAGTGTTTGCATGTCGTCTCTATTAGAATGCAAGAGACTTGAAGGCAGGAAAGTGTTTTCCTCTTTCTAGTCCCAGCCCTCACACACAGGCACTGTGTGTCTGAAACAGTGAAAACCCAGGCAATATCTGTTCAATGAAGAAAAAGAGGGCGCCCAGGGGGCTCAGTTGGTTAAGTGCCGACTTCAGCTCAGGTCATGATCTCACGGTTCGTGAGTCCCAGCTCTGTATCGGGCTCTGTGCTGATGGCTCAGAGCCTGGAGATTGCTTCAGATTCTGTGTCTCCCTCTCTCTCTGCCCCTCTCCTGCTCGTGCTCTCTGTCTCAAAAATAAACATTAAAAAAAAATTAAAAAAAGAAAAGGAAAGAAAAAAAGGAGACCAGTATGATAACTTCTATGAAAAGAAAAAAATCAGGCTGCTATGGTTGCCAAAAAGAGGAAGTTCTAAACTTTGACAGGATAAAACTTGGGCTGAATAAGCCTTCCTAGAGGGAATGGCAGTGAAATGAAGCCTGAAAGAATGAGTAGGGGAGAAGTATGTAAGAGGACAAGTCCTGTGAGGCAGGGGATGAGGGGAAGGCAGTGTGGGCCCTGGAAGGACAGGGAGCTCCAGGGAGACCTACCTGTCGCTCAAATGTATATAACTTACAAGCTGGGGAGCAACCAGAGGTGCAGATGGGAAGGTCGTGAATGCAGTTCTCTGGAGTTTTAATTCATCTTTTAGGTGACAGGTAAGTGTTGACACAGGAGAGTGATATGTTCATATTCTTGGTTTACAAAGATTACTCTGGGCTGATGGTGTGAAAGATACCCTGGACAGATCACATCTCTTCAGGTGAGACATGACACATTCTTCTTCTTCTTTTTTTTTTTTAAATGTTTTTTATTTATAGAATAAATTTAATGTTTACTCGATGTTTTTATTTATAGAAACCAATTTTTGATTAATTAATTAATATTTTTAAATTTACATCCAAGTTAGCTGGCATATAGTGCAACAATATTTCAGAAGTCGATTCCTGAATGCCCCTTATCCATTTAGCCCATCCCCCCCTCCCACAACCCCTCCAGTAACCCTGTTTGCTCTCCATATTTACAAGTCTCTTATGTTTTGCATTCCTTCCTGTTTTTATATGATTGCTTCCCTTCCCTTATGTTCATCTGTTTTGTATCTTAAAGTCCTCATATGAATTGAGACATATGATACTTGTCTTTCTGTGACTAATTTTGCTTAGCATAATACCCTCTAGTTCTACCCACGTAGTTGCAAATGGCAAGATTTCATTCTTTTTGATTGCCGAGTAATACTCCATTGTATATATATATCACATCTTCTTTATCCGTTCATCCATCGATGGACATCTGGGCTCTTTCCATACTTTGGTTATTGTTTGAAACAGCACACCTGTATCCCTTGGATAAATACCTAGTAGTGCAATTTCTGGGTCATAGGGTAGTTCTATTTTTAATTTTTTGAGGAACCTCCATACTGTTTTCCAGAGTGGCTGTACCAGTTTGCATTCCCACCAGGAGTGCAAAAGAGATCCTCTTTCTCTACATCCTTGCCAACATCTGTTGTTGCCTGAGTTGTTAATGTTAACCATTCTGACAGGTGTGAGGTAGTATCTCATTGTGGTTTTAATTTGTATTTCCCTGATGATGAGTGAAGTTGAACATTTTTTCATGTGTTGGTTGGCCATCTGGATGTCTTCTTTGGAGAAGCGTCTATTCATGTCTTTTGCCCATTTGTTCACTGGATTATTTGTTTTTTGGGTGTTAAGTTTGATCAGTTATTTGTAGATTTTGGATACTAACCCTTTATATGATATGTCGTTTGCAAATATCTTCTCCTATTTCATTGGTTGCCTTTTAGTTTTGCTGATTGTTTCCTTCACTGTGCAGAAGGTTTTTATCTTGATGAGGTCCCAATAGTTCATTTTTGCTTTTGTTTCCCTTGTCTCTGGAGATGTGTTAAGAAGTTGCTCTAGCCAAGGTCAAAGAGGTTTTTGCCTCCTTTCTTCTCTAGAATTTTGATGGCTTTCTGTGTTATGTTTAAGTCTTTCATCCATTTTGAGTTTCTTTTTGTGTATGGTGTAAGAAAGTGGTCCAGGTTCATTCTGAACTTCACCGTCCTGTTTTCTCGACACTATTTGCTGAAGAGATTGTCTATTTTTCATTGGATATTCTTCCCTGCTTTGTCAAAGATTAGTTGGCCATATGTTTGTGGGTCCATTTCTGGGTTCTCTATTCTGTTCCATTTATCTGAGTGTCTGTTTTTGTGCCAATATTATACTGTCTGGGTGATTACAGCTTCGTAATACATCTTGAAGTCCAGGATTGTGATGCCTCCAGCTTTGGTTTACCTTTTCAAGATTGCTTTGGCTATTCGGGGTCTTTCTGTACAAATTTTTTCCATACAAATTTTAGGACTGATTGTTCTAGCTCCGTGAAGAATGCTGGTATTATTTTGATACAGATTGCATTGAATACGTAGATTGCTTTGGGTAGTATCGACATTTTAACAATATTTGTTCTTCCAACCCAGAAGCATGGAATATTTTTCAATTTTTTGTCTTTTTCAATTTCATTCATAAGCTTTATATAGTTTTCAGTGTGTAGATGTTCACCTCTTTGGTTAGGTTTATTCCTAGGTATTTTATGGTTCTTGGTACAATTCTAAATGGCATTAATTCCTTGATTTCTCTTTCCGTTGCTTCATTATTGGTGTATAGGAATGCAATTTATTTCTGTGCATTGATTTTATATCCTGTGAGTTTGCTGAATTCATGGATCAGTTGTAGCAGTTTTTTTTTGTGGAATCTTTTGGGTTTTCCATATAGAGTATCATGTCACCTGTGAAGAGTGAAAGTTTGACCTCCTCCTGGCTGATCTGGATGCCTTTTATTCCTTTGTGTTGTCTGATTGCTGAGGCTAGGACTTCCAATACTATGTCGAATAACAGTGGCGAGAGTGGACATCCCTGTCTTGTTCCTGACCTTAGGGGGAAAGCTCTCGGTTTTTCCCTATTGAGGATGATATTAGTGATGTGTCTTTAATATATGACTTTTATGATCTTGAGGTATGATCTTTCTATCCCTACTTTCTTGAGGGTTTTTATCAAGAAAGGATGTTGTATTTTGTCAAATGCTTTCTCTGCATCTATTGAGAGAATCTTGTGGTTCTTATCCTTTCTTTTATTGATGTATCACAGTGGTTGTTTTGCAGATATTGAACCAGCCCTGCATCTCAGGTGTAAATCCCACTTGATTGTGGTGAATAATTCTTTTAATGTATTGTTGAATCTGGTCAGCTAGTATCTTGTTGAGGATTTTTGCATCCATGTTCATCAGGGAAATTCGTCTATAGTTCTCTTTTTTATTGGGGTCTTTGTCCTGTTTTGGAATCAGGGTAATGAAATGCTGGCCTTCTGAAGAAGGAATTTGGAAGTTTTCCTTCCATTTCTATTTTTTGGAGCAGCTTCAAGAGAATAGGTGTTAACTCTTTCTTAAATGTTTGGCAGAATTCCCCTGGAATGGCATCCAGCCCTGGACTCTTGTTTTTTGGGAGATTTTGATTACTAATTCGATTCCTCTACTGGCTATGGGCCTGTTCAAATTTTCTATTTATTCTTGTTTCAATTTTGGTAGTTTACATGTTTCTAGGAGTCTGTCCATTTCTTCCAGATTGCCCATTTTATTAGTGTATAATTGCTAATAATATTCTCTTATTGTTTTTATTTCTGCTGTGTTGGTTGTGATCTCCCCTCTTTCATTTGTGATTTTATTTATTTGGGTCCTTTCCTTTATCTTTTTGATCAAAATGGTTAGGTGTTTATCAATTTTGTCAATTCTTTCAAAGAACCAGCTCCTAGTTTCACTGATCTTTCCTACTGATTTTTTTTTTTTCTTTTCTTTCGTTTTGATAGCATTGATTTCTGCTCTAATCTTCATTATTTCCTGTCTTCTGTTGGTTTTGGGTTTTATTTGCTGTTCTTCTTCCAGCTCTTTAAGGTGTAAGGTTAGGTTGTGTATCTGGGACCTTTCCTCCTTCTTTAGGAAAGACTGGATTGCTATACACTTCCCTCTTATGACTGCCTTTGCTGTGTCCCAGAGGTTTTGGTGTTGTCATTTTCATTGGCTTCCATGTACTTTTTGATTTCCTCTTTAACTTCTTGGTTAGCCCATTCATTCCTTAGTAGGATGTTCTTTAGTCTCCAAGTATTTGTTATCTTTCCAAATTTTTTCTTGTGGTTGATTTCGAGTTTCATAGCATTGTGGTCTGAAAATATGCATGGTATGATCCATCTTTTTGTACTTGTTGAGGGCTGATTTGTGTCCCAGTGTCCAGATATTCTAGATATCTTCCTTGTGCACTGGAGAAGAATGTGTATTCTGCTGCTTTAGGATGAAATGTTCTGTATATATTTGTTAAATCCATCTGGTCTAGTGTATCATTCAAAGCAATTGTTTGCTTGTTGATTTTCTATTTAGATAACCTGTCCATTGCTCTAAGTGGGGTGTTGAAGTCCCCTACTATTATGGTATTATTATCAATGAGTTTCTTTATGTTTGTGATTGATTTATATATTTGGGTGTCCCACGTTTGGAGGATAAATGTTTACAAATGTTAGATCTTTTTGGTGGATAGACTCCTTAGTTATGATATAAAGCCCTTCTTCATCTCTTGTTACAGTCTTTATTTTAAAATCTAGATTGTCTGATATAAGTATGGCTACTCCAGCTTTCTTTGGCGACCATTAACATAATAGATGGTTCTCCACCCCCTTACTTTCAATCTGAAGGTGTCTTTAGGTCTAAAATATGTCTCTTATAAATAGCATATAGACGGATCTTGTTTTCTTATCCATTCTGTTACTCTATGTCTTTTGATTGGAGCGTTTAGTCCATTGACATTTAGAGTGAGTACTGAAAGGTATGAATTTATTGCCATTATGTTACTTGTAGAGTTGGAGTTTATGGTGGTGCTCTCTGGTCCTTTCAGTATTTGTTGCTTTGGGTTTTGTTTTGTTTTGTTTTGTTTTTTTCTGCCTTTTCTCCCTTCAGAGAGTCCCCCTTAAAATTTCTTGCAGGGCTGGTTTAGTGGTCATGAACCTGCTCTAATTTTTGTTTGCCTGGAAACTTTGTATTTCTCCTTGTATTTTGAATGAAAGCCTTGCTGGATAAAAATTTCTTGGCTGCATATTTTTCCTATTCAGCACATTGAATATATCCTGCCACTCCTTTCTGGCCTGCCAAGTTTCTGTGGATAGGTGTGCTGCAAACCTGATATGTCTTCCCTTGTAGGTTAAGGACTTTTTTCCCCTTGCCGTTTTCATGATTGTTTCCTTGCCTGAGTATTTTGTGAATATGATTATGATATGCCTTGTTGATGACTGGTTTTTGTTGAATCTAATGGGAATTCTCTGTGCTTCCTGGATTTTGATGTCTGCATCTTTCCCTAGGTTAAGAAACTTTTTCGCTATGGTTTGCTCCCATAAACCTTCTACCCCTTTTTCTCTCTTTTCATCTTCTGGGACCCCTATGGTTCTGATGATATTCCTTTTCAATCAGTCACTGAGTTCTCTGATTCTTATATCATGCTCTTTTTTTGCTTTGGTCTCCCTCTTTTTTTTCTGCTTCATTATTCTCCATAAGTCTGTACTCTATATCGCTGATTCGCTGCTCTGCTTCATCCATCCTTGCCGCCTGAAACATGATAAATTCTTAAACAAAGGCACTAACAGTAGGAATGAAGATAGTGGATGGATTTGAGGTGTATTATCAGGAGGACATATTGCCTGTGGACATGGGAGAAGGAGAAGCCTGGATGAGATACACATTTCTGTCTGGGAAGTCTGGAGAATGGTGTCATCAACTGAAGTAAGAATTAAAAGAGGTAGAAGAGTTTTGGGGGGAAACTTGGGAAACTGAATCTTGGCTCTGCCACTGAATATTTGTGAGACTTGAGAAAATTCCTTGATGTCCTTCGCTTAGAATATTAAACAAGATAACGCGTGTGAAATAATTTGGGACAGTACTTTTCAGTGGTAGGAATCCCTAAGTGTGCTTCCATTCTTCTTTCTAAATATATCTCAACAAAATTTGGGTGCCATTAAAGAGTATTAATTGACATTTAGCATTCACCAAGGGGCTTTGCAAGAAAACAGTGGTATTTTACGGGGCATAAAATCTTGCTTCAGAATATTAAAAACGTTTCCAGTTCAAATACATCACCTAATTTTATTGTAGCCTGAAAAAGGTACATCATATATTTAAAAACCAGGTATAAAAAAATCATAAAGTCTCAACCAATATTTTCAAGTATGTAGTATGTGCTAGTTTCTATGAAGTAGACAGGTAAATGGAAAAACAGCCTCAAGAATATAGTTCCAAAGAAGATCACTCATGTAAAAAGACAACCCACAAAAATACCTATGGAGTAGAAGTATAAAACCAGTGGTACTACAGTAATTAAGTTCAGAGGAGAATGTGGTCATCATAAGCTGGATTGGTCATGGAGAGATTCATGGGGGAAGTGACATTAAGTTGGTGCTTAGATAGGTTGGATTAGGAAGGTAGAGCAAAAGTACAGCTGGTGCAGTTTGGAGCTGGGGTGAACATGAACAAACAATGAGAAGAACATGACAGCATACTGAGTACTGCAGACTTGAAGGACAACGCATTAAATTTCTTTGGCTGGAAGGAAGATTCATAGTGTAAAAAGAGAGGTAGGTGGGACTATGAATGTTACAAATTGTTATGATTCCTATTATTTACAAGGAAGTTATGCTTTGCATGTGCATTTCACTTAAGTAGTTTCAGGAATGTTACCTTTTTCTGAAACGATGCAACCTTTTTTTTGAGACGATGTAAATGGATAAGATGATCACAATAGTGGCACTAATGATAATGCAACCCAATGGTGTCTAGCATGTGTTGTGTTATAGGCACTGTTCTAAATACTTTACACTGGTTCTTCTCTCTAGAAGCCCTCACAGGTACACTAGAGGATAGATGCCAGTACCATTAAGATGATTATGACTAATCAATCAGTGAAGGGACACAGGAAGGGATGGGCCAAATTTTGTTCCTCTGAAATCTTACAACAGCACTTGCTCTGAGTGGTGGAAGCTGACTGCCTGCCACCTGAGAGAACCTGCTCAAAGTTATTTCTTTTGCTCATGTTACAAGTGTCTAAAATCCCACTTTTAGAAATTCACTATACTTCTTCCCAGAAATTGTTTTTAAATGATTTAAATGGTTTTAAGTCTTTTAAAATACTTTTTAGAAATGAGGGGCACCTGGGTGGCTCAGTCAGTTAAGCCTCTGACTTTGGCTCAGGTCATGATCTCATGGTTCATGAGTTTGAGCCCCACATTGGGCTCTGTGCTGATAGCTCAGAGCCTGGAGCCTGCTTCGGATTCTGTGTCTCCCTCTCTCTGCCCTTCCCCTGCTTGTGCTCTCTCTCTCTCCTTCTCAAAGAATAAACATTAAAATTTTTCAAAAAATAATTTTTAAAAATGAAAAATTATCTTTTAAAATTCAAGCCAAGTATCTCAACAGGAGTGAATATGCCAGTCCATTTCTTTTCCTAAGAGGAAAAACCCAAAGCAACACCACCAAACACTGTGGGAGAAGAAAACACAAGGAGTGACAGAATGGGGGGAAACACAAAAAACAGTAATAAAACACACATGTGGGGGGTACAGCATGGTGGATTAATATATAAACTTCACTCTCGTTGTGAAGTTTCCAGAGAGATACATAATTTTTGAGAATTATAGAAATTATAGAAGAAAATAGATCAGGAGTCAAAGTGACAGTTGCCAAAAGACTCCTGTACAACAGTCACTGCATCAACAATGCCACACCAAAAAGGCTGTTTCTGAGAACCATTTGCAGAGACCGAAACAAGAAGCTTCATGAAGGCAGGGGCAGCCTCTTTCTTCTTCTTTACTACCACACTCAGGACACAGCAAAAATCTAAAATGTGGGCAGGAAATGTGTAACTTTGTTTATGTAAGAGCAAATAATAAGAAATGAAGTATACTTGTGTCGTACTTTTTCCTGTCAAGATTACAGAACTGAGGGTATGTGATGAAAAACAATTGAGCAAGCATCCAATGAATTCTCTAAGAAAACACTTTTTTTTTTTTTAGAAAAAATTTTAATGTTTATTTATTTTTGAGAGAGAAAGAGACAGAGTGTGAATGATGGAGGGGTAGACAGAAGGGAGACACAGAATCTGAAGCAGGCTCCAGGCTCTGAGCTGTCAGCAGAGGGCTCGATGCGGGACTCGAACCCACGAACTGGGAGATCATGACCTGAACCAAAGTTGGACGCTTAACAGACTGAGCTGCCCAGGCACCCCTCTAACAATGCATTTCTTTGTCGAACACCTAAGTTGAGGATAGTAAGAGTCCAGGTGCCTCACATAGTCTTAATTCATATTATGGTAATTTGTATACACTATCCATGTGTGTTCTTTCTCCCTGTTAGACTGAAAATTCCTTAATGCACTAAATTGCCACTTATATGTGTATCTTTACCAGAATCCAGTGTCAAGGCAAAAAACAAAAACAAAATTCCAAATAATGATGTCTAGTTTTGAACTTTGAAAACACAAAAGGGAGATGGGCAAGGGTGGGATCATTACCAAGGTAAAATAACCAATAATTTTCCAGTTAGGCTACATACCCATATACTACAGATCAGTAGTGCAATGATATCAGTTTCTGTTCCCATGGATGATGAAATACTCTGGATGGAAAAAACTTTATATTTTGATTTTTTTTTAATTTTTAAAAAATGTTTATTTGTTTTTGAGAGAGACAGAGAAAGAGAGTAAGTGCAAGTAGGAGAAGGCAGAGAGAGGGAGACACAGAATCCAAAGCAGGCTCCAGAGCTCTACGTGGGGCCAGAACTCTTGAAATCATGACCTGAGCTGAAGCCGGATGCCTAAGTGATTGAGCCACCCAGGCATCCTATATATTTTGATTGTTTTAAATGAGAGGATATTTGCTGATTCTAACAAAACGTCTCATCATTGAAAGTTGACTGGGAGAAAAACTCCCTAAAAGCCAATATCAAGAAAAATTAATTTCAATACAGGATTCTTACACACAAACTCATGACATTTCCTAAAATGAGAAAAATAAAATCTTCTTAAAGTACTTACCAGAAATGGTATTATTCGTAAGGTATTTTTGATGGATGGATTTTTGCAAATGGTTTCTTGTACATCTGAAATAATTATACCATGACACAAAAATAATTCAGTTACGTATGCTGACAGAGAAGAATCAAATGTTAAGTTCTGGTGTCAAATACTCAATGTGGGGAACAGACTTTCTTCTTTGGTCACCAGAAACAGTCTTTAGACTTGTATTAGGTTAGGAAATAGAAGTAATTTGATGAAAAACAATTATATAAAATTAATGTTGATAAAAAGAAATTCCTAATACTTTGACTATTCTATAACAATCTTCCTTCAAATGCTGTGTTTTCTTGTCTTTTTTTTCTTCCTTTTTAAAAAATACAGTACTTTTATTACTTTTTAAAGTTTATTTATTTATTTTGAGAGAGCGAGAGAGAGCAATCAAGAGAGAGAGTGGGCCAGGGCATGAACGAGGGAGGAGCAGAGAGAGAGAGAGAGAGAGAGAGAGAGAGAGAATCCCAAGCAGGCTCAGTGCTGTCAGTGCAGAGCTTGATGTGGGGCTGGAACCCATGAACCATGAGATCATGGCCTAAGCCGAAGTCGGACACTCAACTGACTGAGACACCCAGGAGCCCCTTTTCTTTTGTAAAACAAAAGGGAAATTTGATTCTTTGATATCTCAGGAAAGAAGAGATGTTTATTTAGCTATTAAGGCATAAAAGTTGAATAATTTGTCAACTCATGCCTTTTCAGTGCTTAAGCTTTGGTCCATATAAAAGCAAGGGTCTGGGCAAAAGAAAAAAAAAAAAAAAACAACCTTCAAGCAGAATCCTTTATGTGAAGCATTTAAGTATGTCGAAGTATCTAATAGGAAAAAACCCTCTAAAAAAACTGACCTGAGTTTTTTACTCTTGATCTTCATAATTGGACATCTTACAGCCTTAGTTATATATTGCTTCTAGGGTTGTAGCTCCCTGCTTTTTATTAATATATTATTATTATTTAAAGTTTATTTATTTTTGAGAGAGAGAGAGGGAGAACTTGTGCATGAGCAGGGGAGATGCAGAGAGAGAGGGAGAGAGAGAATCCCAAGCAGGCTCCACACTGTCAGTGTGGAGCCCAATGTGGGGCTCAATCTCATGAACCTCGAGATCATGACCTCAGCCAAAACCAAGAGTTGCCCACCTGGCACTCTTACTAATATTTTATTTTTAAATTTTAATTTTGAAATTAACACAAAAAACATATAGAGCATATATACATATTGCAATTAATTATAATGAAGCTAATGTCTATGTAATGACCTAGACTGAGAAATGTGCACATTATCACTATTTTAGGAACTTCCCAGAGCTCCCATCTCCATGTCTCTCTGGGGATTGCACTTCCTTTCCTTGCCCACAGAGGTGACCGATTACATGGGCTTTGTGTCTGCATAATTATAGCACATGAGTATACATGCATATCATATTGCTTGTTTTACCTGTTTCTGAACTTCAAATAAGTAAAACTGACCTGATTTTCATTCTGAATTTTTATTATTTTTTAAATTTAAATTTTGATTCATTTACAGTGCAATGTAGTTTCCTGGGGTAGAATTCAATGATTCATCACTTACATATAGCACCCAGTGCTCATCACAAGTGCCCTCCTTAATACTCATCACCCATCTAGCCCATCCCCCACCCACCTCCCCTCCATCAGCCCTCAGTTTGTTCTCCATATTTAAGGGTCTCTGGTGATTTGTTTCCCTCTCTTCTCTCCCCTCCACCTTCCCATATGTTCATGTTTTGTTTCTTAAATTCCACATACGACTGAAATCACATGCTGTTTATCTTTCTCTGATTGACTTATTTCACTTAGCATAATACATTCTAGTTCCATCCACATCATTGCAAATGGCAAGAGTTAATTCTCTTTGATGCCTGAGTATTATTCCATTGAATATATACACCCATCTTCTTTATTCATTCATCAGTTGATGGACACTTGGGCTCTCTCCATAGTTCGGTTATTGTAGATAATGCTGCTATAAACATCAGGGTGCATGTACACCTTCAAATCTATATTTTTGTATCCTTTGGGTGAATACCTAATAGTGCAATTGCTGGATCGTAGGGTAGTTTTATTTTTAGTTTCTTGAGGAATCGTCATACTGTTTTTCACAGTGGCCACACCAGTTTGCATTCCCACCAGCGGTGCAAGAGTGTTTCCCTTTCTCCGCATCCTTGCCAACATGTGTTGTTTCTTGTGTTGTTAATTTAGGCATTCTGACCGGTGTGAGATGGTATCTCATTGTGGTTTTGATTTGTATTTCCTTGATGATGAGTGATGTTGAATATTATTTCATGTCTGTTAGCCTTCTGGATGTCCCCTTTGAAAAATGTCTATTCATGTCTTCTGCCCATTTCTTAACTAGGTTGTTAGTTTTTTGGGTGTTGAGTTTGAGAAATTCTTCATAGATTTTGGATACTAACACTTTATCAGATACCTCATTTGCAAGTATCTTCTCTCATCCTGTAGGGTGCCTTTCGGTTTTGCTAATTGTTTCCTTCGCTGTGTGGAAGTTTTTATCTTGATGAAGTCCAATAGTTCATGTTTGCTTTTGTTTCCCCTGCCTTCAGCAATGTTGTCTAGTGAGAAGGTGCCCCAGCTGAGGTCAAAGAGGTTGCTGCCTCTGTCCTTCTCTAGGATTTTGATGGTTTCCTGCCTTCCATTTAGGGCTTTCATCCATTTTGAATTTATTTTTGTTTTGTTTTTTTTTTAATTTTTTTTTTTCAACGTTTATTTACTTTTGGGACAGAGAGAGACAGAGCATGAACGGGGGAGGGACAGAGAGAGGGAGACACAGAATCGGAAACAGGCTCCAGGCTCTGAGCCATCAGCCCAGAGCCTGACGCGGGGCTCGAACTCACGGACCGTGAGATCGTGACCTGGCTGAAGTCGGACGCTTAACCGACTGCGCCACCCAGGCGCCCCTTGAATTTATTATTTTTTTTATTTATTTTTTTTTTTTTTTTAAATTTTTTTTTTCAACGTTTTTTATTTATTTTTGGGACAGAGAGAGACAGAGCATGAATTGGGGAGGGGCAGAGAGAGAGGGAGACACAGAATCGGAAACAGGCTCCAGGCTCCGAGCCATCAGCCCAGAGCCTGACGCGGGGCTCGAACTCACAGACCGCGAGATCGTGACCTGGCTGAAGTCGGACACTTAACCGACTGCGCCACCCAGGCGCCCCTTGAATTTATTTTTGTATATGATGTAAGAAAGTGGTCCAGTTCATTCTGCATGTTGCTGTCCAGTTTTCCCAACACTATTTGCTGAAAATATTGTCTATATTTCACTGGATATTCTTTCCTGCTTTGTCAAAGATGAGTTGACCATATAGTTGTGGGTCCATTTCTGGGTTTTCTCTTCTGTTCCACTGATTTATGTGTCTGTTTTTATGCCAGTACCATACTGTCTTGATGACTACAGCTTTGTAATACAGCTTGAAATCAGGAATCGTGATGCCTCCAGTTTTTCTTTTTCAGGATTGCTTTGGCTATCCAGGATCTTTTGCGGTTCCATACGAATTTTAGGATTGTTAGTTCTAGCTCTGCGAAAAATACTGGTGGTATTTTAATGGGAACTGCATTAAATACACAGATTGCTTTGGGTAGTATAGACATTTTAACAATGCTTGTTCTTCCAATCCATGCGCATGAAATGCGTTTCCATTTCTTTGTGTCCACTTCAATTTCTTTCTTACACTTTCTATAGTTTTCAGAGTATAGATCTTTTACTTCTGTTTTTATTTAATGTTTTATTTTTATTAAAAAAATTTTTTTAATGTCTATTTATTTTTGAGACACAAAGACATAGCATGAGCAGGGGAGGGGCAGAGAGACAGGGAGACACAGAATCCGAAGCAGGCTCCAGGCGCTGAGCTGTCAGCACAGAGACCGATGTGGGGCTTGAGCCCATGAACAGTGAGATCGTGACCTTAGCCGAAGATGGATGCTTAACTGACTGAACCACGGACACTTAACCGACTGAGCCACCCAGGCGCCTCTTTATCTTCTACTGCTTTAGTTAGGTTTATTTGTAGGTATCTTATTGTTTTTGGTGCAATTGCAAATGGGATCAATTCCTTGATTACTTTTTCTGCTGCTTCATTATTGGTGAGAAATGCAAGAGATTTCTGCACACTGATTTTATATCCTGTGACTTTGCTGAACTTATATGTTAATTCTAGCACCTTTTTGGTGGAGTCTCTTGGGTTTTCCACACAGAGTATCATGTCATCTGCAAATAGTGAGTTTGACTTTTTCCATGCTGATTAGCATGCTTTTTCTTTTTGTTGTCAGATTGCTGAGGCTAAGACTTCCAGTACTATGTTAAATAGTAATGGTGAGAGTGGACATCCTTGTCTTATTCCTGATCATAGGGGAAAGGCTCTCAGTTTTATCCCATTAAGGAGATTAGCTGTGGGTCTTTTGTATATGGTTTTTATGATCTTGAGGTCCACCTATCCCTCCTTTTTGAGGATTTTTATCAGGAATGGATGCTGTATTTTGTCAAATGCTCTTTCTGCAACTATTGATGGGATCATATGGTTCTTATCCTTTCTTTTATTATAGTCATGTATCACATTGATTGATTTGCAAATATTGAACCAGTGCTGTAGCCAAGGAATAAATTCCACTTGCTCATGGTGAATAATTCTTTTAATGTACTGACTTTGGTTTGCTAATATATTGTTGAGAACTTTTGCATTCATGTTCATCAGGGATACTGGCCTGTAATTCTTTTTAGTGAGGTCCTTGGTTTTGGAATCCCCAAGGTAATGCTGACTTCATAGAATGAGTTTCAAAGTTTTCCTTTTCAATTTCTTTGCTGGTTATGGGTCTGTTCAAATTTTGTATTTCTTCCTGTTTCAGTTTTGATAGTTTGTGAGTTTCTAGGAATTTGTCCATTTCTTCCTGATTGCTCAGTTGGTTGGCATATAAATTTTCGTAGTATTCTCTTATGATTGTATTTCTGTGGTGTTGGTGGTCATCTCTCCTCTTTCATTTGTGATTTTATCTATTTGGATCCTTTCTCTTTTCTTTTTGATAAGTCTGGCTAGTGGTTTACCAATTTTGTTAATTCTTTCAAAGAACCAGCTCTTAGTTTCATTGATCTGTTCTACTGTTTTTTGTTTGTTTGTGTGTCATTTATTTCTGCTCTAATCTTTATTAGTTCCCTTTTTCTGCTGGCTTTTGGCTTTATTTGACTTTCCTTTTCTATCTCCTTTAGGTGTAAGTTTAGGTTGTGTATTTTGGACCTTTCTAGCTTCTTGAGATAGGCCTGGATTGCAATATACTTCCCTCTTAGGACTGCCTTTGCTACATTACAAAGGTTTTGGACTGTTGTGTTTTCATTTTCATTTTCTTCCATGTATTTTTTAAATTTCTTCTTTAATTTCCTGGTTAACCCATTCATTCTTTAGTGGGATGTTCTTTAACCTCCATGGGTTTGAGGGCTTTCCAACCTTTTTCTTGTGGTTGACTTCAAGTTTCACATTGTTGTGATCTGAAAATATGTATGGTAAAATCGCCATCTTTTTGTACTTGTTGAGGGCTGATTTGTCACCCAGTGTGTGATCTGTTCTGGAGAATGTCCCATGTGCCCTCGAAAAGAATGTATATTCTGCTGTTTTATGATGAAATGTTCTGAATATTTTTGTTAAGTCCATCTTGTCCAGGGTGTCATTCAAAGCCATTGTTTCCTTGTTGAGTGTCTGCTTAGATGATCTGTCCATTGCTGTGAGTGGGGTATTAAAGCCTCCTACTATTATTAATGGTTTTTTTTTAAAGCTTTATTTCCGAGGTGCTGACCTCTGAAACGTCACACTTGGCACACTGTTGTTTATAAAAACCTAGTGGTATTGAAACCCTCTCCTTTTTCCCCCATCAATGGTTCTGGGGAACATTTTCTTGTCCAGTCCCCAGAGCATGTTTTCATTCTTTCTCTCTAGCTGCTTTTGGGGGGAAGTGCTTTCCTGAAAAAACTCGAGGTGCTGCTCTCTCCCCCTTTCTCCTCTCGGCAAAAACGACTCCCTCCCCTCCGAGGCACCCTGACTCTTCTCGCCCCCCAGTTCACCTCTCAGCACCATGCACCTGCTGCGTTCTCTCCCTCAAACTATGCAGATCATTGTGTGAATCCTCAGATCGATTTCCTAGGTGTTCACAATGGTTTGATGTTGATCTAGCCGAGTTTGAGGGACAAGTCCAGGGTCTCCTCACTCATCTGTCATCCTAACTCCTCCTGACTTGTTGTGCTTGTGCTGTGATTTGCCTTATTTTGCCCCAAATTATATTGTTTAGAATCATCTATGATGATGTGTGTAGCTGCAGTTTGTTCATTTTCCTTGCTGAACAGCGGCACATGGATATTCCACATTTAGGTGTTTTCAGTTTGGGGCTTTTAAAAACAATGATGATCTCTGTATACTTCTGCATGTCTCCTGATGCACACGTGCAGGCTTCTCTCGAGGGCATGTATCTGGAAGGGAAATTACTGGCTTGTAGGGTCTGTTCATGTTCAACCTATCCGATGATGGCAGGACATTTCCTCAAGAGACTGCACCCACTCACACCCCAAAGGCACTGCGGGAGGGGCTCCCACCGCTGCACACCATTACCAATGCCTGGCATCCCCCACTGTTAAACCTGTGTCTTTCTGAGGAATATGTAACTGTATTCCATTGCTTTAAAAAAAAAAAGTGATTATTTATTTTGAGAGAGATGGGAGAGAGGTGGGGGAGGGGCAGAGAGAGAGAGAGAGTGAGCCTCTCTATGCTCCATGCCCAGCACAGAGTCCAACATACGACCCTGGGATCGTGACCTGAGTGGAAATCAAGAGCCGGAGGCTCAACCCCAACTGAGCCACCCAGGCGCCCCTATTTATGTACTGTGAATATGAGTCCTTCTTCTTTTTTTTAAAGTTTATTCATTTATTTTGACAGAGACAGAGACAGTGTGAGTTGGGGAGGGGGAGAGAGGGAAAGAGCGAATCCCAAGCAGGCTCCCCACTGACAGCACAGAGCCCAACTGACTGAGCCACCCAGGTGCCCCAATATGAGTCCTTCTTGTACGTGTTCTAAATATTCTCTCACATCATGCCTTTTTCCTTGTTTTAATCATGTTTTGATACAAAGACAAGTTTATAATTTTGATATAGTAAAATTCATTATTTTTCTCCTCTTTGGATCATGTTCCATGTGCTCTAAGAAATATTTCCTTACCCTGAGGTTAGAAAATATTTTTATATAATCTCTCAGAAGCTTTATATATTTTATTTCATATTTAATCTTTAATCACAGTAATTTGGCACTAAATTTTATATATGATATTTGATAGGAGTTCACTTTAATCTCTACCTGGTATCCCTTTTTTCCAATATGTAGCAATAGCTTGTCTGAACATGACCCCATCAGTTGTGGCTTTTCTGTTGGTGTGCTGCCTGGGACCCCAGGACAGGCGTTGACACCTTGTGAGGGCAGCATGTAGCATCCAGCTGCCTGGGACTCTCCTCCAGCAGAAAGAGGCTGCAGCATGTGTACCTGCCTCCCTTCCCCCTAGAACCTTTAATACGTTAGTCACAGCCACTTAAAGCATCTGCACGAGAGTTCCAGTGTGTGAGTCACCTCTGGGTCTGTGTCTGCTGCCTGCTTTGTCCCTTGACAGTGAGCATCTTTCCTCACTTTTTTGGTGTTTGTTAATTTTTGACTGAATGCTAAACTTTATGTTTACAATGGTGGTTAGTGAGGCAAATAGGACTTATGCCAGGAAATGGGGATGCCTATTCTGCTAGGCAACTGGGGCGTGTGTGTGGTTAATCACCAGGAATTGAGTTTTTGGTTTTGTTTTTGTTTTTGAGAGACACAGAAAGGGCACAAGTGAGCGAGGGCAGAGACAGAAAGAGAGAATCCCAGGAGGGGCACAGGGAGAGAGAGTGAGGGAGAAAGAGAGAAAGAAGTGGGGCTTGAGCTCATCCAATGCAGAGCTTGAACTCATGAACTGTAAGATCATGAACTGAGCCAAAGTCAGATGCTTAATGATGCAGCTACTCAGGAGCCCGAGATTTTTTTTTTTTTTTTTTTTTTTTTTTTTTTTAAGTAGGCTCTGCACCTAACATGGGGCTTCAACTCTGACCTGAGATCAACAGTCCCCTGCTCCACTGAGCCAGCAGGTGCCCCTGGGTTTGGGCTTTGTTGTTGCTTTGTTGTTTGTGCCTTTAGTCCCTCACTGGTTTACATTACTCCTGTGTTGTTCTATGTTTCTGCAGCGTCATGGAGGTTTTTTCTTCAATGTTCCTACTCCACTCTTAGTGTCTGGCCTTCCTGTGTGCCTGCACAACCCAGCCAGGCTCTCTGTAGGCTCCTGCCTCTCCTCTGGCAGAGTTCTAGTGCTTGCTACTTTGTTCTTTTTGGTCTCATTGTGGGGGAGCAGGGAAGTTTTCTGTCCTCACAGTTGTCAACTTTGCTTTGTATCTCCGACAAGTTTTGTGCCAGAGAATTTTGTGACCCTCATGCAATAGTGGGGGACTTCTGCTGACCTTGGGGGAAAGTTCTGTTTTTCCCCGTTGAGGATGATATTAGCTGTGGGTCTTTCATATATGGGCTTTATAAGCTTGAGGTATGATCCTTCCATCCCTATATTCTTGAGGGTTTTTATCAAGAAAGTATTTTGTATTTTGGGGGCACCTGGGTGGCTCAGTCGGTTGAGCGTCCGACTTCGGCTCAGGTCATGATCTCGCGTTCTGTGAGTTTGAGCCCTGCGTCAGGCTCTGTGATGATAGCTCAGAGCCTGGAGCCTGCTTCAGATTCTGTGTCTCCCTCTCTCTCTGCCCCTCCCCCACTCACGCTCTGTCTCTCTCTCAGAAATAAACATTAAAAAAATTTTAAAAAGAAACGATGCTGTATTTTGTCAAATGCTTTCTCTGCATCTATTGAGAGAATCTTGTGCTTCTTATCCTTTCTTTTATTAATGTCATGTATCACCATGATTTATTTGTGGACATTGAACCAGCTCTGCATCACAGGAATAAATCCCACTTGATTGTGATGAATAATTCTTTAAATGTATTATTGGATCTGGTTTGCTAGTATCTTGTTGAGAATTTTTGCATCCATGGTCATCAGGGAAATCGGTCTGTAGCTCTCCTTTTTAGTGGGGTCTTTGTTTTGGAATCAGGGTAATGAAGTGCTGGCCTCGCAGAATGAGTTTGGAAATTTTCCTTCCATTTCTATTTTTTGGAACAGCTTCAAGAGAATAGGTGTTAACTCTTCTTTAAATGTTTGGTAGAATTCCCCTGGAAAGCCATCCAGGCTAGGACTCTTGTTTTTTGGGAGATTTTTGATTACTAATTCAATTTCTTTGCTGGTTATGAGTCTGTTCAAATTTTCTATTTCTTCCTGTTTTAGTTTTGGTAGTTGATATGTTTCCAGAAATTTGTCCATTTCTTACAGATTGCCTAATTTGTTGGCATATCATTGCTGATAATATTCTCTTATTAATGTTTGTATTTCTGCTGTGTTGGTTGTGATCTCCCCTCTTTCATTTGTGATTTTATTTATTTGAGTCCTTTCCTTTTTCTTTTTGATCAAAATGGTTAGGTGTTTATCAATTTTGTTAATTCTTTCAAAGAACCAGCTCCTGATTTCATTGATCTGTTCTTCTGTTTTTATGATTTCAATATCATTGAATTTTGCTCTAATCTTTATTATTTCCCTTTTTCTGCTGGTGTTGGGCTTTGTCTGCTCTTCTTTGTCTAGCTGTTTTAGGTGTAAGGTTAGGTTGTGTATCTGAGACCTTTCTTCCTTCTTTAGGAAGGCCTGGGTTGCTATATACTTCCCTGTTATGACAGCCTTTGCTGTGTCCCAGAGGTTTGGGACTGTCGTGGTTTCATTTTCATTGGCTTCTATGTACTTTTTAATTTCCTTTTTAATTTCTTGGTTAATCCCTGAATTAAAACTTTGGTCATCATGATCTTTTTTATGTAATTTAATGTTTTCTATTTTGTCTCATAATAAGACACCAAAACCAATTTGCCTGTGGTTAGAATTTGTTTGGTACACATTTTCTATCTTCTTTATTTTCAGCTTTAAGAGTTCAGATTAAGAGTTCCCTTATTGGGTGCCTGGGTGGCTCAGTCGGTTGAGCATCCAACCCTTGACTTTGCCTCAGGCCATGATCTCATCGTTTGTGGGATCAAGCCCCGAGTTGGGCTCCACACTGACAGTGCAGAGCCTCCTTGAGATTTTCTCTCTCTCTCTCTCTCTCTCTCTCTCTTTCTCTGCCCCACGTGCACATGTTCTCTCTCTCAAAATAAATAAATAAACTTAAAAAAAAAAAAGAGTTCACTTATTGTGATGAGCACTGAGTAACGTATACAATGGTCGAATTAGTATGTTGTACACCTGGAACTAATATAACACTGTATGTAACTATATATGAATGGAAAAAAGTTAATCTGCACCAAATTCCTTAAGAAGAATCCCAGTGCAATTTAACACCATTTATGTTCTCCCAACTTATGCATTACTTTTAAAAGGCATTTTAAAAGATGTTTATTTTGAGACAGAGAGCAAGCACATGAGTGGGAGAGGGGCAGGGAGAAAGGGAGAGAGAGATTCCCGATGTGGGGCTCGATCTCACGAACCGTGAAATCATGACCTGAGCCAAAACAGAGTGGGACACTTAACTGACTGAGCCACACAGGTTCTCCCTTTAGTAGGCATTTTAATGGTAATGTTTTTCTCTTTGGAACACACACTACTTTATTACATTTAGTATTTTATCCAATGTTTTTTCAAATTTACACTCTCAGACTGTCCATCTGAAATTACTTTTGGTCTGCTAAAGTGCATTCTTTAGCATTTCCTTTAGTATGAGGCTGCTATTAACGAAACATAGGGCAAGGGCTACAACCTACGCAGACACACACACAGACACAGAGAGGTGAACAAAGCCTGCCTGTTTTCCTCCCTCACTGGCTCAATGCTGAAGTTCAAGATGTACATGCTTTTCCACCCGTGTGTGTGTATGTGTGTGTGTCTGTGGGGTGTAGCTCTTTGGGAGGCCCAACTTTATGGAGGGAGGATTTTCTGTGAGACTACCCATCTTGAGGATTCTTATTTTTAATTATTAAGTTAAAATAAATTTTAAATTACAATTATCTAAGTACGAAGTGTAACATTTCTCACAAAAGGTGATCTTCCACACTTACAGGACAGCCTCTCATTGAGACGACTGAGGGACTGTAGGATCTTCTGTTCATCAGCTGACAGTGCACAGATGTTGAACGGCGGGGTCTTATTTGAAGTCAGATTTGGTTTCTGTAGCTGCTTGCTATTTATGACAGTGAGAATTTCATCCTCAGGCACTGAAGCTTTCACTAGGTTTTCAGCCATCAAAAACTCAGAAGTACTATCTGAAACTACAGAAACTTTACATTAATTACTCTTCGATCCTTTTTTCTCTTTGGGATTTTCTCTTACACCTACTTAACGGACATGTGCTTGTATGTATTCACTTCACAAAAAGAAACCCTCTAAATCTTCCGTTACTTCGCATTTTATTTATCAAGATTATTCGTATCTAGCATGTTCCCATCTCTAATTAAAACACAGAAAGTCAAAGTGATGGCGAGGCAATAAACATTCCTGGAACGTTATCTGAGCTAAAGGAAAAATGCAGCATGTTTAGATTGATTATTCCTGTGTTGTGTTTTTGTTATTCATTGGTAGTACAAAGAGACGATGAAATAGATTGTCTTTTTTTTTTTTTTTTTTTTTTTTTTTGAGCGTGAGAAAGAGAAAGAGAGGGTACACACCTGGGAGGGGTAAGGGCAGAGAGACAGGGAGAGAGAATCCCAAGCAGGCTCCGAGCTGTCAGTGCAGAGACCGACATGGGACTCAAACTCAGGAACTGTGAGATCATGACCTAAGCTGAAACCAAGAGACCTACACTTAACTCACTGAGCCACCCAGGCACTTCTAGATTGTCTTTATAATAACAATTAAGATAAAAAAGAGTAAAAGAAAAGAAAAGTAAGGAAAAGTTAGAAAGTGAGCTAATGAGCTGAACTGAACTGACAGCTTAGAAAAAAGACCCAATCAGATCGAAGAACTTAACTTATCAAAGAAGCATCAGAGTCTTGAGAGAAGGGAGAGATAACTCAAGAAATTAGTTTGTTGCTTTTACAAGAATCAATTTGCAGTTTTCTATTACATCATATGTTTAAACAAAATCAAAGGAAATTAAAGAATTTAATTTAATGAATCACACCACTAAAGCAATCTGGAGGAGAAAGAAATAAACACTTCTGAATTTCTGTATGGGAAAGGTTCTTTGATCTTAAAAGTAATGGAAAAATCACTAAGAAAAGACTAAAACATGTTTATTTAAAGGCCAGTCTTCCCTAATAGACTTTAAATTTTTGAAGGGCAAGACTTTTATATATTTTGTTCATTACAGTGTATCCAATCTTTACTTGTATGCAGGAAATTAGCTGTCATCTGTTGTGAAAAATGCAAAGGAAGACTTCTATATGTAAACATATAAGTGGAATAAAATGCAAATAATAAAGTAGTAAAAACATCTGCAACTAATATGAAGAAAATAACTCCTGACATTTAAGGAATTTGCAGGAATCACTAAGGAAATACCTGAGCTCCGGTACCTACAGGAAATAAGAGTATAAAGGACCAAATCACCACAAGTTAACACACATACAAAACAATGAAGCATGTTATTAATAAAAGGAATACAAATCAACAATAAAACACAATTTCTTTGCCTATCATGTAAGCAAATCATAGAAATAATTGCACCTCAAGTTGGTTCACATCCCAGAAAAGTTTTAAATGATGTTTTTCAGGAAAGTATTTTAGGGATATATATGTACAGCTATAACAATGCTTATTCCCTCTGATCCAGTATTCATGTAATACAGAGTTTCACTCAACAAGTATTTATTGGATGTCAATGACATGGCAAATAGTGTAATTTTAATTCTGGGAATCTCCATCTCATGGAAATGGTTGAAAAGTGAGGAAAAAGCTTCATGTAGAAAGATGTCCAATACATCATCATCATCAACATCATCATTATTATTATTAATTACTATTATTATTCTTTCTTTTTTTTTTTTAAAGAAAGGCAACTGCCACTTGCAGCGCCTCATGTGGATGTGTCTGGAGTCTTGGAAGCTAGACTACCCTACGTTTTCCTACAAATGGACCTTGAGAGCTAGTTTGGAGGTTCTAGCAGGGGAGCGCAGCTAATCGTATACCCTTGATGGAAGAACGGTCCTCCTCTATAGGGGAATGTTGTCCTCTTCGACCGAGCGCTCAGCTTTGGAAGGGACGCACATGGACCGGTGAGGGAGGAAGAGGACACCCGCCTAGCCAGCCAGATCAGCCAAATCAACCCTGGTGATCGATGGGGTGACAGATGTCGCAGCCAGATCGTCCTCACATCCATCCAATACATTATTATTTAGAATAAAAAACCTGGCAACAGCCTGAATGTGCAGGGCAAGGGGGGGCTCAGCCCCCACATGGTGGTTCACTGCTCAGGTATGTGTGCACTTAGGAAAATACACGTAACAAAATATGAAATCATGGGGAACAAAGCTCAGAGAGAAATTTTAAACCGAAACATACCTTCTTCAACATCAGAAGTACCCCTTGTTGTTTGTTTTGGCTCCCTTGAACTTAGCTGGACACTTTGTCCAAAATTCTATAAAAATATAACATGAAATCAGAACATAATTCCATATTAAAAATTCATTATTATACATTAAACAAACCCATATTCACTCTATAAGTTTTTGGTTATCACTGCTCATGTAACCTGTAGGTTTTTTTTTTTTTTTTTTATCAGAAATCAAGAATTACTGGAATAAGTCCTTTCTAGGGTAACTGAATATTAAAAATATATATATTTTATGTCAATTTTGAAAAAATTTCAGGTTGCTGTGTTGTCGTGGATGCTTGGAAGAGGGAAGTAAGGTGCTGCCTAAAGGAACAGCAAACATTTCCCTTGAGGCTTCTAACCTCCGTTTGTCGTTGCAAGGGCGGGGCGGCCGCAGGTGACTGATGTCTGGGACAGGTGTCCGGCTCGGAACGGCCATGCGGGAGCTCTCACAGCACTGGCCGCTGGTGCACCGCTTGGCTCTCCGGCCCGGAAGGACCCCAAAATGCCCCGCAGTGGGCAGGGACTGCCTCTCACACAGGACAGGGCCTGGCTGCCACTCCCCACCCCGGGCCTGTGCTCGGCCCGATCCAAACAGCCGCTGGCGCAGGTTTGCGCAAGAGCCCTTCTTTCATGGCCTGGGCGGCCTCGCCTGGCCTCCACCGCAGATGGGAGGCTCACTGGACTGACCCAGTCCTGGCACCAAGTGGCATCTCTGCCTTTCCTAGCTTTCACTGGTCTCTTTCAGGTGCTTTCCATGTGGAAGTGGTGGGCTGGGCAGATCCAGTTGGATAAAGCACATTTCCCAGTACATGGTGACTGGTTGTGGGGGTGTGGTGGGCACTGCTGGGTGACTGAACCCCTGTGTAGTAGAATCCTTAGTTAGAAAGCAAAACAAAAAAACAAAAAATAAAACAGAACAAAAGGGATGAGAAAGTTAAACTTCAAAACTTGATTTTGATTCACTTATTCTTTTTTTTTTAATTTTTTTTTTTTAATGTTTATTTTATTATTTTTGAGACAGAGAGAGACAGAGCATGAACGGGGGAGGGGCAGAGAGAGAGGGAGACACAGAATCGGAAGCAGGCTCCAGGCTCTGAGCCATCAGCCCAGAGCCCGACGCGGGGCTTGAACTCACGGACCGCGAGATCGTGACCTGAGCTGAAGTCGGACGCTTAACCGACTGAGCCACCCAGGCGCCCCTTGATTCACTTATTCTAACGCTAAGACTGTGGAGGATGTTTAAACAGCCATGTGAATGGAAGATGTGTGTAAAGATGGGAGTGAGGCTTCTGGAAAGAAAAGCAAAAACAGACTCTAAAAACAGTAAGACCGAGTGCAGAGGGAGAACACATGGGACAGACTAAGACCCAGAAAAATAAAAAGAATTTGGAGAGGGCACTAATCACAAGCACTTAAAACTTGGTTTGTTTTTTGGTTAAAACAAGTACATATTGCTTTAGAACTTAAAATATATTAATAAAAATAAAGAAAAAATTGTTCACTTGACAGATTTTGAGATGTTTGATGAGAACAATGTGGAGGTTAAAAAGGAAGGACTTAGGAGGCATTATTGTATTTGTAATCAGTAAGTTATGTCTGTGAGTGAGCACTATGTTATGAAGCAGTAAGAGTATGTCGGTAGTGGGGCAGCTTTATTCACACGATACATACAACTACATGACTTTTGTCTTGCCATTAAGAATAGTTCGTGGTTTTCTTCATATTAAAAATCTTATCCATATAAAAAATTAATAGTTCTTATGACATACAAACAATAGAATCCTCAACTCATAACTCAGATATAAATTCTTCATAAGGCAATCTATTCCAGTTCTATTAAAAAATCAAAAGAAGTGGTATTTAAAGTAGAAATTCCAAGTGAAATGCGATTTACTCACCCATCTAGATGTTTTAATATTTTAAATTCAATCCTTGGATCAGTAAGACCTCTAGACCTCTGTTTACTTTGCTCTCACAGAATTACCTCCACTAATTTTAAAATTACTGTTATTAACCTTTTGACTTTTACTGAAGATCTCTATCTCAAACAGCCATAGGAAACTCCTTATTCATTCATTGTTGACTGTTTATAGGAATAGATCTGTTATGAACTCAACATGCCCTACAGAAAAGCCTCAGTGGGAAGTGTCTCTTAATGTACTGAACCCCCAACAGCATCGTTATCAGTAATTCCTGAGAACTGTACACCTCCCTCACCCTATTTTCCTTTTGCCATGTCTTCCAGGAAGCTCAGATCCAAAGAGGATATTTAAGCACACGAAACTAGATTAGTCTTCAGGATTAACATACATACTTCCTCTATCCAGGGCTCTAACTTCCTTTTCTTTTTTAATGTATATTTAAAAACTTTGTTGTAAATAAACATGTTGGTAATCCAGAGGTGACTATAAATAACAAAATGAAAGAGTATTGGTGTTTTGTTGGGGCACCTGGGTGGCTCAGTCGGTTGAGCTGAGCGTCTGACTTCAGCTCAGGTCATGAGCTCGCTGTCCATGAGTTCGAGCCCCGAGTCGGGCTCTGTGCTGACAGCTCAGAGCCTGGAGCCTGTTTCAGATTCTGTGTCTCCCTCTCTCTCTGCCCCTCCCCCACTCACACTCTGTCTCTCTCTCTCTCTCTCTGCCCCTCCCCTACTCACGCTCTGTCTCTCTCTCTCTCTGTCAATAATAAACAAACACTAAAAAAAAAGAGAAACAATTAAAAAAAAAAGAATAATGGTGATTTGTTAAAGTTGGTTTCAAAGCTTCATTAGGAATTGATCATATAGGCAAATTAGAGTATAGCAAATAAGTCTAGTACAGTAAGTTCCTAGAATAGATTCCCAGGCTGTCTCATAATGACTTTGGCTATACTTATATTTACGTAGTGGTCCACAGTTTATAGCAAAAGCACAGTCCTTTGAGAACATTGTTTTCCAAGCAATTTTTCACCACAGAATTGAGATTTTTACTAATTCTGTACTCACATTCATTTGCTCATTGTACTTCTGTCCCACAGATCCAGAATTTTGTCTTTTCTGTTCTAAAAGACGTCTCTGCTTATTTTCAACAATTCGTTTTCTTCTTAAAACAGTAGTATCTTAAAACAAATGCCAGCAAAATGTCAAAATTTACGAGTACATAGTATATATGCACTAATGTCTGAGTGACCTTCAAACATCACAGAAAACCTCAAGTTTCATACATGCAGTCAGAAACCTCTTATTGAGGGGCACCTGGGTGGCTCAGTTGGTGGAGTGTCTTACTCCGGCCCAGATCACGATCCTGCGCTTTGTGGGTTCGAGTCCCGCGTCGGGCTCTGTGCTGACAGCTCAGAGCCTGGAGCCTGATTCAGATTCTGTGTCTCCCTCTCTCTATGCCCCTCTCCCACTCTGCCTATCTCCCAAAAATAAATAAACATTAAAAAAATATTTAAAAATCAAAACTCTTATTGAGCTTGTTATATGTACCATGCACGACACAATTACAATAATGAATTAAACAAAATCTCCGCTTCTGAGTTTATGGCTTAGACCAGTGACCTCTGAGGTGTGGTGCTAGAATGCCAGGGGGATATGCAAAACAGATCACTGCTGTGTAGGAAGAACCTACTAGAATTTCTATTTATTTATTTAAAATATTTATTTTAAATTAATGTTTATTTATTTTTTATTTTAAATGTTATTTAATTTTAGTTTATTTATTTTAAATGTTTATCTTGAAAATGTTTATTTATTTTAAATGTTTAATTAATTAATTAATTAATTAATTATGCTTATTTATTTTAAGAGACAGAGTGTGAGCAGGGCAGGGGCAGAGAGAGAGGGAGACACAGAATCTGAAGCAGGCTCCAGGCTCTGGGCTGTCAGCACAGAGCCCAGCGTAGGCATTGAACCCATGAGCTGTGAAATCCTGACCTGAGCCAAAGTCGGATGCTTAACTGAGGCTCTCACGTGCCCCTAAAATTCCAATTTAAATTTATAATCTAAAAATTAGAAGTTCAACTTTACTACGGTAACATACAGTTGACACTGGTGCCCTTGTCAGTTTGCACGGTTTGTAGACGGTCATATACTGCATATAGTAAAACAAAGCTCTCCTGGAAGGACAGTACAGGTTCTCCATGTGACAGGTTGGCACTGGTATCATTAATTAGTGCTCCCTCACTTCCTGTAGTGTAACTAAACTGTAATGTGTGCCCTGGTAGGCGGATTTGTTGCTATCTCACAGCGTCCGAATGAGTCCTCACAAAATGGGAAAGAGTCTAAAAAAGACTTTTGTAGGCTTCCATCATATGTGAGGCAGGCAAACCAAGAAACAGACTAATATTAATGGAGTATTTATAATTGCCCAGGCATTGTTCTAAGGGCCGTAGGCACTATTATCATCACTATTTTTACAGAAAAATTAGGCACAGGAAAGGAAAAGTAGCTTTCCTAAGGTCACAAAGTCAGTAAAGTGCAAAGCTGGAATTTACCCCCAAGCAGTCTCTAAAATCTAAATTCTAGCTCTTACCTTCTACGCTAGCAACTTTCATTCTGATTTGACTGTGTCTCACAGAAAGATACTTTGCATTGTGATCCAGGATGTTCTACGAAACATAGTTACCTTTATAATATATGATGCCCTCTGGTAGTTTCTATCCTAGAACATTATGATTTTAAAATTATATTTCATTAAAAAAATTCTGATCACAACTCAATGAGTTCATAATCCACTAATAAGTCACATCCTATAGTTTAAAAATTTCTGTTATTATTTTTATTCCCACCCACATGGCTAAGCTAAATGCTAATATGCTAAGCTAGGTATGCTAAATGTTATAGTTTTTAGTGAGATCATCTGGGCATCAATACGAGTTTCTATACTGTTTTCTATGCTTGGAAGTGTCTTTCACTAAATCTTGAAAAGTCCCTATCTTTTTTAGGAGTTTTAAAAATGTTTTAAATGAGGGGTGCCTGCGTAGCTCAGTGGGTTAAGCATCCAATTCTTGATATGGGTTCAGGTCATGATCTTACAGTCGTGGGATTGAGTCCCACATCAGGCTCCACACTGAGCGTGGAGCCTACTTGGGATTCTCTCTCTTTTCCTCTCCCCTCTCCCTTGCCTGCGCTCACTCTCTCTTAAATAAAAATGAAAATAAAATAAGATAAAATGAAAATACTTGAAATGAAAATTTCCTTGGCCACATGACTGCAGTGTTAAGAATTCTTCTCTTCCTTCAAGCCTGTTTGTAAATCTTTTGGAGTCAAGATCTGCCCACACTTTTGTACTTTGTTGATTTGTAGCATAATTATTTGTTTTTGAGCTTTATTATTCTTTGTGTAGGTGTTCAGTTTTATTGATTGTAAATTATTGATCCCAGGGACAGATGAGAACCTTGGGATATTTGCAAAAAAATATAGTTTGCACTGGCATCTCTGGCCAAATTTCTAGTCTCATATGAAAATTCTAGACGTTAGTTTTACCACCAAAACTCAAAGCTACTAAGCTTTAATTATTACATATTTAATATGTATAGTATTCTTACGTATAAACACAAGGAAAAATTCTGCAGATATCCAAAGAATGACAGCTTTGGAAGAGATCTTAGAAATTAACAGGTCAACCGTTCACTCAGATCTCACTCACAGGTAGACGAAGCTCGAATGGCTTAGTGAAGGGGAGCCCCCACCTCTTGCGTTGTTGGTGGTTTTAGCTCAAACTTGTCCTTACACCGAACTGAAAGTATCCTTGCAATTTTCACCCTTCATTCAGTTAGGTTTTCTCTTTCTTTCCTGTAATACACCTTCAAATATTTGTACACAGCTACAATGTCTTTTAAACTTGTGTTCTTTTATTGGTCTTCAGACCCACCCCCTACTTCCGGAGGGGTCACCCCGGTTTGTTTATATAGCCACCGAAATATACAGACAATATATGAAATAGAGCGCAGTAGTACTTCCAAAGATCTGTTTATTATTTCCTAAAATTATATTACATTTTTAACAGCTAGAGCAAACTCTTTTTGGGTGGGGACTTTTTTTCTTTTTAAAAAAACAGTGTCAAGACAGAGATCTTTTTCTTGGAACTGTAAAAAAAAAAAACTAATTAACTACATACAGGGAAGCTACAAAGGAAAAGACCACATTTAACTGAAATTATATTCATCAAGAAGAAGGAAAGGACGTGTCACAAGCTGGCAGAAAATAGATATCATGCATAAAATGACACAGAATCCTGGAGTATATGCAGAACTCTATCACTAAGGAAAAACCCAAGGAGCAGATATCTCTCAGAAGAGGAAAGGCAGACGGTACACAAACATAGGACAGCGTTCCCTTCATTCGTAACCAGGGCAATGCAAGTTGTTCTAAGTAGACATTATTTCTCACCCACAAGACTGAAAACAGTAACATGTCTGACTGTCAGTTTTGATGAGCATATATGGCTCCAGAAGATAATTTGGCACCTAGTTAAGTTAAAAATACACAACCCTATGACCCAGCAATGTGTGTACCAGCAGGCATACCTAACTACTCCCAGAAGCATTATTGATTCAAGCAAGAAACTGGAAGCAACCCCAAAGCCCAATGACAGAAGAATGAAAAACCTTTGTGCATTCATATAATGAAATGTAATACAGTAATGAACATGAATGAAGTACACCTAAACTAATAATAATGGATCTAAAAAATAAAACTGAAAATAGCAAATCACAGAATCAGATGAAATGGCTTCATTTACATAAATTACAGAACTAGGCAAAAAATATGTTGAGATAAATTTACAAGCGGTAAAATGATAAAGACAAGCATGGAACAGGGGCACTTGGGTGGCTCAGTCGGCTAAGCATCCGGTCATCATCAGGTCATCAAGTCATGATCTCACCATTCGTGAGTTCGAACACCGCATTGGGCTCTGTTGCTGACAGATCAGAGCCTGGAACCCACTTCAGATTCTGTGCCTCCCCCTCTCTCTGCCCCTTCCCCCCTCGCACTCTGTCTCTCTGTCTCTCTCAAAAATAAACAAACATTAAAAAAAAAAAAAGCATGGAACAATTAACACCATCCTATATAGTGGTCTAGTCTGTAATAGATGAAGGAGATACAGCTGGGGAGGGGCATATGAGATCTCAGCAATACCAGTAAGTTTCTTTTTCTTTCTTTTTTAATGTTTATTCATTTTTGAGAGGGAGACAGAGAGCATGAGTGGGTGAGGGGCAGAGAAAGAGAGAGAAAGACACAGAACTTGAAGCAGGCTCCAGGCTCTGAGCTGTCAGCACAGAGCCCGACGTGGGTATTGAACCCACGAACTGTGAGATCATGACCTGAGCCGAAGTCAGACACTCAACCAACTGAGCCACCCAGGAGCCCCAGTAAGTTTCTGTTTCTAAAACTGGGTAGTGGGTACAGAGTTCTTTTTTTTATTATTAGTCTTTACTTTGTACTGTATATTTCTTTTTTTTTATACATTTCTCTTCTAAGATATATTTCACAATAAGAAAAACTGTAAAAATTGCCACGACTTTATAGTTATATTTGCCAAACTGAACTTTATTACTCTGATTTACCACTTCAGTTAGAAAAGATGATTTGATTAAATATATGATATGAAAAAGTCCAATTGAAGTTGAAGTATATTTGTATTAGCAAAAGAAATAGATTACAATGTCAATGGGAAAAGGGAACTGTTGTTAGATTCTTTACTTTTGTTATAAATGTTATAATGACCATAAAAAATTTTATTATCAATGATAAGTAATAGTAATCTGAAGACCATTCCAATCAAGTCAATCACCCTAATTCAGTGGTTATTCTTAGCCTCACTCATGCTGAGATAACCAGAAATGTTTCCTGCTGTGATTAAATATAAAGTAGATAATATCACCTGCGATGTAAACTAGCTAAAAATATTTAACTTGAATCTACCAAGGCTTAAGATGTAAATTCCAGTTCCAGGAAATGAAGGAGATAGAGGAACAGATAAATGACACTAAAGAAAGTAATTAAGGATTGTTTTTCTATGTATTGGGTCTTAAGTGTTTTCCCTTAAAATTTTTTGATGTTCCCTGTTAAGGTCCTATACTTCTTTTATGACATTTATTTTTAAAACTTTCTATCCTTTATTAGTGTTATAAAATATACCTTGCTTAAATTTTCCGTTTGTTGTTGAAGTAAGAAATAAAAATAAGATGTAGATTCCCGGAAAAAAAAGAAAAAAAGAAAAGATGATTTAAATCTTAACTCCATCCTCTGTTTTATTAATAACTTTCTTATGCCTTCTACAAATTGTATATAGATCAATGTACTTTTAAAAAATGTAGGGGCGCCTGGGTGGCTCAGTCGGTTAAGCGTCCGACTTCGGCTCAGGTCATGATCTCGCGGTATGTGAGTTCGAGCCCCGCGTCGGGCTCTGTGCTGACTGCTCAGAGCCTGGAGCCTGTTTCAGATTCTGTGTCTCCCTCTCTCTCTGACCCTCCCCCGTTCGTGCTCTGTCTCTCTCTGTCTCAAAAATAAATAAACGTTAAAAAAAATTAAAAAAAATAAAATAAAATAAAAAATGTACAGGGGTGCCTGGGTGGCTCAGTTAGTTGGGCCTCCGACTTTGGCTCAGGTCACAATCTCACGGTTCGGTTCATGCGTTTGAGCCCCGCGTCAGGCTCTGTGCTGACAGCTCGTAGACTGGAGCCTAATTCAGTTTCTGTGTCTCCCTCTCTCTCTGCCCCTCCCCAGCTTGTACTCTCTCTCTCTCTCTCTCCCTCTCTCAAAAATAAACAAACATTAAAAATTTTTTTTTTAACATACATCACTGAAAAATCTGTGGATATTCAATTCTAAAAAATCAGGTAAGTTAACTTCTATTTTCTGAGACTTCTGGGGAAGGTGGCAGAGCAGGATGACCCTAAGCTCACCTTGCTAGTCCCCTGGATACAACTAGAGAACACCCACATCAGCATCAATAACCCAGAAAATGACCTTAAGGCTGGCAGAATTGTCTCCACAGTTGAACGTTGAGAATCAGCCACAAGGAAGAGGGCAGGAGAGGCAGAGGTGCCGTCAGGAGCTAAATGGAACCCTGAGGCGCCCCTGGGAGGGAGAGACTCATGGGAGAGAAACAGAGATGCATTGGGACCCTGCATGGGCAAGATGACTCCCTAGACTGTTTGACTTTGAAAACCAGAGGGGGCCGAATTTTATGAGTTCTTACAATCAGTGGGCTCAGAGAGTTGGGAAGGTGGGAGGAAACGGAGTCTGCACCCTTAAAGAGACAGCACAGGTAGCAATTTGAAAAACACCTCGGGCACACAGGATGGAGATGTGTTTAGTCATCTCAGGGCAAGTGCTGAGGGGCAGGGATCATTCCCAGTATCCCTCCAGGGGGGAGGGAGTGATTCCCTCCAGGAGTCCCCTGCTTCCCCCTCCCCATGCCCCCAGCAAAACACATGGCCACCTGAGGGGACCAGCACAGGGCCTACATTCACTACCTGACTTGCTCACAGCTCTGCCAGCCAGGCCTTGATTCTAGGTCTCCTCCCTCAGCAGACTCCGCAAACCTTCCTAACCCCGTGTCCTGCCCTGTGTGCTGCTGGGGATCCAGTCCCCGCAGCCCGGCCTGCCTCTGTCCTGGCAGCTACAGGTCCCCTTCTACACAGTACTAATGCAAACCTTGCTAATACTGCCTGCCCTGCCTCCATGTTCCCCTGGGGTCCAGAGCTCATCCAAAACGGGGCTGCAAGCCTGGAGGGGCGCAAGCAGCCCCGACAAGGGCCAGTGCCACTCCAAAATGAGTCCTGCCCCAGGGGGAGGGGAAGACAACCACACACACGGGTCCCAACTGGCTGCGGTGGGGGGGGGGGGGGTGCAGACATCTGGTCTGACGGCAGGCCCTGCTCACCAACAAACTTCTCAGGGAGCAACAAGCACAAGGCCGGTGCTACTGCATCTCTGGCAAACCCCTGCTCTGACTCAACTCAAACCCAAGGTGGCCCCAGACTGGCCCACAAACAGCCCAGGGACAAAACCCTGCCCACAATAGGCAAAGACACCCTGTGTGGACGACTGGACTTAAGGCAGAGGGAGCTCAGCCACCACAGGAGGGTGCACATCACATACAGGACATGCCCCTGAAGGGCCAGGTTCTGGGGAACAGGGGACAGCACAGCAGGACATGGAAAGTTCTCTCCTTCATAAGGACACTACTTTCAAGAGCAGGAGATGGAGCTGACTTTCCTAACACACAGAAACAGACACACAGACAAGATGAGGAGACAGAGGAATATGTTCTAAGTGGAAGAGCAGGAAAAATTCACAGTACGAGAGCTAAGCAAAACAGAGATAAATAATTTTTCTGATAGATAATTTAAAGTAATGGTCATAAAGATACTCATGAGACTCAAGCAAAGAGTGGAAGACTTTGATAAGACCCTTAACAAAGAGATAGAAAACAAAAAAGAGCCAATCCATGAAGAACTGAATAAATGAAATTAAAAACACACTGGATGGAAGGAATAGTAGAGGAAGCAGAAGAATGAATCAGCACCCTGAAGGACAGAGGAATGGAAAGCAGTGAAAGTGAACAAGAGACAGAGAGAAGGAAAAATAATAATAAATGAAAATAGACTCAGGGAACTCAGTGACACCATCAAGCATAGTAACATTTGCATTATAGGGATCTCAGGAGGAGAAGAGAAAGAAAAGGGGATGGAAAATTTGTTTGAAGAATATAGTAGCTGAAAATTTCCCGAAGCTGGGAAAGGAAAAACAAATCCAGATCCGGGAGGCAAAGAGAGCCCCCAACAAAACCAACCCAAGGAGGTCCAACCAAGACACATAGTAATTAAAATGGCAAAAAGTAGAGTCAGAGAATTTTAAAACCAGCAAGAGAAAAGAAGACAGTTACATACAAGGGAAATCCCAAAGGGCTATCAGCTGATTTTTCAGCAGAAACTTGGCAGGCCAGAAAGGAGTGAAAGGATATATTCAGAGTGCTGAAAGGAAAAACCTGCAACCAACAATACTCTATCCAGGAAGGCTATCATTCAGAATAGAAGGAGAGATAAAGAGTTTTCCAGACAAACAAAAGTTAAAGGACTTAATTACCATGAAACCAGCCCTACAAGAAAATGTTACAGGGACTCTTTGAACAGAAAGGAAATACCATAAGTAGGAGTAAATAAAATAGGAAGCACAAAAGCAGTAAAAATAAGTATATCTGTAAAAAATCAGTCATGGGATTCATAAAATAAAAGGATGTAAAGTATGACACCATATACCTAAAATGTGGAGGGCAGAGGAGTGAAAAAAATGGGTTGAAACTTAAGTGACAATCAACTCAATATAGACTGCTATATGCAGAATTTGTTAGATACGAACCTAATGGTAACCATAAATTATAAACCAGTTACAGATACACCAAGAATTAAGAGAAAGGAATCCAAGTATATTGCTAAAAAAAGCCAGCAAACTGTGGGTGAAGACAGCAAGAAAGGAACGCAGAAGAACTGCAAAAAACCCATAAAAAACTTAACAAAATGGCAGTAACTACATACCTATCAATAATTACTTTGAGTGTAAATGGACTAAATGCTCCAATCAAAATAAACAGGGAGACAGAGTGGATAAAAAAAAAAAAAAAAAAAAAAAACAAGACTCATCTATATGCCTGCTAGATATATCTATATCTATATGCCTGCAAGATACTCCTTTCAGACCTAAAGACATCTGCGGATTGAAAGTGAAGGGATGGAAGACATTTACCATACAAATGAAAGTAAAAAGAAAGCCGAGAGTAGCAATACTTACATGGACAAACTGGACTTTAAAACAAAGGTTGTAACAAGAGACAAAGAATGACACTGTATAATCATAAAGGAAACAATCCAACAAGAAGATATAACAATTGTAAATATGTATGCATCCAACATGGAAGCACCCCAATACATAAAACAGTTAATAACAAACATAAAGGAACCAATCGATAGTAATACAATAATCATAGGACTTTAAAACCTCACTTACACCAAACAGAAAATCACAAGGAAACAGTGGCTTTGAATGATACATGGGATCAGATGAATTTAACAGTGTATTCAGAAAATTTCATCCTAAAACAGAATACACATTTTTTTCAAGTCCACATGGAACGTTCTCAGTGTAGATAACCTACTGGGCCATAAAACAAGACTCAACAAATTAAAAAAGACTGAAATCATACCATGTATCTTTTCTGACCACAACCCTAGGAAATTAGAAATCAATCAGAAGAAGAACTCTGGAAAGAACACAAATACTAAACAATGAATGGGTGAACCAAGAAATCAAAGAGGAAATAAAAATTACATGGAGACCAATGAAAATGAAAACACAACTATCTAAAATCTTTGGGATGCAGCAGAAGTGGTTTTAAGGGGGAAGTTTATAGTAGTACAGGCCTACCTCAAGAAGCGAGAAAAATCTCAAATAAACAACCTAACCTTACACCTATAGGAGCTAGAAAAAGAACAAACAAAACCCCCAAACAGCAGAAAGAAGGAAATAATAAAGATTAGAGCAGAAATAAATGGCATATAAACAATAAAAACAATAGGACAGAGCAATGAAGCCAGGATCTGGTTCTTTGAAAAAAATCAATAAAATTGATAAACTTCTAGCCAGGCTCATAAATAAAAAGGAAAAGAAGGTTCAAATAAACCAAAGTCAGAAATGGACAAGGAGAAATAACTACAGAAACCACAGAAATACAAATGATTGTAAAATAGTATGAAAAATTATTATGTCAATAAATTGGACAACCTAAAAGAAAAGGATAAATTCCTAGAAACATATAACCTACCAAAGTTGAAGCAGGAAAAAATAGAAAGTTTGAACAGACACATTATCAGCAATGAAATGGTATCAGTAATCAGAAAACTTCCAACAAACAAAATAGCTGGACTAGATAGCTTCATAGGTGAATTCTTCTAAACATTTAAAGAAGAGTTAATAACTATTCTTCTCAAACTATTCCAAAATATAGAAGAGGAAGGAAAACTTCCAAATTCATTCTATGAGGCCAGCATTACCCTGAAACCAATACCAGAGAAAGGTACTGAAAAAATAAAGAGAACTATAAGCCAATATCTCTGATGAACACAGATTCGAAATTCCTCAACAAAATATTAGCAAACTGAATCCAACAATACATTAAAAAAATCACTCACCGGGATCGAGTGGGATTTATTCCCAGGATGCAAGGGTGGTTCAATATTCGCAAATCAATCACTGTGATACATCACCATCAACAAGAGAAAGGATAGAAACTAATAAAGGCCATGTATGAACAACCCACAGCAACATCATACACAAGGACAAAAACCAGATTTTCCTGAGGTCAGGTACAAGAAAAGCGATGGAAAATGGACAGCCTTCCACAGAGTACTGGAAGCCCTAGTCACAGCAATTAGACAACAAAAAGAAATAAAAGGCATCCAAATCAGTAAGGAAGGAGTAGTATTTTCAGTATTTGCAGATGACATATTATATACATAGAAAGTCATAAAGACTCCACCAAAAAACTAGTCCTGATAAATTATTTCTGTAAGGTCGCGGGATACAAAATTAATATGCAGAAGTCTGTTGCATTTCTATACACTAATAATGAAGCAGCACTTAACGTGATTAACACTGAGTAATGTATGGAATGGCTGAATCACTATACAGTACACTTGAAACTAACATAACACTGTATGTTAACTATACTGGAATTCAAGTAAAAAATACAATAAAAATTAGTTTTTGATTTTCCAGCTTCATTGACATGGCATTGATATATAAATTATGTAAATTTAAGGCATACAATTTGATGATTGCATACACACATATACTGCAAAATGATTACCACAATAAGGTTAGTTGAAAGTTCCATAGAATTATGCCTTTTAAGGCATTTTATTTATTTTTTAAAAGTTTATTTATTTTTTGAGAGAGAGCGAGAGCGAGAGAGAGAGAGAGAGAGAGAGAGGGAGGGAGGGAGGGAGGGAGGGATGGGAGATAGGGGGAGAAAGAGAATCCCAAGCAGGCTCCGTGCTGTCAGTGCAGAGCCTGACACAGGGCTTGAACCCAGGAACTGTGAGGTCATGACCTGAGCCCAAATTAAGAGTCTAAAGTTTAACTGACTGAGCCACCCAGGCCTCTGAGTTGTGTTTTTTTTTTTTTTTTTTAAACAAGCACAATAGCTAAGTAGTTAAGAGCATAGATGCTAGAGACAGAATGCCTCCATTTTAATCCTGACTATGCCATTTAGCCTAGCAATGTCCCTTACACAAGTTATTAGCCCTCTGCCTCAGTTTCCTCTTTTATAAAATGGAAGTTATATTATTTACCTCATAGAGTTATTGTGAGAATTAAATTTGTCTCCATATGTAAAGTGCCTGGAATAGTGACCAGCACACTATCTAATCCTTACCTAGAATAATTTGCTTCAGGGTCTCTGATTAAATTTCTGATCTCAGGGTGCCTGGGTAGCTGTCAGTTGAGCATCCGACTTCGGCTCAGGTCATGATCTCATGTTTTGTGAGTTCGAGCCCCACATCAGGCACTGTGCTGACAGCTCAGAGCCTGGAGCCTCCTTCGGATTCTGTGTCTCCCTCTCTCTGATCACGCTCTGTCTCTCTCTCTCAAAAATAAACATTAAAAAAAAAAATTTCTGATCTCATCATGGGCGCCTGAGTGGCTCAGTTGGTTAAGTGTCCGACTTTGGCTTAGGTCATGATCTTACGGGTTGTGAGTTTGAGCCCTGTGTCGGGCTCTGTGCTGACAGCTCAGAGCCTGGAGCCCACTTTGGATTCTTTGTTTTCCTCTCTCTCTCTGCCCCGTCGCCACTTGCACTCTGTCTTTCGCTCTGTCTCAAAAATAAATAAACATTAAAAAAAAACTTCTGATCTCATGAAAACTAGATGTACTGTAAGGTAAGAACACTAGGGCTGTAATACAAAATCCTGCCTCTGCTTTAATCTAGCTATGTTATCTCAGGCTATAATTTCACTTATAATGTGTATCAATGTCCTTATCCATAAAATGTAGGAGTTAAACTCAATTGTATCTTTGGTTCTTTTTAGTAATCACATTTCTTATTCTTTGAAGATATTCTTGATACTACCTGGAAAAGGAAAAAAAAATGCATCCTGTTTGAAATCATATTTCACAGGATTTATATGCTGACATCATTTGGCTTTTGAAGAAATGCAAGTAAAACTGCTTGTAGAAATGTGTACAAATTGTGGGTATACAGATCCCATATAAACACCCAGATTGCACAGCCATCCGAATCAAAAAGAAGTAAAACCAGCACTGAGAAAGCGTCCCTCCTTCCGTTTTCACATACCGCCCCCCACCAGAGATTTGCTTGTTCTTGATAGAAGATGAATATAAACCTGATAGAAATGGAATGTGTGTTTTTGTGACTGGCTTCTTTTGCACAGTATTATGGCGTGAGACTCATCTATGTTACTGTTTCCTAGCAGTGGCTCCCCGATTTTCATTCATTGTGGTGTTTCATGGAATGAGTGATGTGATTTCATTTTCTTTCTGTATCAGTGTTAAAGGACTTCTGAGGTAATTTCAGGTCCTGGCTATACAGCTCGTGGACATGTCTTTTTCTGTCAGACTGGAATTGTGGGGTTATAGGACATGCCCATCACAGTTGACCCTTAAACAACTCAGACCTCTGTGTGGCCAAAACTCTGCAATGTTTGGCTCCCTCACAACTGAACTAAGAGCCTACTGCTAACAAAGAAGTCTCATTGATAACAGAAACACTAGATGAACACGTATCTTGTAAGTCATACATATTATATGCTGTATTCTCACAGTAAAGTCAACTACAGAAAAGAAAACGATACGAAAATCATAAGAGAAAATACATTTACAGTCCTGTGCTGCAGACATCCGCTTGTAAGTGGGCCGGTGCAGTTCAAATCTGTGTTGTTCAAGGTTAATTGAATTTAACTTTAGCAGATATGAGAGTTTCTAGGTGTGTCACATCTTTGCCAACACTTAGTATTGGATCTTTTTAATTTCAGCCATGCTGCTGTACGTAGTTGTATCTAATTGTTTTAATGTGGATTTTCCTGAGGACTGAGCCTGAGATCTTATCATGTTTATTGACCTTTTGGCTATCCTCCTATATGAAAAACATATTATTACTATTAATTATTATTATTATTATTTTGAGAGAGAGAGAGACGTAATATCCCAAGCAGGCTCCACACCCAGCACTGAGCCTGGCACAGGGCTCAATCTCACAACCACAAGATCACGACCCGAGCCAAAATCAAGAGTCAGCTGCTTAACCAAGCCACCCAGGTGCCCCTGAAAATCTTATTTAAATATTTTGTTTTAAAAAATGGGTGTGCTGGTCTTTCTGATGTACCACCTAGTTTACAGTCCCATTGTTCAGTCAAATACTATTGTAGGTGTTGCTGTGCAGGTATTCTATAGATGGTTTTAGGTCAATCAATTTGCTTTAAGGGGGATTACCTTGGATAATCTGTGTGCGTCTGATTCAATCAGTTCAAAGGTCTTAAAAAGCAGGACTGAGGCTTCCTTGAGAGAATACAAAGTTCAGCCTTTGGACCACAACTTTCAGTGCATCCCTGTGAGCTCTGGCTTGCCCGTCCTCTTGGCCTGCCCTAAAAATGTCAAACTTGCCAGCTCTCATACTCATGGAAGCCACTCCCTTGCAATAAAGGTGAATACATCTCACTGGACCTGCTTCTTTGGTTGAACCCTGACTGATACAGTTGGGTTGTCTTTTTCTTATCACCTATAAGAATTCTTCATATATTCTGGATATGAGCTCTTTCTTGGTATTAGGCACTGCCAACATCTCTCTGTGGTTTACCTTTCCATTATCTTACCGGTGCTTTTGGATGAAAAAAATTTGTAATTTTAACGTACAATTTGTCAATCTTCCCCTTAATGGTGTTTTTTATGTTCACATAAATCTTTGCCCACCCTAAAGTCATAAACATATTCCCTACGTTATTTCCTGTTTCACTTTCCTTATTTATATCTATAGTCCATCTGGGATTGTGTGTATGGTGTGAGGTATGGGTCATTTTGCTAATTCCATACAGTAAAGGGTTCACTTGAAATGTTTAATATTTAGATAGTTTGGACAAACCACGTATTTAGCATTGTTAGTACTGGATTTTCTGAGTATGATTACATACGAAGAACACACAACAGTTTGAGTATTTGTATCTCTTTAAAAACAGGCCTGCCTGATAAAAAATTTTTTTAAAAAGGAGTACCTGGCTGACTCAGTCAATAGGGCATGTGACTTGATCTCCAGGTCAAGAAAAATTAAAAAGAAATATTAAAAGCAGGACTAAAAATGGGGTGCCTGGGTGGCTCAGTTGGTTAAGTGTCTGACTTCAGCTCAGGTCATGATCTCACGGTTCGTGGGTTCAAGCTACGCGTCAGACTCTGTGCTGACAGTTCGCAGCCTGGAGCCTGTTTCAGATTCTGTGTCTCCCTCTCTCTCTGCCCCTCACCTTCTTACACTCTGTCTCTCTCTGTCTCTCTCTCGCTCTCTCTGTCAAAAATAAATAAACATTAAAAAATATTAAAAAAAAAAAGCAGGACTAAAACTGTTAAAATTCATTATATTTTCCAGTGTTCCTGCTCAACTACCCTGAAGAACTACCTCTACGATTAAATGTTAGAAACATATTGGCTTCTCCAGATGAACATACATTATATTCATTCATCTGAGAATGAGAACATCATTTTAATATGCTACTCTTCCATGCTTAAGTTGTTGGGAAATTATGTTTCCTTATATTTTTCCTGATCAGCTCAGGCTCTGAAAGATGATGTTTGCTTAATACCTACATTTATTATACAGTTTTAGTACAAAACGCCTGGGACTTGGAGCCACAGGTATTTGGAGTGAAATGCTAACTTTGGTATTTATTAGCTTTTGACCTTGGGCAATTCAATTTCCTTTTTGCAAAATGGGGTTTTAAAAAATACTTATTTATCAGGCTTATTGTGAGGCTTAAATGAGGCATGAAGTGTACACTTAGCACTGTAACTGGCACAGAGTAGGAACTCAAAAAAGTAACCATTATAATTAATTTATCATTACTTTAGAAAATCCAATAAATATAAAGCTTTCATCTTTTCTGGGGGGGAGAAGTAGGGTGAAAACTAAAGTCACGTTGTATAATGACTAGATAAAAAGAGAATAAAATCTTTAGTGAGGAAAATAACTTAAAACAATGTAGGTTTTTGCCAAGAACCAGACTCTGAACTACACAGAACACACTGGGGGTCACCAGAGGGGAAGTGAGGGTGAGGGTTGGGGCAACAGGGGATGGGAATGAAGGAGGGCACTTGTCCTAATGAGAAGAAAATAAAATGAAAAAAACAATTTAGGTTTTTATAGATAACTACTGAAGATTTTTAGATTGGAGTCTTTGCATTTAGCTGATATGACTTGTGTCCATCAATTTAAGAAAAATTTGGGTGATGACCAAGCACCATGTAATGAATTACAATAAAAGCCCTCTGTCCTTAAAATCTCACAGTCTAATTATAGAAGAGTTTGAATATTAAAATTTAAACTGACTCCCTCTTTACATCATCTTAGTATTTAGTCATACCTTTGGGAAAAGGAAAGAATTGCTTTTCTGACTTTTTCCCAAGTCTTATCTATTTCTCAATAGGCAACTGATTACTACTGGTAGGCAAATTTATGGGCTTCTAGTCCATTCCTCCAGAGGAAAATAGCTTCACCAGGAGTTAATCAGCTACTAAGGGTGATGGCATTTTATAGGGAACTGATTTTCAAAAATGTATAAAGGAATGCTATCATTCCCCCATGTGTAACCCAGCATACATGACATCTAAAAGTAGAGCAGCCGCTCTTTTGGAAAGGGAGTGGGAAGGTCAAACGCCACCTATGATTAGCTTGTAACTATTCAATTTAACATTTTAAAGAAAAATGAAAGAAAGTATCACAACCACATTTATTTACCTATTTAGAATAATTAATTAAAAATATTTTTCACTGTGCTTATTTTGACAGAAATTTTGACTATAATACTGGGGTAATGTAATGACAGAAAGATATGGGATAAAAATTGGACCGTGTTCTTTGTTTTCCCTCCTTTAAACTAACAAGAAAAGTCACAGAAAAAAAAAACGGAGGCTGGGAAAAGTTTCTAATTTTAGTTGAGCAAAGGTTGGGTCATTCTCTTAAAAGCTTCAGCTAGATAGACAAGGATAGAATATTAAGGGAGATTAGTAATTTGTATTTACTTTTAAACATTTTTCTTAAAAATGTTTATTTTTGAGAGAGACAGCATGAGTAGGGGAGGGGCAGAGAGAGAGAGAGGGAGACACAGAATCTGAAATAGGCTCCAGGCTCCGAGATGTCACCACAGAGCCCGCCATGGGGCTTGAACCCACAGACCGTGAGATTATGACCTGAGCTGAAGTCAGATGCTTAACCGACTGAACCACCCAGGTGCCTCATGAGATTAGTTATTTTTATAAGGCTAAGTTATTATTTAATATTATATCTACAGGGTGTACACAGCCATACCTCAGTGAGAAAAATTTCACATGAATTTAAAAGCTGAACGTAGGGGCGCCTGGGTGGCGCAGTCGGTTAAGCGTCCGACTTCAGCCAGGTCACGATCTCACGGTCCGTGAGTTCGAGCCCCGCGTCGGGCTCTGGGCTGATGGCTCGGAGCCTGGAGCCTGTTTCCGATTCTGTGTCTCCCTCTCTCTCTGTCCCTCCCCCGTTCATGCTCTGTCTCTCTCTGTCCCAAAAATAAAAAAATAAACGTTGAAAAAAAAAAAATTAAAAAAAAAAAAAATAAAAGCTGAACGCTTTATCTATAAAAATATCTAAGTTTTTTCTTACCAGCAGCCTTTTCATTTTGACCTAGGATATTATTTCGTCTTTTCCACAAGGGAACAGATTCTTCTTTAGTAGTTCTAAGAGTCACAGTGTGATGACTTTCTTCATAAACAGGACATCTGTGAGTGCAGTGAAACACCCCACCTTGCTGGGCAACCGTTTGCATGCCATTTGAAAGATGTATTTTTGCTAAAGTTTGGCACTCAGGAGAACAGTATGGCAGAGAAGGCATCGTAGTGGCTAATTCAGAGCAAACATCTGAGGGCGGAAAACTACTTTCTTGATTCCATTCATTTAACCTGTGTTCTGTTGGAAGCACAGGTTGTGAATTAAAATAGTTTTGTGTCATGACGTTTTGAGAATTTTCAAGCGTTACTGACGGACACTGAGACACTTGTGTATCTTTACCACCCCTCATATGCGACGGAGACTTAGGGGGAGGATGAGGCACAGTCAGTCTACCCCGAGCTGGTAAAAATGCGTCGGCTTTGCTTGCGGACTGTGGCCGAACGACAGTGCCTTTTCTGCTGGTACACGCAGAGTGTGCCTGGGCTTGAGCACATCTTGTTCTCCTCACGACTTTTGCGCCACCTCTTCGTGGGTGAGCTTTCTGAGCTTTAGAATTACCACTAGGTGTAGGGGCTTGGCTTTCCTCTTTTTCTGAGGCTGGCCACGCTTGTTTAGCAACATCATAACCTGAAGGTATGAGACAGCTCCGAGGCGCACGGTCTGTCCCAGGTTCTCCTAAAGCAGCGGCATTTTCAGAGATAGAGCCCTCCGTGGGCTTTGTTCCCTCAGCAGAATTCACAGGACAGGCAGGAGCGTTAATGATGTTGCTGGCAGCACCACTTTTAGTCTGAACGTGGAATGGTTGAGACCACTGTTGAGATAGTTCTGTTCTCTTCTTCAATGAATGAGTATCCGCAGCAGTTTTTTCTGTATCTCCAGTTTCATCAAACCACCTCAGTTTTTTAATAGTCTTTGGGATTTCTGTACCTTTTTCTTTTTTTAATTCAATACTATCTCTGATAGCTGCTGCTCTTTGATTTCCGAACTTAAAGCTTCGGTTTATAACTAGTGCCTTAAAACAATCGTGTTCGTATTTAGATTCTTTTTTTAAAATACTTTTAAGAAACCTTACACCGTTTCTCTCATGAATGTTGTATTTCATTTTCTTGTGCTGACCGACTAAGTCACAGTTAGAGATTACGTTAGACACTGATGTTGTTTCCGCTATTTTTTGTTTTCTATCTTTTGAATCAGAGTTGTGAGGTATATAGGCAACTTGAAAATCATCTGAAAATAAAGGCCAGTCTTCCTTATTACAATTAAAATATTTTATCTTCTCATCTGTTACATTTTTCAATTCTCCTAACTTATCAGAACACTGCACTGCGTCGATTTCTTTTATATGTAGGCTGCTGTTTGGTAGGGGCCTAGCTGATTGCGTATTAGGCAAAAACAAAGGTGTCGCTGTGGGGACAAATGAAGTAGGAACTGAAGTAGTTCTATTTTCCTGTATTAATTCGGAATTTTTCCCTTGCTCTGTAGATGCAGCCGTTTCCTGTGTTAGGGAGTCTGGAGTGGTGCGGTTAGGGAACCTGCTGAACTTAAATGCCGGGCTCTCAGTAACAGAGGGTCTCTCTCTTCTGAACACTCCAGAAGAGGATTGAGTTGTTCTCACAGCGCTGGTTTTGGAGACCTCTTTGTTTTTTCCATCTTGTACACATACGGGAGGACTATACACAAAGGTTACTGAATTATTAGCAGTATTTGCGACTCTTTCCACAGGTGGATTTTGTTCTGTACCGTTAAAACGTTCACGAGAAGATAGAACATGAGGTTTACTTAAAATATCTGAGAAAGGAGTGACAGTCCGAGTATCTGGATCATGTACATTTATGAGCCAATTATTTATATGTTGAGTTTTAGAGAGTGACAGTTTATCTTCATCAAAGCAGCTTAGATCTGTTGATTGTAGATTTACTGATTTGAGAGAAACAGAATTTTGCTGGTTTGATGCGGAAAGCTCCTTGTTAATTGTTAAATATATCTCTTCATGTTCCCCAGCCTCGAGACTGTCTATACTTGAGAGGGTTTCAGAGTTTGTTATTTGATTAACTTCATCACAAAATTTCTGAAAGAAAAAAAAACCCATTGTTCCATAGCTTAGAACTTTTCAAATGCCAAAATTAATGATTCAACACCCCACTGTTACTTAGACCTATTGTCCTTGGCATATAAAATAATGACTACAGACACTGTAAGTATATAAATAGTCTATATCCCTGGAGTAGTCCTCAGAGTGAAAAAGAGGGAGCCAACAAAGACTTACAATAAAGTGTGTTTGCTTTAATTTCTACGCCTGAACTAACTACCTAATTATTCTAGTCACAGTTCTAGCTTAGAAAATAATTTTGCTATTGCTATTCCATTTGGAGTAGTGCGTTTCTTGAAAGTTTCATAACAGCAACTGAAAATTCTGAAAAACAGTTATTTACAAATGGTATTTTTTCCCCTGAAACCTTCACTGGATTTGCATGAGATCCCTAAAGTTCTGTGACCCTAACGTGAGCTTCCTGTAGGTAGGGCTACATCTTTGTAGAACAGTTAATCTTGTGGCCTATACAGTCGAGTTCTCCACTCCGGGTGCATAGTGCAATCACATAAGGAGCTTCGTAGAAATAACTAGGCCTGGGTCCTGCTGCTTTAAGACTGGTATGGGGCTCATGTATTGGTATTTTTGTTTTAAAGTTCCCCAGGTAGTTCTAATGTGGATGTAGAATTGAGAATTCTGGATTTTATTGACTCCTTTTCTGAGACTTAAAACAGTAATAATTTCTATGAATTTCATAGACATTCTCATCACTATTTCAATGGAATTTAATGGAACTTATCAGTCTTTAATAAATTTCATGATTACTTCAAAGTATGGTATATGTTTAAAGATATTTCTAATTTCTCACATATACCCAGAATGTACTGATCTGTATCACATATCAATAAATATATTCAAGAGGATTTTAGATTATAAATCCTAGTCAAAAAGTTAAATGGACTCAAAAGGAAATTATTGTCCTCAAAGATTTTTCATGAATTTTAGAAAATTTAAATATTCTGATCCTAAACAAAAATATACTATTTTTCTAGCCCATTAAATAAATGAAGAAACCCAGGAAACTGAATACAGAATAAAAATATTTTAGTTTGTATAGTTGATGCTTATTGATATATTATCATGAAGTAAGTTTTGAAAAAGATTCATGAGAGTTTGATATTCCTAGCGTTTACCACCTACTTCTCACATCCTTCAGGACTATGGGGTCTTTTTAAAGCGATGGTTGGTCACTAGCCTAATCGGGAGAACAAAACAGAGCTTAGGTCCTTCACTGCCTGTTTCTGCAGATGAGCTGTTTTAATAGATAATGATAAGGAAACCCAGGAGGGCTTCCTTTGAGTTTACATGTAATAAGATGTAGAAATCTGGGTTTGAGGGTCTTTCTAGATGTATGTGTGATATTCATGGCTCTAAGATTTCTGTTGTCATAGGTCTCTGATGGCCTCATATCCCAAAGCACCTGGAAAGAAGTTTAGTGATTTCTGATTTCACTAAACTACTTTTTTCCCCCAGATTTTTTCTCATACCTAAGAAATGAAACCTATGATCAGCTTTAACTTCTGCTTGTAAGTTACTGATGTAACTGTACTAATTTATTGTTGTCTTTCAGTATTTTTGTGTTTTAGTTTTAAAATCAACCTTATTGAGGTAAACTTATCTACTAAATGCATTTTAAATGTATATAGTTTGATGGATTTTGACGAACTATTCACCCAGACCCACCATATCTAACAGTGAAAGTCCGTACCTGTCCACCACTAACCACCATTAATCTGCTGTCACTACAGAACTGAGTTCTCATCTGGTATCATTTTCCTTCTGCCTGAAAAACTTCCAGTGGCATTTCTTCTAGCTCAGATGCTGGTATAGCACAGTGGTGTTCAGCTTGTTTAAGATGCCTATTTTGCCTTTGTTCTAGAAGGATATTGTTAGCTGGATATGGGATTCTAGGTTGGAAGTTTTCTGTTCTTTCTCAGAACTTTAAAAATGCTTTGCTGCCTTCTGTCCTACAGTTAATGTGGTCTGTCTTGTCTTTGTTCACCCACATGTGTAGGTGGATCTTTTTCTCTCTCTAGGTAAATTTTTCAAAATAATTTTTTAAATGGGTACAGTTGACACACACAATGTTACATTAGTTTCAGGTGTACAACACAGTCCACAAATCTGTATGTGATGCCGTGCTCACCACCAGTGTGGCCGCCCCAGTCCCCACACAAAGCTATCACACCACTGACTACATTCCCTGTGTTGTGTAGCTGCACTGAATGTTGATGCGCCTTTGCAGGGTGTGTGTGAGTGTGTACACGTGTGCATACTTCTCCTTTGGGGAGCTTGCTGAGCTATTTGGATCTGAGGATTTACAGTTTTGCCAACTTTGAGACATTTTCAGCCATTATTTGTTTTAATACTCTGGGATTTTAATTAAATGTATGTTAGACTGCTTGATGTCATCTCAAGATTCTGTTCATTTTTTTCCCGTCTTTTTTCTTACAATGCTTCGATATGGATCATTTCTACTGCCATGTATTCAAGGCCACTGATTTTTTTTTTTTTTTGTCTGTAATGCTTGCACTGTTAAGTCCACCCAGTGAAATTTTCATTTCAAATATTTTTCAGATCTAGAAGGTCTATTTGGTTCTTTAAAAAATATCTTTTTCCAACAGAATCATTTTTACTTTAATTCCCTAAAAATATTTACAAAAACGGTTTTAAATTCCCTGCCTGTTAATCTTTCATCTCTGCCCTCTGTGTAACTGATTATACTGACTAATTTCTCTCCTGGTTATGGGCCCTATTTTTTTTTTTTTTTTTTACGTGTCTGGTAAGTTTTGATGGAATATTGGACATCATGGACCTTATGTTGTCTGACTAGATTTTAGTCTTTAAGAGACAGAGAGTGGGTTAGCTGTGGATTTTTTTGAGGCTCGTCCAGAGAATATGTCCAGATAAAAAGCCTAAGTGAGTATAGGGCTCCTCTCATTTGTTCACCTGTTTTTGAGATCACAGCTGATAGTGCCTGTTGGTTAATGTCTAGACACAGCTGTTTCAGATACTTTATTCAGAATTATGGTTGTTTACAGCAGGAAGGCATTTCATCATAGCCAGAAGTCTCCTGCTTTGCTGTTTTTCAGCTCTGTCACAATTGGTTAGTTATTGGATAAATCAGGCCAAGGTTATGAATTTAATCTTGATACCAGCCTATTAAGAATCTCATAAAGGTGTGTAGTTACTCATGAAAAATAAAGTGCGCAAACATTTCAAGAAAATGAGCTGAAACTCATACTCATTTGTGGGGAAAGAAAACAAAGTGAATGCCTGATCAGAGAGCTAGAACAGAAATGCCATTTCTAGCTAATTGCGACATATTTTCATTAAGAACCTAATGTCCACATGTATTATAAATTTTAAGGATGCTTTTTATAATCCAGTGTCTAACAATGATACTTATGTTATATTTTACTTAAAATAGCTTTCATTTTTGATCAGAAAATAACATTCATAAAGCATATTTTTCCAAATATGAGAGATGGCAAAAGAATAGAGAAAGCAGAGTGAAAAGTGAGCAAAAGGTAGAAAAATCTAAAAAATTATTTCTGTAGTATCTGTGATGAATTTGTGTTGATTCATCCACGTGCTATCCTCGGTGAATGGCATACTTTTCTTTAGTGTAGAATATGCAGAGATGGGACAGAATTATTACTAGATATTAAAATATTAACATTTATAGTTTCATACTTGCAAACTGCTTAGATGCTGATCTTCTAGGAGTTTCTGAGTTTCTTCCAGTGTAAGCTGGAACGCATCTTTGTTAGTAGCCAAGTTTGCCCTGTTGTTTTCCTTCATTTCTTTATCACAATTGATTTTGGATAAGAGATGTTTCTGATGCTTGTGACCATTTTTTGACAATGATGAAGGCAAGGCATTATCTATAGCTCTGTGAACCATACACAAAAAATATTTAGTACATTTAAATAAAGTTAGTTTCTCTCTATATATAAATGACACATTTATGTTTGGGGTGTGTGTGTGTGTGTGTGTGTGTGTGTTCAGATAATCACATGTAAGGATACTGGAAGGGGAATTTAAGGCAGTCAACAGAATAAAATGGGTGTGGGATTATAGTGCCAATAAAGTACTCCACCTTGACGTGGGAATACCCCATTATTCACGGCTTTGATTATTAAATGCTATTCCTCTATTGTCTGGGATAGAGGTAGAAGGAATTCCTATAGATATGTAGAGTCAGTCCTTAGTTCTTTAAGAGCATTCCTATCTGGATAAGAATATGATGTATTACCCTTAGTTCTGAGTCGATGTGATAGCTGGTAGGTATTCCTATAACCCAAATAAAGTTGGTTGAGGATTCGAGCAGACAGAAAATATGAAAATTGCCTGTCAGGGGAGGCAGGAATTTCCATCCTACTTTACTAGGCTTGGGAGCCTGGGTCTTACTTAAGGGAGGACAGTATACACACTTGTTTACAAATGTAAACATGGTTTTCACGCCACAGAAAGGGTATCTTTAGTACAGGGTCTACTTCTAGTGTGCGAGTGCACCCACAAATTATTAGTGGGTGACATCACCTTCTATGAAAATTCTGCATCTTCTGGAAACTTACAGCATGTTCGATTTCAGCATACGCACACAGTGAAAAGCAAAGAACAAAGGAGCAGTGTTTCAGGGGGATGGGGAGGAAGTATATCAAAGAGGTGACTGCTGCTGCATTATAGCCAGTGGAATGGACCCCAAGGGCTTTATTCCCAATTCACTTGCATTATTCCCCATTGAGGATAAAAATGTTTGGAGGACACACGGCCACATGTACCATATACCTATCTCCAATACGCATATATGTCTTTATTTGGACAAATGGAATAGTCAGGGCCTAGATTCCTGACTACCCTCTTGTGACCACAGGGAGGGTATTTAATGCAAGCCCCTGAGCACTGGGAGTATGTTTCTCTCTCTTCCTTGTAGGCTTCCTACTCTTACAGATTCCTTCCCCTTCAGTCACCCTTCCCAAACAGAATGTTGCTAAATCTACAAAATATCTGATAAACTCAGTTTATTTACCTTTAAAGTTGACGTCTCTCAACTTTTTCTTCTCTATTTCTTTCTTCTCTATTCCACTTGCTTCTCTTCTCTTCTCTACTTTCTTCCCCCAGGGAGGAGGGTTGAGGGGATGAACAGGAATAAAAGGAGATGGGGAGGCAGGAAGAGAGGGAGAGTAAAGCACGGGGGGAAAGGAGGAAGAAACAGGACAGGTTGGAAAGGGAAAATTTAAACATGTTGGAGGCAAATATGGTGAGGGAGCTGAATGCAGAGGTGAAGAAAAAAGAGGGGTGGATGCAGGGGGTAAGGATGGAGAAGCGGGAGAGGAGAGGAAGGGAGAGGACAGAATGGATGGAGAGGATGTGGAAGTGGAAGGTGATGGAGACAAAGAGGAGCAGGGAGAGTGACAGGGAGGCAGATGGCAGGGGACTGAGGCCAGAGGATGGTCTACAAAGGCCTGGGACAGATCTGACAATGTTGTGGTTTGTGGAACAGACCGCTGGGCTGACCGGAAAGGATCTAAGATAGTGGGATGTGCAGGCACCAGACTGGTATCAGGGAGAGCGGGGGCTGGCTGATGAGGGAGGTGACTGGGTAAACAGGAAGGCTTCAAAGCAGGGAGAGCTTCCATGGGGACTGGGGATACAACCAGTCGAGCTGGAAGGGAACGACGAACAAGGGCAGGCATTAGAGTGGCTGGAGTACAATGCTGTGGGGGGCAATGTCTGGGTCTGAAAGTTTTGTAGAATAACTGGCCCTGTGAGTCAGGATCAGGGATGACCACAGAACTTCGGGGTGGGTGGGGCACACGGTCAGGTTGGCCAGAAGGCATTGGGGCTGGTAGACGGGGGAAGCTGCTAGAAAAGCTGGTGGTTACTGGGGCTGGGGGGTGAGGAAGATACGTGACCGGGGAGGACGGTATTGGGGCTGGTAAAAAGGTCTTTGGAGGAACAGAGGGGACAGCCAGGCGGACAGGCAGGGCTTGGGGCTGGTGGGGGGTAGAAACAGTGGGACAGCTAGGGAGGATCTGGGAACGGTGGGATAGCAGTGGGGCCCGCACAGGAGACAGCTGAAGAGGTAAGCAGGGATAAGGTGTGGGAACAGCTGGACAGGCAGGAATGGATCTGCACAGGTGGAAAAGCATTTGGACAGGCAGGTAGAGAGACAGCCTCATTAAGATGTTTTTTGTTGTTGACGTTCATTAGGCTGTCTCTAGGCTCTTGATTCGTATCATATTTTGGTCCTGAGGGTCCATGCATGACACTCTTCTCATCACCCAGCGCCCTCGCACATGTGGGGACAGCTGTGTGTAGTTTATTCACGACCCCTTTTCTCTTTCCTCGAAAGAGTACTTTCACCTCTTGGAGGCCTGACAGTCAACTGGATAATGAACATGGGCTAGAAAAATCTGATTTACATTACTGGTATGGAAGGAAAACAGAGGTCCAGTGGACCACGGCTGGGCTGTGGCCAGATTTCTCAGGGTTGCATGTGGCTCAGGATCACCTGTCTCACCACAAATACATGGATATTGGAGATAGATATCTAATATCATCATTTTAAAGTATAAAACTTTAATTTGGGGGAAATACAGCTTCTTTTACCTTATATCTACCAGAAGGGTGAAGTAAGTTATCCTTGTGATAAAGATTTGCTCATGATGGAAGGCTGATTACTTGTATTTTTAATGTTAGTTCCTTATTAATATTCTTATATCTCATTACTTCCTGAGCAACTTCTATTTTCATATGGATATATTTCTCTGATTGTTCTTGATGCTTCAGCATTGAATGCCCTCCAGTTTTTCATACAATTTTTTTCCTTTAGATTATCACATTACCAACATCCTACTGTTATTATCTGCCACTAATATTTTCCACATTAGAACAATTGTGTTTGAGTACCAATAGAATCAGTTTCCTTGGATGCTCCCTACTTCTTGGCATTACTTTATTCCTTAACACATTTTAGGTTTATATTCCACATGCAATGTATTTTTGATGTGACAATATTTGTAGCTTAACCATATTTTCAATAAATAGTACAAATAAGTATTTCTACTAATACCTGATCCTCAATATTCTGATATTTCATATTTGTATAGCACTTTATAATTTACAAAACATTTTCATACATTTTAATACCGTTATCTATGGAGAAAAATTCACCTTTTTAATAAGTAAGCCATAGTGCTCTCTCTGTAAATTTGTTATATACAAATTATAAAATTTCTCTGTATACATTTGTTGTTTTCTAAATACGTAACATTTATGTGTGTGTGTGAGTGCATATATATATATATATATATATATATATATGTATGTATATATACATACATGAGTATAGATGTCATGAAGTCATGGTCAAAAGAATATATTACAATAGCATATGAAAATGATATACTCTAATTTAGAATGGAGAGCACGTCTCATAAAACAAAGATGATGTGTGCTATTTCATGGTCCTAGCCCAGATTGGGTGTAGTGATAGCTACGTTTGCTACAGGGAAATCAAAGTTATTCTGATACTTCATCTCTTCTAAGACTCTAAAGAACTGTACACTGTTGAGCAAAAAAGGTCTAGCCTTTCATTTCTAGTACTAAAGAGCCTTTTTTATTGAAAATATCTGATATCACAAAGGATAACAACTGATACGTGGAAAGAGAAAGCTGTGAGTAAGGAAAACCTGTATACAAAAATGCGTATTACTTTTATACTAAACGATTGGGATTTTTTATTACTCTAAATTCCTCCCGGACCCTAAAAGCTCCTGTAAATGTCTGTCATCTTCCCCTTCCTGCCGAGTACTCTGAAAGTCTATTGCTGTCCCTGCCTCGACTCCCACTTGTCCTTCAGCCGCTGCCAGCTGGCCTCCACCTCAGCTGCTCGGGGCCCAGCTCTCGCTCGTGATTGACGAACTGACCGAATAGCTGCAAACATGGACACTTCCCGACTGGAATCCCCTGGTCTTCATGCCATTGCTCTCCTGGTTATTTCCCTACGTCCCCGGGTGTTCCTTCTCACGTTCCCTCTTGAGCTCCTCTCTTTGCTTGTCCTTTATACACTGGATTATTTTATAGTAAACTTTAAAGAATTTATTTCAACTTCATTTACTTATATTTCTTGGAATGGGAATATGTATATTATTCACCAATAAATGCTTACTGCTTTAAATTTACAATTACCTTATTTGCAGAAACTTAAAAATTATTCCAATTAAATGAAAAAAAAGTACAAAAAAATTTCTTTTGTTCTTACAATTCAAAATATATTTTAGAATAGCATTTTTACAGCAGCCAAAACTTGTAACCAAAACTTGTCAGCGGCTGTTTCCTAAGCTTAAAGCATTCTGACTTCATATCTTGATTATCAACAGCGGGGGAAGAAAGACCATAGCTTTTACACTGCACCTAGCACAGTCTCCCTTCTGGGCACTCACAGCTTGATCCTGGATTATTATTTTACTGTTCAAACACAGCCAATTGCTCAAACTTTCAAGAAAGTTTAGGTGCACCTGGGTGGCTCAGTCCATTATGCATCCCACTCTTGAGTTCAGCTCAGGTCATATTCTCATGGCTTGCAAGATCGAGCCACAAGGTGGGCTCTGTGCTGACTGTGGAGCCTGCTTATGATTCTCTCTGTCCCTCCCCTGCTCACTCTCACTCTCTTTTTCTACCCAGAAAAAAAATTTTTTTAAATAAATAAAGCTTAAAAGGACTTTTGGTACATATTACTGGTAATGCTTGCTAAGATTTAAGAACCCCCAAAATGGGAATCAGAAAATGACCCACAATTTAAAAAAATACCCTAAGGGACTGACTACTACACAGCGCAATCTGGTGTTCAATATCAATAGTGTTTTTGAATTAGATAGTATTTTTCACAAACCACCTCATTAAGTATCTGGTAAACACTTTGCCATTACAGTAAGTGTTGGGAGAATAAGTTCCAAAGAGAATTAATCTGATTTGCTTAACCTAACACTGCAAGACAAAATCTCCAGCATAACCAAGACTAGGAATGTATGCTGTGGGTCTGCACGCCCTTAGGGATGCTCATCTAGACTGGTACTTTGCTTCTAAAATCCAGAGAATGGCTAAACACTGAAATGGACTCTTGCTTTAAAAGCGATCTGTTGGGGTGCCAGGGAGGCTCAGTCGGTTAAGGGTCCGACTTTGGCTCAGGTCATGATCTCGCAGTCCATGAGTTTGAGCCCCGTGTCGGGCTCTGTGCTGAAAGCTTGGAGCTAGAACTTGCTTCAGACTCTGTGTCTAGCTCTCTCTCTCTGCCCCTCCCCCGCTCATGCTCTGTCTCTCTCAAAATAATAAACATAAAAAAAATGATTTGTTAAATGTGTTTGTAAACTAATTTTAATTTATAAAGTTTTGATGTAAAAGCTAATGTATTGAAATCCAGTAAAGTTCTGAAACTTCATTTAAATTAAAAAACAACTATGCATTTTGGTGAGTTTTTACAAGCTGTACTCTTGACAGAAAGAATCACTTTTTTTATCTTGCTGGGATTTTTGAGAGTCACATGACCCACTTCCTTGCTTCTCCGTCCCTACCCTGCGTACAATCCAGAGGACTGGTTGGATACACCACAGCTAGCTGACATCAAGCTACAGCTCTGGGTTTCCCTGAGTGTGGTAACTCGTGTACCTGGACATGTGTTTCACATGGACCTCGGTGGCATTGCTGCTCTGGAGCCATCGCCAGAAATACTGGTTCCTGTTTGGAAGATGGGGTTTCTGCCAGGGTGGCTCTACACCCACCCACTGGGACCTTGTTTCCTTACAGCCGAGATGTCACTTGAGGGGCGAGGGGCATAGCAAAGACTGACCGCTTTGTGCTGAGCCACGAGGACTCCTCCTATTGAAACAGAATCTTGTCCGTTGCCATGAAGTGCGCTCTGTCCTCTAAGTGAAGCCAAACTCGGCTTGCTGTAGCTGTGGGAGTCCGATGGCCTAGCTGAACTCACGAGCCACGTCTTTAATTCCATCCATTTGTTGGCAACGATCACATCTATATTTGTGGCTGAGATTTCTAACCATGAGAAACTGGCTTGGGAATATCCTACATGTGTCCCGACAGTTTGCTATCCTCTTGCCAGTTGCTCTGTCCCTTAAGCCTCTCCTTCCTTAACACTCCTTTTGATAAATGGTGTCACTACCTCGTAACTGACCAATCTCCATCCCTTTCACTCCTCCTGAACCCCTGGTTCCAGTTCGATTCCACCTCCTAAACAGCTCTCACGAGGTCTTCATTTTCACTAAGTATCACTTGACCTGATTTTCCCACCATTAGCCTTACCCTACTTTTGTCCATTCTGACAGTCATTCTGAAGTATACACGTGGAATGTTTCATTCAGTAATTGTTTTTAGGACAGACTCTTTAACAAGGCCCTTGATGAGTTAACTTGTGGCTTCCTTTCAGCCAGCCTATCTGCCCCAACTCCTCTCTGTGTGCACACCGGACGGGCCGAACTGCGCTCAGTCCCGTAACAAAACATGCTCTTTCATGGCATCATGCCCTTCCACACATGACTTGTTCCCTCGTCTGTGGTTCCCTCCCAGTGTTTGCCTTTCCTGAATACCCTCCTCGTCAATTAAGCTTCAGATCAAGCTCATACTCTCTGAGGAGTGTTCACGTATGTCTCTCCACTCCAAGTATTTAACTGAACGCCTCCAACATGCACAGCACTGAGCCAGGAACACCACCGGCACAGCACCTGCACGTGTGACATCTAGCCTTTATCACATCCGGTTGGGGAGACACTAGTACATGTAACAAGCAACAATATACATAATCATGACTTTCAAATGTATTTCTATAGCTTGATCTCTCATTTCATTTTAGGTCAAATTGTTTTTATACATTTCTACTTGGATATTTATCCCCTCAATTCAGAAGCCTCAAATGAAATTTATTTAGTTATTTAAAACATTTTTAAAAAAATGTTTATTTTTGACAGACAGAGTACACCTGGGTGAAGGGCAGAGAAATAGAGGGAGATGGAATCCGAAGCAGGATACAGGCTCTGAGCTGTCAGCACAGAGCCCAACGTGGGGCTCGAACTCATGAACCGCAAGATCGTGACCTGAACTTAAGTCAGAGGCTTAACCGACTGAGCCATGCAGGCGCCCCTAGAAGCCTCAAATGAAATTCAGCAATATCTCACCAAACCAGTACTATTTCATTTTGTTTCTTTTTAAAGTCACCAAATTACCTCAAAATTTCAGTTCCTTTTGATTTCGTTTTTTTCATTTTCTTTATTCCCTCATACACTCATAATCTAATTTCTATTATCTATTTCTATGAAATGTCTTTTCCTTCTTTGTTTTCAACTTTCTTTTAACAAAAGTCCTTTTAAATTCATGGCTGTGCCTCCTGATTTTCCTGCCACTAATCACTCTGTGCTCCAATTTGTATATGTCTAGTTGATCAACATTCTTAAACTCTTATTTCTTTATGTCACTTCTCTGTTTTGTGAAAAGGCATTTTCATTTCTTCTTCTCTCATCCTTTCCTTCTAATCACTCAAAATATTTATATTCTTTAACAGATCTATCATTTCCTCGCTATACAAAATTGTACTAGTCCAGCATTGGCAGTGACGACCTCTCCTTGGGATCATCCCATTAATTTCGTCTTGTGCCCTTTGCCTTCAATGTCTCTCCATCCTTTTCATTCTCCAACACTCATACCAGTTATCTTTCTAAAACAACAGAGGATGAGATCACTCCCTGATCGATCACCTGCATGGGTTCTCTACTAGTTATAGAACAAACCTCAAACTTCCTAGCCAGAAATAAAAACATTTCACATTCAATTTCAGTCCATTTTCTGGACCATCTCCTGTCCTTCCGGCAACACACCCTACAGTCCCGTCTCTCTGAGCGAGTCCTATTTCCTCCTACCACACTGCAGGCCTGAACAGGCCTACACTCGGCCTCTGCTTCTTCATGAGACAACGTGCACCCATCCTTTAGGACTTCTTTCCAACTTCAAGATTCATACGTTGCCACTTGGCTAATATTCCTGTAACAGCTCCCCTTACATAGTGTTACGTGTGTGTTCTAACGTTAACCGCAAACCTTTCCCGAGAGGAGAACCACATCTCACTCATAGTGTAACCCATGCTAATCCTCGTCTAGCTCAAAGTAGGTACATAAGATGCTCCACATGCTTGCCCTCCTCTGTCTTTCTAGACCACGTTCTGTTACTCATCAGTCTGTGGGACCTGACTGGGCCCTACATCTTTTCTGGCTATCGTTCTATCACTCTTTTCCTTTTGAAGACAAACTACGCTTCTTATCTTTACTTTCTTGCTCTCCGTGTCTTTTCAACTTCTAGTAATCTCTTTCCTTTGCCTATCACTTCACTGAAACTACTCTGACAGAGTCACCACTGTGACTTTTTTATTGTGAAATATAGTAGACGCACTGCTTCTTTTTAAAAAAATTTTTTTTAACGTTTTTTATTTATTTTTGAGACAGGGAGAGACAGAGCATGAACAGGGGAGGGGGTCTGAGAGAGGGAGACACAGAATCTGAAACAGGCTCCAGGCTCTGAGCTGTCAGCACAGAGCCCGACGCGGGGCTCGAACTCACGGACCGCGAGATCATGACCTAAGCCAAAGTCGGCGGCTTAACCGAATGAGCCACCCAGGCGCCCCTAGACGCACTGCTTCTATAGTGGACACTGTCATTTCCCCTCCAGATTCACTTTCTGGGCTTCTCCACTTCTCTCTGCTTGGCAGATACTAAATGATCCTTTGCCTTCTGATTTATGGCTCAGTTTGGTTGATGGGAAGCACAAGAGACAGGACGACAGAGGGAAGAGGCGCTTGAGAACTGTCCTTTTAGCCTGACCTCTGCCCCTGGCAATGCTCCCCTATCCGGGACCACGGGCTGGCTAGCAGCCCTCTTCCACAGCAGCTGCAGAGCTTCCGGTTCAGCTCCGAGGTGGTCACGGTCATGCTGATCCTATTCTCAGTACCTGGGGCACTTCATCATTCTTTGTCGGCTTTGCACTTCCTTTATCCACCTCTTTTCTGTCACCCCTTTTTTATGTGCCACCTGTTTCATGTCAGGGCAACAAGTTTTTATGTCACTAACTCACTGGAAGCCATTTGAACTCTGCTTGCTTTTTTTCCAGGAAACTCCACACTTCTTTAGTTTGCATGATCCCACCCTGTCCCGTCCTACGTCAACCTTCTGTTCCTATTTGTGGGCCTGTTTTCTACATCCTTAAATGTTGCTATTCTTCAGGGCTCTGCCCTACACCTGCCATCACGGTACACACTCTCCATGGCTGCGTCTCATCCGTGAGCTGTGTTGAATCAACTTAAGCCTATATCTTTCTCTCGAGCTATGAACTCATATAATTTCAATGACATATATTGGAATAGCCTCCTGTTTTGTCCTCTTCTAACCCATTATCCACATGTGTAGATTGGAATGATAAATGATAAAAGAGAAAAGCTGATCTCACCCCCCTTCTACTTAAGATCCTTCACTGACTCGTCTCGAACTCTCAGGATCAAGTGTGCACTCCTTAGTGCACAGACGCATTTACCCCTCCAATCCCCTGCCTGGACAGGCTACTGGGATTCTGTGCTCTGGCATTCCACGTGCTCTCCTTCCCAGAGCACATCACTCCTTCTACCACTCTTGTCCTGCACACACACTCATCCCTCTCTGTCCGGAGTACCAGGGCTCACTCATTTCATAATTAATCCCTAGTCTCTTCAAAGCTTTGTTGAAGAATCTTCTATTCCATGAGGTCTTTCCTCAACTGCAGTGAAGACTGAGAAAATGAATTGGTCTTAGCTCTGATCAAGGGAACTACTGGCCACAGATATTCTAAAAATGGAAGTACTTTAGTAAATAACATTATGTACAGCAAAATATAAACATTAATTAATGTCTCCTTTGTAAATGTCTTTATATAAATAAATATTACATATTATTATCATTACTCTTGGGGTACTAGTCTATACTTTTGGAAGTATTACACTTCTCTCCTAGATTGTACACTAGGAATTGTATTTTACCACGTTCTTCTTCCCCATATCCCCTTTACAAAGCCTGACTAATGTTATGCAAGTGGTAGCTTTAATAAACATTTATAATAAATAAATGGAGACATAAAAGATGTCACAGGGCACTGTGTGATTGGTTGATTGACTCTATTGCTTCTAATAATTCATTTAAGCTCCTGGAGAGGAACCATAAGCCATTGCCTTTTTCAAGACACCCAGGAAAGATTCTCCATGAGGAAACACCCATTTTTCCCATACAGTTACTCCTTTTATCTAAAAATATATCACTACAATTCAACACTATTTTTTCCTTGCAGTGAAGATAAATAATGAACATCAATATTTTAAAATGGTTTGAATGATAGTTTCCATAGAAATTTATTCAACATAGGCAGCACTGTAATACCAAGACAATAAATTAGAATTTTGCCTTATTCTGGAAGCAATTTATATTCTACTCTACCTTAATTTAATCTGTGAAAATAAAACATTAAACTCTACAAGGGTGAGGAGTAACTGATGAAATGGCCTACAAACTCAGTAATAGAAAGCTATTTAATTATTACATATTAATAATTATACATAATAATAATACATTACTTACCTCCAATTTACTGTTGGTCTATGGGAAGAGGGAAGGTTTACTTCTGATTTTAAGTTGGATTCCTGAATTTGTTTGAGGGCTTCTTCCAAAGGAGGAACTGGTTTTTGAAAAGCTAAGAGAATAAAGAAAAATCAAATAGTATAGAATCACTTCATCTTCTATTCTAACTGGTCAATAATAAATACTACTTTATTTTTATTTATTTATTTATTTATTTATTTATTTATTTATTTATTTATTAAAGCAACTCTTCCTTTTATTTTTTATTTATTTATTTTTAACGTTTTTATTTATTTTTGAGACAGAGAGAGACAGAGCATGAATGGGGGAGGGTCAGAGAGAGGGAGACACAGAATCTGAAACAGGCTCCAGGCTCCGAGCTGTCAGCACGGAGCCCAACACGGGGCTCGAACTCATGAACTGTGAGATCATGACATGAGCTGAAGCCGGCCGCTCAACCGACTGAGCCACCCAGGCGCCCCAATAAATACTACTTTAAAACTTTTGAAAAAAGAAAATATTTTTTAGAATAGTGTAAATATTTTAAATTTAGATATTTAATTACCCAAAGAGAAACTGTGACCTCAAAATTCACGTCACCAATTTTAAGAATATTTATCTGGAAAAAAAACTGAGAAATGTTCAGGCCCTTCATCCCGGCATGCAAACCACACTGTATTTGATCTCATGACTCCATAAATTTCTGACAAAATTTATTAATATTCTTATGAAGAAAAGGGGAAGGTATAAAAACACCAGCTGATGTTTACTGAGCACTTACCATTACAGACATTATTTTTGAGCATGTTGTAACAAATGTAATCCTCACTACAGCCTGTGAGGCAGATGCTCTTTGAATCTCCATTTTGCAATGGAGGAAACTGAGGCATAGAGAAGGTAAGTATCTTGTTCGAGGTCATAGACCATGTGGACGTTCGTTGACATGCTACACAGTACAACCTCTTACCCAACTCTACTTTGCGTGCGTAGTAGCCACTTTGTAAAGCCCTTTTGCTGGGCACGTTGGTCTCAACGTACTCAACCTCTTCTACTTCTCGAAATACCCTTTCACTTATGTGGTCAAGTTGAAACTCAGCTGTCTTAAATGGAAACTCACCTGCTTAAATGGAGTCATTATTTTGCATTATTTTGCATCACATACTACAGAAAACTCAAGGCCTGGAGGTAGGGTAGCTGACTTTCTAGCTCTCTACAGACACCTCCAAACTGTCTTTCCTCCTTCTCCTTTAAAAACCCTGTATGTTTTCAGGCTTTTTCATTATTGCAATCTTTGTTATTTACCTTAAAATTCTAAAGCAAAGCCAGTACATTATTATGTATGCTTTAGTTCATAGACGGAACTCTAGAGACAGTCCATTTCCCTAATTAAGAGGTGATGGCATAATATTCTGATGAATACAGCTGTATGACAGGGCTTGCAGGATATTCTAATCATAAAGGACCAATCCTTTTGAGGCAGATATTGTCAAGTGTTATATATCAACTGGTTTTCTAATTGGTATACTCAATGTCTAACATGGGTTTTTGTTGGTGAAAAGAACAGCCTGGTGAATATCTTGTTGAATGTTAAAAATGGGATTTCTTTGTTGAAATTAAAGGTATTCAAGACAAGTGCATTTTCATAAATATATTTTAATCACTCCCTACCTTTACATGAACAGGGAATAAGAATGCAGGGAGGTCTATATCCTTTACCCTATCGATGATCTCTGAGTCTTGATGTCTACTCAGGCTTGTGTCTGACCGTTAATACAGGAACATTTCTCAATGTCCAATGCCAGATGGCACAGTTCTGTCTCTGGAATGTGGCTGTGTGTATCTCGGCAGACCTCTCATAGAAGGTATAGTTAGAGTACCTACAAGGACAGAAAGCTGGGACTTCATTCAGCTCACTGAACAAGCTGTATGAATGTTCTGTGTCTAGTCATACAAGATTAGAGTCTGAGACTTGCTTTTATTAACCTTCACCACTTGATGCCTATCAAAGAGAGCCTAAACACTAATTTTAATGCTAACTCAGGTCAACAAAGACATTACATCGAAGAGACAGATGTACCTGTATGTTCACCCCAGCATTATTTACAACAGCCAGGAAATGGGAGCAACCTGTGTCCACTGATAGATGAATGGATAAAGAAGATATGGTATACTGGGGCTCCTGAGTGGCTCAGTTGGTTAAATGTCCGACTTCGGCTCAGGTCATGATCTTACAGTTCGGTGAGTTTGAGTCCCGCACTGGGCTCTGTGCTGACAGCTAGGAGTCTGGAGCCTGCTTCGGATTCTGTGTCTCCCTCTCTGTGCCCCTGCCCCACTCATGCTCTATCTCTCAAAAATAAATAAATGTTAAAAAAAATTCAAGAAAAAAGAAGATGTGGTATATATACATTATGGAATATTATTTAGCCATCAAAAAAGAATGAAATCTTTCCATTTGAGACAATGTAATGGACCTAGAGAGCATTATGCTAAGCGAAATAAGTCAGACAGTGGACAAATACTGTATGATGTCACTTACATGTGGAATCTAAACAGAACAAACCAAATGAACAAAACAAACAGACTCACAGAGAGAGGAAACAAACTGTTACTAGGGAGGGCAAAGGTTGAGGGGCTGGTGAAGTGTGAGATAGGTTGGGGGGTTGGATTAAGAGGTATAGACATCCAGTTATGAAATAAGTAAGTCATGAGGATGTTATGTACAGCACAGGGAGAATAGTCAGTGACGCTGTAATAATTTTGTGTGGTGACAGATGGAACTAGACTTATTGTCAGGATCATTTAATACCGTATAAAAATAAAGAATCATAAAGATGCATGCCTGAAATGAATAGGATATTATATGTCAGTTATACTTCAGAAAATGAAAACTACCTTAGATCAGTGTACGACCACCCATGACTGCTTCTTGTTGCTGTTAATCTAACGACTCCTGGTTACCACCCCTCATGCGCTGGGGATACTGGAAGCCTGTTATTTTTCAAGTCTTACTGCAGACCACAGCTGCATTCCTTCATTTAGCCCAGGAGCTCTGGTTTTTCCAGTTCTTCTACCCTAATATGCTCACTCCAACGGTTTTCTGACCTCATTCAAACCCCCAGCCTGCTGCCCTTCTTTGTAGCACGGGGAAGAGCCGACCACCAGGCTTCCTGGTGAGCTTGCGGTTAGCCTTCAGGGTTTGGGAATAAAGTGAACTAACAGTCAATTAAGTAGTAGTCTTTCATAGCTTTGTTCTTGCTCTTCACTGACAGCACTGGCTTTTCTTAAAATTTTATTTTGACAGGGGCGCCTGGGTGGCTCAGTCGGTTAAGCGTCCAGCTTCGGCTCAGGTCATGATCTCGAGGTCCGTGAGTTCGAGCCCCGCATCGGGCTCTGTGCTAACCGCTCAGAGCCTGGAGCCTGTTTCAGATTCTGTGTCTCCCTCTTTCTCTGACCCTCCCCCGTTCATGATCTGTCTCTCTCTGTCTCAAAAATAAATAAACGTTAAAAAAAATTTTTTTTTAAAAATTTATTTTGACATTTTGCATAGATGACATATTCATACTCAGAAGTGAAAAATATACATGATATATTTGGAAGTCTTGCTCTCCTTGGTCACTTGTATATTCTTTCACTGTTTCTTTATGCAAATACAAGCAAATGTAAATACAGTAAAACTTTGGATTGCGGGGAACTTGTTCTGTGAGTGTTCCGCAAGATGAGGAGATTTCTCTAATAAATTTTAACTAGATAAATGAGTGGCTTGCACTTGTTGCAACTCGTTGCAAGATAAAGGAGTGATGCCAAATGTCACATGATCACAACTGAGCCAATGGTTCTTGAAATTCACTTTGGCATACGAGTGCTTTGGTTTATAAGCATGTGTCCGGAACAAATTCTGCTCACAAACCAAGGTTTTACATATATATTTTAATTTTGACAACTACTTCTCAAAATCCATTTTTTGGTTTTTCTTGCTCTACCTACAGTATACACTGGTATGTGTTAAGATTCTATTTTAGGCCCTACCCTCAATCTATGGTCTATATCCTGTTGTTTAGTTTACCTTTCCCATGGCTTCATTTATCAACTATATATCCATTCATTAGTGACTCTTAAATATATACGTCTCTATTCTGTATCTTGTTCTTAAGTTTCAGACCCACATTTCTAGTTGCTGATTTGATTTCTCCATTTGGACAAGCCAAAGGAGGCTCAAAATCAATACATTTAAAACTTAATGATCATTCACACTTGTAATCTGATTCATCCATAACCCTGATTAATATGATCATCTACCAAAATCATTAATTCTGTAAAAATGTCTAAAAACGTGTGAGGCTCTCTGCAAAATCCCTAGGGCACTGTTCTCTACCTGGACCCCTGGCACTTTCCATTGATCGTAACTGAAATCTACTGATTACATCTCCTGAATATATTACCACTTGCCTCCACATCCAGTACAGTGTTTTAATTTAGCAGCTGGACCTCTCTTGCCACAAATAACGAAATAGTCTCATACTAGTGTATCTACTTCAGTGTCTTTACTGGAACCCAACATCCATGTTGTAACTGTAATTATCTTTTTTTTTTTTTATTTTTTTTTATTTATTTTTATTTTGGGACAGAGAGAGACAGAGCATGAACGGGGGAGGGTCAGAGAGAGAGGGAGACACAGAATCGGAAACAGGCTCCAGGCTCCGAGCCATCAGCCCAGAGCCTGACGCGGGGCTCGAACTCACGGACCGCGAGATCGTGACCTGGCTGAAGTCGGACGCTTAACCGACTGCGCCACCCAGGCGCCCCAGTAATTATCTTTAACAAACAAATCTAATTATAGTAGAGACCCCAAGTTTCCCACCCAATATCCATTTTCCCTTTCTTCCTTGGCAACAGACCCTACATTAATAGTTAGAGAGTAGCAATAGAGCCTTAAAAAAATTTTTTTTTTCATTTTTCAGTACCCCCTGCACATGAAGTTGCCAATTATAAATTACACTAAGCAGACAAATGGCTATTTCTAGGAACAAAATTTAAAAGGAGCTCAGAGGTACAACCTTTTTTCCTTTACAATTCTTCCTTCTTCATGCCTACAACATGGCATGATGGCTGGAGATCTGGCAGGTGCAATGTGACCATGAGGGTGAAGATATAAATCACAAACTAAGAATAGTTGAGCTGAGAGACAGAGGCATTGGGGTTCCCAGTGACACTGCACAGTCCCCAAATGAGCTGTGACTGCCTACCTCAGGACTTCATATTATCAGAGGGAGAAATAAACCCTGCCATATTTAAGCTGTTATTATTTTTAATGGTGTTACCACCTGCCCTTACTCACTGTGACAGACACAGTAATGGCTTCATTTTCAATTAAAAACCCTTTTTTTTTTAATTTAAAAAAAAAATTTTTTTTTTTTTAACATTTATTTATTTTTGAGACAGAGAGAGACAGAGCATGAACGGGGAAGGGTCAGAGAGAGAGGGAGACACAGAATCTGAAACAGGCTCCAGGCTCTGAGCTGTCAGCACAGAGCCTGATGCGGGGCTCGAACCCACGGACCGTGAGATCATGACCTGAGCTGAAGTCGGCCGCTTAACCGACTGAGCCATCCAGGCGCCCCTTCAATTAAAAACCTTTAAGTGGATTGCATTTTGGAGAAAGACAAAATTCCTAGCATGATATGCAAAGCTCTTTGGGTCCTGGTTCTAACTTAGTTTTTTAGACTTACATTCATTTTTCTTCACTTTTTCCCCACCCTATGCTTCAGGATATACCAAAATACATAATTTATTTACGAAAGCTTTTCCTTCCATTGGGGATTAAAAAATTTTTTTCTCTATGCATGGCAAAATGCTCATTCTTCAAGATTCAAATTAAGTCATTTTTTCAGGGATAATGTCCTTGATGTCCCTGTACAGCTGTAGTTTTCTTCCTTCTGTGTTCACACAGAGCTTCACATATTTTGTTACCACAGCAATCATCAGTTTATTTATTGACATTGTTTACATTATTCTCACCTCCAAAATAAGCTGTGAGATCTTTAATGGTAGAGTAGGACTAGATTTCTCTCTGTCTCAGCCCAGGGCTAAGTACAATGTAGTACAACGTATGTTTGTTGAACATAAAGGTTCTGCCTGTCCTTTTCTTTTTGAAGCTTTGACATTTTATTCTTAATTCTGTGTTGCTATTTAAGGTATAAAAAATGTAGATGTGATACCAAAGAATCAACCATACTCATATTTAGATTCTTAATAGGTTCCAGGTCTCAGATTGTTGGATTGTATCACTTTGTACACTTTATTTTTATTTAAATGTTTCTCAAACAGGAATTTGAACCAAAATGTGAATAAAATACCAGAATGAATGTGACACTAATTTACTGAACCTAAATGTTAAATTTTCTTTTTACTAAATCAGTTTTAAAAAGACAAAGCATTGTGAGCCAGGATATAGTAGAATCAAACTTGCAAGCTTTCAAAATTTACTAATAGAGCCAACAAAATATTCTCCAAGTTAAAGCTAAATCAAATTACAATTTTTCACTTGGTTAAAACCTTATTACTCAAAGGCATATTTTTTTAGTTTGAATTTATACTTCCTTTCTTTTTTTTTTTTTTAATTTTCTTTTTTAATGTTTATTTTTGAGGGGGAGAAAGAGGGCAAGCAGGGGAGGGACAGAGAGAGAGAAAGACGCAGAATCTGAAGCAGGCTCCAGGCTCTGAGCTGTCAGCACAGAGCCCAACACAGGGCTTGAACTCAAAAACTGTGAGATCATGCATGATCTGAGTCAGAGTTGGATGCTCAACTGACTGAGCCACCCATGTGTCCCTATATTTTCTTTCTTAATTTATCATTTTACTGCCTACTCAATATTGAATATTGAATATTAGATATAACTTTCATTTTTGTTCTCAAATTGTTCTAGAGATTAAGGTACCTGCTCTCCTCCGTTGTGAAAGAGGAATATGGGCACGTTGGAATTTTTCAGTGACTTCTTCAAACTTCTCTTTTCTTTGTTGAAGTATTTGTTCTCTGATTTGTTGTTCTCTTTCTTCTTGTTCTTTTCGTTTCTCTTCAAAAGCTCTATATTTAAAACACAAAGTAGATAACTGAATTAGGGATTAAATTTTAAAAATCTCAATACAGAAAATAGCTTCAAACTAGTGATTTATTATACAGTGATGTTTTCATATTTCAAAAGTCTACTTACTTAGAAACAAATTAAAAAAAAAAGGCCCTTAGCTAAGAATTTTAATATCTTTATATGTGGTAATTCCAGAACCTTATCCAGGCCTGGCAGGCCTACATACATGTTTCCACCTCCCAAAGCCTGCTGTGGAAGCATTCTTTACTATTTTCTGGAATGTGAAGAGCTAATTCATTGGTGAAAGAATCAGTCTTACAAATTATGGGGCAGTCAGGACAATGCTGTATATTTCTTTTTGTCTTTTAGACCAAAAGTTTAAAATTGGCTGTCATGATAAGTCTGAAGTATGCTAAAAATCCATGCAATTTACGTAAAAATCTTGATTTCCACCTCCTCTGGAAAATATGTAAGATTTGTCAAGTATGAACTCCTATTCACACATTCCCTATTTTTCTTAACTTTCCTATTTCATTTATTTCTGATTGCACCTGGGCACTTGAGTTTATATTCTCTAGTTTCATCTGTTTCAAAAAATTAATTTTGCTTGTGAAAAATATGTGTGTGTTTCAATAATTATTTGCTAGACAATGAAAAAAATGGAAAAGGAGGCTTGCAATTCACTGGTTGAGAAACTGCCAAGTGGTTCTCCTCTTCAGAAAGCATGGGGCTGAGAGGTGGTAGGTAAGAAGTCTTTAAGATTTTTAGTTCCATGCATTACTATTAACCATCCTTCCAAAGGCCTTCACTGGCTGGAGCATTATTCTATTCTAAATAACTCAGATTTAGGGAAGTACACTTCCGGGAAGTAGGGATACGTATATTTAAGTGGTCTTACCCCAGTGGTAGGTAGGAGATAGTGGGTTTGACGCAACAATTACAACACTGTATTGTGAACTTCATAACATGCAGACATAAAGAAGTCCATGAGCAAAAGGATGCCAACATGGGGGTGGGACTAATAGAATCATAAAGTTGAAGGATCCTTATATTTATGTGAAATGGTCCAGTTATAACTCTAAATAGTTAAGAATGAATATTATAATGCCTAGAGGAGCCACTAAAAAAAAAGTAAAATTGAAAATTTTTTGACTAACTCAAAGGGAGGCAGGAAAGGAAGAAGAAACAAGAGAAAAAAAAATAGAATTGCTAGAAAACATAGTTAAATGAGAGACCTACATCAAACTGCTTTAAGAATTATTAGATGTAAAAAGACTAAACACAAGGCAGAGTCTTGTTTTTGGGAGACAGTTCTCTGTAAATATTTCGTATTTCTGCACAGCCCAGGTTCTCTGAATGAAGACATTCACAGCCAACTTGAGAGTGTGCGTGTAGACAGTGTAGTATAGTAAAGCAAAGAAAGGTCTCCCTTCCTGGAGACATGGGGTGGCGAAGATAAAGATCTCTCTCTTCTCCAAAGAGTGCTTACACTCCAGATCAAACATAAGGTTTCCTTCTCTCTGAAGAGGGGGATAGCAGCGGCCATGTAGTTTCCACGTGTCGTGGTTCTTAGTCTGTAATGAACTAGTTCCTAGTTCTGTGCAGGAGCCATCTGGCCCTCACAGCATTGCCCTTTGGGGAGTAGACTTTAGGAAACTGACATAAGACATTGCTTTGGCTACGCTTTTTCCACGAGTGATACACAGTTTGTTTTCTTTCAGCCTGCCACAATACATACGAAATAGTGGTAAGCTAAAAAAATTAGCTTGCTTGTCAAAACCTCAGATCCTATACAGTTCTTCACAGTTTCTGATTTAGCACTTGCTAGACTGAATATAACCAAGACACAAGAGGATTTCCACAAACACAGACAGGTTGAAAGCAAAAGGATGAAACAGTAGAAGACATTTACTAAATTAATAGCAGACAAAGTAGGCATTAAGACAGGGAGTATTACCAGAGATGAAAACAGTATTTCATAATGATAGAAGGGTCAGTTCATCGGGACTACATAAAAATCATAAATATGTATGTACCTAATAAGAGACCTTCAAAATACATGAAGCAAAGAACTAAAGGGAGAAACTGATGAATCTATGATTGTAGTTGCATATTGCAACATACCTCTCAATAATTGATAGAACAGTCACAAAAAAAATATCAGTAAGAATACAGATTTGAACAACACTATCAACTACCTTGACCTTGTTGATATTTACAGAACAACTATTTAGGCCCAACAATTGCAATACATATTCTTTTTGAGTGCAACATAAGAAATCTTACATTGGCCCATAAAACAAATGCCAATGAATTTCATAAGATTTAAATCTTAGAGTATGTTCTCCAATTAAAAAATAGATTTATATTAGAAATCAATTATGGTATCTAGAAAAGCTCAATAATTGGAAATTAAAATAAAACAAGAACATACTTCCAAATAAGCTATAGGTCAAAAAAAAAAAGAAATCAAAAGGGAAGTAGCAAAACAAAATGAACAAAATGAAAATGCAGCATACCAAATTTATTGAGTGCAGTTGTTCAGAGGGAAATTTATCTTATTATTTTTTTAATGTTTATTTAATTTTGAAAGAGAGGGAGCAGAGGATCCTAGGCAGACTCTGCATTGACAGCAGCAAGCCCGATGTGGGGCTTGAACTCATGAACCGTGAGACCGTGGTCTGGGCCTAAGTCGAATGTCTAATCAACTGAGCGACGCAGGCGCCCCCGGAGGGAAATTTATAACTTTAAATGCCTACAGTGGAAAAAGATAAAAACTTTAAATCAGTGATTTTAGTTCCCACCTTAAGAAGATGGAAGACGTGCAACTTTATTCTTTGGTAAGAAGAAAGGAATGAATAAAAGAAGAAAGCAATGAAACACTAAACTAAAAAATAGAGACCACACAGACTAAAGTTGTGTTTGAAAACTTTAGTAAAATTAATAAACTCCTACCAAGAATGATGAATGAAAAAAAAAAAAAGAGTGAAGAAAAAAAAGTAAACAAAATGATCACTCTCATGAATGAAAGATAGGCTATCACTACCAATACCACAGACATTAAAAGAATAATATGACCAACTTTCTGCTAATAAATTCAACAACTTAGATAAAATGGATCAATTTCTTGAAAGAATCAACTTAGCAAAACTGACAAAAAAATACAAAAACTTTATTAATAAATTTAATTTATAATTAGTAAGCTTCCTACAAAGAAAACTCCCTGTTCAGATTTTTTATTACTTTTTGTCAAACATTTAAAGGAGAAATAACAATCATAGAACCTTTTTCCAAGTATAGAAGTAGAGGAAACACTTTCTCAACATATTTTATTTATTAAAAAAAATTTTTTTAATGTTTATTTATTTTTGAGAGAGACACAGTGCAAGTGGGAGAGGGGCAGAGAGAAAGGGAGACACAGAATCCGAAGCAGACTCCAGGCTCTGAGCTGCCAGCACAGAGCCCTATGTGGGCTCAAACCCACATGAGATCATGACCTGGGCTGAAGTCAGACACTTATCCAACTGAGCCAGCCAGGCGTTCCCCCCACCACCCACAACATATTTTATAAAGCCTGTATAACCTTGATCTCCAAACCTCACAAAGATATTACAAGAAATTTACAGACCAAACTGTACACAAAAATCCTTCACAAAATATTAGTAAATAAAATCCACCAGTTTATTAAGAAAACTCCCACATCACCAAATGAGAGTTACCCTTAGAAGGCAAGGCTGACTTGATATCTCAAAATTAACCAGTAAAAGAAAAATAAGTAAAAAATAAAAAGGGGTGACTGGATGGCTTAGTCAGTTGAGCATCCGTCCGACTCTTGATTTTGGCTCAGGTCATGATCTCAGGTTTGTGGGATCAAACCCTGCATCAGGCTCTGTGCTGGGCACAGAGCCTGCTTGAGACACACTCTCTCTCTCTCTCTTCCCCCTGTCTCCATCTGCCCCTCTCCCCTGCTCACGTGCTCTAAAACAAACAAATAAATAAATGTCAAAGTTAATCAGTAAAATTAACCACACTGACCAAATAAAGGAGAACAGCTGTATGACAATATTGAATACATGTTCATGATAAGAACTCTCAGCACACCAGGAATGAAAGGAAACCTCCCCAATCTGATAAAGGGCAATTATCAAAAATCCCTAGTTAGCAGCACAGTTAACTGTAAAATAGTTACTACTTCCCTCTCCAAAGGGACAAAAGGCAAAAAAGCTCATTATATTGCCTCTATTCCCCATTACACTGGAGCTCCTAAAAAGTTCAATAAGGCCAACATAAAAACAAAAGGCACATCAATTGGAAAGATGAAGTTAATTCCCTTTATTTCAGATGACATGATTATACAAACAGAATATGCTAAGGAATTTAAAAATAACTCCTAGAACTAATGAGTGAATTTAACAAGTTCTCAGAATACAAGGTCAATGTAGAAAAATCAATGATATTTCTACATATAACAATGGAAAATGAAATTTAAATCCATTTAAAACAGCATCATAGAATTTGAAATACTTAGGAATTATGTAACAAAAAACCATGTAAGAACTTCACTTTGAAAACAGAAAATACTGCTAAAAGAAATTATACAAACAACAACAAAAAGAAAAAAACAGGAGAGAGGAAAGGAGAAATATACTGTGTTCATGGATTTCATGTATTACAAGACTCAATATTGTTATATCAATTCTTTCTAAATTGATCTGTATGTTCATCATCGTATGTTCAAAACCATGCAGGTTATTTATATGGAAAAGCAAAAAATACCAAGAAGAGACAAAACAATCTTGAATTAAAACAAAACTGGAGGGTGTGGCGCCTGGGTGGCTCAGTTAGTTGAGCTTTGGTTCAGGTCATGATCTCAAAGTTCATGATTTCAAGCCCTGCATTTGGGCTCTGTGCTGACAGCTCGGAGCCTGCTTCGGATTCTGTGCCTCCCCCTCTCTCTGCCCTTCCCCTGCTCACAATCTCTCTCTCAAAAAATTAGTAAACACCAAACAAACAAGCAAACAAATCTGGAGGGTGTGCACTGCCTTATTTCACCATGAAACAGTGGTTCTCAACTGGGGGCAATTTTGCCCCTTCCCTCTCAGTAAATATTTGGCAATGTCTGAAAACATTTTTAATTGTGCCACCACTGGGCATACTATTGGTACCTAGTAGGTAGAGGCCAGGATACCTCCCATAATACATCTCATCCAAAATGTCAGCAGCGTTGTTGAAAATCTCTGCCATAATGCCACAATAAGCGAGGCAGTGTAGTCCTGGTGTAAGGATAAACAGACCAATGGAATACAATATGGAAAACAGAAATAAACCCCCACATACATGGCCAATTCATTTTTTTTTAAATATTGTTTATTTTTTTTTAATGTTTATTTATTTTTGAGACAGAGAGAGACACAGCATGAGCAGAAAGGGGCAGAGAGAGAGGGAGACACAGAATGTGAAGCAGGCTCCAGGCTCTGAGCTGTCAGCACAGAGCCCGACGCGGGGCTCGAACTCACGAACCACGAGATCATGACCTGAGCCGAAGTCGGATGCTTAACCGACTGAGCCACCCAGGCACCCCACGGCCAATTCATTTTTTAAAAAGGTGGCACGGCCACTAAACATAGAAAGGAATCATTTTTCAACAGATGCTGCTAGAACAACTGGACCAACTCATAAGAATAAAGCCCAGCCTTACATAAGAGCACAGATGCAGACTCTGATATGGATGGTAAGCCTAAAAGCCAAAACCAGAAACTTTCCAGAAGGAAACAAGCAGACACTCTTCATAACCTTGGAATAGACAAAATGTCTTCCGGAGTACACAAAAAGCTTTATCTATAGGGGCTCCTGCGTGGCTAAGTCACTTCAGCAACCGACTCTTGATTTTGGACAGGTCATATCTCACGGTTTGTGACTTTGAGCCCCATGTCAGGCTCTGTGCTGACAGTATGGAGCCTGCTTGGGATTCTCTCTCCCTCTCTCTCTGCCCCTCCCCTGCTTGCACTGTCTCTGCTAAATAAACTTTTTTAAAAAGATGTTTATTGGGGCACCTGGGTGGCTCAGTCGGTTGAACATCTGACTTCGGCTCAGGTCATGATCTCGCTGTCTGTGAGTTCAAGCCCTGTGTCGGGCTCTGGGCTGACAGCTCGGAGCCTGGAGGCTGTTTCAGATTCTGTGTCTCCCTCTCTCTCTGACCCTACCCCACTCATGCTCTGTCTCTCTCTGTCAAAAATAAATAAACATTAAAAAAAATTTTTTTTAAAGATGTTTATTTATTTTGGAGAGGGAGTGAGCACAAGCAGGGGAGGGGTAGAGAAAGAGGGAGACACAGAATCTGAAGCAGGCTCCAGACTCTGAGTTGTCACCACAGAGCCTGACATGGGGCTTGAACCCACTGAGAGATCATGACCTGAGCCGAAGTCAGATGCTTAACTGACTGAGCCACCCAGGTGCCTCAAGCTTTTTTTTTTTTTTTTAATCACTAAATATAGAACAAAAAACTGATAAACTATACTTCATCAAAACTTAAAACTGCTTTATGAAAGATTTTATGAAGTAAATAAAAAGGCAGGCCATAGACCGGAAAAAAATACTTGCAATATATATCTCTGACAAAGGAACTATATCCAGAATATATAAAAAAATCTTACAACTCAAAAAGAAGACAAATAATCCAATTAAAAATGGACAAAATGGGGCGCCTGGGTGGCTCAGTTGGTTAGTGTCTGACTTCAGCTCAGGTCATGATCTCACGGTTCATGGGTTCGAGCCCTGCCGCAGGCTCTGTGCTGACAGCTCAGAGCCTGGAGCCTGCTTCAGATTCTGTGTCCGTCACTTTCTGCCCCTCCCCTAGTCATGCTCTGTCTCTGTTTCTGTCTCTCTCTCAAAAATAAATAAACGTTAAAAAAATTTTTTTTTAAACGGACAAAATATTTAACAGAGATGTCACCAAAATCACATAAAAATAGGTAAGCAGGGGAGTCCAAATTACAACTACTTCATATCTACTATACAGCTAAAATTAAAAAGACTGACATTGCTGGTGGGTGTGTAAAATGGTTAGTCCTTTCAGAAAACTTTGTGACAGTTTCATATATGGATAAACACAAATGTACCCTAGGATTTAGTAATTCTACTTCTACTCAGGGGAAATGAAACATATGTGCAGAACAAGATGTCTTATAGTAACTGATTCTCTCATGTTTTACAACTTCAGCTTGAATTATCTTTCAGTCGGCAGCTTTATTAATAGCCTCAATTATAACAACCTAATGTCCATCAATAGGAGAATCGATAAACAAATTATGATATATCCTTACAATGCAAAACCACTCAGCACTAAAAAAGGGATAAACTAGTGATATATGCAAAGACATCGGTAAATCTCAACATTAAGTAAAAGAAACCATTAACAAAAGTGCAAGGACTGGCACAACTAATTCTGATGACAGAAATCAGAACAGTGGTTGTTGAGGGGTGGAGACTGATGATAATGGATTTGAAAGTATATGCAAGGGAATGACAGGGACAAACCAGGGAGTGAGAAGCTCAGTTTGAATAGAAGTGAGAACTCAAGTGATAAGAATAACAAAGAAAGGGTGATAAGATAGATGGACTGGGGTGGGGTCTTACAATTGCTAAACTCAGGGTACAAGAGGAAGTGACACGGAGAGGCAGGTGGTACAGATCATAGATTGAGATTCCAGGAACTGAAATTTTGGAGGTGGAGAAATAATTGGTGGTAGCTGAGGTGAGATGCCATTGAATGGGTGAAGTTCAAGAAAATGATAGGTCACTATGTTGAATGGGTGATCTATGAAGATACTGAAATTACAAAGAATGATCACTGGAATAGTGGTTGAAAGGGCGGGCCTACGCCGGCCGACTCCATCTTGTTCTGTGTCCTTCACCTTGACCACGCCTCCTCTCCTTGAGTAACCTCCCGCTCACCTGCCTAACAGGACTCCGACCCGACCCTTCCCCAGCCAATGGGCTGAGGCCACAGCCATTACCTCACCAACTGCCCGTAGGCCCCAGTAAAACCTTTGTCCTTTTGAAACTCCCTCTCTCTCCCCAGCATCTCACCTCTGCGTAGTGCAGGTAGGGGACTGAGCTCGGGCTAGCTCGAATAAAGGCTCTTTGCTTTTGCATCAGACTCGGCTCCCTGGTGGTCTTTGGGGATCACGAATTCTGGGCAGAACAGTGGTAAGGAGGCAAGAAGAGCCAGGTGCTAAAACTTTCAAGCAATGACACAGAGGATCTATAGAGCATCATAGTAATAGTGACATTATTACGACAGGTAATAGTGTAAGACAGGTAAGACAGGTAATAGTGAGCAGTACAGTTAGATAGCATGTGCTTTAAAAGATCTTGGGGACCAGGGCACCCTGTACCCACTCTGGCCCATATCCACGTTAGCTATGGCTATTCCAGCAGGGTAGTCACAGCATAGATTGCCCTGGGATCCCCAGCCCATGCCAGACATAGCTCCAGTCACCAGGCACGCACAGTCTACACAAGGAACAATGACACACAAGACCATTCCATCATGTTTAGGAGAATTATCTGTTCCACCTGATTCATAGAAACAAACACAGAAAGTCAAGCAAAATTAAGACAAAGGAATATGCTCCAAGTGAAATAAGACAAAACCTCAGAAAAAGAACTAAATGAGGAGAGAAAAAAATCTACCTGATAAAGAGTTTAAAGTAATGGTCTTCAAGATACTCACCAAACTGGAGAAGAGTGGTTGAACTAAGTGAGAACTTTAATAGAGAGAGAAAACATTAAAAAAGAACCAATCAAGATTTGAAGCATACAATAACTGAAATGGAAAATACACTAGAAGGAATCAACAGGAGATTAGAAGATGCAGAAGAATGGATCAGCAATCTGGAAGACAGGGTAATGGAAAAAAAAACCTCCTAAGCTCGACAGCAAAAAGAGGAAAAACAAAAAGATTGGTTAAAGGATCTCTTGGACAACATCAAACAGACAAATATTTGCATCACAGGGATCTCAGAAGGAGAAGAGAGAGAGAAAGGAACAGAAAGCATATTGGAACAAATAATAGCTGAAAACTTCCCTAACCTGGGGAAGGAAACAGACATCCAGGTTTGGGAAGCACAGAGAGTTCCAAACAAGATGGACCCATGAAATTCTCTCTACACTGACACATAATAATTAAAACACCAAAGATGAAAAACCAAGGAAGAATTTTAAAAGCAACAAAGATGGGAGCACCTGGGTGGCTCAGTTGGTTGAACATCCGACTTTCGCTCAGGTCATGATCTCACAGCTCATGAGTTCGGGCCCTGTGTCAGGCTCTGTGCTGCCTGCTTTGGATTCTGTGTCTCCCTTTCTCTCTGCCCCTCCCCGGCTCATGCTCTGTCTCTCTCTCTCTCTCAAAAACAAATAAACATGAAAAAAAAAAAGAAAAAAAAAAGCAGCAAAAATGAAGCAACTAATTATGTATGAGGGAAATGCCACAAGGCCATCGGCTGATTTGTTTCAACAGAAACTTTGTAGGCCAGAAGGCAGTGACATGATATATTCAAAGCGCTAAAAGGAAAAACCCTAGAACTAAGAATATTCTGCTTAGCAAGGCTATCACTCGGAACAGAACGAGAGATAAAGAGTTTCCCAGACAAACAAAAATTAAAGGAGTTAATTTACTACGAAACCAGCCTTACAATAAATGTTAAAGGAACTTCTTTTAGGGTAAATGAAAAGGCCATAATTAGAAAATTATAAAAAGAAAAAATACCATGAGTAAAAGCAAATATACACTAAAGGTATAAGAGCAATCATTTGTAAAGCCAAAAAGTTAAAAGACAAAAGCAGTAAAATCAATTTTATCTAAAAAATTAATTAAGGGGAACTCAAAAAACATAAAGATATAAAATATGACAATATATACATAAAATACAGAAGAGGAAGTAAAACTGAAGTTCTTTTAGAATGTGATGCTATATTCTTAGGATATAATATATGAGTCTCATGATAACCACAAAGCAAAAAACTATAATAGATACAAAAAGGAAAGAGAAAGAAAGCCAAGTCTAACACTAAATACAGTCATGAATTACAAGGAAAGAAAGCAAAAGAAGAAAGGGACAGAGAACTATAAAAACAACCAGAAAACTATGAACAAGATGGCAATAAGTACATATCTATCAATAATTACTTTAAATGTAAATGGTCTAAATGCTCCAGTGAAAAGACATGGGAGGGTCTCCATGGGGAGGAAGAGGATTGAGGACCAAGGGTCTGCTGCCTCCCCTTTGTGCTGTGGGACCAGTTCTTTCACGGGGGGGGGGGGGGGCAGGGAGGTTTTATCAGGGGTGGATACCCATCCCCCTCTCCCAACAGTGTCAAGGACATGTGATCGGTGCTGAGCTATGGGTGTAGCTCCAAGGACTGGAGACCTCAAGTGCTCTGGGAGGACAGACATACCTCCCCATCCCCAGCTGAGGAAGACACATTTTCATTCAAGGGCTCAGAGTGGGCCGTGGCCAGCTTGGCTTCAGCAGCGGGAGGAGCACAGTGTGACATCAGTGCAGTGGAAGACACAGCTCTGTCCTGCTGTGGCCACCCGGCCACCCGGGAGGAGCCTTGTAACAAGAGTCAATGTGGGCGCCTGGGAGGGCGGTGGGGCAGGAGGACCCGAAACTCACCACACCCAACAGATACACCTTGGTAAAAGCCACATGGGTCGGCAAACCCCGAAAACAACCCAAAGAGTGGCCAGTCTCTCCACAGTTAACAGTAGAGGGGAGGCCACATCAAGATGGGTGGGAGGGTGGAGATGTGGCCAGGAACCAAACTTCCAGTGAGATTAACCACGAACGAACGGGAGGGTCACCACAGGCATGAAGAAGGCATGGAACTGGACCCCCCACCAGGCTCCCCAGACACAGGGGCCCTGCACCGGGAGGACAGATCCCTAGAACATTTGGCTCTGAAAGCCAGTGGAGCCAAACTTCTTGAGATTTTACAATCATAGGCTTAACTCTGGGTACTTTAAAATCTGTGAGCTTGGCTCCGGGAGAGGGAGAGGGTGAGGGCTACAGGAAACGGAGTCCCTGCCCTTAAAGAGACAGCTAACAAACCACCGCTGTGAGCTTTTGAGCTAAGGCATAGAAACAGCAGTTCGCAAAGTGCCTGGAGCACACAGGAAGAAGATTTAGTTACTAACCCCAGAAATTTGCTGGAGGGCCAGGGATCTTTAGGAGGCTTCTCACTTCTCCAAGAACAAACGATCTGGTACAAATCTGGACAGTGACATGCAGAAGAATGAACCTGGACCACTTTCTTACACCATACGCAAAAATAAACCCTAAATGATTTAAAAACCTAAATGTCAGACTCCAAACCATGAAACTCCTAGAAGAAAACAAAAGATATCCAAATAATCTCTTGGACATCAACCATAGATGTCCTCAGGCAAGAAAAACAAAAGCAAAAATGAACTATTGGGACTACCCCAAAACAAAAATCTTTCGCACAGCAAAGAAAACCACTGACAGAATGAAAAGGCAATGGAAGAAGACATTTGCAAAATGATATATCTGATAAGGGCTTAATATCTAATATAAATAAAAAAATTTATACCACTCAACACCAGAAAACCGAACAATCCCATTAAAGATGGTTAGAGGACCTGAATACACATTTTCCCAAAGAAGATACACAGATGGCCAATAGGTACATGAAAAGATGGCTGTCACTCATCATCAGGGTAATGAAAATCAAAACCAAGTGAGGTATCACCTCACATCTACCGGAATGGCTGTTATTAGAAAGGTAAGAAATAATAAGTATTGTTGAGGATGTGGAGAAAAAGGAACTCATGTGCACTGTTGGAGAAATGCAAACTGGTAGAGCCACTGTGGAAAACAGTAGGAAGGCTCCTCAAAAAACTAAAAAGAGAAATATCACATGATCCAGTAATCCCATTATTGGGTTTTTACTCAAAGAAAACAAAACATGAATTCAAAACGATATATGCACCCCTATGCTTATTGCAGGATTATTTACAATTGTCAAGATATGGAAGCAATCTAAGTGTCCATCAATAGAGGAATAAAAAAGATGTAAATATATACATATGTACACACACACACACACACACACACACACACACACACACACACTGGGATATTACTTAACCATAAAAGGGAATGAGATCTTGCCATATGAGACAACACAGATGGACCTAGAGGGCATTATGTTCAGTGAAGTAAGTCAGACAGACAAAGACAAATACCATAAGATTTCACCTAGAAGATCTAAAAAGCAAAAGAAACAAAGTAGAAACAGATCCACAAGTAGAAAAAACTGGTGCATGCCAGAGGGGAGAGGCATGGGGGAAGGGGCAAAATGGGTGGAGGGGAGTGGGAGATTCAGGGGGATGAAAGGCACAGCATAGGGAACACAGTCAATGATATTGTGACGGTGTTGTATGGGGATAGATACACTTATGGGGAGCATAAGGTACAGAGAGGGCCAATCACATTGTACACCTAAAACTAATGTAACAATATATGTCGACTCTATTCCAGTTAAAAAAAAGGGTGCCTGGGTGGCTCCGTCAGTTAAGTGTCTGACTTGATTTTGGCTCAGGTCATGATCTCACCCTTAGCGAGGCAGAGCCCCGCGCAGGGCTCTGCGCTGAGTGTGGAGCCTGCTTGGGATTCTCTCTCCTTCTCTCTGTTCCTCCCCTACTCATGTGCAAGTGCATGTGCACACTGTCTCTCAAAATAAATAAACTTAAAAAAAGTTAAAAAAATAAAAGAGCTAAGGGATTTTAAAGAAAAGTGCAATGGTTAGAAGAGACAATGAAAAGCAATAGTGACTCTTCAGGCATCATCCTGTGTGTCTATCAAGTATCTACTATAGTGTCTTAACACACTTCCCACAATATCACCTACTCCTTCCCTCCTACATTCTTTATCATAAACAAAAATAGAAGCTGTAAGCAGAGAATTTGTTCCATACCTAAAAATTACTTGTATCCATATTTACCTCAATTTGAGTTCTAACAAATTTCTAATACAATCACATGTCTTCAACTCCTTTGTCTTACTTTTCCTTTCGGTTAAACATTCCCATGTCTGCTCTCTTCCAAAAGGCACCGACTATACTTATGGGTAATTGCTTATGTAACTGACTTTTGTCTTTGGGACAGGGGATACAATCAGGATTGTAGGGACTGATGTAGAAAGTAAGTTTGGGAGAAGGCTTCTGGCAAAGCAAAGTTCATCACTGCACATAAGATGGACTGTGAAAAGGGAATAGGACACCACTCATTTATCACGGCCGGGCAGTGCATCAGAATTTCATGTGTACGGTCTTGCTTTAGCCCACAATTCTGGGAGTTGAATATTTTACAAATGAAAGAAATGAGTCTTAGAAAGGGTAAGTAATTTTTTCAAGGTCACATAATCACTAAATAGAACAAACAGGGAGTCTAAGCTAGGCAGTCTGACTCTTCCTGGTTTTTAATCACTTTCCTAGAGACCATATAACAGACTTTCTATAACTTTTCTCAAGGCACCTCTATTCTCAACATCGACACATACACAACTTTGCCTTCCCATGGAATCCTAAGCTTAACTTACCATAGTGTTTATCTTACTAAATTGTAATTATCTGTTTACTTTTCTGTATTGCTTATTAGACTTTAAGTATCACAAGACAGATAATGTGTCAGCACATAACATAGTGCTTGAAACATAATAGGAACTACATAGAATTGCTGAATAAAAGAATTAATTGTATTTTAACTATCTTCCCCATCAGATGCTAAGTTTATTGAGTGTGGGGACTGAAATTTTAATTTCTGGAATTTTGGTGCCTAACACCAAGCCTTGAACCTGAAAGATGTTTAATACATAATTGCTGAATGAATGCTTGTTCATATGTCAGCTTCAAATATAATCAGAGCACTTCTAAAAGCGGTTATTTATTATTTTGATTTAATAATTTATCTGCTGGGAATATAACGGTAAGCAAAAATAGATGTGATCTGTGCAGTTTTTTTTTTTTTAATTTTAAACAGTGAAAGCACATGAGTGGTGGAGAGATGCAGAGGGAGAGAAAAAGAGAGGGAGAGAGAATCTTAAGCAGGCTCCCCACTCAGCATGGAGCCTGATGCAGGGCTCGATGCCACAACTCTGGGATCATGACCTAAGCTGAATCAAGAGCTGGACTCTCAACAGAGTGAGCCACCCAGGTGTCTCTATGCAGTTATTTATAATCTAATGAAGCAAGCTAACAAAAGCAAGTATACAAAGAATTACTGATTGTCATAAGTGCTGTGAAGTAAAGAAACTCTAGTCCAAGACAGAGAACTTATTTTATTTTTAGTTTTTTTTAATGTTTATTTTTGAGAGAGAGAGAGAGAGACAGACAGACAGACAGAGCATGAATGGGGGAGGGGCAAAGAGAGAGAGGGAGACACAGAATCCAAAGCAGGCTCCAGGCTTTGAGTTGTCAGCACAGTGGGGCTCGCAGGGCTTGAACTCACGAACCATGAGATCATGACCTGAGCCGAAGTCGGATGCTTAACTGACTGAACCACCCAGGTGCCCCTAAGGGAACTCACTTTAAATGAGGTGAAAGAGGGAATATTTCTCTGGAAACATAACATTTAAGCTAAAAATTCAGAATACGGCCAGTCATGAAAAGAAGTGAGTGGAGAAAAGTGCTCTAGGTAGAAGGAAGAGCATGCCAAAACAGTAAATTGGAAGAAAGAGAAAATAAGACAATAATACCAGTTCAGGCAAGTTTGGCAGTGAGGAACGATGAATTTCTAAAGCTAACAGGTGATGCTTTTTTTTTGCTATAATCAGGGAGCAATTCTGATAGCAAGTTACCATCACTAGTATTTAATACTGTTCTCTGGGCTCAAATGCATATACAAAGTAATAATAATTTCACACAGTACTTTCTAGGACCATAGGAAATAATGTGTGTTCCAGACTGAATAAAATTAAACCAGGGATGGAATGTGATCAAGGACAGAAGTTTCTACTCCTGAACTCAGTGATGGGCTCAACAAAAAGTTTTGTTTTTAAATTTTTATTTAATTTATTTTTTCAATTTACATCCAAGTTAGTTAGCATATAGTGCAACAATGATTTCAGGAGTAGATTCTTAATGCCCCTTACCCATTTAGCCCATCCCCCCTCCCAAAATCCCTCCAGTAACCCTCTGTTTGTTCTCCATATTTAAGAGTCTCTTATGTTTTTGTCTCCCTCCCTGTTTTTTTTTTTTTTTATTATTTTTGCTTCCCTTCCCTTATGTCCATCTGTTTTGTATCTTAAAGTCCTTATATGAGTGAAGTCATGATATTTGTCTTTCTCTAATTTCGCTTAGCATAATACCCTCTAGTTCCATCCAAGTAGTTGCAAATGGCAAGATTTCATTCTTTTTGATTGCCAAGTAATACTCCATTGTATATATTTACACCACATCTTCTTTATCCATCGATGGACATTTGGGCTCTTTCCATACTTTGGCTATTGTTGATAGTGCTGCTATAAACATTGGGGTGCATGTGCCCCTTTGAAACAGGGATAAATACCCTTGGATAAATACCTAGTAGTGCAATTGCTGGGTCGTAGGGTAGTTTTACTTTTAATCTTCTGAGGAACCTCCATACTGTTTTCCAGAGTGGCTGCACCAGTTTGCATTCCCACCAGCAGAGCAAGAGAGATTCTTTCTCTGCATGTTCGCCAACATCTGTTGTTGCTTGAGTTGTTAAGGATAGCCATTCTGACAGGTGTGAGGTGGTATTTCACTGTGGTTTTGATTTGTATTTCCCTGATGATGAGTGATGATGAGCATTTTTTCATATGTTGGTTTGCCATCTGGATGTCTTCTTTGGAGAAGTGTCTATTCAGGTCTTTTGCCCATTTGTTCACTGGATTATTTGTTTTTTGGGTGTTGAGTTTGATCAGTTCTTTATAGATTTTGGATACTAACCCTTTATCTGAGATGGCACTTGCAAATATCTCCTCTCATTCTGTCGGTTGCCTTTTAGTTTTGCTGATTTTTCCTTGGCTGTGCAGAAGCTTTTTATTTTGATGAGGTCCCAGTAGTTCATTTTTGCTTTTGTTTCCTTTGCCTCTGGAGACGTGTTAAGAAGTTGCTGTGGCCAAGGTCAAAGAGGTTTTTGCCTGCTTTCTCCTCGAGGATTTTGATGACCTCCTGTCTCACTTAGGTCTTTCATCCATTTTGAGTTTCTTTTTGTGTATGGTGTAAGAAAGTGGTCCAGGCTCATTCTTCTGCATGTCGCTGTCCAGTTTTCCCAGCACCACTTGCTGAAGAGACTGTCTTTATTCCACTGAATATTCTTTCCTGCTTTGTCAAAGTTAGTTGGCCATATGTTTGTGGGTCCATTTCTGCGTTCTCTATTCTGTTCCATTGATCTGAGTGTCTGTTCTTGTGCCAGTACCATACTGTCTTGATGATTACAGCTTTGTAATACAGCTTGAAGTCCGTAGACAGAAAGTTTTATTTAAAAAAAAAAAAATTTTTTTTAACGTTTATTTATTTTTGAGACAGAGAGAGACAGAGCATGAACAGGGGAGGGGCAGAGAGAGAGGGAGACACAGAATCTGAAACAGGCTCCGGGCTCTGAGCGGTCAGCACAGAGCCCGACGCGGGGCTCGAACTCACGGGCCGCGAGATCATGACCTGAGCCGAAGTCGGACACTTAACCGACCAAGCCACCCAGGCGCCCCTACAGAAAGTTTTAATAAGCAATCATAGAGGTGACTGATGTAGTTCTTTCCCTCATCACCGACTCCTCTTCATGCAGTTATGTGCCAGGCATTGTGGTAAGTACTCTGGGAACAGATGGGGCTTGTGATAAAAACAAGACACCTGCTCCTACCACTGTAGAAGGCAGAGCTGGAAGAGCATGGTGCTGCTTCCCATTAACCATGGAATCAGTCTTTTTTTAAGGTAATCATCACTTTTTATGTCTTTTCAATTTATTTATTTAACTCCAAGTTAGTTAACGTACACTGTAGTATTGGTTTCACGAGAACCCATTGATTCATCACTTACATATGACACCCAGTGCCCATCCCGACAAGTGCCCTCCTTAAGGCTGATCATTCATTTAGCCCATCCCCCACCCACCTCCCTCTAGCAACCCTCAGTTTGTTCTCTGTATTTAAGAGTCTCTTCGAGTTTGCCCCTCTCTGCTTTTATCTTATTTTTGCTTCCCTTCCCCTATGTTCATCTGTTGTGTTTCTTAAATTCCACATGAGTGAAATCATATGATATTTATCCTGAATGACTTATGTCACTTAGCATAATATACTCTATTTCCATACACGTTGAGGAAACAGAGAGCTTTCCCCCTAAGGTCAGGAACATGACAGGGATGTCCACTCTTATCACTGTTATTCAGCATAGTTCTGGAAGTCCTAGCTTCAGCAATAAGATAACTAAAAGAAATAAAAGGCATACAAATTGGCAAGGAAGAAGTCAAACTTTCACTATTGGCAGATGATATGATACTCGACATGGAAAACCTAAAAGACTCCACGAAAAATCTGCTAGAACTGATACATGAATTCAGCAAAGTCACAGGATATAAAATCACTGTACAGAAATCAGTTGCATATCTATACACCAATAATGAAACAGCAGAGAAATCAAGGAATCAATCCCATTTACAATTGCACCAAAAACCCTAAAATACCTAGGAATAAAGCTAACCAAAGAGATAAAAGATCTACATGCTGAAAACTATGCTGAAAACTACACAAAGCTTGTGAACAAAATTGAAGACACAAAAAATGGAAAAACATTCCATGCTCATGGATTGGAAGAACAAACATGGTTAAAATGTTGATACTGCTCACAAAACCTACACATTCAGTGCAACCCCTTGGTGTTAGCCTTTTTCACGGAAGAAACATGGCCTGTCTTAGCAACTTAAAAAAATTCATTTACTGATTTGTGCTTGGAAAACATAAACTGGGGCACCTGGGTGGCTCAGTCAGTTAAGCATCTGACTTCAGCGCAGGTCATGATCTCACAGCTCATGAGTGCGAGCCCCATATCAGGCTCTGTGCTGACAGCTCAGGGCCTAGAGCCTGCTTCAGATTCTGTGTCTCCCTCTCTCTCTGCCCCTCCCCTGCTCATGCTCTGTCTCTCTCTCAAAAAAATAAACACTAAAAAAAAAAAAAAGAAAAGAAAACCACAAACTGTATATATTGAAGGTGTACAATATAATGTCTATATGTGTAAACACTGTGAAATGATTGTCCAAACCAAAGCTGTGGACATATCCCTCTCCTCCTATAGTTATCTTTTGCTTTTTGCTGATGAGCAAACTGGAGGTGTACTCATTTAGCAAATTTCAACTATACCATACACTATTAATTACAGTCACCATGCTGTACATGAGATTTCTAGAACTTATTCACAGCTCAAAGTTTGTTCTTTTTGATCAATAGCTCTCCTTTTCCCCCACCCCTCTCTGCAGTTCAACCTTTTTTGGATTCCACATATAAGTGAGATCATGCGGTCTTTGTCTGTGTCTGACTCATTCCACTTAGCATAATGTCCTCCAGGTTCATTCATGTTGTCACAAATGGCAGGGTATCCTCCTCTTTTTAAGACTGAAGTAATATTCCATGGTGTTTGTATCTCTCACATTTTCTTTGTATATTCGCCAGCTGATGGACATTTAGATTATTTTCCTATCTTGGCTACTAGAATAATGCATTTCAGCAAATTTTGAAGGGTCTATTTAACGTGTACAGTTCTGCCTCATGAAACATGTAGACCACCTTGGCTCAATGTGAGCCCTGCATCACATGATGGTCGCATGTCAGATTGTTTGTTCTGTTTTTCCAGGAATCTACAACTATGGAGTATTATTTTCTTCTGCTGGAAATATTCTTAAAAAGTGAAGAAATAACCGTCATGGCAACAACTTTAACAAGAGAACCTAAGCATAGTATTAAGAGCACCTGAGGTCACAGGAGACACAGGCAGAACTGGAAAGCTGGCCTTTTGTAATGTATTTTTTTCTGGATGGAACTGTATTTAAGATTTAAATAGGTACAATATTCTAGAGATATGATCTTTTTTTTTTAGTTTAAAAGTTTAAAAACTATATTTTGAAATAATTAGAAATCAAATTTAAAAATAGAACAAAACAGCACTCCAATTAAAAAACTATAACTGGAGAAAGAGTAGTTTTCAGGAATAAAGCATAAGATTTTAAATACATGATAATGCCAATAGCTTATAAGAAATAACACTAAATACAAGAATATACTGTCACATTTCGCTGCTTGTCAAAGAAACACGTGTCACAGTTAATCCTTTACTTGTTAACACTTAAAATTATTTGAGACCCCAAAAACCTGTATTGAAAAATCATATTTCCAACTGATTGACTTTCCCTTGACTGGAAAAGAAAATAAATGGAAAGTTTCAAACAGCCATGAAGACACCAGTGCAGGAAAAAACACCCAAACAACAAAGATCTATACTCTGATTTCCCACACATGACTAGTAATGCACGGACTGCAAAAGGAAACCATAACAGCACCTCACTTCTTTCAAAGACTGAGATGTCAGCCAGAAAAACCGTGCCAATATCAATTAACTAAAGTTCATAAGTTTTAATCATTAGAGAGTCTCCTAGGTCCTTATTCACATATATTCTTATCTCAGATTCAGTTCTAATGAAAATCTTCTATTTACTAGGTCATAATGTGTTAGAAATATAAAAGAAGCAAGGCTAAGGGGTTAGTTTTAAAAAGAGAAATACTAACATCAAAAAGAAACAAATTCTGCTTCAGGTAAGATGGAAGTACACATACTTCTTGCCATTTCTCTCACTAAGTACAAATAAAAATCCTAGACATTACATATATTTAAAAAAAGAATAAAAAAGTAAAAGGTGGAAAGAAGGAAGCAGAGCAACCATGGACCCCGGGACCTGAGGAACAACACGATGGTAAGTTTCCTGGTTTTTCTTTTGGCTTCAAATATCCCATACTTGGAGTGGAAGAATCAGGCAATGTGTATATGTCAACAGGTTTAGACAAAATAAACAAATAAACTAGCCAAACGAAGCTTGCTCTCTCTAGCCCCAGGAGAGGAAAAGCCAACCCAGCAAGACAGAAAACTTTTATTCAACAGCCCACCACTCTATCCAAATACCACCGAAGAAACACTGTGGCTCTGCTCCCACCCTTGCCAGCAAAGGCTGCTGGGGGGCCTGGATTTCCACGCTTGCCAGGCAGTAACAGGGCACCCCCAGCCCTCCTGCTGGAATAACGTCAGAGAAGCTGAACTGAACGCCGGGCTTTCATCCCTACCTGGTGGTAATGAGGCCCTCCTCATCACCTGGTATTAGCAGAAAAGAGGTCCGGAGTCTGGCAGGATGAGTCTCTGCCCATCTCTGCCCAACTGGGTAGTGTCTGAGGAAGACTTTCTCCATCAACATCTAGCAGTAATGAGGCCACACACACTGCGGTGTCAATGGAAATGCCCACGCCCCCTGAAGTAATAAGGGGCCCCTCCCCTAACCTGGTGTCCACAGAGACCGAGGGGTGAACTAGACCGCCACCTCCATCTGTCAGTAATGAGGCAACGTCCACCCCCATAGCCTTCCCCAGCTGGTATGGTGCCAGAGCCAGCTAAAGGTGACACTTTAGGAAGTTCCAGAGTCTCATAACATAATACAAAAATGTCCAGGTTTTAATAGAAAACCACTTATTCCAAGAACCAGGAAGATCTCAAACTGAGTGAAAAAAGACAACAGATATCAACACCAAAATGACAGAGATGTCAGAATTATCTGACAAAGATTTTACAGCAGCCATGATTGATAAAAGTGCTCAATCAGCAATTATGAACATGATTGCAAATGAAAAAAATAGCCTCAAGAATAGATGATTACAGAATCACTATGAAGAACCAAGTGAAAATTTTAGAACTGAAAAATACAATAACTGAAATAAAAAACTCAGATTGATTAAAGAAAAGATGTCAGTTGTCTCCACACCACATAGATGTAAAGGCATAATGCAATTCTTATTAAAAAACTCATCAATGTTTTTTGCAGATACAGATAAGATTATTCTAAATTTTATATATAAAGGCAAAGGAATTAGAATACCTAAAATAATTCTGAGAAAGAATCAAGTGGGAGGAATCAGTCTATGTGATTTGAAGACCTACCTTATTACACAAGAATAATTATATAACTACATATTATATAGCTACATAATCACAATAAAAACTGAAGTATTGGTGGAAGTTTAACAAAACAGATTAACAGAAGAGAGAACCCACATATAGACCCACACGAATACCCTCAACTGAATTCTGATGAGGGGGTCCTAAGTCTCACACCTTATACAAAAGTTAACTCAAAATGAATCATGGGGGGAGGGTGCATGGGTGGCTCATTTGGTTAAGTGTCTGATTCTTGATTTTGGCTCAGGTCATGATCTCACGGTTTGTGGGTTCTAGCCCTGTGTCGGGCTCTGTGCTGACTGCATGGGCCTGCTTGGGATTCTCTCCTCTCTCTTTCTCTCAAAATAAATAAACTTAAAAAAAATTTTTTTTAAATGAATCATGGACTTAACTATAAAACATTAAAATAGAAGCGTTTAGGAAAAAGAGAAAATTTTTAGGATCTAGGTCGTTAAGCACAGAGTTCTTAGACTTGACATCAAAGCACAATCTATAAAAAGAAAAGTGGATAAACTGGACTTCGTAGAAATAATAACTTGTGCTCTGGGAAGGACCCAACTAAGATGAAAAGCTAAGCTCCAGAGGAGCACATGCCTGACAAAGTATCTAGAATGTATACAGTTCTCTGACATTCAACAGTAAAACAGCAAGTAATCTAATTAGAAAATGTACAAAAGACATTAAGAGAAACTTCATTAAAGAGGATAGATAGCAAATACGCACATGAAAAGATATTGTCATCATTAGCCATTAGGGAAATGAAAATTAATACAATGAGCTATTACTACACACCCATAAAAATGGATAAAATAAAAACTATTAACAACACTGGTGCCAGCTGGTGAGGATGTGAAACACTGATCAATCTTACAGTGGTGATAGATACAGTCACTCTGAAAAACAGTTTGGCAATTTTTTAAAAACACTAATATGCAACCACCGTATGATCCAGCAATTGTACTTTCAGTCATTTATCCAAAGAAATAAAAATTTCTGTTCACACAAAACATATACACGAGTATTTACAGCAGCTTTATTTGTCATAACCCAAACTGGAAATCACCCAGATGTCCTTCAGGTTAACCCCCCTTTGGTGCACCACCCACATCATGGAGAACACTCAGCAATAAAAACAGTGAACCGCTGGTGCACACAACAACCTGGACGGATCCCAGAGTGTTGCACCGAGGGAAAAAAGCCCATCACTAAAGGTTACACACAGTATGACGGCATTTATAGAGCGCTCTAGAAATGCAAAACCTGAGATGAAATGAGAACAGATTAGTGATCTCCAGAGGGTGGGAGTGGGAGGGAAGTGGGTGTCACTATAAAAGGCAACGTCAGGAATCTCTGCAACGATGTTCTGTATCTTGCATGCCTAAGTGTCATTATTCTGGTTTTGAGGTTGAACTATAGTTTTGTAAAATGTTACCATTGGGGAAAACTAAGTAAAGGGTATTATGGGATTTCTATTATTTTTTTTACAACAGCATGTGAATCTACAACTATCTTAAAATAAAGACTTCAATTTAAAAAAGAGAAATTTCAGCCAATAGAGAGAAAATCTTTAATAGATAAACTCACCAAGCTTACCTGTCAGGCTACTATTATAAACTAAATAAAGGTTAACAGCTCAAGGCAAAACAGCAATACAACAGGAAATATTTGATGCTTATCATAATAATCCTAGGGCATAAAGGAAAAATCAAAAATTTATCATAATTTGTATAAAAGATCACAGAAATTTAGAAAGACTGGTATTAAAAACGTTAAGGTTTACAAAATCCGTAAGTATCCCATTTTGACAATGCTCCTTATGCACCACCCATGACTTGAGACCCCCCCAGTGACCCTCCCCCCCTTCTTGCCAGGTCAGTGTAACAACTCTCTACTTGTTCTTTTGTTCTTGTCTCCAGGTGCTTTCATTTCATCCTCTAGTCCTTGGCTGTAATCAACTAAAATGTAAATGCAGTCATGACACTCTGGTCTTCCTCCTTCAACAGCATCTCCGAGTACTAAGGACAGGGTTTAATTGCTTTAGATCAGCACACAAGTGGTTTTATGAAATATCTCCTTACCCACTCTATAGCTTCATCTCCTAATGCTCTTCCACATTTTCCCGTGTGTAAATCACATAACGTTTCTCTCTTATATTCCATAACATTAAACCTCTCCACATATTGTCCTCTTTGAGTTAAATTCCCTTCCTGCTCCGGCCGCCTGGATAACTCCTGGTCATCTAACAAGACTTCCAGGAGTTCTTTGTTCCGGACTATGTGAATGTGCTTCCATAGTACGTCACAGTATTCATCACATAGCATCGCCAGGCTTTATTCCTTCACTGTTAGTAAGTTGAGGGCAGGAATCATGCATTTACTTTTTTATTCTTCAGTATATGAAATCTTTAAGTCTCCCAGCAAATATTACTTTAGTGAATAAATGGCTGTCTTCTAGATTATTTTTAAATGTTCAAAAATCACTTGTAAATGTCTTAAATTCCTTGAATTTTTCTTTTAATATATTATGGATAATATAACCATGGATATTCACACATACTGATATCTAAACCTACTTGAATCTATTTATATTTTTTAGCTTACGATATATATCCACATGTAGAGGTTTGATAAACATGACTTACTATGTAAAGTATAATTTCTTCTTATTTATTCTAAGGGTATATATTTCCGGCTTCATGGGAAACTTCAAACTTCATCATTTTCCCAAACAGATAATGCAGTTACCCCATATTTCATGTTCACCAGGTAATTCATTACATGATTCTCTAGCTAATTTTCTTCTGCCTTTAGGATATTTAAGAAATCTGTCTTACAAATTTTAGCGACTCTTCCAAAGTATTTGCCCTTCATTTATTACCTGGTAGTCTTTGTTCTCTTTATTTGGGAAAATTTCCCCATTCTGTCCTTTTTTCTCTTTTTCTGCCAGTTAGTTACATAGGAATTTTGTCTGATAATCTGATCTTTTAAGTCTATATGCTTACATTAGTATTTTAAAACTATTTGGAGGTTGAGTTGGGTCCAAGATAGCAGCACAGCAAGTCCTGAACCATGTTCTCCCCTGGACACAAATCTACAACTATGTATGGAATAATTCCCACGGAAAGGGACCTGAAAATGGAATGAACAGAGCCTCCACAACAAAGGATAAAAGGGCAACATCAGTAAGAGAGGGAGGCAGAAACATGAACTTGTTAGGGGAAAACAACACCCCAGCTGCTATGGGTCACAATCAGAAGGGATATAAAAGGTATGCAATGTTTGCTGGAGGAGTAAGAGATTCCAACTCCATATCCCAAACCTTAGATCCTGCACAGGAGAGAGGAGCCCCCAAAACAGTGAACAGGGATTATGTCAGGAAAACTATAAAACCATAGGGAACAGAAAACTCACTCTAACAGGCTTTGGCACAGACTCAAACACTAGTCTGAACTGCACACAGACAATAGGGAAAGGAGACCCATTCATTCACCTTAAAAAGTCTGTGGGAGGGACTGGAAACAGCAGGGACTTTCCCCTGGGGAAAGAGACAATGGCAGAAGCCACTCAGTTTACCTTCCTAATTCTAGTACCAGGGAGCACCCTTGTGGAATTCTTCCTCTAATCTGCTAGCACCAATGCCTATGCCCTTGAGAGCTGTGCCCACCAACGCACTGCACAGTCAGGAATGTGCTTTGCAACTGGGGTCGGGAGCCACCCCTACCTGCCAACCCATGACAGCAGTCACAGGGGCTTCCTGCAGTGAGACTGAGTCCCGGCCCCGCCCACTAGCACGCACAGCTATGGCCTCACTGTAGTAAGAGGGTGCACACAGCCCACAAAGAAGACCATCCTTGAGTGCCATGCTTTGGTGACCAGAGGATACTGCACTTTTGAGCCTCGTAAGACATCTCTTACATAAGGTTACCCCTTCCAGACTGGGAGAGGTGGCTGTCTTACCTAAATATATAGAAACAAACACAGAGCATCAAGAAAAAGGAGGAGAAAAACAAATACGTTCCAAAAGAAAGAACAAGATAATACCACAGAAAAAACTAAATGAGGAGCGCCTGGGTGGCTCAGTTGGTTAAGTGTCCGACTTTGTCTCAGGTCATGATCTCGCGGTTTGTGAGTTTGAGCCCCACATCAGGATCTGTGCTGATAGCTCAGGGCCTGGAGCCTGCTTCAGATTCTCTGTCTCCCTCTCTCTCTGTCCCTCCCCCACTTGTGTTCTTTCTGTCTCTCAAAAATGAATAAATGTAAAAAAAAAATTAAAAAAAGGAAAAAACTAAATGAAATGGTGATAAGTAATCTGCCTAATAAAGAGTTTAAAGTAATAGTTATAAAGTTCACCGAACTTCAGAGAAAAATGGATGAACAGGGAGAGAACCTCAACAAAGAGACAGAAACAAAAAGGTATGCAATGTTTGCTGGAGGAATAAGAGATTCTGAACTGAACTTGTAACAGAAGTTGTAACTGAACAGAAAGTTGTAAGTGAACTGAAAAATTCACTAGAAGGGTTCAACAGCAGCCTGAATGAGGTCGAACAAATCGGCAAGTTGGAAAACAAAGCAATGAAATTCACAGAGACTGAGCAGCAAATGTAAAAATGAATTAAGAACAGTGACGATACCCTAAGGGACCTTTGGGACAATTATCAAGCAGAATAATGTTCGCATTATAGAGATCCCAGAAGAAGAAGACAGAGGAAAGAGCCAGAAAAATTATGTGAGAAATAATGGTTGAAAACTTCTTCAATCAGGGGAAGGAATCAGACATCTAAGTCCAGGAAGCCCAGAGAGTTCCAAATAAGATGAACACAAAGAAATCCACACTGAGACATATTATAATCAAAATGATAAAAGTTAAGGATAAAGAGAGAATCCTAAAAGCAGCAAGAGAAAAACAACTTGTTACATACAAGGGGAAACCCCAAAAACTCACAGCAGAATTTCCAGCAGAAACATTATGGGCCAGAAGGGTGTGGCATGACATATTTAAGATGCTGAAAGAAAACAGAATCTTTCAATCAAGAATTCTCTACACAGTGAAGTTACCACTCAGGATTGAAGGACAGATTTGGAGTTAAAGGAGTTCATCGCCACCAAACCAGCTCTGTAAGAAGCATTAAAGGGTCTTCTTTCAGCTGAAAAGAAATGGCACTAATTAATAAGAAAACACAGAAAAGTAAAAACCTTACTGGAAAAGGTAATATATAACAAAGGTAGTAGATCAATCACTTATAAAGCTAGCATGAAGGTTAAAAGACAAAAGTAGTTAAAATTATTAAAAGTACAATAATTAATTAAAGGAAACAGGACAAAAAGATGTAAAATGTGTTATTGAAAAATAAAAGCTGGGGGGGGTGTTGTAAAAAGGTAAAGTTTTGGAATATGCTTCAAATTAAGTTGCTATCAACTTAAAACAGACTTATTTACATACGATATTTTATGTGAATCTGACAGCAATCAGAAGGAAAAAACTTATAACAAATACACAAAAGAAAATAAGAAAGGAATCTAAACATGACACTAAAGAAAGCCAGATCACAAAAGACAAGAGAAGAAAGAAACAAGAAAGAACAATAAAATTGCCATAAAACAATGAGCAAAATGGCAATAAGTGTATACTTACCAATAATTATTTTAAAAGTAAATGGCCTAAATTCACCAATCAAAAGACAGTGACTGAAGAGATTAAAAAAAAAAAAAAAAGAAAAAAGAAAAACAAGACCTATCTACATGCTGCCTACAAGAGACTAACTTCAGAAATAAGCATGCATGGACTGAAAGAAAGGGATGGAAAAGATATTCCATGCAAATGAAAATGAAAAGATGGAGGAGCTATACTCATATCAGACAAAAGAGACTTGAAAACAAAGACTGTAATTTAAGGCAAAAAGGGTACTGTATAATGACAAAAGGGTCAATCCAGCAAGAAAACATAAAATTTATAAATACATAGGAACCCAATGTACAAGCACCAAAATATATAAAGCAAATTTTAACAGACCTAAAGAGAGAAAATGAAAGCAATACAATAATAGTAGGAAACTTCAATACCCACTTTCATTAATCAATAGATCATTCAGAAAAAAAAAATCAATATGGAAACATCAGCCTTAAAAAACACATTAGACGACACAGACTTAATAAATATACACAGAACATTCAATCCAAAAGTTGCAGCATACACATTCTTCTCAAGTGCCCATTAAACATTCTCTTGAATAGATCATGCATTGGACAACAAAACAAGTCTCAATGAATTCAAGAAGAGTGAAATCATATCAAGCATCTTTTCTAGCCACAATAGTATAAAACTAGAAATTCATTACAAGAAGATAAATGGGAAAACTATAAATATGTGGAGTTTAACAATATGTTACTGAGCAGCTGTGTAAGAGAAGAAATCAAGGAAGAAATTAAAAAAAAATCTAGAAACAAATGAAAACAGAAATATGACATACTGAAATCTATATATAGCAAAAGCGGTTCTAAGCGGTAAGTTCATAACAATACAGGTCTACCTCAAAAAACAATAAAAATGTCAATCTAACTTTACACCTACAGGAACTAGAAAAAGAACAAACAAAGCCCCAAACTAGAAGAAGGAAAATAATAAAGATCAGAGGAGAAAGAAATGCAGAGAGACTAAAAGGACAATAGAAAAGATCACTGAAACTAAGAGCTGGTTCTCTGAAAAGATAAAATCAACAAATCCTTAGCTAGACTAACCAAGAACAGAAGAGAGAGGACTCAAACAAATACAATCAGAAATGAAAGAGGAGAAATTACAACTGATATCACAGATATACAAAGGATCATACCAGATTACTAGGAGCAATTATACATCAACAAATTGGAAAATATAGAAGAAATGAAAAAATTCTTAGGAACACACAATCTTCCAAGACTGAATCATGAAGAAACAGAAAATCAGAACAGACCAATTATTAGTAAGGAGAATGAATCAGTAATCAAAAATCCCCCAAAAAACAAAAGTCCAGGACCAGATGGCTTTACTGGTATTGTCTACCAAACATTCAAAGAAGATTTAATACCTATACTTCTCACACTCTTCCAAAAAATAGAAGAGGAAGGAAAGCTTCCAAACAAATTCTATAAGGTCAGCATTACCCCGAGAGCAAAACTACACAAGAACATCACAAAAAAAGGAAATTACAGGCCAACATCCTTGATGAACACAGATGTAAAAATCAACAAATATTAGCAAACCAATTCCAACAGTACGTTAAAAGGATCATAAACCACGGCCGCCTGGGTGACTCAGTTGGTTAAGAGTCCAACTCTTGATTTCAGCTCAAGTCATGATCTAATGGTTCATGAGATTAAGCCCCACACTGGGCTCTGCGCTGACAGTGCAAAGCCTGGTTGGGATTCTCTCTCTGCCCCTCTAGTGTCTTTCTCTCTCTCTCTCTCTCTCTCTCTCTCTCAAAATAAATAAGTTAACTTTAAAAAAGAAAAAGAAAAAGAAAAAAAAAAGTCATACACCAGAATCAACTGGGATATATTCCAGGGATGCAAGCTTGGCTCAACATCTGCAAATCAATTAAAATGATTCACTATATTAACAAAATGAAAGATAAAAATTATATGAACATCTCAATAGATGCAGAAAAAGCATGACAAAAGTCAACATCTATTTATGATAAAAACACTCAACGAAGTGGGTAGAAAAGAATGTACCTAAACATAATAAAGGCCATATATGACAATTCCACCGTTAACATCATAATGGTGATCCTCTAAGAACAGGGATGGGATGGGCAAGGATGCTCACTCATGGCACTAGTATTCAATAGAGTACTGGAAGTCCCAGACATGGCAATTAGGCAAGGAAAAAAAAAGTCATTCAAATCGGAAAGACAGAAACAAAACTGTCACTATTGGCAGATGACATGATAATATATACAGAAAACCCTAAAGAATCCACCAAAAGACTGCTAGAATGAATCTATAAATTCAGTAAAGTTGCAGATACAAAATCAATATTCAGAAATCCATTTCATTTCTATGCACTAATAATGAGAATCAAGAAAACAATCCCATTTATAATTCCATCAAAAAGAATAAGATATCTGGCAATAAATGTAACCAAGAAGATGGAAGACCTCTACACTGAAAACTGGAAGACGCTGGTGAAAGAAACTTAAGAAGATGCAAATAAGGGGCCCCTGGGTGGCTCAGTCGGTTGAGGTTGAGCGTCCGACTTCAGCTCAGGTCATGATCTTGTGGTTCGTGACTTCATGCCCCACATAGGGCTCACTGCTGTCAGCCTGTCAGTGCAGAGCCCACTTTGGATCCTCTGCCCCCTCTCTTTGCCCTTCACTTGCTTGCTCCCCCCCCCCCCAATAAATAATTAAAAAAAAAAAAAAGAAGATGCAAACAAACAGAAAGATGTTCTGTGCTCATGGATTGGGAGAATTAATATTGTTAGACTGTCCATACCACACAAGGCAATCTAAAGATTCAATGCAATCCCTGTCAAAATACCAATGGCATATTTTATAAAACCAGAATAATTCTACAATTTATATGGAGCCACAAAAGATCTCAGAGAGCCAAAACAATCTTGAGAAAGAACAGAGCTGGAGGTATCACACTTCTTGATCTCAAACTATGCTGCAAACCTAGACTAATCAAAACAGTATGATATTGGTATAAAAATAAACACACAGATCCATGGAACCAAAGTCAGCAAATGACAAATTTCATATGATTTCACTCATATGTTTAGGAAACACAATAGAAGAAGATAGGAGAATGGGAAGGAAAAATAAGATAAAAACAAGAGGGAGGCAAACCATAAGAGACTTAAATACAGAGAACAAACTGAGGGTTGCTGGAGGGGAGGTGGATGGGGGATGGGCTAAATGGGTGATGGGCATTAAGAAGGGCACTTGTTGGGATGAGTGCTGGGTGTCATATGTAAGTGATGAACCACTGGGTTCTACTCCTGAATCAATACTACACTGTATGTTCACTAACTTGGAGTTTAACAAATAAATTAAAAAAAAAATACAAACCAAACAAAATTAAAACAAACTTAAAGAAAACCACAACTATCTGAGGCTCCTTTTGGACTCTTCTTAACATCTGTTTCAATTTCTTACCCTTATGAAGTCACATTAAATCAGATCATCATTTCTAAAGTTTAATAATAGAATAAACAAAAATTTTTTCTTCTGATATAATGTTTAATCATTTGTACTCAACCAGTTATGCTTGTTCAGTAAATAGATGCCTTTTTAGTTATAGATAAAAGATAGTTCCAAAATTGAAATTTTTAAAAATGTAGGAAATAGTTAATTTCTTTGTGTGTGTGTGTGTGTGTGTGTGTGTGTATCTTAAGATTACTTGATCTACATAGTAGCATAATAGAAAACTATGTGAGGATGTGCTCCAGCAAACTGTTATAAAACAAAACAAAAGGGATGCTATGGGAAATAAGAAACTGTGTCTCCAAATCCCAAGAGCAAAAAGGGGAAGTCCCAGAATGCCATAAGGAAGGCCTTATGCATTAGGCCTACAGATAGCCAGTACATATGGGGGCAGTATCTACAGAAGGTAGGAGGTCTTGGAGTAAAAGAAAGGGGACTCCGTTCTACAGATACTGAATAAAAGAATGGAAAACTTGAGAATGTGATAAAAACATTTAAGAAAAATACTGGCAGATAGAAAAGGAAAGCAGTAGTAAATAACAAGAAAATTAAATGTGTGTGATTTTAAGCAATGAATGGGAATAAATAAAGAAAAATTGATGCTACGGACACTTTCTTTGAATACTACTGGGGACACAGCACTGACAATGTCAAAGTATAACTTACCTAAGAGTGGAAGGAGAACAGCTCTGCTTGTAGGAAAAAATGGTTTTTAGACAGAAACTGTGACCATGATGGGAGCAGACAGCATAAACTTACATGAAGTAAAACATAAATAGATAACAGCAAGGCCCCAAAGGCCATTATAATAGACACATTTTGAAATTCAGGAGTGCACAAATAACTTGGCCCCCTTTATAAAAAATGAAATGATTTGGGGCACCTGGGTGGCTCAGTCGTTTAAGTGTCCAACTTTGGCTCAGGTCATGATCTCACAGTTCATGGGTTCGAACCCCACGTCAGGCTCTGTGCTGACAGCTCAGAGCCTAGAGCCTGTTTCAGATTCTGTGTCTCCCTCTCTCTGCCCCTCCCCTGTTCATGCTCTGTCTCTGTCTCAAAAATAAATAAACATTAAAAAAAATAACAAAATTTTTAAAAATTTTAAAAAATGAAATGATTAGTGTTTAAAAGGAAATTTTTACATGTCTTTACACAGCACTGTAAGGTAACAAAAATAAAGCGTAATTAAATTATATTGGAAAATGTCCTCTTAGAATTTTAAACCAAAATTTCTCTTCTTTCTACATCAGAATTGTTTTTTTGATGAGAAAAGTATTTGATGAGAGAAAACAGGAAGTCACTTTGTGCTATTTTACAAAGCAACTCAATTATTAGAAAATACACAATTGACAGATATTATTAATCAACAAAATAAACTAAATAAGGAAGAAGCAGTACTGGTCAGACACTGTGATACGTATTTTTCCACATGTTTTCAACTATTCCTCTTCTAACATTACCTTTTTGCTCTACATAACAATCCCTTGAGTTGCATGTTATTGATTCCAATCATAAAAACAAGAAACTGAGGCTGAGAGATTAAATACCTTGCTCTAATTCATGGAACGAGGATTTAAACCTAGATATTTGATCTAGCCCATGACTGTTTCAACATATGACTATTCATCTTTATTGAACACCTGGCACGTGCCTTTTATAGGTCCCCAGAGCCAAAAGGTAGGGGAACCACAGTAAGACACAAATACAAAACAAAACTTCATTAAATAATTTTATACCAGATAATGAAAGAGTTAATCTAAAGAGAAATACCATGCCAGAAAAAAATTACAGGTAAACAATTTTGTATTCCCCAAATGGGATTTGCAACACATGCCCAATGATGCAGTTGATAAACGCTAGGGATTTGCTGCTACTGACATATTGTGGAAATATAGACAAGGTAGCAAAAACATTATTACCAATCTGTCTAAAAAACCAAAATCTAGTAATTCAAAGAAACCTTGAAAAATGTGAAGCAGTGACTGCATGGTTTACACTTTTACTTTATTAGGCTTCTAGTTTACACTAAAAAACTGCATTTTTTTTTTTTATGGAAGTCATTTATAATATTCTTTGTATCATATTTCCACAATTATTTATATTTTCCCCCATTTTTCTGATTGGATGAATGAAGACAGCCATATAAAAAATTATATAGAAGTGAATAACAAAATCAAGTTACATTCCATTAGAGACTAAGGCTCTAATTGGTCATCTTTTAATTTGTCATGAAATGATACGGAAGACAAAGAGAACAGTACATTTTGCAGTCATATGACACTGTTATAGGAAGTTCTATGACAAGAAAAGACTGCTATGGTCACAGTCAGTGGAATTAGACAACATACCAACATCTTTGTGCTTTAGGCAAAAAAATGGTAAGAAAATTTATGAAGGGACAAAAATCTTGATCAGTGTTTTACAGACAATGTCACGACTTAAGTTCATAAAATGCTACAAAGTAGAGAAACTATTAATTTATAATGACTTTGATTTTCTACAATTCTGAAGAAAATATGATTACTTACTTTTTTCTCCGGTTTGATTCCACAAAATATTTACGAGCTCGATTTCGACATATTTTTTGTTGCTGCAGTAATATCTGGCGCTCTTCTTCCAAATTTTTCTCTAGATGGATTTTCATATCTCTAATGATAGCACAAAGTTAAGGACAATGGCTCATGTCTTCAGTGGATGAGTGTCAGTGCTATCTGATAGATGTAATCACAGCCTCATATTAATGATGCAATGATTTTTTGCGGAACAATTAATATGTGTATACATTAGTGTTAGTATATGGCCAGCAAATGTTTTACGTAAAAAAGATTCCGAATTAGTATTAGAACTGAAGACACATCTCACTTTCCCTGGGGAAAAAACTGTACTTTTAGGTATTATGAATTCAGATAATGAGACTGCATAGCTTTACATTCATTACGAACCTCCACAAAACCAGCTAAATGCAAAGCTGGATTGGATTTCTCATGCTTTGTTGTTCTCTATAGCTCCCTGTCACATTTGCAATAAATTCTCTATCTCTAGACCCACTATATAAAGCATTTTATAATCCAGTCTGTTTGTTCAGCTTCAATTTTCAACCTTTCCCTGCATGAATCCTATGTGCAGACACATGAAGACACTGACGGAACAGACCGGGTGCTTCATACCATTACCACCGCCCAGCACCTCCTTGGCTAACTCCCCACATCTGCCTGGGGCCACCACACACAGTTCCTCTCCTATTTTCTAGCCACTGGAGAACTTGACATCTTCCTGAGTACATGTTACAAACATCTGTCTCTACATTTCTAGAACTGCAATGCATGGCATGGTGCTTAGAATATAGTAATGGTTTAATAAAACCTCACTGAACCATTTCCTCAGAGAAAATTCTCCACAGACATACAGGACAAGATTATATGTATATATATATATATATATATATATATATATACATATATATATATATACATATACACACACATATATATATGTATATGTATGTATGTATATATATATGTATATACACATATATACACATACATATATATACATATATATTATAGTTTTTAGTGTTGTAGTGTAGTGTAGACAGTGTAGATATTAATCATGTACTATAGTGGAGTATTTTCCCCAGTTCATTGTATGGACACAATTTCTCCTTACACTGAAGTTGTAAACTAATGAGTCATCTTTTTTTTTTTTTTTTAATTTTTTTTTCAACGTTTTTTATTTATTTTTGGGACAGAGAGAGACAGAGCATGAACGGGGGAGGGGCAGAGAGAGAGGGAGACACAGAATCGGAAGCAGGCTCCGGGCTCTGAGCTGTCAGCACAGAGCCTGACGCGGGGCTCGAACTCACGGACCGCGAGATCGTGACCTGGCTGAAGTCGGACGCTCAACAGACTGCGCCACCCAGGCGCCCCTAATGAGTCATCTTGGAAGTAGCTTTTCTTTAAAATGTCTTTCCTTTCCAAAGGTAAACGTCCTATACCTTCAAACACATGAAAAAAACGGGAGATTCTATTTTCTGTCTGTATTCTTTTACAACTTTATACTTCTATTTTATTAACTTAAGTTTATTTCAGAAGGTAGTACCCAGCGTGACACAAGGTAGAGATGGCGACTTTAGATTACTCTTTTCAGAGGTCTGAATACAGAGACTGAGAAGATACTAGAATAAAGTTAAAAGGGTTCTTAGGATCAAGGGGTTTGGCTCTTAGGTAATTTGAAGGACAGTCAAGACCTGAGTGTGTTCATAAAGCTGCAGGGAAAGAATGGCATCACCGGTTGAAGGGAAATTGTAAGAGCGGCGGGATAACTTACACTCCAGGGGTGCTGAGGGGAAGGAAAGCTATGCAAATAAGGGCACAGGCGAACAGACTCGCCTTCCACGTGACATCCCATGAGTGAGCCTGAACCAAGGTTGGGGGCAGGGGGTGGTGCTTGGGAGTGCGGGAATTTGCGGTGTGTGTGAGGAGGGACCTGAGGGCCTTCGTGGCGCGACCGTCTTAGGAAGCGGAAGGACCGTCTGCCGGGAGCTGGAGGCGTCGACCTGGCGCAGGCGTGAAGAGGACAACAGAGGCCCCTGTTCTTGTTCAGGTGAAGCTGGAAACTGGTAGTCTGTGCGGTGGCAGTCTGGATTGTTCTGTGATTCTTCTCTGACGGCATGTTTTTTACTCGAGGGAAGGAACAGAGACGTCGGACTGTAGTAGCTAAGGGGTGGTTGAGGCCGAGGAACAGGGCTGCCGAGAACCACGGATGTTGGGGAGAGAGTGAGTGTGTGCAGGTAATCGAGAGTAGGGTATGAGACTGGGCAGGGAAGAAAGAGCCAGGCGGCTGCAGCAGTATTTCCAGCGCCGTAGGGGCGCCTGGGGGGCTCAGCTCAAGATCTCACAGCTCGTGAGTTCGAGCCCAGCGTCGCGCGCTGCGCTGGCAGCTCAGAGCCTGGAACCTGCTTCAGATTCTGGGGCTGCCTCTCTGCCCCTCCCCCACTCATACTCCGCGTGTGTGTGTGTGTGTGTGTGTGTGTGTGTGTGTGTGTGAGAGAGAGAGAGAGAGAGAGAGAGAGAGAGAGAGAGACAGACAGACAGACACACAGACAGAGACAGACCGACCGACCCGGACGTTGGACCAACTGGAACAGGAGACACGCCGTTCCCCGCTCGCTTGCGGACGGTCCCCACCGCCGCCAACGCGCCCTTCGCGGACACTGGGGCTAATTCTGACTGTGCTGCCGTGCTCTGCAGGAGTCAAATCGGCCCACGGATTCGGACAACAAAACGCTCACAATTTTCGACCGAAGGTGGGCTGCACCGAGTCCCGGGGAAGAGAGGCCACGTCCCGGCTCCGCGCCTCCGTCCGCGGGGCCCCGCACAGCTTCCTCAGCCGGGCTGAGCCGGCCGGAGCCGGGTGGGGTCGGAGCCGGGTGGGGGCGTCCCGCGCGCAGCTTCATTCGCGGGGCCGGGGACCCGCCGCCCCGCCGCCGTCACCCCAGCCGCCCATCTCCGTCACCTCCACGCACGGCCGTCACCCCCGCCGCCCATCCCCATCACCTCCACGCACCGCCGTCACCCCAGCCGCCCATCCCCGTCACCCTGCTCACCCTTGCCCGTCCCCTCCCGCGCGCACCCCAGTCACCTCCGCGCACCCGGCCCCCGCCGCCGCCTCCTGGAAGGATACAGGTCTGCGCCAGGCCGGCGGCACTCGCGGCCCGAGCGGGGGCAAAGGGGGGCTCCGTCGCGGGCGTCCGAACACTCGGTGCCGCGCGCCGCAACCGCGCTCCGGGCTCCAGGCCTCCAGGCCAGCATCCTTCACCTCAGCGCCGCCGTCCGGCCCGCCGCCGGCGCCTCCCTCATGGCAGCCCCGGCCCCGTCGTCCTCCTCGGCCCCCCTCCCCCCCCCCCACTCCGTCTCTCAGGCCTCGCGTCACGGGCGCGGGAGGCTTGGCCGCGGCAGCCCCGGTTCCCGTGCAGCAGCGACGGTAGCTGTGGCGGCGGCGACCTTGCCGGGCACGGGCAGACGGGGCGGCAGCAGCCCAGCCGACACCGCCGCCATCTTGGCAACCAACGGACGCCGCGTCCTTGGCGACCGAAACCACGGCGCGCCGGGCAGCCAATAGGCGCCGGGGGGCGGGGCTCCGGCCTCTCCCAGAGCCGAGTCTGCGCAGCAGCCCCTCGCCGCGCGGTGCCTGAGCGCCGGGTTTCAGTCTTACCCCCGCCTTCGCGGGGCGTGGTCGCGGGAGTGCTGACAGCGGGGTGGGGTTTGCCGTGCGGATCTTTCCCGGCGGCGTGGCCGGGGTTGTGTTGCAACCGCCGACTCCGGTGGGGTTCCAGCTGGGAGTCTTCTGGGAGTCAGCATCCCTGACAAGGTTTGCTGACGTGGAAATTTCCTTGCCCCGAATCCCCGCGCCGCTCCGGGATGCTCGGCCAGTCCCTCCGCAGTCTCTTTCTTGTCTGCCAGCTCCCCGCTGGAAAGGTCTGCCTTTCAGAGGCTCCGGACGCTGCCTGTCTCGCTGCCAGACGCTGGGAGCCGACCACCCCAGTGTGGCCTGGACACAGATCCCCGGGAGGATGTGCCTACGGTGGTCACCACGCTGACATTGCTGCAGGGGGCGTGGAGAACAGAATGGAGTTTAGGGCCATTAATGTAATGGCTTTGCTAGTGAAGTTTTGAAAAAAGGCTGCAACTTTTTGTTGGAGCTCATTAGAAAAGTACATATAAATGCTGTTTCAGCCAGGGTTCTTTTTTTTTTCCCTCCGGTGGAAAAACTCCCAGACTGGAAGCAGAATGTACAAACCAAATAAAAATCACTCATCCACCATTAAAATGCCTCTGCCTTTGTGAATCAGTTTGTTCATTTTTGGAGTTCAAATATAAACTTTTCCAGTTGAAACTATTTAAAACCGTTTTTGCCAAGTTGGATGCAGTGACTCAAATTGAAATGTCATCTGGTGACTGAGATTTTAAAGTGCCACAACATATCCAGCTTTGACTTAAAACACAGAACACATAAGCTGCCTTCAGGACCATGCCTAGAGGACAGAATGTATAATGTTGACAAAGAGAGGCTAACTGTGCATACATGGATCATTAGCTATCTTGGCAAGTTTTAGACCAGCCTAGCCAGGGCGCTGACCTATCATCACAAGTCTGTCTCTCTAGGGCCTATTTGAAAGAGAGGAAGAAAAGCGGGTGGGGCACACACAGTGCAAACAACAGAAGATTGTGGTTGCTGTTGTGGGACTAAGTACTCTTGTGGAGTATTTAGGCATGCTTAGACTTCTCGGAAGTCTAACTTTTGTTATTAGTCTGGCACTTTTGTGCTTTGTTGCATGGTTTATTAGCATTAAGAAGCAAGGCTTGGTTTCTCAATTGCCTGGAAATGCTTGTTTATATAATCATTTCTTTGTTCAAATGTTGCTTTACAATGATGACCAAGAAGAAAAGAAAATTTAAACAGCGTTGTTAGTTTTTTTTTTCTTTTTTTTTTTTTTTTAAGAGAGAGAGAGAGAGAGAGGCAGGTACAAGCAGGGGAGAGTCAGAGAGGGGAGACACAGAATCTGAATCAGGCTTCAGGCTCAGAGCTGTTAGCACATAGCCCGTCACCGGGCTCCTGAACCGTGAGATCATGACCTGAGCTGAAGTAGGACACTTAACTGACTGGGCTACCCAGGCGCCCTAGTTATTTTTGTTTTTTTTTAATCATAGGATTTTTTTAACCTTTAAATTATTTCTTCAAAATATTAGGTTTCTGTGTTTATTTGACTTTTATAGTCCTAGATTCTAAAGAAAGAGCCTTTATGATTAGATATTTGGATAATAGAAAGATAATTTGAGGCATTTATCAACTTTATCTCTTGGCAGAAAGTCAAGTATGATTCAAGCAATAAAAAAGAATATTACACTAAAATCTCTATATTTTGTCAGAAGACATCTGAATTGAATATAATGCTTAATTCTTTTGCACTTTAAAACCATGATATATTCTATATAATAATATACTTCATTCTTTTATTAAGGAAATATACATTGAACACTTACTATGTGCCAAGCACATTCTAGGTGCTGGGAATACAGTGGTGAACAAAACTTCAAAGTCCCTATGCTCATGAAGCTTGTATTTATTTTTCTTCCCCTTCCCCCACCAAATATATTAGGGAGTGAAAAGCACTATAAGCAGAGATGGAGTAGCGTAGGGGACAGAGACTGACCCAGCTGTATTTTGGGTAGGGTGCTCAGGGAAAGCCTCAGAAGAAGGGAAACTAGGACAGCGGTCTGAACGAAGAACGGAGGTTACCATTCAGATGTCTGGATGAAGAATGTCAGAGGCAGAGGGTGCTGTAGATACAGAAAGCTCTGCGAGAAGACCTATATTTGACATATTTGTAGACCAGAGAGAAGATACTGTGTCTAGAAGAGGGTGAGGCAGGGGAAGTGTGCGAGGACATGAAATTGTAGAAATGCCTTGTGGATGTACTTCAGCCTTACAAGGGATTTAGACAGTATTCAAGGAATCAGTATAATATCCAACTTCAAATGAAGAGGGAGCCATTGGAGAGTTTTGAGTATGAGAAAAATATGATGTAAGTCACTCTTTAGAAAGGCTAACTCTAGGGGCACCTAGGTGGCTAAGTCAGTTGAGCTCCAGACTCTTGATTTTGGCTCAGGTCATGAACCCAGGGTTGTGTGATCAAGCCCCATGTCCGGCTCCGAGATGAGCATGGAGCCTGCTTGGGATTCTCTCTCTCTCCCTCTGCCTCTTTCTCCACTCACTCATGCTCTCTCTTTCTCAAATTTAAAAGAGAGAGAGAGAGAGAAATATATCACTCTAGTTGCTATAGGGAAACCTAGACTCTAGTTGATAAGGCTAGAAATGAGGAGGTTAGTTTGAATGTCATTACAGTAGGTCAGGGGAGAGATTAGATGGTGGTGATTGAAGTGGTAAAAAGTGTTCATAATTTTAATGTTTTTATTTATTTTTATTTTTTTGACACAGACAGAACATGAGCAGGGGAGGGGCAGAGAGAGAGGGAGACACAGAATGGGAAGCAGGCTCAAGGCTCTGAGCTGTCAGCACAGAGCCCAATGTGGGGCTCGGGCTCACAGACCATGAGATCATGACCTGAGCCGAAGTCAGACGCTCAACGGACTGAGCCACCCAGGCGCCCCAAAAAGTGTTCAGAATTTTCAACCTTGACCCGATAAGATGTTTTGATGAATGGTTGTGGCAAGTGAGTGAAATGGTTGTGAGTGAAAAAAAATTCAAATGTGACTCTGTGATTTGGGCCTGAACCAAGTGGATGAAAGGTATTGCCAGTTACTAAGATGGGGAGGAGCAAGTTGAAGGGGGAGGAATAAGACTTGGGCTTCAGACATGAGCTGATTAGGACATGTCTAGTAGACACCCCACTTCATTCACACGTCTCATAAGTTGTTAATGATGTTCTATCTACAAAAGAAACCAATAATAATGCCTTTATGGTTGCAAAGCATGTTCACATAGCTTATCTAATTTGAATACCATAAAAACCTTGTGAATTATGCAAAGCAGCCTGAGATGGACAATCTTTGAGCTTCCACTTTCATCTTGACTGAGGCTATTTTTTGCATCTTCTGCTGAAGTATTTTCTTGCTCTGGTAAGAATTTCCTGGATTTGTCTCTGGGAAAGGTGTGAAAGAACGAAGAATTTTAACATCTGGCTGATATAAAATTACTGAAGTTCTGCTATAGGTGTCACAATTTTGTAAGATTTCAACTAGAAATTTAGGATTAGAGGTAACTTCTCATCTACTCCTAATATAGATGATAAAGGTCATCAATATTGTCAGCAATGTTAGAACTGCAATATAGATCAAGTCAAATAATAGTAATAATAGTAATACCTAACATTTGGATGTTTGTTTTTGTCATGCATTGTGGTAAGTGCTTATGTATAAAAAATCATCGAATCCACACAGCCGTCCTCATTCTACAAAGGAAGTAATCAAGCTATAGTGATATTAGGTCCCAGAGCAAAGGAGTGGTACAGTCAAGGTTCAAACCCAGGCAGATTGGTCCCAGAGCCGGCTTGCCCAAACTCCTCAGGAGAGTAGGAGATAAGTGGTTGGGTTAAACAGTGGTGGTGAGGAAGTGAAGTCAGAGAATACATAACTGGTTTAAGATATTATTTCATTAATTAATATTTTAGTGCCTGTGGTCCCAGTCACTATATTAGTGCCATTAAAACCATGGCGTGGTCCCCATCTGGTACTTCTGAGGCTGGCAAATGAAATGGAGAAAATAATACCTTGAATAGGAAGCAAGACTCAGGAAAGTTTTGGATTATTTTATTTTATTTTAGCATAATGAATACTATACTCTTCAGTATAGAAACATGTCTCTTCTATACTGAAGAGAAGGAACTGTTGTAAGGGAGTGTTTGAAGAGTCATTACAGACATTGATCTATCAGCTTTGAGAGAGTGATCATTTTCAATAACAATAGTTCCCTTATGTTAATAATTTTTGAAGTTTTAGTAATACAGATGTAAAACATACAAATCAGAGTTCTAAAATTTGGTAATGATAGGATTCATGTGACCATCATTGGTGGCTAAATTCAAAATAGGTAGAAGCATATTTTACATCTGAATTAGCTTCCCTGCATGTCCACATTGGTTGCATTTCTGCTTGGTGTTTCGTAAAAAGTTTCTTTTTTTTCTTTTTTTTTTTTTTTAACATTTATTGATTTTTGAGAGAGAGAGAGAGAGAGAGAGAGACAGAGACAGAGCACAAGTGGGGGAAGGGAGAGAGAGAGGGAGACACAGAATCTGAAGCAAGCTCCGTGCTCTGAGCTGTCAGCACAGAGCCTGATGTGGGGCTCGAACTCACAGAGTGAGAGATCATGACCTGAGCCGAAGTCCAACACTTAAGGACTGAGCCACCCAGATGCCCCAAAACAGTTTCAATATAACATTCTTTCTACTCCATCATTCATTTCTACTTCCTTACTGTTTTTATGCAAACTGGTTTACAGTTATTGAGGGATAGTTTATCATTAGATGACTTTATAAATTCACATTTCATCCATTTATTTATTTATCTAGTTATTGCCTGTATTCTAAAAGCAGGCATGTAGTGATAAAAAAAGGTTTGCATAACTTAAAAAGGACAGGATCTCTAGAGGCTACTTTGTTTTTCATATGAAGGGTGTTGTTTCAAACGAGGGCATGGAACCAGTAAGTTTTGGCTTCTGTTTTTGTTGTACACTTTCCAGAAGTTTTTAACTGAAGACTCTATGCACTGTAGTTCTTTCCACAGAGAGCTGACTGGTATTTGAAGAAGTTTTTCATTTCTTCAAGAAGAATATGATGTATCTTCCTCAAGCTTCACTTCTATTCTTAAATACATTTATTTTTATTTGTGGAGAAGTTATACAAGGTAACTGTGTACATCATTCTACGGTAAGAATTTCAGCAATATTATTTGACCTAGGAAGTATGATTATATAGTTTTCAAGATACATATTTAAAATTTGAAAAGATTAATTGTACCATCCAATATAATTATGGAAAACTTAAAGTATTTAGAAATGCTGAGATTCTGCTTAAATATTATTTTTAAACTTAGGAAACCATATCTGAGGATTGACACTTAACATATTTCTCGTGAAAAAAATTTTAAAGAAATTACAGGCCTAACTTAAAAACCAGCTGGCAACTTTCTGGTTAACTTTGATAATGAAATACCTGGTAGGTAATAAAAAATTTATTTTGTTATTTAAAAAAATAAATATTTTATAGACGTTTATATTTCAAACACAGTCTTGTGCTTCCTTTTCCAGGAAACTAGAAAATTTCATTTAAAACAATGTGAAAGTGACAGCTAATAAAGTATATGCAATACTCTGAGTAGATGGTGATTTGAATCTCTACATATTTAAATATTGGTTTATGATTTTAAAATGTTCTACAATGTATTGCCATGATAACAATCCCAAATTCCAAAGTTCCAAGGTTTCATAAAGATAAATTTTAGGAAAGCTACGGAAATAATAATAATATAGTTCTCTAAAATACTCAAAATTTAAAAACCTTATTTTAGATCTGGAAAAATGTAGTTGTTGTCAGGTTTTTGAAAACATCTAGGATGCCTATGATTACAAGAGTAGAAGGGAAAGAATAAGAAGTTAAAAGTAGGTCCACGTAACAAAATATAAGCATCTTTAGGTGGCAAATATCTTTCATACTATGATTAGCTTTTCACCTTTCTCTCAATATCCAGGTCAAAGGAAGATAAAGCTTGTTACTATTTTCTTTTAAAAACAGTTATTTAAGTCTGTATAACTTCCACCAAAGAATGTTTTATGTAGAAAAACCAGCATTCACTAACAAGAATAAATACCTTTGGAACGGCGGTTGGTAGCTGGCTTTTCAAGATGACATCTGTTGTTGATTTTGCAAAGGAAAATCCCAGGCTTTTTTTTCTGTTCTGATATCTTTCAAATCAATGAGTACTTTACCTTTCAAATCTGTAAATACTTTAGCTTACATAAAAGTGACAAGCCTCCCACACATCCACCTCTACCCCTAATTCCTGATAATTGCTGGCAGAAAGTCCATTTGGCATAGAAATGTAATCTATGGAGAATAATCAGGGAACCTTCTTAGTTCTGTTCAAGGAACTTCAGATTCCCAGATGTTTGGCAGAAGGCTGGCTCAGCGCTGTATCAGATGTGGAAACATGCCAAAGTTAAGGATAAAGGCCATGGAGTCACGGTTATAGAAAGCAGACCCTAAGTATATCCTTTTGGTATTTGGAAGAAAAGGGGAGAGCAAAAGTATTGAATTAATGTATACTTTTTATTGATCCTTAAAATTTACCCATAAGGTTTATTTGTAGACTTCTAACCAGTTCATTATGTTCTTGTCTAGTGATCATCCTTGTGTATGTCCTGAGATTTCACCTTTTCCATGTACTCTTCTTATATTTATTATGTATAGGTCACATAACATACTTCATATATTCTTTTCTCATTTCTATTTTTTTAATGTCAAGGATTCTCCAGGAGTCAACACTGTAGAAGATGTATCTAATGCAAAAGATGAGAGTAAAAGTAATGATACTGTTTATAAGGAAGACTGTGAAGAGTTGTGTGATGTTAAAATTAAAATTACACGAGAAGAAAAACATTTCATGTGTAGTAAGTAATAAAAATAATCACAACTATAAGGGTATATGATTTATTACTTCTAAGGTATGGAATACATAGAAAGAAATACGCCTTAGCTTTGTTTGGGTCATTTTATATGTATCTTGATCCTTCTAGGTCAGAGGTTTTCTGTGTTTGGCACACAGTAGGTGCTTAGTAAGTGTTTGGTAAATGAATGAATGAATCCTTCCACGTAGCCCTTTCAGCTGGCAGCAGAGGAGAGGGGCGAGCCAGACGGCACTGAGAGTTCCGTTTTATCAGTTCACCAGAGGCTATTCTCAAACTTCCATCTGAGCCATTACGAAATTTCACCTTAGTTTTGAGGGAGAAATTCATTAATACTGAATGAATACTACATTAGGCATATTACAAATTCATAGCCAATTTATGTAGCAAAATGTAAAAATAAACTTTCAAAGTCTTGATTTTTGTTTGCAACTGTTGAGTGACAGTGTGGGAATTTTCATGGCCTGTTATACGCACATGGGGGTGGGATGAAGAAGGAGAATCAGAAAGGGAGGGAGTGGTGATCTGGTCTAGGTCTTAAAGGATGTAAATCCTAGGCCAGAAAGCATAAAAAGCCCACTTTAATGTGTTCAATTCTATGTGCAACACAAGCATCTCCTATTTCTCAAACCGGTGAGTTGCACTTAGGTCCATAAAGACAGACACCTAAATCCAGGAAGGCTCTAATGGAAAGCAAGAGACTGAAAGTAGAAACGACAGATGAGCCTGGATGGGGTGCATTTTAAGATACCAAGGATTATTAATGTGAAAATTAGGAATGTAGAAGTAAAGTCACCTCTTAAAGAATAATGTGTGCAATAATGTGTACATGCTTTTGCTGTAAAGGGCGAAATTTATATGAGGCCGGGGAATACATGGTAGTCAACGATTACTTCCCGATTTTGAGAGTTGTGTTGTACGTAATGTCTTTGGTGTAAGAAATACAGACTGAAATATCCAGGGACATCATGGCAGCCTGGTGTCAAATGATTTAGGAAAGTTATTTAAACTGTTCTTGCAACTATTCTCTGAGTGAGATTCCTTTGACATAAAAAAAAAACAACCTTCTAAAAAAAGGAAAATATATAGTAAAAGTTCAATCAGAAACCAACCAACCAAAACTCTAAGATTTATCATTTATAGGGGCGCCTGGGTGGCTAAGTCGGTTGAGTGTCCGACTTCGGCTCAGGTCGTGATCTTGTGGTCAGTGAGTTTGAGCTCCACTTCGGGCTCCGTGCTGCCAGCTTGGAGCCTGGAGCCTGCTTCAGATTCTGTGTCTCCCTCTCTCTCTGCCCCTCCCCCACTCATGCTCTGTCTCTCTCTGTCTCTCAAAAATGAATAAACATTAAAAAAATTTAAAAAAAAGATTTATCATTTATATTTGTTTGCCATTTGTTTATATAAAAATACATAGCGTCAATAGAACAAAAGAAATATTTATTTTGAAAATTAACTTGCATGATATAGATTATTGCCTTTTCCTTTCTTATATGATAAGGATTGAGGACTCCCAGACCTCCTCCTTCCATATCTCTCATCTTATTTTTTTTATAAAGTTTATTCATTTATTATTTCTCAGAGAGAGAGAGAGCCCACGAGCTGGGGATCGGCAGAGAGAGAGGGAGACACAGAATCTGAAGTGGGTTCCAGGCTCTGAGCTGTCAGCACAGAGCCCTACGTTGGGCTTGAACTCACTAACCACAAGATCATGACCTGAGCTGAAGTCAGTCGTTTAACTGCCTGAGCCTCAAAGGTGCCCCTGTATCTCTCATTTCATAAAGTGAAAGTTAATATTCAAAATGCTGTCTCTCTGTTACATCAGATTCACTTATTTGGGGGTAATCTAAACTATTAGAAAGCATAGTTTCATTAACCAGTGTGGATACAATTATTTTCTTGGGTGATCCTGAGTTAAACAAAAGTTATACTAACTGGAGTATTTAGATAGATGGAGATATATTATGTCTTATGTTTATCCAAAATCATTTAAACTCATTATTTTTCACCGTATTTTCTCTAACAATATTTAGCAAACACTTTTTATTATGATTTAAGGAAATTTGCAAAATTCTATTGTTTCCTACACACGAAGTACCAAAAAACTTTTAAGAAACATGATGGATGAGCAACAAACCTCCTTGGATTATTTATCCAGTCAGGTACGGACCTTTTCCTCTTGTGTTGTTATTGCACAGATACAGCGATACAATTAGAGGTACAACTGTTTAATTTTTTAATGCATTTGTGTGTAGACATGTGTTTACTGCCTGCTCAATTAGAGGCATCCCAGGAAGCCTCAGGCAAACATTAAAAAACACAAAGAAACATAAAAAAATGGACCTTCACTCCAGGGGTGCGCAGTCAAGTGGACAGGAAGACGCGCTGAAAGCCTGTTGTGAACGCTGTCAGCGTTTTGCAGAAGAGAACTCCGAGGTCCGCGCTAGGGGATAGCTTTCCAGGTGCTAGAGCCGGAGGTTTGAGTCTCCGAAGACGCACACCTGCTTCGGAAGCCGCAGAGACGGCTCAGAAAGCAGAGTCTCTTCTGCTCGGGGTTGCTGTTTGCAGCGGTGCGGGCACGCGGCAGGTGTACAGGGGCAGCCAGTAGTGTGTGATCGGGGAGGGGAAGGACCCACTTGGGGACCGGTCTGGAGGTGAGCGAGGGTGGGAGACCCGCGGGGGAGCCGCCCACCTACGCAGGTGTGAGTCACCTGCGGGGTACACAGCGCCCCCCACTCACCCCCCCCCCCCCGCCAGGTGCCTTCGCGTCCACGAGGGGCCTGCTAGATCACCTGGGCAGGGGTGAGCCACTTGCGGGGTACACAGCGCCCCCCACTCACCCCCCCCCCCCCCCCCCGCCAGGTGCCTTCACGTCCACGAGGGGCCTGCTAGATCACCTGGGCAGGTGTGAGCCACTTGCGGGGTACACGGCGCCCCCCACTACCCCCACCCCCCGCCAGGTGCCTTCGCGTCCACGAGGGGCCTGCAAGCCCACCTGGGCAGGGGTGAGCCACTTGCGGGGTACACGGCGCCCACCAGACAGGTGCCTTGGCGGCCTTGCTGCGGCGCTGGGGGCGTCAGGGTGGGGCGGCGGACACTGTTATACACCGCTGAGCTGATTTGTAAGAGGCCGAGGGACGCCAGCTACAGAATTCAGAGGAAGGAGTTTTGTTCAAATATAAACGTGCTGAAAGGTGCGCCTGTTTGTTCAGGTTAACGAGCTCATGAATCGAGTTCTCCTTCTGACGACAGAAGTTCTCCGAAAACAGCTGGACCCTCTTCCTCACAGGCCAGTGCAGTCACATGGTGAGAACTTTTCTATTTCTGCCTCTTCCTACTTGACTTTTATTGCGTAAAATTTTCCTGGGCGGGTTGGTGCATTGAGAGGTTTTGTTTATAAAATACAGCTCCTTATTATCTAACAGACTGGAGGGGTAATACGTTCCCTGAGGCCGCCGTCCGCCCAGACAAATGTACTTTCCTGAATCGGGAAACTTTTCCAGGTGCCCCAAAGCCGTGGCTGTTCACAGATAACCCGAGTCCACCGCAGATGGAACACTTTTATGTAACTAGTTTCTGGGCTGTCCTTTACATTTTAGTCATAATTAGTCTTCAGTCAGAAGAAAAGAAAGTTTTCAGAGTTCTTTCTGCCTGCAAACAGTTTTTTTGAATTGTCTGAAATATTTCAAATTGGGACATAAAGTTTGAAATAAAAAAGGAACTTAAGACAGAAATAAACTGGAATTTAGAACCTTTTGTATTCAAATGCAGTGTAGTAATTCCTAGAGGCTTGTGTTTCTAAGAAAAATAGCCCATCACTCTTACAATTATGAATTCATACCAGAGTTCCAAGTAAATAACTATTATTGAGGGCCTACTGTATGATTTTTTTGCTTACAAAGGGAAGAAAATAAACAATTACTGCGAGTCTCCTAAGTGTCAGGTACTAAGGCACTTCCGCATGGTATTTTATTTTACATTTTTATTTTAGCTCATGTAGTTAAGAGCGTGGACTCTGAGGTCAGACCACCTGTTTTCAAATCACTGAGGCCTGTTTCCTCGATCGTTTCCTCATCAGCAAACTGCAGTACGTACCTCACAGTTGTTGTGGGGATTGCACGGCTAAGTACACGAAAAGCTCTTCGAATACTGCCTGAATGACAGTAAGACAATAGAAGCGTTTGCTGTGGTGATGAGGACCATCAGAGGAGGAATATGCAGCCCAGAAAAATCTAAATAATGCGTTCATACTTATGTGATTGGTGATGGCAGAGTGGAGATTCCAGCCCAGATCGGTCCTTCGTTGTGAACGTCTAGCACAGCTCTGAGCATAAGGTTGTGTGAGAATGTCTTAGCAATTCAGAACACAAGCAACGGATCTGTATCTTCCAGCAATAAGGGGGAAGCAAACAATTTTTTACAGCGAATTTTCTGTAGGTGACATTTTCTGCATACGTATTGTGTGCCGGGCACTATGCTAAGAGCTCTCCCTATGCCTTGTATGTAAATTGCCAGAATAACACTACAAAGTAGACAGTACTATTAAAAGGATAGAAGAAAAGCGGGCAGGTAAGTTCGCTAAGGGTTCTCGGCTGCCGAGGAGAAGAGCTAGGGCGGTAAGCAGGCTTTTGGCTCTGGAGTCTCAGGCTTTCGTGTGTTTGTTTCACCAGGTGATTAACAATATAAGGGTTGATTTTATTTTATTACTATAGAAGATAATACACAGTAAAATGTCTTAGAATAAATGTAACACCCTTACCCACAGAATGTGCTTTCAGTCCCCTGGGAAGCGGGATGCTTTGGAGAAGGCAATTCTGGGGCGCTACACTTTTAACTATAGGCGGCAGTGCAGGCTCTGGCCGCAGGCATAATTTCCTCTTGGGGAGGAGTGATTTCCTTGTCCTCTCCCTTGGCTCTTTGTAACAGTGGTCCCCAGCAAGAGTCTCTGCAGTCTCCAGTAGTCAAGGATGTGTCAGTAGTAGTTAATCAACTTATTCATTTGGGTTTCTCCTTCCCATTCACATAGACTTCCTTTACACATTATGTCCCCAAGATAAGCCTAGATTCCTGAAAGGGAATTACTTATTGGGTGAGAATGCATGATTATAAATTTTTTTTTAATGATTATAAATTACATTAAATAAATGTGGGTCCCAAATGAAAATTTTAAGTAGTATGGAGGGCTAATCACTAACAGCGATGTTATTAGTGGTTTATTCCAACATAAATTCTTTAGTCTCATTTCTTACATGTATTTTCTCCTGATTTCTAAAATCGAGATCATTTTTTTTTATTTCTAAGAAGTTAAAATCATATCACAATGGAAATTATATTCATAATTTCAGATAGCACTGTCAGATCTCTACAGCAAAATGATTAAGTCTTAAGTGTACACTTGAAAATATCCTAAATAACTAATTTTACTTTTCTAGGTTTAGATTGTACTGATATTAAAGACACCATTGGCTCTGTCACCAAAACACCAAGTGGTTTATATATAATCTACCCGGAAGGATCTAGTTACCCATTTGAGGTAAAGTCTTCCCTTATTACGTGGAATAGGATAAGCAACCTATCTAATTACTATTAAAATTTTAATTCTTCTCATATTTTATTTTTCCTTGAAATTTTTAAAATAAGTGGGTAGAAGTTCCAGTTTCCCAATTTTGATTTTCTGAAATTCTTTGCCCAAACCACAAGCCAGTAAAAGAACCTGAGATTCTTTCGCTTTTCCACATGAGGTGTCATGTTTACACTCCGCAGTAGGTACATTTCGTGCAGGATCTTATATACAATCTAAATATGCAGTAGAAATGCTCGCTTTAATTAGCTTGTGGATATTAGAAAGCAGTGTGGTGCTGTGCCTTGGAGCTTGCCAAACATACTTAGATTTCCCTTCCTGTATGTGGTTATACTTTCTTTGGGTGATAAACGATTTTTATGTGGTTATATAAGAAATTAATAAATAAGAAACCGCTTTCACTACACTATGAGACAGATCGAGAAGCTAATCCATTTTTAAATTGAACAAAATACATTACCCTCATGTCTAGGATTTCTGGAAGAAACTTCTATCCGAAATTATCTATTATTGGCAGGATATATATAATATCATATAATACTAACATAGTAATATATATGGTAATGTATAAGTTATTTACACATATTTTTTTCTGCTTGCTTTTTTGTGCATAAGAAAGTTTATGATGCTAATCTCACACCTTATTGATAATCTTCATTACACAGTAGTTTTTTTTCTGAATAGATACTACAAGTTCCTCATCTTGAAATTACCAACATTATTCACTAATTTTTTTTTTTTTTTTTTTTTACTAACCTTGCTTTTTGACATCCATTGACCAGATGTTAAAAAATTGGGATTTAGGAGGGAAATAATTTAAAAATTATCTAACTTGCAGGGCGCCTGGGTGGCTTAGTCGGTTAGGTGTCCGACTCTTGATCCTGGCTCAGGTCAGCACCTCACAGTTCGTGGGATCCAGCCCTGAGTCGGACTTTGTGCCGACAGTGCAGAGCCTGCTTGGGATTCTCTTTCTCTCTCTGTCTCTCCACCCTTCTCAGATAATAAAATAAACTGAAAACTTAAAAAAATTAACTGGGGCGCCTGGGTGGCTCAGTCGGTTAAGCATCCGACTTCGGCTCAGGTCATGATCTCACGGTTCCTGGGTTTGAGCCCCACGTCTGGAACCTGCTTCAGATTCAGAGTGTCTCCCTCTCTCTCTGCCCCTCCCCCACTCACACTCTGTCTCTCCTTCAAGAATAAATAAGCGTTAAAAAAAAAAATTACCTAACTTGCTTCACCTACAGATTCAAAACTGAGCCTGAACCCACATGGAGAGGGAAGACTTTTAATTTTGTGAAGAGTGGGAAGCGTTATTACCTTTTGTAATCATGGGAAGGTGTCGATTCCCTAACTTCCTCCACACTGCCTTTCTCTGTGAGCAGGAAGTTTCTAATGGGGACAACTGTATCTGATTTTCTGCGTCCTTACCATTGTCCTCTTAGGGGGATTTTACAGAGCACTGACAGATGCACCCAGGATCACAGGCTGTGGTGAGGCACAGATCACACCTTCCTGTCTGAAGATCCCATCTGGACATAGGCCGTTCATGCCTCTGGGGAAAAGAGGGATCAAAGACAGGCCCACACGCATATGTGGTTAAAACTTAAAAAACATCACTGTTTTAATACGAAGGAGTTAGATTCCTCATTCTGCTACAGGTTGGCAGGGTCACCACTCAACTGAAAACTATCTGTGGACGTGAGGAGTAAGAGGGTGACCTCAAATGCTACCACCACTGCATCTGTAACGGAATGACTGACACAGGAGACTGTAATTGGGTTGGCCTCAAGTTTGCCTTTTAATAAAGTGTCCTTTCTAGAGATTTAAAAATGTCTGAATATATTAATAGCATACAATTGCATTGAAACTTTTAGTGCAACGGTCTTCTCTTTCTCTAGGCTTGAGGGTGAAGCATACGTTTTCCATCAATGAGTGAAAATGATGGTATGTGATTTTTGTCTTTTCTGGGCCTGTTTTAGGTGATGTGTGACATGGATTATAGAGGAGGTGGATGGACTGTGATACAGAAAAGGGTTGACGGGATCACTGATTTCCAGAGGCTGTGGTGTGATTATCTGGACGGATTTGGTGACCTTCTAGGTCATATTTTATTTCTCCTTTTTCTTTTTCTTTCTTTTCTTTTCTTCTTTTTTTTTTTGGCATGACACTGATAGTTTATCTGTTGGTCAAAATCATTAGTAAAAATAGCAAATCCTTGTGACTATCAAAATAGGACTTACTTTCTCTTCATGTCGTGTTATTTTAGAACATGTGGGTTTTCAGTTGGGCTATGGAAATCGTTACCTTTGGATACCTGCCGAAATGGGGTTGAGTGAAAATTCTAAAATGGGTATCTATTAGGTATTTACTGTGCACCCAGCAGAATTCTGGTAGATGCTCAACAACCTTTTGTAGAAAGGGACACTGAATGGCAGGCAGGGTTGTCATGAACCTTGAAGTTCTTGAGGTGTGCGCTGAGTCTACACCAACGGAGAATCGAGGTACATGGTGTGCAGATTCACATTATATGACTTGGGAGGAGTGTATACAAATATCAGTAAGAATCAATGCCCCCAAATTTGAAAACTGTAAACCTCAAGAGAATTGTAAAATCTGTTTACATTATTGCTGCATGACAGTATTTCTTTTGCCAGCAAACAGAAATTCTAGTATTTGTGAACACTGCAGAATTTTACCTTTGTTGGAATTTTTGCAGATGATTTTGATCACTTTTATGCTGTTATTTTAAGTCGCTGTTGTTTTAATTTAAAAGCCTTAACATCCCATAATGAGGTCATCCAAAGATTCAGTAAGTGGTGGTATTGTGTTGCCAAAAACCCCACTGCATGCTAGCGATTGTAGAAAGGATGTGAAATGTAATTATGTATTATGTATTATGAATAAAGCTGAATAGCTGCCATGTTATGGAGTGCAGCTAATATATTGTGTTTTCTTAGCATGACCCCTAATTTTCTGGTAAGTGCTACCTCCTGATTCAAGTAGTCCTAGATCTACAGGCTCCAAATTGTCATCTTCCTCACTTTATGCTTATTTCTATGGGGAAATTAACTGAATTTTGAGAAAAATGTCTTCAGGCAGGTACAATTCACGGGAACAGACTGCCTTGTACTTTGTATATTTTAAAAAATAAACTTGGGATTAAGGAAAATATACTGTTAAGCCAAATTAGGGGCTGGGTAGAGGGGCAGGATGGCAAGGACACTTACATTGGAGTGTCTTGGGCTGGGGACACTAAACAGACCCACCTTTCTTTCTATATACCTCCTTTCTTCCCGCGCTTCCTTAGGGTATTTTTCAGTTCCAAGTGGGGTGCAGTTAGTGCCTCTAGTAAGCCCTGGAGAGGGACATGGTATCTTAGCTAGAATTTTAACAATGTGAATGCTGTCACACTGTCCCCCAACTCTCTCAAGTTTTTTTGGACTAGACCCTTCCTTCCTTCAGGAATTTAATGATTCAGGTACAGGAATATATTCCAGAATAGAGGCTATGCCAGGCTGGGTGAGGGTGGGATGGGGGGTGGGAGTAGGGTCGAAAACCATTAGCTAGAACAGCAAGAAGAATGCCGTCCAAACACCACATTTACTAATTCATCCTGGATCTACAAACACCATTTCATTTTCATTCATTACATTACATTACGTTTTTATACATGGGTAACAGACAAAGTGCATTGTAATGAAGAAATATTCACAGAGCATCATTCTAAAAGACAGAAAAAATAATTGCAAGTGAGCATTTTCAGGAAATGTTTCTTTAGAACCTGCCACTTTGGAGGTTAAAACTCTTAGCATTTTTGAGTACACATCATTTTGTTACCTGCCACAGTATTTCAACAGGTTTTTGTTGACATGCCTTAAGGTAGATCTTGAATTTTTGGTCAATTGTTAAATGACTTTTTGAATTTAATTTGGTGAGATAAAAATGAAACAGTCTAGTTATTCCCAGTCTAGTGAAATAGGAAGATTTTATATATATATATACATATATATACATATATATACATATAAGATTTTATATATATACACATATACATTTATATATATTTATATATATATTTATATAATGTATTTGTGTGTGTATTTTTTTTTTTTTTTTTTGTAAATTAGACAAACACTGATAATTTGAATTTGAGCTAGGGCTATCTAGTCTCTCAAATAATTTATGTGAGCCATTTCAGTATTAAAAACTAACACCAAACCCTCAATAATAAGGAGTTATTATAAGTTGTATTAAAATATATTGAAAAAACATTTCTTTTTAAACAGGTGAATTTTGGCTAGGACTAAAAAAGATTTTTTATATAGTAAATCAGAAAAACACCAGTTTTATGCTGCATGTTGCACTGGAATCTGAAGACGACACACTTGCTTACGCATCATATGACAACTTTTGGTTAGAAGATGAAACAAGTTTTTTTAAGATGCACTTAGGACGGTATTCAGGAAATGCTGGTAAGTTTTTTCTTCCCCCCAGTGATGCAGGATATTTAAATATAGCTGACTTGATATTAGGTGAAGATAAAAGTAATGTTATTTCACTTGGTCTATGCCAGATAACTGATAACAGAGTAGATTCGGGATGAGAAAACTGAGCTTTGAAACCCTGCTATGATCATCAACCCACCTTGTGTCTTTGAAGAGCTTATATTCTTTAAAACTATTTTCCATGTATCATGGCAGCTGATTCTTTAGAAGGAGAGTCTGTGGGGCAGGCTGGGAAGGAATTATTGACGTTTTCATGTTCTGAGAGGCTGGCATTGCATTTAGGAATCACAAAATGTCAGAGCCGATCTCCTTCAGTGTACAGGTAAGGAACCTGAAACATTAGGGACTTGCCCCAGCTCATCACACCTGAGCCAGGGCAAGAAGCCAGGTTGATAGAGCCACTAGTTTGGTGGGCTTTTTTCCCCACTATACCTTGGTGCATGTACTCATTTCCAAATAAATTTAATTTTTAAGAACTTCAAAATACTTCATGTTAAATTTATAATTTGATGCTGAAATTTTAAATTTGAGTTAATACTAAATTCAACTCTCCTGTTGTTGCTCATCATGGTACTTGTTAATTATGTATATTTGGTGTTAGAAATCCAAAAGTGAGTGAGATATGTTCGCACTTCTTTAACTGATTATAATATAGAAGGGAGATAAACCCAGAAATGTGGAATACTGAATACTGATAGAGCTTTGGACATTTAGAAGAGGGAGAGAATGATCTCCACTGATCGCATCTGGAAAATCTTTATGGAAGGGTGGTTTCCGGCAAGGAGTTAATGTTAGATCCAACGTGGGAAGGTTTTTAAAAGTACAAACTACTGCAGAATCCAATTCAGTAAGTTTGGGCCCAGGTATTTGTATTCAAAGATGGACGTATTGGCAACCTTATAGTTGAGAACCACTAATGTGTGCTTGCAGGAAGGGATAGGCTTTTGGCAAATGAATGTTGGCAAAGAAAGCAGCTGAGTCAAGGCACAGTGGGAGGAAAATTTCTGAGAGTGAAGAGTTGTCTGGTACAGTTGTCCACCTTGGGATGTTAGGTAAAAAGTCTGAAATTCAAATCTTGATAGATAAGGAAAATTTTCAAGAGTTACAATATGCAATTTTTAATGCTGCCTCTCTAAAAGTGTAAAGAACTATCTAAATATGGAAGCTACTGTGTTAGTAAAAGTGTGTGTGGGGTTTCTCTATTGGACTGAGATCTAGTTAGAAGACTCAGTGTGTCATTACACAAGTGTTTCATTACAGAATCCTCAAATTTTGCTATGCCCTACTCTGCATTTTCCCAATGAGGTTGTAAACTAACTTTCAACAGTTGATCACACAATACAATCAAAATAAAGAAAAAGATGCCAGTGGGACATGGAGATAGAAACACAGATGAAACCAGGGGTTAAGTGTGATCAGGTGCATGGTAGAGATGAGCTACAAATTTGATTTTTAGCTCAAAGCAAAACCATAAATATGAAATTCTAACATTTGAGCAAACAGTTCTCCCAGGAGAAGGACAAATATTCCTGATTCTAAAACTGGCAAAGATTTATTTGGGTTCCCAGAGAAAACAAAGGGACATGTTCTGTAACTACACTTTCACGGAAAACATGATACTGAGTTTTAATGGGCTATTTCTTAAAAACAGGCCTATGCATTATATTTTAAAAACTGTTTATAAATATAATCCAGTGGGGAGCTCCTATCACATTTCCCTTCTGATGGGTGGACTTTGTTCAGGGAAAGTGTCTGTGGAGCGACCGTACAACTTAGGCAATGCTCCTTAAATGCTGTCTCATCTGAAATCTGAGAGGCATTGCACTGTGTGGGTGTTGAAAATCACACTCTCCCTGCAAATACCTGCAATGTGGGCATTTTGTTTCCTGTGAGGTGCGGGGTAAGAGGCTTTAATATTCAGCACAGCTGGCGAACAGGATGGGCCACTACCCCGTATCAAGTTCTCCAGGCTCCTCAAAGACCTATCTCAAGAGATGCCAAACATTTGGAACATGATGAAACAAATGTGGGCTTTGGATTCTTCAAAGATTTTGCACGGCTCTACTTTAAGTTAGTGTTTCCAAAAGATGAGCACAGTTTACTGCAAGTGAAATCTAGGTGTCATGGGACCAATTAGAACCTTCTGTTTATATAGTTTGATTCAAACAAAACATGGCTTCTGCCCCTGCTACTTACTTACATGGGCTGCCTTGACCAAGATACTTACTCTTTCAGGTTTTGGCGAGTGTCAGGGAAACCATACACGCAGAACCCAGTGTGGACCTTTTAGGAATGGTAGCACTTGAGCTACTCTCCATGTGTCATGTGGAGAGCCATTCTGGGCTCACCTCAGGAAGGTAGCTGATTATATGCTTGAGGTAACTGCGTATGTGATATAAACCTGGGGGCCCCTAAATAAAACCAAGCAACTTGTGCAGCTACAAATGTAAGCCTCTTAATGTAGCAGATTCCCTTTCATCCCTGCCTCTTTATTTAAAGTGATGGAGGATGGAGGTGGCATGAAAACTTACTATGTATTATTATTACGTAGAAATTATTCTTTTCCCTAAATTACCAATTACCACATTACCCTTCCCCAAAGTATGACAGTTTTGTACAGCACCATTTTTGGCCTAAATTACCTGATTCCGTCTACAGAGCCAAACTTCCATTGTGGATTGTGATTTGGTACCAAATATCCACTTAAAGATGCCTATCATGTTGAGGAATTCATTACCAGATTTTGGTATATTGCAATCTGGGGGAGAGATTTTGTTTGTTTTCATATTTTTTTATTTTTTTAAAATTTTATTTAAATCCAAGCTGGTAATGGCTTCAGGAGTAGAATTTAGTGATTCATCACTTCCATACAACACCCAGTGCTCAGCCTACTGGAGGGGAGACTTTCATATGATAGCTAGTAGAAAATAATGTAAACCTTAGTTCTAGATGCCATGCTTTGTAACGATAGTCTGGTAGAGGCCAATTAAAATGACAAAAAGTACCTTCAAATTTGGTCATTTAAAAAACCTGTTTTGCCCAGGTGATGGATTCCGGGGCTTCAGAAAAGAAGATAACCAAAATGCAATGCCTTTCAGCACATCGGATGTCGATAATGACGGCTGTCACCCTGCATGCCTGGTCAGTGGTCAGTCTGTGAAAAGCTGTAGTCGCCTCAGTAACAACACTGGCTGGTGGTTCAGCCAGTGTGGTCTGGCAAATCTAAACGGCATTCATCGCTTCCCTGGGAAATTGGTCTCAACTGGGATTCAGTGGGGCACATGGACCAGAAACAATTCTCCTGTCAGGATTAAGTCTGTTTCAATGAAAATTAGAAGAGCGTACAATCCATATTTTAAGTAATCTCCTTCTAAATTGTAATGTGTGGTCCACAGGTTTTTTTGGTAACATACAAAAGATTTTCTATAGTTTCTCTTTTTACTGAGTGTTTCAAACATTTTAGCCAAAATTTAACTATAGATGGCATCTAGGTGTTAAGAGTTCAGTTTGAAATCTTTAATTTTATACAGTTTTACAGAAGAAAACCTGACTTAGTGTATGCTCTTACTACTAACTATATTAACAATATGTAATAAAGTTTAAGTGAACTGCACCTTGTCTTCCTGGAATTTGTTGTCTTCTCCAAGAACTGTCCTTTTCTTCTTCTTCTTCTTCTTTTTTTAATGTTTATTTTTGAGAGAGAGACAGAGTGCAAGTTGGGGAGGGGCAGAGAGAGGGAGAGACAGAATCCAAAGCAGGCTCCAGGCTCCCAGCTCTGAGCGGTCAGCACAGAGCCCAATGCGGGGCTTGAACTCATGAACCAGGAGATCATGACCTGAGCTGAAGTCGGATGATCAACAGACTGAGCCACCCAGGGACCCAAGAATTGTCCTTTTCTTTAAAGCATACGTATTATAGGAGATGGTTAAGAAAACTGAAGAGAGCATTATGCTTGTTTCCATATTCATTGGAAATGGCTAACTATGTAATCTACACATAATTTCTATTAAAGACAATGACAAGGAATAACTTTGTGCAGATTAATATACACATAGTTTAAAAACTTTACTATTTCCGGGTAGTTCCACAATATTTTACAGGTAATAAGAGTTTCCTGCACAAATAAAGTCCTTTTCCCCCCACATTTTATCATTGTTAATAATTTTATTCTTGTTTGTAATAAATTTACTGTACGTTCATATCCTGATCAGTTGCGTTCTAAAACACATTTATATCTTAACTTTCTTAAGCCAGTAGGAATGGTAGGACCTTGATTAAGCGAAGGACAGCAGAGAAAAGAGCCATGACTCAGTGGTCTAGAGGTAGCTCTTGGAACAAGCTTGTCCCCTCTCCTTTTTCCACTAAGCTGGAAAGAGTTGGAGGCCTAAGTATTCTGTGGGAAAACACAGCACCGAACATCTGGGCCAAGTTCAGTTATTGACAAAAAAGACGAGGGAAACAAGAATTAGTATTGGACAGAAAAGTACTTTGTCAAGAGTTAGGGTGGCATGGTGAGCTGGGAAGGGGACTGGAGTAAAAATACATGTGAGGATCTAGCTATCTAGGTGAGATATCAGCCCAGAATGGGGCTAAGCTTGTTTAGAACAGAGAATCCGAGCTGAGTTCAGGGACCGGCAAAAATGACGTGATCACCACTCAAGATCGCTTTCACTTTGATCTCCTCTCAAAGCTGTGAATAAATCATGCCCAGATACACACGGGACAAAGTCACGGATGGGTGGACATCGGTCCCCATGGCTTCTCACACATTTCACGGAGGCCCGCTGAGTCTGTGTCCTGGCAGTGGAGTCAGATGTCTACCACGTGGAGGAGCCCAGAACTGTGTTTTTTTATACCTGCAGTGATATGAGCATCAGAAACAAATTTATCTACAAATTCAGGAACTAATTTTGCTACTTAGCAAGCCATGTCTTTAGTGTGGACTCTGGACCTTGGAGTTCTTGCCAATGGAGGGGGAGTCTCCGTTATTGCACAGCAAAGTCTAAGGGCTGCACATTTTTTTCCCACCGTGAAGGCTATGGAGATAGTGGGAACATCGCTGGTAAAAGCAGAACGGAAATAAATGTTGAGATGTTGAGGGAAAGAGATCCAGAGAGCAGCAAGAAGTTTTAATCTGTTTGGATTGGAGAGTAGTGAGATACAACTGACTTTGAATAGCTGAGGGACAGTGGCCACCAGGGTGCCTTGTGAGACGTTCTATCAAGAGGCCTCATATGCCATTGCAAAGGAGAAGGTATACTTTGGTTAATAATCCTGAGTTTAAGGTTCCCAGAAATGAAGCAACCTGACCTGTGATAGCAGTTAAGCGATGAAGACAACTGTTCTTGGGGCACCTGGTGGCTCAGTAGGTCGAGCATCTGACTCTTGGTTTCCGCTCAGGTCGTGATCTCACAGTTTGTGGGTTTGAGCCCCACATCAGGCTCCGTGCTTGCAAAACCTGTTTTGGATTCTGTCTCCCTCTCTCCGCCCTTCCCCTGCTCATTTTCTCTCTCTCTCAAAATAAATAAACTTAAAAAAAAAAAAAGATAAATGTTCCTTTTTTTGCTATCTACTATCCCCAGAGCACATGCACAAGTGTGAGCAGTGGGCAGGAAAGGTTGCAGTCATGTGCCCAGGGTCTGGATGGCATCATTATAGATTCATTCTTCCTCAGTCTGACAACTGGCCCAGATAAATGGTCCCATGTAAAAATACAAATACTTAAAAAAAAAGGAATAAAAATAAAAATACATTATTTTTTGTCAACTTACACCTTACTTATTAGTAAACTGAAACAGTGTCCGGTTAAAAATCAAAAGAAAAATATATAGACCCTCCACGCTTCTCTTTATCCCAGCATATATTAGTTATAAATAGAAAAGGCTTGGCAGTCATAATGACTTTGAGAAGTACAGTACTTAGAAGCAGTCTAAAAACAAGTTATAATCTGTTTAAAAATAATTACAAATCATCCCTGAGGAACATAAATGCCTCTAAACAGGAACACAGTCTTGGTCTTTGACTGGAAGACTCAATGCAAAGGGTATGGACGGGGTGGTGGGTGTGGGAGCCAAGAGCAGCCGGAACAGTAGGTGTGGAGCTCGTAGGTCAGGGGGTCACTGATGCGTGCTGCCTCCTGGTGGAGGCGGATTTACTGGGAAGAGTGTGCGGGCTGGAGGAGAGCCTGTGGATCCAGTGAGCAGTGCTCTGGGAGGGCAGTCTCGTAACAGTGCAAGCTTCATGGTTGAGAAAGGGACATTTGGGAAAGGGGAGCCTCTGAAGCTCAGCGCATGTGCCAGCTACCGGCTCCTTCTGCTGAGCCACCTGCTCCTTGGCAGGCCGCCTAAGGAGGGAGGCGGTGAGCCCCTGGGCCATTCACATCTGTCTCCCAAGTAATCCATACATTTAAAAGAAGGACACCAGGAGAGGTCAATGGGATTTGTTTTGTTTTGTTTTAAAGAAAATCTGAAGTGCTTCTGGGAAGGTGATGAATGAGAACAGCTAAGTTTGAAAAAGAATTTGATGGGGCTTTGATGTATTGATTGTGAAAGGGCATTATAAATATATTACTTATTGGGATACCTGGGTGGCTCATCAGTTAGGGTCCAACTCTTGTTCCAGCTCAGGTCACGATCTCACAGTTTGTGAGTTCAAGCCCCGCATCAGGCTCTGCACTGACAGCACAGAACCTGCTTGAGATTCTGTCTCCCTCTCTCTCTCTGCCCCTCCCCCATTCTCTCTCTCTCTCTTAAAATAAATAAAATAAACTTAAAAAAATAAATATATTACTTTATTACCATATGACAAATTACCACAAACTTAGTGGCTTTAAATGACACTTATTAGCTCTCAGTTCTGTACATCAGATGTCTGGCAAGAGGTGGGTTGGTTTTCTACTCAGGGTCTCATGAGCAGAAATCAAGATACCATCCAGGCTGAGGGCTCATCTGGGTTCAGGGACCTTCTTCAAGCTCATCGGTTGTTGGCAGAATTCATTTCCTTAGGTTGTAGGGTTGAGGTCCCTGTGGTCCATCTAGCTGGGAGCTGGGGCCACCGTCAGCTTCCAGAGGCTGCCTGCTATTCCTCGCCATGTGGCCCCAGGATAGCTTGCAGGATGCACGCCTGTTTCCTTCCAGGCCAACCAGAACACATCTAACTCCTCCCGTGCAGTCAGCCAGTCCAGTCAGAGAAAACTCTCTGCTTTTAAAGGGCTCAGGTGACTAGGTCAGGCCCACCTGAATAATCTACCTAGCTTAAGGTTAACTGATTTTGAGCCTTCATCTTCTCCAAGGGGTCCATAAATGAGTGTTTAAGTGAAACTTGGGAGAAGGTATAGGTCAGAAAGGCGGGGAATCTCGAGGGCTGTCTTTGAATTCTGCCCCCACAATAAAGTGACAGAAGTAAAACAGGTACAACAAGGAAACCAAAAGGTCACCAGAATAGGAATTTTATGATTATTAAAAATATATATAATGAAGGGTATGGGAAAAGAAGAGTTTCCTATCAGTGTGGGAAGAGACAGATTGATAAACGCTAATGGAGAGAAATGGCTAACGATTTGAAAATAAAAAGGAACATCATACTGTATAAAAATGAATTTGAGGTTGATTAAATATGTACATAAAAAAACAAAAATCATTAGGTATTAGGCAAACATACCAGTAAATCTTTTTTATTTCAAAGGCAGAAAGATTTCGCTTGATTACTTGAATATTCGAGGCTTCCACGTATCCCAAACACCACAAGTAAAATTAGAGACAAGTGAAAAACTAGAAAAAGTATTTTGACACATGACCACTTAGAAAATTGTTTTTAAGTGTTTCTTTACTTTTGAGAGAGAGGGAACGAGAACCAGCAGGGAGGGGCAGAGAGACAGGGAGACAGAGGATCCAAAGCAGGCTCTGCATTGGCAGTACAGGAACCGTGAGAGCATGACCTGAGCCGAAGTTGGACGCTGAACCGACTGAGCCACCCAGGCGCCCTGACAAACAACTACTTTAGCAAATTCTCCTCCCCATGCATGATGCATCCTAAAACAGAAGACGAGAACATCCCTGTAGAATAGACAAATACCGTAAAAAGCAATTCACAAAATAGAAATGGTCAATAAACATGAAATTATGTCATGAATCATCATGAAATTTAGGACCTAATACTGGACCTGTGGAGTCAGTGTTTATATGAGGTAACAGCTCAGTGTTTGTATGGAAGCTGGGAAATGGGCTACCCCGTGCTCTTTGTTGTAACGTAAAATGGCATAAGCTTGCTGAAGGGTAATTTGGTAATACTGCTCCAGAGCTGATGAATAGTCAGAAGGAAACCGCTTATCCCGTTTTACATAACAAATCCACATACTAATTAGGAATATTCAGTCATAGCGGACATTGAGTATTTACTCACTGATCTGGTTTAGTCTTTAGAACAATCCTGGTATTATTCTCGGCTTACTGATAAAGACAACTGACTCCCAACATACACCCACAGCTATACTCCTTATGTGTAGGTGAATTGCATTGGAACACGGATCTTCTGTACCGTCCACCGTGCTAAAACAGCCAGGGGTGGTGCATACCGTGGAGGCTGACATATGTCTGGCCCTGCCCCCGTCGGCTTGTTGTACCCAGCATGTTATCATGCTATTGTCAAGAATGAGCTTAGAGAGCCGTATGCTGATGTAAGTGGAGATATGGAGGTAGGAAAGAGAAAACAGAAACAAAGCTCTGTACTCCACTGAGATCTGCCCAAACTAGGTTTGCCATGGGGCTTATAACGGTTGCTTACTGTCTAAAGGACTTCAGATTTTCACAGGACCTGCGCCTTCATGTCAGATAAACAAGCATAACTAGAAAAGCTCTGAGAACCAGAAATGAGAAAAATTGGTAACACTGAAGCATATAAAAGGCTATTTCCATTTCATGGTTCCTAGTATTATGCATTTAATACGTTCATTCTTTTTGTTTGCTGTAAAAGCAGAAATTAAGCAGCCAAATGCTTGCTACGTGGCACTTCAGAATTTAATGCATTAAACAGCTGGGAATAGAACTTGAGGCATTTTGTTTTCCATTACTGCCTGAAGCAGTTTGTACCTCAGCAAAGCTAGTCTTCTGAAACCAAAAGAAATGGTGTAATGAGAACTTTGATTTTTGTAAGTTAGACAAATTTCTGAGAAGCATATTTGGAAACGTATTTAATTTACATCTTTAACAATACTGTAATTTCACACTTGGATGGAAGTTTTATTACATAAAACTCCATAAACATCTTAGATTAAGACTCTTAAAACCTGCTAGATATTCAAGAAGTAAACAGACTTACTGTCATAAATCAAAAGTGTGAAAGCAGCTGATAATCTGAGAATCGACTATTTTATTCAGTGTTCTATCATCTGGACACAACATGTGAATTAAACCTGTGATCTGAAACAGACACATATTTCCTTGTACTGCAGCTGCCGTGCACATGAGCCTCCGTCCTGTCTCAGTTGGCTTATGAGCCCCGGCCAGGCGGTGCTGCCCTCCACCCCCCGGGTGTCCCGGGTGCTCTGGGCTCGGCTGCAGATGACGAGCAGCCAGATGACACCATGGCTGGGGCTGCATGCAGTTCCCAGGGGCTCAGCTGCAGGTGCACCGGCCTGACACAGCCGCCCCTGAGCGTACAACGGAAGAAGTTTGGGCAGAAAAACGATTTGTGTCCTAAACAAAAGTATGAGGAAGAATTAAGTCAGCTCTGTTTAGTGTGCGGGTGTGTATTGTGTATGTGTTCTTTGTGTGTGTGTGTGTGTGTGTGCTGTGCACGCTGTGTGCACACACGTGTTTTGTGTGCACATGTGTGTTGTATGCATGCGCATGTGTATTGTGTGCGTGTTGTGTGTGCATGCGCATATGCATGCACGTGTGTGCATGAGTATAGTGTGTGCGCTCTCATGTGCACATGTATGAGTGTGTTGTGTGTGTTGTGTGTGCATACCTGTGTGTGTTGTATGTGTGCACACGTGTATTGTGTGTGTCGTGTGTGTGTGTTAAACTCCTTCACTGCTTTTCCATTCGCCCAGGTAGGTGCAGACATCCTCCTGGGGACCAGGACTGACACCAGAGCCTCAAAGCTTTCTCTACCCAGATGTGATGGGAGGACGTTTTTCCTAACTTTGCAGCAATGTCTTGGAAGGTTGTGAGATTCTCCAACTTAGACCAATGGTCTAGGTGATAGATGATGTGGGCTGGGTACTTAGATTCAGAGCCTGGTGGCCTGGCTCTTACTTCCAGACGCACCAAGAAAGTTCTCGAGCCACATAAAGCCTCTCCTTCACCAATACAACTTCTGCACCCTTGCGTGTAGAATGCACCAGTTGTGGTTGCTTGAATTGGGCAACTGGCTTGAGTTTCCAGGTGCTCCTGGGGCAACATTCCCTTGGGCATTTCTTCTCCAGCACCTCTGCTGGGTATGCTGGCTCTGCCTTGGGGCGGGGGGGGGGGGGGGGGGACTACTCTCTGCTCACACTTGTTAACAGGATTTTGAGAGCCTCACTGAAATAGTTTCTGTCGCTGCTCCTCCTTTCCCTTTGATAAAAAGAACAGTCTGCAGCCTGGAATGATTGCTGGTACGAGTGTGTTAGATCGGAAACCAGAAGACTTAGCAGGCCTCTCAGCACAGGATCAGCGAGGGCAAAGGTTATAGTTAGCACGGAAGGAGAAAGAGTCTAAGCAAGCATTAGGAGCCCAAGAAACGTCCCCACGTAGCTCCCCAGTGCCCTTGTTATTTGTGCCAGGATGTACTATGTCTCCAGATTGAATTGGCAAGAGCTGTGTGATGATGGATCTCTGTTCTGGGAGAGGCACTTAGACGTTTCCATCAGGGTCTTTTATGTCTCTCTCGGTCACATAGCCAAGTCAGGCTGTTCGACTGGTTACACCGGGTATAAGCCATCAATAAACAAACTGGTCCTGCCCCACACCAGCAGACTGCGAACTTTAAACAGCACATCACAGATCATTAGCTCACTGCCCTTATCTCTAATAAATGTTGGTGCCAGAATCCCAGGCACCTCCAGAGATAAACCTCTGAACGAAGTCATGCCTTTCAAATTATATATTATGTGTTATTCTTTTCCCCCAAACCTTGGCTATCTATAGAATAGGGGAAAAACCATTTTCCAAAGTAAGAACTGTCTCCCAATGAATATTGTTCTAAGTAGGTATTGTTTTGAACATTTCAGTTCACCAAATTTCCAGCGCAAGAATGCCCGTAATCGTGTACAAGTTTAACAATAGTTTTACCTCCTTCCAGCACTGAAAATATTTTGGGAAGAGGGGATTGCTTTTTGAAGAACTGAGATATAATTTATAAACCATAAGCCACTCTTTAAAAGTCTACAGTTTGGTGATTTTTAGTATATTCACGAGATTTTATAAATATTACCACCATGTTATTGCAGAAAATCTGTATCTCCCCAAAAGAAATCCCATACCCATTAACAATCACCCCACCCCATTTGCCTCCTCCCCGTGCTCCCCCCCTCCCCCAGCAACTATAGATTTACGGTCTGTCTCTGTGGAACTAGCATGAACATTTCATGTGAACGCACTCATACACTATGTGACTTTTTGTGACTGGCTTCTTTCACATGGCGTCATGTTTTCAAGTTTCATCCCTGTTGTAGCAGGTGTCAGCACCTCATGCTCTTCTTTTTCTGAGCCATAATTTCACATCTACACAATTTACACACCCGACATTCTCTATTTACAGAGTACAATTCAATGACCTTTGGTATATTCAGAGTTGTCGACCCTTGCTACAATTTTAGAGTATTTTTACCTTATCTTTGAGTGTCTTCTATTTGGAGTTTCCTGAGCTTCTTGGATATCTAGATTAATGATTTCCATCAGATTTGGTAAGTTTTCAGCCACTATTTATTCACAGACTTTCGAAGCTTCTCTCTCCCCTCTCCCTGGACTGCCATTTTGCATACATTGGTAGAGTTGATGATGCCCTATGAGACTCTGAGGCTCTATTCATGTTTCTTCATTCCTTTTTCTTTCTGTCCTCAAACTGGGTAATCTCAATGGACCTGTATTTAGTTCTTCAATCGCTTCTTCTGCCTGCTCAGATCTGCTCCTGGGCTCCTTCACTTCACTTATTGTACTTCTCAGTCTCAGTGTTTATACTGGGTTCTTTTTTAAAAAAAATAATTTCTATTTCTTTGTTGATATTCTCTATTTGATGATGTATCATTCTTATACCTTGTTGATATTCTCTATTTGATGATATATCATTCTTACACTTTCCTGTAAGTCTTTATATATATATGGTCACTTTTAGTTCTTTGAATATACTTAAACAACAGGTTTAAAGTCTTTGTCTACGAAGTCCAGTATCTGGACTTTCTCAGGGACAGCTTCCTTTGACTGTTTTTTTTTTTTTTTTTTTTTTTTTGTCCAGGATGTTGGCTGTGTTTTGTTTCTTTGTGTGTCTTATAAATTTTGTTGGAAATTGAACATTTAAAATAATCTAATGTGGCAACTCTGGAATTCAGATTCTTTTTCACTCCCTAGGGCTTTTTGTTTTTGCTGCTTTTGTTGTTATTTGTTTAGTGAATACTCAAAATTGATTTTGTAAAGTCCTTATTCCTCTTCATGTGTCCCCACTGAAGGGTTTGCTTGGTTAGCTTAGTGGTCAATTAATGATTTGGTGGAGATTTCCTTAAATGTCCAGAACCAATATGCCTCTCAGTCTGTTAAGTGGCTCTGTGTGTGTGTTTTGGGGACATGCCTTCAAGATTCCATCAGGAAGTTGACAACTCTGGTTTAGCCTTCACTTTCTCCTTGTGTGGAACCTCAAAGTGAGCCAGAGGTGTGAGTTTAGGGCCTTCTTAGGTCTTTCCTGAGAATGTGCAGAGTCCTGTGGGGGCAGAACAGCTCTGTATATGCAAATAGCCTTCCAGATTTCCATTAATCTAGAAGAATCCCAGGAATATCCCCAAGCTTCATACTAAAAGTTATACAACTTTTTGGAGCCCCTATGGACATTTTATTTGCCAGCTTTTCCTTTTAAGGTTTTTGGTTAGTCTATTGTTTGGCCAACTCTTATCCATTGCTTTAGGCAGCTTCCATGTTACGTAATTGCCTCTAATTGTTTGCAGCAAAGGCCCCTGGGGAAAAGACTTCTTAGCAGTGGAAGGGTTCCAAGTAAGGTAAAATAAAGACAGTATTATGAGTGGCTTCTTCTGGGGAACCATCAGGCAGATAAAATCATGATAATTCTCCGTGAATGTGCTTTGAAGGAGCTCTGACCCCATTCTACCCTTTCCAGTGTATTTTAGGATGCTGATTTTTACTGTGATTACAGATTACTGTTTTTCAAAACTATGGCTGATCTGAGGAGAAGAATAGAAATAGATCAAATTTTAAAACCACAAATCTGACTGTTCTTACCAAGATTGAGCCATTTTTCTTGAATAAATTACTCCTAGATTGTTGCAAGCCTTTGGTTAATTTCTAAGGTTCTGTAACAGTTGGTTCTGACCATTTCCCCCCATTGTTCTCATTGCTTTTAAAGATTCTTGGAGGATTATAGAGAGGACTAATTTTGGAGATTATTTGTAGGACTCAGGTTCAAATAGAAGAATATCTTATAGATGTCTTTCACTAAATCTCCTGCTACATTTTATTGTTGATATTGGTAGTATCATAAACTATGTTAAAAACCAAATTAATCTTAAACCATATAGTGGTTACATTATAAATTAAAGTAAAATCATTACAAAATTAGTCAAAATTATACTAGTACTTTCTTACTAAAAGTGGCCTGTGCCTATATACATAATCTTGTCATGGACTGGAGAATAAATCAAGGGTCGTCTCATTTAATTCTGGATTAAAAATCTTGTGGGAAAACACAAATGCTATGCTTCATACTAAAGGTTATGCTGATGTGAGATCTCAGTGGGCTTTATCTTTAAGTAACGGTCAACTTTTCCTACATGTTACAATCCTAATCAAGTTTTATAGACTTCCTATTCTGACTAACTGCAAAACTGTGTACATCTAGTTTTTGGTTATTTATGATGCCTTGGCCATTAGAGAGAATCTATGAAAATTGAAATTATGTTCTCCATGAACTCCGATAAGCCAGGGGGTTCACAAATCTTTACCTTACTTCCATGTGCTTCCACTGCCAAGATTCCAGGCCACTTTCCTTAAACTATTTCTGCTTCTATCTGCTTTCATTTCAATAAATTAGCCACTTTATTATAAGGAAATGACCCTCTTTATTTTCAAAAATACTCTTTTCTCTGAAGGGTACTTTGTTGGATTAAGGTAGTCATTCCAGCTTTTCCTTGACTAGTGTTGGAATGGACAAAGACATGCCATGCCTAAAAATATATATTTGTGTTTTTATGTTTAAAGTGTATTTAATTGAAAAAAAATGTGCATTTAACTGTAGGCAGCATATAGTTTAGTTCTGTTTTCTTAGCCAGTCTTAAAAATTTCTGCCTTTAAACTGGGGATTTTAAACCATCAACTTTTAATGTAATTATTGGTATGATTTAGTTGAAGTCAACTACCTTACTCTTTGTTTCTATTTGTGTCATATGTTCTTTATTTTTCTACCTCCCTGTTTTTGGACTAATTGAACCTCTGTAATAATTCAATTTCTTCTTCTTTTTCTTGGTTTATTACTGAACCATTTTTCTGATGTCACTGTAGTGATTGATTCCTCCTCCGCCTTTGAGAAAAAATTGACATATAACACTGTATAAATTTAAGGTGTACAGTGTGATGATTTGATACACACGTGTTGTAAATTTTTTTTAATGTTTATTTTTGACAGAGAGAGAGAGAGAGACAGAGCATGAGTGGGGGAGGGGCAGAGAGAGAGGGAGACACAGAATCCGAAGCAGGTTCCAGGCTCAGAGCTGTCACCACACAGCCCGATGTGGGGTTCGAACTCACAGACCACGAGATCATGACCTGAGCTAAAGTCGGACACTCAACGGACTGAGCCACCCAGGCGCCCCGGTACACACATGTATTGTGAAATTATCACCACCATAACACTAACACATCCTTTACCTCACTTTTTTGTTGTTGTGGTGGTGAGAACATTTAATATCTAGTCTCTTAGCAACTTTCAAGCATATAATACAGTATTGTTAACTATGGTCACCATGCTGTGTATTAGATCCCAGAATGTATTCATCTTATAACTGGAAGTGCATACCATTTGACCAATTCCTCATTTCCCCCACCTGGCAAACCATTAATCTACAATCTGTTTCTATGAATTTGTTTTTTTTTAAAGATTCCATATATAAGTGAGATCATACAGTGTTTGTCTTTCTCTGACTTATTGCAGTTAGCATAAAGCCCTCCAAATTTACTTCTGTTCCTGCAAATTGGCAGGATTTCCTTCTTTTTTTAATTTAATTTTTAAAAACGTTTTATTTATTTTTGAGAGAGACAGCGCAAGCTGGGGAGGGGCAGAGAGAGAGGGAGACACAGAATCAGAAACAGGCCCCAGGCTCAGAGCTGTCAGCACAGAGCCTGACATGTGGCTCAAACCCACAAACTGTGAGATCATGACCTGAGCTGAAGTCAGATGCTCAACCGACGGAGCCACCCAGGTGCCCCGGATTTCCTTCTTTTTTTAAATGGCTGGATAATATTCCCTTGTATACATACACCATATTTTTTTTAGCCACTCATCTGTTGACGGACACTTAAGTTGCTGCAATGAGCACAGGAGTACAGATGTGTCTTTAAGACAGTGATTTCACTTCCTCCAGATAGGAACTCAGAAGTGGAATTCCTGGATCATAGGGTATTTCTACTTTTAATTTTTTGAGGAACCTCCATATTGTTTTCTATCGTGGTTTCACCAAGTTACATTCCCACCAACAGTGCAAGAAGGTTCCCTTTTCTCTACATCCTCACCAGTATCTGTTACTTTTTGTTTTGTTGATAATAGCCATTCTTAGCCATTGATTCTTGAGATTAAACATTCCTGGGACTTGCAGACAAAATCCCTGGTCCTCCATCATTGGTGGCACATGTCTCATTTCCTCAATCCAGTCTTCTAAACAAGGCACTAAGCAGTTGTGAGCCCTGGAGCCTGTGCCTCATTGTGCTGAAGAAATAGCCACTCTAGTAGGATGTGGAGGAAATAGTTCTAATTTCTAGTTCTTCCCAGGCTTCCTTGAGTTCCTCTTCCTTTCTGTCTTTGTTATTCTTTCTGGGATTCTATTACATTGGCTCTGGACATGCACTCTTTTCCTGGACGCTAAATACACGTTGGCATCAGCTCCCTTCAGGCTGGGAAGAGACTTCCTACATGACCTTCTGACACATATGCCTCTCGTTCTAAGGGAGGGGCTCATCCTGGGGGCGGGGTCAGCAGTCAGGCTTTTCTGAGCTGCCAGATGCCCTGTTGTTCTAATCCTTTCCAGGACTTAAACTTTGCGGGCAGGCAGCTTCTCCAGCTGTAGGCAGGGATAGGGGACGATGTACTTCCTTTTACTCCAACGTGGGATCTGGAGAATCTTTTTCAGAGGGATTTATCCATACTGTTTGCCAGGCATGATGCTAGACCTGAGATTCTGCCCATGCAAGAGAGTGCCTGGCTGTGGGAGAGGCATGTGTAAGCAGTTGAGGGAGTCTTGAGTGGAACTTACACAAACTGGGTGTTTGCAGTCTTAACCCTTCCCTGTCTGGTTCATAGTACCAGACCTGGCAGAGCTCCCTTTACGGCTTCTTGACAGGGTATGGTGGGGTATGGTACGGTGGTGGTATGGTGGGGAATGCAGAAGGGTCTTCTGGTGGCTGTGGTTCATAGTTTGCATAGGTGGTGTTCCAGTGGGTCCACAGTAGCTAATAGAGTGCAGGCTCCTATCCAGGGAAGGCTTCGAGTTGGGGTTTTTTTTCCAAACAAGAATGTTAATCTGCCTGAATTTAGAAATGGTTACTTTTTTGTGACTAGCAAAATGTTTCTGTTTTAAATGGAAAGAACCATTTTTTAAAATTATTTATTTATTTTGAGACAGATATAGCATGAGAGGGAGAGGGGCAGAGAGAGAGGGAGACAGAGAATCCCAAGCAGGCCCCACACTGTCAGCATGGAGCTTGGTGTGGGGTTTGAACCCATGAAACCATTAGATCATGATCTGAGCTGAAACCAAGAGTCAACCAACTGAGCCACCCAGGTGCCCCTGAACCATTTCTTTTTTTTAAAGTAGGCTTCATGCCCAGCACAGGACCCAACACAAGGCTTGAACTCACGACCTTGAATTCAAGACCTGAGCTGAGATCCACAGTCAGATGGTTAAGTGACTGAGCCACCCAGGTGCCCCTGGAAAGAACCATTTTATTTCTTGCTAGAGAAAGGGCTCTCTCTAGACTTCTACACACCCCTCATTTGGCTGCTGCAATGATGGATGATTCCTCTTTGAATATGCAGTGTTTACAACTTTAGGAATTTAAATTGTTTAGGGATAAGCTGTAGTGGAGTGCTATCAGTGAGGGGTATAAAATCCTAGGGCTTCCAAATGACCTTTTCCTTGAAGTCGGGGAGAAGCTGTGAGTTAAGCCTCTTGTAAACCAGGCTGAGTGACATCGTAGGCACAGGCGGAAGATCAACTTATGCAGGGGATTGTCAACAGGGATCCTGACAAGTAATCATAGCTGTAGAAACTGGGAACCTTGGGGCGCCTGGGTGGCTTAGTCGGTTAAGCGGCCGACTTCGGCTCAGGTCATGATCTCGAGGTCCGTGAGTTCAAGCCCCGCATCAGGCTCTTTGCTGACAGCTCAGAGCCTGGAGCCTGTTTCAGATTCTGTGTCTCCCTCTCTCTGACCCTCCCCCGTTCATGCTCTGTCTCTCTCTGTCTCAAAAATAAATAAACGTTAAAAAAAAAAAAAAAAAAAAAAGAAACTGGGAACCTTGGGAGGCAAGGGAGGCAACTAAATTTGCAAACCTTGCTTAGAACTCCCTAGTGAAGGTTTGCATCCTAGAGGCCACGTCTCCAGAATTTATGGGTAGGGGATGTTAATGTCAGAAATGTGAGGCGTCAGGGTCCTTGGCGTGTACTGAAAAGTCACCTCTGGTCACCAGCAAGAACAACAGCAGAGTAGAAAGGACTGAACTAGCAGCCACAGTTGGGAGTTGAGTCTTGCTTGGCCTGAGAATCAGCCATTCCTGGTGGCCCGGCCTTCTATTCCAGGAACTGTCGTCCACTATATTTAAGGGTTGATTCTCTTTGCTGAGAAACGAAGAATGGATTGCCCTAAATCTCTGTAAAGCCTGAAACATTGGGTCCCAAATTCTGCATGGATTTTTTCTGAAAGGGTCACAGCAGATTGGAAATGTCAATGGAAATCTTACGGAATCGTCCTGCTGTTTGGGGCTGCTTCCTGGCTTGCCAAGGACCAGCCCCATTGTGCAAGCCTGCCGCCTTTGTTCTCCAAGGGCCACTCCCTCTTCCTCCCCTGGCAGGACGTCAGAACACACTTAGCACAAACTTCGCTTCTGGACGTCAGCCACAGCTTGGCTCCTGCTCCCTCTAGTGGGGCCGCAGCGGACCTGACCGTCTGTTTCTCCAGAGCCTGTTCCGTGGCTCCTGTCTGTTCGTGGCTCCTGTCCGTAGGTGCTCTGGCCTGGGATTGCTTGGCAGGCTGCAGGATAGTTGTTTCCTCTCCTCCTGTAGCCTTGGCTTGTCTCGTGTCCTTCCTTGTCCCCATGCTCCCCCAGGAACTGGGTTACGCAATAGAACGGAGCCTGAGTTTACAGCCTTAGAGAGAGTGTGAGATCGTAGGGTTGTTTCTAACACTTCTCTAGGCTTAATATGTCTTCACTCTCTGAGGGAGAGCTATTCACCAGTTGGGGTGGGGTCGCAGATGCCGTTAGACACTGTTAGATACTGTCAGGGTTTCACACACAAGAAGGGTAAAGGCAGTCTCCACCTGATTAAACTTAAAATATTTCTCTTATTTTCTAAGACTTATCTACATTCATCCGTGGCCAAACCAGGAAACTAAGTGGAGGTGTAGTATAAATCCTTACCCTGAATTTCTCCAAGACTTTAGAGATGCTTACATGGTTGAGGCATTGCTTTTGATTGACTCATGATAGAACTGGAGAGCCAAAGGGGCTTGGGTTTGGATTTTTCTACCATATATTGTGCAGATTCTGCCAGTGGCCAAGGATATATACTCCATTAAATACTGAGGAACTGGGGAAATAACCAGGTGCGCTTATGGTAGAGCAGCCTTGGGTCAAACATCCACTTACAATTGACCCTGCAAGTGTCCATAGTGATAAGAAGACCACATAGCATTTTATTTTTCCAGGAATTAACCAAGACTAACAGCCAACAATCCCTGAGAGGTTTGGGTATTTTACTTTCTTCAATACTTTCTTCTTTGAGACTTTCAGCGCCCCCACCAGAGAAAGCTAGGAGGCTGGACCACCATGCCTACTCGTGATGTTAAGGTAGGATTCACCACCAGGCAAACCTCTCTTTCAGTGTTGACTTTGGATAGATTGGAAAACAGCACCTGGTCCTCAACATACCTTACTGTCTTATGCTGCTAAACAATCCTTGTAGTGAATGGTGTCCTCTAAAGTTGCGCACTGCACAATTTGGCTACCTATGTGTGCTGTTCCTGCCGGCCTCCCTCCTATTCAAAGGATTGGTCTGTGAGCTAACACAGTTCTAGGAATTAGGTGAAAGTCATGGCTTGTCTGCATTGGAGGCTTAATTAGACCCTTGTTTTCAAGACTCAGAATTTCTGTTACACAAACAGAGTTGAACATTACTGGCCTGCTCACCTGTCTTGATCTAAGTGATCTCGTGTTCAAATAACGATGAGCAGAGTCAGAAAAGGCTTGAGCTGTAGAGCTCTCTGATGAAGAGCTGTTATTGATTTTGTGGAATTCCGTGTCCCTGAAATGCGGGAAGCCATTTGGTTCCCAGTGTCTCTGGCCAGCATATCCACCCTGTGGAGAACCACCCCTCCAGGAATTTGCAGATGTTGGCCTGTGTCTTCCCTGCATCTCGATGCAGGGCGAGCCTTCTGCATCCTGGACAGGATGCAAGTGAGGGTAGACAGTGATTGTCCAATTCACATGTTCTAAATGCACTCAGGATTTCTATGCTGTGAAGTCCTCAAGTGACAGAAATTACAATACGGAAGTCAGAACCTACCTGGGGCCGCCTCTGAGTTCAAATTTCTATCCATTAGTTGAGAATCAAGAAAGCAACTCCTGGCCGCTTCTGTTTGGACAGTTGAATCCTTAATCTGGAATCACACCTGCATCACTGAAGAAGCCCAAGGTGAGTCTGGTGCCTGTTTGGCCCAGCAGCTCCACATTCCCTGTCTAGTTCCAAAACTGCTCACTGCTCCCCCCGTTTGCCAGCTCCAGGCATCCACATTCCCTGTCCAGTCCCATACCTTCTCCCCCCGTTTGCCAGCTCCAGGCAGCAGCATCCTGCAAATGTTTCCCATCTCCGCCTGGGTCTCCCTCTGCCGCTGCCACGTGATGGGTGTCCAGATGTGCTGCCCAGATCCCTCTTCCAGTGGGGACTCAGCCCCATTGTGGGGACGACAGTGCACAGACAGCTTCCCGTTGCCAGCTCCCTCGGGAGCTCAGCATCACCTTGCTCAGCAAGGTCACTGCTGGTTGGAGAACCTCACATCCACTGATAAGTAGCACAAGGCAAAAGGGCTTGGTGTTGCAGCCCAAGGTGGGACAACTGCGGTGTGCGATGTGCACTCTGCAATTGTTGGGCTTGCACTGCAGTTTCACTTCTCCTTCTGCCCAGTTCTGCTTCCTTTCGCTCCTTTTGTAAGGGCTAATTCCTAAAAAATGCAGTCTCCAAATTAGGTGATAAGATGGGGTTTTGGAGATGGGACACTCCCTGCTGCACTGGTGATGAGAACCCCACCACTGCTGGTAGGAGAAGCACATAGAAACTTTCCCTGGTAGCCTCCTGTGGTGGTCTGTCTTTCCCTTGGTGGCCCCCTGTGGTGGTCTGTCATGGGAAAGGAAGCACCAGCAAGTGCAAGCATCACCTCCAAGTGAGATATGGAGGACGTAGAAGCAATAAGCTTGAACGAATTGGATTGCTATTGCCACACATCTTCATGATTCAGAAAGATAATAAATAGGCAATTGAAATTGGGTATAAAAGCCAGAGGCCTATTTAATTGTATATAAAGAAATGTTAACCTGATGTTCATAGCAGCAGTATCAACAACAGCCAAACTATGCAAAGAGCCCAAATGTCCATCATCTGATGAAGGGATAGAGAAGATTATGTGTACACACACACACACACACACACACACACACACACACACACACAAATGGAATACTACTCAGCCATCTCGAAGAATGAAATCTTGCCATTTTCAGTGACATGGATGGAACTAGAGAGTATTCTGCTAAGTGAAATCAGAGAAAGACAAATCCCATATGCCATATGATCTCACTCACATGTGGAATTTAAGAAACAAAACACATGAACATAGGGGAGAAAAAGAAAGGCAAATCATGAAAGAGACTCTTAGCGATAGAGAACAAACTGAGGGTTGCTGGAGGGGAGGTGGGTAGGGGGATGGGAGACACAGGTGTTGGGGATTAAGGATTGCACCTGCTGTGATGGGCACCGGGTGAGGTGTGGAAGCGCTAAGTCACTATGTTGTACACCTGAAACTAATATTACACTGTATGTTAACTACTGGAATTTGAGTAAAAACTTGAAACTACAAAAAGAAAGAAAAAAAGAAATGTTTATTTCCTGCCACCAGGAAGGCAGAGAAAGATGATGAAGGCCAGCATCCAACTGCTGGAGTTGACAGCAGCATGTCAAAAATGGTTAAAATGCCCAAACAAGACAGATCCATTGTGTCACATCTAGGGCCCTGGTTGGGAGAATCTGGGCCCCTAGCACCAAAGATGGGGATATCTGGGTAGATGACCCTAAATTTTGGCTCCTCAGCATTCCCTGAATGTGCAGAAATGGTCCATGCTTCCTGTTAACAGCTAGTGGTTTCTTGTGTGGAAAGACAATGGAGCATAGACATTCCTCCTGCAGAGTGACATGTGTCCCCTCTTCTTTTTTTTTTTTTTTTTTACTTTTTATTTCTGAGAGAGAGAGACAGAGTGTGAGTGGGGGAAGGGCAGAGAGAGAGGGAGACACAGAATCCGAAGCAGGCTCCAGGCTCCGAGCTGTCAGCACAGAGCCCAACGTGGGGCTTGAACTGACGAACTGTGAGATCATCACCTGAGCCGAGGTTGGACGCTTAACCGACTGAGCCACCCAGGCGCCCCTCGTCTGCTTTCTTAGTGTCCGTGCCTTTGCCAGAGAATACATCTCTATCCCCGGTGTCGACAAACTCAGCTGTACTGACACAGCAAAGTATCTTCTAGTCTGGAACTGAGGGTGACAACGAGCCACACCCCCGCATGCACATCAGTACTCTCATAAATCCTCTGTTCCCAGAGCATATTTTAGAATATACTTTAACTATGTTCCAGATTTATATGATGGTTCAATGGTGTTCTCCTATGAGTTTTAAAATTTTAATAGGAAATATACATTCATTGAAAACAACAGCAAAAATGTTAGCCTTAATTTAAAACAAAATAAGCATTACATCATTAATGTTTAAAACTAACCTTAAAATATCCACCAGCAGATGGCAATATAATCTTAAATATTACTGGTAATAGGAGATTAAATAATTTATTAAAATAAATAAGTTTAACTAATTAATTAATGAAAATAAAGATGCATGGTTCTCCTGCACCAAGATTTTTTTCTTTTTAAAATGTCTATGTGAATGCCACAAAAAGTCATTAATTTTTTTAAGTTAAGTTTTAGAATTCCAGTAAAGTTGCAGTGTTATGTTAGTTTTAGGTGTACAATATGGTGATTCGACAACTGCGTGCATCATTACTTGGTGCTCATCAAGGTAAGTGTGCTCTTATTCCCCAGCCCCTCCCCCACCGCCCCCCTCCCCTCCACACTCCCCTCCCCTCTGGTAGCTCTCAGTGCTCTCTCTGCCTGCAGTTAAGAGTCTGTTCTGTGGTTTTCTCTCTCACTTTTTTTCCCCCTTTCCTTGTTTGTTTTCTTTCTTAAATTCCAATATGAGTAAAATCATATAGTATTTGTCTTCTCTGACTGAAAAATTCATTAATTTTATGACTATAAAATATATATTATCATTAGAATGCAACCTTAATTGTAAAACAAAATTACATGCTCGTTCTGAATTTATGATAATTCAGACATGGTCTATATGCAAGTATTATTGATTTCTAAGATTCAAAATACTCTCTTTAATTTTTATTTATTTTCTTTGAGAGAGAGGAAGAAACAGAATTTGTAGCAGGCTCCAGGCTCCAAGCTGTCAGCACAGAGCCCGATGTGGGGCTCAAACCCATGAACCAGCCCCGCGAACTGTGAGATCATGACCTGAGCCAAAGTTAGTTGCCTAACCAACTGAGTGATCCAGATGCCCCACAGAATATTCTCTTAAATGTCAGGTCCTGACTTGTTAGGAGAATCTTAAAATCATCTGCTTTTCCCAACCAATTAAACAATTCTTAGACACTTTCGCCAGCTGTAATTGTTGGCTCTGGGCCCTTTTATAACTTAAAGTGCTTACGTATGTGACACACAGAGTCTGTCACATTTTTCCATAACATATGATAAACTAAACGTGTACATAAATACAGAATGAAGTTAGTTAACAAAAAGTTAGCTTACTATAATATTCTGGAATTTACCTTGAATTTCCTCAGTTAGATTTCTTTTTAATTTATAGGACAATTGGAAGTCCCACCCAGAATTACTAGGCAAGAAGAAAGAAAAAGCATTCAAATTGGAAAGGAAGAAATAAAACAGTCACTGCTTGCAGATTCCATACTGCCATATATTGAAAACACTAAAGAAGTTAAAAGTAACCAATTCAGTAAAGTTGGAGATACAAACTCATATGCAAAAATCTGTTGCATTTACATTAATAATGAACTATCAGAAAGAGAAATTGAGAAAATAGTCCCATTTAAAGATGCCTAGAAAAGAATAAAATACCTAGGCACAAATTTAATCAGGGAGGTGAAAGTTCTGTACATTGAAAGTTCCAAGACATTAATGAAAAAAATTGAAGATGACACAAATAAATGGAAAGATACTCCATGCTCATGAATTGGAAGAATTAATATTGTTAAAATGCCCATACTACTAAATGCCATATACAGATTCAATGCAATCCCCATCAAAATTACAATGGCATTTTTCACAGAAGGAGAACACACAATCCTATAATTTGCATGGAACCACAAAAGACCCAGAATAGTCAATGCAATCTTGAGACAGAAAAAAAAAAAAAAAAAGCTGGAGGCGTCATAGTCCCTGATTTCAAATTACATTACACAGCTATAACAATTAAAACAGTAAGGTATTGGCATAAAAACAGACACACAAATCAGTGGAACAGAATATAGAGCCTAGAAATAAACCCACACATATATGGTCAATTAATTTATGACAAAGGAGCCATGAATATACAATGGAGAAAGGACAGTGTCTTAAATATTTGGTCTTAAAAAAACTGGACAGCCACATGCAAAGCAATAAAACTGGACCACAATCTTACCCCACACACAAACACTAACTCAAAATGTATTAAAGAATGTAATACCTGAATGAAGATAAATACCTGTAATATTTAAATGTAAAACCTGAAACCATAAAACGCCTAGAAGAAAACATAGGAGGTAAGCTCCCTGACCTAAGTCTTGGTGATGGTTTTTTGAATCTGACACTAAAAGCAAAAGCAATAAAAGCAAAAATAAGCACTTGGGACTATATCAAATTAAAAAGCTTCTGCACAACAACAATAAAAATCAGTAAAAAGGTAATCTGTATGGAAGAAAATAAATGCAAATCACATATGAGACAATGGGGCCAATATCCAAAATATATATAGAACTCCACTCAATATCAAACAAAACAACCCCCCCCCCCCAACAATCTGTTTAAAAAATAAGCAGAAGTCCTGAATAGACATTTTCCCAAAGATATACAGATGGCCAGTATGTACATGAGAAGATGCTCAACATCACTGATAATCAGGGAAATGCAAATAAAAACCATGAGATAACAATGAATAACACATCACACCTGCTAGAACTGCTATCATCAAAAAGACAAGAAATAACAAGTGTTGGTGAGAATATGGAGAAAAGAGAACCCTCTTGCACTGTTGCTGGGTGCAGACGTGTGGAAAACAGGATGGAGTTTCCTCAAAAATTTAAAAATAGAAATACCATATGATCCAGCAATTCCACCTTTGCTTATTTATTTGTCCAAAGAAAACAAAAACTAATTTGAAAAGATATATACACCCCTAAGTTCACTGCAGCATTACCTACAATAGCCAAGATACAGAAACAACCTAAGTGTCCATTGGTGGATGAATGGATAAAACAGATGTGGTATGCAGACACAGTGCAATATTATTCAGCCATAAAACATGAAATCTTGCCATTTGTGATAACATGAGTGGAACTTGAGACATTATGCTAAATGAAGTAAGTCAGAGAGAGAAAGACATACTGTATTATCTCTCTTACATGTGGACTCTAAAACCAACCGACAAAGAAAAATACCAAACTTATAGATACAGAGAACAGATTGGTGCTTGTAGGAGGCTGGGGGGTGGGGAGGGGTGTTGGGAGAAATGGGTAAAGTTTGTTTTTTTTCAGTTTAAATAAATGGAATAATATTGTAAAAAAAAATAAAAGGATGTTAACTTTGAAAATTTTTTGTAATATAGGGGACAGGAAAAAAACCATATGTCTATCAATAGAGTACTGGTTAAATGAAATAAATACAGTATAATCTGTAAAAGGAATACTATGCAGCTAGAAAAAAGAATGAGGAGAGAGGTCCTACATATGTGATTTTTTTCTTTATTTTGAAATAGTTTCAAACTCAAGGGATAAGTGTAAAAATTAGAACAAGGAATTTCCTTTTACCTTTCACTAACTTCTCCAAATCTTGCCATTTTTTACCATAATTGCTTTATCATTCTCTCGAATCAGATTTTTCTTCAGGCTTACAGAGATATAAATGAACTATTACATCATGTAAGTTAACCAGATATAATTGTAAGTGAAAAAAAATCCCGTTAGTGAGCAGTACAATCCAATTTTTGGATACACATATGCACACAAAAAAACAAAAACTATCAAGGAAAAAATATCAAGGAGCCCATATTACTTTGGTGTATCTACAAAGAATCATGAACACCTGGAAATTCTTCGAGCTGTGAGTTATAGACTCTGCTTCCCGCTGGACTCACCCATGTCCAGGCCACGCCCATACAAATATGGTAAGAATCTGAGGGTATGATCAGGTATCAGTAAATTTTAAAACTTCCAGTGTGATTCCAGTGTGAAACTCTGGTTAACAGCCACTTGTTTGAATCAGTTCCTGTCACAGTTAAGCGTCCACATGAATCACCCGGATATAATATTAATACACACATACTCATTCAGTAGGTCTGGGGTGGATTCTGAGCTCCCGCATTTGTAAGCAGCTCCCAGCTGCTGCTGCTGCTGCTGCTGCTGCTGCTGGTCACGGACCAGACTTGGAAAAGCACTGGCTTAGTTTTTAAGGCGGTGGTTCTCCAAATGTAACGTGTTTCAAAAATCACCTGGGAAAGTTGGTAAAAACAGGCTCAGGCCCATTTTTACTGAAGTTTACTAAAGACCGGTCTACTTCAGTAAGTCTGGGCCATTCATTAGCTGTCTAGGTGAGGCCGACGGACACCAACATTTGAGAACGGCTGTTTTTCGACAACCAGAATGCCTGTAGCTGAGCAATCCTAAGATCATTACATGCACAATTAGTTTCTCTGATGGTAATGTGACACCTGGTTGCCAAGGTGACTGGCCTGGTTTGATGCCCTTCCCACTGGTTGGAATGCTGTAGAAATCCTACCCATCTTTCAGGGCCTACACGCATGACAATTTGTCTGCGAAGCGTCTCTAACCACCTCTACTGGATTGGGACTCTTGCATGGCTGTAAATACCTGCACTGACTCCTGTAGCACCTCGCCCCACACTCCCATTAGTGTTAAAGCTAAAACCAGAGACTGCATTTCCCATTTTTGTATTTGTCTTCCTTTCCTCTGAACCCTCCCTTCAATGAGATGGATCTCTGTCCTCACCTTTGCCTACGTTGCAGCCCTTATTTGTTACTCGAGGCACGAGTATTCATGCCTTCATTAATGGGGTAAGTGAGCGAGGTGTTCCCGGGGGGGCAGTGAGCTCTGGGTAGTGACTGTAGCTGGTTACATGTGCCGCATGGATGCAGGGATGCGGTCTTGCTCACACTACGTCCACCATACGCGGCACGCAGCACGTGTCCATATGTTGCTGTCAGTGAAAGACACAAGTGAAAGGGAACAAGAGTCAAGGCACAGAGAACTTTCATGGCGAGACAAGGATTTGAGAGTTGTTCAGTAAGCATTGTGATGCAACTTTTCAGCAGGGAAAATGTGTGATGATGATGAAGATTTTTAACACAGGGGCTGTGGCAAAAGCAGGGAGATGCTGGCCTGAAGAGGGAAGGGATCCTCCTGACAGTCCCATCAGGAGGATGTCATATAATCGCGGTTGGAGCAGATATGAAGGTATAAAACACAGGCTAATCATTTTATTGAGCATTTACTTTGTATTACTTATAATGCGAAGTACATACATGATCTTTTATCTTTATAAATGTGCCATGTGGTAGATATTCTCACTTTATAAATAATGAAATCTAGGCTCAAAGACATTAAGCCCCTTGTCAAAAGTCGCACATGGGAGCCAGAACTTGAACCCAAGACGGTCCCGCTCCAAAATCTTACTGCAGTAATCGCAGTGATGTGGTGGGAACACACAGCAGGTTCTGGAGATACTTCTATTCTGGGGAGAACTGGCCCACTGGAATTACCGATTCAGGTTTGGGGAGACCAGAATGAGGCAGGGAGAAACAACATTTTGTAGCATGCCCTAATGATACGCCTGATCACGCCATGTCATTATGTGGTGAAGGCTGAAGTGACGGTCTGCGTACTCAGCATCTTCGTTGCAAACTCTTAGGAGGAATGTCTCAGGAGAAGCACACAGAATCCCCTGGTTACCTGTAATTCTGGCCCACATCTCCTCCTTTCCTTCTGGCTCTTGAAGTGCAATTTTCTGGTAGCTTGGGCATATTATAAAATAAAGGTGAGTGGCCAGGAAAAGACTTTCTGCTGATGTTTGGTGTGGGAGGTGGGTGCAGATGTCATCTTTTGTGGCTCAGTTTTCTGAGTCCATTAAATGCCCTGTTTTAAGAAAAGCGTAGTAAACACTTGTGCCTACCAGTACATTTTCAAATCATGAAATTAGAGCTGCTCTTAAGATCAATCAATAATAGAGAATTTGTTCAGAATGCGAAAAACTGAAAAAGCTCTACTTAATACCCACACGGTCCAAATCCATTCAGTTTTATCACAGCGGGAGAAGGCATGACATAATTCCAGATACGAATGAAAGTGGATTGAATTTTCTGAAAACTATAATCTGGCTCTAATTTAAAAAATATTACCTCAGTCGGTGGGCTTTTAGTTTTTTAAGCTCCTAGGCAACAGTGGCACAAATAATTGTGTTGTTTTTTTTGACATCTACCTTACTTAGGCCCGTCAAACGGCTCCGGACATGGCAGTGCCCCAGTCTCCGCACAGCCCAAAACCTAAATTGGAAGGAAATGGTTACTGCTGGTCCAGGAGATTCTGGATCCTTTCCAATGTGCTTGATTTTGTCATCACTTTTATTTTTAAAAATTGTTTTCGTTATTCTGAAAAAAAGATCTTAGAAAATATGTAAAAGCATAAAGAAAAAAGTCTCCTATAATCTCATCATTCGGTGCCAGCCGCTGGTAACCTGCTCTAACTCTGGAGTGCAAATATATGCATGCACTCACTCAACTTTGTGAGAGGACATCAAGTCCAGTCTTTCGTGGTCAGACTGTAGGAAAGTATTAAGAGATGCAGGAAAGGGGGCATGCTGAAGGGTGTGCTATGTGAGGCCAGGTGAGCCAATAGGAAATTGTATCGTTTCACTGGGAGGGCCTGAGGGATGGGTTTGCCATCAGTGGTGGGCCAGTCAGGGTGTTGACGTGGCCTCCCTGCAAGCCAGGACTGACAGTAGGGCCGGAGAGCTGGGCCTGCTCATGGCAGCAGGGATGAGGTCGTATGACCACTAGCTGTCGATGATGTTGAACTTCCAGAAGCCAGGGGCCACGATTACTTGTGAGGTCAGCAAGGTTGCAAAGGCAATCACCAACGCGGCTTGGCCTTGAGGGAACTGTGGTCCCCAGGGGCATATAGTTGTGCCCCACATGTTAAATGCAGAGAAAGGCAAGAATACACGGGCAGGAGACTGAGGTCTGCCCCCACCCCACTACCACCAATAACAGTATCTTCCTCTGCATTTGGACTCAATCTGGTTCTCACACCTGGAACCTGTTCACTGATGAGGTGGGCAGTGAACCATTGCCAGCTAAAATACTAGATACCCAGTTAAGTTCGAATTTCAGATAAACAACGAATGATGTTTTAATGTAAGTATATCCCAGGCAATACTTGGGACATACTTATGCTAAGTTTTTTAAAATTATGTATCTAAAACTCAAGTTTAATTAAGTTCTTATATTTTTATTACTTAATATGGCAATCCTAGTTCTGGAGAAAGGATCCTGATGCCATAAAGAATTTACACTATGATGATTCTTCTGATATTTCCTCAAAGGGACCTATGTCTATTTACTTGGGTGCTGGTGCACGGATGTTCTGAGGACTATTCGACATAGGACTTGAGTTGACGTTTATACTCATAGACCAGAAGTTTCTCTGTGGCTTCCTACTGGGTAATGAGTGAAGTAGTAGCCAGGTTTCAGCTTAGAGTGGGTCTACTGAGCCCAGGACTTGGGGGACTGGTGATCATTTCCTTGGCTCAGGAACACACAAAAGGGATTGACATACGTAGCAGTTGGAGTAGCTAGCATAGTAGGCCTCGGCCTGTGGTGGGGGAGGCCTCTAAAAGTGCATGCATTCCTTCCTACCCTCTATGTTCTGCCAAGATAGTAATGAATTAAAAAAAAGTGTTATATCTCACATCTCAAGAGATGGGACAGACATTAGCCCCACCCTTAAGGATCATAAGGAAGCATGGGTGGTGGTCCCCATCACCCATCTGTTTATTTCACCTGTCTCTGTCCTGCAGAGAGATTACACAAGCTCTCCTAAGTATTAGCCTCTATTGAGGCTGCTGTGCTGGGTATGGATTCATTGGTAGAACATGTTAATAAGATCTCGGGCACATGGTATGCACACAGTGATTTGGCAAATACTTTCTTTTCTTCCTTCCTTTTTTTTTGTTAATGTTTTTATTTATTTTTGAGAGACAGAGAGAGACAGAGTGTGAGCAGGGAAGGGGCAGAGAGGGAGACACAGAATCTGAAGCAGGCTTCAGGCTCTGAGCTGTCAGCACAGAGCCCAACGTGGGCCTCAAACTCATGAACCATGAGATCATGACCTGAGCCAAAGTCGGACGCTCAACCAACTGAGCTCCCAGACGACCCTTGGCTAACACTTTCTTTGCTGCTCCAAGCAGAAAAAAAAAGTATTAGAAACTATTGGCATTCCCATGGAACAGGCAGAAATGCACATGACAGTTTTGCTCTAGGGCTCTCTGTCAAAATACAGTCAGAAGAGATCTGGACCATCTGAACATCCCACAGAACATCACACTGATGACCTCATCTTGATTAAGTCAGACAAACAAGACATGGCTAGCAGGAGACCATGGTAAGACACTTTCATTCCAGAGCATGGGAGACAAACCTTTCAAAGACTCAGGAACCTGCCACGCAGGGAAATCTCTTAGAGTTCCAGTGGTCAGAGTCATGCTGGGACAGCTACTCGAGTGAAAGATAATTTGCTCCATCTTGCATCCTCTACTACAAAGAAAGAAGCACAGTATCTCTAAGGTCTCTCTGGGCTTTGAAAGCAGCACATTCTGTACCTAAGACTTGTATTCTAGACCATATGCTGCATCGTCCAGAAGGCTGACAGATTTGAGTAGCGCCCAGGCAGGAAGAGTTTCTGCATAAGGACTGGGCTGTAGTGCAATTAGTGCTTCCAGGCTATTTGGCTGACGGGATGATGTGGAGATGCCAGCTGTGGGCAGAGAGGTAGTGTGCAGTTTATGGCAAACCCCAGTGGGAGAATTAAATGCAAGCCCCTGGGTTTCCGTGGCAGAACCATGCCTTCTGTAGCAGAGATGTTTATGCCTTCCAAGAGACAGATCCTGGTGTGTTGTGTTACTAGACCTTGGCAAAGTAGAAACACTTGCCTGTTTTCACCAAATGACCATACTTCCAGAAGTAGCCATTATAATCTGATTCTCTTAGACGCAGCAAGTCGTAAGATTGATTTCCATCCTAAGATGGAAATGGCACGTCTGGGATTGAGCCTCAGCTGAACCAGAGCACATGAGTCAGTTGCAAGAGCAAGTAGTTTTTGGAGGTCACCGAGAGGACATGACCACCGGTTGACCTGGAAGCTGAACCTGGCAATCAGAGGATCCTCACCCCTGCTCCTATCCTTGGAATGTACATCCTGCCCACTGTTTCCACAGTGGGAGCCATTTTCAAGGACTCAGCTTTGAGATAGCAACGTGTTGAGATTTCTGGGACTGAATACATGACTGAACTCATTCAAGACCTCTATACAAACCATTAAGACGTGTAGGTGTGGAGAGTTACTCATTTTGCAGCTGCCCAAGACAAGGCTTGTATGCAAGCTCCCTTGGTTGTTAAAACTGCCACTTATCAATTTGGAGTGGCCTGCCTCTTTCTTTGGTCTCTCCTTGCCCTCCAAGCATGGGGGCCAGTTTGCAAACCAACAGTATCCCAGACCCCCTTGCCACTTTCAAGGTTGGTATTAGCATCATTCGTCAGCTTGCACCTATGGCCACCAGGGGAGTCACATACGCAAGCTAAAAGAGCTGGTTTATGGACTGGTTGGGTTGGTATGTGAGTGAGATCCAAAAATGAATACCTGGTACACCGTAGCCTTACTTAAGTGTGGATCTGCAAGACCGTGGTAGGGAAAATTTTCCTAATCGTGGAGTTTTGAGTATTGGACTTGATTGTTGCTATTGTGTAGAATAAGGGGCCTGAGGTGAGAAAAGGAGGGTGTGTATGAGTGCGAGTGTGTGTGTGTGTGTGTGTGTGTGTGTGTGCATGCACACATGCATAAAAACACATACATCCTCTCAGGTAGTGGTGAGTGGTCTGGCTGGTTGGTCAGAAGCCAGAAAGGGAAACAGCTGAAAGACTGAACACAAGAAAGCTTGTGAGAGGCTTGTGAAGGGACGTGTGGGAGTAGAGCTGAAGTGTGAAGGGTTTTACATCACGGGTAATGTCCTGCAGAAAACAAGTGCCCACTGTGGAAAAGACACTGAATAACAACACAGATAAAATGTTTTGATCAGTCGACATTAGCTCGCCTTGCCATTGGTCCCTCTGTACTGGAGTGGAGTGGTCATGGGGACAGGGATGGATGGCGTGACTCCCATTTATCAGTTGCCCCATGAATAGAGCAAATGGTGGCAGCCATGGAGTTCCGTGGCTTAGATATTCCTTTAAGAAGAAACCTGCTGACCAGCTGTGAGGAGTGCAGGTAGCTGATGGTCTTCACTGGCAGCACCTTCTGGATGCATCACAGCATCTGGATGGCAACCACCCCCTCTTCCCAGGCAGCTCAGGCACTGGCTGAGCCCCGCGGGAGTAACAGTACCCTTTCTGCCCAACACGGGACTCTTCTACCAGCCATCTTTGCTCTAGAGCTCAAAGGGGGCCAAGCGAGAGTTTTGCAGAGGTGCACCTCCGGCTAGGGCCTCTCTACTCAATCCGCCTGGCTTCTCCCTTTCTTTTCACGAGTCCAAATGCTAGCATCACAGTCTGCTCCTGCTCCCTTTTCCATTTATTTTTCATAGACGCCTCCACCACCTCCTCCTCCACCTCCTTCTGGGCATCTGCTTCCTAGAGGACCCAACAGATGCAGAGGCATTTCTGCTCTCCTTTGTTGTAATAATGAATGTACCTTTAACTTTCAAAGTATGTGTTTGAATAATTCTTTTCCCTGCTGTTTGCTTCTTGGTGTTGAATAGTTTATTATGTGGTACTCATCTCACCTGAATGTACTTGAGTGCTCACACAAATCATTCACAAAGATATATTTTAGTGTGTCAAGAATAAGGTCTTAGTATAACAATTCCACAAAGGAGTGGCTAATGATATAATCTGTACTAGTTAAATGTGCCTCCATTCCATGATGTATAGCACAGGTAGTACAGACAGATCTGTTGAGAAGCAATACTCCCTCACCAAAGAAATAAAGTCACAAGATTTGTTATTTATAGATCTCAGATATGGGTGAGGGGAACTTCGGGAATGATCTGGGGGACAGCAGTCCTCTGTTCCAGGCCATGGGTCAGGAGATGGTAGAAAGCAGGGTAGCAAGTACCTCTTACTTATAAGGTGGTTGGGCAGAGGACACTACCTTTTCACAGGCTCAGTGCTAAGCAGTTATTTCAAAAGGTGCCCTGAAATCAGTAATCAAAAAACTCTTCCAACAAACAAAAGTCTAGGACCAGATAGATTTTACTAAACATTTAAAGAAGTTAATACCTATTCTTCTCAAACTCTTCTAGAAAGTAGAAGAGGGAGGAAAGCTTTCAAATTCATTCTACAAGGCCAGTAATACCCTGACTTCAAGATCAGATAGACATTACATAAAAAAGAAAACTATAGGCCAATATCCCTGATGAGCATAAATGCGAAACTCCTCAACAAAATATTAGCAAACTGAATCCAACAATACATTAAAAGAATCAGTCATCTCGATCAAGAGGGAGTTGTTCCAGGGTACAAGATGGTTCAATATTTGCAAACCAATCAACGTGATACATCACATTAACAAAATGAAGGATAAAAACCATATGATCATTTTGATAGATCCAGGAAAAGCATTTGACAAAATTCAACATCCATTTATGAAAGAAGTTCTCAACAAAGTGGGCTTAGAGGAAACAGATCTCAACATAATAAAGGCCATATATCACAAACCCACAGCTAATATCATACTTAGTGGGAAAAAGCTGAGAGCTTTACCTCTGATACCACAATTAAGACAAGGATGTCTACTCTCACCACCTGTATTGAAGTCCTAGACTCAGCAATCAGACAAGCAAAAGAAATAAAAGGCAACAAAATTGGTTAGGAAGAATTTAAACTGTCACTATTGGCAGATGACATGATAAAACACATAGAAAACCTAAAAAACACACTAAAAAACTATTAGAACTAATGAAATAATGCAGTAAAATTGCAGGATACAAAATTAACATAGAGAAATATGTTGAGTTTCAATATAATAATAACAAAGTAGCAGAAAGAGAAATTAAGAAAACAACCCCATAATTGTACCAAAAAGAATAAAATACCTAGGAATAAATTTAACCAAGAAGGTAAATGGTCTGTATTCTGAAAAATATAAAACTTTAATGAAAGAAATTAAAGATGAAAAAAATGGAGAGATATACCATTGCCATGCCCATGGAGTGGAAAAATTAATATTGTCAAAATGTCCATATTACCCCAAGCAATCTACAGATTCAATGCAGTCCCTGTCAAAATACCAACAGCATTTTTCACAGAGCTAGAAAAAATAATACTAAAATTTGTAAGGAACCATAAAAGACTTTGAATAGCCAAAGTAATCTTGAGAAAAATCTTGGGAGGTATCTCAGTCCCAAATTTCAAGCTATGAAAAGCTATAGTACGGTGCTGGCACAAACACAGATATATAGATCAATGGAACAAGATAGCCCAGAAATAAACCCATGCTTAGATGGCCAATTAATCTATGAAAAAGAAGGCAAGAATATCTAATGGGGAAAAGACAGTCTCTTCAACAAAATGTGTGGGAAAACTGGACAGCAGCATGCAAAAGAATGAAACTGGACCACCTTCTTACACCATACACAAAAATAAATTCAAAATGGATTAAAGACCTAAAGTTAGACCTGAGACCATAAATATCCCAGACAAGAACACAGGCAATAATTTCTTTGACATTGGCCAAAGAAACATATTTGTAGGTATGTCTCCTTTTTAAAAATTTTTAATGTTTTATTTTATTTTTGACAGAGAGAGACAGAGACAGAGCTCGAGTGGGGGAAGGGCAGAGTGTGAGGGAGACACAGCATCTGAAGCAGGCTCCAGGTTCTGAGCTGTCAGTACAGAGCCTGATGTGGGACTCGAACCCATGAGCTGTGAGATCACGACCTGAGCTGAAGTTGGATGCTTAACTGACCGAGCTACCCAGGCGCCCCTAAATATGTCTCTTAATGCAAGAGAAACAAAAGCAAAAATAATCTATTGGGATGACATGAATATAAAAACCCTTTGTACAGTGCAGGAAATCATCCACAAAACAAAAGAGCAACCTATTGAATGGGAGAAAATATTTGCAAACGATATATCTAATAAGGGGTTAATATCCAAAATATATAAAGAACTTCTACAACTCAACATCAAAAAACCCAGACAATCTTATTAAAAACTGGGCAGAGGACCTGAATAGACATTTTTCTAAACAAAATACACAGATGGCCAACAGACACATGAAAATATGCTCAACATCACTCATCATCAGGGAAATGCAAATCAAAATCACAATGAGATAGCACCTGATTACCTGTCAGAATGGCTACAGCCCAAAAGACAAGAAACAACGAGTGCTGGCAAGGATGTGGAGAAAAAGGAACCTGTGCACTGTTGGTGGGAGTGTAAACTGGCAGGGCCACTGTGGAAAACGGTATGTAGTTTCCTTAAAAAATTAAAAAGAGAAGTACCATATTATCCAGTAATTCCACCACTGTGCATTTACCCAAAGAATATGAAGACATTAATTCAAAAAGATGCATGCACCCTTATGTTCACTGCAGCATTATTTACAACAGCCAAGACATGGAAGAGACCTAAGTGCCCACTGATAGATGAACGGATGAAGAAGATATGGTACACACGCACACAGGAACACTACTCAGCCACAAAAAAGAATGAGGTCTTGCCATTAGTGACAACATGGATGGACTTGGAAGGTATTATGCTAAGTGAGCTAAGTCAGAGAAAGGCAAATATCATATTATTTCACTTATATGTGGAATGTAAAAAACAGAAAATGAACAAGCAAACAAATAAACAAACAAATAAACAGAAAGAGACCCATAAATACAGAGAACAAAGTGATGGTAGCCAGAGGGGAGAGGTAGGGGGATGGGCAGAATGGGTGGAGGGAAGGGGGAGACACAGGCTGCCAGTGATGGGAGAACAAGTCACCGGGATGAAACGTGACCTCACGGGGAGGACACCAGTGCTGTGTGGTAGTGGTCCGAGTAGCCTTATGTTAGTGACAGGCCGTGTGAGCAGGGCACAGCGTGTGGAGCTGTGTGTGCCTGAAACTCGTGCGACATAACCCGACTGTGCCTCAGGAAGACAAAGAAAGAAACTGAAAAAGGCCCGGGAAAGCAAAGCAGGGACCGGTGGCAGGGACCCTCAGCTCGGCGGTCATGGATGTCCAGACTCGGGCACCAGCAGGTTGTCACACCATGATGCACACCTGGAGTTTTTCTCTGCACAGATGTGTCAGGTGGTAGAAATATCCAGTAACTGCAGAGCACGCTGTGGAAACTTGACCTGCAGCTTGAATGTACTTGTAAAGGGTGGGCTGTATGTGCCTGGACGGTAGGTGTTCGGTACCTATTTGCTGAACGAACGAAGGGATAAAATAACTGGTATACATCTACTAGCTGAACAGTTGTTTAGAAGTGTTAGTGTAGAATTGATTGACGTTATTTTAATTATTTTAGTGAAGTTATGTAGTAATTATAAACTATTATTAAAAAGCATGGCAATTCTTGGCATAATTCTCTGAGCAGCCCTTTGCACACAAATCTGTGGTCTCTGGTTCCAATTACCACCTCTTTGGCATATTTTCAGGCCCCGTGGGGGTTTCCTATGACTTCCTGTTAGCGTGGGACCCAGGGTACCAAAGTGGCCTCACTGAGCTCCCGGCAGCCTGTGCGGCCTTTGCAAGCAGCCTCCTGCCCCCGAGGACCCTACTTCCAGCATGCCGACCATGTTCTGCTGCCTGCACGTGACTTCCTGCTGATCGGAACATTCCAGTGTGCCGGCTGTCAGTGAGCTGAGGTGGGATGTCCTGGTGGCAGGGTTCTGAGGCCTGTGCCAAAGAAACTTCAGGGAAGTTCGGTGGGAACGGGACGCTGTGGCGTCACATGTGGGTTCTCTGGAAGTGGGCATGGAGCTGGAGTTTAGGGTGGACGACACGTGCCAGGGGTCACGCCCTGAAAGGGAACAAGAGAGAAGGCCACGCTGGGCCCGGGGAGAAGTGAGGCCTGCGTCCCACGTGCGCGAGGCCCAGGCCGGCGGGGCGTGGGCGCTGCTGGCACCAGTACCGTTGTCAGTGTGGCCCACTCAGCCATGGGCGGCAGGATGCCCGGGAGGGACAGGACTTGGGGCAAGCCAGTCCTTCAGGCCCTGCCTGGGCTGCGGAGAGCCGGGAGCCTGTCTGCAGACCACTCCTCACAGGTGGGGAGCAAGTCCTTTCTGGAAGGGAGGCTGGGTGGGCTTTCTTTGTGGCCGCAGCACCTGGTGTGTAGAGGGCCTCTTCTCCTTTTTTTTTTTTAAAGTAAAATCTGTTGTCTTATTGTATGTAAACTGTAAGCGTGCAATTTAATGCGCTTTGATATATGTAAGCAACCATGTAATAAAACTGTTCCAATTAAGGCAGAGGACACGCTCATCACCCAATATAAAATTCCCTCTTTTCCTCTTCCTGGTCCATCTAGTCTCTCTTGTGCACTGTGTCTTTAGTTGGATATGGTGTGTGTGTGTGTGTGTGTGTGTGTGTGTGTGTGTGTGTGATTTTAGAGACTGAGAGAGCAAGAGAGTGTATGTGAGCAGGGGAAGGGCATACAGAAAGAGAGAATCCCAAGCAGGCTCCACACTCAGCACAGAGCCCGAGGCAGGGCTCAATCCCATGACCCTGGGATCATGACCTGAGCTGAAACCAAGAGCTGGACATTCAATCAACTGAACTAGACAGGCGCCCCCCGATAGGCTGTTTTTGAAGTTCATACACATCTATGTTTTGGTAGTTTGTTCATTATTGTTGCTGGGCAGTTTTCCATGGAATGAATGCATTAAAATCTGTCCAACTCTACATCTGGTACAATATGTGAGTTGTTTCCTGGCTTTGTTCTGTTTTATTTTGTTTGACTCTTATGGAGAAAATAGTTATAAATAGACTTGAGATTTGTGTTTTTGTGGACAGATGTTTTCATTTCTCTTGGGTAAATGTGATACATACACACAATGGAATAGTATTCAGCCATAAAAAAGAAGAAAATCTTGTCATTTGGCAAAACCTGGATGGACCTTGAGGGCATCATACTGAGTGAAATAAGTCAGATAGAGAAAGACAAATACCACATGATCTTACTTATGTGTGGCCTCTAACTCAGAGACAAAGAGAACAGACTGGGAGTTGCTGGAGATGGGCTGGGGTGGGTGAGATGGGTGAAGGTCAAATGGTACAAAGGTTGGGGTAGAACACACTCCCTTTCCATAAGCTACTGATACAACATTTAATTGTCAGGATGAGGCCAGACGAGGAAGGATGTCCGATGTTGCGTGATGCTCACGTCCCTCCCTACACCCCCAATAAATATTCGTTTTACAAAAATAGCTACTGGCTCACAAACTATAGTTTGTTGACCCTGGCTGCAGGCAACACATACATTTGATTAAAAAGTTAAATATTAATCTTCAAATCTAAGTTATAATATGTTGCTTTTATTTTTCCTCTTCGAACAATTTTAACTGACACACAACATAGAAAAAACTATGTAAACACCAACATAACTATTTCCCTTAAATCTCTCCCTGTAGCTCTGGTGCTTCACTCACCTGCTCTCTGGGGAGCAGGACAGCCCGCCCTTTTACCTCGTATGCTGATTCTGTACACAACGGGGTACGAATGAATAATCTGACTAAATCTATCCCTAAAGGTCTCTTGTTGCTATTTTCTCCCAAACAGCTGTGGGTCTTCAAATCACATGTTCACGGCATCTTTCAACCTCCCATTTCTGAATACAGGCAAAATCGTTGTGTCTGATCTGAGAATCGCGGCTCTGTGAGTCAACACTGCGTTCTAAAGGACTCATTCCACCCTTTCCAGGTCTTCTTCCACCGTCTTTTCAAGCAGGCAGAAGTCATTTGAGGGAGGCACGTCCAGGCTGAGTGAGGTTTTGGCAGATGGGGGGAAAGGGAGGAGATTGGATTCCCTACCTTTTAATTTTTGTAACAAAGGAAACCTAGGCCCCGGGGGAGGTTAAGAAGTTTGCTCAAAGAAGATGAAGATACTTCCTGATTTCTCCTGTTTTGTGTCTTGTTCCTATACTGAATTTATTATGTTTGGGTTCTAACTGATATATATCTATATTTTTAATTTTTTTTTAATGTTTATTTATTTTGGTGAGAGAAAGAGACACACACAGAATGCGAGTGGGGGAGGGGCAGAGAGAGGGGGAGACACAGAATCCGAAGTGGGCTCCAGGCTCTGAGCTGTCAGCACAGAGCCTGACATGGGGCTCAAACCCACAAACTGTGAGATCGTGACCTGAGCTGAAGCTGGACACTCAACTGACTGAGCCACCCAGATGCCTATATGTGTGTATATATATATATATATATATATATATATATAGGCATAATATATGATAATATATAATATATATGTATGCATATATATATATTAATGGGAATGAGAAGCTGGAGGAAGAACATTTCTCTAAATGTTGGTGCACAGCTTCAGATATCTGTGGTTGGAGAAGTGCTTTACTGTGATGAAGGGGTAACGTGACCTTCCCGATACGAGTGCATTTGTGGCTGGTCCTCTGTTGTAGTATAAAGTTCATGCGTCCTCTCAGTTCCAAAATGCAGTGATCCAAAGACAGAAAGGACAAAAACATTTTAGTATTGTCTTAAAATAGAAGTTAATTTCATTCTTTTTTTGAAGCTTAAAATAGTATGTAATTACAGTCCAATCCATGCTAATTAAGAAACACTGGCCACAAGGATCTAGCTATCTACTACTAGCAAATTTAATAATAGAAGAGCAGAATTTTTGAGTAGAAGAGACTCCATAGATCATTTGTGTCAGGGGCTCTTATCCTTTTAGGATTATGGGTCACGCTATATACCTTATACTTTTGGATTCTATTCTCCAGGCGATATGTTCACATTTTTACAGTGTATGTGCGAGTCTTTGTCTATTTTACTCACCTTAGGGACAGCTGAACTTATTCATAGATCTCTCCCTTTGCTTCTAAGAATATCTGACACATTCATGATTTTGTAAAATAGTATTCGAAAGGCTTTTGAGAAGCAATTTATTGACATATGGGGGGCCTGTCCTTAAACCATTCAAATAACTTTTAGGCCATAAATACAGAGAACAAACTGGTGGCTGCTGGAGCAGAGGGGGTGCAGGGTGGGCAAAATGGTGAAGGGTTTCGGGTGGGAGACACAGGCTCCCAGTTATGGAAGTAGATCATAGGAATAAGAGGCACAGCACGGGGGACACATTTCATATGGTGAGAGTTGGGATGGTCACAGGTGGGGACATGTGTAGCAAGCACAGCATGGTGGACGGACTGGCCAGGTCACTGCGTCATGCACCTGAAACTGCCATGACATCATGGCAACTGTACTCAAAAAACCCCCACGAAACAACCAAAGCCAAATAACTTCTCTCCTTCTTTACCAATATGTTATAAGAGAAAGAATGCAGTAATATGAGTCAGAATCAGCTGATCCTTCAAGTCACCCTGGGGGCCTCATCATCGTCATATGGGAGCACCACCCCAAACCCGCAGCTGAATTTACACATGGAGCGGTCGGTAGTCTCGAACACCGTCCCTCCTCTGCCCCACAGGTTTGCCGGACACGGAATCTATCCACAGCTCAGACAACCAAACGACCCGTTGAAGCGTGCGTGGAACCGAGTTGTCACGCTGTGTGTGCTTTGGAATTCTCGTCAGGGCAGACTGTTTCCTCGCCTAAATTCCTGCACCTCCCGAGTGAGCGGCAGGTGTGGACGCAGATGCAGGCGGGTGGGCGCAGGATCTGCTCTTCACCATCACCCTGACCCCCACCCTGACCCTCCCGATCAGCTGACGCGGGGGCAGCAGGGGCTGTGGATCCAGCGGACCCTCGAAGGCGGAGAGTCAGGTGTCCCACGAGTGGGGAGGGTCCCGCAAGGAGGGCGCGCCCGTGGGCGGAGACATAGGTGCACTGACGGGCGGCACCGTCTTCCTCCTGGAGTCCAGTTCCCCGGGACTTACCTGAATTCCAAAGACTGCTGGCCTCTGCTCTTTCTGCAGGCCGATCATAGCAACTAACGTCTCAAAACTGCCGCTTCTGTTTCACCCAAGGCCCCAGTTTTGTTCAGGAATTAGTGCAGGAGGATCGTGTCATTGGGATCTCTTCCAGGTCAGAAGCACCACAAGCATATACACCTGGAAATTACAGGGGCCACAATAAGTCCTTTATTTTCTTTATTGTATTTTTTTAAATTCTTTTTTTTAAGTTTATTTATTTGAGAGAGAGAGACCGTGCACGTGAGCAGGGGAGGGGCAGAGAGGGAGACAGAGAATCCCAAGCAGGCTCCACCCTGTCAGCACAGAGCCTGGCGTGGCGCTTGAACTCACAAACCGTGATATCATGACCTCGGCCAAAATCAAGAGTGGGACGCTTGACGGACTGAGCCACCCAGGTGCCCCTCTGTATCCTATTCTTTATATACACCACAGAGAAATTAAGGTAGTGAAGGTTTTGAATTTTTGAGGCAAACATTACATTCTTGTGTCCTGGTCCTATCATTGGTTGTGAAAACTTCCATCACCGTGGGTTTCCTATTTGGGTAAATTTTGCATATGTTCTTTAAAAATATCAATTCCAGGGGCACCTGGGTGTCTCTGGGGGTTGAGTGTCCAACTTCAGCTCAGGTCATGATCTTATGGTTTGTGAGTTCAAGCCCAGCGCCAGGCTCTGGGTTGACAGCTTGGAGCCTGGAGCCTGCAGCCTGCTTTGGGTTCTGGGTCTCCCTCTCTCTCTGCCCCTCCCCAGTTCACACTCTGTCTTTCTCTCAAAAATAAACATTAAAAAAAGTAAAATATCAATTCCATTTCTTTTTCTGGCTTCATATCGAACAGTTTCACATTACATGGAACTCACTTGTGGAAAACACTAAAAACTGCTGCTTTGTGCAACTAAAATTCACAATGGGACTAGTGATGCTTTTATCAGGTATTTTAGACATTATTCAAATGTCAAACTAAAAAATGACAAAGGACTGGCAAAGGTACACTAAAAATATAAATATTTATAGTCTCTTCTTTGTGTAGGCCCTAAGCTCTTTGGTCACATTCTATAATGTCATTTTTTTTTTTTTTTTCACATTATGTCACTTTTCTCTGATTCTCCCCTGCTCCTGGGAGGCAGGGGGTTCTCTGTCATCTCAACCCATGGTGCAGTCACTGCTCATAATAGGGAAGGAGGGAGGGAGGGATGGACAGATGGATGGGCGAATGGATGGATGGGTAAATGAATAAGAGAAATGAAGGGTGAGAAGGAAGAATTAATCTGCCTAACAAAATTAACTTTTGGAGAACTTTATTTTATCGATGTTTGCAAATACGTGGTGCCTTGAATATTGCAATTTCTCATGTTGACTATTTTAATAAATGATTTAAGAATCCTTAGATTGCAAGGTACAAAGACATGCTTGAATCGCCTTGAAGATAAGGATATTTGTTTTCAGAATATTAAGTGGAAAACTTTCAAATATCTAAAGGAGTTATAGTATCTTTTAACTTGAAATTTAGAAATACCCAAATAAATGAAGTCATAAAATATAGATGTTTTTATATATTTAACCAATTATTACCCCAAACCCATTATTATTGTTTATTTCAGAATTCTTGAGTTTCTGTTTCCTCATCTAGAGAATGTTCCTCATCTAGAGAATGCCAGTCTCAGTGAGGTTTAAATGAGAACTTTTACTTAAAAAAACAACTCAGTGACTAAGTGGTAAACTATAATATTAGTTTTCTTTTACATTCCTGGACTTCAAAAAATAAAAATAATTATGTTTTTTGCCTGTGCAAAATTATGTGATTTGACACTCACAAGAATAAATTATGTGAATGGATTGTGGAAATGTAAAAGCTTCATGAATACTTGAGTGGTACTCAAGGTAATAGTTAAGCAAACAGGACCCCGAAACTTCAGAAGTGATGCTCTTTTTTTTTTAAACTAAATCAAGGATATGAATTCATTTGAGTGCTCAAAAATGAGGATTAAACTCAGTTACATACAAACATAAAAATTAAATATAGTCTACAATGAAATATTTAAAATAAGTCACTAATGAACTTAATTTAAAAATAGATGGAAAACTGTCATTAATGCTTGTAGGCATTTCCTTAGTCTTTGATTTCTTAATAGGAAGTTGTCTTTCATTGCTTAGTTCAGAACAAACAGAAAATTCCATTTCCAATAGTGAGTTTTTATAAATAGCTTTATAATTGTTTCCAGTTTATATTTTTAAAAAGGCCCACTAGAATAATGTGCATTATTTGTGTAATTATTTCATGTCTGTGGCATTTTTGTAAAGTGAAGAATACTTAACGAGCACCAAGGAGTGCCTAGAATAAAGATGGCAGAGCCAGAGATAATCTTTTGCTTTAGAGATCACCTTTTTCAAACTTTTCGAATCATCTCTCTGAAACAATTATAGCTGAGGTGTCTGAGAATCTAGGGCTGTCTGAGTAATTACACAACCACAGAGCAGTTATGGAAACTGTAAACAGAACTCAGATGGTAGAATCCAGTTCTGAGGTCATCTTAAATCACGAAGAACTTGCAGTAATTTAAGCTCTGTGTCCTGGTCAGAGTCCTGGGCCAGCCCTGATGCTTCGACCCAGAGGGGACATGCCTCCATGCTCCTGGGCGGGTTCTATTCCCATGCTGCAAACGGTGGTGCCAGCCAGGTCTTCACGTACAACATTTGAGGACACAGCAATGAAAGGAAATTAGGTTTATATTCTTTAATTTGTAGGTATTGGAATATTTGCCTTCTTATGAGCAGAAGCATTGTCTACTGGACACCAAATAAACACAATCCCACATATTTTGTTCATTTATTTTTAGTGAGAAGATAATGTATCTGGCAGAATTCTAATAGTCAAGGGTTTCGATCAATAAAGTGATGTGACTGTCTTTATCTTTTTATTTTGAATGTTTTATTATTTATTTATTTATTTTGAGAGACAGAGAGAAAGCGCACACGCACGAGCAGGGGAGGGGCAGAGAGAGGGAGAGGGTATCCCAAGCAGGCTCTGCACTGTCAGCGCAGAGCCCCACAAGGGGCTCGATCCCACGAACCGAACTGCGAGATCATGACCTGAGCTGAAGCCAAGAGTCAGACGCTCAACCAGCTGAGCCACCCAGGCGCCCCTGATGTGACTCTCTTTAAAGATTGGTTAGCTCCTATCCACCCTTGGATATTTTCACAGGGAAAAAAAAAAGCTTTTGTTTGTTAAATGGAGTTAAACTGTCTTGTTGAGTATTTCCACTGATCAACTTAGTTTTTTTTTTCCTGTTGTTTGTGAACAGAGTTACCATCCTGACATTACCTGGTCCAAACAATTAATTTATATGTGAAAATAAAATTAACCTTATTTATTTATTTATTTTATTTATTTATTTATTTATTTATTTATTTATTTAAGTTTTTTTTAATGTTTATTTATTTTTGAGAGAGAGAGTGACAGAGCATGAATGGGAGAGGGGCAGAGAGAGAGGGACACAGAATCCAAAGCAGGCTCCAGGCTCTGAGTTGTCAGCACAGAGTCCAATGTGGGGCTCGAGCCCACCAACCATGAGATCATGACCCGGTAACAATTTTTCCTAGATTCTGAATTCTGCTTTGTTGATTTGCATATTTATCTTCAGGCAAATTCCATACACTCTTGAGTCTGTGACTTTGTAATAAATTTTTAAATTTGGCACTGTAAAAAAATTTTTTTTGTTTTTCTTCACGTAAAACTTAATGCAAGTAAGTGTTAAAAATGTGGACAAGTAAAAAAAGTGTTAACAAATTTTTAGTGTCTAAGTAGAGACTGGATGCTTATGGACTTTCACATGTCCCTATCACATTTTTAAAAAATTAATAATTTAGAGCATACTATTTAAATTTGTGTTTTAAAATGTAACACTCTCTCTTAAATATCTTTCTAAGCTAATTAAAAATTCTTCTACAATATTTAAACACCAATATTAATGTACCAGCAATCTTTAAAGATTAAATCATTAGACACTTAGGTTTCTCCATTGTTTTAAAAGTAAACACTTCTCTGACAAATATCCAAGTTGCTACATGTTTGAAGATACATTCATGTTGATTTCCTCAGAATAAATTCCAAGAATGGATTTTCTGGGTCAAAAAGAATATGCTTTTTAGAAAGCTTTTGACTTATACGGTCAAACTCCCCTCCAGGAATGTTATAACACGAATCCTCTTTAAATAAAACCAGATGAAACATATCACTTTTATGTGGCTCTGATGGTGGTGTTGTTTAGTCAAAAACAGCAGCAGGAAGTTTCCACTGTTAGGAAAGGAAAGACAACCGCCACAGACCCAAGAGTGGAAAGGTTATTTTCGGAAGTAAGCCAAGATTTCTCTCGTGGCCTGGAGCAGGTGGGGGCGGAGGGTGGCCACAGGTGAGACGTTGCTTTTCCAAGATTCTCTCACAGCCCTGCTTCTCCCTCATCTTCAGTTCTTCAGTTCATGCTCCTTCAGTTCATCTTCTTCACTTCATACTCCTCGTCGCTCCTATTCAGATAGTCTCTGCTTTGGGAACGGCACCAGTGACACTGGCTGGTTACCCACTCAGGGTCTTTCCAACGTGAAGCTCATGACACTGTAAGCTGACCTGGTACCTGGGGTTAGCACTAGGCATTTTACCACTGTCCCAGCAGCTGACCAATTACAGGATTCCTGACAGCATCTTGTATTGTGAAAGAATGAATTTTTAATCACCTAATATCAATTTCTCTTACCATCGTCAGGCCATCAGAGGAGACATTTTTCTTTTCCATTTAACTGGTAACTTCTCATCACAAACAAATCATCAATTTTAGAGAGTGATGTCATAAATACAGTAGTCTATTATTTAAGCCTCCTGTAATTCCCAAAGCAAGGTCCCTGGACCATCAGCAGCAGCATCTCCTGGGCACCTGCTAGGAATGTAAATTCTCAGGCCCCATCCCACTCCTAGTGAATCAGAAACTCTGGGCTTAGGGTTCATTGCTCTGTTGGAACAAGCCCTCCAGATAACCCTGATGATGCAGGCTGACGTGGGAGAGCCACCTGGCAAATACAATACTCTGAAGTGAAGTCAGAATGAATTTGGAAGAATGTAATTTAGTAGTAGGGAAGACTTCTTCCTCATCTCTCCATGTATTTGAATTAGTTGTGATATCCAAAGCCTCACTGCTCACTAAAATATGTGTGGGATCAACCTTTTCTCCCTGGAACATAATAGGAACATTAGTACTTCTAAAATTACTGGAAAAGTCATGTTTCTTAGGAACATTGTGATGTTGTGCTCCTCACTGAGCTGAGGGCTGCTGAGAGGATGTTTTCTGTTACTTCTCTCCGTTTTCCCCAGGGGCTCAACGTATCCTCTCCACCAGATTTCTGGTTGCTCTGAGTACAAGTCTGACATCCTCACTCATTCAAATTTTTCACTCGCAACAACATACAGTACCGTGAGAAACTTCCTCCGTTAGTGTTTTCTTGTAAGTGCTATCCAGTTAAGTCAGTGGAATGAGTTTTTGATTTATGAGAGAATCTTTGCTTGTGTTAAAAAACAAGGTTAAATACCTCTTGGAAAAGTGAAGTTACTGCTAACATTTATAAGGTGCTGTGTAGCTCACAGACTGTAAGGGAACAAAAGTCAATGTGTGTGAGACATAAGGTGTATTTGGATGCTGCTCTTTACTCCTGAATCAGGAGAAAGGGTCCCAGGAAAAATCAACTACCCAAGAGAACAAGGCCTTTTCTATCAGCCGATTTTCCTAAGTAGGACTCTGCTGGTGATCACAGAGGAAAACATAGAAGGCATAGGCTTCGGGCAGCAGAAACATGAAGGCCGGTTATGTGAGGCAGGTCCCAGACCCTGCTTGTTGCCTGAACGTCTCTGGGTATTAGGGGTGTTCTGACGCTGACCTCATTCTTTCCAGCTGTGTGGTCAGAGCTGCTCTTCCTACACCTGGACCTGAGCACCGGGCAGTGGGGCTGTGGTTGCCAGAGGGACAGAAATGGGAAAACGCGAAGAAAAGTGAGAGACGCAGAAAAGATGGTTTACTGCTCATGCCTTCCCATGACATGTTGTTTCTCTGTTGTTTATAAATGAGATTAACAACTCAAGGTGAATGAAATAAAACAGAGTACAAAATCATGCTGTTTCATTTAACACACTATCATTTTACTTTTCTCATGGGGGAGCATATTGTCTCTTCATAAATGTGCACATTATCGAGCTAAATTTACCCATGATCACACACTATCAGCCTAAAATTGGTCTAAGTCTACTAAAGGGTGAATTAAACTATACAAAAGGTTTAATAAGAGGTTTAAATAAGAGGAACAAACTTATTTATTTTTGAGAGAGAGACAGAGAGACAAAGCTCAAGCAGGGGAGGGACAGAGAGGGAGACACAGAAACTGAAGCAGGCTCCAGGCTCTGAGCTGTCAGCACAGAGCCTGACGTGGGGCTTCAACCGCACACTATGAGATCATGACCTGAGCCAAAGTTGGATGCTTAACCAACTGAGCCACCCAGGTGTACCTATGTATTGTACTTTATTTATCATAGACAAACATGGATTCCATTATTGGGGCTGGTTTTTGTAATCAGATTAGAATGTGAAGTCATGCATTCAACAAAAATTTAACAAGTATGGATGTACAGGGAGAAAGAAGTGAATTTGAAACTAAGAATCCATTACAATACCTATTGTTTTACTGAAAAAAGAGAAGAATTTATTGTTTCCTTAGTTATGATTCTCAGACTTGGAGTCGATTTCACCAGTCAGGGAAGGACTGAACCCAAATGGTACAAGACGCCGGCACTGGTAGCGGGTACGCAGAGAGAGCACAGGTCTGGTAACAGTGCTTTGCTCGTGGGCAACACTGATTTCATTGTAAACATAATATACATTGTGTAAAATGATTGATATGATCTCACAGAAATCATATGATGCCAGGGGTACATAAAGCATTACACTTACAGGGACAGGAAACCACAGCTGAAAATAATGTTGAGAGAAACTCATATTCTGAGACTACATTAATGACACCATTTAAAACAGGTCTTGATACACTGATACTGGGACCTACTGGGTGGTATCAAATTAGAAATTCCCCATTAGTTTATTAAAGAGTCTCTATTTGCTGAAGAACTGCTCAGTCATATTTAAAAGAAATTGTTTTAATGTTTTATTTATTTATTTATTTATTTATTTATTTATTAAAAAAAAATTTTTTTAACGTTTATTTATTTTTGAGACAGAGAGAGACAGAGCATGAACAGGGGAGGGTCAGAGAGAGGGAGACACAGAATCCGAAACAGGCTCCAGGCTCTGAGCTGTCAGCACAGAGCCCCACGCAGGGCTCGAACTGACAGACCGCGAAATCATGACCTGATCCGAAGTGGGCCGCTTAACCGACTGAGCCACCCAGGCGTCCCTGTTTGTTTTATTTTTGAGAGAGAGAGAGACAAAGCTCAAGCAGGGGAGGGGCAGAGAGAGAGGGAGACACAGAATCCAAAGCAGGCTCCAGGCTCTGAGTTGACAGCACAGAACCTGATGTGGGTCTTGAACCAACAAACTGTGGGATAATGACTACGCTTAACCAACACTTAACTGACACTTAACCAACTGAGCCACCCAGGCGCCCCTACTCACTCATATTTTTTTTTAAAAATTATTTTTACTTGAGAGAGACAGAGGGAGAGAGAGAGAGAGAGAGAGAGAGAGAGAGGGAAAGAGAAAGAATCCCAAGCAGGCTCCATGCTCAGAGCAGAGCCCAACTTGGGGCTCGATCCCATGACCCTGGGATCATGACCTGAGCTGAAATCAACCAAATGAGCCTGGACACAACCAAATGAGCCACCCAGGTACATTAAAAACATTTTTTTTCATATTTTTTGTGTGAAAATATGCAGACTGAGCTTCTTTTACATTATTGTCTCTGAATAGCAATCTGTAATAGTTATATAAAACTCTAGGATTGATTTGGTAATTATCTACTGCGGCTTGGCAGACCTGGGGTAAAGGGAAAGGAAACTAGTATTTATTGACCAAAAAAGCTTCCCAGTAAGGTTCTCACCACATTCAGCTCTTAAAGCAGTATTAGATCAATGTTTACTTGTGATGCAGGAAGTTGCCTAAGAGATTGCACTGAAGTTGTGAGACCGTCTACAGTAAGATGGGCACTGTTATTCCTCCTGAGAGATGAGTGCTAAGATGATCATTTTTATTCTAACGATTTCAATATGTGACCCTTTCTATGAAATAATTAATAATTTATGAATACATAGACTTAAAAATATTCCTGGAGGATAACACAGCTGTTACCTTTGGGGGCTGTCATGAGGGAAAGAGTGAGAGAGGGTGAGGTCATATGTCCAGGGTAACGTCTGGCATACAGGAGGGCTCCAAGAATTCTTTCCTTTTCTTTGCTCTGGGGGCACGTACCACTCCTTCTCTGACTCCACTTTTGTACAAGTTTTCTATGAACACTTGTTCATTTATTGATTATTGAAAATATGTTTTAACAAGTTTTTCATTGCAAGTGTTCATTAGGAATTGGAAGAACTTGAAGTCATGCAGGGCCTGATGTAAAATGATTGCCAAGTGTAGTCTGACAACCGAGATGGTTTAGATATTTGCAGAACTATTTAGCATCTGAAGACTTGGCCAAAAACTAACGCCATAAGCTCATGGTATTTATGCAGTTGTATTAGTCATTGTGAGAATAAAGTGCCTTCTCCACCTCCCCCCCCCATCTTTAATACAGTCTCACGATCTTCTCTTCATATTTTCTACTGAGAAACTCAGCTAATCCACATCCACTAAAGACACGCAAACAGAAACACGTAACCAAATATACTTATGAATTGCATACATAAACTGGATATATACAAATTAAGTATACACTAATATATACACTAATTAAATAGTATTATATGTATAAACTCTAATATACCCTAAATAAACCAAATATATAACATCATAGTAAGCTACCTAAAGCAATCTCTACACTCATATCCATACCTGTATCAATAGCTCCATTATAACCGTGTTGACCAGGTGCTAGAATTCATGCTAGGTTTGTAAGAAGAATAAAATACAGTTTCTGCCATCATCAACATAATATTTTACGTGGTGGAGCAGATAAAGAAATACGTATTATAGGGTTTACATTGACAAAACAGAACTCTAACGCAGAGAAATAATAGTGGCCGGAAGAGCCCGTCCGTGTGTGGGGTGTGTGGATGAGATCTTGTGCACAGGTGACAGTGCACCTGTACGATCAAGAGGAACTAGGAGGTGGCACGGCCGAGTGTGACTGCGGGCAGAGCCAAGCAGTTTGGGTTGGGCGGTTGTAACAGTAGAAGCTGAGTGTGAAGACGAACGGAGGAGCCGTCTACACTAAGCTGAGAGTGAAGATGAAGGGAGGAGAGGTCTACACTAAGCTGAGGGACTTTGGAACTTTATTCCAGAAGCAAATGAGCTGTAGGGAATATGAATGAGAGATGATCGCTTTTCTTTTGGAAATCTCAATTGGAAACTGGAAGAGACAGAAGCAAGCTGACTTCATTACAGGTAAGACGATTATGCACAGAAGTCCACACCAGTGTTTCTCAAACTATACTGTGTGCACAGCTGGCCTGGGGGTGTGGGCACAATATGGATCCTGATGAGTCTGTCTGGGAGGCTGGAGCCTTTCCCAGCTGTCCAGGCTTCGGGTCTGCAGACCCCCCTTGCAGTAGTGAGGCCCAGGAGAGACACTCATCCCGACAGGAAGGGTCTGAGCAGACAGCACATGGGGACAGGGGATAGCTGGGGAGGAGGGGAGAGGGCTGGGGGCCATAGCCTCTGGGGCAGCCGGGCAGGGGGTTACTGGCAGGCTCTGGGGAACATGGGACAGCTGAGGGAGGGCTGGGGGCCAGCAGCCTCTGGGGGCAGCCAGGGGGGCAGGTGGGTGGGCTGAGGGCCAGCAGGCTCTGGGCGGCAGGCTGCACAGGCAAAGGCAGCAGGGCATCTTTGAGGAAGAATTAATTTGGAAACAATTATCAAAATTCATGGTGGGAGCAGTTTCACATAACCAGTGACTCACAGTGATTTTGCCTGTCCTAAGATAGCATGGTGAAGACTAATAAATTCATTTCCCGAAACACATGAGTGTTCTGTGGGGTAGGGTACTGTCCCCAGTGACAGACTGTTACCAATCTTGTCCCACAGGCCTTGTGTTCTCAACGTTAGGCTTTGATCTGCTTTTTGTTGATAGCGATTTTCTCATCCTTTGAACAAAGTCTTCCCATGACCCTGTGCGCTCAGATGGCTCTCCACCAGCCGTCTCTCCTCCTCTCCACCCATCAAAATAAACCAAGATTTTAGCATCTCCTTCCAATTCCTCAGTCCCCTGTTGACATGGAGACATCCTGAACCGGCCAGCCCTCCCCCTACTGAGGGCGACCCCTCACGGGTGCTTCCCCCCTTCAGGGATTTGCCTTGTCCCCTTCTTTTATGTCAAATATCTCCCCACATAGAGACTCTTGCTGTCCCCACTTGAGCTCAAATGTCTTTATAGTGATGTCCTGCTCCCTCCCTCCCCGAGGCGGTCTTGCTGTCCTGACACGCCCTCCCTCGCTGCCTCCACTAGACCCTGGTGCTGACTTCCACCCCTCCCCAAAATGGCTTCCCTGAAAGGACTCTTGCCTCGTCACCCTCACCGATGATCTGTGAGACGGACACCTGGCATCCTGTTTTCCTCCAGCCTCATTCTCTCATCCTCAGGCCTCCTCTCCCCTGAGAGCCTCCTTCCCTTGGCTTCTGTGAGACCACTTTCTCCTGTTGCTCTTCTGACTCTGTGGAAGTCCCTCCTCAGACCCCTTCATTTCCCATTTAGTCTCTAAAATTTGCTTTTTCTATGCATAAAATGTATAATATGAGGATTACATTTATTCCAGGGTCCCCAGTAGTGATTGTGTGGGACATACACGGCAGAGCATTTTGACACAGTTTGGATTCAGCGACTAGTTGTGGTAAAGGTAATGTGAGTGGTGGGGATTCAGACTCTGGACTCAGACTTCCTATGTTCAAATCCCGTCTGTGTACTTTCCAGCTTTGTGACTTTGGGAAAATTCCATAAGCTCTCTGTTCATTTCCTCATTTGTAAGACGGAGACCACAGTAGTACCTCCTTCATAAAACTGTTAGGGTTCAATGATGTATGTGCTTGAGGAACTTAGTACAGTGCTCGGGAGTAATAAGTTCCAATTATTATTGTCTGTTAATAACAAATCTTATTATTCAATCTTGTCATAAAATGACCCTACACCAACTTTTACTTTCTACTTGTCATCTGATGACCCCAAGCCTTCCCAACCTTTTGTTTTTAATTTTAATTTTTTTCTTTGAGTAGCTTCAATTAATCTTTTAAAAAGGATTTAAGTACTGTGAGCCCATTTTTTACTGGTAGTCTGTACATCACTTGCTCAGGACCCCTTGTGCCCAGTGAAGCATTTCTGCATTTTCACATTTTGAAACCACTCAATGTGAGCGTGAGTGCAGGTGGTGACAGCCCCGGGGCTGGGAACCAGGAGCCCGAGATTCACTCATGTCCTGACTCCTCCACCTGCTCATCATGTGGCTTTGCTCAAAACCTAGCCCTCTGAACTTTAGTTTCTACAACTGAAAAAGGAAAATATCTGCTTAAAGTTTAATATGCATAGAAAAACATCCAAAAGTATGAATGGCAAAAATTTGTAGAGTACACATTTAGGAAGCACTCTGCAGATGTGAAATGTAGTCAAACTGCTTTATTTACAATCTTCCTCAGTGTTTCAGTGATGTAAATTGTGGTTATTGTCATAAAATGAGCTTATGTGCTGTCGGGCTTCAGGTCCTCCCTCCATCTGCACTCCCGGTTTCAAGTCTGTGATTGCCCAGCTGTATTCCAATGGTTTTGGGGTCTTTCATGTCAAGTTTCAAAACTTTTCAGATAAAATGATTTTACCTCCTATCTTAATGGCCCATTGAAAGAATATCAAAACAAACAGTAACTGTCCTTGGAGACATATGTAACAACAACAAAACAGCCAGGAGCTGCGAGTGTCGCCTCTTTAAGCAAAAACAAAACTATGTCTCTTCTCGGTTCTAGCAGAATACTTTAAAGTTGGAAGAAAAATTGACATGAAAAAGAAGACAGGCTAGTTGTTGATGCAAGAACATTTTTGATGAGCACACTGGCTGTAAGAGGACAATAGTGGCTGATGAGTTCCCACCTGGTGTCTAAGCCGACTGTAATTGCGTTGGCTCTAAGGATGTGCTTATGGTTGGCTCAAATTTGGATTGTACATGACTGCCACTTTTTTGTGTTATGCATAATCAAGTGAATGAACAAGGAAGAATATGAAATCCACTTAACACATGCAGTTTAACCAGGAGGAAGATGATTCTGCCAGCACTAAAATTTATCTCTAACGGGTTTTCAATCAGCTAAAGTGGGAAGCTAATAATTTTGTATCAATTTACACTCTTCTTCCATGAGAAATGAGTTTGGGGTGGCTGGAGACCCTCTAACTTAGCATCCACAACTTGCCTGTGCAGAAACTTATGCATATGTATTTCATGTTCAATTTTTTTGATGCAGGAAGAATGTCATGAGCTTTAAATGGGTCACGGTTTTCTTCTGCTTTTTTCCCCCCTTGGCTTGTAATTTACTAAAATAGTAGGATGTTTTGCAAAGATCATGAAATAGAATTTTTTTGGTTTTAGTCACATATTTCTAGTGTCCTTTTTTTGCAGAAAATCTTAAGTGTTCTTTCCCCAGCTGGAAGTGATATCTCTCATATACTTTTATTTTTGGCATGTTTCACTTCCTGTTTTAGCTCATAGATACCTAAATGTGTTTTATTTTTCCTATTAGAATGTAAAACAGCCTTGAGAAAAGGTGCTTTATAGATTGCATTTCCAGGATCTTGAATGGGTACTTAAGAAAATAAAACATATAAGTAAATCAATAAATATCTACTTTGAGTAACAACAACAATAAAATCCATAGTCCCTAAAAGTAGACAGAGATGCAGTGGAAAACACTCCTGAGTTGAGTAAAACACCCGACTCTGCTGTCTTCTGTCTACTGAGGAGGCTATGAGGTGGTGACTTGAGGCAACTGCTCATTCTAAGTGTTTTCATCTGTAAAATGAGAATACGTCCATCTCACAGAACTAATGAGAGGCTCTAAGTTATGAAAAATACGTAAAGGTATTTTGTGAATTCCAAAGCGCTAAATGTAAGAAACCAAACCATATTTGCAGGGGAATCTGGGGTTTTTAAAAGCTAATTCTCACATTTAACTTGGTTTGCAGTCCTCAGGAGAAATTAATGAGCTGTACGTACGTTAAGTGTATGGAAGAATGTCTGCCTCATAGTATGTGCTCAGGACACATCTGCTGAACTGAGTTAGTGTTAACCTCAATTACCCGAAGGGGTTCCCTTAGAGAGCGGAGGGGGTGGTGTGCCGACCTGGCACACAGGAATAGGAAGCTAACAGTTAGCCCTGTGACTTGGTGATCGCTATTGGATTTGTACTCAGATTACGAGTCTACAGAGCTTTGGGTCCACGGCCGAAGAGAGCTGTTGTTTGAAAGAGCTGCTGAGGGTTTTACCTGGAGGAATCGGCAGGGACTCTTTCCTGAATTGCTCAACAGAAGTAGCACTTAGAAATTCCCTCTGAGATACCAGCTGCCAGAAATCTAAGAGCTGTCCAGAGGCAAGAAATACCTAAAATGTAGAGCGGTAAAGTGGTAAAGTGGATGTTGAAGCAGATGTCATTAGTGGTTTCTGCCAAAGGGAGGGGTAGCAGTTGCTAAGATCTATTCCTTTATCTTATTCAAAACAGTTGATTGAATGCCTACTTCGTGACAGCCACTATTTAGACAGAGGGATTCAGGTGAAGGTGAGGAGGATGAAAATCCCTATCACAGATAACAAAACTTCTTAGTAGTAGCTGGGGGAAGGTACTCTCCCCAGAGCTGGTGTCAGTGGACAGCTCACTGGTGGTAGCAGGTACACCCCAGGACCCGTGAGCAGCTGCCCTACAGAAGCGCCTAGGGACTGAAACCAGAAGTCTCCCCACCATCCTGATGTGAAACATCCTAACCGAGGGGGGCGGGGAATAATGATCATGGAGCTCTAAAAATAAACGTTTATTTTCCTAAAAGGGAAGTTATGGCTTGATCCCATCAATTTACATTGATTAATGTCCCACATCTGGGTGCAGTTCTCTCTTACATTACAGATCACTTTCAAGCTTATACTGCAGCTAACTTTTCTTAAAGAGAAGGCAGACTAGAACTAAGCGTTGTTGCTGGAAAACCTGTAAAAAAAGATACTCATGCTTTAAGAAGACGTCTAAAATAGTCTCTCAAAAGTTGGGTGACTCATTAGCAACATTCTCTTCCCATGGCCTCCTGCCATATCATGTTGACCTGCAGTGGCCTCCCTTGTACTTTTAGACATCAGCATTTAGTATTTATTGTGGTACCTTGAAATGATGCCAAAAGATCAAAGAGGGCATGAAAATATTTATAGGATGGAAATGCATGCTATAGACTCTAGAGTATCACTCTAAGAACTTGAATATGTTTGGGAAAAATGAGAGAATTGAGGCTAACTAAAAAAAAATAAGAGTTTTCCTTTAAAAATTTGTCATTCAGAATGGTTTACTTCCATTTTATGGACTTACTGGTTATAGCTTCAGGTGAAAAGCAGGGACTCTGAGGTCAGCCTGCTTGGGTTTCAACGTCATTTTTGGTATTTACCTTATAGTTTGATCTGTTGTGAGAATCAAGTAAAATAATGCATGTAAAGCATTTAGTAGAGTGTAGTGCCTACATCCTAATAATCATATATAAATGCATATTTTTTGTGATGTTATCATTCCTAGTCATTTACATCTAAGCATACATTTGTTAATTCCCTACCAGATACTTCAGGGAACGGATCATTCAGGGTTATACTATCCTGCCCAGGGAACAATATTCTGCCAGTGATTGGCTGGTGGGGGGTGGTGGTGTTTAAAGGTTTGACCTCTTGCTCTCATTTTAGGACAGTTCTGAAAAGCCCTTCTAGGTTCAGAACAACCTGTCAGATTAGCTAAAGTCTCGTCTGTGACATGATTGACAATGGACCACCAGAAACCTAACCAAGTAAGATAACCTTAGGCAGCTGCTGTGCTGAATGTGGTATCTTTGCTAGAGCAGATTCATTGCTCTGCCTACATGGTGTGTGAGCCATTGATACAGTAAATGCATTCTGTTGCTTACTCATCAAGAAGGAAGATTAGAAACAGATGATATCACAAGAGAGGGTTAGCAGTATATAATATCTTACCCAAGGCTACATTAATTCTACTATTAGTCATAATTTAGTCCAAAGAGACATGGATTATCTGGACATTCTGCAGAAGACCACTGCTTCCCTATATTAATAATGTTATGCTAATGGGATCAGATGAACAAGAATTGGCAAGTATTCTGAAAGCTTTGGAAAAATATTTCTGCTCCAGAAGGCAGGAAAAACCACACGTGTTTTTCTAGAGAAATTCAGGGACATGACACATTAGTAGAGTTTTTAGGGATCTAGTGGTCCAGGTTTACCTTCATGTGCCTTCCAGAATATGGGACAGTTATGTCACCTTGTACTTCCTACTCCCACAAAGTTTGGTAGGGCTCTTTGGATTTTGTAGTCAACACATTCTCCACTAGGTGTTACTTTAATGCTCAATGTATTTAGTGAAATGAAAGGATTCTCTCCCTGAGAGGGACTCAGGTCAAGGTCAAGAAAGGACACTGTAGCTGGTCTAGTTTGCAGTACGAGCAGTTCTGCTACTTGGGCTACATGACACAGCAGATCCCACACTTCCAGAGGTATCTGGTAAAGAAAGATGGTGTTTGGAGTTTCTGGAAGACCAAATAGAGAAACGCATGCAGACCTATACAGTTCTGGAGTAAGGACAAGCCTTATATAGCTCACAACTACCACACACCATTCAAACAGCTCCTGGTTCCTGGGCTCTAAAACAAATTGAGCATCGCACCCTGGGGTGTAAGTGGCCATGAGTCCAGCAGTGCCCATCATGATTTGGATGCTGCCAGATATACCAAGTCATAAGATCAGGGGAATTGAGAAGCCTTCTGTGGTATGATGGCAGTGGTACATCTTAGGGCCTGTGCACAAGACACAGGTAGGCTTACATGAACAAGTGGCCCGGACACTGATCACGTATCACCACTGATGCTTTTTTTCAGCCTAAATTTATATATGGAGGGTGGGGGGAGGGTTCCCTGTGACAAGATGATGAAGGAAAAGAGGTGGAACCAGTGTCACTGAATGCCTGTGTAATTCTCACAAAAATTTACGTGATTAAAAACTACAAACTCAGAATAAAGGATGAGTGGCAACATATTTTATTTTTATATTTACTAAAAGTAATTGCAGTATAGAGCCTCATGTACTCAGATGCACCAAAGCTCGTGAATAGATAATAATGGTGATTTTCCGTAAAGTGGATGAATGGACCTTAAAAAAAATGGTTGCTGATTACCTGACTTGTGCCATATAAAATATATTTCCTGTTGCTAGGTGTCAGATGAGATAGACTATATGGCCAGCGATGTGTGCTATTTTAGGTGTTTGCCAATTATTTAAAAGCAGACTAGTAATGCAACTGAATTGGGATAGATGAAGGCAACACCAATCTGGATGTGGAAAAAAGGGACAAAGAGAATTATGATGTTTTAAATTCAGTTAATATAAACTCACAAGGAAGCTTCATGTGGTAGGGGCTACAAAAAGATTACACAATGATTCCTGTCTCAACGATATGATAATCATTGTGTGCTTGACATCCTTATCTTAAAGTCTAGAAGTTATTTATAGCAGAGCACTTATCATGTAAATGGTTCCCTCTCACCTCTCCATCTACAAATGCCAACTGTCCCTGCCGGTTGGGTCATTCACCTTATTTTCCAGAGTCTGTCCTTTTAGCTCTGGGAACTCCTATTTGTTCACTTTCTTCTGTTGGCTTAATTCAGGAAATCTGCAAATTGATAATTCTCCATCATACTCAGCTTCTCCTATTTGCTACAATAAATGCAAATAGATAATTAAGAATTGGCTCCCAAGCCAAGGACACAGTGCTCCCATCAGGTCTGAAACATGGCAAGACTTAACTTCCTGTGGAGCCTCCTGTAATCCTTATACTCCAGGATGTCAATTCATTTCTACTTTTTCCTTGGTACTGCCATTATTTTTTTCACGTTTCATGATGTTTTATTTAGAGAAGCAAGTGTGAAGAGTCAAAAGGCACCTGGTTCTCAAGCTTCTGGCAAAGGCTTGAGGCTGAAATGTAAATTCTGTACTTTGCTTGTGGGTCAGCCAACTCAGACTCTCCAGGCCCTCACGGGTTGGTCATTTAAAGGCCACATGCCATCTTGTGAGACTATCTATTTTCTGTCCAGCATGACTTTCTTCCCCCCTTTCTTGCTCCCATCTGAATCCCAAGGTCAGGGAGTGTGGCCTGGATCAGGGATGACCTTCCTGTGATAGTCAGGTCTGGTAATGGTTTCCCTACTCTTTCAGATGAAAATAATAATTGGTGATTGTGACCTTTGTAAAGATAATGTTTCTGTTAGAGGGTCAGCCCCAAATCTTTTATTGCTAAGTGTTTTCACTCATGGTGTTCTTACCAGGAGCAGCTAATGGCCTGTCACCGACTGTCACTGTGGTCCCTTTCTAAATCCCTTGGTCTCCAGAAGCCATCATGAGTTATCTTCAGAAAATTGTAGGGATAAAAACCTTCCATGTGTAAAAATACTCACGGGAGGTGACACAAATGCAAACCACAATGGCAGGAATTCTAGGTTTTCAGCGTGCCCACAGCCAGACACAGCTTCAGAGTTACTCAAAACATTGATGAGAATGTATTTTAATACTCCAGGCTAACTACTGTAGGTAGATCTGGTCACCAAATAGCCAAGCAAAAGATGTAATAATTCTGCAAAACCTGCGTGTCTTTTGCATTCCTGCCTCTGCCCTATCCTCACCCCCTCCTCTTTTCCTTGTCACTTGTACTGAGGAGAATGTCAAGGCAGGGAAATTAAGCTCAGGTTATGAGGAAGCAGGGGCAAAACAGAATTTGGCCTTCTCTGGTGGCATCCTGCTCCTGAATCAAAGACCCTGCTATCCACTTAGTCCTTTGGAACTCCTGTGGAGCCTTCACCGGGCTCACCCAACCATCACCAAAACTTAGAGGTCCATCTCCTACTGAACACTGGCCCCTTCCCTCCCTTGCTTCTCTCACTAGTCTTTCAGTCTTTGCTGTCAACAACATTCTTTACAAAATGGTGTTTCCTAAATCTAGAATACCCTTCCTTCATCACTTGATTAGGGTTTCCTTCTCCAATGAGAGTAGCCACTCTTGGGGGCAGGGGCTGTGAATGAGTATGTCACTTCTTGCCTGAGTCTGTAAGAATGACTGGGTACTTCCCAGCAGGTATTTGCAACAGGTCAGAGGCATAGGTGAGCACTGAGCAGTGTGGGAGGCTTAGGAGGTTACTGCCATTCTTTCGTGGAGGCTGGACCAATGAGCGGATGGACACGTTTAGAGGACAACAAGGAGCTCTGGGCAGGAATCTATCTAGTTTGGGGAAATGGCAGAAATAAAGTTGGAGTAGATTCTGTAATCATTTATGCCATGCCAAACACGTTTACTTTTTCCTAATTAAAACTCAGTGTTTGTCCATCTTCTTTAACTGTGTTTCTCAATCTTGAGTAATACAGAAATTCATTTATAGGGAAATATTTTTCAATGACTTCCACTGTTGATTTAAGTAATATGGTATTTCTTAAATATGTACACACATGAAATTATAATCCCTTCCTACTTGAGCTTTTTTAGGACTATCAAACACAAATTTACAAATTAAAACAAAACTACAAGTTTTATAAAAGTTAAATTAATGAGAGGAATTTAAAGCAGTAGGTGGTCATTGTAAAAGTAAATTGCTACTTTAAGCTTAATAGAAGAAAGATGTACTTGCTGGAATCTCTCTATGTATATATGTATTTATTCATTTTTTGAACCTCAACGGACCATTCTTTTCTCATCACCATTGCTGGTGACATTAATATCCTTTTTAGCAAGGCTCTGGCTCCTGATACATTATTCTGTTGGGCCAATCAACGGAATATTATATACGTATAAAAACCGAGTAAGTAAGAAGAAAATTAAAAAAAAAATTAATAACCATTTACAGAACATTTTTTCTGCATATTTAACCATCAGTTATTTAGAACAAGTCAGGATCTTCCCAAGCAGCTGCTTTAAGAGATTATGCCACTCAGTGCTATAGAGCAGGTATATTTGTGTTGAGAAATCGCTACTACCACAAGCCACATGGCAGACTGAGTCCAAGACTTTCAAGTGAATCACAGTAAAACCCTTGTCCATACCCTGTAACATGACTGGTACTTATTCATGAATAACATACTGAGTGTGCCAAGGTTTTTCCCTCATTAGATCCTAATAATCAGATAAATTACTATGGGGCACCTGGGTGGCTCAGTTGGTTATGTGTTTGACTTCTGATTTCGGCTCAGGTCATGATCTCACAGTTTGTGAGTTCGAGCCCCACATCAGGCTCGTGATGGGGCCACTGACCGTGTGGAGCCTACTTGGGATTCTCTCTCCCTCTCTCTCTCTGCCCCACCCCCACTTGCATGTACACACTCTCTCTCTCAAAATAAGTACACAAACAAAAAGATTAAATATATTACTATGACATACCATGACCATTTCCTGTTAAAATATCAACTTATTAAGGAGTTTAGTTAAAATGATTTTCAATACAAAGTATCTTAATGCAACAAGATCACTTCAGAAAGTAATAAAAAGTATAAATGTACAATGGCTTAAGTGGAAAAATTAGGTTAGTTTGTCAGTCTCTGTTTCTCCAGGTATATTTTAAGCATTTTGAGATTAGGGATAGTGATTTTCACCAATCTCGAATTCAAGCACTCAGCGAATACTTAGTGAAAGCCAATTATTCATCAAATTTATAATATAGAAATATCACCCTAAAACAAACTAGACACTTGGAAGAGGGTACAGTAGGAGGACCCTAAGTTCACCTCGTCCTGTGGATACGACTAGACGACACGCCCATCAGGGTGAATAACCTGGACGATAACCAAAGACCCGGCAGAGCAAATTCTACAACTAAAGGTAGAGAACGTTTGGTTTTGAAAGTGAGGGGGGCTGAATTTTGTGAGTTCTTACACCAGCAGGACTTAACATCTGGAACTTAAAAACCTCAGTGGGTTTGGCTCTGGGAGAACCCAGAGGGTCTTAGGAAGCTGATCCCCCATCCTTAGAGACAGCACAACAAACAGTCTCTGGAGATACAGCATAGAAACCTCAGTTTGAAAAATGCCTGAGGCAGATGAGAGGGAGAGTGATTTACTCACTTCAGAGCACATCTAGGAGAGACCCTCTGGGAGCAAGGGAGCTGGCAGGTGCCATTTCCCCCCCACCTCCCATCATAAACATGCAGCTACCTGCAGGAACCAGCAGCGCCAACGCTCACTACCTAACTTGATAACACCAAGCCCCAACCTCTGTGCTTCGGTGGATCTGCCCTTTCAGTCAGGCTTGTCTCGGTCCCAGGGCTGCAGGTCCTATCCTCCAGAAGACCTGCATAAACCTGGCCAAAGCACATCTCCTGACTGGTGCCTTTCGCAGGGCCTTGGTTCTGGCAGTAGCTGTGGTGGCAGGTCTCATTGCACAAGCAGACCAGAACACACCTTGTTAAAACACATCGCACCCAGCTGGGGACCAAACACTGCCCACAAAAGGCAAAGAAAGCCTCTAAAGACAGCTAGCCTGAAGGAAAAAAGAGGCCAGGACTCAACAGCAGAACACACGCAACACATATAGGAGACACCACCTGAAGCTCCAGGTTCTGGGGAACAAGGGACACTGCACTGCAGGGCACTACAGGCCTTCTTTTCCTAAGACCATTACTTTCAAGAGCAGGAAATTAGCTGACCTTAACACACAGAAAACAGATACAGAAAGTTACACAAAATGAGGAGACAGAGGACTATGTCCCAAATGAAAGAACAGGACAAAACCACAGCAAGAGACCTAAGCACAACAGATGTAAGTAACGTGCCTGATAGAATTTAAAATAATGTTCATAAATATACTCACTGGACTGGAGAAAAAAGGGGAGGACATCAGTGAGACCCTTAACAGAGAGGTAAAAAAGAACCAATCAGAGATGAAGAACACAACACATGAAATTAAAAACACTTGATGGAATAAATAGCAGGCTAGAGGAAGCAGAGGAAATGTATTAATGACCTAGGAGACAGTAATGGCAAGTATTCAAGCTCAGCAGGTGAGAAAGAAAAAAATACGCAAACTGAGAACAGTTTCAGGGAACTCAGTGACTCCATCAAGCACAATAACACCCACATTACAGGGATCCCAGGAAAAGAAGAGAGAGAAAAGGGGGAAGAAAATGTATTTGAAGAAATAATAGCTGGAAACTTCTGTAATCTAGGGAAGGAAACAGACATCCAGATCCAGGAGGCACAGAGATATCCCCAACCAAATCAACCCAAGGAAGTCCACAGCAAGACACACAGTAATTAAAATGGCAAAAAGTAGTGATAAAGAAAAGAATTTAACAGCAGCAAGAGACAAGAAGACAGATACATATAAGGGAAACCCCACACCATGCTATCAGTGGATTTTTCAGTAGAAACATCATAGGCCAGAAGGGAGTGGCAGGATATATTCAAAGTGTTGAAAGGGAAAAATCTACAGCCAAGAGTACTCTGTCCAGCAAGGCTATCATTCAGAATAGAAGGAGAGATAAAGAGTTTCCCAGACAAACAAATACTAAAGGAGTTTATGACCACTAACTAGCCCTACAAGAAATATGAAAGGGGATTCTTTGAGTGGAAAAGAAATACCATAAGTGAGAGTATGAAAAGTAGAAGCACAAAAGTATAAAAATAAGTATTCCTGAAAAAAATCAGAGGATCCATAAAATAAAAGGATGTAAAATATGACACCATATACCTAAATTGTGGGGGGGGGGGTGGGGAATAATAAGTGGGTTAAACTTAAGTGACCATCAAATACAGTTTGCTATATGTAGAAGAAGTTATATACAAACCTGATGGTAACCACAAACCAAAAACCAGTAATAGATATGCAAAGAATAAAGAGAAAGGAATCCAAGTATACCACTAAAGGAAGCCAACAAACCATGAAAGAGAGCAAGACAAGACAGGGTCAGAGAAAAACTACAAAAACAACCATGAATATATAACAAAATGGCAATAAATATAGCTGTCAACAATTACTTCGAATGTAAATGGACTAAACACTCAAAAGACACAGGGTGACAGAGTGGATAAAAAAAAATAACACCCATCTATACGCTGCCTGCAAGAGATTCACTTCAGACCTAAAGACGCCTGCAGATTGGAAGTGAGGGGATGGAAAAAACATCTACCATGCAAATGGAAATGAAAAGAAAGCCAGGGTAGCAACACTTATATTGGGCAAGCTAGACATTAAAACAAAGACTGTAACAAGAGACAAAGAAGGACATTATATTTTAATGAAGGGGACAATCCAACAAGAAGATCTAATATATGTAAATATTTATGCACCTAACAGAAGCACCCAAATACATAAAATAGTCAATAACAAACATAAATGAAATATTTGATAGTTATGCCACTACAGTAGAGGATTTAGCACCCCAATTACATCAATGGACAGATCATCTGAACAGAAAATCAACAAAGAAACAACGGATTTGAAAGACACTCTGGACCAGATGGATTTAACAGATATATTCAGAACATTTCATCATAAGACAGCAGAATACACATTCTTTTCAAGTGCACGTGGAACATTCTCCAGAAAGATCACATATTAGGCCTCAAAACAAATCTCAACAAATTGAAAAAGATCAAAGTTATACCATACATCTTTTCTGACCATGATGATGTGAAACTAGAAATCAACCACAAGAAAAATCTGGAAAGAGCACAAATACATGGAGATTATAAACAGCATGCTATTGAACAATGAATGGTTCAACCAGGAAATCAAAGAAGAAATAGAAGCTTACATGGAGACAAATGAAAATAAAAATACAATCATCTAAAACCTTTGGGATGCAGAAGTAGTTCTAAGAGGGAAGCATACAGGAATACAGACTTAGCTGAAAAAGCAAGAAAAGTCTCAAATAAACAACATAACCTTACACCTAAAGAAGCTAGAAAAAAGAACAAACAAAATGTAAAACCAGCAGAAGGAGGGAAATATTAAAAAAATTAGAGCAGAAATAAATGGAACAGAAACTTAAAAAAAATACAACATATCAATGAGAGCAGGAAACTGTTCTTTGAAAAGACTGACAAAATGAAGATGTATTCATTTTTGGTTCTTTCAGGTGCTCCAAGGATGTTAAGCTGGAGATATCCTACTCTGATCCCTATGACCCATGTATAGATCCATGTAGGAGTAGGAGAGACACCTGGCTTGACTTTGCTTAACAAATTTCAGCTCTTTGGAAGTGTAAATTTCCCTAAATGTACATATAATTTTTACTTTCCTTTCGCACATTAAGTTTTTGGGCACACTTTTTGAAAAGGAGACAGCTTATGTAGACTTAGAATTTGTTGCTGCAAATTTGTTGACAGAAAACAGAGGAAAAGTGCATTTATCAGAGGAGTACACATATAGTAGGAAGAGAAAAACATTTAAGAATGGAACTTGGGGAATTCCCCTTCATTCTTTAAACTTAAAAAAAATCGTATTTTTTTTTCAGTGAAGAAAATTTGGAAAATAGCAGAAGGTAGGAAAAATTACCTATATATCTACAACCTCAAACGCAACCATTTTAACGTGACTTTGTATAGGGGCACCTGGGTGGCTCAGTAGGTTAAGTGTCTCACTTTAGCTCAGGTCATGATCTCGCAGTTCCTGGGTTTGAGCCCCATGTCAGTCTCTGTGCTGACAGCTCAGAGCCTAGAGCCTGCTTCAGATTCTGTGTGTGTGTCTCTCTCTGTGCCCTTCCCCCTCCCCCACTCATGCTCTGTCTCTTTCTCTCTCAAAAATAAATAACATTAAAACATTTTTAAGTAGCTTCTAGCATTTTCTTCTAGCACTTTCCCCCTACATTGAAAGATTTTTTTGATAATTAACTCCATATGGAGTGTGGGCAGTAATATGTAAGGGACAGATGGAGGAAGGGAAACCTCTGAAGACAACAGGGAGGTTGCGAGAGCAGAAGCAGGTAAAGAACTGGTAGAGAGTGTCACTGGAGAAGCTAAGGAAAAAATTTCGGCTGGTCAATACTGCCAGGACTGCTACTGAAAATGCTTTTATTGGATAAGTAGGAAGTCCTCAGTGATCTTAGGTAGAGCAATTTTATGTAAAAGATGACTGTAAGGCTCCATTTAGAGTCACTTAAATCTGCAGCCTATCTTCATTAAAATAAATATACCTTCAGCACGTACTGTTTTGTTCAGTCATAAAATGCACGAACATCCAAAGAGACTAAAGGCCTACTGAAGAACCCATAAACAAAAACTATAGAGAAGATGAATACATTACAAATCTTTGCCAGAAAAAAAACCAAAAACACCGCAAATAATACATAATACTAGTTAACCATTTCATGCCTACCATTGCCTCAATTTTTCTGGGTATTATTTTAAGTTTCTGTATATGCTCTCAAGGGAGAACACCATTTTGTGGACATAGTGGTTCTGAAGGAGAGCTCCGCAGATCCTTTGTTCATCATGTAAATCACACGAAACCAGGAATAATGTTTTTCATGGCAAATCAAACTGTCAGATTAAAAAAAAACACTAATGTATAATTTTAAAGTGCATTAACACATAGGAATTTTGTTACAAGGCACAGACTGATGAGCTTTTCGATTCCACTCTTCAAAGTGTGGAAAACTTTAATTTATTAATTTGATTAACATGTTCTCATCTCTTTGGGTTAAAAAAACCCTTGATAACAAGCTAAGAACCTCAACTACAGGATTTCATTACCTGTTTGACTCTTGCTTTGAAGATATACTAATTGCTTCTTGTCCTTTTCTTGTTTAAAAAAGACCAAGGACACTTTTATAAGTGAGTGCATTTTACTCATTTTTTCATAATCCATATTTTATTATCATATGCACTGTGCAGATTTATTCCCCTGGCCATACTAGGGAGTATTCCAACCTCCATATCACTATGACCCCAACATCTCTCTCAGATGGAAAAAAGACAATTGGACAGGTTATTAACTGTGCATGACTCAGAAACAAAACAAAAACCAAAAGATGTTTGTGATGCTTGTTACTTTTCCCTAAATAACGTTTTCTTGGTACATACATTTTTCCAACTATTTGTTTTATTATATATTTTGAAAATACTTCAACCATTTGAAGCAAAATTGGAAAACATGTTGTTTTCTCAAATGTAGGTATGTGAGTCTAAGGTGCTTGGACTGGCTGGAGTGGAGGAAAAGCATAGATATGTAGTATGAACTTGCCTTTTTATGAAATTGATGACTTTTTTGCCTTGATGACACATTTATAATTTTGTCATTTATGTTATTTTTAGAAAACAATAGGAGCTGGAAAACTATTAAGAATATGGAGACTCATGACTAAGGTGGTGGTCTGTGGGCCTATCAAGGAAGATGATATCAGGGTATTTTGGGAATGCATCCCACTTGTCTAGCTTCAAGAAGGGTACAGAAGTAAAAGGTTATAATAGGGTTATAATAGTTTTTTTTTTTCCTTCCCTTCCCTCCCCTCCCCTTCCCTTTCTTTTCCTTTCTTTCTGCCTTCAATAACTCAATCTTTAAAGAGTACTACCCTACTATCATTTGAGAGTTTTAGGTACATACATTATTTTGTAAAAAACAAAAATAAATTTTAGAAATAAGTTCTCTAGAAGTTGAGGAAGGAGAGATCAGTGCATATGAGAGTGTTTCTCAAACTTCATTACGATGGCTTATCTTCACTTGGATCTAGATTCCAGAGGGATGAGTAGACGGATTGGTGAGAGGGAGGTAGGGCACACAGGCTGAAAACAGACTCTGCTGACTCACTGCTCCTCTCTCACCCATTGCTGCTGACCATGGGCAGCTGGTCGATGTCCTGTCATGTTAAAGTGGGCAGAGTGTTTTTCTGCCATCATCCCAAGCCCTGACTGTGGGTTTTTGTTCTAAGAAAGTGGTGGGATTTTGAGTGTGGAAGTGACACAAGCCTATATATAAATGGAACAGTGTTAAAGAGGTGGAAGCCCATGCCACTGAAATTGCTTTTGCTCTTCGGGTATGTGCATTTTCACAAATGATACTGACATCTATTACAAACATTTCTAAATACATATTTAAATATATTTTGTATAAATAGATATGGTCAAGACATTGTGATTATCGAGACATATGTGAAAGTTATTATCTGGTGGCTGGTGATAATACTTACCAGTTTTTTTACCTCTCTGAAAGTTTCTATAAATCAAGGATGAAATTTTTAAAAACTACCAGGGAAAGTGATGTCAGCAAACAAGACGGAGTGGGTAACTCCAAAAGCCCATCCCTCATGGAAATAACAAAAAATAAAGCAAAAACTGTCAGAAGCAATTCTGTCAGAACTCTGGAAAACAGCCAAAGGTTGACAGAAAGCAAGCAAATGTGGTACAAAAAAGGTGGTGGTGGGGAGGGCAACTTACACATAAGGAAAACTTTGTGGAATTTTGCTTGCTCTTGCCTGACTTCCCTTCCTGGCCTAGTGATGATCTTGAAGATAGAAGCCTGAGTTCCCAGGGTAGACCCCGGTCTCTGGTTCTGGAAGGAGCAGAAAAGATAATATCCTCAAAGAACTGTGTTTTGTCTGTTTTGACCCATCTGGAGACTACCTGAAGGGCTGGTGTAGGGTGGTTGCTTCTGTTCCACCTGACTTCGAGCTCTGTCACAGTGAAAGAGTGGCTATGTAGAGGGCATTCCTTGGAAACACTGTAAGGCAAATGAACAATGTGCTACTTCTGGGGCAAGAGACTGCATTTGAGGCAAAACACACAAACAAACAAACCAAAACAAAACCCCTGACACTCCAACAGTCTAGAAAGAGAAACTGGGGAGAGAGTTTCTTTGGGAGATTAGGGTATTGCAAAGTGTCTGCATACACCAGGGAATCTAGAAAGCCATGTGCACGCCCAGGGCAGAATGCACGCCCAGAAAGACCAGAGGACACCTGGAGCTTTCATCTCTCACAAAGTGCAGGCTAATGCAGAGCTGTAAATAGACTGGCTACGCACTAAACGTAGACAACTAATCTGCAAACATTGGGAGAGGCTCTTTTTTCTTTCATTTCCTTTCCTATCTCTTTCAGCCTTTACCTTTCCTTCCTGTCATTTAGGTATTCGAGACAACCTCTACAACACTAGCTGACTATAAGCCAAAAGAACAGAGAGACTTCTGAGACTACACCCAACAAAGAATACAGACTTTACAAAAATAGTTTAGAAAAATAATAAACAAACCACTACAACCACAACAAGCAAAAATAAAATAAAATAAATTACCTGAGGAGGGGGAAGAATCTGATTTCTAGTTATCATAATATTCAAATATCCAGTTTTTCACAAAAATATGCGGTATGCAGAGAAAAGTAGAAAAGTATAGCCTATTCATGGAGGAAATCAACAGAGACTGTCCTTTAGGAAGCACAGACAGTGGACATATGAAGCAAAGATTTTAAACCAACTGACTTATTAGGCTAAAAGAGTTAAAGGAAACCATGGGCAAAGAGATAGAGGAAACCAGTAAAATGATGTCTCAACAAATAGAGAATATCAATAAAGATACAGAAAATATAAAAAGGACCCCAACAGAAATTCTGGACCTAAAAAGTACAGAAACATAAATGAAAAATTCAATAGTAGGTTTCAATAGCATATTTGAGTAGGTAGAAGAAAGAACCAACAAACTTGAAGACAGATCAACTAAAATTATCCAGGGTGGGGAGAAGAAAGAAGGAATGGAGAAAGATAGGCCTTTTGGATATCATCAAGCATGCAAACATACTCATCATAGGAGTCCCAAGAGACAGGACATAGAGAAGGGGACAGAAAGAATATCTGAAGTATAATGGTCCCTAACTCCCCCAATTTGAACAAAAATCTGCATATCCAAGAAGCTCAACAAACTCCAAGGAGGACAAACACAAGGATAACCATACTGAGACACATTAAAATCAAACTGCTGAAAGTCAAAGGCAGAGAGTCTTGAAAGCAATGAGATAAGAAAGGCATTATGTATGAGTGATTCTCAAGATTAACAGCTGATTTCTCAGCACAATCCATGGAATCTGAAGGCATGGAATGACATATATAAAGTGCTGAAAGAAAAAAAAACCTGCAAACCAAAAATTGTATATCCGGCAAAACTATACTTGAAAAATGAAGGAGAAACTAGGACATTTCTCAATAAACAAAAGCTGAAGTGGTTCATCACTAGTAGACCTGCCCTATCGGAATACTAAAGGGAGTTCTTCAGATGAAAATGAACTTGAAGCCATACAAAGAAATAAGGAACACTGGTAAAATCAAATACATAGGTAAATACAAGAGACAGCATAACTGTTTTATTGTATTTTTGGTTTGTAACTCTGTTTTCCCCCTGTATGACTTAAAAGACAAATGCATAAGACATAAATTATCATCTATGCTAATGGTTACACGACATACAAAGATTAATTCATGATGACAATGCCATAAAGGGGTGGGATAGAGCTGTATAGAGCCAGAGTTATAGCAGCAGAGAATAACCAGTAAGAAAATAACTAGAAATTATATAGAAAATAAAATAATCAAAATGATACATTATGAAAAACAACTAAACACAAAAGAAGGCAATAATGAAGGAACTAAGGAACAAAAGATGAAATATAGAAAACAAACAGAAAAATGTCAGAAGTCCTTCCGTGGTAGTAACCACTTTAAATGTAAATGGACTAACTCCAATTAAAAGTCAAAGATTGGCAGAATGGGTTAAAAATATTATCCAGCTATATCCTATCCTGCCTTAGATCCAGCATTAATACCAAAGCCAGATGATGGCATCATTAGAGAAGAAAACTAGAGACCAACATATGAACATATGGGTAAAAATCCTCAATAAAGTTGAATCAAGCAGCATGTTACAATCATTATACACTGTGACCAAATGAGATGTATTCAAAATTCAAGTGAGGCTCAATATATGAAAATCAATATATCACATTAATACAATTAAGAAAAAAAACACCACATGGTCACCTCAATTCATGTAAGAAAACATTTTACAAAATTCAGCAGCATTCCATGATAAAGATAGCTTGACCAACTTGGAGGAAGGAAAATTCCTCAATCTCACAAAGAGAATTTATGGAAAATCCACAGCTAACATACTGAATGGTTAGAGTCCGAAAGCAGTCCTCATAAGATGAGGAAGAAGACAAGAATGCCCATGTTTGCCACTTCAGCATGGCATTATACTGGACATTCTAGCCAGAGCAGTTAGGCAAGCAAAAGAAAAAAAGACATACAAATTGGAGAGGAAGAAGTAAGGCTACCTTTCTCCACAGATGACATGATCTTATATATATAAAATCCTAAATACTCTACAAAATACAATTACAGCTAATAAACAAATTCTAAAAAACTGCAGATCAGTACACAAAAATCAGTTTTATTTCCATACACTAGCAACGAATTATCCAAAGACAAAATTAAGAAAACTTTCACTTACAATAGCATCCAAAATAAATAGGTATAAATAAATATAATCAAGGTTAAAGACCTAAATAAATGGAGACAACTTATGTTAATGGATTGGAAGACTTAATATAATTAGAATAGCAGTATTACCCAATGTGATCTACAGATTCAATGTAATCTCTATCAGAATTCCAATAGCCTTTTTTTTCTCTCAAGAAATAGGAAAGTCAAATTTCAAATTCATATGGTATTGAAAGGAGCCAAAACAATTTTGAAAAAGAACAAAGTTGGAGGACTCCCACTACCTGATTTCAAAACTTAATAAAAAGCTACTGTAATCAAAACGGTGTGGTGCTGACATAAAGATAGACATGAAGATCTATGGAACGGGATAAAAAGCCCAGAGATAAATCTTCACATATACAGTTAATTGACTTGCAACAGTAGTGCCGAGACCACTGTAAAGGAAACGGATAGTTCCCTCAACAGATGACGCTGGGACAACCGGGTAGTCATGTGTTGAGGAATGAAGTTGCACCCCTACCTCATACTATATAAAATAACTCAAAAGGGATAAACAACCTAAATGTAGGAGCTAATGTTATAAAACTCTTAGAAGAAGAGGTAAACTTCATGACCATGGATTTGGCAATGAATTCTTAGATAATTCAAAAGCATAAACAACAAAAGAAAAAGCAAATAAGTTAAATGCCATGAAAATTAAAAACTTTTGTTTTTAATGCATGAAAGGGCATTATCAAGAAAGTGAAAAGATAACTTTGGGCAAAGAAGCCGAATAGACATATATCTAAAGAAAATACATGAATGGCCAACAAGTATATGACAAGATGCTTAACATCATTAGTCATTAGGTAAATGCAAACTAAAACCACAATGAAATATCACTTCACACCCACTGGGTTGGCTATACTACTACTACAAAAGATGAAATTAACAAATGTTGACAAGGATGTGGAGAAACTGGAACCTGTGCACACTGCTAGTAGGAATGTAAAATGGTGCGGCCACTGTGGAAAATCATTTAGCGGTTTCTGAAAAAGTTAAACATAGAATTACCATATGACACAGCAACGCCACCCTTAGGCATATTCACCACCCCAAAATTGAAAAGAGGTACTCAAACAAAATCTTGTACAGGAATCTTCACAGCAGTACTTTTCACAATAGCCAAGAGGTGGAAAGAATCAAAATGTCCATTAGTGGATGAATGGATAACCAACGTGGTAGGTACATACAATGGGTTATTATTTGGCAATAAAAGAGAATGAAGTATCTGTATATGTTATGATGTAGGTGAATCTAAGAACCATCGTGCTTAAGTGAAAGAAGCCAGACACAGAAGGTCTTAGAATGCATGGCTCCATTTACATGAACTATCCAGAACAGGTAAATCCACAGAGACAATAAATAGGTTGATGGTTGCCAGGGGCTGGGGGAAGGGAAGAACAAGGAGTGCTTGCTTACTGGGTTCGGGGTTTTCTTTTTGGCTGATGAAATGTTTTGGAACTTGGAATGGGTAGGCACACAATGTTATGAATGCACTAAATGCCATTTCAAAATGGATTTTATGTTATGAAAATTTCACCTCAATAAAAAAGCACTGGACCCTGTGTTTCAGGCAAAATGAAAAAAGAAAATAGGGAAATTGAATTATTTTGATTAGCACTGTAATTAAAATTATGCTATTCAGATAAAGGGCACATGTGGTCATTCTGTTATTATTTCTTACGACTTTATTGAATGTCTAATTATCTCAAAAGTTTAATTAAAAAGACTGCTAGAGTTTGTTGAAAAGCTGAGAGATGGTTTTATACTTGGAGATATCATCAGTAGATACTCAGGACATAGTCCATTTATCTATTTTCTGTTTGTTTAATGGGCACATACTACTCAATATATATTAGGCACAGTGCTAAGTGCTTTACAAATATTAACTCAGTGAATTGCTATTTCTAATAGCCACTTCCTGGAGCAGGTCCCCAGTGCCTGCAACAGAGCTTAGCAGTGGTAAGCTGGTAAGCACTAAACTGACAAAGTGCTTAATGGTTAGATGACACTTTTTCCAAGTTGCTCTCACTGCCTTTGATTCAGTATCTAAATTTCACATCTAGATGACACTAGACTTGAAGGTGTTTGTTGTCTTTGGCCTCTCCTGAAAGCGGAGCCTGAGACCAGAAGCTGGGAGCAGGTCCTCTGACTGGGAGGGGGCCCTTGAGCTAGGCAGAGAGGAAGACCCACATCATGAGGAGTCCCTGAAGTCGAGGCCGGCGCAGTTTTGCAAAAACGTCTGAGAAACATAGGGAATGCTGCCTGGGACTGTGCATCTAAAGGGCCTTTCTCTGCCTGGTCCCACGCCCCGCTGGTTAGCATGGCTCTGGACATCACTGCTGCACGCTCCTGGGCTGTGCTGTGCAGGGCTGAGCAAGCTCTTTGCCTCTGAAGAGGCCTTGGTGTGCACAAGTGGAGATGAGATGCCTTAGATGGGGTGCTGGCAACTGGCCCAGACCGGTCATCCCAGCTGCAGCTGTGGGGACGAGACACAGGGCAGTGGCAACTGCTATACCTGATGGGTAGAGTTTTCAATTTAGTGAAGAGTTTTTAAAGGATGATCGAAGGAAACACCATAAATTAAATGCACAAATATAGCTATTACGAACTGAGCCGTGAGATATCTAGAAGCCAGCGTTCATTTTCAGAGAAAAGATCACAGCCTCGGAGGGTCGAAATATTCATGGTGAGGGCCACCACATGTACGCACCATGTACCCATGGGTCATGAAACCTGCTGCTGTCAGCCACCTTCTCCCCCACCCCCAGACTCAAGCTCACGGCTGACTCACGTGTCTGTGTTTATTGAAAGGCAGCTCAAACATTCCCATAAATGGTCTGTGCTTCTCGAGAAAAAGGCTTTTCTTTCACTATCATTGGTGGTGGTATTGTGATTGCTCAAAGTTTAATGGAAGGATTATGATGGTTTATACTCTGATATCATTACTGGGCTGTGACCCACCTGGAGTTTGTAACACCACATTCTCTCAGAAATCAGTCACAGGACATGGGATTATTGAAAGAAAATGAACACACGTCTTTATCAAAGGGCATATCGGTGCAGATGGAAAGCTGTGTCTATTTTTGAACGTGAGCCTTTTTCCCACTTATTTTTAATCACAGAGTACTTCTCCCTGAATATAAAAAGTAGAAAGTAATTAATTTTCCGTAGAAAACTCCCTAAAGATCTCTGTTGTCCTTTTTTTTTTTTTTTTTTTTACCTCCCAAATGACTGGACATAAGGGAGGAAGAGGTGATGGTTCTCCTGTGGGGGGTAAATGTCTCATGGTTCATGGGGGCGGGTGGGAAGTCATCCCAGCTGGGGATAAAAATCATGGGGGTGAACTGGGGGTGGAATACGATCTAGCAACTCCGAAAGTGAAGTAATCTGGAATACGGCATGCTCATGGACGTGGGCAGGAAAGGGCATTTGGGTGTGCTGGGGTGTGTTACCTGGGGAGCCCCTGTACATTCTTTACCTCTGACTACAGAGCAGGAGCCTAGCCTGAGTGCAGGAGACGCCATTCTCCCAAAAGTAAGAACAGTGTTGATTTGCGATATTTCAAGTGGAGTGGATCCGTCCAGGCAAGTTGTGAGAGCAGCAAGCCAACTGATGTTACCCCAATGGACTTTAGAACATTTTCTTGAATAATTATAGGAAAATTTGGCCTGTTAGGGCCACACGGACTCACAGGGACACAGAAGCATCCTAGTCTATCCTTAAAGGATTAAAAAAAGTGAGAGAAATCATCAGTTACCAATATACCAATATACCGAATCCAAAATAGTCAAGCTCGTAGAGGCATAGGGGGTAGGTAAGGGATGAGGAGATGGTCGAAGGGTACCAATTTCGGTAATGCAAGATGAATAAGTTATGAAGATCTAATGCACAGCATGATGGCCACTGTTAACGATACTGGACACTTAAAACTTGCTAAGAGGCAGATGGTGCTTCCTTTTTTAAAAATTTTTTTTTATGTCTTTATTTTGAAAGAGAGAGAGAGAGAGAGAGGGAGGGAGGGAGGGAGGGACAGACAGCATGAGTGGGGAACAGGCAAAGAGAAGGAGCGAGAATCCCAAGCAGCCTCCACACTGTCAGCACAGAGCCCAATGGGGAGGCTCAGACTCACGAACTTTGAGATCATGACCTGGACCGAAGTCAGCCACTTAACCTACTGAGCCACCTAGGTGCCCCTGAAGTTAGTTCTGAAGGCCACAGTATCTACACTGTAATTGGGAAGCCATACACTATAACATGGTGATTAATTCAAGTCACACGAAAAAACATTTATCAAGTGTCTGTGGTGTGAGATGCCCTGTGCTAAATGCTGTGAGCTAACAAGGTGGAAAGGCAGTGATTCATCTGCTAAGGCTGCCATGACAGAGGACAATGGACTGGGGGCTGAAGCAACAGAAATTACCTTCCCACAGTCTGGAGGCTGGAGATCTGAGATTGAGGTGTTTGCAGGACTCCTGGGGCCTGAAGGCAGGGTCTGTTCCAGGCCCCTCTCCTTGGCTTGCACATGGTAGTTTTCTCCATCATTTTCCACACCATCTTCCCTCTGTTCATGTCTGTCTAAATTTCCTCCTCTTCTAAAGATATGAATCACACTGATGTGGCGCTGGGGTAAAGTAGCCCAAAGCCACTGGAGTGTCGGGAAGGACAGGCCTTGCGGGGTCTTTCTGATGATGCTAGTGATTCTGGTGTCTATCCTACCCCAAAGGGCAGCCATCAAATGGATTTAAGTGTATCATGCGGTGCCTGGGTGCATCCATGCACACGCTTCTGTCCTGGGTATGACAGGAACGGGTGTGATTTTTGGAAAGGTCACTCTGACCGCAGTGTGATGAATTTGTTGAGGGGAAGCTGAACTGCTTGTCAGAAGATGCACTGGAGTTACTGCAGTGGAGACGCATGGAGGCAGTGGTGGTGGGGCCCACGTGGCCTCCTGCTATGTCGCTGTGAGCATGTCTATTGCAGCGGCCCTGAGATCTGAATCATGGCCCTACTAACAGGCACAGGCACCAGGGTCCCCAGAGCAAAGGCCGTCTCCAGGTGTGGAGAAGGGAACGTAAAACAACAGCCTGTAATACACTGTTGGGTCAGAAAGCAAAGAAGTGCTCAAGAATTTACGGCGGTGCGTTAAAACGATCCAGAGGCCAAGGAGTTCCTCCTGGTGAGACGTGAGGCAATCTGAGCAACAAAATCATAACAGTGTAATGGATTATCCCACACTGAAGGCAGAACCAGAATCTGTGACTACGGCAATAGAGCTGTGTGTTCAGGGAAAACTCTTGCAGCTACTAAATGCAGAATGAGTGATAGAATTAGAAAATCATTATTTTGCAAAACGTATGTAATAATTAATTCAAACTAGATTTTTCAATGGACGCTAGATCCACTGCAATAATGGCACAATCAGTGTCAAACATCACCCCACAGATTACTTTTTAATTACAAACAGAAAGCGATTATCTTCACAGGAGTGTTGTGGTAATGCTAACCTCATCAAGTGATCAGATTTAGCATCATTAATATTGGAACAAAACTGACATTATATTTTCCCTGCAGTGATGTAAACATCTTTTGAGACACACAAAATCATCTAAACGACATTTTTTGCCAAAAAAATTTAACTTGCATCTAAAAGTGAGGAAGCCATCAGACTAATCCTGATGGAGATATGTTTTGCAAGGCAAATTACCAGAACTCCTCAGAAATGCCAATGTCATGAAGAATTTAGAAAGTGTGTTTTGGGGGGGGGGGGGTCCCATCTAGATTAAAGAAGACTAAGGGGGCATGACCATCAAACCAAATGCATAATCCACTGGCTGAATCCATGGGGAAAACAGGTATAAAGGACCCTTCTTCTCTAGGTAAAGGTTACACAAGTGCTTGTTGTATTATTTTTATCAAGTTTCCATTAGTTTCAAATTTAGGAAAGTAAAGAAACTAAAACAAAATCAAGGAAAAGGCAACAGCTAAAGTCCACACCTGCACCCATTATAGAATAGCATTTGTACCTCACAACCAAGGCACACACAGGATAAATGTATTATAAATGTTGTCCTAATTAGTATTAAGTGTGTTTCATTGTAAGATATAGCCTTTCCCCCAATTATTTTCTTATAGTCCCCTTCTTTTGATTTTGCTCCTCTTACTGTGCAATGCTCCACACTCCTAAATTTTCACTATAGCTTGAACACAAGTGTTTCTCTGATTGATGTCAGGCACTGTGCCAGGTGCTGAGACACAAAGATAAATCACATAAATGAAAAGTGTTTTGTGCCCCACAGGAATTTATAGGCTATGAAGGAAGAGAACAGAACACAGATAAACTACAATGCCTTCAGAACCTTAACACAAACTCATTCATTTACACTGATTCATTCTTATGAGCTTCAGTCTAAAACAGTGCCAACCATCATTACCAGCAGCCAATGCAGGTTATTTGGATTCTTTTTTTTCTTTTTTTTAAAGATTTTGTTTTTAAGTATTCTCTACATCCAATGTAGGGCTTGAAACCATGACCCTGAGATCAAGAGTTGCACACTTCCCCCAAGTGAGCCAGCCAAGCGCCCCTCTGACTTCTTACAACCAAGTCACAGGAAAGGAGAAAAAGTGTCAGCACCATTTAAAACTAAGGCTTAGGAAAACTTAAGACCAGAATGTGGTTGCAAGTCCTCTGACTTTGAGGGAGATGACAGTGGCCCGAGAAGGACACACAGGCAGGGCCGATGGGCCAGATGTGCTGGAGGAACACAGGAAGACACTCTCTGCTCTGCAGTTGGGCATCCTGACTCAGACCTTGATCTGTACCTGCAGAAATATACGCCGCTGCCTTTTCTAAGGTGACTACTCTTTCGCTCTCTCCTTCCTGCACCAACATTTAATTTTATAGTTAATTATGAAGTACTAAAATCACATGAAAAAGTCAAGAGAAAGTTTAACAGAAATTCATGACCACCACGTGGATTTTAGAAAGTATCACGTGCCTATGTAATGAAATGATACAGAAGTGAAAGCCTTCTCATTCCCATGTTGTTCACTCTCTCCAGTCCCAGAGGCAACCCTGAAGTTAGTATATATTTTCCCCTTCCATGTTTTTACTTTTTGGTATTATTTTTAATAAGGTTCATGTACATGAAATTAATATTGTTGCTTTCTGGGTCTTCATAAGTCATTAGAATAAACACACATGATTTGTAGCCTACTGAACTTGTATTTTCTAACCTGATTTTATTCACTATTTTCAGTATTTATCTTGTCAAGATGTGTAAGTCTTCTTCACTCTTTTTACAGATGCATGGGTCTCAATTCTAATAAAAAGCCATGCTTTGTTCATTCCCTTGCTCTCTCTAGGTCTTGAGAGCGCTCTGTCCTTTTCTGCACCTTTCTCCCCGGTAGGGAGGCTGAGTTCTTCAAAACACACCACCTCTGCTCTTTGTCATCTGGTTGGATTCAGCAAATAGGAAGCGTCAGCTGGAGAGCAGTGTGTAGAAGCAGAATGAGATCATGGTATTTACTGTTTATTCCCTGGGAGGCCATGGGTTTGTTCAGGTGGTCTTCCCCACGGCTACGGCTCTCACCGGGCACTGGAGACATAACACAACACGCTTCTGCTCCTGCAGGCTGCTTAAGGTAATGGATTCCCATCATTGCCAGTCCCTGGCGTCTTATCACCTCTTGTTACATTCTTAATCCTGCTCATGCCTTCATCAAGAGACTTTTCTTAAAATTCTTATCAATTATCCATTTGAGTGTGCCATCTACTTTTCTGCCATGACCCCAACTAATGAAGCTGGTAATAAACAAACATACACGAGCCAGTGGGTTTCCAATATGTCAGCAATGACTAGCAAGCAGTACAGAAAACATCTCAGGTGCTAACGCAAATCTTTATCGTTACATAGGTGGGTATATATTGTGCAATGTGTGTATGTCTGTTTACACGAACCTATTTGCTTTTCTATATTGGCTTTCTATACTTCACTCTTTTTTTAAAATTTTATGTTTATTTATTTTCCGAGAGAGAGACAGAGAGAGAGAGAGCGTGCATGTGTGCATGCGAGTGGGGGAAAGGCAGAGAGAGAGGGAGAAAGAATCCCACACAGGCTTTGGGCTGTCAGCACAGAGCCTGACACGGGACTTGATCCCACGAACTGTGAAATCATGACCTGAGCCAAAATCGAGTCAGACAGTTAACTAAGCCACCCAGGTGCCCCTACTCTATTCTTTTTTTTTTTTTTTTTTTTTTTAATTTTTTTTAACGTTTATTTATTTTTGAGACAGAGTGAGACAGAGCATGAACGGGGGAGGGGCAGAGAGAGAGGGAGACACAGAATCAGAAGCAGGCTCCAGGCTCTGAGCCATCAGCCCAGAGCCCGACGCGGGGCTCGAACTCACGGACCGTGAGATCGTGACCTGGGCCGAAGTCGGACGTCTAACTGACTGAGCCACCCAGGCGCCCCTCTATTCTTTAATATTATATTAGCAAGATGGATTTGAAAAAAATATACCATGGGCCCTAAAAGGTAGAAGTGATTAAATTATGCTGTATACCACATTCCTGAATGGATATGCTAAATGTTATAAAAGACAACTCGTATATTAATTTATAATGTAATGCTTATAAAAATTCCATTAGAATAGTATTTTGAATAAAAAAAATTTAATGTTTATTTATTTTTGAGAGAGGTCTACCAGAGGCCCTACACACAGGTGATGAACTCTAAGCACACTAGGAAAGCATCGACCATGTAGGCCTGGAACTATCAGTTTCAGTAAGAGTGCTCTAAGATCTCTGAAAATGTACATTTTGCACGTGTCTATACAAGTTATATTTCTGGATGTGGAGTTTTTGTGTCAAAGGGCATATACTTTTAAAAAAATACTGTCAAGGGGTTGGGAAGATGGCGGCGTAGGACGACGCTGGGCTCACCGCGCGTCCTGCTGATCACTTAGATTCCACCTACACCTGCCTAAATAACCCAGAAAACCGCCAGAAGACTAGCATAACAGAGTCTCTGGAGCCAAGCGCAGACGAGAGGCCCACGGAAGAGGGTAGGAAGGGCGGAGAGGTGGTGCGTGCTGCATGGACTGGCGGGAGGGAGCCGGGGCGGAGGGGCGGCCTGCCGTCCAAGCAGAGCCCTGAGTCTGGCTTGCAAAAGCGGAGGAGCCAGATGGAGTGTGTTCCGACAGCAAGCGCGACTTAACATCTGGGAGGTCATAAGTTAACAGCTCTGCTCTGAAAGCGGGAAGGCTGGAGGACAAAGGGAGGGAGAGTTGTTGAGCCCTGGAGGACAGAGCTCAGCTTGGCAGGGAACAAAGGCGCTCACCAGTGCCATCTCCCTTGCCCATCCCCCAGCCAAAATCCCAAAGGGAACCAGTTCCTGCCAGGGAACTTGCTTGCTCCGCGCAAACACCCAAGGCTGTGCTTCTGTGGAGCCACCCCTCCGGCAGCGGGTCTGACTCCCTCCGGCTGCCACAGGGCCCCTCCTGAAGCTGGTCACCTAAGGAGAAGCGAGCTAAGCCTGCCCCTCCTGCTCCCGTGCACCTTGCCTACCCACCCCAGCTAATACGCCATATCCCCAGCACCACAAGCCTGGTAGTGTGCAAGTAGCCCAGATGGGCCACGCCACCCCACAGTGAATCCCGCCCCTAGAGGGGAAGAGAAGGCACATACCAGTCTGACTGTGGCCCCAGCGGTGGGTGGGCTCGGGGCAGACATCAGGTCGGACTGCGGCCCCGCCCACCAACTCCAGTTATACACCACAGCACAGGGGAAGGGCCCTGCAGGTCCTCACCACTCCAGGGACTATCCAAAATGACCAAACGGAAGAATTCCCCTCAGAAGAATCTCCAGGAAATAACAACAGCTAATGAACTGATCAAAAAGGATTTAAATAATATAACAGAAAGTGAATTTAGAATAGTCATAAAATTAATCGCTGGGCTTGAAAACAGTATAGAGGACAGCAGAGAATCTCTTGCCACAGAGATCAAGGGACTAAGGAACAGTCAGGAGGAGCTGAAAAACGCTTTAAACGAGATGCAAAATAAAATGGAAATGACCACGGCTCAGATTGAAGAGGCAGAGGAGAGAATAGGTGAACCAGAAGATAAAATTATGGAAAAAGAGGAAGCTGAGAAAAAGAGAGATAAAAAAATCCAGGAGTATGAGGAGAAAATTAGAGAACTAAGTGATACACTAAAAAGAAATAATATACACATAATTGGTATCCCAGAGGAGGAAGAGAGAGGGAAAGGTGCTGAAGGGGTACTTGAAGAAATTATAGCTGAGAACTTCCCTGAACTGGGGAAGGAAAAAGGCATTGAAATCCAAGAGGCACAGAGAACTCCCTTCAGACGTAACTTGAATCGATCTTCTACAAGACATATCATAGTGAAACTGGCAAAATACAAGGATAAAGAGAAAATTCTGAAAGCAGCAAGGGATAAACGTGCCCTAACATATAAAGGGAGACCTATAAGACTCGTGACTGATCTCTCTTTTGAAACTTGGCAGGCCACAAAGGATTGGCAGGAGATCTTCAATGTGACGAACAGAAAAAAATATGCAGCCGAGAATCCTTTATCCAGCAAGTCTGTCATTTAGAATAGAAGGAGAGATAAAGGTCTTCCCAAACAAACAAAAACTGAAGGAATTCGTCACCACTAAACCAGCCCTACAAGAGATCCTAAGGGGGATCCTGTGAGACAAAGTACCAGAGACATCGCTACAAGCATAAAACATACAGACATCACAATGACTCTAAACCCGTATCTTTAACACTGAATGTAAATGGATTAAATGCGCCAACCAAAAGACACAGGGTATCAGAATGGATAAAAAAACAAGACCCATCTATTTGCTGTCTACAAGAGACTCATTTTAGACCTGAGGACACCTTTAGATTGAGAGTGAGGGGATGGAGAACTATTTATCATGCTCCTGGAAGCCAAAAGAAAGCTGGAGTAGCCATACTTATATCAGACAAACTAGACTTTAAATTAAAGGCTGTAACAAGAGATGAAGAAGGGCATTATATAATAATTACAGGGCCTATCCATCAGGAAGAGCTAACAATTATAAATGTCTATGCACTGAATACCGGAGCCCCCAAATATATAAAACAATTACTCATAAACATAAGCAACCTTATTGATAAGAATGTGGTCATTGCAGGGGACTTTAACACTCCACTTACAGAAATGGATAGATCATCTAGACACACGGTCAATAAAGAAACAAGGGTCCTGAATGATACATTGGATCAGATGGACTTGACAGATATATTTAGAACTCTGCATCCCAAAGCAACAGAATATACTTTCTTCTTGAGTGCACATGGAACATTCTCCAAGATAGATCATATACTGGATCACAAAACAGCCCTTCATAAGTATACAAGAATTGAAATCATACCATGCATACTTTCAGACCACAATGCTATGAAGCTTGAAATCAACCACAGGAAAAAGTCTGGAAAACCTCCAAAAGCATGGAGGTTAAAGAACACCCTACTAAAAATGAGTGGGTCAACCAGGCAATTAGAGAAGAAATTAAAAAATATATGGAAACAAATGAAAATGAAAATACAACAATCCAAACGCTTTGGGATGCAGCGAAGGCAGTCCTGAGAGGAAAATACATTGCAATCCAGGCCTATCTCAAGAAACAAGAAAAATCCCAAATACAAAATCTAACAGCACACCTAAAGGAAATAGAAGCAGAACAGCAAAGGCAGCCTAAACCCAGCAGAAGAAGAGAAATAATAAAGATCAGAGCAGAAATAAACAATATAGAATCTAAAAAAACGGTAGAGCAGATCAACGAAACCAAGATTGGTTTTTTGAAAAAATAAACAAAATTGACAAACCTCTAGCCAGGCTTCTCAAAAAGAAAAGGGAGATGACCCAAATAGATAAAATCATGAATGAAAATGGAATTATTACAACCAATCCTTCAGAGATACAAACAATTATCAGGGAATACTATGAAAAATTATATGCCAACAAATTGGACAACCTGGAAGAAATGGACAAATTCCTAAACACCCACACTCTTCCAAAACTCAATCAGGAGGAAATAGAAAGCTTGAACAGACCCATAACCAGCGAAGAAATTGAATCGGTTATCAAAAATCTCCCAACAAATAAGAGTCCAGGACCAGATGGCTTCCCAGGGGAGTTCTACCAGACGTTTAAAGCAGAGATAATACCTATCCTTCTCAAGCTATTCCAAGAAATAGAAAGGGAAGGAAAACTTCCAGACTCATTCTATGAAGCCAGTATTACTTTGATTCCTAAACCAGACAGAGACCCAGTAAAAAAAGAGAACTACAGGCCAATATCCCTGATGAATATGGATGCAAAAATTCTCAATAAGATACTAGCAAATCAAATTCAACAACATATAAAAAGAATTATTCACCATGATCAAGTGGGATTCATTCCTGGGATGCAGGGCTGGTTCAACATTCACAAATCAATCAACGTGATACATCACATTAATAAAAGAAAAGATAAGAACCATATGATCCTGTCAATTGATGCAGAAAAGGCCTTTGACAAAATCCAGCACGCTTTCTTAATAAAAACCCTTGAGAAAGTTGGGATAGAAGGAACATACTTAAACATCATAAAAGCCATTTATGAAAAGCCCACAGCTAACATCATCCTCAATGGGGAAAAACTGAGAGCTTTTTCCTTGAGATCAGGAACACGACAGGGATGCCCACTCTCACTGCTGTTGTTTAACATAGTGTTGGAAGTTCTAGCATCAGTAATCAGACAACAAAAGGAAATCAAATGCATCCAAATTGGCAAAGATGAAGTCAAGCTTTCACTTTTTGCAGATGACATGATACTATACATGGAAAATCCGATAGACTCCACCAAAAGTCTGCTAGAACTGATACATGAATTCAGCAAAGTTGCAGGATACAAAATCAAGATACAGAAATCAGTTGCATTCTTATACACTAACAATGAAGCAACAGAAAGACAAATAAAGAAACTGATCCCATTCACAATTGCACCAAGAAGCATAAAATACCTAGGAATAAATTTAACCAAAGATGTAAAAGATCTGTATGCTGAAAACTATAGAAAGCTTATGAAGGTAATTGAAGAAGATGTACAGAAATGGAAAGACATTCCCTGCTCATGGATTGGAAGAATAAATATTGTCAAAATGTCAATACTACCCAAAGCTATCTACACATTCAATGCAATCCCAATCAAAATTGCACCAGCATTCTTCTCGAAACTAGAACAAGCAATCCTAAAATTCATATGGAACCACAAAAGGCCCCGAATAGCCAAAGTAATTTTGAAGAAGACCAAAGCAGGAGGCATCACAATCCCCGACTTTAGCCACTACTACAAAGCTGTCATCATCAAGACAGCATGGTATTGGCACAAAAACAGACACATAGACCAATGGAATAGAATAGAAACCCCAGAACTAGACCCACAAACGTATGGCCAACTCATCTTTGACAAAGCAGGAAAGAACATCCAATGGAAAAAAGACAGTCTCTTTAACAAATGGTGCCGGGAGAACTGGACAGCAACATGCAGAAGATTGAAACTAGACCACTTTCTCACACCATTCACAAAAATAAACTCAAAATGGATAAAGGACCTGAATGTGAGACAGGAAACCATCCAAACCCTAGAGGAGAAAGCAGGAAAAGACCTCTCTGACGTCAGCCATAGCAATCTCTTACTCGACACATCCCCAAAGGCAAGGGAATTAAAAGCAAAAATGAATTACTGGGACCTTATGAAGATAAAAGCTTCTGCACAGCAAAGGAAACAACCAACAAAACTAAAAGGCAACCAACGGAATGGGAAAAGATATTTGCAAATGACATATCGGACAAAGGGCTAGTATCCAAAATCTATAAAGAGCTCACCAAACTCCACACCTGAAAAACAAATAACCCAGTGAAGAAATGGGCAGAAAACATGAATAGACACTTCTCTAAAGAAGACATCCAGATGGCCAACAGGCACATGAAAAGATGCTCAACGTCGCTCCTTATCAGGGAAATACAAATCAAAACCACACTCAGATATCACCTCACGCCAGTCAGAGTGGCCAAAATGAACAAATCAGGAGACTATAGATGCTGGCAAGGATGTGGAGAAACGGGAACCCTCTTGCACTCTTGGTGAGAATGCAAATTGGTGCAGCTGCTCTGGAAAACAGTGTGGAGGTTCCCCAGAAAATTAAAAATAGATCTACCCTATGACCCAGCAATAGCACTGCTAGGAATTTACCCAAGGGATACAGGAGTACTGATGCATAGGGGCACTTGTACCCCAATATTTACAGCAGCACTCTCAACAATAGCCAAATTATGGAAAGAGCCTAAATGTCCATCAACTGATGAATGGATAAAGAAATTGTGGTTTATATACACAATGGAGTACTACAGGGCAATGAGAAAGAACAAAATATGGCCCTTTGTAGCAATGTGGATGGAACTGGAGAGTGTGATGCTAAGTGAAATAAGCCATACAGAGAAAGACAGACACCATATGTTTTCACTCTTATGTGGATCCTGAGAAACTTAACAGAAACCCATGGGGGAGGGTAAAGAAAAAAAAAAAAGAGGTTAGAGTGGGAGAGAGCCAAAGCATAAGAGACTCTTAAAAACTGAGAACAAACTGAGGGTTGATGGGGGGTGGGAGGGAGGGGAGGGTGGGTGATGAGTATTGAGGAGGGCACCTTTTGGGATGAGCACTGGGTGTTGTATGGAAACAAATTTGACAATAAATTTCATATATTGAAAAAATAAATAAATAGAATAAAATAAAAAAAATTCTGTCAAAATGCCTTTAAATTTTTTTAATTAAAAAAATTCTTAATGCTTATTTGTGTGTGTGTGTGTGTGTGTGTGTGTGTGTGTGAGAGAGAGAGAGAGAGAGAGAGAGAGACAGAGAGAGAGAGAGAGAGAGAGCGCATGGGGGGGGGGGAAACAGAGAGAGAGGGAGACACAGAATCTGAAGCAGGCTCCAGGCTCTGAGCTGTCAGCACAGAGCCTGACGTGGGACTTGGACTCACGAACCGTGAGATCATGACCTGAGCTGAAATTGGACGATTAACTGACTGAACCACCCAGGAGACCCCAATATGCCTTTATAAAGTTAATCCAAGGGGCACCTGGCTGGTTCAGTCAGTGGAGTGTGTGACTCTTGATCTCAGAATACTCAGTTTAAGCACTGATTGGGTGTAGAGATTACTTAAAAAATAAACTTAGAAAATAAAAAGAAAAATAAATTTTTATTAAAAAAAGTTAATCCAGTTTAAACTCTAATCAATAATATATAAAAGGGGTAGTTTCTAGAAAACCTCCCCAATTCTAAGTATTTTGATTTCCTCTTTGCCTTCAACAAGACATGGAGTACCATATTATGACCTTAAAACTTTATTCTAAGATTCTGGGTAGTTTTATAACCCCTATTGTTCACTAGCATTGTGTGTGTGTGTGTGTGAATTTGTGTGAGGTCTGTATGTTAAGCTGATATGACTTTGTCATATTATACTTTCTAAAATTTTCTTTAAAAGCTAACCTCCGGAGTTTATGTGTCCTGCCCACAGGTGGAAGAGTCTGTCTCCACTACCTGGTCTCCTCTTAAAGCTGACTACAGGTAATTACACTATGTCAAATCACTGCTTAGATTTCAGAGCCCAAGCTGCAGCTTTGCCCAGAGGAAAGCGGTATATTTCATAAATAAACAGATTAAAAGGAGGACTGTTATTCTAAAGCAAATATGCCAACTTTATGGTTGAAAAGTAATAAATTGAAATATGTCAAAGTCTAAGTTGACAATTTAAAAAGCCTATGCCCAGAATATTCCATCGCTACAAATCAGCTTTGTTCAGGGATTCAAGAGGAACCAGACTAAATTGAAAAACATGTTTCAGTCTTATTATCCTCCAGACTGATACATCCAGAAGTGGAACTGTGATCATATGGTGGGCCTATTTTTAGTTTTTTTCAGGAGACCCTGTGCCGGGTTCCATAATGGCAGCACCAGTTAGGATACATGTTTGTTTTTCACTCATGCATTGGTTGCTGGATAAATGATCTTCCATGTGTTTTAGGAACCCAGATTCTTTCTGCCTGGTGGCTTCACCATCCCTAGGAACTCAAAGTCCTTTGTTGGATCCCTGTATCCATCCAGGAGATGAGGAAGAAGGTGCATGTTAAGGATCATTGAGAGGATTCTGACGCCAGGCTCAAAACTAATTTGCATTTATTTTGTCCTTATTCAATTGGCCAGAATCCAGTTGTTTGTTCCTGTCCTCTGTCTTGCAGTTTTCAGGGGCTGGAAAATACAGACAGTGCGCTGCCCAAGGAAACAGAGACTTCCTTAACACTGCATCCTCAATGTCCAGAAGAGTGGTAAGTGTTAGAAGAAATGGAAATATTTGCTAAGTGAATGTTTTAATGAGTTGATGAGTGTGTGAATGAATGAATGAATGAATGAATGAGTCAATCAGTCTATGTCAGTACAGTAGGAAAAATCATGTCAAAGCAGGAAGTAGTAAGCAATGGAGGTCTTGGTGATATTAAAATCAATGCTGACAAGTTTAGAAGACAAAAGTTCTAGAGCAGATGCTTCTTTGGTCATGTAGAGGAACATGAGAGAGTTTGAGAATCCACTTAAGTATATACCATTTTTGAGGACAAAGTCTCAGATAATATAATGAGGTTATGCATTCAATATTATATAGCATACAGAATTTTTAAAAACTGTCTTTTTATTGGAATGGGATATTGGGAAAATTCTTAGCCATAAAGTCATTGTTTTGTCTGTATTATTTAAAGCATTTTTACTTTAAAACTTTAAAAGTAAATACATTCTTTTATAAGATTACCCTTGTGAATTTTGAAAATTTATGGGATAGCTGTTTTGAAGGTATGTTTCTTTCAATTGATTTATAAATACTTTATTAGGGCACCTGGGTATCTCAGTCAGTTGAGTGTCCAACTATTGATTTTGGCTTAGGTCACAATCCTAGAAGTGTGGGATTGAACCCCGTATTGGGCTCTGTGCTGAGTGTGGAGCCTGCTTAAAATTCTCTCTTTCTCTCTCCCTCCACTGCTGCCCTGCTTGCACTCTTGCTCTCTCTCTCTCCAGTAAAAAAATAAAAAAAATAAACACTTTCTTATCTTTTATTGACTAGTGGACTCATTTAAAATTCATTATACCACACTCAAAGGTTGAAGTTGAGAGAAATCAAATTTCCTCTAACCTGGTATTTTGTAATAGGAGTTAGTATTTGATTGCTAAAGAAATGGGGAAGCAGAGAGAACCAGCCTCTGGAGTTAGAAGCCCAGACCCTACCACATCTCAGCCAGGGGTCCATGGCTGTGTGTACCTGCTCCTGGCCCCTCCCCCACCTTTTTTTATCACTAGAATGAGGACGACACCCTCATGCTGGCCCTACATGAGGATTGAGTGGGATCAGAGATGCGAACAAGTTAGCAGTTTGCTGGTTGGCTAGTTGTGGGCTCTTGTTCCTTCTTCCCTCCCTACATGTGATGGTGTTCTTCAGACAGAGAATGAGAGTGGGCCTTTGGAGATGGCTTAGCATTGGCTTCTATCAGGCAACAGGCGTGCAGGATGGGGAGCAACTTTCTGTTTAGTGGTCCTGATAGAGGGGTGATGGTGAGACTGTAGTCTCTTCCAGGTCCTGGGAAGACAGCACGTGGGTTGGGCCAGCTCTCCAAATTCTCATGTAAATCCCCCCCCCCCCCCCCCCCATGCAGTGTCTGCATCTCCTATTCCTACTTTCTTGTAAGTCAAGTAAGAATTCAGCACTGCAACACAATAAAGATTTTTATGATCTTGTTCTCTATTAAGTCATCTTCCCTGTGACAAATCAACAGCAATTTTACCTTCAAAAATCTTTTTAAGTTTATTTATTTATTTTGAGAGAGAGCACACATGTGAGTGGTGGGGGGCGGGGTAGAGAGAGAAGAGAGAGAATCTCAAGCAGGCTTGGCACTGTCAGCACAGAACCCGATGTGAGGCTCGAACTTATGAACTGTGAGATCACGGCCTGGGCTGAAAGCCAGTCAGATGCTCAATCAGCTGAGCCACCAGGACCCACCTCAAAATTTTTCTTATTGAGTTTTTCTAAAGTACTCACGGAGTTGTTCAGAGAAACGATTTTCTTTTTACTCTGATAGTTCACCGTTTACCTAATATTTAATGAAATTATATGTTAATTACACAATGAGTACAACCTGCATAAATGCGTTTGGAAAGAAATAAGTCATTCTCGTTTGGCACAGGACTTGAGGGGGCTGCAGAGCAGGCACACGGGACGGAAGTCCAACTGCCTCAGAGAGCACCCGTGAGCTTTACAGCAAGAGAGTAAGCTTGCGATTAGTCCACGGAGAGGGTGAAGTGGAGTTGATGAAAAGAGCATATCCAAACTGAACCACAGACTGCTACAGGTTTTCTCTCACAGAAAGTATGAAGTGAATATCAATATGAAATGTGGCTACTTCTATGCAGTGCTCAATGTTCAGAATAAAATTATACATCAACATCAGCTAGGCAGATGTTTTACTTTGTAAAGACATAATTTTCAATGCTTGAATATTTCAGTTTTCATCTGAATGTTCCTTTTTTTTTTTTTGACCATGCCACTTCATTTTTGATGCTAAATAAATACTTGTTCGGTTTTCCAAAGTGAGCTCAGTGAAGTATTATTACGGTTTTGTGATCTTCAGTAGCTGTGTAACACGGGGTTTTATTCACAACTAGCTTACGTGGTACAGAACAGATCTGTGTGGTGTGCTCCCACATGACGGCTGGACGACATTCTCAGGTAAAACATGACTGACCGTGTACAAAGTAAGCAACACGAAAAAGTTTAATGACAAAGAAAATTAGCCAAGGAGTTCAACCAGCTCAGACATACCCAAAAGACACGGTGGCTCAGTAGGCTAAGCCTCTGACCCTTGGCTGCAGCTCAGGTCATGATTTCACAGTTCATGGGACTGAGTCTCACGTGGGGCTCTGTGCTGACAGCTCGGAACCTGCTTGGGATTCTCTCTCTCTCCATCTCTGCCCCTCCCCACTCACTCTCTTTCTCTCAAAAAATAAACTTAAAGAATAAAAGAATATATAGTACACTGCTTCCAGTAAATGAAAATACCTGTTTCTGCAGTGTGCTTCAGCCTCCTCTTCAGTATTGTCTAGCACCTTCCTCCTCAGGGCTCCTCTGTGCTGCTCAGTTAGAACATTTCCGACACCTTACTTGACATTGCCCACATCCAGGATAAGACAACAACACAGTCTGCACATTAGCTTGATTGTGCCACTTTCTTCTTACGGAGTGGCAGTTGCAGTTGGTAAGGACAAAACAAATGCAATTCCGTGCCACCAAATTGGAGATTATTGGAGTTTTCTAAAGCTTTCAGGCTTGGTGTAATTTCTGAGATAGGATATGCCTGTGTCTTCTAAATGGTACTTTTTTGGATTTTAGACAATGTGTAATTCAAAATAAATGACAACTTTTATTTAAAAAATAAAATGGGATATTAAAAAAACTGTTTTAATGTTTATTTTTTGAGTGAGAGGGAGAGAGAGAGCGTGAGCAGTGGTGGGGCAGGGAGAGAGGGAGACACAGAATCCAAAGCTGTCAGCACAGAGCCTGATGCGGGGCTCAAACCCACGAGCTGTGAGATCATGACCTGAGCCAAAGTTGGACGCTTAACTGACTGAGCCACCCAGGCGCCCTTAAAGTGAGATATTTAAAACATTTAGGCTTTGTCTAAGTAGTAGTTGTTGGAGCAGAATCCTTTGACCTAAAGATATTCCTTACGGTTTTGAGATGAAAGCTACATGTATACATAAAATAATCCAGGGAGCATAGGAGTGTATTTTAATTTGATGTGGGATGGGGAAGGCCTCTTGAGATAATAGGAAAACATAAAAAAAAAAAGATATTTCAACTACATAAAATTAAACATCTCTGTATACAAAACCCGATATGGGCAATCAAAATGTGAGATACCAATTTGGAAAAGGACAAATTATAGCAAAAACTAAGGCAAATATATAATGTATCCTTACAGGTAAAGAAAAATATCTTTGAGTACTTCACTATAAGAATATTCTAATTCACTAAAAATCAAAACAATAATATTCAAAATAATGTTACCAAATTTTTATTTTTGGATTTGGTATAAAGCTTAAAAAATTATGATGCCCAGTGCCGTGAAGGTAAAGTAAGGTTTGTACTCTGTGAACTGCCTGGGTCAGTGTATATCAGTACCTGCTTTCTGCAGGGCAATATGGGGCAAGCTGCAGACATCTTAAAAATATTCATACCTTTCACCAAGTAATTCCGTTTTTAGGAAACTGTGTTTAAGAAATTGGAATATATACAAGATTTAGTTAAGATGCTATTTACTTCAGCATTATTTATAATATAACATCATTTAAGTAACCTGGAATCTAACAAGAAGGTATAAGATTAATCATGATATATCTATATGATGGAATATTATGTCATGTATTTAACTAACTTAATAGATTAAAATATTCATGGCATATTTTGAACGAATACAAAGTTCAAAAAATATATGCAATACACTTCCATTTTATATGCTTATATAAAAGATTAGGGAAACACCGCAAAATATAACTAGTAATACTTTCAGGTATTGAGATGATGGATGAACTTATTTTATCTATATTTTTTTCTATAACATAATGTTGGTTAGGCTACACTTAACACATTCACTTCTGTATTTACATGTTTTTTGTAATAATATAACTAATATAAGAATTTTATGAGGAATGCTTCTCAACTGCACTGGGCAGATTTTAACTTTAGAGAGAAGGGGGAGGAGAAGGGAGGTGCAGCAGGAACAGATGAGAGAGGACGCAAAGGAAACTTTTCCTAACGGGCCCTGCTCACATTCCAGAGGCAGAAGATGTTAGTGAAAAAGAAACTAGAAGAAAAATATCGCATCACGTGGATTTGAAGACCCACTTAAATGGATTGTTGAGATCTGTGATGGCTCACTGCATCACCTATAGCTAGACAGAAATGACTTATTTTTTGAATAAAAATGCAAAGAACCTTTTATTTTTGCTGTACTTCTGCAATGAAATGCAATGGAGAAAAAAATACAATGACTGTTTAATGAGGGCTCATTCCACACTGTATACACTGCTTGTTAGCTAACCTGACAATAAATTAAAAAAAAAAAAAAAGAGGGCTCTGTTTTTTATCCTGATGTATTTTACATTCCTGTAATCTAAAAGATTCCATTCTAGGGGCGCCTGGGTGGCTTAGTCGGTTAAGCGTCTGACTTTGGCTCAGGTCATGATCTCGCAGTCCGTGAGTTCAAGCCCCACGTCGGGCTCTGTGCTGATAGCTCAGAGCCTAGAGCCTGTTTCAGATTCTGTGTCTCCCTCTCTCTCTGACCCTCCGCCGTTCATGCTCTCTCGCTGTCTCAAAAATAAATAAACGTTAAAAAAAAAAAAAAGACTCCATTCTACAGGTTAAGTTGTGGGCAGTGAGGAGTTGGCAGCAAATGCTAAATCAGCTGTAGGCGGGAGTATAATGGTGAAATGAAAGTATTCTTGGGGCCAGCAACTCCATCCCTTCTCTCTCTGCTTCAGGGAAATTGTTAGGTCACTTTTTGTTGACATGTGTCCTCTGAATTCAGTATGTTTTGAGAGTACTCGCCTTTCTCAAAGTTTAGAATGTCAGGCGTTTGTTTGATAGAACTTTTTGTTCTGATGTACAACTGCGGTTAGCAAGGAGGTAGCCAAAAGCTGAGTTTAGTCTCGAGTCAGAGGTCACAGAGATAGCACAACGCTGCATCTTTTTCCCCATGGATTGAGTCACATTGTTTTGCCATGAATATACTTGGAATAAAAGTTCTTGTTTTTTTCCTGTGTGAGCAGCCCATGAACTGTCACCTCCTTTCTTGTCTTCTCCAGGAGTAGAGCACAAGCACAATCATACTTCCCATAGTTAGAATAACTTCTGCGGATTTCTGTACCAGACTTACCTTTTCATATCTGTTTCTGTCTCTGATGCAGTTTCAGCTACATTGCATTTTGTGAACTCCAGGCACTTATTTGTATTATCTGGGTTCCTAGACCTTCAACATATTTTTAATGCTGGTAAACTGCTGATGGCCTGAGTACGGTCTTGTTCTCCTTGCTTCCAGACTTTTGCCCCTGGCCCACTGAGCTATTTGTGGTCCTTGTAACTGCCCCAGGGCCTCACCATCTTCCCCATGGTCAGATGGTTATGACCTACATTCCACAGGTCCCTTCTTTCTGCTCATCCTGTCTTCACACAGTTTGGGTTTTCAATTGTTTGGCAATTTATGTTTTACAGCTAACAGTGTGATTTGGTGATCTTTTTATGATGGTGTATGTAGATACAGTTCATTGGTTCGGAATGCTGCAGACTAGCATTGCAGTGTCAGATTCCCCACATTCTTATCAGAGTGTCAGATTCCGCACATTCTTATCAACCCTGGTTATAAAGTCTTCTTAATTTTTAACAGTTGGATGATGGAAAAAAAAATCCTCTTTAAAACCTCCATATTTTGATTATTAGTGAAAGCGAGCATATTTTTGTCTGATGATTGACTCTTTACTTCTTTTTTGTGATGTTCCTGTTATTATTCCTTACTTATATTTTTAAAGTTATTTATGGGGCACCTGGGTGGCTCAGTCAGTTGTCTAACTTGATTTCAGCTCAGGGCATGATCTCACAGTTCATGGGATCAAGCCCCGAGTCAGGCTCTGTGCTGACAGTGCAGAGCCTGCTTGGGATTCTCTCTCTCTATCTCTCTAAATAAATAAATAAATAAATGAATAAATAAATAAAGTTATTTATGAAACTTTATATATTAGGGAATTCATTCATTCAGATATTTTAAACCCCTTTTTATTGTAAACCATAACACAGAAAAATTCATACCAAGTTACTATTAAAGAAAACCCTGTATCTACACGGGTCAGAACACGTTTTTACTATTAAAAACTATTTCTTCCTGCTTTTTTACTTGTCTGAGGTGGAACGGTTAACTGAAATAAACTTGTTGGCTGGAACCAGAAGAAAAAGTCTCTTGTTCCTCTCCCCACCTTTTTGGAAGTTTTATGTATTCCTGTAGGACTGATTATGGTTTTATTGATACAGTTTGTCAGACCTACAGAAACTACAGATGAACCTTAGAAGTTTAACACTTATGAGTGCTGTCACGATAGTGGATGGTTAATATTTTGTTTTCCCATCTCCTTCTCTCTGGAGATAGTACAGACCCTGGCCAGAGGACCAGGGTGATGGATCTGAGATAAGGGAGTATGAGGTCATTTTCTTTCTCCAGAGGACAGGGAGGCTGAGAACCTAAGAGAAACAAGTGTGGGGGATGGAGGGGAGTGAGAGAAGGAATAATATTTGAGTCCATTTTCCAACTCTTATTCTCAGGTCATGTAGCAATTCTGTAGTTGGATGCCATGATAATATGGTGTTGTTAAAATGATTTCCTTTTATGTTTTAAGCTCAAGATGGGTTTTTGTGAAATCCAACAGAAAGCAACCTAATAAATGTAGAATCCCTCCCCAGTTTTGATATAGATTATTTTATTTCTTTCCAATAAAGAGTTTGGATGTCAATTTCTAGGAAGGGCACTAACAAACCATCAAATAAGAAGCTATGTGCAGACACATTAATTGATGAGTTGCCAATACCCCTTGCTCCTTTTGTCTCCAGATTCCAGAGTTTAGTGAGGCTGGAGGATAGAATAATAGGAAGAATAAAAGGAAGGATGAGAATTGGGGAAGTTTGCCAAAAAACACTGGATAAAATGCATCATAGGGACTTAAGTTTCAGTTACTGTATCTTCTGCTCAAGACTTGCTAGTTAATTCTTTTTATGATCTGCCTCCTCACTTTTCAGTGTCTGATTCCTTTCAGTTATTTTAAAGATTGGGGGCGCCTGGGTGGCGTAGTCGGTTAAGCGTCCGACTTCAGCCAGGTCACGATCTCGCGGTCCGTGAGTTCGAGCCCCGCGTCGGGCTCTGGGCTGATGGCTCGGAGCCTGGAGCCTGTTTCCGATTCTGTGTCTCCCTCTCTCTCTGCCCCTCCCCCGTTCATGCTCTGTCTCTCTCTGTCCCAAAAATAAATAAAAAAACGTTGAAAAAAAAAAAAAAAAAAAAATTAAAGATTAAAAAAATACACAGAATGTATAATTTCTAAATGAAGTGTTTATGAGTCTGTCCATTGTTTCTGGCTTCTCCTGCTCATGTCTCATGTTGTCCTATTCCCTTGCATGTTGGTGGTCTTGTACGACCAATTACCCAAGTATAAGTGTTCAGCTTCCTTGTAATACTTGGGCTGCAAATCTGGAGAAACGCTAGCTCTTCCTCTGAGGGTCCCTATGGAAAGAGGGGACAGTGGTGCTCCTCAGGCTTCGTGACAGGTGGGCCCCGGCTGCCTTAGTTGCTATGTTCTAAGAAGCCACTCAAACCCCAGTTCTGCTCACGGCTGTCTGTTCCTTTGGGCAAGTGTTTTCAGGGCCAAAATAGTTTGGGGAACCATTCGTACCTTTTTTGGGTGGGTTCTCACCTGTTCCTACATTTTGGCCTGGTAATTTTCATACAAATTATTCATCTGAACATCACACCTCACACACCTAGTGCTGATTTTCAGCTGTCCTCAGTGGAAAAGCTGGTTAAGTACCCAGTCCAACAGCCTGGCATTGGGAGTGCTTCCGGCCAGCACAGAGAGGACTCAGTGGGAATGAGACCCACTACAGATGAGCGTGAGGGAACATTTAGGTGCAGGTGCACTGAGCCTGAACCACAGTGTTGGCTGTGCACCCTATGCATTTATGAAAATGCACTGATCTGGGCATTACGAGGGATCAGTTTCATGGCAAGTGAATCATACGGCACTAAAGCTGTGTAAAGAAGGAAGGGTGGGGTGGATATCGAAGAAATAGAGAAATCTTAGGTAGATTGAAGGTTCTCAGGAAGGAGGCCCCTTCACGGGGAGTGAACACAACAGAAGAGAGGTGGTGAGCTGGCATGTTTGGACAGAGAGGATGCTGGAGATTGCTTCTCTCTCCAGCACAGGGGAGACTCAGATTCCCCAGTGCTCTCGTGCAGGACTCGACAGTAGCAGAGCGAGAACCCTCTGCTGAGGTCTGTGTGGGCCACACGGCAGAGGCCACAGTGCGGCCGGCTGGGGCCAGGCCAGGTGCAGAGAGCAAGGAGACCCAGACGGGGGTGGGGGTGACAGCCAGAACCAAGTGACATGAGGACAGCACAGGCCACAGTGATGTCAGCCGAGCACTCCGGGAGTCGGGTGGTGAGGACAGAGGCCAGCGGACTCAGCTGCGGGTATGTGTCCTCCACATCCTCTCCGTCTGGACCTCCGCCCAAGATGGCCTGGACCCCCTGCCCCCCAACCCCCAGGCACGTGGGACTTTCCCTTTGTGTGCAGAATCCATCCTGTGAAGGAGGAAGACAAGCCTTCTGGGAGAAGAATGGCAGTCCTGACAGATAGAATGAACTCCGAATTAGCCGAATATTTTCCTCAAAGGCACTTTAAAATAACAAAAGACCATTTTGGCCCGGAAGAGAGATTTGTTTCTAATCAGTGGCATTTCCATGCTCTGCCCCATCCCCTCCCCAGCCGTGGCTTCTGTGGTACCTCTGAGATCTAGGGGGCGAATTCTGCCACGTGAGCACCACCAGCATCAGTCAGGACTGTCAGGAGTGGAAAGTGGTCTCCCACGGGAGCGGCGGCTGTCAGATGACATGCACTTGCCTGCACATCAGCCTGCAGTGTCCTCCTTTTCCACAAGAAGGTCTCGAGGCGCGGTGTGCAGGAGCAGTGTGCTTGGTCCCTGCCAATCTGGTTTATACGTCATTTCTGCCTAAAAGACATCATCACACAAAACTGGTTACAATGGGGCAAGTTTTCAGTAGTGTGGGCACCACTTCTTTTTGTTGTTGTTTATTTACTTTTGAGAAAGAGAGAAAGAGCGCCAGCAGGGGAGGGGCAGAGAGAGAGGGAGACAGAATCTGAAGCAGGCTCCAGGCTCTGAGCTGTCAGCACAAAGCACGGCGCAGGACTTGAACTCATGAACTGGGAGGTCATGACCTCAGCCAAAGTCCCACGCTTAACCCACTGAGTCCCCCAGGGACCCTCTGTGGGTACCACTTCTGCCCCCTAGTTTCAGCCACGTTGGACGGCTCTGTCCCAGAAACGCCCCACATGATGCCTTCTCCAAGTCCCTTCCGCTCCATCTTTGCCCAAAGGCTGAGAAGCAAACCCGGCACTTTAAGTTTTTTCTAATTTTTATTTTGTGAGAGAGAGAGAGACAGACACACAGACAGACAGAAAGGGCGTAAGTAAGTGAGGGACAGAGAAAGAGAATCCCATCAGGAACAGAGGGAGGGAGGGAGAGAGGGAGAGAGGGAGAGAGAGAGAGAGAGAGAGGCGAGCGGGGCTCATCTGACTCGGGACTTGAACCCGCCAACCCAGAGATCATGACCTGAGCCGAACCAGAGGGTTAACGGCTGCCCCCACGTGCCCGCACTTAAAGGACATACTCGCGCACTGTCGCACTCGGAGTACTTGCCTGCCAGCGCGGACGTGGCTGCCCAGGGTGAGAACCCAGGGGCACGCCGGGTCCGGATGCGGGTGCAAGTCCTCCCCCGGCTCCGCACGGTGCCTGCCGGCTCGGCTCTCCGGGTCATAGGCGGGTCACGCGCCGGCCCGCACAGCCTGCTGGGAAGACTGGCGGCGGCAGGCATGCGCACTGCTTCGCCCTGGGGGGGGGGGAGGGGGTATAATCTCCCGCACAAATACCCAGCTTCGGTTGTCGCCGCAGGAAGGCCCTTGAGGGCCGGGGTCGTGTGTCCCTTCCCCTGCTTGTTCGCTGGCTCTGCGGAGCGTGTCACCCCCGAGCTTGGCCGCTGGCATCGCCCGCCCGAAGGCTTCGGGCCTCCCTGCGGCCGGGCTGCGTCCAGCTGCGCACGCGCAGGACTTACTTTCCGGAAGCTTCTGTGTTCCCTGAGGTAAAACCGGTCACTGCGAGGACTGCTTCCAGCGCTGACTCCCGGCCTCCTCTTGTGTCCCTATTTGAGGGGGCAGGTATAGGCCGTCATCATCTGACATAAACACCGCGCTTCACCCCGGCTCCCAACACACTCTCTCCTGCTTGGCTTCATTTTCCCTCGCGTCATGGGTTCTCTCATGGATCATATTTTTATTTGTAACTTCATCTCCTTCCACGGGAAGGTAAGTTCCATGTGGGTAAAGTCCTATTTAAGAATGAATACGTTAATGAAAAAGCAGTCATTAATGGCACGCGGGGCTCTTGGGGGACTCAGTTGAGCATCCGAGTCAATTTCAGCTCAGGCCACGATCTCATGGTTGGTGGGTTTGAGCCCCAAGTCGGGGTCTACGTGGAGCCTGCTTGGGATTCTCCCTCTCTGCCCCTTTTACCTACTCACAATCTCCCCTCCCCCCCCCCCCCGCCCTTTAAAATAAATAAATAAACAAATAAATAAGGCGTGAACTTATACCTGTATATCGAAAAATCATCTGGTATCAATATTTCTCTAGGTTGGTGGGAATATGGGTGTTATAAGGCTTTGTTTTCTAGCTTGTCTTTCCTAGCTTTCAAAATAATGTAACGTAGTTGTCTGTTAATTTTGCAAAATAAAAATTTTAAGCAAAAAAGAAAAGTCATCTGAATATATTAGCAACAGAAATGATGAGATATTTTAACATGCAACTTTATGCTATACGCTTCAAAGGTGCAACATATTTTCTAACTGAATTAATTCTAGTATTCTGTGAATTTGGACTGTGTCGGGGAGGCCATATGCATTATGGGCGTGTATTGAACCATTTTTGCTGAGTATATGGTGATCACGGGATTTCTGTTTGGAGCTCAGACACTGCTGCTGTAATTGTTGAAATCCATTATTAGTATCGTTTCCAGATTTCGCAGATAAAGTATATTTGAAATTTGAATTTCAGATAAACAACAAATATTTTCATGAGTATATCCCAAATATTGCATGGGTCATACTTATACAAAAAATATTCACTATTTCAAATTTGACTGGACATCTGTATTTTATCTGATGACGAAAATCACTGGCATGCATGTCCTGCCTGCCTGCCTCACAGTTCGGAATGTTGTCTACCTTTTGCGATCAAAGTCCGGCAACTCTAGCTGGGCCACCTCAGCCTGTGCTTTGCTGTTGATATATTTTACCACTAGAGGGATTATTTCCCCTTTGTTTTGGGCTATTTGTAGAAAGGTAAGAAAAGATAAGAAAGATGAAATGAGAGCCCTTTCTTTCCCCTGACTCCAGTAAAACAGAGGATCTGAACACTCATGCTTTGGCCAGAACTTCACTCTGTGAGGGAGCTTTGTATGATGAGCTGCTCCCTGTAGTGGAATCAGCCACCCGTTTCGGTCTTTAAGTTGACTCAGGAAGCAGCAGGTGGCCGGGAGCAGCGGGTGTCCACAGGGCTGCTCATGGGGGAACCTCTGTCGAGGGCTATGTTTGCTTCTCTGTTTAAATTATTCATTGGGCGGAGATAGTTTTGACATTTCCAGTGATCAGCATTACTGGGTTGAAGACTTGATTTTAAACCTGTGTGATTCATGTGGGCATCTAGCATCTAAACTCTTGGTTTTATATGGTTCAGGCCTTGGGTAATGTTGTCCACTGAGACCTGAGTAAAATAGTTTTTTGGCCATGAGCTACTTTATACAGTGGTGGCAATTGTTCTGTGTAAGAATGTACAAAAGTGTATAACTTTCTCTAAAAAGTTTAATTTCTTTTTTGCCTTAATATTCTTTACTTAGCAGACTGTATTTATACTCCCAATTTTAATCCCAGGCTAAAACACCATCAGTTGATGTGTGTGGGTTCCTTCATCTGACGAGGGGCCTTAGTTTACCCCCAGGACTTTAAGAGGCGGCTGCTGGATTAGAGCTGTGTGGCTCAGGAGGCAGAGTTGAAAATCTGTCAGTTATATGTATTGTTTTTTTGTTCTCCCATTTGGCCTATAAACTATGTCTAGTTTTGCTTTTCTAAAGATAAGTAGAGCTCTGTGAGGAAATTGCATTCTTAGAATTATCAGAGCAACGTGAAGAGCAAACATTTATAAAGAGAGTAAATATTAAAAGAACGGGCAGTGTGGTGTAGAGCTTAGATTAAATAGTATTTGGTTTGCTTTGTTCTCTTACCTTTCACATTTTGCTTACTCAGAGGCGCCGTATGAAACAGAAACATCCATTATTGTATACACTTTGGGTTAGCAAGAGAAAAAGTGTGCTACTTGAAGAATATAAGTGCTCAGCCTCTGTGTCCTCAAGGCTACTCCTCCCACCCCACTCAAATAGCAACAGTAATAGTAATAATAATCTTAGTTAATATTATTAATATTGATATTATTAATAGTTAATATTTTCAAGTAGTTACTATGTTCTAATCATTTTTATGCAACATTTTATTTATCCTTCCTATTTATGGAGAATTGCAATCGTGTTGTTAAACTTCTTTTACCAGATCATAAGGTACTTAAGGATGCTGACTGTCTTTGAATCCCTAGTACCTAGCTAGCATAGTGCCTGACTCAGTGTATTTCCACAGTAAGGGGAGAATAAATAAATAAGTAAATGAAAAGACTACATACTTATTTAAAATTACTAGGGGAGAATAATATTTACTGGGTAAGCCATAGTATTTAGTCAATTTTTAATCATATTTTAAAATTATTTATATATATTTTTTCTTTTAATATCGTATTTGATTCATATTAAAGAATAAATACAAAGGATAAAGCATGTGATTAACAGTTAATCACAATCAACAATCCAAATCAGGTCCTGTATCATTACCAATAACTCTTATGTACTTACATGTTCCTCCCTCATCCAGCCTCCTCTCCCCCCCATTGTGGGTAATGACTTCTGAAATTTTGGTTTATAATTCTATCACTTTCATTCCTTATATTTTTATTACATGCATATATGTGCTTAAATAATGTGCTGTTTAGCTTTATTTGTTTTTGAGCTTTATAAAATGTGGTATCATACTATATGAAGCCTGGAGAAATGTGGTGTTTTTCACTCAACATCATGCTTCTAAGATTCCCCTATGTTGTTACATGCAGCTGTAGTTCATTCACTCTTACTATTGTATACTATTCCATTGTGCAAATAAACCACAACTTACTTATTTCTTCTCCTATCAACAGACTTTTGGGGTTTGGTTTTTCACCATTTTGCTAGTAAGAAGAATACTATCAATGTTCTTGGACAAGTCTTCTTGCATATGTGCTAGAATTTCCTTCAGGCATATACCTATAATTAGAATTACTAGGATGAAATGTATGTGATTTTTCAACATTACAAGATAATACCAAATGCCTTAATAAGGTGATCACCTTATATCATTGGGTAAACCAGAACTAAAAATTCAAAATTAATCTAGTTCAAAGTTCTTACCTTGTTTTCTATTCTGAACTTTGTCCCAGAAACCGTATATATTGTTAAAGAGAAAACTTTCATTAAAAAATCTGTTACATTTCTATACACTAATAATGAAGCAGCAGAAAGGGAAATTAAGAAAATAATCTCTCTTACAGTTGCACCCAAACCAATAAAATATCTAGGAGTAAACTTAACCAAAGAAGTGAAAGACCTGTACTCTGAACACTACATAACACTTATGAAAGAAATTGAAAAGGACACAAAGAAATGTAAAGACTTTCCATGCTTATGGATTGAAAGAACAAATATTGTTAAACTGTCAATACTACCCAAAGTATTTTACAGATTTAATGCAATCTCTATCAAAATACCAATGGCATTTTTCACAAAGTAGAACAAAAGTCCTAAAATATGTATGGAGCCACAAGAGATCTCTGAATAGCCAAATCAAACTTGAAAAAGGAAAATAAAACTGGAGGTATAATTCCAGATTTCAGGTTGTATTGCAAAGCAGTCGTTATTAAAAGGGTATGGTAGTGGCATAAAAATACACAGATCCATGGTGGAACGGAAAACCCAGAAATGAACCCACAAGTATAATGGTCAGTTAGTTTCTGACAAAGGAGGAATGAATATCCAAAGGTAAAAAGACAGTTTCTTCAACAAATTGTGCTGGGAAACCTGGACAGCAATATGCAAAAGAATGAAACTGGACAACTTTCTTTAAAAAAAATTTTTTTTTAATGTTTATTTATTCTTGAAAGACAAAGACAGAGCATGAGCAGGGAGGGGTAGAGAGAGAGAGAAGGAGATACAGAATCTGAAGCAGGCTCCAGGCTCTGAGCTGTCAACACAGAGCCTGATGCGAGGCTTGAACCCACAAGCTGTGAGATCATGACCTGAGCTGAAATCGGGACGCTCAACCGACTGAGCCACCCATGCGCCCCTACTGGACAACTTTCTTACACTGTTTGCAAACATAAATTCAAAACGGATTATAGACCTAAATGTGAGACCTGAAGCCATAAAATTCCTAGCAGAGAGCATAGGCAGTAAACTCACTGACATCACTTGTAGCAACTTTTTTCCATATATGTCTCCTGAGGCAACGGAAATAAAAGTAAAAATAAACTATTGGGACTAACATCAAAATAAAAATCATCTGCACAGTGAAGGAAACAATTAACAAACTAAAAGGCAACGTACTGAATGGGAGAAGATATTTGCAAATGGTAAATTCTAAAAGGGTTAGTATGCATAATGTATAAAGATCTTACACAACTCAACACCCAAAAAGCAGATAATCCAATTAAAAATGGGCAGAAGACATGAACAGACATTTCTCCAAAGAAGACATCCAGATGGCCAACAAATACATGAAAAGATGCTCAACATCACTCATCATCAGGGATATGCAAATCAAAACCACAATGCGATATCACCTCACACCAGTCAGAATGGCTAAAATTCACAACACTGGAAACAACAGGTGTTGTCAAGGACGCGGAGAAAGGGGAGCCCTCTTGCATTGTTGGTGGAAATGCAAATTGGTACAGCCACTGTGGAAAACTGTATAGAGGTTTTGTAAAAAATTAAAAATAGAACCACCCTATGATCCAGGAATCACACTACTGGGTATTTACCTCACAAGTAAAAACACTGATTCAGAAGGATATATGCACTCCAGTGTTTATTGCAGCATTGTTTACAATAGCCAAATTATGGAAATAGCCCAGATGAATGGATAAAGAAGAAGTGGACAGGATATTATTCAGCCATAAAAAGAATGAAATCTTGCCATTAGCAATGACATGGATGTAGCTAAAGAGTATAATATAATGCTGAATGAAATAAGTCAGAGAAAGACAAATACTGTATGATCTCACTCACACGTGGAATTTGAGGAACAAAACAAATGAGCAAAGGAAAAACAGAGAGGGAGGCAAACCAAGAAATAGACTACAGAAATAGAAATAACTACAGAGAACACTATGATGATCACCAGGGGGTGGGAGGATGGGGGGATGGGGGGAATAGGTGATGGGGATTAAAGAATACACTTATGAAGAAAAACAAAACAAAACAAAACAAAAGACAACATTTTACTAATCTGAACTGAGTGTCCTGATGGTGGTATATGGTCTACAAAGGAAACTTACTAGGTAAGGTCATTGAGTGATAGCTTTGTAAACTAAAAGTCTAAACTCTGTGGTGGTTGCAAAAATACGGAATGTTATAATTAGAACAGTCCTGAAGACTCTTCAATTCCCAAGAGCTACTCATCATCTAAATCCCCTGAGAACAGAAGCATTATTCTGCAATAAAATGGCAACAGTATTTCCACTCCTGCTAATGTGAATGGCACCTTGATACACAGTAAACTGAATGTGTCTCCTTAGTTATTTCTAGGACTTCCCTCACCCATAATTTACTGTTCTCAAGATTGTGGACTAGTCTGTAGTTATAAAATTTTTTACTGTTTATTTTTGAGGGAGAGAGAGAGAGGCAGACTGCAAGCGGGGAAGTGACGGAGAGGGAGAGACAGAACCAGAAGTAGGCTCCAGGCTCCGAGCTGTTAGCACAGAACCTGACACAGGGCTTGAACCCACCAACTGTGATCATGACCTGTGCTGAAGTTGGACGCTTAACCAACTGAAACACCCAAGCACCCCAAACTAGTCTATAGTTATATTGTGAGAATTGGAAAAGAAATATCAGTTTAGTGAAATTGACTTCTAAAAGAATATCCACATACGCTCTGAGAAAAAAGTACTCATATAGTTAATCACACACATATGGTCATGTCTTTATCAGGCAACTGGACATACCTGCTGCATATTGGACATTTTTGACTAGAGAAGAATCTGTATATTAATCCAGTTTTCATCTGAACTAAAAGTACTATGATCCATTTGGTAGATTATTTCCCAATGGGTTCTAATTGTAATCCAGATTTTTAAATTGACTGTAGTGTTTAGATTCAGAAAAAAAATGACATGGTGTAAATATTACCAGAAAACAGATCTTCTATGTAAGAAACCATTAGCACTCTGTTTGTACACAGATATTACTCCCTCAAGTGTTGTGTCTGTGTTACTGAATTGATCGAATTATTGGTCTTTTGTTTGAAATTTGTCACTGAGTTTCATATTCTCATCATTTTTAAAAGTTAAGAGGGCTAAACAAATGACAACAAACCTATTCTGCAAAATAATTTTATTAAGCACTATATGTGTGTGTGTGTGTGTGTGTGTGTGTGTGTGTGTGTGTGTGTGTATACACACATACGTATATATACATATATAGTGCTATTGAGCACATACCAGTGTGCCATGTTATGCACCAGATATTATGGGTGCTAATGGCAGGGGATGCAGCTGGACCAATCCCTATGGAGCAGAGAGTGGAATTTATATTGTAATAAATAATGAATTCTATTAAATGCCAAGTGAAAACTGTAATAATTTGGGGAAGAGAGACTCATCTTTTGAACAACTTATTTGTCTGTATTTATAAATATTATAAATAGAAGCTCCAGAGAGTCCTTTCATTTTGTAGTTTCTTGTCATGAATAGCTAGATTTACTAATATTAATGTGTTCAGATGCCGATTTCTAATTAGTAGAAACATTTTTTTTTGGTTTGGCTCACACCTTATCTTTACTGTTTATGAAAGTGTCTAGCATGCAGTAACTGCCCAGTTACTATGCACTATCACCATTTAAAATAATAACTATAAAAAATATAAAATATATTAAACCAGTACAATGGTATTCAATATCTAGTGCCCAGAATTAATGGGAAAAATTAAACTATCTGAAAATATTGCTTAATAACCAAAATGTCTATCTAATAGAGTTTAATTTAATAATATCTTCATCATAGCCATACTCAAGGCATGCTCAATATTCCTAAAATAATCTTGCAAATGAGAATTATGAGAATCTAATGACATGAAAACTATGAGACACAAGATTCTTCACTTGAGTAGTTGTTGGGTTTTCCTTAAAACAGTTCCCTATATTTCCATAAACACACATACACACACACACACTAAATCTTTGACCCAGATTTGAAAATTTGAAACTCACTGACATATACAGCATGCCTAATTTATTATTAATTTCTTAAAAGAGCAAAATAGATGACAAACTAGATGATAAATCTAATTATCTCTTATTTTTCCTCCTCTCCCTTCTCCACCTCCTCCTCCTCCTCCTCCTTCTTTTTCTACTTCTTTCAAATGTTGGTTCCTATTTTTCTAGGGAAGTCATTAAGCCACAGATGAAATAGTCACTCATTCACAACATACAAATACTAGTAATCAGTGGAGATCATAACTCATGGTGAATCATGAAAATTACTGCCTATCATTTGTGAAGATCTTTGTAATTTGTAAAATGGTTTTTATATATATTATCTGACTCACCTCTTCCTATGTGCCTCTGTAACTATAAATTCATTCATGTGTAACAGATCAGGAAACTGAGATTCATTTCAGTTATGACTTTCCAGTATTTCATGATGAATAACTTGGTATCACCCTTTCATAGTTAACTTACCTTAATATTGTTTCTTCCATTATTTGTATATGTATATATATATTATTTACTTAGTTTAATGACAGTATACATAGAAGATACATAAAAGTTTATATCCTATTTACTTATTGCAACATATATTTATATTGCTACTTAGGCTTTTCAGTTATCCTAAATATATAATGTTTTATTGAGAAGATGTGAATCAGGTACTCCATTCAAAAATATTTTTTAAGTCCTTATAATTTGCTGTGCACTAGGTACTGAGAATGTAGCACTGAACTGGCATTTTGTTACCATCAGAAACTTTAAAGAAGTTTTTAGATGTTGTTTTCTAAATGTGATAAATATGAAGAAAAAACACTGAATGCACTATTCATAATAGTAAGCCTGGGGCGCCTGGGTGGCTCATTTGATTAGGTGGCTGACTCTTGGTATTGGTTCAGATCATGTTCTTGCGGTTTGTGAGTTCAAGCCCTGCATCAGGCTCTGTGTTGACAGTGTGGAGCCTGCTTGGGATTCTCTCTCTCTCTCTCTCTCTCTCTCTCTCTCTCTCTCCCTCTCCCTCCCCCTCTCCCCCTCTCCCCCTCTCCCCCTCTCCCCCTCTCCCCCTCCCTCTCCCTCTCTCCCTCCCCCTCCCCCTCCCCCCTCCGCTGTCTGCTGCTATCTCTCAAAATAAATTTTAAAAACTTAAAAAAACTGGACTTTTGCCCAAGATAATTAGTAAGGGAACTATTTTTTAAATGACTCGATATATAAATTGCTTCCAAATAGGTTGTAAAATTTACACAGTTACTGTGTATAATAATGCTTAATTTCTCCAAATTCTTACCATTTCACACATACACTCATGTATGTACAGTATTATATGTGCTAAATCAATTTTTGGTAAATTGATGTGATAAATGATAAGTAGTATCTTACTATTAATTTATTCAATTTTTAAAATTTTGATAACTAATGAAAATATTTCACTCTATACTTTTTTATAAATTTATTTTTTCTCATGTGTGAAACATCTGTTCATGTCTCAACCCATTTGCATTCTGAGGTATTACACTCTAAACAGAGGGGCCCCACTACATTTATGGAGAATCTATGTTTACTAATTTTACCACCTTTTCCACATCTTTAACTCACATATTAGCTATGCTTTAAATAAATAAATGTGCTAAATATTAAACGTGGCATAGAAATATCTGTTCAAATCACATATTCAAATGCATCTTAACATGTTGACCATTTGCCCTTTATTATTCCTTCTATTCAAGTGTTTATTAACTTCTCTTAGTCATTTCCTATTCCTTTTAGTGCAGCAGTTTAATTTTCTCCTTCAAGAATCTGTGTGTGTCTTGCTGAGGTTTTGTTGTTTTGCTGTTACTAATGGTCCCTTATGGGGACCTTATGGTCCCATAATGGTCCCTTATGGTTTCTGAGCAGCCAGGGACAACATGTGGGAGACAGAGCTGCCTGCATCTTTTCTAACTGGCCACCTTATTTCTAGTTGGTTTTTAGTTTGATCATTGGTGTTTTCAAAATAATATCATCAGAAATTAAGGGTTTTCTCCTACTTTTCAATATTTATAGATGCTATTTTACTTTCCTCGCGTATTTGCTTCAGATAGACAAGATTTTGAATAGTGTGCAACAGCTTGTGATAATCCAGTCTTCGTGATAAAAACAATTTGGAAAGATGAATTAAAACACAAATTTCAATACTAGATGGCTTCTGACCCAATGAGGGCTGTAAGGGGAAAAAATCCAGGTGAAGGGAGAGTCAGTGAACTGAGCTGATGTTCTTTCCTGAGTCACTTCATCCTCTGGGTTTGTGCTGACTGGTGGGATGGGGCAAGACACGGAACGCAGACTTTGCCTGGGAAGAGGAAGGCACTAGGTGCAGAGAAATCAGTGAATATTTTAGTTTAGATTTATGGGGCTGGAGAACAAAGTTGAAGACTGAGGGGCCACTAAGGCATAGCTGCTTTTTTGCCTAAAAACCTTTGCTGAATTTGAAATCGTATGTGGCAAGAAAAAACACGATGTATTTTCCTCTTGAGAGGTGTGGTCTATATTAACAAATGCTTTGAGAAGTCCCTCAGAAACAAGAGCTATTTAACTTTGCTATCCTGTAATTTTCCAAACTTACTTGCTTAAGGTGTTCTTTATTCATAACCAAAAACATTCTTATCAAACAGTTTGGGAAAATGCTGCATTAGAATATTATTCAGTACATGATGACAAATTCATATATGTGTCAACAGACCACAGCATCTCTGAATATAACTTCTAAGTTAAACTAAGTTATCAAGTTGTACATAAGTTTATTTTAACACTAGAGGAAGCACAAATAATTATGAGACTGAACTCACGACCGAAGCACAAATAATTAGATTCTCAAAAAATGCACTTTACTGAGTTTAATTTTGACAGTAAAATAAGTACATATTTATATTTGTAATGATATCGAAGAACAGTATTTGATGCTTTTACCCACATGATTTTAATTTGTATAAATTAAATTGATATGAATGAACTTCTTGGATAACACCCAGGGAAAAAAAGCTATTAAGAATCACACATTTATTCAGAATATTTGCACAAAATATTGTACAATTGCATGGAGTTAATTTAATCAATTATAATAAAATGAAATGTAGGTATATGAAAAAATATGAAGCAAAAACTAATGGTAGCAAAATAAATAGGAAATGAGTGAGATAAACTTGAAGTTAACTAATTTAAATAGAACCAAGCAATGTATTAAAATCAACTTTGGATCTATATGCCAATAATGAAGCAGCAGAAAGATGAATTAAGAAATAAGTCCCATTTACAATTGCATCAAAACCAATAAGATACCTAGGAATAAACCTAATCGAAGAGGTGAAAGATCTGTACTCGGAAAACTATAAAACACTGATGAAAGAAACTGAAGAGGACACAAAGAAATGGAAAGATATTCCATGCTTATGGATTGGAAGAACAAACATTATTGAAATGTCTGTACTACCCAAAGCAATCTATACATTTGATGTAATCCCTATCAAAATACCAACAGCATTTTTCACAGAGCTAGAACAATCCTAAAGTTTGTAGGGAACTACAAAGACCCCAAATAGCCAAAGCAATCTTGAAAAAGAAAAGCAAAGCTGGAGGTATCATCACAATTCCGGACTTCAAGTTATATTACAAAGCTGTAGTCATGAAGACAGTATGGCACTGGTACAAAAATAGACACATAAATCAATGAAACAGAATAGAAAACCTGAAATAAAGCACAATTATATGATCAATTAATCTTCAACAAAGCAGGAAAGAATCTCCAGTGGGAAAAAGACAGTCTTTTCAACAAATAGTGTTGGGAAACTGGACACCCATAGGCAAAAGAATGAAATGGACCACTTTCTTACAACGTACACAAAAATAAATTCAAAATGGATTAAAAACCTAAACATAAAACTTGAAATGTTAAAAATCCTAGAAGAGAACATAGGCGGTAAACCTCTTTGACTTCAGCCGTAGCATCTAGATATGTCTCCTGAGGTGAGGGAAATACAGGCAAAAATAAGCTATTGGGACTACAAAAAATACAAATCTTCTGCACAGTGAAGGAAACAATCTGAATAGAAAAAGATATTTGCAAATGACATATCTGATAAAGGGAAAGTATCCAAAATCTATAAAGAACTTATCAGACTTAGCACCCAAAAACAAAATAATGCAATTAAAAGTGCAGAAGACATGAATACATATTTTTCCAAAGAAGACATCCACATGACTAACAGACACATGAAAAGATCCTCAACATCATTCATCATCAGGGAAATATAAATTAAAACTACAATGGGATATCACCTCACACCTTCAGAATGGCAAAAATGAACAACACAAGAAACAACAGGTGTTGGTGAGGATGTGGAGGAAAAAAACCTCATCCACTGTTGATGGGAATGCCAACTAGTGCAGCCACCGTGGGAAATAGTATGGAGTTTTGTCAGAAAGTTTAAAGTAGAGCTACTCTACAATCCAGCAATCGTACTACTAGGTATTTACCCAGACAATGCAAAAATACAGATTTGAAGGGACACATGCACTCCAATGTGTATAGCAGTGCTATCAATAACAGCCAAATTATGGAAACAGCTTAAGTGTCCACCTACTGATGAATGGATAAAGGAGATGTGGTATATATATGATGGACTAATACCCAGCCATCGAAAAGGATGAAGTCTTGGCATTTGCAATGACATGGATGGAGCTAGAAAGTATTATGCTGAGCTAAATAACGCAGAGAAAGACAAATACTATATGATATCATTCATATGTGGAACTTAAGAAACAAAACGAACAAGCAAAGGGAATAAAAAAAGGGAGGACAAGCCAGGAAATACACTCTTGACTACAGAGAACACACTAATGGTCACCACAGGGAGGTGCACTTGGGATGGGCATTAAGGAGTGCACTTGTGATGAGCACCGGGTGATGTATGGAAGTGTTGAATCACTATATTGTACACCTGGAACTAATATTACACTGTATATTAATTAAATGGAATTTAAATAAAAACTAAAAAAACAGCTTTGGGGATACAAAGTAAATATACAAAAATAAATTGCATTTCTTATATACTAGCAAGGAACCATACAGAAAGGAAATTACAAAAACATTTTCATGCACAGTATCATCAGAAAGAATAAATTATTTAAGATAAATAAAAATAAATTATTTAGGATAAAAAAAGAAGTGGGTGACCTGTGTACTAAAAACTACAAAATATGGCTGAGAGAACTCAGGGCACATCTAATCACATTGGACTTTTTAAATAGAAATTTAGGAGGTGATCCTAAAAGTTATGTGGAAATTCAAAGAACTTATATTAGCCAGAACAATATAGAAAAGTAAAAAGTTGGAGGACTTATGCTCACCATACACTATACAATGTATGATGATATCAGTCATCAAGACTGTTGGTATTGATATCAGGATAGACATTTATGTCAATGGAATGGAAGAGAAAGTCCAGAACTAGCACTTATATTTATGGTTAGTTGATTTTCAACAAAGCTGTCAAGAAAATTCAATGGAAAGAGGATAGTCTTTTCAATGAATGTGACTTGAAAAATTGGGTATCTTGTGTTTAAAAAGAAAAAAAAACTAGCTTCTATTCTTACTTTATGCCCTATACAAAAATTAACTCCAAATTGATCATCGCCCAAAAGTAAAAATGAGAACAATAAAACTTCTAGAAGAAAACATAGGAGAAGTAAGGACACCTTGAGATAAGCAGAGATTTCTTAGGTATAACACCAAAAGCATGATACAAAAGGAAACAACCGATAAACTGGATCTTATCAAAGTGAAAACCTTACGGTCTTTAAGAGACAAAATTGGGGCTCCTGGGTGGCTCAGTCGGTTAAGCGGCCGACTTCGGCTCAGGTCATGATCTCGCGGTCCGTGAGTTTGAGCCCCACGTCAGGCTCTGTGCTGACAGCTCAGAGCCTGGAGCCTGTTTCGGATTCTGAGTCTCCCTCTCTCTCTGCCCCTCCCCTGTTCATGCTCTGTCTCTCTCTGTCTCAAAAATGAATAAACGGTAAAAAAAAAAAAAAAAAAAAAAAAAAAATTAAAGTTAAAAAAAAAGAGACAAAATTAAGAAAATGAAAAGAGAAGCTAAAAACTTGTTGAATATGTTTACAAATGGTGTAGTTGATAAAGGGTTTATATTCATCATACGTAAAGAATGCTTGCAATTGAATAACACACAATCTAAGTCAATTAGAAATTTGTATTAATTGGCAAAATATTTGAACAGCCATTTTACAAAGAAGACATACAAACTAATAAGCTCATTAAAAGATGTTAAATCTCATTAGCCATTGGAAAATGCAAATTAAGACTACAACAAGGTACAGCTTCACATCCACGGGAATGGTTACAATTATGCTGACCAAACTCACAGCTGGAGCCCTCATACAATCCTGAGGAATGGAATGGTACACCTGCTTTTGAAAACAGTCTGCAGTTTCTTTAAAAAGATAATTTTACTATATGATTTAGCAATTCTAATCCTAGGTATCTGCACAAAACAAATAAAAATACGTGCTCCCCCGCAAATAGTTATTTGCCAATATCTATAGCAGTACTGTTTACCATTGTCCCAAACTGGAAACACCCACATATCCATCAGCTGCTGAATGGCATGTGATGTAGCCATAAAGGGCATACTACTTAGCAGTAAAAAGGAACAAATTACTGATACCTGCTACCACATGGCAAAACCTCAAGAATACTATTGCTAATTGAAAAAGCCAGACAGAAAAGACTATATATTGTGTGATTCTATTTATGTCATATTTCCAGAAAAGTCACATCTATAAGCAATAGAAAGTGAATCAGTGGTTACCTACAAATGGGAGTAATGATTGGGAATGGGCACCTCGCAACACTGTGGAAGGGGGCCAGAGGGAGTGAGGAAATGTTCTGAGATCACTGGTGGTGTGGGTGCACAGCTTTGTGAATTTACTAAAAATTGCTGACCTCTACAATTGCAACAGATAAACTTATTGGTATGTAAGCTGCTCGATAAAGATGTTGAAACAACCACTACCACCACAAGAAAATAGACTGTAAGGCAAATATATTTTTGTAATAAAAACTGCAAATGTAAAGTATGAATCCTATAAATGGACTATTCAGTATTTCTGTAACCTTGGGCCAATCACTTCATCTGTTGGAAGCTCAGAGATCTTGTAGTTAAAAATTCTTATAAATGAAGAAACTAAATTTTAGTTTTATAGAGATCTGATGAAAACTCTCTATTCCATCCTGTTGGTCAATTTCTCTGTCCCTGTGCTGTTTTAACTACTATAGCGTTCAAAGTGAGTCCTGTAGCTTTTTGAGCAAATTCCAGCAGATTGCATATATATAGCAGGATACACGCTAAAAATTAAAAGCAGCTTTGGGGCACCTGGGTGGCTCAGCTGGTTAAACGTCTGACTCTTGGTTTCAGGTCACATCATGATCTTAGGGTTCGTGAGTTTGAGCTCCACATCCAGTGCTGACAGTGTGGATCCTGCTTGAGATTCTCTCTCTCTCCCTCTCTCTCTCCTCCTCCTCTGCCATGTGTAGTCACCCTGTCTCTGTCTGTTAAAAAAAAAATTTAAAAGCAGCTTAAACAACATACCCCTAAAAAATATATGCATGATAAAATGTTATTAAGAATAAAGACAAAGAATGAGTATCAGCCGTTTGGGGGAAGTGTTAAACTTGAGCGGGGAAGAGGTGGTATTCCTGGTGTTCATTACATCAATAAATAAATAAGCAAGCACATATACACAAAAAGAAACTAAGTTTCTTCTCTGAACTATAGCAAGTTGTGTAAAATGTTGTGGAGGTTATAATTTGTAAAGGAAATAAGCAACAGGCACAAATTATTTATAGCTGAATACTTACTAATGTTTAAGTATGGAAAATGATGGGTAGAATCTAGAGTTTACAAAGCACTTGCTATATTCTTAGATTCCTCTAATCACTAGAATGCAAGCAACCTACATACTAGAGTCTCAGCTTTCTTCGTACACAATTGGGATTCTAACACGTCAAGTGACTTCTCCAAAGTAATGCAACGAAAAAACAAGGAACTTGACTCAAACCCTCCCTGTAAGTTCCAGGTTCTTTTCACTGTCGCTGCCACCTCTCGAAATGCAGAGCGTGAAAGATGATTACACAGACATGTTATGTGAGAGTCAAAAACTGAAATGTTACAGTGGAATACACATCATTTTGGGCCCCCCTGCATGCAATACCTACACTGGTTCATACTTGAAGCATTCGGATGAGCTGAACCCGAGTGAAAATGTTTGTAACGGATTTTACTTGGAACGTGCTTTTCTGCCACTTCAGTTTTAAGTCTGAACTTTGCTATCAACAGAATGATCAGCTGCTTGATGACTGCCTTTCGATTGGCTCCTTATATAAAACATGAATTGGTGAAGGGGATATTTGGGGGCATTTTCCCCCCCAGGACATTTGGACTACTTTAGGGTGGGTGTTTTTCTTCCTCTGTTGGGAATAGGCAATTTGGCAGGATTCAGAGACCCTAACGGCAGCCCTGTGGGCCCTTGTGGTCAGTGGAGCTCTTGTGGTCAGTGGGCCCCCTGGTGGTTAGTGGGCTCCTGGTGGTCAGTGGGGCCCTTGCAGTCAGTGGGCCTATGAATGGAGGTCACTCCAGGCACTTGGCTTCCTTGCCAAGTTTATAATAATTGTTAATTTATGGAACATGTTCACACAAACTCTTCAATTATTCATACACCTTAGGGTAGGGTTGGGCAGGGAGTAAATGACAAAATAGATTTTTTCTTTGCAAGTTATGATTGAGAGACTTTTCTAGGTACCAGAGCAATTCAGAAATAGATCTGCATTCATAGTTCAGTTGTGTTAAATTATTTGACAATAAAATAGCTTCACACCAGATTTAACTTAGAGAAGGAGATGCATTTCCTAAAGTCTTAACAATGATTTTTAATACTGGATATATGAATTTATTGTATGTATTCAAGTTTATAAATGTGATTTTCTGCTTCTCTCCTTTGCAAAAAAAGTGATATGGCTAAATTTATACCCCTTTCATATATTCTCCCTGCAAAGCTACTTTTAATTGGATACTATATACCGTAAATGATTGAAATATATTGTTTTTCTATTGTTGTAAGCTTAGTGGTTACTTTATAAATGTTTATTAACAAGTAGTAGAATTGTTATTTCAGTGCAAATGACTTGAATTCATGTTCCACCCAAAAGTTCTCATTTACAAGTAAGGAAATTAAGTTTGAGAGGTTAAGAGATGTGCCCAATGCACAGAAGTCCATAGCTAGTGGGTGAGAGACAGGATTATAACTGAGGTCACAGACCCCATCCTGCGTTCTTCACACCCTAGCTTAATCCAGACTAAATATAAGACGTTCACAGCACAACGTGGTTGCTGTCCTATTATTCTGTCAGTATTGGTGAAAAACCTGGGCTGGGCATTCATAAACGAAAACACACATAGATTTTAAACATTTTATTTTAAATTAAAACCCTAAATGTGCATTTTTCACCAATCTTTTGATGTGGGAGCCAGATACGGGACTCTTGGTACAAGCTCATTAACTGGATTATTCACAATTTTTCTTGAATAAGTCATACCAATAAGACAGCATTTACTCTTCCAGCATCCATTTCTTTAGGGTGTTGGAGAACTTAAACACACAAAGTCATCTGAGTGCTGAATCTTTCCAGATTTTTCTCCTTCTCCCACCCCATTCTTTTAAATTGTCAGCCCCACACAGTAAGGCAAATTCTGCCTACCTCCCTTCCTCCCTCCTCCCTCCCTCCCTTCCTTCCTTCCTTCGACTGACTAGACTTGATGGAGTCCTTTCAAAACCTTCAGTTTGGTTCTTAAAAACAGCAGCTTTCTTTGTTTCCCTGCTCCCATTTCAACTATTTATATACTAGTTAATTAAATTACAGCATAGCAATAACAAGTGCAGCTGGCATGCACAAACTTGGGAAACAACGCTCAACCCTTGTAAACATGACTTAACTGTTGGGACCATTAATGCTGGAGCATCCTGGAGAGCTTCATGCTGACTCTGAGTGCTCAGTATGTGAAAGAACCAGGAGAATATGGAGCAAGGGAACCGAGACTCCCATTAAGAGCTTTTCCTGAACATTGTAATTATAGTGCCTATATCATGACTAAAATAGCTTATTTTTCTCCGATGGTAACATAACACGTTTTCTTAAATTCTAGTTAACATACAGTGCACTGTTGGCTTCAGAAGTAGAATTCAGTGATTCGTCATTCACATGCAACACCCAGTGCTCATCACAAGCGCCGTCCTTAATGCCCAACACCCATCTAAGTGCATCCCCCACCTTCCTCCCTCCATCAGCCTTCAGTTTGTTCTCCATATTTAAGAGCCTCCAGTGGTTTGTTTCCCTCTCCCTTTCCACCCCCTTCCTATATCATCTGTTTTGTTTCTTAAATTCCACATACGAGTGAAATGATATATTTGTCTTTCTCTGATTGACTTATTTTGCTTAGTATAATACATTCTTCTAGCTCCATCCACATCTAGTAAATGGCAGGATTTCATTCTTTTTGATGTCTGGGTAATATTCCATCAGATATATACCACATCTTCTTTATCCATTTATCAGTTGATGGACACTGGAGCTCTTTCCATACTTTGGCTATTGTCAATAGTGATGCTATCAATGTTGGGGGGGGGGTGCACATGCCCCTTTGTGTCTGCATTTTTGTATCCTTTGTAAAAATACCTAGTAGTGCAATTGCCAGATTGTAGGATGATTATATTTTTGATTTTTTGTGGAACCTCCATACTGTTCTCCAGAGTGGCTGTACCAGTTTGCATTCCCACCAACAATGCAAGAGGGCTCCCCTTTCTCCGCGTCCTTGTCAACATCTGTTGTTAACATCCTGAGATGTTAATTTTAGCCATTCTGACAGGTATGTGGTGGTATCTCATTGTGGTTCTAATTTGTATTTCCCTGATGATGAATAATGTTGAACTTCTTTTCATGTGTCAGCCATCTGGATGTCTTCTTTGGAGAAATGTCTGTTCATGTCTTCTGCCCATTTTTTCACTGGGTTGTTTGTTTTTTGGGTGTTGAGTTTGATAAGTTCTTTATATATTTTTGATACTAGCCTTTTATCAGATATGTCATTTGCAAATATCTTCTCCCATTCATCGGTTGCCTTTTAGTTTTGTTGGTTGTTTCCTTATCTCTGCAGAAGCTTTTTATCTTGATGAAGTCCCAACAGTTCATTTTTGCTTTTGTTTCCCTTGCCTTCAGCGTTGTGTCTAGTAAGAAGTTTCTCTGGCTGAGGTCAAAGAGGTTGCTGCCTGTGTCTCTTCTAGGATTTTGATGGTTTCCTGTCTCACAGTTAGGTCTTTCATCCATTTTGAATTAATTTTTGTGTATGGTGTAGGAAAGTGGTCCAGGTTCATTCTTCTGCATGTCTCCATCCTGTTTTCCCAACACCAGTTTTTGAAGATACTTTTTTTTCCCATTGGATATTCTTTCCTGCTGTGTCAAAGATTAGTTGACCAAATATTTGTGGGTCAATTTCTAGGTTTTCTGTTCTGTTCCATTGATCTGAGTGTCTGTTTTTGTGCCAGTACCATACTGTCTTGATGATTACAGCTTTGTAAATAGCTTGAAGTCTGAAATTGTGATGCCTCCAGTTTTGTTTTTCTTTTTCAGGATTCCTTTGGCTATTTGGGGTCTTTTGTGGTTCCATACAAATTTTAGGATTGTTCTAGCTCTGTGAAGAATACAGAACCTCTTTGATAGAGATTTCAGTAAATGTGTAGATTGCTTTGGGTAGGATAGATATTTTAACAATGGTTATTATTTCAGTCCATGAGCATGGAATGCTTTTCCATTTCTTTGTGTCTTTCTTAATTTCTCTCATAAGCCATCTATATTTTTCAGAATACAGATCTTTTACCTCTTTAATTAGGCTTATTTGTAGGTATTTTATTGTTTTTGGTGCAATTGCAAATGGGATCAATTCCTTGATTTCTTTTTCTGCTGCTATGTTATTGGTGTATAGAAATGCAACAGATTTCAGCTGGTTGATTTTATATCTCGCGACTTTGCTGAATTCATGTATTAGTTTTGGCAATTTTTTGGTGAAGTCTTTCAGGTTTTCTACATAGAGTATCATGTCATCTGCAAATAGTGAAAGTTTAACTTCTTCCTTGCTGATTTGCATGCCTTTTATTTCTTTTTGTTGTCTGATTGCTGAAGCACAGACTTCCGGTACTGTGTTAAATAGTAATGGTGAGAGTGGACATCCTGGTCATATTACTGACTGTAGGGGAAGGCTCTCAGTTTTCCTCATTGAGGATAATATTAACTGTGGGCCTTTCATATATGGCCTCTGTGATGGTGAGGTATGTCCCTTCTATCCCTACTTTTGTTAGGTCATGTTTTCAAAAATATGAAGAAAAGTAATGTTGCCACTCTGAGATTATATCATCATTAATAATTCGTTGTAGTTCCCTCCAGTCTTTTTGTGGTCATGTACATTTTTATTTATAGACTTGGGATCATATTGGACATATAATTTCATTTGTATTTTTTAATCATTGATTTATAGTATGGGTATTTCCTACATTAACCATTTTTCAAGATGTACATTTATAGTGATTTCATAGGATTTCAATAAATTTCCTACCTGATTGCATATTATAGTATGTTTAATTATTTCTAAGCCCTTCCTTCAGTAATTTTAAAGAAGTAATGCCAGAAGGAATAAAAACATGGACATTATAATCAAACCCACTAATTATAGAACATGGCACATAGTGTAAATGCCTAAGCACATAGTGTAAATGCCTAAAAGTACTAGTGACAAATATATATATACATATAAATATGAAATACAATAATATAAGTATAAAACATGTATATGTATAGTTTTTCCATCCATAACACTTTGGGTATTGATTGGATTTGCATTATTCCTTCCCCCTTCCCGGAGGATGGAAGTTCTAATCATGGCTTGGTCTTTCTGGTACTCAGCCTTCATTCTGAAGTCATCAGGTAGCCCAACGAGAGGCATCTTATTAGAAGAAAATCAATCCTATCACTCAGGAAATGTCAAGGGCTTCAGAGCTCTGTGGCAGGAACTGGGGGCAAGACCCACACACATATTTTCTGTTTTTTCCCACTCGCTAAGTCAACAAGTATGATTACTTTGATTGTGGAGCTAGCTAGCTGATGCCTTAGTTTTACTAGTGTCAGTAAGTACCTCTTGTGATTTTTTCCTCTCTAACAATGTCTTTGAGAATCATTCATTGCGTGTTCCTTGTGTCACTCAGCTCAGGTGTGTCATCCACCCACTTGTCCTAGCTGGGACCCTGCAGGAGAGACTGTACCTGTCATTACGTGATAGCATCTGAATGCAGTAGTGTTCTTTGTTGTTGTTGTCGTCGTCCTCTTTGGCTAATCTAGTTATTTGAACAGTATTACTGATTTGTCCCCTTATTTTCTTTGAGCTCATTCTTATCTTAACTGCTACAAAGATGAAACTTGAAAATCCTCTGTGACTGAAGTAATAAATAAATTGTCTGTGGTTAAATCCCCAAATGATTCTCATTGCTTCACTGAGGTTGATTTGGTTCTCTGCGTTTAAGTAAGAATCTCATTAACTTTTCAAATACACATCAAAGATGTATATCATGTCACACTATTTCAATTTTTAATATCTATTTTTTCATTGTTTGAGTGAAAATATGAACAACAGTGTCAAATAGTAAATAAAATCTTTTAAACAATTTTCTTTAGAGAATCCCCTTATTTCCATGTTTAAGACATTCAAACTCTTCTTCAACGTCACTACAGAGTCTAAAACACTGCTCTTAATTGTATTAATAGCGCTGAATAGTACTCCCTGATTTGTGAAGCGTCCCATTTACAATCTTGGTGACTAAATGTGGTAAACGAACAAGGCAATGAATCTCCAAAATGCTCAGTGCTGCTTTTCAAAAGTTTGCTACACATTCACATTGCTAAAGATCGCTGGTGCTCCATTGGTTTTTCTAATGTAAAGGCATTAAATATTTTTTTCTATGAAGTACTTATAAAGATTTTAAGCACCTAAATTTTGATGATTCTTTTTTATCTATTTCAAGTAATTTTGAAAATTAACATTACCTTGCAAACTCTTTATTCCTTTATAAAAGCTAATATGTGTGATTAAAAAAGCTTTATTATTACACATAATATGTTCATCCTGCTGCAAGGAAAATTCAGTTAATTGCAACACTCTCCTAGTTGCTTTTGGGAACTTTTGCTAAATCATTGATTCTTCTCGAAATGTTATATGGAGTAGATATTTCATTGAAATCTTCCTATCATTGCATTAGCAATCTCTCGTGAGGCTGTATGATTAGTTCTTCCTCAGAATCACATAGTTTACCTTCTCTGCAATCAATTGAGCCAGTGTGGAACTTCTCACATCCGTGGTGCCTGATCACTAAAAATCAAGAGTGCCCCTCCAATCTTTGTGATGTCCACAACCACTCACACATATTCACACATAATCATCTGCCCCCACCCCCGACAGGCAGCATCATTCCAACAGAGAATCAGTGGGCTGCAGTGACATCACCACAAGGGATTGGCTCACATGCTCACAGAGGCTGGGAAGTCCTACAATGTAGCATCTGCAAGTTCCAGAACCAAGAAAATGGGCCTGAAGACCAGGGCAGCCAAGGGCTGAGTCGCAGTCTGAGTCCAAAGGCCTGGAGATTGGGAATGCTGGAATCCCAGGACAATAGAAGATGGGTGTCTCAGCTTAAGCAGAGGAGCAAATATTTCCCGTCCCTGCCTTTTTGCTCTGTTTGGGGCCTCAGTAGATTGGATGCAGCCTGGGGCCCACGCTGGTGATGGTGGATCTTCTTTATGAGGTGTGTTGAGACAGATGCTAAGTTCTTCTGGAAGCACCCACACAGAAACACCTGGAGATGATGTGTGAGCAGCCACCTGCACATCCTTTTTAGAAGGTGGCATTCATGACCTTTGTTTTTTTTTTTTTTAATGTTTATTTATTTTTGAGAGAGAGAGAGAGAGTCAGAGTGTGAGCAAGGGAAGGGCAGAGAGGGAGACAGAGAATCTGAAGCAGGCTCCAGGCTCTGAGCTGTCAGCACAGAGCCCAACGTGGGGCTCATACCCATGAACCATGAGATCATGACCTGAACCAAAGTTGGACGCTCAACTGAGTGAGCCCCCCAGGCGCCCCCACCTGCACATCCTTGGCCCAGTCAAATGGACACACAAAATGAACCATCACACAGTGAACCTTCACACACCTCCCTGACAAAGTATCCTCAATCTCTAGCTTCTCCAGGACTGGCAGCTCAGGACCTCTAAAGGCGGCCCGTTGCGTGTCACAACATCTTACCTTTGCAAAGTCCTTTTCTAGCGTGAACCTCAAACGTGCCGGCTTGCAGTGCCCAGTTGGAGGACAAGGACCGAGCACACAAGAGGGAGTGGGTTTGTGTGTGGTGCTTTCTAGCTCTGTTTCACTTGCTTGTGTGTTTGTCTCACTTCTCTCGAACATGGTATGTTCTGTTGACTCAATTTAGATTTTTGTTTATGTTTTTGGAAGTCAGAGAAGTAAGTGGTTTTATCTGAACAGCTTCTTTCAGATCCTCTCTCCCTTTTCTTTAAGATAGTTTTTTAGGGCTTCCCACACATGTGGGCCAGCAGACTGTTGTCTAACACTCTTTCCAGGGCAAGAGTCCAAAGCTGTCTTTCTTCTTTTATCTTCTAAATGTCATGTTCCCCAAGCCTCCCTCTTCAGCCCTCAGCCCCAACTCCTCCACGCACGTGTCTTCCTTGGTCACCTACACACGATAACTCCTGCATCCTCATCTCCAGCTCAGACCCCTGTCTTGAGCTCAGAATCTGTGTGACATCCATTCTCATAACTGAGGGATATTCAGACTGAAGGTCTTCAAAACCTAGCTCACTTCTACCTGGAGAATTATCCCACCATCCATGCAGTGACCCAACCTGACACCTGCAAGTTATGTGAATCTTCTAGAACCCACAGGCTATGTTCATTTGGGTAATAAATCCTACTGGGACTCTCTGCTGGCTGTTTTGTTTTCTCCAACATCTCCAGCATCCCCAGACCTTAGTAATAATGGTGTTCAGCAAATGAGAACTGTTGTCTGCCAGAAAAGTGCTAGACTTTCTACATATATTTTTATTAATCCTCACAAAACACTGAAGGAAAGTAATATTATTCTGTTACAACCCTGAAGAAACCAAAGCACAGTAAGGTAAAATAATTCTCCAAAGGTAACTTAACTGGTGACAGATGAAACCCATTTGCAGTACATTTGTCGGTTATGGAGACTTGATGAAACAAAATTAAAATATTTTACCCATTAAATTTCCCAGGAAGTGAGATTGCTTCATTGTATGTCATATAAATTAAAGGGATAATTTCTCATAGATTTCTGGTACATATGCTGTTACTAAAAATAGAGACAAATAGCTCTTGAAACTCAAACAGGTTGAACAGACCATGGGAATAAATATTCCTGCGTAGCTACTGGCTGGTTTATTTATTTTTTCAGCTGTGATGAGGTACAACTGCATGTAACACTGTATACGTTTAATGTGCACACGGCTGATTTGATACATTTCTATCTTGCAGAACGATTCCCATCAGACTGTTAGCTAACACTCGCATCACATCGCATAATTACCCTTTCTTTTTTCGTGGAGAGAATATTTAAGAACTCTTTTCCTGACTTTGAAGTATATAGTGCAGTGTTAACTATATCACCATGCTGTATGGTAATTCCCCATATTTTATTCATTGTATAAAGGAAGCTTGTACCCTTTGACCAACGTCTCCCCATTCCCCTCGCCCCCTTGTGCCTGGTAACCACTACTCTCTCCCCTGTGTTTCTAGGGCCTTGGCTTTTCTAGATTCCACATACAACTGCTATCATTCAGTAACTGTCTTTCTTGGCCTTACTTCACTTAGCACAAAGCCCTCAGGTTCCTTCCATGCTGTTGCAAATGGCAGGATGTCCTTCTTTCTCATGGCTGGGTGATGCTCTGTTGCAGATGGGAACACCACACCTTCTTTATCCATGCATTTGCTGAAGGACACTTAGGTTGTGTCTCTATCTTGGCTATTGTGAATAAAGCCGCAATGAAAACATATCTCTTTGAGATCCTGTTTCATTTCCATTGCACATATACCAAGAGGTAGGATTGCTGGATGATATATTAGTTCTATTTAAAATATTATGGGGCGCCTGGGTGGCTCCGTCGGTTAAGCGTCCGACTTCGGCTCAGGTCACGATCTCTCGGTATGTGAGTTCGAGCCCCGCGTCGGGCTCTGTGCTGACAGCTCGGAGCCTGGAGCCTGTTTCAGATTCTGTGTCTCCCTCTCTCTGACCCTCCCCTGTTCATGCTCTGTCTCTCCCTGTCTCAAAAATAAATAAAACGTTAAAAAATAAATAAATAAAATAAAAATTTTGAGGAATTTCCATACTGTTGTCCACAGTGGCTGCACCAAATTACATTCCCACCAACAGTGCACGAGGAGTCCCTTTTCTTTTTAATTGTTTTTAATGTTTATTTACTTTTGAGAGAGAGAGAGACAGAGTGCAAATGGAGGAGGAGCAGAGAAAGAAGGAGACGCAGGATCCGAAGCAGGCTCCAGGCTCTGAGCTGTCGGCGCAGAGCCCGACGTGGGGCTCGAACCCACGGACCGTGAGATCGTGACCCGAGCCGAAGTCGGACACTTAACCGACTGAGCCACCCAGGAACCCCACGAAGAGTCCCTTTCTTGATGTCCTTCTCAACACTGGTTATTTCTTGTCCTCTTGATGACAGCCATTCTCACAGGTGTATGTTGGTCTCATTATGGTTTTGATTTGCATTTCCCCAGTGAAGAGTGCTGTCCAGTACCTTTTTACATGCCTGTTGGCCATTTGCATGCCTTCCTTAGAAAATGTCTGTTCAGGTCCTCTACCTATTATTTAATTAGATTTGTTGTTGATGTTGTTATTGAGTTGTTTGTTATATATATTGGATAATTCCTTATCAGATATATGATTTGCAGTGTTTTCTTCCATTACATAGGCTGTTTTTTTGTTGATAGTTTCTCTTGCAGAAGCTTTTTAGTTTGATGTGGTCCTATCTGTTGACTTTTGCTTTCATTGCTTGTGCTTTTGGTGTCAGATTAAAAAATAATCTCCTCCCCCCCCCCCCCCCCCCCGCATTATCCTTGACCCTCTTGTTGAATATTAGTTGACACCATACACGAATATTTATTTCTGGGCTCTCGATTTTTGTTCTTTTGGTCTGTGGGTCTGTTTTTATCAATATACTATTTTGATTACTACAGCTTTGTAGTATAGTTTGAGATCAGGAAGTCAGATGCTTTAAGCTTTGTTTTTTTGTTTTTTTCCTCAAAATTGCTTTTGCTATTTGGAGTCTTGAAAAATGTCCTTGGAATTTTGATAGGGATTGCATTGAGTCTATAAGATGGTTTTGGGTAGTGTGGAAATTTTAACAATATCAATTTTTCTGATCTGTGAACATGAAGCATCTTACCTTTTTTGTGTCTTCTTCAGTTTCTTTTGTCAAAGTCTTGTAGTTTTTATTGTAGGTATCTTTTCCTACCTTGGTTAAATTTATTCCCACATATTTTATTGTTTTTCATACTATTGAAAATGGGATAGTTTTGTTTATTTCTCTTTCAGATATTTTATTGTTAGTGTTTAGAAATACGACTGGTTTTTGTATGTTGATTTTGATTCCCGAAGCTACTGAATTCATTGATTAGCTCCAACAGTTTTTAGGATTTTCGCTATGTAAGATCACATCGTCTACAAAGACAACTTGACTACTTCTTTTCTGATTTGGATGCCTTTCCTTTTTCTTGGTGATTGATCTAGCTGGACTTTCAATACTGTCATGGGTCTGTAGCCACTGTGCTGTCCACTGCTTTTTTTTTTCAGCGGTGAAAGCTACTGGGCTTTCTGCTGGGTGGGCCAAGACTGCTCCCACTGGGTGGCTGCTCTTGGGAGCCCCTGCTTCCCTCCGGTGCTCCTGGCTCTCCCTCTGCTTTGTCTTAGCTCATCTGGGTGAGCTGAGGCCGGCTGTTCTGCACTGCCTGCCGGCTTCCTTCCCTGGTTAGGGAGTCTAACTGGGGAGTTCCCTCCTGCTGCCCAGCGGTGCCAGCTTCATGGCACCTGTAGGCACAAGGAAGCTAAATTCCTTTGCTTCTTGTGTGGTTATTTTCAGGTTTGTTTGTTTGTTTTTTTCCTATTGTTGTGGCTGAAGTTTCTTCTGTGGACTTCAGATTCTCCTGGTGCTGTTTTTGTTCCCAGGCAGCTTTCTAATTGCTTGTCCCTGTGGAGGGCAGGAGGGGCTCTCCTGCATCACCATTTTGGTCAGATTTTGCTACTGTTTGCTTTGCCATCTACTCCTCAAAATAGGGAGGATTTGAGATGCTGACAAGTGAGTCCTGTGAGGGATGAGGGTGAAGTAGTTGGTGTCAGTTGGGATTTAAGGTTTATAGTTTAAATAGCAGTGAAGCAGGTAGGATATGAGGGGCCAGGACTGTGATTGAAGTCAATCCTCCCACAGTGTAGTGAATGACAATGGCTTTAGTGTCCGTGAAGGTGAGTCTACCTGACCTTGGCAGTATCTCTCTCAAAACCCCCTTTAGGAGCTCACATCCTACCAGTACTAATACCTGATGGGGTTCAGAGGAATACTGGTTAATCAGATTTCAACTCTCTTTTACCCTCAGGGAGGCTCAGGTGAGAAAATACACAAAGGTGTGAGAAATCAAAGTCTTTGTTTTACTTTTAGGAAACAACCGGGTTAGATATTGTGTCTTCAAAGCCCCTGCCAGCCTTCCTAAAACCTTCTCTCCACAAGCCTTGATTTGGGGACCACCAGTCTGATGGGGCACTAGGCCAGCACAGCAGATATGCTTTCCAGAGACAGACACGCCTTTGGACCTGCCTCTAAAAAGCTGGCCGGGGCTCGGGATGCCTGCGCGGCTCAGTCAGTGAAGTGTCCGACCTCGGCTCAGGTCACGATCTCATGGTTCTAGGCTTGGAACCTGGAGCCTGCTTCGGATTCTGTGTCTCCCTCTCTCTCTGCCCCTCCCCTGCTTTCTCTCAAAGATAAATAAACATTAAAAAAAAAAAAAAAAAGCTGACCTGGGCTCTAATCGGTTTATGACACAAAGGTAAGGCAATCACCCTTTCCCAAAAGGAGGTAGATACGGAGAAAGAAGGAGCGAGAAGGAGTGAGGGCAAGGGAAAGAGGAAAGGAGGGAGGGTGAGGTGCTAAGATCTGAGCTTTGCGCTCTTGCTTCTCTCCAAGTTACTCACCAGAGTCTTCCTCTTCCAAGTGAAACACAACATGCACGGAAGTACTTCTCTAGGAGAAAGCTACTCTTGGCAGTTTGAGGCCAGAACAGCTGCCTCTCACTGTCCCTGGCATCTACCACACTGCTTCTTTCCTCTGTGTCTTTACCTATGTTGGCATTTCTGCCAGAAACAGTTTTCTCACCTTTCCTGGAACATGTGCCCCTGTCCTCTCCTCAGGTTCATCACCACGCACTCGTATCCACCGATGCTGGCTTAGGTGTTCCCTGGGACCTCAGCACAGCACAGTCTGTTGTATTGTAGGTGTATGCTGTCTGGTCTCTATTCCTTACTACTTCTCCATGCTTCTCTTTACTCTGAAAGTTCAATCAGACTTACATAGTTTATTGTTGCACACCTAGTACCTACCGTTGATTGGTGGGCGATCAATGAACATTTATTGAAATGGAACCTGAGAATGGGATGTCATGCAATAATTATTGTCTTTTAGCAGAGAAGTGACTTAAATCAGTGTTCCTTGAGATAAATGTTTTATTTTATGGTGTTCAAGCTGTTCTAAGTTTGAATTCTCGATTCACCTTAGAAGGAAATTTATATCTTAAATGTATCTTTTAGAACAGAAGAGACTGTTAATGTGAAGGATCAAATCTCCCCTGGTTCTTCTAAGCTTGCAGGCATGCCTGCCAGGAAGAAGCATAATAAAGACTAGCTCCTCTGCATCTTTTAAGTCTCTAAAGAGCACTAAAGATGCCCTTGCTTACCTCCAAATGCCTTCATCTTGGCTGGGGGAGGGTAGTAGTTTCAGAAGCTTCCCATTGGTGCCTCTCACCCCACAGGGGAAGAAACCGACATGGGGTTTATGACTATTTTAGTTATATAGTTGGTGATCAGGGAAGTTACTACCATATGGATCTGTAGACCTCGAGGACCCGCTTTAAGCCTGGCCAGGACTGTTTTATTTTCTGGTTTCCCGATGCTGTCATCTAACAGTGAGACTGTAATGATGCTTTGGGTGTCTAGGTATCAGTCTCCACTTGAGCCCTGTGTCTAATAGTCTTGAAGTACAGTTACAGGCTATAGAAACCTTGGGGAAAAACTGTGGGAAACATAATTGCATACATGCCGTGGTACTGAATCCTTCCTCCTGGGGATCCACTTGACAAGGTCACAGTGGCTTCCATCACCTCTGAGTTAAATTGTCTTAGTAAGAGGAATTACAATTTTCAGTTATATGTGGGTTAAAAACAATATCCCGCCCAAATGGTTAGTGTATTTGTATTATAATCTCATCTTTAGGGCTCCTGTCCACCCCCCCCCCCCACCCCTCAACCAACTCTTTTATTTATTTTAAAAGTTTCTTCTCTCTTCCTTTGTTTTGCTTTTCATTAGGAGTTCAATTCCTGATTTCATCAGAGATTACTAGAAAGCATAAGTAAAACTTCCTTACCTTATCTTCATCTTTTTTTTGAATCAGTATTTTTGTATTCTTTGCATACATGCCTGTTAGTGTGATTGCTGAGTCGTAGGGTAGCCTTATCTTCACTATTAGATGGGAACTATGCCTACTATTTCCATTACCTGAGGAAATGTAATGTTTACCTAAAAATATTTATTTGTATTTCTTTTTATGTCTTTAAAAAATTACAGGGAATCATATCTGGCCAGATGCCTTTTTAAGTCAGGGTGCACTATCTTCCTCGTTTTTCTTGGGCCTGCTGTGAAGCTGGCCTGTTTTCATGGTCAACCCCAATGGAAAAACATAGGAACATGGAAGAAGATAATGGTAATTTGATGTTGATTCGTTTGTATAAGTCTATACTTTAATGGTGACCCAGTTTCCCCAGGGGAGCTGTTCCAGTGCCTTTGCACAGGGTTTTTTGGTGGGCATTTCTCTTGTTTCTAACAAATAGAATCATAAGATGCTGCAAGTGTGTTTCTCTGTTATGCATCCTGAGGGAAAAGAAGGGATGTGACTAGTGACAAGAACTGACTGAGCTTTAGAATTTGTTAGGTTTTCTCTCTTTCTTCTCTCAATCTCTCTCTCTCTCTCACCACCCCTCTCTAATCAGCACGAATATTGTAACCAGGACTTAAATAACTCCGAATTTTCACCGAGATATTAGACATATTAAAACTGCTACTAATTCACTGTTTAATACATTAAATTACATCTCTAAGCCAATGAATGCATAGTGGTCATGGGAATAATTGGTTTTGAAAATTTTCTTTTATATAAAAATAGCTGCCCAGAAGAAACTCTTGGAAGATGGATTACATGAGCATAGCCCGTGCCAGGCAATTCCTTTCTACTTCCCTCGTAGATGACCCAGCTTGATGGGCGGGGATACCTGTCCTGAGTGCCCATTACATGCTCTGCTTCTGTGTAGGAAACGAGCCAGGTTGCTTTGCTATGAGCTGCAGGTTTTATTCCAACAAATGTTCCTGCCTCTCTACCAGCTGGCCCCTGATTTCCTAAACCTTTTGCCTTACAAGTACCAGTGACAAGTCCCGGCCACAACGATCCTTTTACCTGCCCTGTTTGGATGAATGTGCTTCAGTCTGGGACCTTCTGTTCCATTTGCCATGAAATCCACAAGGGGTAGCTTGGTTGAGCCCAGGCATGTGGTCTCAGATCCAGTTAGGGTGTTCCGGCTCCTAGACACAGAAACCAGGATTTAAACAAGGGTGAATGCAGGCATGTGTTATCTCATGAAGGGAATTGTGGGGGTGGGGTGGGGTGGGGAGTGCACTGTAGGGTTACTTAATAGATCAGCTCCAAGATTCTCTTGTTCCTCTGACCTGCCCTCTTCAGCAGTGGCTTTTCCCCCAGGCTGGTGTCAGGTGTTGACAGCAACTCCAGCAACTCTATATCCCAAAGATGAAGACCATTGTGTCTTGTTTATTCTCTGTAAAGAAAGAGGAAACATTTTCCCCAAAGCATTTCCCACCCCCCGCCCTTTCACCCCCCCCCCCCACACTTCCCCTAATGTGTCACCACCACACCTGCGATACATTCCTGCTCTACCCTGCCATTTCAAGAGGAGTGGCGAGGACTGCCCATTCAGGTGCCCTTGAGTAACAGACGAGGATGCCCCGACCTGCACACTGATGTGGGGAGGGTGGACACCTTACCAACACTGGGCTTTATCAAGGAAGGGGAAACGATGAGTACTGGTGGGTGGCCCATGGTGCCTGGCATGTCACCTTGCACTGCTTTGTCACACATACGAAGTCAGGCAGGTCTAGATCAAGCCCTGAATAAAACTTGGTCCTTTCAGGTAACTTGACCAAATTACTTAACTTTTAGGAAGCTTGCGGATTTTTTGTTTTTTGTTTCCATTTTTAAAGTAGATATAAATATAACTATATTTTAGGGTTATTGAAATTATTAAATAAGAATAACCAAAATTATTAAATAAGAATTTTGTTTTGTTATAAAACAAAAAAGATTTATAGAATTCTGGCCTCACTAACTTCTCAGTTTAGTTTTTACTCTTCAGTTCCTTAAACCTATCAGTTCCGCATCCCTGGCAAAATCACTTCGAAGTCTATAAATTTCATTCACTGCTTTGTGGGCAAGATTTTGCCTGAGAAGCACAATATCCTAGCTCTTCCAACCCTACTATAGAGCATCCACTTCGTTTCCTTCCCACTGAGGATGGAAGTATTTGCTGAGTTGGAATGTCAGCAAAATTTTTATTTATAAAATAAATTATTAATGGTTACATAACCTAGAACAAAGACAGTGCCATGTTGTTCTGACTGAGGAAACTGTATATTATGTAGAAGGTGACAGATACACTAGACATAAAACATGTGCCAACTTGTCACAGAACCTGAAGCAGACAAGTAGAGACCAAGCCCACTACTGTGACATGTCATCTGACCTAGTTTCAAACAATGTTTTGAATTAAAGCTGGTTTCAGGCCAGTAATACTCAAATTGCAATTGAGCGGTAGCCATGCAATAAAATCCCATTCCAGTGTCCCACTGCAAATGTATTTGATTTTCAAGTTCATCAGTGGAAGGATGCAATCTGTGATAAGCTATGAGGGTAGATCGAGGGCAGGAAACCTACCTGAGACTAAGGCTTGTGTCAGTGAGCTCACTAACTGTTCACTTAAAATTTTCTAGAAAATATGCCTTGAGGGAATTGCTTCTCTCCTTTGTTAGGCTTGCACACTTTACCTTGCACTTTGGGGCAACCAAACACAGAACAAAAATGTGGCTTTCCAGTCTGTCTGCTTTGGGGAATGTGAGCTCTCAAAGCAGTAAAGAGGAAGATTCCCCCTAACTGTCCTGTGCAGGACAGCTACAGCAGAGGGGAGCAGCTTATCTGTAGGTTATCTGGTCCGTGGTACCCACCTGCCCACTGCCCCCAGCACAGACCTGTGTCCTCCTGCTGAGAGTGACCTCCGGGTGTGGACTTGCAGCCTGTGCTTCCACCCTGTTCTCACCTCTCCAGCCTGTGCTCTGTTTCTTCTCTTTGCTGAGCCCTTTGTAGACCAAAGCTTGGCTGGATAGTCTCTCTGGCTTTCTATCTCAGGTCCTCTTAATGATGATCTATTGATTCGACCCCAGCTCTCAGATGCTGCCTTGGCCATGGCACAGAGCCGTGAAAAGACATCCTGTCACTGTGCCCCACCAGGCTCCCCTGGGGACAGCCCTACACCCCAGACCCAGCTCCAATGTTGCTATTGTCTTGGTGGGGAGACTGGATAGAACTAAAATGCAATAAACCATGGGAATGCTGGTGGATCTAGGTTCCAGTTCATATTCTGCCATTTTCTATGTGATCTTGGACAGGTCACACCCCTTCTGGAAGCCTAGACAGCCTCAGCTGTAAAATGCTAATGAACTGATTTCCCCTGCAAGTAGTCTCTGTAGAACCTTGGAGATATTTTCTCATTTAATCTTCAAAAGTGATATGAAAATAGAGTGTGTAATAAGAGTAAGGACAAAGTACTACCTAAATGCCTTCAGTAATTCCCTGTTATCATCATGGAATATAGGGATGGATGCCTGAAAATCTGCATATTAAAACTGTACCATATTCTGAGTATAAGTATCCTTACTTCAACCAGCTATGATTTTATCTGTGTCAGCATTCTTTGGTACGAATGTACAGTGATTAGAAGGAAAAAAGGTGTTCAAATGTGTGTTATATTTTGCTAATGAATCAGCAACTCAAGATCTGGAGCCTGGATACTTTAAGTTAAGAGTCTTCCATGTACTTGTGTCATAAAGAACTCCTTTGTGTTGGCCATGAGAACAGTCGCCCCCAGTACTGGAGATAAAGGTGACGCTGTCCTAAGCTAGAAGTAGATTGGCAGTGGAGAGCAGCAGAGCTGACTCCTAAAGAGCTGATTTTTGAAGTCATGGATCCAGTCGTTTGACACACATTTGTGAGCATCTACGGTGTGTCTAGCACTGTGGATACAAAGACGTGGCTCCTCCTTTTGAGGATCTGGGCTTCAGCCTGAGAGTTAAAGCAGCAAGTGCAAAAAGAGGGGGAGCACAGGATTTCTGTCACGTGACAGTGATGCAGATAACGAAGTCTTGACGATTGCATAAAGGCAATATCCATTCAGCTCTGAGGAATACTGATCTGGGAGCTGTTCTAGACTCAGGCTTTCAGAAGGTGCATCAGAGAAGTCTGAGACAAGGGGCACAATCAAACTATGATAGAGTTAAGGTTTAATAGGAGAGGAGCTCTTTCCTAAAACCAGTTATGGTAAGAACAGAACAGGAGATCTACCCTCTGGACAAATTTGTAAGAGTACAATTATAGAGACAGTGTTGTGTGTGGATCTCCAGGATTTAATCCCCTTGTGTAAGTGAAACTTTACACTCGCTGAATAGCGAGTCAACCTTCCTGTCCCCCCGCCCCCAGCAGCCACCGCTCCACACTCTGCTCCTGTCTGACCACTCGAAGTGGAGGCATACCATCCCTGTTCTTCTGTAACCACTTATCTCACTCAGCATTGTGTTCCCAGGGTTCATCCGTATTGCCGCATATTGCAGGATTCGCTTCTTTTTAAAGGCCGAATGAACACTCCACTGTATGCACGTGTACACCAGTTTCTTCATGTGTCATCCACAAGGGGTGTTTACACTATTTCCATATCTTGGCTGTTGTGAGAGGGCAGATATCTCTTCATGACCCCGATTTCAATTCTCCTGAAAGAAGTCCTAGAACTGGGGCTGCTGGATCATAGGGTGCTTCTAGTTTTAAGTTTTTGAGGAAGAGAGAGGCTTATATATTATTTTTAAGGTTATTTTTTGTTTTGAGAGAGAGAGAGAGAATGTGTGTGTGTGTGTGTGTGTGTGTGTGTGTGCGCGCGTGCGCGCGCGTGCCAGCGGTGGTGGGGCAGAGAGAAGAGGAGACAGAATCTCACTCAGGCTCTGTGCCATCAGTGCAGAGCTTGATGGGAGGTCAAACTCACAAACTGTGAGATCATGACTTGGGCTGAAATCAAGAGTCAGACCCTTTATCGACTGAGCCACCCAGATACCCCACTAACATTATATTCTTTACATTGCTATATTTTTATAAGAAAACTTGATATATGGTGAAGCCAGTTGCCCATTCTGTTCTACAAAATTGACTTAGATACAGATTTCTGCTTCTAGTCATGACAGAGTAATTGGGATTGGTTGTTCTCTCCTTCCTTAAACAATGAAATTATATGAAATGATGGATTTTACACATTAGACACAGGAAGCATAGAACAGTGATCCCTGAGAGAAGGGAAATGGAGAAATGAAGTCTATGATTGCCTCAGTTTACTGTCTGGAGGGAATTTCCAAAGTCACAGTGCAGAGAGGAGTAATCGAAACAGAGTGTATGATCTCCCCGAGTTGTGAAGACAGAGCAGAGAATTCAGGGAGAACAAGGCATCTGGAATTCTTCCTGGAATGCCAAGGGGAGGGAAGACCTGGAGAGATGCAGCACTGGAGATCCAGAGATGGTTTCTCTCCATTCTCACCCACGTCTGATTAGAGCATGCACACGAGGAGACGATGTGGGGCCAGGACAAGAGCCACTGTGAAGGAGCAGGTGAAAAATTCCTGGAGCCAACACAGGGTTGGAGTGATTCATGTGCTCAAGAGCCAGAGTAGAGGAATCTCATAATACCTGTGACACTGGGTCAAGTACTCAGAGGGTATTTAAATGCAGTAAGATCTGAAACGCCCTGAGACTAGAGCCTGCCCTGGTCCCTAACAAATCTTAATAGAACCTGGAAGCTTATTTGTTTCCAAATGATTTTGCTGAGTCCTCGAAAAAAGCTAAAATAGTACTTCAAGAAATAAAAAGAATTTCACACCTAATAATGAAAATTTACAAGGTCTGCCATTCAGTGAAAACTACCAGTTATGAAAAGAAGCAGGAAAATATAATCTATATCAGAACGAAAATGAAATTAATAAAAATAGACTCTGAAATGATGAAAATGATAGAATTGTTAGATAAGGACATTAAAACAGCTATTACCAAAATATTATATCAAAAAGTGGAGAGGAAAGCATGAAGATACTAATAAAAGACAGAGAAGATGCTCCCTTCCAGAAAGATCAAAATCAAACTTCTAGACGTGATACACTCAATATCTGAGAAGGTATTAATCACAGGTCAGACAGTGCAGATGAGAAAATTAGCAACTGAAGACATAATAATAGAAATGGACTCAAATTAAGCAAAGGACTGAAAATAAATGAACAGAACATTAAGAAGCTGCCTAAGATATGTGTAATGAGAGGAGACTTTGGGGAATGGCAGAAAAAAAAAAAACAACGGCTGAAATTCTTCAAAATTCTTGGAAACTATAAATGATCTATGAATCCTCCAAACTCAACAAAGCACAAACACAGGAAACGTGAAGAAAACTACACCAAGCCACACTGTAATAAACTGCTGAAGTGGGTAATACAAGGCAACTAAAAACAGCCACAAGGGAAGAGCTGAGAGTGACATCTGACTTACCAGAATCCCTGCCCGCAAGAACACAGTGAACTAATCTGTAAAGGTCTGAGAGGGGAAAAAAGAACCTCTGCTGACTTAGAATTCTGTACTCAGCAAAAGAATCATTAAAAATGAAGGTAAATAAAGACTTTTTCACATATACAAAACATACAAGAATTTAACACCTGCACTACAAGAAATGTGAATATTAGTCCTTCAGACAACTTAAAAATGATGCCAGATGGTAATTGAAGAGCACAGGGAATGGTAAAAATAGGTGCAGATAAGGGAGGGAGAACTTCTCTTATTTAAAAAATAACTCAAAGATAATTGACTGCTTGAGGCAAAATAGTAACAGTGTATTGTAGGTTTCTATCACATAGAAGTCAAATGTAGACAGTGGCACAAAGATCAGGATTGGTGAAATGGAAGTAGCCTGCTCTAAGTCCCTATATTATGGATAATGTGGTATAAAACCACTTAAAAGTGGAATCAGTTAAAGGTGTACACTATTACCCCTAAAGCAATGATGGCAAAAAAAAAAAAAGAGGTGTATCTAATAAGCCAATAAAGGAAGTAAAATGTAATGTATTAATTTTCTATTGCTGCGTAACATTTACCACACATTTAGCAGCTTAAACAACCATATTGAGTATCTCACAGTTTCTGTGGGTCAGGAAACCAGGCACAGCTTATCTCAGCCCTTTGCTTGGGATCTGATGTGGCCAAAACTGAGAGGTTGGTTTAGCTTCATTCTCATCTGGAGATCTGAAGAGGGAAGATCTGTTACCAAGCTCGTTCAGGTTGCAGAATTCATTGCAAGCACCCCTCCTCCTCTGCCACTGTTCAGTTAGGGGCCACTCTCAACTCCCAGGGCTGCCCTTACATTCCTACTGTGCTGTTTTCAGTACCGCTCATGTCATAGGAACTTACATCGTTATGTCATGGGGGTCAGCAAGAGAATCTTTCTTACTTCTAATAAGAACTGGATACTTTTTTAAAAGACTCACCTGATTGGGTCAGGGCAACCAAGGATAATTTCATTTTTGATTAATTCAAAATCAAATCACCAGGAACCTTAATTGTAGCAAAATCTCTTCATCTTTACCATAGCATACCCTAATAATGGGAGTGAAATTCCATCATATTTGCAAGTCCTGTCCACACTCAAGGGTAGAGGAATATACAGGGTGTGGACATCAGGGGTAACAATCTTGGGCAGAACTGTGCCTATCACATGAAATTATAAAGAAGACTCAAGGAAAACAAAAGAAGGCAGAAAAAGAAGAAAGTGAACACAGAATAGATTGGTGAAATAAAACAGCTAGCAAGGTGGTAGATTTAAACCAAACCATATCAAAAATCACATTAAATTTAAATTATCTAAACAGCACAATTAACTGGTAGAGGTTGTTTGACTGGACAAAGAAACAGGATCAACTATGTACTGTCTATAAGAAACTCATTTTAAATATAAAGACACCAGCAGATTGAAAGTAAAAGGACAGAAGAGGACTTCCTAACACTAATCAAAGGAAAGCTGGGGCAGCTATGTTTATTATAAAGTAGATTTGGGAGTCTTTCCAACAATAAATAGGGTGATCCAATAATGATAAGAGGGTAGCTTCATCCAGGGGACATAGCAATGTTTGTATATTGATAACAGAGATTCAAAATACATAAAGCCAAGTGATAGAATTAAAAGGAGGCATCGATCTCCAATGATAGTTGAAGAGCCCCCACCCATGACTCAACTGACAGTACAAGTCCAAGGACAATCAGTAGACACAGAGAAGCCTAGAACAACACTATGATCAGTGTGACTGCACTGACATTTTAGAAACACTCTACCAAACAATAGCAGAATATACATTCTCAACCTTGGCACTACAGCATTTTAGATGGGATTCTTACCTGTGGGGTTGTCTTGTAGGATTGTGAATTATAGGATATTTGGTGGCATCCTAGACCTTTACCCACTAAATGCTAGTAGGACCTTCCCCCAGTTGTGACAAATAAAAATGTCTCCAGATGTTGCCAAATGTCCCCTCAGGGGGCAAAATCACCTCCAGTTGAAAATTCCTGATTTATAAGATAGCTCTGCCGTGACATGTGCATTTAGGGGAGAGAGAGAAGGCTAGCTAGTTTTCTCATCAAGCCAGCCTCTGGGTCACAGTGGTCACAGGCTATCTTGAAATTAATGGACATTTCAGAATTTAGTAATAGTCTTCTCGTTTTCATTTCAAAATGTGGGATGGGCTATGGTTTATTCATGGATCTCCACTGATAAGTTAGTTAGAAATTGCCAAATTGGAAAAATAAATAAATTGGCAAATGGTGAATCCAGTACTACTAGCTTTGTGCCATTATTCATTCATTTAATTCAACAAGTGTTTTCAAGTGTTTTCCATCAGCTAGTAGCTGTTCCGGCACTGGGAACATACTAGAGACCAAGTCAGTACTCTTGCTGTGATAGAGCCCATGTTCTTGTAGCAGGTACCAAACATAACAGAAACAAGCAAGTGTGCGTACAGGGTGTTACGTGGCCAAAGAGCTATGGAGACAAAACGGGATACAAAAGACAAGGAGTTGAATGGGGAAAGTGTTCAGGGATAGTGACAGGAATAAAATGGCAGCTGATGAGAGGACCTGAAAGAAAGAAGAAAGTAAGACAGAATGTGTGCATTTCCATTTCAGGTAGAAGGAATTTCCATTTCATTGCACTGAGGCAAGAGCTTGCTTGAGAATGTTCCAGGACGAGCAATGAGGCTGCAGAAGCAACAGTGGTTGAGTCGGAGTGGTGGGGGGCAGGGGAGCAGGTGAAAGAGGCAGCAAAGCCCCAAATCACATAGAGCCCCTGGGTCATTGTAGGGATTACGCCTGTTGAGTGCAATGAAAGACCATTAAAAAAGCTTTTCAAAGAAGTGAGGCTGCATTGCAAATATTGTAAGAGAACCGCTTTGGTTGCGGGGTTGACCCTAGATTGTGGGGGACAGTTAGAGGCTGGGAGGCCAGTTAGGAGGCTGTTGTAATATTCCAACTGACCGTGATGGTGGCTCCATCCAGAAGTGGAAGCAGGGGAGGTGGTAAGGAGTGCTATATTTTGGATTTATTTTGGAGACCCAGGATTTCCAAACAGGTGGAGGGAGAGAAAAAGAGAGGAGCCAAGGATACAACTGAGGTTTTTAGCCCACGAAACTGGAGGAAGTGAGCTGGAGCTATCATTTACTGTTTCTGGGGACATGTTCAATTTGAGATGTCTTTTAGACACTTACGTAAAAATGTCGAGTGATCCATTGGCTATAATAATCTGGAGTTTAGGGAAGAAGTCTGATCCAGAGAGATGAATTTGGGAGTCATCAATGCTTAGCTGGTATTTTATTTTATTATTTCTTTTCCAGCTTTATTGAGATATAATTGATGTGTAACATTATATTAGTTTAAGGTATACAACATAATGATTTGATACATGCAGATACTGAAAAATAATTACCATGAGAAGTTAACAGCTATCACTTCACAGTTACAATTTCTTTTCTTGTGATGAGAACTTTTAAGATCTACTCTATTAGCAACTTTAAAATATATAGTATAGTAATCTTAGCTATGGTCTCCATGCTGTCCCTCACACCCAGAACTGATTTATATTATAACCAGAAGTTTGTGCCTTTTGACAACTTTCACCCATATCCCTCAACCCACTCCCCACCTTTGGCAACCACTAAATCTGGCCTTTGATGCAGAGTTCTGGTTTTTTTTTTTCTGGATTCTACATGTAAGTGAGATCATACAGTATCTGTCTAACTTCACTCGATGTGACACCTTCGGGGTCCATCCATGTTATCACCAATGACAGGATTTCCTCCTTGTTAATAAATGAATAATATTCCATCGCGTGTGTGTACACCACACATACACACCATATCTTCTTTGCCCACTCATCCATCAGTGGACACTTAACATTGTTTCTATGCGTTGGCTGTTGCAAATAACGCTGCAGTGAGATATTTCTCTGAGAAAGTGATTTCATTTCCTGTGGGTATGTTGCCAGAAGTGGTATTGCTGGATCATGTTAGTTCTATTTTTAAATTTATGAGGAACCTCCATACTGTTTTCCAGAGTGGCTGCACCAGTTTGCATTCCTACCAGCAGTGCAAGAGGGTTGCCCTTTGTTTCCTTGCCAACACCTGTTGTTTCTTGTCTTTGATTCTAGCGATTCTCACACACATGAGGTGATAACTCATTGTAGTTTTGATTTTCATTTTGATAGCTGGTATTTTAAAGCTACTTGGATATGGATATAGATAGAGGAGTAGGATGTCCTAGGTGTGAGCCTGGGGCAGACCAACATATGGAGACTGTGTTGATGAGGACAATGTGCTACTTTTACTGCTGCAACAAATTACCACAGATTTAGTGGCTTGAAGCAACATGTCTTGTAGTTAAGGAAGTCAGAAGTCCAAAATAAAGAACGAGGTAGAGACAGTGCTTCAAGAAGAAGGGAGTAATCGCTCTGCTAAATTCATTGATCCAGGAAGGTAAAGATGAGAAGTGACTATTAGGTTTAAATGAGTGGAAACCACTGCTGACATTGACAAGACTGTTAGTGGAATTGGTGGCAGATGAAAGCCTGATTAGAGCAGGCTCAGAGGACAACGGAGCAGGCCAGCTTCATGGATGGACGACCCATACAGTCACACAATGTCCCACCTTTTTTTTTCCCTTGAGGAAGAATGAGAAAGAGAGAGAGAGAGAGTGAGCAGGGGAGGGGCAGAGAGAGAGAGAGAGAGAGAGAGAATCCTCTCAACTGACTGAGATATCCAGGTGCCCCAGACAATGAATGCCCCACCTTCAGAAGAGTTTTACCCATGGCTTAATGCCCTGCTATCACTGTCTTGAAATTCTTAATAAATTTGAATAAAAGGTCTACACTTTTATTTTATTTTATTTTTTTATTTTTTTTTTCAACGTTTTTTATTTATTTTTGGGACAGAGAGAGACAGAGCATGAACGGGGGAGGGGCAGAGAGAGAGGGAGACACAGAATCGGAAACAGGCTCTGAGCCATCAGCCCAGAGCCTGACGCGGGGCTCGAACCCACAGACCGCGAGATCGTGACCTGGCTGAAGTCGGACGCTTAACCGACTGCGCCACCCAGGCGCCCCTACACTTTTATTTTACACCAGCCTCAGCTAATTATGCGGCTTGTTATGCAACAGAAGAATTGGAGACAATGATTATGGACAATGCTTTCAATGAAATTTTCATACATATGATCAGAAAAATGGAGCCAGAGGAGGAAGTGTGGTCACAGGAGGGTTTTTAAACTTAAGATGTTGCTTATGACAGTGTGGAGGTACCTATGTAGCACCAGAGAGCAGGGTTGACTGGGACCATCTCCCTCTGTGACCAGATGTCCCACATACGGTGTAAGTGGAGTCTGCAGCATGATTTCACTGGATCCCTGCAGAGGAGGACACTCTTGTTTCCCTGGCTCATCTCCATTAGTTTTCCCGTGGGTTGGTGGTTTCATGCAGGAAGGGTCAAAGCCTTATAGACTTAACTACAACAGATCTTCTTAAACTACCCAACTCATGTCACTCTGGACTTCAGCATACAAGATTAATTTTACAACCTTTGTTCTTCACAGAGCCATGTTCTTCTAGATGCATTTACAAGTTGACTTTATCATGACTTGTTCTAGCATTTTCCCAGGCATGCCAGTGACAGTGACCCTGGCTCAAAGCCAGAGTCATTCATCGCTGTCCTCAGGAAAGACACATGGATGGCGTCTGTCCAAGCTGCAGGCGTTTTCCCCATATATCACAGTGGCTGGAAATGAGTTTCGCTGTGGGGCGCTGCTAATTACACTTAACAAATAACCATGCACACAACGGTACTAGACGGCAAACATACCAACTCCCCTCTGACCCGGTAAACAAACTGTGACACACCCACCTCCCTGGCCTGGGGAAGCAGTCTGAGCCTGAGCTCTCTGGGACGGACACTCCTGAAACTAGTCACTGGAAAAGAACGGTCTCTCGGACCATTTTTAATCCTCATCTACAATCGTTCATAGATTGAAATCTTGTTGGAGCAGATTATTTTGTGCCCCAAGTTCAGTTTGGCACGAGGGGCAACAAGTCCTCAGTGTACTCCACATCAGTAATTTCAGTGAAATTTAGGTGCTGAGATGTGTGAATTTCCATTTATACAGGACCTGCGTTCCTTCCCCTTAGGTGACAGCACTCCATGCACTGTCTCCTCCTGGTGTTCACTCCAAACGTGCTTGGGAGCTCGGAAGGTGACAAGGGAAGAAAGATGAGATGGTGGGCAGGTGGATGGAAGGGCAGGTCTCAGAAGACAGAAACAGACTTTTCTCCAACTTAGTTGTTCCTTGCCAGTTATATACAGAAGCACGAGGTCAGGAAATGTAATTCTTGCTGGCAGGGTGCTTGCATTTCATTTAGGGAGACACACATGTGAACGGGCAGTGACACTATATTGTGGGAGGTGGTTTGTAATCAAAGCCCGAGTCTTTGGGACACCCCCCACCCCTTTCCTTCCCAGGTTTGTTTAAATCTTGAGTCTTCTCATGGTCTTTGAGCTTCTCTTCTAAGTTTAATCTCTCCCACCTGCCACCCTTCTCGCTCTTACATCAATACCTAATTCCATTTTATGTTTTCAGAATCTGCTCTTTATTCTGAATTGATAAAAAACCACTCCTAATATGTTAGTAAGCAGATAGGTTGCCTTTTCATAGACAACATTGTTGAAAATTTTTAAGTTTACTTATGAATCTTAAAAGGTTTTCCCTGCCAGCTTTCACTTAAAAGTAAACTTCAAGAGTGACAACTCCAGGCATTTTTAGGCAAATGGGGCACCCTAAAAAACATCCTAGGCATCGAGGGCCAATTAATACCTACTTTGAGGGCATATGCAACTTACAATAGTTCTTTAATTTGTAATGTTGGGAAAATATGTAAAGTTTTGCACCGTAAGATGGCTGACGGGACTAAAACAAGCTCTAATTCCTAGCTTACAGACTCCTCGTCCGGGTTCTTCCTGCCCTGTTTGCCGCACGGCCACGAAAGCCTCCACGAATGCAGAAGATGATGCTATAAATTACCCTTCCCACTTGCATTCTGGGCTCAGATCTTTGGAGAAATGGTCTCCTCTGAGCCCAATGGTGTTAAGTGAATCTCTGATCCACCAAGATCTCTGAGTGCCGCTTGGTTTTTCTGCCAGCGTTGCAAGCTGGTTCCGTAACAGTATAAGATTTTGAAGTTTCAAGAGTGTTTTCAGATATGTCTTATCATTTAATATTTACATCAAGTGTATAAAAAACTTTTGTTATTATTTTCATTTTATAGATGAGGAAAGAGAAGACCAGGCCAGAGTAGAACAGGTAGTGAATAGTAGAATCTCAATGGTAACTGTTTGTGAGTTTCAAACCTGGGCCTTTTCCCAAGACTTTTTTGTTGCCTTTCCAGTTCCCAAACTCACATTTCTGAAAGTGCTCAGCCATGTATTTGATTTGGGAGAAAAAAAGGAATTAAGGAGGGAAGGAAGAGAGGGAGGAAAGAAGGAATGTGTGAAAGTAAGAATAGCAGAAGGTGCAGGGAGGAGCTGACTAAGGAGCCTGAGGAGGCCAGTGTGGTACCCAGAGAGGTTGTCCTTTATTGTTCTTCCCATCAACAAGTCAAAAGTAAGGGAATCCAGGAAATTAAAATGGATGATTAAGTACAGAATTTCCTTTGTCCTACTGAGGCTTGAATTAACAAATGAGACAAATAACAGCTGGAGAGGCGTCTGTGGTCTAGGACCTCCAGAGCGGCTCCGCATACTAAGCAGGTGATTAACTAGGTGGTTCCCATACAGAGGCATGAGTTGTTAGGAGGCTCTTTGATCTATGCAGAATACCGTCAGCTTTGAAAGAGAAATTTAACTTAAAGTAGGTTTAATAGATTATTCATATCTATAAAAAGAACAGATCAGAGGTAGAATAACTTAGTGATTTGGGTACTAATCTGTACGAAAGCTATCTGTGATCAAACCAGCCACACTAGTATCTCTCTCTTGTTTTCCATGTTAATTATTGAATCTACATTATGGATTTAAGCATTTTGCTTGTAGTTTCTTGTGTTAATCTCCTTTCCCTTCTAGATATTTATCTTGATATCAATGATATGTCAAATTCATTTTTTTTTTAATTTTTTTTTTCAACGTTTTTTATTTATTTTTGGGACAGAGAGAGACAGAGCATGAACGGGGGAGGGGCAGAGAGAGAGGGAGACACAGAATCGGAAACAGGCTCCAGGCTCCGAGCCATCAGCCCAGAGCCTGACGCGGGGCTCGAACTCACGGACCGCGAGATCGTGACCTGGCTGAAGTCGGACGCTCAACCGACTGCGCCACCCAGGCGCCCCTGTCAAATTCATTTTTAATGAATGCCTGATAATATCTAGCCAAGTATCATATAAAGTAATTTAGAACTACCCACTTTAATTAAAATGGATAGAAAATTTATCAAAAGAATAACTTCTTTTAATAAAAAATCAAATAAAATCTCATATTTTGCTCTTTTTCTTATATAAGGAGTTTATTTCAAACAAAGATATTCGTAAGAGTTGTCTTCAACCATCTGATCTTTTTTTTCCAACATAATACTTAATTTTATTTTTTTAAATTTACATCCAAATTAGTTAGCATATAGTGCAACAATGATTTTAGGAGTAGATTCCTTAATGCCCCTTACCAGTTTAGCCCATCCCCCCTCACACTTCCTCCAGTAAACCCCTGTTTGTTCTCCATATTTATGAGTCTCTTATGCTTTCTCCCCCTCCCTGTTTTTATATTATTATTTCCCTTCCTTTCTGTTCATCTGTTTTGTCTCTTAAAGTCCTCATATGAGTGAAGTCATATGATATTTGTCTTTCTCTGACTAATTTCATTTAGCATAATACCCTCCAGTTCCATCCGTGTAGTTGCAAATGGCAAGATTTCGTTCTTTTTGATTGCCGAGTAATACTCCATTGTGTGTGTGTGTGTGTGTGTGTGTGTGTGTATACCACATCTTCTTTATCCAGTCATCCATTGGTGGACATTTGGGCTCTTTCCATACTTTGGCTATTGTTGATAGTGCTGCTATAAACATTGGGGTGCATGTGTCCCTTTGAAACAGCACACCTGTATCCCTTGGATCAATACCTAATAGTGCAATTGCTGGGTCATAGGGTAGTTCTATTTTTAATTTTTTGAGGAAACTCCATGCTGTTTTCCAGAGTGGCTGCACCAGCTTGCATTCCCATTCAATTATCTGATCTTTATTCATAAAATACTGTATACAGTAAAACCTCTTTAATATTACTATTCCAAATAATTAAAAAATAGAGAATGGGCTATGTATTCTTAGTTGATTTTTCCTATTATTCTTTAATAAAAATATTGATAATTTAAATCTACTTATGTCTAAATTTGCCTTATTTTCCATTTTCTTGAATTGCCATCAGTGTAATTTGTTGAAATATGTTTGGTGATGGTCACCATTGCTGTCAAACCAAGAAACTAAAGCAAAATGGTCTTTTCCCCAAAAATAGTATATTCTCTTCTCTTTGAAATAAGTTACAACATGTAGAATGGTTATTGTATTTCATAGTGAAAAAGAAACTAATGACTTGAATGGTCCTATTTCCTCTTAAAATGAGAGACTCTGATTAATTATATTTAATAATATTGCTGACACCTTACATCTATGGGGGAAGTCCATTTTAGGGAAGTAATACTTCTTTGTTTAAACATTTACATCTTTCATATATCGGTATGCAAATAGAGGCTTAAAACTATATTTACCAACTTAGATTCAACTCTAAATCCAAGTTGATAAATATATAAATATTTCAAGTAGTAACTTGGAATCACTGAAGGGAGCACTTAGGTTTGTCCAAAAAACATCTGAATCACTGACTTGGTTATTTATTTTTTCAATATCGTCTTGCCAAATAACTATTTATCATTGCTTTGTTTTCAAGATGTTTTGCTTTTATGTCCTACGAGAAAGGAAAATGCTGCTCTGTGCAGCACACCTAATGGATCACACAGGCATAAAATGTAAACATTTTCAGCATTTGTCCATTTTAGGCAGTGCATCTTTCTGGGACTAATTTATCTTGTGAGTCATTTGGGTATGTTCATTTTAAACCAGTATGATTTCCACACTGAGTAGAAAAACTAGGTCATAAATTTAAAAATTATTAGCTACTACAACACTTTTAAAAAATCAAACTTCTGATTAGTGTTTGCTCAGTGGCTCAAGAGGCAAGAGCTCCGGCCGTCCACCCCAGTTCTCTGTACCTGTGGCGTGACATGACTGCTCCCCTGATTTTGCTAAGATGGGAAGTCCCTTCCTGGGCCGATGACCATGACATCACAGCTTCATTCTTCATCCCTTGTTTTGTCCTCATTGTGAGTAGTCCAACATGCTTTCACAACAGCCCTCTTAAATTTAGCCCAAACCACCCAGACTACATGAAGGATATCCTAAACAATCGTGACTTGTAGGTTATAAGAGAATCACAGTCTTCCTTGTGTCTGTCACTGTTTAATCTGTTGATTAGGCAGCAAGGTGAATTGTGTCCTTGTGTCTGGATAAAATCTTTGTTTCAGGCAGGTCGAGTACTGAGACTTGAGGCAGTGTCAGGAACGCTGGGTAACGCTGTCCAGGGGTCAGGAGACTGTGTGTCGTGCTTGGGCACCTCACTTGGGCACAGAGTCTCTTGTGTCATGTGTCTTGGTGAAGACCTTGATGGGAAGGTCTCTGCCTTCACTGCTCTTCTGCCATTGTCAGGATCGATCAAGGTGACAAACCACAGCAGGTGGGTAATGAGAGGTGGAGTTTCAGCTTCACGAGCCTTGTGAGTCTTGACTTTGACTTAGGGGTGCGCCCTGTTCTTTGACTCTGCCTCAGACTCCTGTCTCTTCTCAGTCCAGGACTGTTTCCTGTTTTCCTGAATATCTCTGGAGAGCCAAAACCATCAGCTCAAACTTTATTCCAGTTTTTTATTTAAACATTTTTAATTTTGATTTTCAGATTCTATATAATCTATGTTGTCAGCATTGAAGAAATCAAAGGCTTACATGACACAGACTATACCCTTCAGATTCCTATAATATAGTTCATTTATTCAAAAGAACTTTATCAGATGCTGTACTGAAAAGTGATATATTTATACGTGAGAAAATAGAAAAAATAACACAACAGATGACATATTTAAGTGACAAAATATTGATACAAATGACAGCAGCTGTGGAAAGGAGAGAGGAGACTGCATGTAGTAGTGGAAAGATCACGGTATCCAGTCTGAAACTTTGCCAGTGAAAGTGTGAGCTACCTGGAACCGGAAATGTCAGCACCACCTGGGGATTGTTAGAAAGTGCAGACTGCAGCTACTAACATAGGATCTGCATTTTAACAAATCTTCAATAAGCTTTGAGAAACACTGCTCAAGAACACTCAGATTAGGCTATGCTAATTATTTATTACTTACATACTTGGCCTATGAGATAGTCTCTCCCAAACTGTGAAGCTCTGAGCTCTCCAGGCCCTTCCTGCATCTCTTATCATATTAAGTAGGATGATTATGAGCATGGATATAGTCAAGATGTTGGCAGTCATGCAGGGGTTTCTTTCTGGAATTTTATTGAAATTCTACTGTGCCTTCACTTTATTTATGCATGCACACACACTCAGAAATCTGTGAAGCCTTAGGCTCATTGCTAAGAACAATAGTATAGACTTTCTATGGTGTTCCATGCTTTGTGTGAGATGCAATGATGGATAACATGGCCTCTTCCTTCAGGGTCTCCACGGAATAAATGTGTAGAAAAGGTCTACCAGAAGTATAAATAAATAAATAAATAAATAAATAGATAAATAAATAAATGCAATGTTAGAGGCCACTCTCAAAACAGTAAGCAAGAAGACATTTAAAAAATACTCCATGATCTTGTATTTTAAAATCAACTCAAGGGGCGCCTGGGTGGCTCGGTCGGTTAAGCGTCCGACTTTAGCTCAGGTCTTGATCTCACGGTTCGTGGGTTCTGAGCTGTCAGCACAGAGCCTACAGTCTACTTCAGATTCTGTGTCTCCTTCTCTCTCTGCCCCCGACCCCCATGCTCTGTCGTTTTCTCTCAAAAATGAACATTAAAAAAAATAAAAGCAACTCTATTGAGATACCATTTATATACGATAAAATCACCCATTTAAAAAAAAAAAACACTTGGAGGAGCCACTTATGAGTGTATGACCATGAATGCCTTTGACGGGAATGATTCATGCCAACTACACAGGTTCAGAATGACTCTCAAGCTTAAGATAATGGATGAGAAACTCCTCTATAAATTACCACATGCTATTCAATGTTATCTGTATTTTCAGAGAAAGTTTTCATGGAGAGTGTACACCTTTCTATGTAATCTGTGGGTTGAGCTTGCAGCCTGATTCCCCCTTTTGGTCCCCAGCTGTCATTCTTTGAACTTCCCTTTCTCTCTCATAAGCACACTGTCCTTGACCTATGTTCCTGAATTCTTTTTTTTGAGGTGTTTTCATTTTCATTTTTGTTTTTGTTATTTTCCACTTTAGGATCTTTGAGCCATTCTCCTTCTCCTGAAGAGTCGGCATGATCTTTTTAAAAACTCCTTATAAATTAAGACTTAACAATTAACTATTATCATTAATATAGACAATTATTTAACATAAAACATCATGCTAAAAAGGGACCAGATTCCCAAGCTCAGGAAAGAGCAGTAATCTGGCACAAAATACATGAGGCTTATATGTTATCATTTGTCAGAAACTTAAAAGCATGTGGAGGGGCGCCTGGGTGGCGCAGTCGGTTAAGCGTCCGACTTCAGCCAGGTCACGATCTCGCGGTCCGTGAGTTCGAGCCCCGCGTCAGGCTCTGGGCTGATGGCTCGGAGCCTGGAGCCTGTTTCCGATTCTGTGTCTCCCTCTCTCTCTGCCCCTCCCCCGTTCATGCTCTGTCTCTCTCTGTCCCAAAAATAAATAAATAAAAATAAAAATAAAAAAAAAAAAAAAGCATGTGGAAATTTAATTTTTGTAATATTAATCTCATGACCCACTTATGTTGGTATGAGTCAAACACCACCAGCTCAGACACCACGTTATTTCCCCTCCACTCCCAGTACATAATTTCTCCCAAAGTTACAAAACATTAACAGCTTATACCATCACCGACAGCTGAGAATGATGGTTAACCCGTTACCAGATGCGGAGGACTTTCTCACCAACCATAAGGCTTAGGGAACAGAATTAAGATGTACAGTTGTTGGCTGACACGTTTTTCCATTAAAATATTTTATTTCCAAAGAATCATATGGAATATTTAAGGATCAGCATAGCAAATTTTCTAGTTATTTGTTGCTTTTGGTGGGGTAGAGGTTGGAGGAGGAAGCGAAGACTGATGTAGGTCATAGCTGAGACAAACTTGTAGTAGTAAAATTCCTAGTTGGAAAAATATTTTGAACCTATAAAATTAAGCTGCATGTCAAAAGATTTATTTTAGTTATAAATATTGGACTGATAACTAGCCCTTTCATGTATTTCGTCTCTAATTGGGACATAGAGTGTGGATAATTAACATACTTAGAACTTCCAGGTCTTTTTTTTAATGTTTATTTATTTTTGAGACAGAGACAGAGCATGAATGGGGGAGGGTCAGAGAGAGAGGGAGACACAGAATCTGAAGCAGGCTCCAGGCTCCGAGCTGTCAGCACAGAGCCCGACGTGGGGCTCGAACTCACGGACCGTGAGATCCTGACCTGGGCCGAAGTTGGACGCTTAACCGACTGAGCCACCCAGGTGCCCCAGAACTTCCAGTTCTTGAAAAGTAAAAAAAAAATTAAATACAAACACCCATCACTCTCATACATGCCTGTTCTCCCCAGAATAACTTGTGGGAAAGCACTGGCTCACAAGTTGCTTTATTATTTAGAATTTATTTGCTTTTTAAGTCAAGAGGAAGTGAATGCATGTCCTTTGCCTCTGCCTCTGTGACATTTATGTTATTCTGTTATGACACGGGGAGCAATTATGTTTGATTTAATGCAATACATTTGATTGGGGTGACATTGTTAGGAGCTCTGTGTTTACTGGGTCATCTGCAAGTTTTTCAATACCACTGAGTGTCAGGTGAGAGCTAGCGAATTGGATTACTCATATTTGGAAAATCAAAGGAAAATTCAATGTTTTGTTTTCCTTAAGAGAACTGTTTATTTAATCTAAATGTTATATAATGACTTTTATAATTGCTTCCAAGATTTTTCTCTCCTTGGAACCTGAAATTTTACAACTATGTTAATTAATAACGTTCTGCACTTCCACAGCGCCTTTTTGTCTGAAAATCTCAGTGTTTACTTGTCTGTATCCTGTCTCCGGGGAGAAGTGAATCTGTGTTTTTTTTGCTTTTTCCTTTTTAAGTATAAAAAGTGCATTGATTCAGAACGCCCACTTTTTGTCCAGCATCGCATTTGTGTGGCATATTGTGCCAAGAAAAGGAGGGTCTCACCTGCTGTTGTTCTCGAGACTGAACGGGCCCTGGCGACTTTCCTGCCCGCACTTGGTGATGGCGTTAGAGAGCATGCAAGAGCATTTCACAGACTTCTTGGGGATAAAGATCACACTTTCACTTTTTAATGTTTATTTAATATTTGTTATATTTTAGGTGAAGCCAAGTAACTGTGAACTCCACATCCACACATTCTGCAAGATAATGAAGTCATAAACTCATAGGCTAAGGCAAACGGCAACCACAAGAAGCTTTTGAGACCCACAGATGAAGTCTAGAGTCCTTGTGCTAGCAAGTTCCTGCGGCACCCACCCACCCAGGGTCTGAAAAGAGCACACGTTCATTATCTCACGGTGTCTGGAGGCCCAAAGTCTGGGAACAGCTTACCCACGTTCGCGGCTTAGGGTCTCCAACAGCTGTGATCACAGTGTTGGCTAAGTGGCGTCAACGTCTGGAGGCCAGCTGGGAAGAATTCACTTCCAGGCTTACTCAGGGTGGCCACAGTCCTTTCGGTTGTAGGACTGAGGACCCTGGCTTGTTGCCGCTGTTGGATGCCAACCGCTCTCAGATCCTGGACACCACCCTGAGCCCCGTGCCAGGTGGGTACCATGCCAGCATGGCCACTTCTTCACAGGAAGCTAGGGACACCATCTCTAGAGTGACTCTGCTAACAAGACACAGTCTTATGAACGTAATATAAACACAGAAGTGCATCCCGTCACCTTTGCCGTTCTCGACTAGACAGAAGCAAATGCCAGGCTTTGCCCACAGGCAAGGGAGATAGCTGTACAAGGCCATGAGCGGCAGGAGGTGGGGATCATGCCCCACCCTACCCGTAACCGGTCCTATCAATGCAGGTTAGGGAGAGAGGCATACAATGGAAAAACCAGTGGCTAAAGCTAGAAGGGCCTGATCTCTTTTTCGTGTCAAGAAAGAAAGTAAATTCGGAGGAAGCTGTGTCGTGACGGGTCTGGCAGCTCCACCTGTGCTTCTGGGGCCTCTGCAAGTTTTAGTACATCTTTAGGCCCAGCTTCCAGTCTTAAGGGCACTTCCTGGCCCAACATGGCTGTTAATGGTTACAGCCGTCAGTAGCATAAAGAAGGAAAAGCAGACAGAGAAAAAGTTGGAGCGGCCGGAGCAGCCTCCATAGCTGTCCTGCAAGTCCCGCAGAGCAAGACATCGGTTTGGACATATCTGACATGTTGCTGAGGGCCACGTGAGCGAGTTACAGCTGAGGGAGAGGCTGGGAAAGGCAGTTCCCAACTGGAGCTGTTGTAGCCAAATAATGCAGGGGATCTTTTACGAAGGAAGGAAGGGTGGTAACTTGCTGCTTCTGCCCAGCCGGCCCCGGGAGTCCCTTAAGGTTTGCTGACACTAAATGCTGAAGTGCCCTGTCCGATACTGACCTCCTAAGGAAACCATGCTCCGAGGTCGGCCTCCAGCCACCCCAAACACAGAAACCATGTTGATTCCTGCCCGTGCTGGCAGAGGCATCTTTGCCATGGAAGGTCCCATATGTGGACTTCCCCATCCTTGCCAGAGTTCCTGCCTTGGTAACATGTGCAGTGAATCAATCAACAGTACTCTGGGCTTGTTTTGACTGATTCCACCCTTCATCTCCACCCTCGGTTCCCAAAACTCTTGGGTTGGAGTCCTGGCTCAGTGCCCATCTCCCTTCTACTCAGTGATTTATTGCCTGTTCTGTGTGCTGGCTCCATTTCAGGACCCAGATCACTCCCTTTTGCATCTTTCTGTTTTTCTTTTTAATGTTTATTTATTTTTGAGAGAGAGAGAGAGAGACAGAGCACAAGCAGGAGAGGGGCAGAGAGAGACACACAGAATCCAAAGCAGGCTCCAGGCTTTGAGCTGTCAGCACAGAGGCCCCCCACAATGCGGGGCCTGAACCCATGAACCATGAGATCATGACCTGAGTGGAAGTCGGACTCTTAACTGACTGAGCCACCCAGGCACCCCTACCTTTTGCATCTTTGATGCCAGGTCCTTGTCTGGGCAGATCCCGTTCTCTGTCCCTGTGCTCCTGTTACCATCTACAGCTGGGAGTGACCCCAATGTCCTCCATGTCTCACGATCTGGATCTAGGTCCCATCATGTGCTCCACAGCCTTAGCCTTTCACTCTTACAGCAATTACCTGGGCCGTGGGGAGGTCAAACAACTGGGAATACTAGCACAGGCACATAATACGTGCTCAGTGAAGATCTGAGCTGGTTTTAATGGGTACTGCATTTTAGGATAACAATCTTGGATCTTACTGATGTCAACCTCCCTCACATACTCAGGTTATGTTCTTTTCTCCACAGAGAATATTCCAGCACAAGTCTAAGACCAGTTAGGTCTCAGGCAACAGTCTTGGGACCTTACTTTGTCAATGCCAAAAATAATTTGGGTGAGAATCTGAATCAGTGGTGAAATATTTGGGGGAATATATAGGGCTTTGAGCCCCCAGGGACATGGCTGCTGGGGGGTGAAGGGAAGAGAAATGAGAATTCTGCTGAGCTGCCTGGGCTTCCTGCTCCCCTGTTTTTATCTGTGGCTGTTGCCTGAAATCCTTCCTCCTTACATTCCCAGCACTGTTGTTGGAGATTCTACAGATGATTTGCTTCCCTGAAATTACACTTCTCTGTTAGATGATTGCCTTAGCCTATTCCACCCTCCAAGTCATCTCTCTGCCCTAATGTCTGACTTATGTTGACCCACAGGTTCTGAGTCTGAAGTTACAGGCATATTGGCCAGTATTCTTACCCTCTTCTCAAAGCAGTTGGGACGCCACACTGTCACTTTTCATTGACACTACTAAGATTTATGAAACCTCTCTTTGTGCAAGACACTATTCTTGGTATTTGGGATAGAGGGATGAACAAAAGAATGTCCTTCATCTCTTGTCATTTGTAATCTATAAAAAATCACAATGAGCAAGTAAATCAATGGCAAACATAAAAACATGAAGTAATGATAAATGCATTGTAGGGAACTAAAATAAGCTATGGTATTAATGAGTAACTGAAGTTTACATGATTAAGAAGGGTCTCTGAAGAATTAAACTATATGCTGAGATTTATTCCCCACAGACAAGATGTGGAAACAACCTAAGTATTGTGTCCATTGACACCTGCCAATTGTGACAATATGCATGGAACTGGAGGGCATTGTGCTGAGTGAAAGAAGCCAGAAAGAGGGAGACAGATACTCTATGGTATCACTTACATGTGGAACCTAAAAAAATCGAAAAGTCAAAGACGTAGAAACACAGAGGTAGAATGACTGACGGTTACTGGGGTTGGGGGAGGGGTGGAAATAGGGAGAGGTTGGTCGAAGGGTTCACCCTCTCAGTTAAAGGATCAGTAATTCTGAGGAGCTAATGTGTAGCACGATGACCATAGTCGATAATACTGTATTGTACACCTGAAATTTTGCTGAGAGTAAATTTCTAAAAAATGCTTGAGGGATACATGTGCGAGGGGATGGGTGTGTTAATTAGCTACATTGTGGGATGTATACCAAATCACCATGTTGTACACTTTAAATATATTACATTTTTTATTTATATTTATTACATGTTGTAAAGTTAAAATATATTTGTTAATTACACCTCAACAACAAAAAAATAAGAATGAGTAAAATAAAAATTAAAAAATGTATGTACTAAGATCTTAAAAAATACCTGTCACTAGAGGATTGATAACATAATGTTTAGTGCATCCATATAATACGCTGCCACTAAAACTAATGATGATGTACATTTGGTCAAAGTGGAAGCTGTACGTGCATCTGATGTGCGTATGAGTTTGCACAGCAGAACATTTATAACAACCTCTGGGTGGTAAGATGAAGGGCCATCTTCAAAAATATGCTCTTTATGTTTTTTTCTGCATTATTTTTTACAATGTGTAAGATTTTATCTTATGGTGAGAAAAGAAGAACAACAGAAGTACTTAATAAAATAGAGAAAAAGGAATCTGGATAGGCTACCTCTAAGCATCCTTTCTGCAGATGGAGGTTGATGACCTTGATCCTCACAGAGAAGAGCCGTTCTTCTTACTAACTCTGTCTCTGGCACCTGGACCAAGTACTACCTGAGACTGGGTTTATTAGAGGTCTGTCTGAACAAGGAGGGAGCCACTCGCAGCTGCCTACAGTCACAGGGAAATAGGACTTCAGACAAGCTAATGAGAGGAGACAGAAACAGGCCACTAGAGATGTCTGCTGGTCACTGAGCCATAAATCCTTTCCCCACTTACTCCCCTCCTGCCAGCTGTGCACTGTGACCTGGTGTCTAGGAGATCATCCACGTTCAGTGGATCGTGGGGCAGCAACAGAGAACCAGCGCAGTAGCACTTCTGTCTTTCCAAAGGGGAGGATTATGCAGGTCTGAGAACGCGGATGGTTACATTGTGCTGATCTCTTCTTTATGGTCAGACACTTACTTTGCTCAGTTGACTAAACAGTTAATTATCATGAAGACATAATACTCCAGACTGACTCTGAAAGTGGGAATCAGACCAATCATTATATGGGCACATTTATCCTATTTTTCCATTTTATTATACTCCTGGATAATACTCCATCCAGAACAGTCAGTATGCACTGAAGTACAATACATATTGTACTAACATGACAATTTATAGCTCTTCAGTAAATGCAGAGATTCATTTCTATGTACGTTACAATCTACTTACTCCTTGAAATTGGATCCAGAGCACCTGGAATAAGAATGTCCCTTAGAAATCATCTTGTCTGATTCTGTTTCCAATAGCAGCAGAGAAGCTTATCTCAGGAATTTGAGAGTGACAAAGAGCAGGATAGAAACTGCAAATGATATCACCCTTAAAGGAGGCAAACCTCACTGGACCGGATACACTCTAATATGGCTTTTATCTGAGATAACTCTTTAGTCTGAAAGGCACAGAGCAGCTGGAAATAAGCTGAAGGCTCTTGCGTTATTGACTTGAGATATCCGAAGACAGAGTTGGGAGCCGCTAGAGAAGCTGGAAGTTGAGTTGAGAAATTCTGGCAAGAAGGAAGTCACAGATCTGTGTATAAAGTCCCCTCGAACCCTTGGCTAACTCCTGATACGCATCTGCCTGGGGAAAACCCGACAGAAAGCAACAGATGAAAGGTTGAAAGAAATTTCAGTTGCTGCTCTTCATAAAAGAGAGAGAGTTTAGAATTCGAGTCTGGCCATGTTGGAGGACTTGGTAAATTCACCCTATTCACAGAAACCCCCCAAGGTTCAAGCCGTGGGAGCAAAGACTGTGTCCCAGATCTAAAGGGTTTTAGGTCTAAGCATAAACCATGAGACCTACTCCAGAAAGTATAAAACCAAGTCTCTCTGAGTTCAGTGTGATCGGCCAATAACTGCCTGCCAGAACAAAAATCAACACCATCCCAAGGACGATAACAGAATCCAGAGTCTCTGCAATACGTCGTGCACAGGGTCTAGTACTTATTAAATATCAGTAGGTATGCAAAGGAACAGGAAAATGTGACTCACAGTCATGAGAAAAATGAGTCAGAAGAACCAGCCCTAAGATGACATAGATGTTGGAACTAGCAGACAAGAATTTTCAGCAGCTGTTGTAACTATGCTCAGTCTAGACGTTATCGACTTACCGTTTCTCAGCCTCGACTTTGCTTTTCTGTGACCTGCTTTGTGATGTTGGAGCAAGAGTCTGTAACATTTCTCTTTTGCCAGCTGTCCCAGTATTGAGCTTTGTTAACAGAAGGTCCTGAATGGGGAGGCTGCAGGAGGAAGGAGTTTCTCTTCCTGGTTCTGTTGTGCTTTTAATTAAAAAGGATTTCTGGCTCTTGCAGTATGAGGCTGCCAGAAGACTGCGTGATGCCCAGCAGGTGGCTTTCCCCGTGAACTTCAGCAGCAGGTCAGCAGGTATCTTCCCACATGTCTTCCCACTTGGGGGCGGGCACACCAGCAGGTGATTTCTGGCTTGCCATCCCTAGCCTGGAATACATTGTGAACTTACCTGCTGTTCTATGTGTTAACACCATAGCCTCTCTAATGATGTATGAATCTCAGTCTTGGTGGGGGCGGGGGGGGTGGGGGGGTGGGAAGTGATTTATTCCACGTCTTTTCATGCCTCGGCTCCCAATATCTGCTATTTATATAGTCTTTAGAATTCTCTTTACCTCTTAGTGGTTAATCCCCTGACACTAGTTAATAATACTTTCTATTATGCTTTTCCTATTCAAATTATTGGTGTGTTTTCTACCTCCTGACTGGACCCTGAACTACAAAATGTATTTAAAATGAACACACAATTGTTGTAAGATATGTTTAAGATGAGTAGGAAATCTCAATAGAGATTCTAAGCTAAAAAATAAAAAGACTGAAGTATAAAATAAATACTAAGATAATATAAATGATTTATAACATTTCTAAAACAAAATTCATGGCATGGACTTAATAGCATATTAAACATCTTGATTGCACAACAAAAGAGCGAGTCCAAAATTAAAATTGGATGATGACTATATTTCTCTGAGAAACTGAGAGAACAGAAAATGAAGAGGTAGGTGCTGAGCACCTTATGGACCTGTGGAATCCTGTCACAAAAGGAGACCATGTATATAATTGTCTCAGAAAGAGAGAAGGAAGAGAAAATGGGAAAAAAAATATTTTTAAAAAATAATGGCTGGAACATTCCCAACTTGGGAAAACAGAAATCTATAGATTCAAAAAGTTCAGCAACTTTGAAGAAGATAAATATGGAGAGCATCGTCCTTAGGCACATGATAGTCAAACGGCTGAAAATCATGATAGATAATCTTGAAAGCAGACAAGGAAAAATGATTCGTCAATAGAGAGCGACAATCATATGCTGACCTTCCAGCAGAACTAGCAGAGACCAGAACTCAGGGAACAATATCTTTAAAGTACTGGAAGAAAAATAAAAGTCAATTCTGAATCCCTTCAATAAAATATCCTTCTACAATATATAAAGTTAAGTAAAAACAAGTAAGAATTTTCTCAGATAATTAAAAGCTGAGAAAATTCTTCAGCAGCAGTGCTGACACTACAAGAAATACTGAAGAGACTCTTTAGGCATAAGAAATTACCCAACATGAAAAATCTCATCTGCAGTTGGGAATGAAGAGCACCAGAGACTTTATTTATTTTTAATGTTTATTTATTTTTGAGAGAGACAGAGACAGAATGCAAGTGGGTTAGGGGCAGAGAGAGAGGGAGACACAGAATCCGAAGCAGGTTCCAGGCTCTGAGCTGTCAGCACAGAGCCTGACGCTGGGCTTGAACTCATGAGCTGTGAGATCAGGACCTGAGCTGAAGTCAGACGCTCAACCGACTGAGCCACCCAGGCACCCCAAGCACTAGAGACTTTAAATATGCAGGTAAATATAGTAGAAACTAATTGTTCTCCTGAGCTTTGTAAAATACATACAATCAAGTAAAACAAAACAAAACAATTTATAACCTATGCAGATACAAAACATATGAAAACAGTAACACAGAAGAAGGAGTAAATGGAATTGTAATGTTGCAGGATTCTTACATTTTATAAAAAGCAGTAGAATTTTAAATCTATGTGGAATGTGACAAGTTAAAGTGCATGATACAGTCCCTGAGCTGCGATTTAAAGAGGAGATGTACACCTACAAAGGAGAAATTAAAATGCAACAATATGGTTGCCAAATTAATGCTAAATAAAGGCTATGGGGGAGAAATAAGTGAGACAAATAGAAATCAAAATGTAAAATGACAGACTTAAGCGCAGTCATATAAAGAATTGTATGTAAATGAACTAGGCACTCCAATTAGAAGGTAGAGATTATCAGATTGCTTTTTATTTTAAAAAAGTAATATCTGACTTGTAGTGTACAAGAAATACACTATCAATATGAAGACACAGGTATGTAGGATGTAAAAGAGTGGAAAAAATATACCAAAGAGTAAGTATATGAAAGCTGGTGTAGCTATCTAAATACCAACACGCTTGAAGACAAGGAATAGTAACACAGTGCATTTCATAATGATAAAAGGGAAAACCCATCAGGGAGACATAACCATGTATATATATATGTACATAAAAACAGCTTTGAAATACATGAAGTGAAATGGACAGACGAATCGAGATGTAGACAAATCCAAGATCATAGTGTGGGATTTTACCATCCCTCTTTATTTAATTAGCAGGAGAACTGGACAACAAACCAGTAAGAATGTAGAATGTGTTTAACAACATGATCGGCCATGTGATCAACTGACGTGTATAGACCAATAACCAGAACGAAAGGATACACACCTCTTTCAAGCACACAGAACATGCATATCACTATAGATTATATGCTGGGCCATAAAAAAATCCTTCATTAGTTAGAAAAGATTGACTCTTATTGAGGGTGTTCTCTGACAAAAATCACATTAAATTAGAAATCATTAAAAATTAATTATCTAGGGGCGCCGGGGTGGCTCAGTTGGTTGAGTGTCCAACTTTACCTCAGGTCATAATCTCAGGGTTTCTGAGTTAGAATCCTGCATCTGGCTTTCTGCTGTCAGTATAGAGCCCAATTCAGATCCTCTGTCTCCTCCCTGCTCTCTACGCCTCCCCCACTTGCGCTCTTGTTCTCGTTCTCAAAAATAAATAAATATTTAAAAAGTTAATTATCTAGAAAAGCCCAAATAAGGGAGAAATTAAGCGGCACACTGTTAAATACCCTGTGGATGGGGTGTCTGGGTGGCTTAGTTGGTTTAGCATACAACTCTTGATTTCAGCTCGGGTCATGATCTCATCGTTCATGGATTCAACCCGCATGGAGCTCTGCACTAACAGTGTGGAGACTGCTTGGGATTCTCTCTCTCCCTTTCTCTCTATCTCTCCTCTGTTCTCACTCTCCCTCTCTCTCTCAAAAAATAAACTAAAAAATTAAAATTAAAATAAATAAATACCCTGTGCATAAAACGGAAAAAAATAGAATTTAAAAGTATTTACAATATTTTTTTAAAAATAGGCTTCATGCCCAGTGTGGAACACAGTGCAGGGCTTGCACTCATGACCCTGAGATCAAGACCTGTGCTGACATCAAGAGTTGGATGCTTAACCGACTGGCCACCCAGAAGCCCCCAAAGTACTCACAATTTAAAGATAATGAAAACAATATATAAAAATTGTTGGAAGCAGCTAAAATAGTGCTGAGTAAAGTTTGTGACATTAAATCCTTATATTGTGTATCATCAATTTCTTCAAAAAGGTGTGCACGTGAAAGCCAAATCAATAGAAAACAGACACAAAATTAACAAAACCAAAAGTCCATTTTTAAAGAGATTAATAAAATATATTTTTAAAAATCTGGTTAGGTAAATCCAGAAATAAAACAAAACACATATCTTCTTTTTAATTGCTGGTATTAGCAATTTAACTACCACTCTTACATACCTAACAAGGTAAAAAAGAGGCTAGCATAAAAACTATAAATTTGACAATAAGTTGGACAACTTACTGAATTAGAAAATTTTCTGGAAAAAACTTTTCAAAATAGACACAAGATGGAATTGAAATATGAATAACCTTTTATCTGTGTGACACTGAATGTTTTTTAAACAAAATTCCAACAAGGAGAAAAACTATAGACCTAGATAATTCAATTGTGACAAACATGTAAGGAAGAAAGAATATTAATTTTATACAAACTATTTCAAACAATAGGAAGGAGTCACACTGCTCAGCTGGTTTTATGAGACCAGTACAACCCTGATAAGAAAAACAAAACTTTCCAGACACATGACAACAAGAGAAAATTATAGAACAGTATCTATCATGAGCAGTGAATATAATGTGAAAATCCTTCACAAGGTATTAGGAAACCAGCCCATTAATATATTTAAAAAAAAAAAAGGCTAAGTCTCGTTATTCTCTAGGAATGCAAAGTTGGCTTAACAATAAAAAATCAATGTTATTAACCACATTAAACAATAAAGAAGTATTAAATCTTGTCAATAGATGCAAAACAAGCATTTGACAAAATTCAGCACTGTCCTCTCCTGGCATTTATGACTGCCAGCAGCTCCTCGCATCTGCTGGGTATTTGCTCCTCATTTCCTCAGAGACCCCTCCTCTCTTGTCTCTCCCTGTGGCTCTCGGGTCTCCATCATCCACCAGCCTCTCCTCTGAATTCCACACTTCGGTAGGCACTGCCTGTAAGTCTACTCTTTGGTCATCTCACACCTAGTGTGTTCAGAGCTGGACTCCTAAACCATAAATAAATATTCCTACCCCCCCAATCTATTTCTCCCCTAGGCTCTTCCTTCACAATAGATGTCATTATAATCTACCCAACTGTTGGCACAATGGCTCTGATATTCTGCTTGATTCCTCCTTCTTACTACTCTCGCAGTCCACTCTATCAGAAAGAACTAGACTTTCTATATCCACAGCACCTCTCTGCTTACGAGTCTCTGCTCACCCTCACTGACACCACCTTGTGGAAGTACCACATTAGCCTCTGTTCCTACTGCTCTTGCTGACTCCCCACTGGCTTTCCATGTCTACTTTTCATACAGCATCTGGCATGATCCTATTATTCCTCAGTTTAAAGCCTCTAGTGTCTTCCTTTGCATGACAAATATAATCTGAACTTCTAGGGGGTCTTTAACGTCTGCTTAAAGTGGCCCTCGTTCATCTTTTCAACATCATTGCATTCGTATGCACAGTCACTCTCCATACTTTATCCACACTGGCCCCTTCGTTCCTAAAATAAAGTTTGGCCAAACTCAATCTGTCCTCTAGTAGAGATGGGGGGTGACTATTATAAATACTTTGTGAAAGTTTTCGAATCCATGTGACATACCAGTGTGATGTGTGTGTGTGTGTGTGTGTGTGTGTGATACTCCTGCATTTATTTTCCAATGTTAACATGCAGTAGATTATTAATGCAAATGAGACCTTGTTTGAAGAGAGAGCAAGGAAGTGAGGGAACAATTCTACTTTGAGTCATGGGGGAAGGGGAAGCCCAGAGGGATACAGAAAATGGGAAGGGTGAATCCTTAGATGGAGGAAGGAAGGAAAGAGAAAGGAATGGGAAGGCAGGAGGCTGGGTTAAGGGGGTCTAGCCTGGATAGAGTTTGGGTCCGAGCACAGATGAAAGTCTTAACTACCTTGAGAACATAGTATCTGGAATAGAGAATTTGTGATATGCTGTCAACAGGTGGAAGAAGAGAGCAGACTTGGTCATCAGACCTGACCCTCAGGTAATAGACAATCCAACAGAGCTGGCTGCTCCTTGGGAACAGACACAGTGAGGTGATGAGGGGCAGTCCAGCCAGGCCAGAATAGCATGGTTTCCATGGTACCACACAAGCAGCTGATCTAGGCTGGTTCCATGGGACGACCTGTGGACTCTCTGGACAGGCTGGTGACCAGTGAGTCGAAGAGCTCAATGCATGTAAATTCTGGCCACCTAGAGGGGATATCAGGTTGAATAGCAGAATTTGGCACATCCCAGCTAAGAGGGTAGGACCAAGGTCCAAATCCAGTGAGACTAATAAATAGCAGGGCAGGTCACGTGTGGGGGAACGTGTGGAATGAGGCAGTTAGTGGCACACGGACTAGGGCTAAGGGTAGCAAGATTTTTTAATGTGCAAATTGAAAAGCAGCTACGTCAACAGAGGAGCAACATCAGAAACATCAGTAGCATGAGGGCCTTGATGCTGTATCACTTGCACCCGTGCTCCTTATCATTTTGGGCTGAAAACCAGTTTGTCTTCAAACAGCTCTTAAGGTGGTGACATTCACAGTTACTCATAATTGAGACGCATATCTACAAAAGGAAAGGACTGCCAGGCAACACAACTAAAACCTGACTGATGGTCTAGTGCCCCAGCCCACAAACATCAATGATGTTAAGATAGCAAGACATAGGGGTGCTTGGTGGTTCAGTCAGTTAAGTGTCTGACTTCAGCTCAGGTCATGATCTCATGGTTCATGGGTTTGAGCCCCGTGTCCTGCTCTGTGCTGACAGCGTGGAGCCTGGAGCCTGCTTCACATTCTGTGTCTCCTTCTCTCTCTCTTTGCCCCTCCCGTGCTCATGCTCTGTCTCTCTTTCAAAAATAAATAAACATTAACAAGTTTTAAAGAAAAGGTAGCAAGATATAAACATCAAGATAGCGAGATACAGACATCATCACGAGAAGAAGAAACCACCACACCTGAGCGTCCTCCCATGAGTGAGGTTGGCCAACTGCAATTGCAGGTAGTGAGTGATAATGTGAATATTTACATTGTTCATGGTCTTTTGAAGTCATTAGATCTTTAACAAATAATTTTTTAAGTGTTTATTTATCTGGGAGGTGGGAGGGGCAGAGAGAGAGAGAGAATCCCCAGCAGGCTCTGCACTGTCTGTACACGGAGCCCTGCATGGAGCTTGATGTCATCAACTGTGAGATCATGACCTGAGCCAAAATCAAGAGTCCCACCTTAACTGAGCCACCCAGGGGTCATGACAAATTACTGTTTTAAAGATCTAATGACTTCAGGGGCCCCTGGCTGGCTCAGTTGGTTAAGCATCTGACTCGGCTCAGGTGATGATCTCACGGTTTGTGAGTCTGAGCCCCATATTGGGATCTTCGCTGACAGTGCAGAGCCTGCTTGGAATTGTCTCTGCCCCTCTCCTGCGCATGCTCTCTCTCTCTCTCTCTCCCTCAAATAATAAATAAATAAATTAAATAAATAAATAAATACATACATACATACATACATACATGCATGCATACATACATAAATACATAAATAAATAAATAAGTAGAGTAATTTGTCAATTGATGATTTGTATCACCTTCCCCTGCTCTCAGTTCTTCGATGCAGAAAGGATTAACTGCAGGCATTCTATAAAGTGGCCATGTGCAGGGTTGAGTGGACTTAGGGACCACCAGCAGGCCATTAGACTTCTACTCTAAGAAGTGAACCCTTAAGAAGTGAAGTGTTCTGGAAGGCTTTAGAGAGGAAGTCAGCCCTTTAGGGTGACCATGTTTACTCATTGCCTTAGTTACCTGTAAATGTGCAACAAAATATCCCCAAACTCACGTGGCCGAAAGCAGTAAATGTTGATTACCTGGTCAGGAATCCTGTGTGACCTGGCAGGGTGTCTCTGTCCTGGGTTCTGTCGTGCAGCTATAGCTAAACTGTTGCCCAGGATAATAGTCATTTCAAGACTTGACTGGAGCTGAAGGGTTCACCTCCAAATCACTTCTGTGCCCACTGGCAGGCCACATCCTCACTGGACGTTGTCTAGTACCTCGCCACATGGACCTCTCCTTGTGCTGCCTGAGTGTCGCTATAAATGGCAGCTGGCTTCCCTCAGGGCAAGCAATCCAAGAAAGAATAAGAGAGTGTTCACAAAAGAGTTTCTGAGGTGAATGTCACAGGCTTTTTATAACTGAATCTGGAACTGATACACCATCACTTCTGTTATATTCTATTACTTAGATGCAAGTCACTAAGTCCCACCCAAACTCCAGGGGAGGGGGTCACACATGGTGTGAATACCAGGAGAGAGGGGTCTTGGAGGCCATTCCAGAAGCTGCCCACCAGAGTTATCATTTAACTCAGTAACAGGCCTTACTCTCTGAGTGGCAGGTGGCCCTGAGTACTGGGTGGAGAGGGGAACAATGAGGACACTGTGTTGTAAGATGTTGGCCTGCCTCTGACATGAATCCTAGAAGTACGCCACAAAGAGTCATTACAGTTCCAATGTTATGATAAATCTAGAAAAGCATTGAAATCATCGGTGTAATCAAATTAGAGCAAAAACATGTACAACCTAAATAATTATACCAAAATATATCTTCACACATTCTGGAATATAACAAATTATTTTTAAAAATTGCCATGAATATATATTTATAAATAGCAACTGTAAAAACACTTTTCAGAACATAAACAGCTTAGTGTAGGATATTTTGAATACACACATAGCTCACTTACCTCATCCTAATATTAAATATTAATAAAGAAAATGGTAATTATAATTTTTTTCTTGAAGAGATCAACTTTCTAAGATAGTATCAGCTTAACAACTTTCTAAGCTAGTATCACAGCTTAACAGATACTATCTCAGTGTCGCCACCTCAGGCCCCAAATAAAACCACTAAAATAAATACTCATGGCTGTTAATTTTATAGTCACTATTTGGGAATACTTTTAGCACAGGGTTAGATTGCGTGAACACTGAGACATGCTGGTAGCTCACTAAGCTCGTAACATTTGGAGCAAATAAGGGGGCGTAGGGAAGCAGCAACAATTAGGAATCGAGCCCGAAAGGGTCATCACAAACTAGGCTTCTTTCTAGGTTAGTCATGGACACCGAAGCCTGGGGATGTGAACGAGGCAAGTGTGTCATTAGAAGTGTGTGTGCAGGGCGCTGGTCGTGTTGGTGTCAGTTATCCTGCTGGGCCAGTCAGTGGAGTACACAAGGTTGAGTCCTGGTTTCCTACAGCTTCAGGAATGAATCTTTTTCAGAATTATTTGCTGGCCCCTTCTCTTTGGCTTTAACATTTATTTTTTTAAAAAAAATTAAATTTGAATACAGTTGACACACAATGTAACATTGGTTTCACTGTGGTATTTTAATGGGGATTGCGTTGAGTCTGTATATGGCTTGGGTAGTATGGACATTTTAATACTATTGATTCTTCCAATCCATGAGCATGGAATAGCTCTCCGTTTGTTTGTATTGTCTTTAGTTTCTTTCATCAGTGTTTTATAGTTTTCAGAGTACAGGTCTTTCATCTCCTTGGTTAAGTTTCTTCCTAGGTATTTTATTCTAATTTGTGCAATGGTAAATGGAGTTGTTTCCTTAATTTTCTGCTACTTTGTTATAGGTGTATAGGAACTCTACCAATTTCTGGGTATTAATTTTGTATGCTACAATTTTACTGAATTCATTTATTACTTCTAATAGGTTTTTGGTGGAGTCTTTACGGTTTTCTATATATACTATCATGTTACTTGCATATAGTGACAGTTTAGCTTCTTCCTTACCAGTATGGACGCCTCTTATTTCTTTTTCTTGTCTGATTGTGTTGGCTAGGACTTCCAGTACTATGTAATATAAAAATGGTGAGAGTTGACGATCTTGTGTTGTTCCTGATCTCAGAAAAAAAACTCAGTTTTTCAGCGTTGAGTATGATGTTAGCTATAGATTTTTTATATATGATCTTTAGTATGTTGAGGTATATTCCCTCTAACTCCACTTGGTTGAGAGTTTTTATCATAAATGATTGTTGAATTTTGTAAAATTCTTTTTCTGCATCAATTGAGATGATCATACAATTTTCGTCCTTTGTCTTGTTGGTATGGTGTATCATGTGGATTGATTTGTGAATATTGAACCATCCTCACATCTCTGGAATAAGCCCACCTAATCATGGTAAATGATCCTTTTAATGTATTGCTGCATGCAGTTTGCTAAAATTTTGTTGAGGATTTTTGTATCTATGTTTATCAGGGATATTGAACTGTAGTTTTCCTTTTTGTGGTGTCTGTCTGATTTCAATATAAGGGTAATGCTGACCTTGGAGAACATATTTGGAAGCTTTCCTTCCACTTCTATTTTTTGGAATAGCTTGAGGAGAATAGATATTAACTCTTACCTAAATGTCTGATAGAATTGACCTGTGAAGCCATCTGTTCCTTGACTTTTTGTTTGTTGGGAAGTTTTTGATAACTGATTCAGTTCTGTTACTAGTAATTGTTGTGTTTAGATTTTCTGTTTCTTCCTGAGTCAGTTTTGGAAGACTGTATGTTTCTAGAAATTTATCCATTTTTTCTAGGGTGTCCAGTTTGTTGGCATATAATTTTTCATAGTATTCTCATAATCCTTTGTATTTCGTGGTATTGGTTGCTACTTCTCTTTCATTCCTGATTTATTTATTTGGGTCTTTTCTCTTTTTTCTGGATGGCTTTTGCTAAGGGCTTATCAACTTTGTTTATCTTTTCGAAGAACCAGTTCTTGGTTTCATTGATTATTTTCCAGTTTTTAAAGTCTCTTTGTTATTTATTTCCTCTCTCATCTTTATTATTTTCTTCTTTCTATTCATCTTGGGCTTTGTTCTTCTTTTTCTAGTTCCTTTAAGTGTAAGCATGTGTTGTTTATTTAAGCTGTTTCTTTTTTTTTTAATTTTTTTTCAAGTTTATTTATTTTTGAGAGAAAGAGACAGAGTGTGAGTGGGAAAGGGGTAGAGAGAGAGAGGGAGACACAAAATCCAAAGCAGGCTCCAGGCTCTGAGCTGTCAGCACAGAGCCCGATGTGGGGCTCAAACTCACAAGCCATGAGATCATGACCTGAGCTGAAGTCGGACACTTAACCAACTCAGTCACCCAGGTGCCCCTTTAAGCTGTGTCTTGTTTTTTGAGGTAGGCCTGTATTACCAAATATTTCCCTTTTAGAACTGTTTTCACTGTGTCCCAGAGATTTTGAACCATTGTGTTTTCATTTTCATTTGTCTCCATGGAGTTTTTGCTTTCTTCATTGACCCATTGGTTGTTTAGTATCATGTTGTTTAATCTCCATGTATGTATTTTTTCTAGTTTTTTTTTCTTGTAATTTATTTCTAGTTTTATACTGTTGTGGTCAGAAAAGATGCATCATATGATTTCAGTCCTCTTGAATGTAATGAGACTTGTTTTGTTGTCCAATGTGATGTATTCTGGACAGTGTTCCATGTGCTGTGGAAAAGAATGTGTATGCTGCTGCTTTAGGATGAAGTGTACCATACATATCTGTTATGTCCATTCGGTCTAACATGTTGTTCAAAGATACTGTTTCCTTACTGAGTTTCTGCTCTTTGACTTTAACATTTACTATAGTAATGCTTCAGTCATGAAACTGAGTCATGAGCCTTCTTTCCTTCTTTAATTATATCTTTTCCAGATTCAATCTTATTAAATTCCATTACTTTAAATATTATGATATTCTAATGATTTCCAAATTAAATACCTACATAAGACAGCTCTATTAAATTCTAGACTTGTGTGTCTGATAGCCTATACAACATCCCTATTTCTGTATCTAGTAGGCATCTCAAATTTAATTGATCAACATAAAACTCTTTTTTAAAAAATTCAGGTCTACTGAGGTATACTTGATGTATATTGTCAGATATTTAACGTATAAATCATGGTGATTGAATATGCCTACATAGTGTGAAAGGATTCCCCTTATCTTGTTAATACACTCATCACGTCCATCACCTGACGTATCTTTTTTTTTTTTTTTTTTTTTTTGGTGAGAATTCTACTCTTTTGGTGAGAGTTCTACTCTTTTCACAAGTTTCAACTACATGGTAGTGGTAGTTGACTATCAACTATAGTCACCATGTTTTTCCTTGGATCTTCAAACATTTTTCAACTTATGGCCAGAAGTATAGACCCTTTTACCAACCTCTCCTATTTCTCCTACTTCCATGAAACTTTTAATCAGTCCTTCCCTAAAATCTGTTTCTCCTGGAGGCTGCCCATCTCAGTAAATGACATTATTCATCCAGTCACTCAAGCCAAAAAACTAGGAGTTTTTCTCACTTCCCATATCCAATCTGTAAGTGATGTTAGTTTTATCTCCAGTGCCACCTTTAGACCTAAGCAAATGAGGTGACCCTTTTCCTTAGGCTTTTGTCTCAAGAGACCCCACTAAAAGTATTTGCCTGGGAAATTTTCTAAATCTCCCCAAAGTGCCTGGGACAAACATGGGAAGGCAGTGCCATGCTGACAAGGGTGCCTCAAGCCCAGATTAGGATGTATATGGTCCCCAATCCCCTTTCCTCTCCTTTAACCATCCAACACATGTGGGTTCCATCTATTGCCCCCTGACCTCTGAAACTTGAACTTATAGAGTGATTCCGGAGCCCTTATGCCACCTCACACCTGTCAGAACCCTTATTCCAGCAGGCCACCTCTGATTCCAATCTGCTGAGTGGATCTCTCTCACAGGCCTTGAGATTAGATCACCAGAACCAAACCAACACACTGATTTGGAGCTACTTCCATTCATGCTGGACATGGGACACGTTAGGGCTTGAGTTGTGTCATAGGTTTATGCATGGGCTCGTATCATCTGTGGTCTGACCAAGATTCCACCTGGTCTATACCAGCTGGGAATGCGAAGGGTGGTAGTAGGCATCCATTACCCTGTGTAAGTCTTCAGGGCCAGAACCAGTGTGATCACGCACCCACCCTGCAGGCTGTGTGGCACATCCGACACACAGTCTTCCAGAGGTGGCTGCATTTATTGCTTTCTAGGGCCTCAGGACTATTGTCCTGCAATGGCAGTGACTGATCCTCTCTTGCCTCTGATTAATATTCATCAACAGGAGAATGGGTATTGGTGTGAGTATACTGCAAACAATTGATACATGAAAAAGCATGGAAGAATCTCAAAACATTATAATTAGGGAAAGAGGCCAAAAGGGTACGTAATATGTGATTCCTTTCAGATGAAGGTCAAGAACAAACAAATTGATCTGTTATGATTTTTGATTAGGATGAAAATGTTCTGTATAACTTTTCAAATTGAGGTGGTGGTTACGTGGATGTACACATGAAAATTCACTGAGCTATGTAATTAAGATTTGTATATTTTATTGCATGTATTTATAAGGCATTAACAATTAGACCAAAAAAAAAGAAAAATATTTACTGAGTGACAGAATAAGAAAATTGTTTAATACACACAAGAAAATGTCCAACAAAGCCTACAATATACTTTTCCTTTAGAATGACACTAATCTCAGTGGATTTCAAACACTTACTAATGCTGCATATTTTAAAACAGTAATTATAAGTGCTAATGAAACAACATCAATTGCTATTCAGAATTTCAAGCCAAAAGTTTAAACTCTTATTAACCAAAGAAATTTAAAAAAAGCCATAATTTCTAGTCTACAAACAACAGAAATTGCCCTAATGTCTGCCTATTGCAAGCAAACTATATCACACTGTGAGCAACACTTATGAACCTATGATAACAGCAAGATGACCTTCCCTTCTGGCTCCATGAGATAAACAGCTTAACATCCTAAATAATGCCACATGAATACTTATCTTGGATAGCAGCAACAATGGAACATATTTATAAACCATGGTTTGTAAGTTTCATATTCTGCTATTTATGGTTTTCAAATTCTGTCATTTTTCTTCTCACTGTATATTTCCTATTTAGTCCCTACTTCTCAGTTCCCAGGGTTGTACCATAATTTAAGACTTGGCACACTTCTCATGGAGAGTGAAGATGGCATAATAAATATGAGGACACTTACCCAGATTGTCATTTGATTCTACTTTCAGTGATGGCATCCACAGATGGAGGGGCCTTTTGACTGACCAACTCAGCATGTGTTATGACCCATGATGTTAAACCCCTTCCCCATTTCATTCCCTGTCTTCTTCTCATGCTCCAGCTTTTTTCTCTATCATTTTTCTTATGATTCCCTCAGCCATACTCTACAATTCAAGGTAATGACGTCCTACTGCATTTTCTACTGCGGGCTTTGCACTCAGTCTTCCTGGATCCATCTGGCATTCTGTCCTTAATATGTACTACCAGCTCCATAGGTCGTGTATATATAGGATCACCTGTTGGGGATATTTCTGTTTGCTTCTGCAAGTCAACTGACCTCTTTGACTGTTTCACTCACACTTGTTCACTTGTCTAGCTTCTGACTGGATTTTGCAGGTGACTCTTACCAGCCAGATACTGGTAGTGGGAAGGGAGAGGGAGAGAGAAATGGGAGTATTAAGTTTTGTGGTGGAGGGTTTGCAGTAGCTGCATTCCACTAAGACCACCATTTTCCAGTGACTTCTCTCCCACAACTATACATTTTGCTGAGCTCCGGTAAAAGCCACCCCCTCCACCCCTTCAAGTCAAATTAGGGTAGATGCTTCTCACCATTTCTAGTCCCAGATTCTTCGCCACTTGCGCATTCCTGGAACCTGCCCAGAGCCTCTCACATCATCTCTTCCTAAAATTCTTTTTGCTTTCCTCTTTGGGTGTGGTGTCTCCCAAGACCCTGTCTGATACACCTGCTTAATGTAAAACAAAATAAAACATGAGCCTTGAATACTGTGACCATCTCAGAGGACATGATTGCTTTCTCAGTTTTAAAATAATTCGTGTCTGTTGCGTCTTGCAGGATGTGTGTATGGAGCTCAGTAGCAGCCCGGCAGCCTCGTGGACTCTGCTGAGTGTTTTCTTACACTGGGATCTCCCTGGCCTAGAGACTGAAATCACAGAACCATGGAATCCAAACCAGAGGGGCTTTTTCTGTCATCTGAGATAATACTGATTTTCGGCTACATGTACTGGAGCCAGGCAGGGCCCGGGCTGTGGGGCTGACAGAGTAGGGAGCAGGTAAGACTCCGTGTCCCTCCCAACCCACTCTGCACAACTGGCTCCACTCCTACCTGTTGTGGTGTTTGACCTTTTACAGATGGTTGGGCCTGAACTCTGTTGTTTAAGGTCAACCTCTGGAAACAGGTATTATTGAAATAGTAAACAACAGCTGGCTTTTCACAAATGTTTGCTAAATGTTGGGATAACTGCTTTAAATTTGTTATGCCATTTAATTAGGACCCTTCCTCCTCCCCGTCCCCCCAGAAAAGTAATGAAAGCTCCTCCTCCCCCTAGACTCAGATTTTCCCACATTTGAGTGTATCATTCTGTGCTGTGATGTTTGGCCCTTTCAGCTGATGGCTCTCAAGAGGATGAGGAAATGAGAAGGCCACATACCAAGGTATCTTTAAGGCTTATTCACTGGAAATATTTTATTTCTCTAATCAAATCAATCACCTGAAAGGGTAAACCTGGCTGTTTTCCTCATGGTGAACTGACTTGTGATGAGGGATTGCTTCAATAACATCTACTAAAGATTCCCTGAATATCCGCTATGTGTGAGACATTGTTCTTTCAGTGACAGAAGAATGATCAAGGCAAAGCCTGTGTTCTCAAACAGCTCACCAACATGAACACCCTCAAAGTGACCATGCAAACAGAAAGTTTTACCTATGTCCCCCCGATTGTAGTTCATGAAGGGCCCCTGGAAACCATCTGATCCATCCCATTCATTTTATACATTAAATCCAATTATAAACGGTGTAAGCAGGTCACAGATCTTAAATTCATAGACTCTTTGGCTTAATATTTAAAATTTAGGGGCGCCTGGGTGGCTCAGTCGGTTAAGCGGCCGACTTCAGCTCAGGTCACGATTTCACGGTCTGTGAGTTCGAGCCCCGTGTCGGGCTCTGGGCTGATGGCTCAGAGCCTGGAGCCTGCTTCCAATTCTGTTTTCCTCTCTCTCTGCCCCTCCCCCGTTCATGCTCTGTCTCTCTCTGTCTCAAAAATAAATAAACGTTAAAAAAAAATTTTTTTTTTTTAATAAAATTTAAATGGCTGGAGGTCTCCATCCCTTGTATCGGGGAAATAGTGTGTCTTGCCCAAGGTGTGCAGTTTGTCAGGGATTTAAATTTTTATGGGCCAGTTCCACTCCAGACTTGTGGTGTTTAAGCCCTTGGTCTTATTCAAGAGTTCTCTCCTGCAACCATTCTGTTGTCTGTCTCTGAGATGTTCGAGACTGTGAACCAGGTCCCCACCTGTGATGTCTCAGAAGCATCACCTATGCAAGTCTGTCTTCAGTTTTGAGGGTGGGGGTGAGATACATTGCCACAGACTGAATCATGTAAAATTTAATATTAAACGTCCTGATTCACAAAAGTCACTTGACATTCTCTGCATGAGAAATTATGTGGAAGAAATAACATAATCAGCTGGGTCTTAAAGTGCAATAGAATTTTTACAGTTAGAAACTGGGGGAAAGGACATTCAGGGAGGAAACACCAGAGGCAAAGGTAAGAATAGTGGATGTGTGTGAACACAGATCTTTCGTTAAAATGCCTCTCCAGATTGTCCACCCAGTGTCACATAGACACTGTTCATCTGGCACAACAGGAGCCTGAACTGGCCTAGGGATTGTGGTTTGACTAAATTGAAGGTTGATAAGTAGTACTGTGGACAAAACTTAAAAAGGAGGTTTGTAGGGGATAAATGATGGAGAATTAGCCAAATTTAGTTTTACTGAATTTGTTAGCCCGATGAAAGCGTGGGAAGGCTTTTGAGCAGCAATACTATGTGATCAAGCCCAGGCTGACAGACGATTATGGGCACATATGTGTGTGGATTCTGATGGGGAGTCGGTGAAGGTAGGGAAGCTTGCTGCAGTGAACGGTGGGAAGTGCTCCTCCGGTGTTCATGGACAGCCGACACTTACCACACTTGGCCACGGATTGGCTCATGTAGACAGCTACCTTGGTTCCGGCTGGGCCCCTTGCAGAAGACTCACACCCGAAGGCTGCTCTGTACCCAACCGTAAAGGCCTAGATGTCCTGTCCCATCTGGGACTGCTCTGTGGGTCATTCATCCCATGGGGTGCGTGTGTGTGGTGGGGGGGGGGGACCTCAGGCCGTCCTGGCACCTGACTGCAGCCAGACTTCTTTCTCTTTCCCCTCTTTCTTCCTTCTCCTTCCTTCCACAGGTATTCATCCAAATATCCTGCGTGCTAAACTCCACTTGGTGTGTTTTCCAGGGAACCCAGTCTGTGACGTTAGTCAGAACATGATGAGAGTAGTCTAGGCGACAGGCAATAAGGACCTAGGTTAGAGCAATGTCATTTGGGATAGAAAGGTCAGACATAAAGTAGTCTTGGAATGGTTTTGCTGCCATGTAGACACCACTGGGGATTCTGGAATTGGGACTCACCAGGACCAAGTCTGTAGCCTATAGTCTATTCATAGTGTGTGTGCAAACATGACCAGGTGAGCAAATTAACTAATAAATAACTAAGAAACAAGTGAAACAGATGTGGGTGGTCGTAGTTCCATGAACAGAGTGGGCCAAGGAAGGCGGGTCCTGTGGTTTGTCAGGCTGTGGTAACGAGCCTTTGTCACCACATTTGATTCTGCTATGCTGACAGATACGCAGACTGTGATGAAGAAAGCACAGAGCGTTTTCAATGAAATTCTTACTGTGCCTCAGTTGCAAATCCTCTGAATACTAGTCAGAGACTTGAGATACCCTAACAGGTGCATCTTACCACCGTCCATGCCAGCTGGGAAACCTGAAATGGCCGTTTGTTTCCCCGTGAGGGTACCCGCATTCTCACAGGGCACGCCGAGGCTTCACCTGCCTATACCCCAGTGCCCATACCTGCGAGCAGCCAGGAGACTTTTTATAATGAGAACCTTCATGACCTGTTAAAAATCAAACAAGATGATAAGCAGAATCCACAGTCAGTTCTGTTATCGTGTGCCTCTTTCTGCTAAAGATAGCAAATAAAACCTGCATAATTTTAAATATGGTTAATTGGGGACTGGCTAATCGGCTTTTTATGCTGTTAAGAAAAGATAGTTCAGGGAATGGCCTAATTTCTACACTGATATAGGCAGGCAGCTTTCTATCTTGAGCATGTCTGTAACTCAGACGTAATAGTCTTTAGACATTAAAAGACACTTAATCCCCAAGGAAAACTCATCTTTGCTCAGCATACTGTCATTATCAACGGCGTCGTGATAGTTGCACAAATGTTTACTGAGCCCTAAACATGTGTCAAATGCCATGCTAAGCAGGCGCACTCGTGGTTATAAGGGCATAAAATCAACCCAGGAGGGGGGAGGAGGGTGTCGGGAAGGAGGGAGGAGGGGAGTGTCTAAAAGGAAGAAATTCTTGAGAGTGTCAGTGTTCCCAAGGGTTCAGATACCATGAGAACCAAAAAGCATCCATTAGATTTAGTATCTGGCACATTAAAGCAGCTTCTGAGAAGCAGTTTCTGCAGGGTAGAGGCCAGAACATGGTGGCTTCATGTTAAGGAAGGAGGTGGAAACAGTGTGGAGGTTCCTCAAAAAATTAAAAATAGACCTACCCTATGACCCAGCAATAGCACTGCTAGGAATTTACCCAAGGGATACAGGAGTGCTGATGCATAGGGGCACTGGGACCGCAATGTTTATAGCAGCACTTTCAACAATAGCCAAACTATGAAAAGAGCCTAAATGTCCATCAACTGATGAATGGATAAAGAAATTGTGGTTTATATACACAATGGAATACTATGTGGCGATGAGAAAGAATGAAATATGGCCATTTGCAGCAACATGAATGGAACTGGAGGGTATTATGCTAAGGGAAGTAAGTCAGGCAGAGAAAGATACCATATGTTCTCACTCATATGTGGATCCTGAGAAACTTAACAGAAGGTCATGGGGAGGGGAAGGGGGAAAAATGAAGTTAGAGAGGGAGGGAGGCAAACCATAAGAGATTCTTAAAAACTGAGAATAAACTGAGGGTTGATGGGGGTGGGAGGTGGGCACCTGTTGGGAGGAGCACTGGGTGTTGTATAGAAACCAATTTGACAATAAATTTCATATTAAAAAAAAGGAAGGAGGTGGACATGGAAGGTTCTGAGTAGCTTTCTGGGAGCTTGATGTAAAGCCAAGGAAAAACACAGAGAGTGACTTCAGAACAGAAAACAAAGCAGAGGAAAAAGTTTTGAGTAGTTTTTTCTCTTTCAGATGTGACAGAATTGATCTTAGATGCTGAGAGAAAAGAACTCTTTGAAAGGAAATGGCAACAAATACAGGGGAGGGATGAGCTACATTGACGCGAGGCCCCTAAGAGGCTGTCTGGTGTGGACCGAGGACAGGTGTTGGGTCAGGTCTGGACAACAGCCATAATAGGAGCAACAATGGTAACTACTGATCACTATATGCCACACCTGCCTCAGTGTTCTTGCGGTTATCTGATCTTCCTTCCAAAGTAGTATTAAATGTGTATAATTATTACTCCATTTTTTTTTTTTTTAATTTTTTTTTCAACCTTTTTTATTTATTTTTGGGACAGAGAGAGACAGAGCATGAACGGGGGAGGGGCAGAGAGAGAGGGAGACACAGAATCGGAAACAGGCTCCAGGCTCCGAGCCATCAGCCCAGAGCCTGACGCGGGGCTCGAACTCACGGACCGCGAGATCGTGACCTGGCTGAAGTCGGACGCTTAACCGACTGCGCCACCCAGGCGCCCCTATTACTCCATTTTTACAGCTGAAGAGAATGGGAGACACAGACCAATTTTCAGGTGGGGAAAGAAATCAAGGTGTTGACTCCATGGGGACCTCAGTTTGACCCTAGAAAGCAGGAGGGGAAATCTGCAGAGAATGAGGAGGAAGCTGATACATAGAAGACTGGAGATGGATTTTGAAGCTTGGGAATAGGGTGAAGGATTTGAGAGTGGGCTGTACCTAGAAGTCACAGCAGGTTTCCCGACCAGCTCTGAGGAACCAGCTGAGGTACAAGACTGCGGGTTTTCACTTGTTCATAACCCAGGTGGGCAGCCCTGGCTCCCAGGAGCAGGGGAGGTGAATGCCAGGCTGTGGGTATAGTAGCTGCTCTAGTCCCTTCCATCATCTCTTTCGGTGACCTTGCTCCTGCTTCCTAATTCCTCACAGCTGGGTGAACCAGACTGAATCTCAGTGTTACAATGAAACTTCATAACATAAAATTCAAAATTCATGTGAGTATTTTAGTCTGACGATTATTTTCCAACTCTAGAAGTGGGTGCATAGCACATGTGTGCATAGCATTTCTCAGGATAGGAGACGACCATCTGGATGAGGAAGTGAATTCCTCTATTTATGCAGCATTCCATATCTTCAATATACTCATGGAATCTCAGACACATTTTCCTCTTAAAAGTGCTCCCCTCATTTATCAGCTTTCTTCTATTAGCTCGAATTCACTTTGAATTCACTTTCATGGTTAATTGTATTCAATAATTAAAAAATAATTTTAAAACCCAGCGTGCAACATCATGTTACATTTATCATCAATAGTGAGTCTGAAAAAGGGAAAATAAGAATAGTTGATGGTCTTTATTTTGGAAAGGTTTGGCTATAGTTGAATATGTGACTCGGAAAGAAGACATCTAATTAAGGTTAATCTATTTTGGCACTAGAATCACCTTACATGTGGTCTTAGAAATGATTTAGATGGGATGGATGCTTTATCAGTTAGCATCCAACTGGAAAAAGAGAAATCACTTTAGCTCTTTCCAATAGAACAGATTTAATGTAAGAACTTGATTAAACAGAAGTAGAAATGATGAAAAGCCAATAGGAGGTGCTGAGGCAATCTAGGCATTAGGAACAGCAGAAACAGAAGAAATGATGGTAGACTCCAGAAGCTGGAGTATTTGGAAGGTGCCAGAAGAAGATGGGAGTTGCTGGTTGAAAGCTGAGAACACAGCTTTTTAGGATCTTGAGCCATGGTGAGATGTAACTGCTGCCAGACACCGTAAGAAGCAGAGAGAAAAAGGGAAGGGAAGAAATACCCTAATTTATCCCTTCCTCTGGCTCTCTCTTCTCTGCCAGTGACACAAGTTACTCAAAGTTACTATGAGGCCAGAAGGAAGAGATCCTAGGAAGTGTATCTCCCTACTATGCAGGGCATAGGAAGGAAGGGGGAGGAAATGGATCTGAGAGAAAACAGACTGTTGAGCTGCATAAATGCTACTTTAGTAATCCGTATTTAACCTAATGAGAAACTAATAAGACGTAAAGTTAGTGAAAAGCATTTAGAAGAACCTTGTCAGAAGTTTTCCCATTACCCTTCTCCACATTACCAAACTCTACAGTACACTGATTCTAACTCTTTTACACCCCCTTTCTTTTCTTCCTTCTTTCCTTCCTTCCTTTTCTTTTTTCTTTTCTTTTTTCTTTTCTCTTTTCTTTTCTTTTTTCTTTCTTTTCTCTTTTCTTTCTCTTTTCTTTTTTTCTTTCTTCTTTTTAGTTTTATTTTTTTAATTCACATCCAAATTAGTTAGCATATAGTACAACAATGATTTCAGGAATTCCTTAATGCCTCTTAACCATTTAGCACATCCCCCCTCCCACACCACCTCCAGTAACCCCGTTTGTTCTCCATATTTATGAGTCTCTTATGCTTTGTCCCCCTCCCTGTTTTTATATTTTTTTTTGTTTCCCTTCGTTTATGTTCATCTGTTTGTCTCTTAAAGTCCTCATATGAATGAAGTCCTATGATATTTGTCTTTTTCTGACTGACTAATTTCACTTAGCATAATACCCTCCAACTCCCTTTCTTAAAGAAAGGCTGCCCTTCTTAAATACGAGTCTTATAAATCTACCTGTGCTCCAGTGTTATCCGGCCATAGGTTTATCCCATATACTCATCCATGTATCCTCCTCTAACCAACACCCTACTTATCTCTCTTTTCTCAGCCAAGATTGTAAATATTTTTGCACTCAACATCAGAAAACCTAAATATATATAAGGCAAATATTAATAGAACCCAAAGAGAAGTTAACAGCAGTACATTAATAGTAGGGGACTTGACAAAAGACTTGAATAGACTTTTTTTTCCCCAAAGTAAGACATACAGATAGATGGTCAACAGGTACATGAAAGAGTGCTCGACATCAGTAATCATCAGGAAAATTCAAATCAAAACCACCTCACATTTGTTACAATGAATGTTATTGAAATGACAAGAGGTAAGAAGAACTGGTACATATGAAGACAAAAGAAAACCCTGTGCACTGTTGGTGGGAATGTACAGTGTTACAGCCATTACAGAAAAGGCATGGGATTTCTTCAAAAAATTAAATATAGAACTACCATATGACCCAGCAATTCCATTTCTGTGAATATGTCTGAAGGAAAGAAAATTGCTATCTCTCAAACAGTTGTCTGCACCCCCACATTCACTGCCGCTTTCTTCACAATAGTCAAGATGCAGAAACAACCTTGTGTCCACTGAAGAATAAATACAGAAAGAAGATGTGGTAGATGAATACACAGAGGAAAGAGGGAAAGAAGGAAAGAGAAAGAAGGGACTCTGGCCTTTGTAGCAATTTGCTTGGACCTGCAGTGCACTATTCTAAGTGAAGTAAGTCAGAGAAAGACAAATGCTGTGTGATCTCACTTTTTTATGGAATCGAAAAAATCCAAATACTTAGAAACAGCAAGTAGAATTGTGGTTTCCAAGGAGGGCAGCCTGGGGAAATGGGGAGGTGTTGGTTCAATAGTACAAACTTGTGGTTATTAGATGAACATATTCCTGGGGTTGGAGTTGTAAGCCTGGTGACTATAGTTAACAAAACCATATTGCATACTTGGAAGTCGCTACGAGAGTAGCGCCTCAATGTTCTCAACCCAATAACAAACAATAACAAGACGATAATTCCACGCGGTAAAGGGTGTGTTAGCAAATCCTGCCCTGGTAAACATTTTGCAACACATACAGGCATCCAGTCATCACATTGTACAACTTACACTTACACAGTGTCTTATACCAATTATGCCTTAATAAGGCTTGAGAAAAATAATAACTTTACTGCTGGATTTTGTTCTATTGACCTCCACCTTCACACTCTTTCTTTACTTGTCCCTGTGAGATCTGTTCCTCTAAGTCTTCCTTTCCTCTTAAACAGGGAAAGGACACATGTGTTATGTTGATGGGAAGGAACAGGAAGGGGAGGCATGGCCAAACAGAGGAAATACTGGACAATATTTCCTGGAAAGAAAGGAGTTAGAAGGTAGTTCCAAGCATCCCCAGGAATCTCCCTGAGAAAACCTATTTTGTTCAAAGTAAATGGACGCTAGAAATGTGAGATTCCCAGGGAAATTGCCACATCTTTCTTGAAAAGGAGAGGAAATCTAATAGATCACACAGCATCCAGTAGCGTGGATGTTGTCAGCCTTGCCCTGAGGCCGGGCTACAAACCAGCTGCCATATGCAACTGTCCCTGTCATGCTGTGTCACTGAGCCGGGCATGGTGTCATCCTCCTCAGAGCTGATAAAGATCATACAGAATTTCATACCAAAGGGCTCACCTACCGGAAGGAATTAAATTCTCCAGTGTGAGTTTGAGTGGCCTCCCATGGAGGTCTGTCTGCCAGAGCTGCCCTCTCCTCACCAGGTCTGTGGACTCCATCAGGCATCTGTGACTACAGCGAAGCCAGCTGGCTGGACCTGCCTGCATTCCTGTCCCATTCCTATCCAGCTCTGTGTATTTGTAGTCAGCCCTGTTGAGCATACTCCACTGTGCACATCAGAAAGAGATTGTCCGGGGCACATCTCTGCCGTCTGGTCGTCTCTGCTCTGCCTTCCTGAAATAAGTCCTTCGTTTTGTTTCTAGAACCTTGAGGCCTTGTCACTTGACATGAACCCTGGCGGCCACCCTTTGCAGGATAAAGCATTTCTACCCCAGTGGTTCTCCTCACTCTGGCCGGCTCGCTCCTCCCTAAGTCTGCCTGTGTAGGATGGGATGAGAGAGCGTGGATGGGAGCACGCAGCCTCAGAAGACAGGTTTCCCGTGGCCAATACCTCCTGCACAATTACTCGGTTAATCAGCGTGCTAAGCCTCTACCCCCAGTGTTCCCAGTTGTGCGTGACAGCGTGGAGGAGACTTGAGAAGGACACTCACAGACCCAGACTCGGCAGGGCTTATGAGCTAGTTGAACAGATGAATGAACAAGTAGGTGAGAAGTAATTTGACCCAAGTTCCAGTCTGGCCTCTGTCACTAACTGTGTGAGTTGGAGGTTTAGAGAGATGAGGCATAAAAGTATAAAACGTATCCCTTTGGATTATTGTGAAGGCTAATTAAGAAGACGATGCCTGAAGACACACAGTAAAAACCTTCCCTCCTGTGAGCATTGGGTCAGTAAGCACCCAACCAAGTTCACAGCACATTCTGAGTTTTGGAAACAGGGACAGCAATGCTCACAATTTGCCCCTGGTGGGAGGAACCCTGTGAAGGCCACAGGGCAAGCGAGGCAGCACTTCGAGGCCCTATCATTCTTGGGCTGGAGGCGAGACGGAGGAGTCTGTGTTAGATTCAGGGTCACCCAGTGCAAGACGGAGCCACAGGGTCCACGGAGTAGGGGCTGGAGCCACAAAGAGGCTGCCGTTCCGGCTGGAGAAGGACACCTTGCTGCGGACAGAGGGAGAGAAACGCTCTGGTTTCCCCTTTGCACCTGCACTCCCAGTCTTCAAGGAATGCTGAGTCCGTCATCCTAATCCAGCTGAGGCCAGCTTACTTGGACCCTGGGCAGTGCAACCGGAAAGGCTTGGGCTTCATCTCCCTGACACTGCAGCTCTACACACGCAGAAGGGCAAGGATGCCTGGCCTGGCACAAGCCCTCGCTGTGGATGTTTGTGTGGGGACAGGAACGCCCCTGCTAGGGCCTCAGAAGGTCTTGTGCGAGTCCTAGGGAGGGTAAGTCTAGGCTACTAGCCCCTGGTCACACTTAAGAAAACTTGATGGAAGGGGATGGGAAGTAGGGAGTCACTGTGGATTGCTGAACCAGAGCAACAGCAGGTAAAGCGCAGTATCTAAGTCAGGGTCTCACAAGCCCTGACTATGTTTAAAGCCAAATACAGTATGTAAAATTTAAATGATGGCTGTTCTCTTTTATTTTAGAGAGAGAGAGAGAGCATGACTGATAGCAGGAGAGGAGTCCCAAGCAAGCCCTCTGCCCAGCGTGGAGCCTGACTCGGGGCTTGATGGGAGCTCCGTCTCACTACCTGGAGACCATGACCTGAGTCGAAATCCAGAGCCAGACACTCAACCGACTGAGCCAGCAGGAGCCTCATGATGGCTGTTGTTAGCAGTCCTCCTGCTGTTCTGAGTAGTGAGAAAAGAAAACTGCTACTTGAAAACAGACTTTATTTTTCGAGCAGTCTTAGTTTCAAAAACCCATACTTTTGATGGGAATATATATGAACGCAAAGGAGACTCTGTCCAGGGTTTTCATGCTTTAGTAACAATTAAAACATACCTGATGTTACTCAAAGCTCAACTTTCTTTCTCAATGTATTTCCTTAGATGCCTGTGTGTGATAGAAGTCTGGGAATCTCCTATGTACGAAGCAGAACCATCTACACGCCTCTCCCCTCCCAGCTAATTGGGGGTGGTGAGGTTCAGGCATCTCTTGAGTTTCTGTGACTCAACTATACCATCTCCCTTGCCTGACCACTGGCTCCTCTGGGGCAGGACACCTAACTGACTCTCTGGTTTCAGGCCCAAGAACAATGCCTGGCACACGGCAGGGGCCCAAGGCACCATTGCCATTTTGCTGTCACTAATCAACTTCAGAGCAGTCTACCCCTGGGGCCACCAGACTGGACTGCTTCGGCCTCTTCAGTTTCTCCGACCAGCTATCTGGCTGAGACTCGAAGGGGGGCTTCTGATGCAGACACTGTGCCCCTGGTGCTCTCTGACCCGTGCCCCTACTGCTCTCTGGTCTGTGCCCCTGGTGCTCTTTGACCCATGCCCCTGGTGCTCTCTGGCCTGTGCCCTTGGTGTTTTTTGGCCCGTGCCTCTGGTGCTCTCTGGCCTGTGTCCCTGGTGGTCTCTGGCCCGTGTCCCTGGTGCTCTCTGGCCTGTGGCCCTGGCTCTCTCTGGCCTGTGCCCCTGGTGTTTACTGGCCCGTGGCCCTGGTGCTTTCTGGCCTGTGCCCCTGATGTTTTCCGCCCTGTGTCCCTGGTGCTCTCTGGCCCTTGCCCTTGGTGTTTTCCGGCCTGTGCCCCTGGTGCTCTGTGGCCTGTGCCCCTGATGTTTTCCGCCCTGTGTCCCTGGTGCTCTCTGGCCCTTGCCCTTGGTGTTTTCCGGCCTGTGCCCCTGGTGCTCTGTGGCCTGTGCCCCTTGTGCTCTCTGGTCATGGCCCAGAGTGCTCTCTGGCCCATGTCCTCGTGTTCTTAGGCCCCTGTCCCTGGTGTTCTCTGGTCCTTGACATTGGTGCTCTCTGCCCTGTGCCCCTCATGTTCTCTGGCCCATGCCCCTTGTGTTCTCTGGCGTGTCATACGCCAGAGATGGGTCATACCCATCGTGCTTTCTGGTCATGGCCCTGGTGCTCTCTGGCCCATGTCCTCGTGTTCTCAGGCCCCTGCCCCTGGTGTTCTCTGGTCCTTGACATTGGTACTCTCTGCCCTGTGCCCCTCATGTTCTCTGGCCCATGCCCCTTGTGTTCTCTGGCGTGTGCCCCTCCTGCTCTCTGGCTTATGCCCCTGGTGCTGTCTGGCCCGTTCCCTGGTGCTCTCTGCCCTGTGCCCCTCGTGCTTTCTGTCCTGTGCCCCTGGTGCTCTCTGGTTTGTACCCATCGTGCTTTCTTCCCTGTAGCCCTGTGCTCACTGGCCTGTGCCCCTAAAGTTATCTGGCCCATGCCCATCATGTTCTCTGCCCAGTGCCCCTCGTGTTCTCTGCCCTGTGCCCCTGGTGATCTTTGGTCTTTGCCCCTGGTGCTCTCCGGCCTGTGTTCCTGTATTCTCTGCCCTGTGTCCCTAGTGTTCTCAGGCCCCTGCCCCTGGTGCTCTCTGACCCGTGTCCCTGGTGCTCTCTGTCCTGTGCTTCTGGTGCTCTTTGGCCCGTGCCCCTGCTACTCTCTGCTCCGTGCTCCTCGTGTCCTCTGGCCTGTGCTTCTGGTAACCTCTGTCTTGTGGCCCTCATGTTCTCTGCCCTGTGCCCCTGTTGTTCTCTGCCCTGTGCCCCTGTTGTTCTCTGTCCTGTGCCCCTGGTGGACTCTGTCCTGTACCCCTGGTGCTCTTCCGTCCCGTGCCCTTGGTGATCTCTGGCCTGTGTTCAGAACTTCACACACCACTTTTAGTCATATGAAGTCAGTTTCTCTGAACCTTTGCTTTCGCATTTTATTAAAAAAAAATTTTTTTAATGTTTATTTTTGAGACAGAGAGAGACAGAGCATGAATGGGGAGAGAGGGAGACACAGAATCTGAAGCAGGTTCCAGGCTCTGAACTGAGCCCCGACGTGGGGCTCAAACCCACGGACCGTGAGATCATGACCTGAGCCAAAGTCGGACGCTTAACCGACTGAGCCACCCAGGCGCCCCTGCTTTTGCATTTTAACGTGAGTCCCCACGGTTACATTTGGAGCATGTTAAGTCTGATGAAAATTGTATAACTGAGAGCAGACAGCAATGATTATGCAGCAGCTATGAGCACGGCACTGTTTGTCGAGCCCTTGTCTTCTCCAACCCCACTGGCTCTCTCTGGGGTTTCACTCAGGTCTGCTTTCCTCGTGGTGATTGGGAGTCTCCCTGAATTTTAATCTGCAGGCTTTTGGCTATGTAGGCTTAGCCGATCATACCATGACTACGTGTCTTCAATGATTCTTTCCTTTCATTTCTTTCCCGTGGCACAGAGACCCACTTGTGTAACTCTGAAACACACCTTGCATCCCATCCCTTCTTTCTGGTCCTCCCGCCACCATGTTGGATCAGGCATTTGTTTCTTTATCTCTTCAAGGCCTATATTTCTGTTTTTCCATTTCTGCACGTGCCTGTTAGATTAATCTTCCTGAACCATTCATGTGCAACCTTCCTTTGGTCAGAATTATGGTTGCAAACTTTAGGATTTCAGAGAGAGTTTCCATGTAGCCTTAAAAAACAAATAAAAGCTAGAAACTATTTTTACTTTTGAACATTTTTATTCAATGATTCTGAGAATAGCAGGATAGACATCTTTTAGAATATAGGATATTACATCAACTTGATACTTTTATGTAAAATTCATTATTTTTCTTATCTAACCTGGATCGTTAAAACTTTTGCCATAGGTCGGTATTCGGAAATACTAAAATATACAAGTCCTTTAACAGGTGTTCAGAACTAAAGCCAATCTCCAAAACCAAGCCCCAGTGAGCAGTTGGGAAAGTTGGGGCACGGGGGTGGGAGGAAGGATACACTCTGCTGAACTAATCTCTTTGGTCTCCTCCTCCCTCCACACCCCCTTAAAACTAATGAAATGTCCTTGTGTCATTCACCCAATACTAGGAAGATTTTCTTCCTTTAATATATCTGATCACATACACCTGCCTTTCCCATCACATGGATTGGGGTAAAGAAATATGGAAAAGCCATGAAACCCAGATCTTGGGTTTTGGACTCCCACAGATCCATCAGAAGCTTCAGGTCTACCGCTTAGCTGTCTGACAGGCATGTTTCTTAAACTATCAGTAAAAATGTCTAGTACATGTAGTTCCTGATTTACAACACTTGCCCAGTGATTGACAGCTCCTATATTATAACTTTATCTTAGGACATGAGAACAGGAATGAAAAAAGGTTGAAGTACTCTTTCAAAGTTGTAGGTGCTTGGTCATGAACAAAATAGAATTAAAGATTCTCCCCTTTCTCTCCTGTCACACTTACTTTGTCCTGTCATACATACTTACTTACTGTAGCGCAGGGCAAAAGCTGTTGGCCCTCTCACCAATATGCAGAGAACGAGCTCCTGATCTTTCCTAATATCTATGATGGTTTTCAGTACAGCTCTGACTTGTTTATGGTACATGTCACATCCTTTCAGAGAAACAAAAATTAACCTAGAGTCTCCCCTTAGGTATTAAGTTCATATATGTGAGAAGGAAAACCAAGGCAGATGGGAGCAGGTAAATCTAGGAAATGAGGATCCTAGGATTAATGGGGGGATGTCTATAAATCCTCCAAGGGAGGCTCAAAGGAATTGGTTCTGCTTACGTGGGATAGTAAAGGTCACCCTTGCTTATTTTTGCTGCTTCAGGGAGAGAAGCAGCAGACTTAAATATGTTTAAGAGCTTAAAACAGAATGAAGTTGAGACTGTCTGGGTTATCTGACTGCTGGACTTTTTCAGTTACACTGGATTCTAAACAGAGTCTATCTGGGTGAAGTGTTCACAAGACACAGAGCCTTAAAGACTCTGTAGAAAACAAACCAAATTTAAGAGAGCTGATATACAAGGGTTATGTAAATATCACCTGTAAATGTCATATAACAAAGCACATCCTGAGCCCAACCACTTCTGAAAGTTAAACTGTCTTCCTGAAAAATCTGTGAATATGTGAACTTCTGGCACAAAAGCTAAGAAAGTGAATTTTGATACATTGAAACATGGCACAGAATTTCTATCTTAAATCCATATTTTAGAATGACGCAGCTTGATCTAATATTACTGGTCGAGTATACTGATTTGTCCAATGTCTAATTTGAGATATTTACGTAACGGTATCATTCTTTAAATAAGTGTGTTTGTCCCATATATTATCAAAGTGCCTGATGGTGAAGATTGGACAGTGAGGGACATCTCAGTGGCTCATTTCCTCAGCAGCAGGAAAGCTGCCAAGTGTGAAAAACAAGTCCAAGGAGAAGGACCTGGAGCAAAGGTCAAGAGTGATAATCACTTAGATCAGATGGAGAGCAAGCTGAGATGGTTCATGCCAAGCCCTTCACGTTCCTGGAGTTCTGGGTCCTTTGGACAAACAACAAGATCCTGGGTCAAACCAGGAGGCATGGAAGTGAGGGACCACAACCAGTGGGGTAACGCAGAGCTGTGAGCAGCTTAGAGCACTGCATCTGAGGAAGTGAGGGAGAAGCCGCCCCGTGAAGCCAAGGGTGATGCAGGAAGCAGGATGGGACTGGGAAACATTTGTGATGTGCTCAGAGCTGCCCTGGGGGGGCTCCCCCTGGTGGCCTGAGGGCACTACTGCAGCTTCTCTGGCACCTGTGGTCTGTCACTGGTAGGAGCGACCTCACCAACACCCATCCCTGTGAGCCAGTCAGAGACACCCTGAAATCTTTTCCATCTTGAATCAGAGCGTGGATTATCACGCCGACATTTAGTTGTGAAGCGAATGAATAAGAAAAACCTAAGCTAGAGGACTACAAAATAGAAATGTAATAGAAAGTTTCTGAGAGAGTTCTGCATTAGCCACAGGGAAACTTGAAGCTGTTGTCCAGTGGCTTAGACTATTCTTATAATGCCCATGTAACAGGAAGTAAAGTTTTTTAAAAATACCTTTAAAAGTATTAGTTTAACTATCAATTTCATCTTGCTCAAAGGGGTTTAGTGTGAAGGGTAGTAATGAGCTCTGGAAAACATTCTTAGCTTAGGTCACGCTGCTTTAGAGTTACAGGGGTCTTAGAAATGAAATAATCCAACATTTTCATTATTTTTGTGGAGAGAAAAAAGGCCCAGAAAGATGAAAGAGACTTAGCCAAACACAGAACACATTCATTTATTCCTAAGTATTTTTATGGTCTTCAATGCACCAAGTGTGTGTATGGATGGTGACAAAGTCAGGACAAGAACTCAGGTCTCCTCTGCCCTAACCCAGTGGTCTTACTGCTAAACCATAAATGCTGACTGGACCACGAGTGCCCAGATCCTTCGGGTTACACCATCTCTTTCAGAGGAACAATGGTACCAAGTAGTTCTTTTATGCATAAAAAATCAAGCAATTGAAATCTGTCTCCCTGGCTACTGGACCAAGTCAAAGGAAATCTATACCACGTTGCCATAATACAATATGAAATCTCCTGTCACTATCAACTTTGTTCTTTGCTAAGAATAGATTCTAGGAAAAGGTAGCTGGGTCACTCGAACTTTGTTGCTCAGTTCGGAGAATGCCAGGCCCATAATGACTCTCTGACAGATGGGCAATTCCCCGAGCTACTGCATCCCTGGTACCCTGCAATAAATCCAGGGTGAAAGAGACAATGCTGTGCATCAGGGATTGAGGGCCATTGAAGACCTGCATAGCTGTGTCTGGTAGGAAAGTCTGCAAACCTAGGGCAATGTTACAGAGTGAGGCTGAAGGAGTAAAAAGAAGGTAGAGGAGGTAATGTAAGGTTTTGAGCCACAATAAGGATTTGGATCTTATTTTCCCAAAGAATAACAAGACCAATGTATGGTTTTAAAAGGTCTCTCAATAAAACCTAATGCAATATGTAACTGACAACTCAGCAGTGCATTTCTATGATAAGTTAAGCAATTGTTATTGACTGCATGCAGAAAAGATGGAATTTCATTAAGTTCAAAAAGGAAAAATGTATTTCAAGTGACCAGATATTAGAGAGGCAAAGAGAGATTTTGGTATGTGTAATGGCCTCCTCCAGACTAACAAATTCCTTTGCAATCCAGCCTCAGATTTGCTTAAGAATATACAAAGTTTCACCAGTGTGGCAGTGAGAATTTAGAAAAAACATTTTCAGAGGAAAGTAATAAAGCTGTGGCTGAAGTTCAAGTATTATCAAATAAGCTTAATTTATGACAAGTAATATTTATCTTCCATCTACAGCAGTCAATGGAGCCCCATTTAGCAAGGCGGAAGGTCAAAGAAGGTGGAGAACAGAGAAGTTTGTACCACCTTTTGTAGTAAAAACTTGGATGATCATCTTCTAAGGCTCCACTTAAGTTCCTTCTGATGGAAAAGACCTATAGTTAATAACTTGTGAGATTTATTTCCTTATTGTAATGGTGAGAAAACAGACAGGTGGTCAGAGACCTAAATGTCTCACAGTATTTGGGGTTTACTCAATTTCTACTTGAAACTTCAGGCAGACCTGACCTTCCAGAGAAGTTTTCTGGTTCCATTAAAGTAACATGGGAGGAGAAATTGGGAGAAAGTAAATTTATTATTCCTGAGTAGATTCTGTGAATATTTTTATATACTGTGCATTCTTACTTTTTGGTAGGATTACTGGTAGATCAGTGACCCTTAACATCAGGACAGCACTGAGTGAAGGCAAAGATGTGGGCAGGCATTAGCGCACCTGAGTGGTTTCTAACTGATGAGGACATCATATCCAGAGTGAGTGGAGTGAATTGGTCAGCACCAATTGGACTTGGAAGACAGTATCCAGTGGTATATCAAAAAGCAGCATTATTTCAAATGATTGAATCAGAACACGTAAATCACGGGAATCTACCCCCAAAACCAAAGAGCACACTGTATACACTGTATGTTAGCCAACTTGACAAGAAGTTATATTAAAAAAATAAAAGGTCATATTTCTAGTTAAGAAAAAGGAACACATGAGTCAGTATTCCTATACATCCTCATGTTTTCAGGCTTTGTTTCCTTCTGGTCCATTTCCTGTATTGATACTAGAGTGCTATTTCTAATACAAGTTTTTTTATGTTTATTTATTTTGAGAGAGAGAGAGTATATACGAGCCGGGGAGGGGAAGAGAGAGAGAGGGAGAGAGAAAAGTCCCAAGCAGGCTCTGTGCGGTCAGGGCAGAGCCTGATGCGGGGCTCAAACTCACAAACTGTGAGATCTTGACCTGCGCTGAAATCAAGAGTTGGACGATCATCTGATTGAGCCACCCAGGCGCCCCACCAGAGTGCTATTTCTAAAACCTAATTCTGTCACTTGTCTGCTTAAAACTTTCCAAAGACTCACCATCCACTTGAGGATAATGACTCAGCCTCTGGGCATGACTTGATCTTTCATATTTCTGTAGTCATATCTTTCCTGTCCCTGCCCTGTCTTATATCTTAGGGATGCGGGACTAGCTCCCTGACAATAACACTGTCTCTGATTTGGGGGGATTTGAACAGATGCTTTCTCTGCCTGAAACACCTCCCATGTCACTCTTCATCTAACTAATTCCAAATCACTCATTAAAATTCAACTTGGATAGTTATTCATCAAGGTTCATCTCTGAACTTTTCTTGCACTAGTAAAGATTAAAGAGGGTTAAGATTTCTTAGTAGTTACATAACTTCTAATGAGAATCTTTATTAAATGTATTAATTTTTGTCCTCATTAGGCATAGCAGAGTGCCTGATACCTAGATGGAACTTTCTAAATATTTATTGAATGCAAAGAGAGAAATATAGACAAAATTCAAATATTCAAGCCCTCTGAGACAGCCACTTTTCAAATATTTTGAAAAGTTCTGGCTTACAAATATATAATACAAAATTAATGGAACCATAAGACATCCTTCTTAACAATTACAATACAGCCATATAACAGAATACTATCCAGCCATTAAATATGCTATTCTAAAAGAATATTTAAATCGCATGTGGGGATATTTACCACTTGTGGTTAGGTGAAAAAAAAGGATACAAACTCTATCTATAGACTATGCCATTTTTGTAAAAGAAAAGTATAAATGGTAAGGTAAAATTTTGTAAGAATATACATCAAATGTTGATTTTTTGGGGGGCGGTAGATTATGATTTTTATTTTTAGTGGTTTATATTTTCAAACACAAATATTTAGTCTGTGATATAAAAGAAAGTATATTATAGGAAACAAATTCTTGAGAAGACTTTCAGGAGGAAGGTTCTAGGGAGGCACTTGTGCATTGGCTGGTGAACCAGCATAGAAGTGAATGTATGTCAGGACTGTACCATCCTCACACGGGGTGGAACATCCAGCTTAACAAGGGAATCAGGATGTGGTATGTGTGTCTGGTGGGAAGGGGCCACGGTAGTTTTTAACTTGTGTGCTTCATAATCTTTATGGCCCATGAGAAATACACAACAGAAGTTAAGGCTCCCCAGGGGTTACCTTTTAGCCGTGAGAATGTTTTCTTTCTTCATGTTTGTCTCCAAGAGGAATTCCTCCTCCAGATTTCCATAGTGTGATTCCCAACCTCAATCCCAGCAGCTGCTGTGGATCAGTAGGTCCACTCCCCAGGCAAAAACTCTGTTAAATGGTGTGGGGGACATAGCCACCTGTAGAGGTTTGTCCTACACTAAGGAAACAATATATAGGAATATCAGCATAATAGTTTAGGAATCAGGGGTAGCTTTATCTCACACTCTCACTGAGTATCTTACAAGTGTCCTTGAGAAACACAGATAAACACATGGAAATGTTTCCTCCTTTGCTTCTGGGTCAGGAAGATCTTGAGAATACAAGTCAATATTTTGTGGAAAACTGATTTTCCTAGTTTCTGAAAGACTACTAACTTTTTAGGAAAAGACAATAAATGGAATCAGGCTTCATGGAGGAGGATATGAAGAAGAACGTGAGCAGGAGAGATTTTGAGCTTAGTATTCAAAGAGACTGGAATTTTCAGGAATATACTTTTCCCTGGGAAGTTAGATTTCCCTGGAAGGCAGGCCATCTCTTCTTTCTCCACTTCCTGCTTCGAATCTTGGCTTCAATCAGACTGAGCTCTCCAAAGGTCTGGGGACGCCCCTGCCACCTGCCCTAACTCCTAGTGGCCAGTCTCCTGATGCTATGATGTCTCCCCTGATGTTAGAGAAAGATGCAGTCCCTGCCCCAGGCATCCCCAGGCCATTCTGTTAACCCATCACAGACGCCATCACAGTGCATTTGTTTTTCCAGCAAAACAAAAACAGCCTGATCTTCTTAGAATTGCTACCATATATGTGGTTCACCTCTGTGTCTCAGCATCTCTGACAGTGCTAGACATCAAGTGGAACTCAAAGTATTTTGTAAAAATAGGCTTTATCTTCTAGAATGGTTTTAGGTACACAACACAATTGGTAGGTGTTGACAACGATTTCCCATGTGCCCATAGCCCCACATAGGCATAGCCTCCCCACTGGCAGCGTCCCCCACCAGAGTGATACATTTGTTATAATCAACGAACCTACGTTGACAAATCATTGTCACCCAGCGTCCATAGTGCACATGGAAGTTCATTCTTGATGCACGCTCTATGGGTTTGGATAAACGTATAGTGACATGCATCCACCATTATCGTGTTGTTCAGAGTAGTTCCATTGCCTGAAAAATCCTCCATTCTGCCTGCCCATTCCTCCCTCTGCCCTAACAACTGGCAACCAGTGATCTTTTTACTGTCTCCATAGTGTTGTCTTTTCCAGAGCACCATATAGTTCGAAAACACACAGTCTGTAGCCTTTTCAGATTGTCTTCCTTCACTTAGCAATGTGCATTGAAGTTTCCTCCATGTCTTTTCATGGCTTTTCATGATAAAATTCTATCATCTGGATTTATTTATTCATTCACCTGCCAAAGGACATCTTGGTGGCTTCTACATTTCAGCAAGTATGAATAAAGCTACGATAAACATGCATGTGCAGATTTTTGTGTGGAAGTCAGCATCCAGTTTCTTTGGGTAAATAACAAGGAGAATGCTGGATCATTTGGCAAGAGCATGTTTCATTTCGTAAAAAACCACAACTGTCTTCAAAGCAACTGCCATTTTGCTTTTTACTCAGCAGTGAACAACACATACCTTGTTCCATATCGTCAGTGTTCTTTCTCTCTTCTGGCCATTCCGGTGGCGGTTGTAGTGGTACTTCTTTTATAATTTTCATTTCCTCGATCACATGATGTGGAGCTTCTTTTCAGGTGCTCATTTTCCATCCGTGTATCTCCTAGGTCACAGTGTCTACTAAGGTCTCAACTCATTTTTTAACTGGTCTCAACTCATTATTTTCTTATTGGTAAGTTTTAAGAGTTCATTGTGTATTTTCTCAGATATGTCTTTTACAAATGTTTTCTCCCAGTCTGTGGCTTCTCAGTCTCTTGATAATGTCTTTTTTAGGGCTGAAAATTTTAATTTTCATTCAGTCCAGCTTATCAATTGTTTCTCTCATGGATTGTGACTTTGGTGTCATTATCTACAAAGCAATCACTAACTCTGAGGCCTTCTGTTTTTTCCCTATGTGACTCTCTGTAAGTTTTATGATTTGCATTTTACATTTAGGTCTGTGATCCATTTTGAGTTCATTTTCATGAAGAGTGAAAGGTGTGTGTCTAAATTCTTTTGCTGTTGTTGTTGTTGTTTGGTATGGGAATGTCTAGTTGTTCAGCGCCATTTGTTGACAAGATTCTCTTTTCTCCTTTGTATTTTTTCACCCCTTCATCAAAGATCAGTTAACTGGAACTGTACAGGTCTATTTCTAGGCTCTCTGTTTTGTTTATTTTAGCATAATATAAAATTGTGGCATAAGTATATTATTTAACCTCCAAGTATTTGGGGAATTTCTAGCCATTGTTCTGCTACTGATTTCTAGTTTAACTATACTGTGGTCTGAGAGCAGACGTAAATAGTTTTAGAGCAATTAAGGTGTTTTGTGGCCCAATATGTTGTCTCTCCTTGGGTGTGTTTCACGTGAGCCTGAGGAGGATGTGTGTTCTGCTGTTGATGGATGGGGTCGTCTGCAGATGTCCACTTCATCCAATTGCTGAGTTCCACCATCACCCTACTGCTGAATCCGTTCATTTCTGATAGAGGGCTGCTGGACACGCCAGCTGTGCTCATGGTTTAGCTCTTCTTTCTAGTGGTTCTATCAAGTTTTTACCTCAAGTTCTCCAATGCTCTTCTGTTACGTTGAGGATTGTTATGTGTTCTTGGAGAATTGATTTCTTCATCATTATATAATGCCCTTATTTTTTTTTTATTGAAAGATTCTTTATTGTTTTTTATTTATTTTTTTGAGAGAGAGAGAGGGAGAGACAGAGAGCATACTGGGGAGGGGCAGAGAGAGAGGGAGACATAGACTCTGAAGCAGGCTCCAGGCTCTGAGCTGTCAGCACAGAGCCCGATGTGGGGCTCGAACTCACAAACTGTGAGATCATGACGTGAGCCGAAGTCAAAGGCTTAACCGACTGAGCCACCCAGACACCCCATGTAATGCTGTTCTTTGTTCCTGGTAATTTGCCTTACTTTGAAATCTGCTCTGTCAAAGAAAGATCAGCATGTCCTGCTTTCCCTTGATTAGTGTTAGCGTAATACATCTTCCTCCATCCTTTTACTTTTAATGTAGATGTGTCTTTATATTCAAGGTAGGTTTCTTAATAGAAGACATAACTGCATCTTGGTTTTGATCCACTCTGACAGTCTCTTTTAATTCATGCATGTAGACCACTGATGTTCAAAGTGATTTTGTCTATAGTTGGATTAATATTCAACTGTAGACAATCCAAAAATCCAGATTTTATTGTTTTTGTTTGTTGTGCTTGCTCTTTGCTCCTGTTTTGTCTCCCACTGTTTTTCTGTCTTTTGTGGTTGTTGAGCAATTTATATGATTCTATTTTCTCACCTCTCTTAGCATATCAATTTTATTTCTTTAATTTTAATTTTAATTTTATTTAATTTTGGAAGAACACTTAATATGTGTCCTCTTCATAAATTGTTAATTACACAACATATTATTGCTGAGTTATACTTATTTTTTACCCTTTTTTTAGTGGTTGCCCTAGATCTTATGACACACATTTATAATTAATAGAAGTCCACTTTTAAAGTGCACAACACCATGGGTAGTTGTGAGTACTTTATAGTAACAAAATAATCCCAATTTCCCCCTCTTGTCTCTGTATCATTGCTGTCACTCAATTTGCTCATGTTTATGTATATAAGCATGTATCTACACATGAGTGTACATGATCAAATACACTGTTGCTGTTGCTGTTATTATTTTAAAGAAACTGTTATCACTCAGATCCATTAAGAATAAGAAAAATAAAAGTTCTTATTTTACCTTTACTTACTCTTTCTCTAATGATCTTCCTTGCTCTGTAGATCCAAATTTCTGACCTATGTATATCATTTTCTATTTCCCTAAAAACACTTCTTTTAACATTTCTTGCAAGGCAAGTCTACTAGCAACAAATTCACTCAATTCTCAGTTTCTGTTTGAGAAATTCTTTATTCTCCTTCACTTTTGAAGGATAATTTCACAGGGTACAAAATTCTAGGTTGGTGGTTTGGGAAAACACTTGACAGGTTAACTGGCTAACTTTCAACACAAGATTTCGCTTTACTCTTCTTGCTGGCAGGATACTGGAGAAGCTAGATATAATTCTTATCTTTGCTCCTCCACAGGCAAGGTGTTTTTCCCACTCTGGCTTCTTTCAGTATTTTTTACCTTGAATTTTCTGTAATTTGAAAATTGGATGCTTAGGTGTAGTTCTGGAGGCATTTATCTCATTTGGTGTTCTCTGAGATTTCTGGATCGGTGGTTTGGTATCTGACATCAATGTGGGGAAATTATGTGTCATTAATTTCTAAAGGTCTTCTTTTCCTTTGTCTCTTTCTTCTCCTTTTTGTATTCCCATTATGCCAAACTGCAGAATAAGTCTTAGATATTCTGTTCTGATTTTTCCAGTTTGATTTTTTGTTTTGGAGGTTTCTGTTGGGATATTCTCAAGCAGAAAGTCCTTTCCCCAGCTGCTCCCAGGTTAGTGACAGACCCACCAAAGCCAGTCTTTATTTTTGTCATCGTGATTTTGATCTCTAGCATTTCTTTTTGATTCTTTCTTAGAGTTTTCATCTGTCTTTTTACACTGCCATATGCTTTTGTGTTCTGTCTACTTTCTCCATTAGTGCCCTTACTATATTAATCATAGCTCATAAATTCCTGGTCTCATAATTCCCAGATCCGTGCCATACCTGAGTCTCGTTCGGATGCTTGCTACATCTCTTCAAACTTTTGTTTTGTTTTTTGTCTTTTATATCTTGCAATTTTTTTAACTGTTGGTTGGACATGTCCTAAGTAAATAGAACTGTTACAAATAGGCTTTCAGTAATATGGGGCGGGGAGAAGTGTTCTATAGTCCTGTGGCTAGATCTGTCTTTCGGTGAGCCTTCACCTCTAGGCTGTGAACCTGACACAGTTTCTCAGTCTGCCCTTTGCCCCCTGGAGTGGAATGGGCAGCAGGAGCTAGAGCTGGGCATTTTCCTTCTGCCTGGTCACTTACAGTCTGGGAAAACACTGGCAGGTTAACTCTGGCTAACTAGTTTCTCCTGAGGGCAGACCTTATGAAGAAGAACAGAATGCTCTGTGTGTTTTAAAATGGTCCTTTTTTCCCCTCCCACTGCAGAAAGCACTGGGAGATTTTCCTCTGATATTCACTGTGAGAATCCGGTAGAATTTCGGTAGGTAAAATTCATAAACAAGCCCCCCCCCTCCACCCCCTCCCCACCTCAGTAATTGAGTCCCCTGGAGTTTTTATTCCCCAGAATTATCCCTACTGTGTCTCCAGCAATTTATTTTATTTTATTTTATTTTATTTTATTTTATTATTTTATTTTATTTTATTTTTAATAAATTTTATTTTATTTTATTTTTTTAAAATTTACATCCAAATTAGCATATTCTCCAGCAATTTATTAACTACAGTTCCTGTTTTCCTATCTCAGTACTGGATCCCAGGGAGGTTTCTGCCCTGTCCACTTGTAATTCTCTGGACGTTTGCCCTATAACCTCCCTGCCTTTATGAATCTAAGAAGAATAATTGATGTTTCAGTTTTCTCAGTTTTTTACTTGTTAGGCTGAAGTGATAACTTCCAACACTTTTATGTGTTGGACCAGAAACTGAGAGTCTCAATACATTAAAAAAAAAATGAGAACTGTTTGGATTTGGATTTGAGGGGATAATCAGAGATATACAGACAGATAAAATTAAAAATAATTTTTCCCGGGGCGCCTGGGTGGCTCAGTCGGTTAAGCGGCCGACTTCGGCTCAGGTCATGATCTCGCGGTCCGTGAGTTCGAGCCCCGCATCAGGTTCTGTGCTGACAGCTTAGAGCCTGAAGCCTGTTTCGGATTCTGCGTCTCCCTCTCTCTCTGACCCTCCCCCGTTCATGCTCTATCTCTCTCTGTCTCAAAAATAAATAAACGTTAAAAAAAAAAAATTTTTTTTTAAAAATAATTTTTCCCAAGCTGAAAAAAAAACCAAACATTTTTTTGATCTAACTTAAAATTAACTCCTAGAGTTGACTTCCCTATTTCCACTGCCTATAGCAAAAAGAGAGGACCCACTGGAGGAAATGTGTTATAAAAATAAACTTTCTCTGTGACTGACAGAAACTGAGTTATCTTTGGAATGTAAAGCCTTTTCAAATGTATTTCAGGAATATCTTGGTATTATTCAGCTGGGAAAAAACAAATTTTCTCTCTCCATAGTTCCCTCCAATTCCCAGGGGCCTTCTAGGGCAGAATCACAGACTAAAAATAGCTCAGACTAATTTAGGCTCACTTAGGCAAGCTATTTACTCTGTTGTACATAGTTTTTTCCCCCCTCTTCAAACATCTAGTCATTCCATTAAGGCTCTGAAAACATCTACTTGGTCTGAACAAGACTGCTGCACTTACTGAGTCACTTCCTTGAAAGTAATTCTCAGAATTCAGCTTTTGTTGAGCATCTATTATTTGTCTCCAATTGTATTTTAATGCACACCATTGTTATGTTAAAACCATCAATCCTTTATCATCTGCCTGCTTACTAAACAACATATTCAATTATGCAAACACATTCTTAACATCTCAATATTTTGGTTCCAACTAAAGAAAATTAAATGATTTTCCACATTTTTCCTGTCTTTAATTTCTGGTTTTATAGATCACTCTATATTGTGCATTTGAGTCCGTATGGTTCTGTGTTTTTTATTTCACAAATATACATTTATTAGAGTGAAGATGCCTCTTTCATTTTCTTCCTGGCACACTATGATGATCATTAATTCTTCATCCGTGCTTAGATTTCTTACTCATTATTTTTTCTGAGTTGTTCCTTCAAATTCTCCAAAACATTTCTTTTCTTTCTAATTCCTCATATAGCTTTTTAGGAAAATCCAGATTGTGATTCTCTCTGTGTGTGTGGGATAGCTGGAAAGATTAATGGCAAGTGTGTACTTTCCATGGTTAAGTACTTGCTGGTTAAAAACTCTCAATCACATCTTAAGTAACTATTCTCTCTCTTCTAGTAACTTCTTACTTCATCAGCCTTATCCCAACACATATGAGGTTCTGGTGCATTATATTTTGCTAAATTGATAAATATTCAAGTGGTTGAATCCGTAAGATTCAAGGCATGCTTTTGAGGTGGCAGATAGCCCTCGAATACAAACCATATGCCAGTCACTATTCCAGGCACTAAAGATTCAGTGGTAAGATAGAAAAAGTCCCTGCACTCATGGATCTCATAATCCAGTCCGGAAGACAGCCAATCCCATGCTGTAAAGAAAACTGGGGAAATAGGTTAGAGAGATGTCTTGAATTTCTCTTTCACAGATGCACTATTTTAACTATTCAGGGAAGCCTTCCCTGATGAAATAACAAGCAGAGATGGGGATGAAGGCAAGAAGTGGGCTGTGCAGATATCTGCAAGGGAGGGTTTCTCAAGGGGGAGGGAGCAGGAAGGACAAAGGCCCTGAGGCAGAAGCAGGTATGTTAGGGGAGGAGGAGAGGAAGTGGGAAGCATTTGCAGCTCTGAGGGAATCACATCTGCTAACACCCCACCCCTGCCAAAGGAAGTCTTCCTCAGGGTCAAAAGGCGAGGAAATCAACCACCTCTTCAGTGGGAGGCTCTGCAAAGTCACGTGGCAAACAGATGAGAAGCAGGTGAAAAATTGCACGGATCTTAGAAAATCTACCCACATCCAGAATTATTCACTTAGAATAAAAACCGAACACAGGAAATAAAGGGACAAGTGATCTTTTGAGTTTTCTCCTTGAAATTATTAATGCAGTAAATAACTTGTTTGATTTTTAAATATTAAACCCCCCTTTTATTCATAGGATAAAGTCAAGTTTGCTCACAATGTACATGATTTTTAGGTATTTGTGTTTTTGGCTCGCTCACATGTGTCTGGACTTCTGGAGATCTGTGAGTGCACAGCAATGAAGGAGATTGACCTGTAGTTTTCTGTCTTACATTATCCAGGTTGTTCTGATATTAAGACTAGGTTGGTCCTGTAAACATAATTGGAAAACGTACCCTCTTTTACTTTCTGTGAATGAGTTAGTTTAAGACTAGATTCATTGCTTCTCAATATGCTTGGTAGAATTTTCCAGTGGAGTCATTTGGCACTATTTTCTTTATGAGACAGTTTTAAATGCTGATTCAATTTTTTGTAATATAGGACTGGTAAGAGTTCCTATTTCTTCTTGTGTTAGTTTTGATAAGATGCCCTTTTCTAGGAATTTTTTCAGCTTTCACACAGGCATAACCTTGTTTATAATATTTTCCCATGATTTCTTAATATCTGTAAGATTGACACAGGGGAACCAAAGGGACCCCCTGAAAGACAAAGGTTTGTTAGTTTGTTTTTTCTTGCTCCTTTTCCAGGTTCTATTTTTGCCAGGACCTGTACCGCCACTCTACACATGCCTCGAATGCAAACAGTGCATGTCCTGCTTGTGAGGGACAAGGAGTTAATGATTCTGTAGAAGACGGCACATCTAAAGAAAGACCAGGTGAGAATGACCAGACAAAGCCATCGCATGCGTATTCCAGACCGCCAGAGCTAGACAACTCAACACCGAGACCCCCGGCTTCAGGTAGTAAGTGCCTTAGGATAGATACCTGGACCTTGTCCTCGTGCTGACCGGATCCCGGGTGCCTGAGAGGACATGTGCGCCAGACTGTCATCAGTAAAAGTCCCAGATCCTGAGCGAAGATGAAACTCATGCTCCTTTCCTTTCTGAGTCCCCTTGATGGTCCGCCTATACCTGCTCTCTTCTGTGTCTTCAACAAACACAGCTCTCACCTCCTGCTGGCTCATGTCTGATTTCCGTCCTGCATGCAGCCAGTCACCGTCTTGGCTGATCCTGCAGGACCCCACCTCCTTGGGTCCTCAAACCATCCTGATGCTGCATCAAGATGTGCAGTGATATTTCCATTTGCAATTCTAGAAATTGCTTCCTTTTGCCTTTTCTCTTCTTTGTAAGCCTTACATTAGGTTTACCAATTTCATTAATTTAGAAAAACTGGATTTTTTAATTTTATATTTTTCATAATTGAATTTTATTCCTTTGTTTTCTGTTGTCATTATTTCTTTTCTTCTACATTCTTTGGGTTTACTTTGCTTTTGTTTTTATTACATCTTGAAATGGATGCCTTAGGTCACTAATTTTCACCACTCTGCTCATTACAACTTTTGGATTTAGAGATAAGTTCCATAAATTCTGCTTTAGTTTCATCCCTCAAATTGCAGAACGTATTTGTGTTTGTATGATAGGATGGGCTATTAATCTGGTATCAGCACAGTCAAGAGTTTTTTTTCACTCCTGTGTGAGTGTATGGTGGGTTTCACTGACCCAGCTCCACTCAAGGAACCAGGCTCCTTCTGTCTTACAGTGACACCAAGCATCATGGACAGAGCCACTGTAGAAGAGACCTAATAGTAGGAGGGATTTGTGGCTAGGTCTACAGGTGGTATATATAGTTCCCACCTCTATTCCATTGGTTAGTGTTTGGGTTACTATTGCTCTGTAACTAAGCACCCCAAAACTTAGTAGCATGAAATAACCATTTTATTCCATTCACTAATTTTGTGCATCAGGTATTCCGTAAGACTCGCTGGCTGGGAGTCACTTCAAGGCTAAGGGCTGAAATTGGGAATATCTTCACACATATGGCTGGCATTGGGACTTTTCACCAGAATACCTCCAGGGAGCCCTTCCCCATGGTCCATTCTTCACAGCACGGAGGCCTCGAGGTATATAGACTTCTAACCGACTCACTTCAAATACATGTGACCCAGGAGAACTAAATGGACACAGTGAGGCCTCTTGTATCTTGCCTTAGAGCTTAGGTGTCATTTTAATGGCCAAGAGTGAGTTGTTAGAGTTGATCCCAATTCAAGGCAAGGGGACAGAGATACCATCTATCAGTTGGAAGAGTGTCAGTTAATGTGCAAAAATGTTCAGAACTCCTCATAGCTAGTTACGTGGCTCCAACGTAACTCACAAATGTTTTCTTACGCGCGCAGAAAGAGGAAAATGAAACTGGGTTTGGTGAACATATTACAAGTAGATACAGCAGCATTTTTATCGTTTATTAAAAACCCTATTGTAATTTCCATTTTTAAATTTATTTTTGAGGTGGGGGGAACGGCAGAGAGAGGGAGAGAGACTCCCAAGCAGGATCCATGCTGTCAGTGCAGAGCCCCACACGGGGCTTGAACTCACAAACTGTGAGATCATGACCTGAGTCAAAATCAAGGGTCAGATGTGCAACCAACTGAGCCAGCCAGGCACCCCTCTAATTTTCATTATGAGTTTCTCTTTGCTATTTTAATATTACAGGTGTATTTATAAGGAGTGTCCTCTGTAGCTTGTCTAGCACAAACTTTTTTATGAATAACCAAATAACACATAGTCTAGACTTTGTGGACCACATCTGGTCTTTGTCACACATTTGTCCTTAATTTCATTTTTTCACAACTCTTTTAAAATGTGAACGCCATTCTTACATCACATTTCATTCACAAACAGGCTACCGACAGTCTGGCTCAGTTTGCTTGTCCATCTGTAATGTGTTGTTATGTTTGATTACTAGGTCAAGTTTGCCAATCTATTCATATCTTTTATATCTTTCAGTAAAAACGATTTCCCGTATCACATATGAAAAGAGACATGTTAAAATCTCTGAGATGGTGGATTTCTGTTTGTAGATCTATTACTTTTTGTTTTATGCTTTTTGAGGTCTTATTATTGAGAATTGTTATATGAGAAGTTACATCAGTAATATGTCCATGGAAAAATGACATTTATGCAAAAACACTAATAAGGACCCTATGTATTATTATGTGGAAAAAACCCTCTAATGCATTCATGTTAATGCCAAACCCTCAACCAATTTCCTAAAATGTTACTAAAACACAGTAAAGAACTTATTCATAAGTATCTGTAGTCTTTATAAACTAACTTGTTAGGGTACAAAATGTTTGAAATATAACTTCCTAATCACCAGACACCTAATTTATTTGTTAACCAATATCTGCTTTGTATAAAGTAACATTTCTTTTAGCACCAAAAATATCTCACAACATTCCCTTTGTTGATGCTAAATGCTTTTCAAAACATCTACTTTAAGAGCACAAAAAGAATGTCATAGATCAGTATCTCTTGTGAACATTGGTGCAAATCCTAAATAAAATACTAGAGAGCAAAATCATACACCATATTTAGGAAGTAATATATAATGATCAATTGGGATTTATTCTGGTACTGCAAAATGGTCCAATAGTAAGATATCCATTCATATAATGGACCATATTAATAAATCTAAGAAGAAAAATCATATAATTATCTCCATAGTTGCTTAGAAAGCCTTTTTTTAAAAAAAATGAAAACTTCCAGAAAACAGGAATTGATGGATATTTTCTTACACACACACACACACACACTTCACATGCTTGTTTTTTTTTTTAACACACTTGTTTTTTTTTTAATGTTTATTTTTGAGAGACAGAGAGAGAGAGAGAGAGAGACAGAGAGCATGGGGGAGGGGCAGAGAGAAAGACAGAATCTGAAACAGGCTTTAGGCTCTGAGCTGTCAGCACAGAGCCTGACGTGGGGCTTGAACCTCTGAACTGTGATATCATGACCTGAGCCGAAGTCAGATGCTTAACCACTTAACGGACTGAGCCACCCAGGTGTTCCCTCCTCCACTTGTATGTAGTTAAATACCTGCATATCTTTAGTCTACTATTTTAAAGTGCACTGGTCTCATTAACCAATGGGATTAGGCAACAGGAAATAGCTAGAGTCATAGGAATTTGAAAAAAAAAAAATAGAAAAGCTATCTCTAGTTCAAATGATATAATGGTATGGTTAGAAAATTCTAAATCATGTGTGATAAACTAAAACAATAAACGAGTTCAGGAAGGTATCCAGATGTAAAATGAACACAGAAATTAATGGATTTCTTGTCGACAAAATAACTGTTTAGATAATATAATGGAACATTAACCATATCTAAAATAGGGGGATAGAAATTTTTAAACCTAGGAATGTTCTTCACAAGAAAGAAAGTAACTTTAGAACAATTCTGCAAAACATAAGTAGACCTGAGCAAATAAAAAAGACATCCCTTGTATTTGGATATGATAACTCTGAATCACAAATACGTCAGGTTTGTTTGAATTAATTTATAAGTTTAATGTGAACTCAATAAAAATGCCAGAAAGTGTTATTTTTTGTTTGTTTGTTTGTTTGTTTGTTTGTTTGGATTTTTTTTTTTTTTTTGGAGTTAGAAAAATCGATACCAAAGTTCATGTGGAAAAATAAGCATACAGGAATAGCTAGGGAAATAGAGAAGGGGAAAGCTAAGAGAGGTCGTATCTACAATCCCTGGGACAGGGGCGAAGTTTTTAACAAATGCTGCTGGGGTGAGTGGATAGCCATGTGGAGGAAGAGAGGAGTGAATCCGTCTGTCTCCCCTTACGACAGCACAAACTCTAAAACAGAGCAGATACACAGATATAAAGATCAAATCATACACATGCTAAGAAGGGTTAACTTTCCCTGTGCCCACGCAATCCAACTATGACTCAAAATCCAGATTTGATAAGATTTTAAAAAGCGGCACCACTGTCTTCTGGCCCTCGAGGGAGGAATCATGGGTTAATTGAACTGCTGTTTCCCTATGAATAACGGGTTATTTTCCACTGGCTTCCTTCAGGACCATCTGTCTTTGGTTTTTAGCAGTTCAACTACGATGTGTGCCTACTTCTATATCACAAATTAAATTTCTGTAAGCCTCAGGGCGTCTGGGTGGCTCAGTTGGTTGCACGTCTGACTTTGGTTCAGGTCATGATCTTGTGGTTTGTGAGTTCGAGGGGCAGCCCCTCGTTGGGCTCTGCACTGACAGTTCGGAGCCGGGAGCCTGCTTCGGATTTTGTGTCTCCCTCTCTCTCTCTCTGCCCCTCTCCTGCTCGCGCACTGTCTCTGTCTCTGTCTCTGTCTCTGTCTCTCTCTCAAAAATAAACATTAAAAAAATTTTTTTTTCGTTCTGTAACAACTATTAACTCTGGACAAGATACAAAAAACACACAAAGGCACTGAGGGTGAATGAATAATTTAGTCAGGATTTCTTGAGAGAAAACTTGGAAGAAGGGGCCCACATGGAGTAAGTTTTTCCCTTTTATAGCTTTTATTTGAAGACAGGCCAAGCAGCCACCAAGGACGGTGGGTAAACCCCGGCATCTAGAGTGCTCACAGCCTGTGCAACAGAGCCCAGGATTCAGGGCAGTTTCAGCAGCTGGGAAGTGGAGGGAGATTCCTGAACGGGGAGCCAGGGTGGGGTGATTCCCAAGTTCTGTGAGTAAACTCTGACCAAGTCTTTGCTGACCCTGTGCTGTGCACATAAGGACCAGACACAAAGGGTTAAGTAAATGTGGAAGAACCGAACTGAGATTTGAACTGCCAAACAGGAGAAACAGCCTGCAATTTAATTTCAGTCAAATACATTGCTTTCAAGGCAAAAAATATCAGACTTTTGTAGCCTGCAAAACATAATATTCCAGAGTTTTCCCAGGATACAATCCAAAATTAATTAACATGTAAACCATTACTTATTAGCAGTAATGGTCCAGATGTTGGGGTGAGCAAACCAGGGATTCAAAGGGGCCGCTCCGGCTCCACACGGAGTGAGGGGAGATGTTGGTACTTGCGCTGGGGGTGATACAGCGTCTGAAATTTGAGAGTCGCTGCATGGCTTTCACAGAGGAATTCAGATGACGGAGGAAAAGAATAGAGAATATCTAATCTGAAGAAGAAGAAACAAGACTGAAAGAAAATAAGCAGAGCTTTAGGAATCGCTGGGACGATATTGAGTAGAATAACTCACCTGCATCTGGAGTCAAGGAAGGAGAGGGGAGGATGGCTCAGAAAAAGGTATTTGAACACATGATCTCCCAAATTTTATCCAAGTATACTGAGGCACCGTGTGTGTGTGTGTGTGTGTGTGTGTGTGTGTGGTATTCCTAGCCGATAAGTAGTACTTCAATCTAATGATGAAGAAATGTCAGACAAACCCAAACTGAGGGACATTCCACAGAAATAAATGACCTATGCCTTCGAAATGCCAATGCCATGGAGAAGACAAGCTGAGAAACTGTCCCAGATCAAAGGAGACTAAACAGACATGACACATAAATGCCGTGTGTGTGCCTGCCCTGGATCCTGGACCAAACAAAACTGCCAAAAAGGACATTCTCAGAATAATTTGCAAAATCAGATTAAGATCAGAAGATTGACAAGGGAATGATATAATATTAAAATTTCTGGTCATGACAGCTGTATCTGAATATCCTTGTTCTTAGGAAATTCACATTGAGATATTTTGGGGTATAGGGGTATGAAATCTTCAATTTCCTATCCAGTGGATGAGAAAAAATTTAATGGGATTGTAGAGTGATGATGATGTACCAAATCTGGAATATAAATAAAAATGTAATAATTGGTGAATATAGGTAAAAGATAAATGTGAGTTCTTTCCACTTTTTAGAAACTTTTCTATAACTTTTTATTTGAAATTATTTAAAAATTAAAACTTTAAAAGAGATAAGAAATCAAACCATACCTATCACAGCAAAACCAAATCCTGTCACAATAAACTTCCCTACTTCTCAAAAAAAATCTACTTGTGATTTTTGACAATGTCCCACCAATGGTATGTGAAATTGTATCAGTATACATAACACGTAATTTTGTTAAAGACGAGGTGTTCACTCTAAGGAGGGCTTAGAAATACAAACGTCCCTAGCAAGTGCTGGCTGCCATTGGCTGTGTCCCAGCTCCACAAGGGAAGAGGCTGAGCTGTGAAGAGTATCACAAAGTCTGCAGATGTAACGAGAGCCCACAGTCCTCAGGTTTAGAGATTCCTCGGCAGTAAAGAGGCTGCTGCTTCTCATTCCCAAACAGGGAACCATGACGTTGTGACATTACTGAACCCACAGAGATGTATAACTGTGTCGTATACAATCACGGGTCAAATCCCAGGTGTGTACATCCCTGATGGATTTAGGGGGGGCAGGAGTGAGGGGTGAGGGGCTCCCCAACCGAAGCCTGAGGACTGCAGGGCTCTGCTCTTGGGAGGAGAGCGAGGAAGGAAGGGGGCAGGAGAGAATGGAATGAAATGTGGCCGAAATAAGAAACGCAGCCCCCAAAAACGTGTGTGTGATTACTGGCCCGTAAAGCTGATCGGAATCAAATGAGAAGACATTTTCTGAATTTTGAGAGGTGAGTTCTGCCAAAGGACCCATGAGCCACAGTAATGCTGGGACTTTCAACCCCGTCCTCTTTGCATGCCCTCCAGGGACACAGTGGCTTGGGTGGGTGGCCTTAGCACAATTCTCATTATATATATTACATTTAATACACTCAGATGTAAATCTTTGCTTTTATTAGTTCTTTTGGTGAATCCTTAGAATGGCATTCTCCACCTGAAGATTAAACATTAAAAAAGAAGTTCACCTGAATCTAGAGGTTTTACGGTTTTTAAAATTTAATGCATCCCATTATTTATATTCTTTTTTTTAATTCTATTTATTTACTTAGAGAGCAAGCACGAGCAGGGGAGGAGCAGAGAGAGGGGGGCGGGGAGAGAGAATCCCAAGCAGGCTCTGCGCTGTTAGCACAGAGTCTGACGTGGGGCTTGAAATCATCAACTGCGAGATCATGACCTGACCCGAGATCAAGACTTGGACGCTCAACAAGTGAGTCTCCCAGGCACCCCTGGATCCCATTTCTTTTACGGCAGAGATGGAGACAGAAATTTCCTTAATTCAATATGGATTCATTTCCCCCAGTGAGTTAAGATAGGTTCTACATCATACTATAAAATCTTTTGTATCCTGAAGTCTTTGACTGAACTTTCTATTCTAGTCTTTTAATGTTTCTATTTTGTGAATACCAAGCTATTTATTGTGGCTTTACTAAATCATTTAATGTTTTATACAGCAAGTTCCTTTCATTGCTTTTTAAAAATGAATTTACTTGCTTTTGTCACATTTATTCTTAGAAAAAATAAATGAGAGAAAACCCATCCACAGAGGGGAAATACTGAAAATACTACATCCTAAAGTCATCTACAAACTTAATTCCAGTCTCATCCAAGTATCAGTAAAATGTATAATTTATGTACACTTTGACTCGTTTTTTTTAAAGCTTTACAATTTTCTTTACATGGGTTTTGTAATTCTTGGTTAAATTTATTTCTATTTATTTTATATTTTGTAGCCTTTACTATGTTTTGACTGGCTATTGCTAGCATTAGGAAAACCACTGAATTTTCCGTTTTCCTTTATTCTCTAACATTGTTCCAAACACATCTCTTATTTCTCAGTTTTAATAGTTTTCAGTTAAAAATCTTAATTTTTTTAACAGACAATTACATCATCTGTCAACTAATAGGTTTATATTCGTCTTAAAACCTTTTATCTTATTTATTTATCACATTATATTTATCATATTGTAGAAGTTCCTAGTTAATGAGTAACAGTAATGTACAGTCAGATCTTTATCTTATTCCTTATGTTGATGGGAGCATCTCTAGTATATCTTCCTGTTGGTTTTATCTGAAATAGGTATTCTTCACCATGGTAATGATGTGTCTGTTACTCTTAGTGTACAAAGTTTTTTATTTTAAACATACATTAGGAGTAGATATTAGAATTTTATCACCTGTGAATTTTGGATCCATGAAAATGATTTTTAAATTTTGTACTTTTTCTTAAAGGATTTTAGTGGGTTTTTTTTTTTAGTGTTTCTTTAACTTACCCCAGTTGGCATTCATTAACTTTGGCATACACTTAGCATATGTAGAAAATTGAGGTCCAGGCTGTATTTGAATACTTCCAGTGATAGGAAAATAACTACCTGTAAAGGAGCTCCATACGTTCGTAATACATCTTTATTTACAGAACCTGGGTGACACTGACCCATAAATCAGCAGTCTTCTCAACAGTCTCCTATGAACCACTCCTCTGTTACCTGGCTCATATTTTTAAATTTTGGTGCCAAATATATTACACGATGTCCTTGTTCAATAGTTTACTGAAAGCATTCCAAAAATTCTACCAAAGAAAAGTTAATTTAGTCCAACATGACTTGTTCTAAGTGAAACCATGGTAATCACAAGTGCTTACAAAATACCCATTGGGGGCACCTGGCTGACTCAGTTGGTTAGGCGTCCGACTCCTGATCTTGGCTCATGTCATGATCTACAGTCATGGGATCAAGCCCAGAATCAGGCTCTGTGCTGACAGTGCAGAGCCTGCTTGGGATTCTCTCTCTCTCCCTCTGTCTCTGTCCCCTGCCACCTCCTGTATGCTCTCTCTTTTGCTTTAAAAATAAGTAAACACTAAAGAAAAAAACTTCATCCTTTATTTTAAAAAAATACCATATGGGGCACCTGAGTGGCTCAGTCGGTTAAGCCTCCGACTTCGGCTCAGGTCATGATCTCATGGTTTGTGAGTTCAAGCCCCACACTGGGCTTGCTGCTGTCAGTGTGGAGCCTGCTTGGGATACTCTGTCGCTCTCTCTCTCTGCCCTTCCCTCTCTCCCTCTTTCTCTCTCACAAATAAACATAAAAAAATGCCTATATAGTAATGTTAGGATTCTGGACATCTATGTTAAGCTCAAATTAAAGCAAAAAAAAAAAAAAAAAAACAGGTTGCTAATATTTCATATGTTCCTAACATTAATAAAGTTTTAGCTGTAGCAGGGATATTAATTTTTTTAAATGTTTATTTTTGAGCTACAGAGAGAGACATGGCACGAGTGGGGGAGGGGCAGAGAGCGAGGGAGACACAGAATCCGAAGCAGGCTCCAGGCTCTGAGCTGTCAGCACAGAGCCCCACGCGGGGCTCGAACTCACAGACCGCGAGATCATGACCTGAGCCAAAGTCGGACACTCAACCACCCAGGCACCCCTGCAGCAGAGATATTAAATGTAGTTATTATAATCTGTTACTTTAAAAATTAAGATACAGAGGTTCAGAGATGTAGCACATGTAATTATTTCACTCAAACGTTAATTTACACAAGGCCTTCACTGATAGAAGATCAGGCGTTTTGAAGTTTGTAGGGTGTTTTTGTTTTTCCCTCTGTGGATTCTACATAAGTTAGGAGTCAGAACTCAGGGTCTGCATACCTTAAATTATCCAGATGAATTGCTGACTCAGCCATTACTTGTAGCAGTTGGCCAGCTAACCCCAAACTGCATTTCCCAGCAAAGCTCTGTGTCAGTGGCTTCCTCTCAGCCCCAGCACCTCACAATCTGCAGCCGCCCCAAGTCTTCCATGTGACCCCTTCCTAGCTTCTTCTCAAGTCATTAAGCATCTCATAATGTTTTCTCAGCCTTTTGTCCCTGATGCCAGAGGCAATTCTGTTTTCTTTCCCTTTGGGCTCTTAGCCTGTGACCCTCTAGAGGGCAACCCTTTTCTTATTCATTTTGCCTCCAGTGACTTGTCAAAATACTGTTATAATAATTATGCCAGATTTTAAAAAGTTAATCAATAATCAAACAGTGCAGATGTATGCAATGAGTTGACAGTCCTTTCTTAATGCATCCCTCCTGCCCCCATAGAGGTACAAAGCCCACCTTCATCCCCGTATCTTGGAGTTTCAACTGAATGTTCTGTTTTATCTCCGTACCATCAACATACTACATAAACACATGAAATTACATGATACTTTTTAACTCTGTGAGAATCCTAAATTCTTCACTCATCCGACAGGTTTTCACTTTGAGAACTATCGTTTATCATTCACCCAATTTTCTTCACTGGTATAGATCTACTCAACACTGCTGCACTTGATTAAAACATGTTAATTAGCTGAGAAGTTGTCTTGTCTTCTTGTTCCACCATGTTTTTTAATGTAATTGAAGAGACAAAACTTCATAGATAACCATACACACAGAAAGAGATAGATGAGCCCGCAGTAATTATATATCCATTTGCTGATAAATAAGTGAAGCAGAAGGAGATCAAACGTCTTCTCTGCAATCACAAACTTTCAGTTAGGGGATTGGTTAAAATAAAAACCCATGCTATCAGACTACTAATGTTAACTTCTTCCTAGTCCCTCGTGAAGCCCTTCAGAACCTCACAATCCTGTGTGCACTGCCTTTCTCCACCTGTGAAGATGGGGATTTACTGGTCCAGTAGTCAGTGTTTGTCAAATAATAGGGAAAAGCATGTCTGTGTTGCAAAACAATAAACTGATGTCACATTGTAAGTTTAGGGTAATAATTTTTTCAGTGTGAAGGTTGGTACCTGAGAATGAAAAACGGTGTGATGAGAAAAGGCACAAACAGCTCAACTAACTGTAACAGCAGAGTAATTCTGTCCCAATTTTTTTTTTTTTTTTAAGTTAAAGACTAGTACTTCAACTAACGACATCGGTCTTCTCCAACTTTGTTTTGTCTCACAGACTTTGAGTCAGGTTGAAAACATGGGAATATTACTTCCCCCACTAAATTGTTTCCCACCCTTGATGTTTCTAAGCAGACTACCTTGGTGCTATTTAAATTAAACATTTATTAACTAATTCATTCAAGTATCAAAGCTGTTGAATTCTTACAGATAGTATTCACCATAAACAAACACATTTCAAGCAGAGTGTCTTACTGCTATGTATAATCACCAGAAAACAATAAAAATTTTAAATCATGGCTCCAGATGTTGAGAGATCAAAAAGAGATTCTTAAATCAGGAACAATACACTTCAGAATGACGGAGGTTAGTTTTTCTGGGTAAAGGTGCTTTTAGTGGTCAAGAATGTTTTCTTATTTTCTTGGTCTACACTTTGTCCGTCCATCCATCCATCCCACATACCTGTGCCAAACACAGGCTGAGGCCTCGAGAGACACTGCTTCCCAGCCTCTCTGAGCTTTAGTTCCTAGTGTGCTGGCAGAGTCAGATATTCTGAATTTGTTATCTTTCCCCCTCGATCAAGCTGATTGCTTTTGCTCACGCTTCCAATATCCACTGCATTGCTTACCTGTTCGTGGGAAGTGAAGGTACCTTTCCTCTGGAATTTCAGACAGTCTGGCTGTCTTCAATCCAATTGTAATGGGCTTCTGATCTTTTCACGTCCGGCTCCTCGCCACGTCTCTTCACCTAACTGGCACCTCCTCAAAGAGGTGTCTTTTAACCACCTAACCTGAAATAGTCCCAGTTAGTATCACATCAACCTGTCTTATTTTCACGGAGGCTTTGTCTGGTACTTTTCATTTGCCTGTTTACTCTGTGTCCTTTTCTTCCATGAAAGCTCTTTGAAGGCAGATAGGGCCCTTATCAGGCAAATTTACCTCTGAATCCTAAAATGGTGCTTGACACACAGCTGGCATTGATTAAATACTCATTGAATGAATGAGTCGATAGATTCCTAATTGACTACTGCTTGAACTACTACAGATAGGGATTCATCCTTACTGAGAAGCTTTCTCTCATCTGTGAAGATTAAATCAGAATTTAAAACTCAGTCTTAACATTAAAAACAGTTTAGAAATGTGGGGAACATCTGGCAGAGAAATAATTTCAGCATTTGCAGTGATGGAAGGAAAGGTTTTCTCTGAAGTAAGCAGCTTGTTGTCCTCTTTATCGTATCATCAGAAAATGCCTGCCTATTTTTGTTGGTTTGCTCAGGAACTGTGCACATCTGGTGTTGGGAACATGGAGCGTTGTTCATTTTAAAGTAAAGAGTTGCAGTAACTCCAGGGGTTGGGAATGGGAGAGAAAATGCCCTAAGAAAATGAAGACAATCTGGAGAAAGGAGAGGGTCTTGTCCTTTAAAAAAAAAAAAAAGTTCCTTTGGTTCTACAAGAAACTTACCTAAAGGAACTTCTAGAAAGTTGTCAATATGTATGATTTCTAAATAAGCGGACTTTTAGCGGGGAGAAAGAGAAAGGAAGGAAGGAAGGAAAGAAACAAAAAGAGAAGGAAAGAAAGAAAAAGTCAAAGAAATAAGGAAGGGGGAAAGAAAAGACGGAAGGAAGGAAAGGGAAGGGAAGGAGGGAGAGAGGAACGAATGAAGGAGGGAAGAAGGAGGGAATGAAGGAGGGAGGGAGGAACGAATGAAGGAAAGCAGGCGGCAGGAGCACGCGGCTGTCCCGCCCCAACCCTCTCCAAGAGCCGCGTTCGATCCCTTTAAAGGAGGGGGCGGCCCGGGGGACGCGGGCGCAGGGCGCAGGGCGGGGGCGGGCGTCCGGTCGGCATGGTAACTCGTGGGTCGGGCCCCGCGCCCGCCTCTGCTCGCTCCGCCCCCCCACCCCCCCCCGCGGGGCCCCCTCTCCGGCCGCGCTCCGGGCGGGGCCCCCGCTGCGCCCCCAGTGCTGACTCGCCCCCAGGCCGGCCTGGAGCCGCTGGCGGAGCTCGGAGCCGCGCAGCCCGCACGCCCCCCCTGCACTTGGTCCCCGCGGCGCCCCAGCCAGCGGGTCCCGGGCCGGCCATGAACCGGAGCCCCGCGTTCGCGCCCCGGAGGGCCGGGTCTCCCCGGAGGGCGGCTGGGGTCGGTGCACGGCGCCAGGAGAGCCGGGACTACCTGCTGCTGGACGCGGGGCCGGGGGACGGCGGCGGGGCTCAGCCCCCGCGGCCGGAGCCGGGTTACCACCGCTGCGGGTGAGTGCTGGGGGGAGGGGTGCGGGGGGTGGCTACCGCCTCTCCTGTGAGTGCGAGGGATGTAGGGGTGCGGGGGGGCTACCACCCCTCCTGTGAGTGCGAGGTATGTAGGGGTGCGGGGGAGCTACCACCCCTCCTGTGAGTGCGGGGGGTGTAGGGGTGCGGGGGGGCTACCACCCCTCCTTTGAGTGCGGGGGGTGTAGGGGTGCGGGGGGGCTACCACCCCTCCTGTGAGTGCGGGGGGTGTAGGGGTGCGGGGGGCTACCACCCCTCCTGTGAGTGCGGTGTGGGGGTGCGGGGGGTTACCACCGCTGCGGGTGAGTGCTGGGGGGCTGTCGGGGGGGGGGTTTGCGGGTGCGGGGGGCCTACGACCGCTGCGGGTGAGTGCGGGGGCAGGGGTGCGGGGGGCATCGAGGGGAGCTACCACCAATGCGAGTGAGTGCGGGAGGAGGGTGGGGGGGAGACCACCGCTGCGAGTGAGTGCGGGGGGGGGGCAAGGGGGAGCTACCACCCGTCGTGTGAGTACGGGCAGGGGTCGCCAGGGGCGGGCGGGGGGAGGGCGCGTCGCTGTGTGTCCCCGGTGAGCGCTCGTGGGCATGTCGGCGGGACTGGGGGAGGAGCGCGACCCCGGGGCGCCCTGTCGGGCGGGTCACGGTCTGGACGGGGGACCGGGGTAGATTCGCGGCCGCTAGACTCGGTCCGCGGGGCGATGCCGGAACTCTTGGGATCTGCGGGGTCCCCGCCCGCCCCTGCCCTGCTCGCGGCCAGCTCGGTCAGCAGGCTGCCGGGCGAGCACAAGTTGGAAGGTATCCCTGCAGGAGTGGACCCGCCCGGCCCTGCCCCTCCTTTCCCCGGGTCGTCCAGCGCCCGACTCTAGGGCACCGACCCGCGGGCTCTCCCCGACCCCTTGGCACCCGGCTCCCACGGAGGGCGCGCAGGGGCGCGGACTCGTCTGCGGTCGCGGTCCCGGCGAGGGGGTCGAGGTCGTCTGCAGCCAGCTCTGAGTAACGAGGGGATTTTACTTAAGAAACTGGAGGTTTTTCTGGGGGGAGAGGAGTGGAATGAGGGCCAAGCCCTCCCTCCCTCCCCAGCCACCCCGAGCGCACTTGTGCGGCCCAGATAGCGTTTCTGCTCCTGTCGCTTGGCTCCTTCTGGTTAGTGTGGCTTCCTGAAGCGTCACTTTCTTTCCGCACGCGGTTCCCGGGTTCCCAGCCGAGAGCCGTTCCGGGAGAGCTGTGTGTGCTGGGGGTGGGGGTGGGTCGTGGGGGTGGAGTCGGGGGTGGGGTCGTGGGGGCAGGCTCCCGGCAAACCCCTGTTATGGACCCGTGTGCTTTCAGTCTTGCTCAGGTCCGCCCAGAGCCCAGGCCTGGTGCCCTTCCCTTTCTCAGGAGAGGTGAGCCCCCGGAAACGGTGCATCTCATTTTTCCCAAGATAAAAGAAATAAGTTGGAACTGGTACCGTTCGTCTATGTGCTGGACAATTTGAAAGCATTTACTGTTATCTTTTTTCCTTCTCCAAAAATTAAGATCTATTTCACATACCATGGAATTCACTCGTTTACATTGTACAGGTCAGTGGTTAATGCATCTGCAGAGCTGTGAAGAAACACCGGGAACATTTTCATCGTCCCCAAAAGAAGTCTTGTCCTTGACTTTAAATTAGAAAACACTTCTGTGTCTTATAGCACAGTGTCTCTCATGCTTTAATGGACATACGGATTTCCTGGGAATCTTGTTCAAATGCAGACTGTGACTCCAATAGGGCCTACGTGCAGCCCGATATTCTGCATTAACAGCGATCTCTGAGATGTGTTGAGGCTCCTGGTCCATGGACCACACTATGAGGAGCATGGGGATCTATGCCAAGAAAAACAACCAGGAAAAACAAATCGATCCTGGATATTCTGAATACAGCTATTTTCAAATTTGCTTTCAGGGTATATGTTTAAACCGTAAGTGATTTTTTTTTTTTTTAATTGGCTTAGACTTGAGATCTACTAAGCCTGAGGGTTATATATTTAGTAATGTTGTCTGAAGCTAACTTAAACAACTTTAGAAAGCTACATTGCTTTTTAAAAATTAGACTGTCCTATAGGCAAAATTTAAATTTTTGCAACTGATCATTCAATAGTCCCTTGTTACTATGTCTGTGAGAAAAATAATTTGATTTTTAAAACTTGTGGTTGTAAATTAGTGGTGAGAGACATTGGTTCCAAGTTGTCGTGTAAACTTTTTCCAATGCTTTATGCAAATGTGATCCCCCTGCCTTACTGATTTGTCTACTTCTTAACATCACCTACTATCTAGAGAGTAAGTATTTTTCTCTCTTAGTTCAGGAATCTCAGACGACTAAATGCATAGACCAGGGCAGTAGACAGATGACACATATTTTAATTGCTTCAATTGGTAATGAACATCCCCTGTATCATGTTGAAGATAGTATGATGAATTTAAGAGTGAACCATATTCTGGAGTAAGACTTGCCTTTTGTCTAAATCTATTATTTCCCAAGATTCTTTATGTTATATATAATTATAGTTTTCATCACTGCTTACTCTGTTTTTCCAGTGGAATAATCTAGTAAGTAAAAATTTAAACTAATCAACAACAGCATTTCCCACCTATGATGTATGAGATCAAGCTTAGAAGACTGCTTCCTTCTGGTGGAGATTAGAAATAAGCCCATCCTTACACTTTTGACTTTGATTTAAACAATTTCATGTCTTTTCCTAGAGTGGGAGGCTTACTATTTGTGAAAGAGGCACTGTGGATTGGGCCTCACCATTTTCTCAAATCATTGAGATTTTTCCTTTATAAGATCACAAATCATTGCAAGTTGTCATTTCTGTGGGATAAATTCTATGACTTTTCCTAAATATTCTGTTTCATAGTTTGTATATGTAGAAAGATTTTTATGTTACATTATTTATATCATGAGGCTTCTATTCCTGAGGATTATGGCAAATCATCTTGTTTGAGAGCAGTTACAGATTTTCAGGACTTAATAGTATAAGTGGTAACATTCAAATGGTGTTTAGAAAAAAAAAAAGATTGTTTCTCTTTTTTGTCCCCCAAGTTTTCTCACAAATCAATTAATATACTGTATTTTGATCAGTTTGTAATGGTGATTAGGAGGAAATGGTCCATGTCCTTCCAGGATCCCAGGAGGTATTTCAGAGAGTTATTTCATTTAGAATTTAAAAATATGTCTCTCTAGTCCGTTACTTCTAAACGTGGGGAAGAATCCTGGACGTAAAAAATAATGTGAAGGGTTTCTAACTACTCAGGATCTGAAATACAGTTCCACTAAACTTCTGCTTTGGAAGGACTAATTGGTTAAATGATTGTGAATAATTAAACAGTAAAGTATTCATACACTAAAGCAATGCAGTAGACTGAGATCATCTAAAAAACTCATGATTACAAACACTTAGTAATACTGGATAAAATATTTGACATGATTTTAAAACAGTAACTAATTTTGCAATCAGCCAATCAGTCAACGAGAAAGGATTATTACCATGTACCTGAAGCAGAGAAGTTGAAAGTCAGAGGGTAGCCTGTGTATGAACGGATGTCGTGGCTGCCCCAGGGATTCTGTGTGAACACAGAAGGTGGAGTTTGACGTCTGCATGGACAGAGATGAAGTGAAGGCCTTGGTCCCAGATAAGGCGCAGAGCTGGGACTGAGACATGCCTGCCTCCTGCATAAACCCAGGACCGTTACTGTAATGAAGGGTTAGGCTGGAAAAATGCCACCAGCACAGAGTGAGAACAAGAAACGTTATTAGTGAGAGGCAAAGAAATCTTCCCCTAAGAATTGTGTTCTTTTAGCCTGCATGTCATGTGAGTTTTTGTTTTTGTTTTGCACACCACCTGCTGACCTAGAAATCTTCAAGTAGAAAAATAGCCCTGGGGCTCCTCAAAGAGTAAAACCCAAAACCATCCTGAAAGCTGGAACCAACCACCTAGAGTGTCAAGGACTTTCAAGAAAACAGCAAGCCCGCTGAGAAAATGCTCCCTGAAATACATGACCAAACACCCAGGGAAACAATCAACCAAGACTGAGCGTGACCAGATGATACAGTCCATGAGGCAGAGTCAGCATAAGGCATGACAGCAGTGTTTAAACTTAAAGACTTGACATAATACAACAACATGAAAGAGATGGAAAATGGGTGGGTATAAAATGTTGACAGCATATAAGAAGAAATCATACCCTAAGAAAATAAAAGACTTATTTAAAAAAAAATTTTTTTTTAACGTTTATTTTTGAGACAGAGAGAGACAGAGCATGAATGGGGGAGGGTCAGAGAGAGAGGGAGACACAGAATCTGAAACAGGCTCCAGGCTCTGAGCAGTCAGCACAGAGCCCGACGCGGGGCTCGAACTCACATACCGCGAGATTGTGACCTGAGCCGAAGTCGGACGCTTAACCGACTGAGCCACCCAGGCGCCCCAAGACTTATTTTTTTAAAAACAAATAGAAAGTCTATACATAAAAAATATAGTTTTGAAATAAAAAACTCACTGGAAGGGTTAACATACAGATTATTCATAGCATAATTGATGATAATACCCAGGGTCCAGAGACAGAACTAAATGATAAATATAAACATTGGTGAGTTATGGAGCGAGAAGGGAGGAGGCTCAGAAGGAGAGAATACAGACAACAACGGAGAGGCAACATTTGAATAGATAAGGGGTGATAATTTTCCAGAAATGATGAATTGAAGTACAACAATGTTAGGGCAATGCACAAAACTAAACCCATTTCAACATACCATGTTGAAATTGCAGAACATCAAAGATAAGAGGAAATATACCAAGATACAAATGAACTAGGAACAAGATACTTGAGTGCATAAGTTTTAAAATAAAAATATACACAATGGAAATGCACCCATAATGTATCTTGATTCCTGTTATGTCATGTGTAGCTTGAAAGAACTATGGTTTTTCTTTCACGTAAAAGCATTGTTTATTCTGTATTAATGTAATGTTGTATATACAAAGTGTTCCTTTGCTGATAGGATCTCTTTAAATATGGATATGCATAAAAAGGGATTCGTATGTAGTGGTTTAGATGTCATAGAGAATCCTAGTATCTGTTATGACCTTTCAGAAAACCCATAAAGCAAGACCTGGACTTTGGTTAAGGGTTTGCAGTTTGGGAGCTGCTAGCAGGGGAGAAGGAAATGTAAGAATCACCTTCGGATTTGCTTCCCCTGCATTTAGGAGTGGACATCTGCCCCAGCCTGTTGGATTTACTGTGGGTCTTTTCTAGTTGACCACTTTGGAGATCTGTTTTGCACCACAGAAACTACCCATTTTGTTTCCAAATGTCCTCTGGCTTGAAGTAATAACATCCGCTGATAACAAATTATGATCATGAACATGTTTTTTTAGGGGGTCAGCTTTGTAGGTTGTGGAGTTATTGCCAGATGTACTGAAAGGCCCACATTTATTCTGTAACAGAATGTTACCTCTAGGAAGACATTGCATCATTTTTTTTTCTGGACGGTTTTGTTCCTTGTGTTATAAGAAGTAACTTCATAAGGCAATTTATCTTTGCTCCTAGAGAGTAAATCATAAAATGAAAACATTTTCTTGAGTCCATTCTTGTTTTTCTCACTCCTTTATAAAATATGCTAAATATCATTGGATCCAGTTGGATCAAATTACCACTTGTGATTGCTCTTTGTTTAGGAATCTTCTGCTTTCAGTCCAGGGAGAAGTGCTCATCCAAATCCCAAATTCCAGTTAAACTTTGGCATCTCAAGTTGGTATGCTGTTCAAGACTCTTCAACCCTCGGAACTGATTGACTCATTTCTTACAGAACGTCTGTTGGCAGCAGGCATTCAGGACTGAGTGTTACAGGGAGCAGAACATCCATGATGGCAACTGTTCTCTACCTGATTCGGGTAACTCAGCCAGGACGAAGGGGAGAAATGATGTTAACCAAGATCATTTACGGTGTAGTGCCAGTGCTGCTTCAGTAGAGGAGGAATCGAAAATATTTACATATATTTGGGGGGAACTAACAGTTTTGAATACCTACCTTGTAGCAGGCCCTTTTCTTGCTATCCTACAAATATAGTTTCCTCTTCAGAGTGGTCACCTGGCTGTTTTTAATGTCCCTTTTATAAAAGACAGTGCAGAAATGTAGACATGTTAAGCGATGTTGAGGCAGTTACACGGCTGGTAAGTCGCTGTGGGTTGGACAGGCAGCACATCTTAGTGCGGGCTGGCTCACGCGGGCAGAGGGCTGTGAGGTTGCTCGGTGGGGTATGTGGTGACATGTGCTCCTGGAGAGCACCCTCGTCATTTCTTCTTCTCCGTCTTCTCGTGGGTACTTGAGAGAGCACAGGTGGGCTCTGATCCACTGAAACAAGATTGCTGTCCCATGCTCCTGACATTGGGTTGTACTCTGGGTGAGGGGAGGAGGCAGGAAGGAAGGTTATGATGAGCAGTGACACATATGTTCACCTTTGCCTCGTCTTTCTTTTGAAATCATGATCTGTAAAGATCAAGCTTTATACTCCACTTCTTTCACTAACTTAGGAATCTATTTATTCGTTTACTTCGACCTTGGCCTTACATGATTATGTGTAGTAATAATAAAATTAATAAAGATAAAAATAATAACAATTTATGAGGGGCTTCTAAGTGCTAGGCTCTCTTCTAAGTGCTGCATACCTTTTACCTGATTTAATACTTATTTAACAAGCCTATGAGGTATGCACTGTTATAATCCCTGATAAGAAAGAAGAAAGCACCACAGCAGAGAGGGTAACTGACTTGCTAAAGATTGCACACTTAGTAGTTGACAGAAAGAGGAAGGAAGAAAGGAAGGAGTAGAAAACTCTCTTTTATCACTTTTGCAGATAAACAGGGAAACTAGGTTTTAAAACACAGCCAATCTTTGTCACCGAAGGAAAATCGTGAATATACAAAAACTCCATACATAATCTGTAGAGGACTTACTAATTTTACCAGACGGTACATAAACTGATGATGGCTCTTCCGAGATCACAAGAGAGGAAGCTTTCTTTTCGGCTTCATTTCTGCCCGTCATGTGGATGAAGTTGCTTTTGTGCGGTAACGCAGGCTGTATCGGAAAAACTGACCTCACTCCAGTGTGAGGTGTCAAAGTGAGGATTTCAATGCATGATGTGCATGATTTTTAAAGGCATTTTCCGTGGTATTCATCTGAAAGTGTGTGTTACCGGAAGTCAGTGACAGTGTGGATAGCCATGTGAAGACCGATGCCTATTCAAGGCCGATTTCATTTTCAACTTCCAGTACCTCTGGTTTGTAGCACAAAACCTTCACACAGAACTCAGAAGAGTTTTCTTTGTGGGGATTTCCAACAAAATCATCTGGAAAGTTACAATAATTGGAAATGACATGATTTATAAAGCCTAAAATTCTTTTAGGTACTTAAACTGTTACAGATAAAACTCCGGTCTGTTGCTACTATGTTGACTTCTTTGAGGAAGAATTGTGCATTGAAGGGTTGAAGGGTGGCTTGCCGTGGTGACTTCAAAGCTGATCCCTGGGCACAGTGAGAATCCCCACTACTGCCCAGGGCAACGTTTTCTGCAGAACATCTTTTCTTGGAGGGCATTCAGGGCCAGACATTGTATTCCATTTTGCAGAATGCATTACTTTCTTTCAGTAAATATTTGTTTAAGCTCCCTTGATGTTCCAGGCACCATATTTCATTCAATCTAAAGTTCTATCAATTGTGAAGCCTGCCCTGATATTTTATTTTAATTTTTTTAACGTTTATTATTTTTTTTTTTTTTGAGAAGAGAGAGACAGAGCATGAGAGGGGGAGGAGACAGAAAGAGGGAGACACAGAATCTGAAACAGGCTCCAGGCTCCGAGCTGTCAGCACAGCCTGACTTGGGGCTCGAACCCACGGACCGTGAGATCATGACCTGAGCCGAAGTCGGACGCTTAACTGACTGAGCCACCCAGGCGCCCCTGCCCTGATATTTTATATACATTCAAAACACAAGCAAAAAATGCTGTCAGTTAAACTATACTTTAGGTTTTTGTTTTGTATCTATTGAAACAGCTCTTTGTACTTAGATATAGATTTGGTCACATGTAACTCTTATACACGTATGAGAAAAGGAAATATAAAAATAAATTTGGTTAAAGTATTCCCACAGCTCCTTCACATCCAGAAATGGACTTTCTGAGTCACTTTGCAACTCAGAGACTTCATTGCCCATGTTTTCCCACGTGGAGGTGTCCTCTGTGTCAGAAAGAACAGTGGACGCAACATTTTCTTAAAGAACTTGTGGATTCCCTGATAGACCAAACGCTGTTGGTGCTGGGCAATTAACAGGACTTTGCAATCATGTGGAGCTAGCCTATTTTGCTGAATAGTTTCTGGTGTTTGCTGTTAGCGTAAATGACAGAAGACGCGGGGCAGGAAAGATACTGAGGCAAAGGCTATCCTTGATGGTGTGTCCCACATTTACGAGGTTTGAACTTTCTTCTCTCGCTGACTTTAAAACACAGATAAGACTATGACAGTCTTGCTTTATGTATGTGAGCTACTTTGATCCTCACAGCAAACCTGTGTGGTAGGGTCTAGGATTTCCGTCTGTGCAAGAGGAAGCGGAGATTCAAAAGCACAAGGTGCCTTCCCATTTTATGGCTGTCAGGCATCCGAACCAGAACTTGAGCTCATATTGGACAGCTTATTTGGGCTTATGTTTGCTTGCTTGCTTGCTTGTTTTTTGCCCCTCGCTGTCTGTACCTCTTTCCCTCCAGGAGAACCACATCTCCACGAGGACAGGGATCTAGTCTGTGAACAGTGACTGAGGACTATTCAGCATTAAATGTTTGGTGAACGAGTGAATCGGTGTTTGCTTTGTACAAACTGATGTCAGTGGATTGGCCTTATCTCTGAAATGCTTGTCTTTCTGGTCCTTAAATGGTGTTGCTAGACTTTGGCATTAAGGTACCATGTTTTCATCTTAGGTTTTTCAGAAACACCACACTGTCAGATTCTGTTCTTGCAGCGCAGGTCATTTGATGAATTCCAAGAGCATGTGGTATATACTTGAGCCCTGAAATGGTGCTCATTTAATATCTGTGATAATCCTACAAACAAGAAAATATGAATATAAACTATTTCTTTTTTTGCATTGTGCTGATAAAACACCCATGGGAATTTATCTTTTCTGTTTTTACTAAAATGGTAAGAGGAAAGGTTCTTGGATTTTTATGTAAGCTCATGGAAATAATTTTATAAAAACTGAACTTCCAAAGACCAAAACTGATTATGTCTAGGAAAGTCTTCAATGCTTAAATGAAATAATCCAATTTAAAATGGAGAAAGTGGGAAAGGAATGGTTAAGTGAAAATGGTCTGAAAGTTGCATATTATTGATAATAGATTTGGACCTTGATTTGGACCAAGTTGTGCCTGGGCAAACCTTACAGTCAAAGTCATTTAGTTGCTTTTCATTATAATCTGTCTTCTAAAAGTTAGATCAATTATTTTCAAATTGTATTATAATCCCCCGTCTTCCCAGAGAGGCTTGGCAGTTATCTGCACCCCCTTCTTACATGCAAGAGTCTGAGACACACTCGCTAGAAAATTACAGTGAGAGGTATTTACTAAAGGAGCAGTGTTGCACATTATATGATGTAAACACTGAGAATATATTAGCAGCTTCTTGTCTGAACACATATACCAGAGGGTGAGGATGTGGTTTGCAAATCTGGCTGTTGAATCACCTGGATTATTTTTAAAAATACAGATTCCCTAAGAATTATGAAAGTCCAACTAAATCAGAATTACCAGGGGTATTGCCTAAGAGTAACATTTAAAAATAATTCCACTGGAGGGGTACCTAGGTGGTTCAGCCTTTTGATTTCGGCTCAGGTCGTGATCTCATGGTTCACGAGATCAAGCCCCGTGTCAGGCTCTGTGCTGTCAGTGTGGAACCTGCTTGGGATTCTCTCTTCCTGCTGCTCCCCTCTCCACCCTCTTTCTCAAGAATAAATAAATACTAGACATGTTTTAAATTCCACTAGCATTTTGGTATTCAATTGTATCAGCTACTTTATTTAGATTCATTATGAAAACCAGAGTTAGGAACTAAAGCTAATTTAAATCAAGAAAACCATTACTGTGTATTCATCTAAGAATAAAGCCGTGAGATTAAAACATTCATTTTTCTAACTAGGATCCAATGCTCAGATATTATCGGATAAGTTGCGAAATATTGTCTTTTTATCCAGCAAATTCTTATCAAATACTACTGTATGCCAGGTACTGTTGATATATTTTAGGAGAATAATGACGTGTCTGTATATCTTATGCTTGATACAATGTCAGGAAAGTAATTTAGTGTTTTATGAGAAAGTATGAGAAAAATGACTTTTCAAGTTTGTTTCTTAAATACAAATAAGATGAAGTAATTTTATATTTGTACTAAAGGACAAAGAAATTTTATTTTTATCTTCATATTGACCTTCTTCCTGATTTGGATTATCTGAAATTTCAGAAGATGTGGAGTAAGTTTGTTCTTACTCAGATCACCCAAGATTTTATGGGGTAAAATTACCCAAGGGGTGAACATTTTCTTGTTAAATAAGCTCATTATCACTTAGTTGGCTTTCTTTTTCTAAATATTATGAGGTTTTGAAAGACTTTTTTGAGATTCTGCCTCCGATGATGTATGGTGGCAGTCATCTTATTACAAAACAACTAGGTTCTGCATAAAACAATTTATATTTCTCTGCTTGCAGGAAGTAAGGGAAGTAACCAGCCCAGCCCCTGTCTGTACACGTAAATACACATGTACAAAGGCTTAGGCTAGCAGAGCAGCATTGCAGAGTGAGTTCTCATGAAAGGCAGAATTCCTGAAATCGGGTTCAGGACACCACCTTGGACTCCTCAGTTAACTCCAGTCCCCTAGCTTCTGTGCAGATTGGTGATCCTTGATTTGAGTGTGTATTTATTTAATTCACCCAACACAAGAAAACAGCCATCATGAGTAGGAGTCTGCAGAAACCACATACAAGGTATAAACTGTTGAAGGAATTGATATAAGGATTAGCAATAAGAGTATAAAATGATTTTGTATGAATTGTGTGAAGAAATAAAGATGGGATCCCAAAAGTGAACAAGCATAAGAAAATTGTTCAAAATGAGCAAGCATACTGAAAAAAAAACCCCAGGAAACAATAATACACTTTCATAAATAAAAATTGTCAGTGAGTTACGAAGATCGATAGACCGGAGTTAGCTCTGGAAGATTGCATGTAGCCTGAAACAGAATCGCCTGTAACGGAAGAGAAGTTAGTTGTAACCTGGAAGATACACATTGCGAAATTTCTCAAATGCAGAAAGAAAAGAAATATCACCTGTGAGAGAGGTTAAGACATGTAGAGGCTAGAATTGGAAAGACCAGGTTACATATATTCACAATCCCATAAACAATAAACGGAATTGTGGTGGAGGAAATAACTGGAAAAATAGCGTATAAGTCCTAAGAACTGGTGAGAGATAAGGCTACAGAGAAGCCACAAAATGAGAGAGTAGAGAGATCCGCACACAGGTACAAGGAACTAGAACTGGATTATACCAACTTCATTAAAAATCATCTTGTATGGGACACCGTGGGGCTCAGCTGGTTAGCTCTGGATTTTGGCTCAGGTAATGATCTCATGATTTGTGAGTTCAAGCCCTGCGTTGGGCTCTGTGCTGACTGCAAGTGGGATATTCTCTCTCTCAAAAAAAAAAAAAAAAAAATTCTTGTGAGCAGCCAGAGAGTAAAATACAAATCACCTACCAAGGAAAGAATTTTATTTTAGTGAACTTCTCAACAGCAGCATTGGAAAGAGAAGGTAGCAGAATGACATGTTCAAAGTCACATTAATGTTTTGTACTAAGGAACATTCTCTTTCAAGAAAGAGTTTGAAACAGACATTTTCAGGAAAAAAAAAACCCAAAAGAGTTTATAACCACCATATTCACATGAAAAGGACATGTAAAGGATGTACTGATCTTTCTCAATTTATGATGGGGTTACATCCCAATAACTCGTTCCCAACTTACTGAATTTCATAGTTTAGTCTTGCCTGCCTTAAAGGTTCTCGGAACACTTACATTATTTTACAGTTGGGCAGAATCATCTAATAAAAGCCATTTTATAATAAAGTGTTGAATATTTCATGTAATTTATTAAAAACATTTTTTTTAACGTTTATTTATTTTTGAGACAGAGAGAGACAGAGCATGAATGGGGGAGGGTCACAGAGAGAGGGAGACACAGAATCTGAAACAGGCTCCAGGCTCTGAGCTGTCGGCACAGAGCCCAACGCGGGGCTCGAACCCACGGACCGTGAGATCATGACCTGAGCCGAAGTCGATCGCTTAACTGACCGAGCCACCCAGGCGCCCCTCATGTAATTTATTGAAGACTGTACTGGAAGTGAAAAGCAGAGTGGTTTTCCCTGGTGGACAGGGAGCTGTGCCCAGCATCACCAGAGTATCATACCACATGTTGCTGGTCCTGGAAAAAATATCAAAATGCAGCATTTGATGTATGGTTTCTACTGAATGCAGATCATTTTCACATTATCATGAAGTAAAAAAATTGTAAGCTGGACCATTGTAAATCAGGGACAGTCTGTACTGTATTTTGGAAATGGAAACTTTTCCTAGGAGGATGGTCTGAGGTAAGAAAGGAAGGAGAGCAATGAAACAGATACATATATAGGTAACTTTAACCATTCTCCTATACTAATAATTGCTGATGTGTGAGTTTAAAAAAAGGACAGAAATAAAATACTCAACAATGTCATGTAAGCTGGGAGCAAGTCACCATACTTAAAAAAATCCTAAAGATGTATTGTTTGGGAGTGGATGATGATTTAACATCAAAGGTAGACTATACAAGAATATACACAAAAGTAGAAATAGAGTAGAACTCCTCAGATCACTGGAGAGAAAATAAAGAGGAAGAGGAAAGCAGACAAACAAAGAACTAGGGAAAAAACAAGTAAGGGAAAAGAAGCCTAGAGAAAGAAACAGGATAAATTCAAAGCCAAAAATGAGATGGTAAAAACAAGTCCATATATATCAGTTAAGATAGTAAAAATAACTGGTGAAATTCACCAAGAGGATAACACAGATTTACAAAATGGATTTTTCTTAATCTAGCTATTTTTCATTTAAATATGAGACATGCCTAAAACATAAGGATATGGAAAAACTGGATATCAACAGAGGAAGAAAGATATATCTAGAAAGCACAAAGAGAAATATGGGTAGGTACACTAAACCAAAAGAAAAAATGCTTTAAAGGAAAAGCTATTAGTAGGGAAATAGAGGGGCCACTACAAAATTATAAAAAGTATAATTCATCTTTCAGGTGTAAAAGTAAAAACCTTGCATACCTACCATGAAGTAGCCTTAGAAATAAAAGCAAATATAAAGGAACTCTAAAAGCCGTATTGAAAACCTATCATCATAGTGGGGAATCTCAATTTTCAATAGGTTCAATAAACATTTTTAAATAAGGAAAACTTGAAAGTTAAATGATCTAGCATGATTTATTTGACATATATAAAATCTGGCTATTTAAAGAATATCCACTGTTTTTCAAGCACATGTGAAACATTAAAATTTGTTGGCTCTGCTTCTGGGTCTAGCACATATAAATTGTAGCAAAGGATATGTATCTCATAGACTGTATGATCACAATACAATTGAATTATATAAATATCCTGAGGCGAGAGAAACAAAAGCAAAAATGAACTATTGGGACTTCATCAAAATAAAACTCTTCTGCATAGCAAATAACCCAATCAACAAAAGTAAAAGACAATCAATGGAATGGGAGAAGATATTCGTAAACGACATATCTGATAAAGGGTTAGTATCCAAAATCTATAAAGAACTTATAAAACTCAAATCCAAAAACAAATAACCTAGTTAAGAAATGGGCAGAAGACATGAATAGACACTTTTCCAAAGGGGACATCCACATGGCTTACAGACACATGGAAAGACGCTCAACATCACTGATCATTAGGGAAATATGAATCAAAACCACAATGAGATATCATCTCACACCTGTCAGAATGGCTAAAATAAAAAGCTCAGGAAACAAGTATTGGTGAGGATGTGGAGGAAAGGAACTCTCATATAGCAAAAATAAAGAGTTTCATAAATTAGAAAATTATGCATTTATATATACATTTCATGGATAAAGAAGAAATCATAATAGAAGTTTTAAAATACTTAAAGATAAATTACAATGAAAATATTTCAGATGCTAAAAATTTGAAAATTTAAAATACAGTGGCCAATTTCTAGAATAATAGAACATACCAAAGTGACTCATGAAGCTAGAGAAGTCCTAAATGGTTTTTATAACAAATAAAGGAATTGAATCAGTATATAAAAATTTTCTCATAAAGAAAAGATGGATTCAGAGAATTTTATAAGTTTTAACATTTCGTTTTTTCCTTTTAAGTTTTTGTTTTAATTTCAGTTACTTAACATACAGTATAATACTAGATTCAGGTGTACAATATAGTGATTCAACACTTCCATACATCACCCGGTGCTCATCACAGTTTAGTCCTTAATCTTTATCACCTATTGAACCCATCATCCTAACCACTTCCCCTCTGGTGACCATCAGTGTGTTCTCTATAGTTAAGAGTCTGTTTCTTGGTTTGCCTCTCTCTTTGTTTTCTTTTTCCCATTTGATCATTTGTTTTGTTCTTGAATTCCACAAAGGAGTGAAATCATATGGTATTTGTCTTTCTTTGACTGACTTATTTCATTTAGCATAATACTCTCTAGTTCCATCCACGTAGTTGCAAATGATAATTCATTCTTTTTGATTTCTGAGTAATATTCCATTGTGTGTATATATTTACCACATCTTCTTTATCCATTCATCTGTAGATGGACATTTGGGCCCTTTCCATAGTTTGGTTATTATTGCTAGTGCTCCTATAATCATCGTATACATGTGCCCCTTCGAATCAACATTTTTGTATCTTTTGGATAAATACCTAGTAGTACAGTTGCTGGGTCTAGGGTAGTTCTGTCTTCAACTTTCTGAGGAACCTCCCTCCATATGTTCTCCAGAATGGCTGCACCAGTTTGCATTCCCACCAACAGTGCAAAAGGGTTCCTCTTTATCTGCATCCTCACCAACATCTGTTGTTGCCTGAATTGTTAATTTTAGCCATTCTCATAGGTGTGAGGTGGTATCTCATTGTGGCTTTGATTTGTATTACCCTGATGATGAGTGATATTGAGCATCTCTTCCTATGTCTGTTAGCCATCTGATGTCTTCTTTGGAGAAGTGTCTACTCATGTCTTCTGCCCATTTTTTTTAAAGTTTATTTTTATTTATTTTGAGAAAGAGTGAGAGCAGGGGAAGGGCAGAGAGATTGGGAGAGAGGCAATCGCAAGTAGGCTCAGCACTGTCAGTGCAGAACCTGATGAGGGTCTTGAACTCATGAACTGCGAGATCATGACCTGAGCTAAAATGAAGAGTTGGGAGGTTTAACCGGCTGAGCCACCCAGGTGCCCTTCTTCTGCCCGTTTCTTAAATGGATTATTTATTTTTTAGATGTTGAGTTTGATAAATTATTTATAGATTTTAGAAACTAGATTATTTTCCGATATGTTATTTGCAAATACCTTGTACCTTTCTGTATGTTACCTTTTAGTTTTGTTGATTGTTTCCTTTGCTGTGCAGAAACTTTTTATCTTGATGAGGTCCCAATAGTTCATTTATGCTTCTATTTCCCTTGTATCCGGCTATCCTAGTGAGAAGTTACTTCTGCTGAGGTCAAAGAATTTGCTACCTTTGCTCTCCTCTAGGATTTTGATGGTTTCCTGTATCACATTTAGGTTATTCATCCATTTTGAATTTATTTTTGTGTGTAATGTAAGAAAGTGGTCCAGTTTCATTCTTCTGCATGTTGCTGTCCAGTTTTCCCAGCACCATTTGTTGAAGAGATTGTCTTTTTTTCATAGGATATTCTTTCCTCCTTTGTTGAAGATGAGTTGACCAAATGGTTGTGGGTGTATTGCTGCTTTAAAAATTTTTTTTCTTTTTCACTGTATTTTGTCAATTTAATCACAATATGTTATAGTGTGGATCTACTTTTGTTTATTTTTATGGGAGTTCTCTGTGCCTCCTGCATTTGGATATCTGTTTCCTTTTACAGATTAGGGAAGTTTTTAGCTATTGTATCTTCAAATAAATTTTCTGCCCCCTTTTCTCTCTTCTTCTTCTGGGACTCCAGTAATATGAATGTTACTATGTTTGATGGAGTCACTGAGTTCCCTAAGTCTCTTCTCATTTTGTGTAATTCTTTTTTCTCTCTTTTGTTCAACTTAATTATTTTCCATTAGACTGCTTTTTAGATCATTAATTCATTCCTCTGCTTCTTCCATCCTGTTGTTTATTCCATCAGGTGTGTTTCTTATTTCATTTATTGAGCGCTTTATCTCTGCTATGTTATTCCTTATCTCTGTGTTTTGGGTCTCATTCATGCTTTCCACTCTATTCTCAATTCCAGTGAGTATCCTTATGATCATTACTTTAAATTCTTTATCAGATGTATTATTCATATCTGTTTTGCCTGAATCTCTGGTCATGACCTTCTCTGTTTCTTCTCTGTAAACTTCTCTGTTTCCTCATTTTGTCTGCCTCTGTGTGTGTTAGGAAAGTCAGCTGCATCTTCTGCACTTGAGGGTAATAACCTTATGAGGAAGAGGTCGTGTAGTGCCCTGCTGTGTAGTGTCCCCTGTTCCCCAGGGTCTGGCACTTCTGGGAGTGTCTCCAGGCTGTGCTGCATATGCACTGCTGTCGTGTTATGGCCACTTTATCCTTCAGGCCAGTTGTATTCAGAGACTCTCTTTGCCTGCTGTGAGCAGTGTTTGGTCCCTGGCCTTTATGTGGTGAGTTGTAACTAGGTGTGTTGTTGATCTTCTTGTGAAATGGGACCTGTCACCACCTCCCCTAGAATTGAGGCTCTGCAAAATTCCTGTGTCAGGAGATGTGGTGAAAGCAAGGATATGGGCCTGGCTTCTCTGGGATGGGTGAGCGGTGCATGACTGGGAAGGGCATTTTCACTGTAATGTGTGGGGGGCAGTGAGTCTTGGTGGAAGGAGGTTACATAATGAGTGTTGGCACTGTGCTTGTTCATGCAGGTGGCCCTGTGCTTACACTAAGGGGCAAGGGAGGGAAATGGTGCCAGCTAGTGCCTTTGTCGCCAGAGGGGTTTCTCTGTGAATGCTGCATATCTCGGACATGGTCTGAGATGAGCAAGTAACCTGTCTTGTGTGCCCAGGTGTTCCTCAGGTGAATTTTCCATGCTGTCCATCTCCAGGTTGTTTGCCTGCCTTCTCCCCAGGAGTTAGGGCAATGCCCTCTGGGCTTCCTCCCAGCCAAGCCTTCTGACCTTTGAAACTCTAGGCTTTAAGCCACCACCGCCCCCCCCCCCCACCATTGGTGGCAAGAACTCAGGAAATTTGGCCCCTCTCACTTCCCAAGTATGAGGTCATTTTCCCCATGTGCTCCCTTGTGTGTTAGTCTGTCTTTTGCCCTTCTCCACGACTGTGGCTTTCTTTGCACCGAGGAGTCCCCAATCTGTTTTTCCCTAAAACTGCATTTCCACACTTCCTACCTTCTTTGATGTGGCCTCTTCTCTCCCTTTCGTTGTGGAGTTTGTTTTGTTAGTCTTTGGGTCGATATCTGGAGTATTTAGGGTGATCTGGCAGTTACCTAGTTGTGTTTGTGGAAGGAGGTGAGCATAGGGTACTCCTACTCCACTACCATCTTCTAACCAGTAACAAACTGCTTTTTAAAATGTTTATTTATTTAAATTGAGACACAGAGAGAGAGAGTGAGCATATGAGCAGGAGAGGAACAGAGAGAGAGGAAGAGAGAATCCTAAGCAGGCTCCTTGCTGTCAGCACAGAACCTGATGTGGGGCTTGATCTCATGAACTATGAGATCATGACCTGAGCCAAAATCAAGAGTCAGACACTTAACCAACTGAGCCACCCAGGTGCCCCCAGCTACAAATTTCTTAAAGGTAGATCACTTCATCCTCTGTCCCCCTCTCTCTCTGCCCCACCCCTGTTCATGTTCTTTCTCTCTCAAAAATAAATAAACATTAAAAAAAAGATAACTTCAGTCGCACACAAACTCTTACAATGGAATCATTGTAACCATCATACATCATCCAAAATAGTATAAAGAAATAACATTATAGGAAAATTTTATTCATCAATATAAATACAAAATTTTCTGAACAAAATGTTGGTAAACCAAATCCAGAATGTAAAGTAAATAAGCTATGTAATTCACCACATCAGTAAATTAAAATAGAAAATATATATGATCATCTCTGTAGAGACAGAAGCATTTGATGAATTTCAGTATTGATTCATGATAAAACTCAACGAAATAGGAATCTCCACTAATCTTTAGGAAGATATTCTTAATATTGAAATCTTGAATACATTTCTTCTTAAATTCAAGAGCAAAACAATGCCCACATTACTGCTCCTGTAAGCATGTAATGGAGCCTTAATAAGCATAGAAGAAAAGTGAAAGAAAAAAAAATGGTAAGTTTGTAAATAAAGAAATAGAACCGTGTCATTATTATATTAGTATTAGAACATTATTCATAATGTCCAAGATATGGAAACAACTTAAGTGCCCATCAATGGATGAATGAATAAAGATGTGATATATATACAATGAAAAAGAAGGAAATCCTGCAGTATGCGATAACATGGATGGGCCTGGAGGGCATTATGTTAAGTGAAATAAGCCAGACAGAGAAAGACAAATTCTGCATGGCATCATTTATAAGTGGACTCAAAAACAAACACAGTGTTTTTGCTCAGTCAGTTGAGTGTCTGACTTCGGCTCAGGTCATGATCTCACAGTCTGTGGATTCGAGCTCTACATTGGGCTCTGTGCTGACAGCTCGGAGCCTGGAGCCTGCTTCAGATTCTGTGTCTCCCTCCCTCTCTGCCCCTCCCCAGCTTGCACTCTGTCTCTGTCTCTTTTTCTCAAAAATAAACGTTAAGAAAAAATTAAAACAAACACACAACTCACCAAAACAGTAGAAAAGTGGTTTTCAGGAGCTGAGAGTGGTGGAAATAGGAAGAGGTTGGTAAAAGTGTACAAACTGTCAGCTGTAACATGAGTAAACTCTGGGGATCTAATATAAACCATGGTTGTCTATAGTTGATAACATTGTATTGTGGAATTAAAATTTCCTAGGAGAGTAGATCTGACATGCCCACACCAAAAAAATAAAATAAAATAAATTTGTGACGTGATGGCTGTGTTAACTAGATGGGGGTAATCATATTACAATCTATATGTATTTTAAATCACATTTTCTTTAAATATCTTATAATTTTATATGTCAGTTATACCTCAATAAAGATGAAATGACAAAAAAATCTGCCATTATTAGCATAAGGTTGTCCACATAGTAAAATCCCCAGATTCCATAAACAAATTGTTAGAAATAAAAGTTTGGCACATTGTTATGTACAAGACCAATATGTGAAATCAATTACATTTACTTATATCAGCAATGAACTCTTAGAAATCAATATAAAAATTACTATTCACAGAAAACACAAAGCTTAAGGTCTTTAGGAATAAATCTAGCAAAAAAAGTGCATGACTTTAATGGAATGAAATTAAAATTATATTGAAAAACATTAAAGAATATTCATAGAAATGCAAGTATATACAGTTTTCACAGATATTCAGACTTGATTATTTTAAAGATAATAGCCTTTTCCCAAAATTGATCTACAAATTCACCACAATTTCAATAAAAATTTTAAGACTTTTTCTTTCTGAAGATTAGCGAGTTGATTCTAAAGTTTATTAGCACCACGCTCCAACCAGCTGAGCTCACTGGCCAACCTTGGTTCTGAGATTTGCACAGATGTGGGGAGAACCAAAGTGTAGCCAGTGCCTGAAGAAGAACCATCTGGAGGGACTTAGCAAATATCAGAATACATCATAAGGTTATAATAACGAAGCTGGTGGATATGGCCATAATAGACTAATTGAATCAAATTTATATGAAAGAGGTGTCTAGGTAATTCAATGAGGAAAAAAAAAATCTTTTATTACATGGTGGTAAGGAAATTGTATGGCCATATGCGCAAAAAACCCCCCCAAACTTTAGATCTCTACCTCACATCCTACACAGAAATCTTTTCCAGATGAATTTTAAGGGACAAAGCATGTTTGTGGTTGCTTTAAATTTTTAATGGGCTCAGTCAGTTAAGTATTTGGCTCTTGATTTTGACTCAGGGTGTGATCTTGCAGGTTGCAGTCATGAGATTGAGTCCCGTGTCAGGGTCTGCATTGACAGTGTGGAGCCTGCTTGGGATTCTCTCTCCCTCTCTCTCTGCCCCTACCCTGCTCTCTCTCTCTCTCTCTCTCAAAATAAATAAATAAACTTAAAAAAATTTTAATGACTTTGGAGTAGGAAAGGATTCTTATGCATACACAAAATCACAAAGCATAGATTATAAAATTGATAAATTTAATGCGTAAAAATTAAGGAACTCTGTTTATCAAAAAGTATCATAACTAGAAAGGAAAGATAACACTGCAGATGAAGAAAAGATACCACTTATAAAATACTGACAATTTATTCCTTAAAAGATGGGCAAGGTTACATAGCTTTCTCACGGCAGCCAAAACACAAATGACAAGTAATCACCCTCAGTCTTATTAGTAATCTTGAAAATGTCAAGACAATCACAAAAAGATCTCATTTGACATCTAGTAAATAGGCAAAAAAAAAAAATGAGCTTGATAATATCAAGTATCTATGATGATGTTGGTCAATGAAACCCTATATCGAGCTGGTGGGAGTATATACCAAAAGGATATAGCCTTGTTACAAAAAAAGTGTGTAAAACTCAATAAAGGTGAAGATGAGAATACCTTAAAACTCAACAGTTTTACTCTTGGCAGTGGTCTTAGTAATAATATTCAGTTTGGTTATTCTAAAAGAATGTTAAAAAGTATAAACCACCACACATCTTTGTTACCATCTAAAATTTTTCATCATGGGGTCAAATGGATGTAATTACCAATATACTGTGAAAATTAATATTTGGAAATAGAATAGATCCATCACTTTTAAAATTGTATGTTATTAAATCTAAATGCTAGCAGTATAATATTCATCACCATTAATTTAAAAACACACAAGCTCTTCTTTAACATTTGCTTTCATCCTTTTACTTGAAATCATGCTTTCAAATAACTGTCACGTTACACATATTTTTTCTTGAAAGCTTTTTATTGATAAAAAAGCTTTTATTTTATTGTAAAACTGTCTGAAGTTTTCTGAACCAAAATAAAACCTATATAAAATTTTTAAATTAAAAACTTCTTCTGAATTATTATTACACTTAATAACTACAACAATAATAATAATAGCTAATCCATAGAGCATTTTGTATCTGCTAAGGACAATTCTAATTACTTCTATTAACTCACTTACTGCTCATAATACTCTTTAAAGGAACTTATACTTGTCTGCACTTTACAGTTGGAGAATTTGAGACACAGGGAGATTGAGTTTCTCAAGACTTCACAACTAGGAAGTAGTGAGTTCAGGATTAGATCTTGGACTTTATTTTGTTTGCTAATTATCAGAAATGTATCTTTTAAAAAGGTGGATGGGGAAACTTTGAGTGCCCTGATTACTGGAGGCTTAGCTTGCACCTTGGGACGTTTCTGTAATGTTCAAGAGCCTTTACACATTAGGGCAATGCTAAGAGTATACAAGGGCTATGCTTCCCTTTGTAAAGAGAGGAGTGTGAAAGGGAGGAGGGAGTGGAGAGTCAGCATGACTGACCGACTACACAAGTGTTCTGAAGAAAATCTAGGGGACATTTTAGGAAAGAGTACATGTGGGTATGGAGAATTGGGAAATAGATCTTAGTAAAACTATTCCTGTCATGTGCCTGTTCCAAGTTTTCATGTGCTCCAGGGGTATGGGTTCTTCAGGTTAAGACTGCTGCCCCAGAGCAAGACTTCGCAGAGAATGTGCCCAGTATCACTTGGGAACTTCGTAGACATCCCGGTCACCAGGCCCTTCTCCAGAACTGCTGCAGCAGAATCTCTGAGGGTGGAGTCCAGCCACATGCGTGTGTAAATGTACAGCCTCACTTTGGACCACTGTTCTGCACAGTTCTCAGAGCACGTCATTGCTGTATTTCATCCAGTTGAAGGCATTAACATTGTAAGATAAAATCCAATTTTATTTATTTATTTGTTTATTTATTTAGAGTGTGAGCAGAGAGATGGGCAGAGAGAGAGAGAGAGAGAGAGAGAGAGGATCTTAAGCAGGTTCCACACTCAGTCTCAGCGTGGAGCCTGACATGGGTCTCTGTCCCACAACCCTGGTATCATGATCTGAGTCCAAATCAAGAGTTGAATGCTTAACTGACTGAATCACCCAGGCACCCCATAAAATCCAATTTTAAAGATTTTAAAATGCGAAGAGATGGGTGTTTTCGACTGAACGAATATGGTCTTGCTTTGCCTATGAGATTGGTCCTCCCTGATGGCAAGATCCTGGCTTCCTCCCTCTGTTCCTCTGACACGTCGGCGCTTGGCTGTATTGAGTTGGGTTGAGCAGTCACTTGCTGAGTCCTCATCAGCTCTGGCCTGCTTTGTCTGTCGCACGTCTTCTGCGTCCTTCTCTTCCCTTCTTCTCTGGCCTGACAGATTCACCATGGGAAGTAGTAGATGCTGAGTAAACATTTGTGGATTCATTGATTTTGAAAGGAGTGGTCGACTGGTTTTGGGAATTGGAGTCACGTAGGAATTGGAGAACTTGGTAGTATCTCGGGTTGTGGAAAGAGGGAAGCAGTCACTGCTTCTGCCTTTGGACCCTGAGCAAGGGGAGAGTGTCCTTTGCTGTGAGGAAGATGGGGTTAGAGAGAGGAGGGAAGGAAGTAGTCTCTGGCTGACTAGTGTTTGTCTCTACAGTATCTGAAGTCATGGTGTTTATTTCACTTTTTCCCATGTGTCTCTGCTAGTGTATAATCTCAGTGAAGGGATAGACGTGGAGTCACTTTCTACTTTATTCCTAGTGCCTAGAATAGAACTTGTCTCATAGCAGACAGTCAATAAATATGCTCTGCTTTTTAAATTTTATTTATTAAAATTTAAAAAAATGTTTTTAATGTTTTATTATTTATTTTTGAGAGGGCAAGGCAGAGCATGAGCAGGGAGGGGAAAAGAGAGAGAGACACACACAGAATCCGAAGCAGGCTCCAGGCTCTGAGCTGTCAGCACAGAGCCTGACACGGGGCTTGAACTCGTGAACTGTGAGATTGTGACCTGAGCTGAAGTCAGATGCTTAACCCACTGAGTCACCCAGGTGCCCCTATTAAAAGTTTTTTTGATGTTTATTTATTATTTTGAGAGAGAGAGTGTGCATGGGGGTGGGGCAGAAAGAGAGGGAGACACAGAATCCGAAGCAGGATCCAGGCTCTGAGCTGTCAGCACAGAGCCCGAAGCGGGGCTTGAACTCACAGACTGCGAGATCATGATCTGAGCCGAAGTCAGACACCCAGGCGCCCCAATAAATATGCTTTGAATAAAGAATTGAATAAATATGTGGACTGAGGTTTACTAATACCTGAGAGGAATTTTGTGTGTAGGAAAATTATTTATAATAATTGATTTTTTAATTTTATTCCTGTACATTGAGTTGCAAAATATAAATCCTTGTGTTTCTCAAGCTTTTGTTTAAAAAATTTATGTTTATTGATATAACTGACATGCAGCATTTTATTAGGTTCAGCTACGACGTGGTGATTCAACATATGGATATGTTACAAAATGATCACAGTGAGTCTAGTTAACATCCATCACCACACATTGTCACAAATTTTTTTCCTGAGAGTTTGTAAGCAAACTCTTAGCAACTTTCAAATATAACAACACAGTGTTATTGACTGCAGTCATTGTGCTGTACATTACATCCCCAGGACTTATCTATTTTAAAACGATAAGTTTGTACCTTTTGACCATCTTCACCCATTTCACCCACCCCCAACCCCAGACTGGCAACCAACAATCTGTTCTCTGTAATTATGAATGTTTTTTTTTTTTTTAAGATTCTGCTTACAAATACAGCAACCTACAACCTGTGTTTTAACAAGCCTGCCAGGTGATACTTTTCCAATCTGTGCTAAAATTTGAGAGCCACCACCCAAGAGAAACTCTTACCCATGTGCCCCAGGACATCCACACAGAAATGTTCAAGTTGTTTCTAATATCAAATAATTATGAAACAATCCTAAGAAGACATTGTAGGCTACCTGTAGGTCTGCCCAGGTCAGAAAACAAATCAACAGCAGAGGATATTAGCGTAGCCTGAACCGCTAAGCTTCCCTCACATTTTTATGGGGATGGGGAGCAAGTTCTTTCAATTCTTGCAGTAGGTGCATGCATGGATATTCTCCATTTCTGTGGCTTCGTGTAGCAAACATATAACCCTGTTTTCTCCCAGGCCGTCCTTAGTTGGAGAATTCTTGGGTAAAAGGGTGAAAAGGCAGATCTGCGCTGACCTTTGTTCTCTCCTCTCCACACTCACCTCCTTGCACTGTGCTCCGCTCACCCCATCTGCCAGAGCCATCAGTCTCTCCCCACATCCTGCCTTCTCGTTCCTTTTCCCTGTAGCTTCCCTCCATTCATATCTGCCTTTGCAGATTCATTCAGCAAACATGTGGTGAGCACTTCTTATGTAGTAAACTGTACAAGGAACAGGAAATAAAAATGGTGAGCAATCCAGAGTCTTGGTTTATGGAATCTAGATTTTAGTCGGGGAGACATATAATAAATAGCTTTAAAGTTCTGTGATGTTTTCCTCCCTAAAATCTGCTCACCCTTCAAGTCTTCTTAAAATTAATTTTCCTGATCCACCAGCCCCACCTCACCCTTGTAGGCACATGGGACAAACAGACACCTCAGCACTTCATACAACAAAACCCTCTCAATATTTAACTGAGTGCCTGACTCAACGCATTCCATTCTCCCAGGTCTCTGTTGTTTTTGCCATCACCCCATTACCACCATCACCACCATCATCACCATCACCATCACCATCATCACCCATCACCATCATCACCCATCACCATCATCACCACCGTCTATCAATTTCTAAATAGTACTGTGCAGTATAACTTTTTTGCGTATTGAGCACTTGAAGTGTGACTGGTGCAATTGAGGAACTGAATTCTTAGCTTTATTTAATAGTAGTTAATTCGAATTAAAAGTGAAATTGCTATTTGTGACTATAGGCTACTATATTGGTCAGTGCTATTCTCACCCTTTGCACAGGTTAGTTTTCCAGATTCCTGTCAAGAGGAAACATTAATAAGGAGCTTACTATGTGTCAGGCACTATCCTAAGCATTTTGCACATATTAACTCCTTTAAATCACACTGTAATCCTGAGGTGGGGTTTAACACACAGCCTTCCAGTTGAAGATGACACTTTAAAAATGTTTATTTATTTTGAGACAGAGAGAGAGGCACAGAGAGAGGAGACAGACAGAATCTCAAGCCAACTCCATGCTGTCAGCACAGAGCCCAACACAGGACTCAGTCTCACGAACTGTGAGATCATGACCTGAACTGAAATCAAGAGTCTGACCCTCGCTGACTGGCCCAAGTGGCCCAAGATGACACTTTTAAAATGAAATTCTCTCCTAATGATGACTTAAGCACCGCCAGTTGATGGGAGACTCAGCAGAACCTATACTATCTTGTTTGGAATTGACATTCTCTATTTCATATTTTTCCTGTTTGTTTTTAAATTTTGTTTCACTGGAAAGGAAAGATGATGCTCAGTTTTAAACATTAAAAGGATACAAGTTTCTTCATTATAATAAAACTAAGCGTGTACACAAATTTTTCTTAAGTTTTTATATGTGTGATCTTTTCACAGCCACCCAGAGGGGGTATTCTGGGTCTTTTATCATAAATACCCATAAGGTACAGCTGATTTCTGTTTTTATTATATTTTCCTCTGAGCTGCCCCAATGCTCAGCACATCCCAGCCCAACTTCTCCCTGCTTGTGATGGGCCCACACTTGACCGCCTCCCACCCTCCTCAGGAATATCCGGGACAGAACCTCAACCACTTAATCTAAAATTTCAGATTGTACACAAAGAAGCATTTTCATGTAATGAAAGGAGTAAAAAGGAAAGAGAATAGAGATGGGATTTTAAAGTGTGATTTGCAAAGGGATTTACTCAGGCAACATTCTGGGACTCAGGGTGAAGTCATAAGCTTCTTGAGTTTGGGGACTGCCCCCAAATCTGTAGATACTAAATATATAACTGCTTATTCAAATCCTTGCAAGTCCCATTGAAATAGGGTGATTTACCCTAGTTTCTATTCTCCCTCTTCGCACTTCTTTCTTTAGTTACAATCTTTATTTTTAATCCCTTATCTTTCTCTTCCCTTCAATGACCTGTCCTACCCGTTTTCAGGAGGATTGGAGAAGGAAGAATTAGGAAGCATTCAAGGTCAAAGTGGGTTTGGAGTTTTAGCATCTCAAGATATTTTACCACAGGCTCGCTTCACTCATCCTGTCAGTTTGAAACCATTCTTACGTGATGCTACAGTGTATTTTATGCATTTGTCAGGAATGTACCAGGCAATTCCTTATTACGTGTTAAAGGACCAAAATATCAGAGGATTTTGTTTTGTAGAAATTAAATTGTAGGGCATTTCAGGTAACTCCTGGAATCCCGATCCTGGCACACTTTGTCACAGGTTTTGTTGAGCGAGAAGCAGCGCTGTTGTGGAGCCCAGCCTGTACCATCTGCATCCAGCCCAAGGGACCTTCTCTCCCTTCTGACATCCAGATCAGCTGCAGAGCAGACGGGCACGAAGGGTGAGAGCTGCTGCCCTCCAACACACTCAGGGGCCTGCGGCAAAGTTAAGAAAAACTTTTGTTTAAAGCTTGGGTGGGGGATGGGCGTCTGAGTAAATAAACGAGTTGGCGTGAAGCTAATGCATAAAAGACTTGCTGTGTGTATTTCGAATGGGTTTGATCCTCCCATTTAGCTTATCAACACAACAAATAGAAGGGGGAGACAGTACTTCAGAATTTCTTACGTTTATAGCAATTGCTGTCAATTTGCATAACAGTTGTATGTGAATATAGAAAGAAGAGGAGTTACTCAAATGGAGTATTATCAGTGTAGGAGGAAAAATTTCCATAACCCTCAAACCCACCTGCGGCACTGATATTTTATTGGCAGCCTGGAGTAATGATTGACACTTATGATGGCACCCTTGAGTCATCAGAACAAAAATTGACCATTCTGAACCTAACTCCAAAAAGGAGAGATGTACGCAGTGCATCTTAGATTTTAAATCCAGCGTCGATGACCAAGGTGTTCATGCTGTAAGCCCTGGTGACTGTCACACCCCTCACGTGGATCAGGTCGCTGGTAACCATCAGATCTAAGCTGAGGTGCTAATGTGGGGCAGCCAGTAGACAGACGTACGGTCTGACCCCTTTCTTGTCCAGCATCAGCTGGCCCAGCTCCTTCCTGATCTTGGATAAGCCTTTGCCTCTCTTCGCGCTTCTCCTTCCTGGCCCCTCTGCCTGTGCTCCACTTGCCTCCTGCTCTGTCAGGTCCCATCCTTCAGAGAGTGCAGCCCTCCCTGAGCCCCAGGCAGGACGCGCTTCTTAGAGCTCTCACCCCTTCTGAGCAGAGGTGTCTCACTGCTCTCCCCACACATGGTCTGCTGCGTGGGGCTGTGGGTGTTCAAGGGCAGGGCCGGGGCTTAGCGGTACAGGTGTTAGCTGCGGGGCGAGATGTCATGCACACTCTGAAACGTCGATGTCTGGAAGGATAGATGGTTCAGTCTACTCAGTCTAGTCTACTCCCTAGTGTACTCTAATCCTAGGCAAGTAATGAAAACACGTAAATCAAGTATGATGTAAATTAGGGACAGAATCTCTTTGAGAGGGTGCCCTGCTTCAAAATGACAGTCTCCCCTTAGCCCTGTCAGCTGTGGCCGTGAGGCACTAGGGACCACGTTCTAAATCCTCTGATTTTTTTTTAAAGAAGCCAGAAGTAAGATTTTATATGTGAAATACTCTGGTTTTTAAAACTCAAAGAATTACAAAAGGACTATAGACCAAATCTAACTCCGAGGCAGATGGTTTTTAAGGATTTAGAATGAATACAAAGTCAGTTTCCAAGAAATCCTAATTAGAGATTGAACACATTTTGCTAGATAATATACCATCACAATGAAACCTCCTTTTTCATTCACCTCCCCTCTCCAAAACAAAACAAACAAATAACAAAAAACAATTTTATCATCTTGATGTCATAAGAGTTTTAATTTTTATTTCTCAACTCGGGCTGACAGATACTACTTTTCCACAACGTGCTCAGCTATTGCTTTGAAAAAAGAACTGTAAAAAAAGATAGCTTGAATTGAGAGTAGATGCTTTCAAGCATATGGAAACATAAATTCTGGAAAACACTGCAATGAAAATTCTTTGAAATTACCAAGAAATTCTGTTAGCTCCCTGTTAAAAACAAAACCAACCAGTTCACCTTCAGTTAGAGGTATTTCCGTGGTGTCATGGTTGTTAAGGTTTAAAGATTTAAAGTATTAACTCTGGAAATCTACAGAGGTAACTTCTTGGAGAAACACTCCAGGGAATAGCTGAAATAGTGCTCCCCAAAGTTTTATAAATAAAATTTTATTTTCATAAAGTTCTCAGCATTTTATAACCCTGACTGCAGAAAGACTGACTGGTTCTCATGAAAACTGGTATCACCGACCATAAACTCAGATAGTCTTTGACATCTGTTTTACATTAGATGTGGCATCTTGTCCATACTGTTCCATGTTCATCTGAAAATAAAATCATTTTTCTATCGCCACTTTTCCCAGAAAATGTAATATGTTTCTCCACAGCTTTGTATGCCCTTGGGTCTTGCCATATGCCCAGGGTACTCATACTGGGAGGGGAGAGCCAGTGATCCACATCAAGGATTATGACGGGAAAATACACACGCTATCTCTTCCCAGACTCAGACTGTGAGCAAATCAAGTGAGCACACAGGACCCTTTCTAGACAGGAAAAGACAGGGGAGCCAAGAGGAAGCCTTTTGAGAATAACGGAATTCTACTCTCCCACGGAGCGTGGTGGGAGAGTAGGATGCTATGTGGCCATGTTGACAGGAGAGGCATTTGGAGCAGGAGAAAGTCCGAGCCTCCCATATGTTCTAGAGCAGCTGGCACTAAGCTGCAGACATTCTGCCTTCGAAGACTAGGTGAAGAAGGCTGATTTCTCCAACAGGAGAGTGGGTTGTACCCCAGTGAACGCACCCTCCACGTCCTCAACACGTCCCAGGGAATGACTTCAGGCCTGAGCTCTGCTGTTCTCTGCAGAGTCCCTGTGGCCTCCTGGAGGGCTGGCGCAGAGTGACTGTCCTGGCGCTGAGGAGAGGGAGTCCAGCCTGGAGCAGTTGAAGCTCTGGGAAGGATCTTTGTGGCATGTTTGAAGACTCTGAAGTAGAGAAACCTGACCAGCTGAAGGAGGATGGTTCTGGGAGGGAGGAGGGAGCTCTGTGGCCAACCCACAGGAGGAGAGAACAGGGTGGGCAGGTCGGGCAGTGATCTGTTGAGGGAGCACCCAGCTCTGAACGGGACCCTCTGCTCTCTGTCTGAGCCTGGTGGTTAGAGTAACTCCTTTTCATTTTGAGTTAGAGATTGAGGTAGATTGACTGGATTTCACCCTCACTGGGTAAAACAGTCAGAGAGATGCAGTGAGACCGACAGCTTATCAGTTCTTGTTCCCAGCTGGCCCCAGGCAGCCACCAGCTGAGACTGGCCAGGCACTGGGGGTGCGGTCCAGGCCAGTGTCTGTCCACCGAGCCGGGGAGTTCGCCATAGTCCCAATCCATGTGTTTTACACTGACGGTCATGCAGGCAAGGGAAAATGGAGATTCCGGTGTGCTCAGGCTTTGCTTATTCTCTTAATAGTTAATTTTCCATTGTTGCTCACCTTGTGAATAGGCTTAGTGCCTTGGTAATATAGCAAGGATAACATAAATGCAAACAAAGTTTAAAAATGTGAATTATTTGGGGCACCTAAGTGGCTCAGTGGTTTAAGCATCCGACTTTGGCTCAGGTCATGATCTCGTGGTTCATGAGTTGGAGCCCTGCATTGGGCTCTGTGTTCACAGCTCGGAGCCTGGAGCCTGCTTCAGATTCTGTGAGTCCCTCCCTCTCTGCCCCTCCCCTGCTCCTGCTCTGTTTCTCTGTCTCTCTCTCTCTCTCTTGAAAATAAATACACATTAAAAAATTTAAAAAAAAGAATTATTTGCAAATCACAACTCTTCTGTCCAGCTTCTCTGAAACTGACCCCTTAAATAAACAAATAAAACCAAATAGAAGTGAAAAAGAACAATTTCCACTTTTAGTGCTGCTGTTGAAACGATAGTTTACAATCTCATACACTCTTTCCATTGTATACAGTGGTCTGTCCCCCCACCCCGCTGCATGCTGATTCTTCCTTCCTCTTCACTTACAGAACGTTTTTGTGTCCTATCAGTGCACAGAAAATAACTTATGAATTCAGCTGCAAACTCAGGCCAAGTTCAGCATGTCTGTTTTTGTATTTCTGTATCCATCATCCATACCTCTAGTGCGGTATTTAAACCAAACACAGAGAGTGCTCATGTGAGTGTTTTTCCCGCCAAACTATGAACACTTACAGTAGTATCTAGTACACAGTATTTACAAAATGCTTCTTTTTTTTTTTTTTTTTGGCAACTGTCCTATCTTTCTTTGTATACACCCTATTGCCATGGGCTTGATATCTGATAAATATTACATAAATTTTTGTGGACAGAATGAGGTGCATTTACTCTTCTAGAACTAAGTATGGAAACCAAAACATGTGACTATAATAAGGGGCTTTCTCATTTATAACTTAGTGGACCTGATACAATGTATGCTGAGCTGCTGAGAGGGGAAGGGAGCTGGAAAATATTGGGAGCATGCTTTAGGTGAGTTCTAAAGTATTGATCAGCATTCTAGATCATAACATCCAAAGTGATCCAAGCATCACTTGGTTTAGGCTAACTTCAGCCTCCAGATGGTCTGATCTGGTGGTGGTGGGCAAGGTGGCAGGAGGTGACTGATAGTAAGATATTTGGATTCAGCTTATGGTGTCATCTTCATTATTTTTACTTATCCAGTTTGAAATAGGATATCAGCTATAATAAGGAAAGGGAGAGGGTTACAAAGCCTAGTCAGGGAGACACAAAAGCAAAAAAAAATAAATAAATAAAAATAAAAAAGCTGCCCTTGGGGTGGACAGATGTGGGAAGGTTATACAGAAGAGCTCAGGTGTGTCAGGTTTCTGCATAAGACCTGTTTCATTTCTAGAGTAATTGGGCAGGACTGGTTCAGGTTCATGGTTTTGAGCATTGGCTGCTGAGGCAGGCAGAGGAAGAAGGGACTGACTACCTCTTTTTGTTTACCCCTCCGGCTCCTATCTTACTTCCCAGTAATAACCTACTTCCTGAATTTCTGCAAACCCACTGTAAACTTCTCTTTTCACATTGACTGAATACAACCTCGTTTCTTTTCTGTTTTTGAAGAAAAGAGCAATTTCCTGGTTCTGATATTGTCATCTCGTTTCTGGCACTTGAAACAGAAAGAGACACACTGGATAAAGTATTTGTACTGTAACCACCATTCATGTTCACACCAGAGCATTTATACATGTTATTCTAGGCACAGCCCAGTACCCAGAATTAGACCCGATCCCTGTCCACTGGGGAAAGACAGATTCCACTACTAACAGAAAAAATACCGTAGGAATTGTATAGGAAATATGTGCACTTTGAGACATTTATAATCTAATTAGATTGATTTTTTTTTAAAGTAGGTAACCTGATAGCTAAGACTGAATTTCCTTTAGAATTCGTTGTTGGAATATCAACCACTGCCCTCTTTTTGCTTGGGGCAACAAGTAGACAAACGTAAATGGAGAAAAGAAAAATATGTCTTAAAAGCAAAACTTAAAAGGTTTCTGGTTCACCTGTTTAGTTTCTGTTTTGTGCCAGAATGGATTGACTAAAATTTTATTCTTTGGTCTAGATGCTTCCTGGACCATTTTGACTCTTGATGTGTAAATTACTGAGACAGATGGTGGTAAAAATAGTTAGAACCAAGTAATCTTGGACGATTAGAAAATTCTGCCTCGTGTGACTTCATTATTAGTTTTTCAAAAATAGGTCATCGCTTGTTTCAGATATGGGCTGTGTGATTTCTCTGCGTCTTCTATTTTTTGTCTCTCTTACAGTGAGGGGTCACCTGCTGAACAAGGGTGGTCCTGGCTTCACTTAAAGAGAAATCAGACCTTAGTAGGTCCTGCAAAAATTTATAAACTATAAGTGAATTATATGAGCGTATTGATGTTCAGAACTGTCTAGAGCTTGGGATTTTACTTCCCCTGCAGCCTTACAAGGTAGCCTGTCCCAGTTCTGTGGATGCTGGTAGAGGACACAAACCTGGGTTGGAGGTAAAGAATAGTTTATTGTCAGAGCAGTAATGGTACCCATGTGCCTCATGTTTGGGTCAGTTCAAGTGACAGTTTCCACAGGGAGATATGAGGACGAGGTGGTGCTGTGATCGCAGGGAGCTGTCCTGCAGGAGAGGGACCCTGACCTCAGGGAAACTGAATCTTTGTACTGGGCAGTCACACAGCGGCCCCTGGGCCCTGCAGAGAGACGCTATCTCTGTCTTCCAAAGCTGTTTACTGTACAGACATCCTTGAAAATAATAGCGTGAAACAGAGGACTGTCATTGCCTTGAACACAAATGTGTACAAATTGTAGATTCAGCTGTGGATAATAATTGGATTTCAGGAGTCTTTTTGAGCAGTAATTGGCAGAGACAGTATATTGGGGGAAAACTGACTTAAAATTTATTTATAATGACAGGAGCACCTGGGTGGCTCAGTCAGTTGAGTGTCTAACTTTTGATTTTGGCTCAGGTCATGAACTCATGGTTCATGAGGTTGAACCCTGTGTGGGGCTCTGTGTTGACAGTGCAGAGCCTGCTTGGGATTCTCTCTCTCTCTGCCCCTCCGCCTTCTCTAGCTCTCTCTCTCTCAAAATAAGAAAAATAAGAAATTAAAAAATTAAAATTATTCATAACTACAGAAAAATATTTCAGACTCTGACTATGAGGAAGTAATAGAAGCAATTTACCTTAGGTTTGAAAATGATAAATCAGGTATTTCTAAATGTTATTTCTTGGGAGAGTAATTTAAATAACATGACTTTTTTTGTCTTCCTTTAAACTCACTTTATTTTTATTTTTTATTGAGATATAGTTGACATATAACATTATATTAGTTTTATGTGCACAAAATGATGATTCAGTATTTGGATATGTAGTAAAATAATCAACACAGTAAGTCTAGTTAACGTCTATCAGCATACATAGTTACAAAAATTATTTTTCTTGTGATGAACAATTTTAAGATCTATCTTTTAGCAACATTAAAATATGCAAAGCAGTATTATTATATATAATTATTATATGTTATTTAAACACAAATATACAGTCAACATGTTGTATGTGACATTACCACGGCTTCTTTATATTATTTAAAAAAATTTTTTAACGTTTATTTTGAGAGACAGAGACAAAGCACAAGCAGGGGAGGGGCAGAGAGAGAGGGAGACACAGAATCCAAAGCAGGCTCCAGGCTCTGAGCTGTCACCACAGAGCCCCACACGGGGCTCAAACCCAGGAACCATGAGATCATATCCCTAACCAAAGTTGGATGCTTAACCAACTGAGCCACCCAGGCGCTGCATGGCCCACCCAGGCACCCCATGGCCCACTGGAAATGTGTACCTTTGAAAACCTTCACCCATTTTTCCCACCCTCCCCTCTACCCACCAATTTGTTCTCTGTATCGATGAGGGTTTTTTTTTCTTCTTTTTTTAGATTTCACATAAGTGAAATCATGGAGTATTTGTTTTTGTGTATGTCTGATTTATTTCACTTAGCATGATGCCCTCAACGTCCATCTGTGTTTTTGCAAATGGCAAGAGTTCGTTCCTTTTTATGGATGAATAATATTGCATTGTCTAGTATCTATCTATCTATCTATCTATCTATCTATCTATCTATCTATCATCTATCTATCTGTCATCTACCTCTTCCATGTTTTCTTTATCCATTTCTCCATAGTTGGGCACTTAAGTTGTTTCTGTATCTTGGCTGCTGTAAATAATGCTGCAGTGAACATGAGGATATGTGTATCTTTTTGAGTTAGTGTTTTCATTTACTCGGAATAAATACCAGACGTGGAATTACTGGATCATATGGTAATTCTATTTTTAATTTTTTAAGGGAACTGTGCACTATTTTCTAAAGTGACTGCAGCGATTTACTTTCACATTGTTGTGCATGAGGGTTCCCTTTTCTTCACATCCTCTCCAACACTTGTTGTTTCTTATCTTTTTATAATAGCCATTTAACCAGATATGAGATGGTATCTCACTGTGTTTTTGATTTGCATTTCCCTGATGAGTAGTGATGTTGATCATCTTGTACCATTTGGCCATCGTATGTCTTTAGACAGATTTCTATTTAGATCTGCCCATTTTTTAATTGGATTGTTTGTCTTTTTGCTATTGAGTTGTATATATTCTTTATACATTTTCTATATTAACCCTCTATCAGATATATGATTTGCACATATTTCTCTCACTCAGGTTATTTTTTTCATTTCTTTGAAGATTTCCCTTGCTATGCAGAGGCTCATTAGTTTAAAGCATTCACTTATTTTTTAAAAAGGGAAATTATGCCAAAAAAGAAAAATAGTTAAAATGCTCAAATCTAATATATGTGGCTTTCTTTTTGACAAACTGTTTATATAAAGATTTTGTTGTTAAGATTGTCACCTTAAATTGGCCATAAAAACAGTTTACTCTTAATGCTTTAGTATGTTATGCTTATGAGGGTGAATCCACGATATGCATTTAGTCCTTTTAATTCAGTCAGTAGTTTTACTGAATGTACTTACTGATTAAATGCTAAATACTCATTTCCAGGAGTTTGAAATTGAATTATTTACTTATAGAAGTATGTTGACTTAAAAATATGTTCTTTATATGTATAAAATATTTTCTTATTTTGAAGTACAGAAGCATTTTCTCCAGGCACACCAGACTATACATAATGACTATAGTCATATAACTACTCTTAATGGAAATGATAGTTTTAACATTGGTTAATGCTGTACCAAAATTAAATGTTTCGTTTTTAAATCACATGGTTTAATTTTAAATATTACAATCCGATAAAATATAGGAATCATGTTTTAACCCATGACACTGTTAAGTGAACATAATTAACATATAATAAGTAAATAATTTTTTTAAATAGCAATGAAATACAGCAACATAGAATATTAAAAAGTGTTACATTTAATAAGAGCACATTTTTCCAAATGTAGAGATTATACCACCTGCTGTCTACATATCATATATTTTTTAACTTAATCTGTTTATATTTTATGATGTATCAATGTCTAAGAGACATTTATACATAAACAATGACATAATTATCAACTTCCCTGTCCCTGTTTATTCATGCTTATGATAAATATTATAAATTTTGTGATTGAAATTAAATTTTATTTTTCCTTTTTGCTCCTTAAAAACACCATACTGTGTTTTAGGGTTATGGGAAATATTATTAATTGCACAAATATTTTCATAAAAGCAACAACAGAAATTTTTGTTCTCACATACAGTGTTGCCAAAAATATCTTACATATTTTATTATATACCTTAGATTCTTTAAAAATTTTTTTAATGTTTATTTATTTTTGGGAGAGAGGCAGCACAGCCAGGGAGGGTCAGAGAGAGAGAGAGAGAGAATCTGAAACAGGCTCCAGGCTCTGAGCTGTCACCACAGAACCTGACGTGGGGCTCAAACTCATGAACTGTGAGACCATGACTTGAGCTGAAGTGGATGCTTAACCAACTGAGCCACCCAGGTGCCCCATAAATTACAAGTAGAATTTATGAAACATAAAAACTTAATATAAATATTTTCATGATTCTTTGACTGTATTATTAAATTACTTTCCAAAAAGGCTATTCCGGTTTCTGTGTCATCAGCAAAAAAGGGCAGATATAAATTTCACTTCAGTATTGTACACTTGTGGTGATATCATTCTTTATACTACTGCCAATTTAGTGTATGAAAAATAAGCCTGTTATTAGTTTTAATTTGCATTTAGTGATTAGTTGGTTGAATATTTTTCCATGTACTACTTTACCAATTATATTTTATACCATGTGGATTATATTTCCATGAACTTTGGCTATTTATCTATAGAGCCTTAATGAATCCTCATAATTTTATATAAGTTCTTTTCAAAATACAGTACCTAACCCTCTTCTAATATTATTCAATGTAGCATTTTTCTCTCAGCCACTTTCTTTTCATTGAAATTATTTTATTATAAACATTTAAAACTTTTATTTCATTATGGTCCCTTCTATCGCACTTAAGTTTTTTATTATAATACAGATATGATAAATATTGAATGCCTTTTTTGCTCTTGGGTTTGTTTTTATTTAGTTTGCTAAATAAAACACATAAATATTTTATTCACGTTTGTTTAACTATATGATACAATATGTACAAATTATACGAATAATTACTTTTCCACACAGTTCACGTAATTTTCTCACATAATTTCTTTTGTAAATATTTAAACTTTTTTATTATGATAACAGCTCAGTGGTATTAAGTACATTGACACTGTGGTGTAACCTCCCCACCATCCACCCCTAGAAAGCTTGTCAGCTTGCAAAAGGGGTCTCTGTACCCTTTACACAATAACTCCCATGACCCTCTTTCCCTGGTCCCTGGCCACCATGTTTCTATTTCCTTTTGTTGTGTTTTGTCTTTAAGTTCCCCTTTCCCCCCGTACTCCAGCCTCTGGTAAACTACCACTCTACTCTCTTCACTATGAGTTCAGGATGGGTTTTTTTGTTTTTTTGTTTTTTAATATATGTCATATACAAGTGACATCATGCATTTAGTCTTTCCATGTCTGACTTGTTTCACTCAGCATAGAGCCCTCATGGTCCAGCCATGTTGTCACAAATGGCAAGGTTTCCTTCTTTTTTAAGGCTGAATAAAATCATATATATATATGTATGTATGATATATATTGATGTATATTATTATGTCCTTGGAAATTTAGATTGTTTCCATTTTTGGGCTATTGTGAACAGTGCTGAATGAACATGAGGCTACAGGTATCCATTTGAGATACTGATTTTATTCCCTTTAGCTGTATACCCGGAAGCAGGACTGCTGGATCTTGTGGTAGTTCCATTTTAGTTTTTTGAGGAACCATAATACTGATTTCCATAATAGCTGCACCTTTTTTTATTCCCATCAACAATGTACAAGGGCTCCCTTCTCTTCATATCCTTGAGAATTCTATTAACTTTTGACTTTTTGATCATAGCCATTCTGACAGTTGCGAGGTAATACCTTATTATGGTTTTGATTTGCACTTCTCCAATAATTGAAAACATTGAGCATCTTTTCATAGACATGTTGGCTATTTGTACATGTTTTCTTTGAAAACATTTTTATTTAAGTGTTTTGCTCATTTTAAAATTAGGTTATTTGTTTTTTGCTGTTAAATTTTAACAGTTCCTTGTGTATTTTGGATATTATCTTTTGTCAAAAACATGGTTTGCAAATGTTTTCTCTCATTCCTTAGGTTACCTTTTCATTTTGTTGGTTTCCTTTACTGTGCAGAAAGTTATTTTGATGTACTCCCACTGATGTATTTTTGTTTTTGTTGCCTGTACTTTTGGTGTCAGATCCAAAAAATTATTGTCAAGGTCAGTGTCAGGGAGATTTCCCCCTGTTTCCTTCTAGGAATTTTATGTTTTCAGATCTTATGTTTAAGCCTTCAATCCATTGTGATTTGATTTTTGTGTATGGTGTAAGATAAGGGCTCACTCTGATTCTTTTGCATGTGTATATCCAGTTTTCCCAATACCATTTATCAAAGAGACTGTCTATCCCCCATTGTGTGTTCTTGGAACCTCTATTGAAAATTAGATGACCATATATCATGAGCTTATTTTGGGGGCCTCTGTTCTGTTCCATTGATCTATGTATCTGTTTTTTTTTATTCCAACAGCATACTGTTTTGATTATAAGAAGTGTGATGCCTCCAGCTTTGTTCTTCTCGCTCAAGATTGCTTTGGCAATTTGGGGTCACTTGAGGTTCCATATGAATTTTAGGATTGTGTTTTCTGTTTCTGTGTAACATGACATTGGAATTTTGATGGAATTGCACTGAATCTGTAGATCACTTTGGGTAGTACGGATGTTTTAATAATATTCATTCATCTAATCCAAGGACACGGGTTATCTTTTTATTTATTTGTGTCATCTTCAGTCTCTTTCATTAATGTTTTATAGTTTTCACTGTATAGCTCTTTCACCTGCTTGGTTAAATTTATTCCCAGGTATTTTGTTCTTTTTGATGCTATTGTAAATGGGCTTGTTAATTTCTTTTACAGATAGATTTTTATTATTTTATAGAAACTCAACTAATTTTTATATATTGATTTTTGTATCCTGAAACTTTACAGAATTTATGCATTCTAGAAGTTTTGGTGTTTTTTAATGGTTTAATGTGTATATATACACATATGTGTATAAAAGTACACATATGCATATATGTACATACATGTATATATACATATGTATACGTGTATATGTACATATACATGTACATATGTAAATATATACATACATGTGTATGTATATATCTATAATAAAATCATGTTTAGCTTGATTAAGAAAAAATGACTCAAATACATAAAATTGAAAATGAAAGAAGAGACATTACCACAAAAATACAAAGAACTGTAGGACACTACTATGAACAATTATGTACAGTAAATGAGATAACCTAGAAGAAATGAATATATTCCTCAAAATATACAACCTACCAAGTCTGAATCATGAAGAAAAAAAAAATTTGAACATACCAACAATGAGTAAGGAGGTTGATTCAGTAGTCAAAAATCTCCTAAAAAAGGAAAGTCCAGGACTAGATGGCTCCATTGGTGACTTCTCTCAAACATTTAAAAAATAATGGATATCACTCCTTCTCAAACACTTCCAAAAACTTGAAGATGAAGGAACACTTCCAAATTCATAGTTTGAGGTGCAGTACCCTGACACAGAAGCCAGTCAAAGATAGTACAAGGAAAAAAATATTATAGGCCAAATACTTGATGAACATTGATGCAGAAATTTTAAGCAAAATATTAACAAATTGTATTCATTAGCACATTAAAAACACTATATACCATGATCAAGCTGGATTTATCCCTGGAATGCAAAGATGATTCAACACATGTAAATCAATAAATGTGATGCACCACATTAACAAAATGAAGGATAAAAATCACATGATCATCTTAAAGGATGCAGAAAAAGCATTTGACAAAATTCAACATACATTCATGGTAAAAATTTCAACAAATTAGGTATAGAAAGAATATAGCTCAACATAATACAGGCCATATAAGACAAGCCCACAGTAACATCATACTCAATGGTGAAAAGCTAAAAACTTTCCGTTAAGATCAGGAACAAGACAAGAGTGCCCACTCTTGCCACTTCTTAACATAGTTCTGAAGCCCTAACCAGAGCAGTCAGGCAAGAAAAAGAAGTAAAAGGTACCTCAGTTTGAAAGGAAGAAGTAAAATATCCTCTTATAATTTCAACAGTAATTCCTTTATTTTAAGATACATCCTTTTTAAAATCAAACTATTGAATAAATCAGGTGTATTTCTAGGCTTTGAGTTCTTTTCATCTAACATGAGTGTTTAATTTTGTATCTTGGTCTCTAGTCACTTTGAGTGATTAAAGTAGATTTTTTGTCTTTTTTCTTTCCAAAATACTACTTAAATTCTAGTTAATTAATATATAGTGTAATATTAGTTTCAAGAATAGAATTTAGTGATTTATTACTGACATGTAACACCCAGTGCTCGTCATAACAAGTGACCTCCTTAATACCCATCACCAATTAACCCATTCCGCATTCACATCCCTCCATCAACCCTCAGTCTGTTGCCTATCATTAAGAGTCTCCTCTGATTTACATCCCCCATCTCTCTTTTTTCCCTTCCCATGTATTCATCTGTTTTGTTTCCTAAATTCCACATATGAGTGAAATCATATGGTATTTGTCTTTGTCTGACCGATTTTGCTTAGCATAATACACACTAGCTTCATTAACATCATTGCAAATGGCAAGATTTCATTCTTTTTGATGGCTGGGTAATATTCCATTGTATATATACACCACATCTTCCTAGTCCATCAGTTGGTGGACACTTGGGCCTTTTCTATAGTTTGGGTATTGTTGATAATGCTGCTATAAACACTGAGATGCATTTACCAATTCAAATCTGTATTTTTATATCCTTTGGGAAAATACCTAGTAGTACAATTTCTGGGTCCAGGGTAGTTCTATTTTTTAAATTTTTATTTAACTTATTTTTAAATTTACATCCAAGTTAGTTAGCATATAGTGCCACAATGATTTCAGGAGTAGATTCCTTAATGCCCCTTACCCATTTAGCCCATCCCCCCTCCCATAATCCCTCCAGTAACCCTCTGTTTGTTCTCCATATGTCTCTTATGTTTTTGTCCCCCTCCCTGTTTTTATATTATTTTTGCTTCCCTTCCCTTATGTTCATCTGTTTTGTATCATAAAGTCATCATATGAGTGAAGTCATAATTTACCTTTCTCTGACTAATTTCACTTAGCATAATACCCTCTAGTTCCATCCGTGTAGTTGCAAATGGCAAGAATTCATTCTTTTGATTGCCAAGTAATACTCCATTGTATGTATATATCACATCTTCTTTATCCATTCATCCATCGATGGGCATTTGGGTTCTTTCCATACTTTGGCTCTTGTTGATAGTGCTGTTATAAACTTTGGGGTGCATGTGCCCCTTTGAAACAGGGATAAATACCCTTAGATAAATACCTAGTAGAGCAATTGCTGGGTCATAGGGTAGTTTTACTTTTAATTTTCTGAGGAAACTCCATACTGTTTTCCAGAGTGGCTGCACCAGTTTGCATTCCCACCAGCAAAAGAGATCCTCGCCAACATCTGTTGTTGCCTAAGTTGTTAATGTTAGCCATTCTGACAGGTGTGAGGTGGTATCTCATTGTGGTTTTGATTTGTATTTCCCTGATGATGAGTGATGTTGAGCATCTTTTCATGTGTCGGTTGGCCATCTGGATGTCTTCTTTGGAGAAATGTCTATTCGTGTCTTTTGCCCATTTCTTCACTGGATTATTTGTTTTTTGGGTGCTGAGTTTGATCAGTTATTTATAGATTTTGGATACTAACCCTTTATCTGATATGTCATTTGCAAATATCTTCTCCCATTCTGTCAGTTGCCTTTTAGTTTTGTTGATTGTTTCCTTTGCTGTGCAGAAGCTTTCTATTTTGATGAGGTTCCAATAGTTCATTTTTGCTTTTGTGTTTCCCTTGCCTCCAGAGATGTGTTGAGTAAGGAGTTGTAGCAGCAAGGGGGCGCCTGGGTGGCTCAGTCAGTTGAGCGTCCGACTTCAGCTCAGGTCATGGTCTCGTGGCTTGTGGGTTCAAGCCCCGTGTCGGGCTCTGTGCTGACAGCTCAGGCCTGGGGCCTGCTTCAGATTCTGTGTATCCTCCTCTATCTGCCCCTCCCATGCTTGTTCTCTGTCTCTCTCTGTCTCTCAATAATAAATAAACGTTAAGAAAAAAAAATTGAAAAAAAAAAAAGAAGTTGTAGCAGCCAAGGTCAAAGAGGTTTTTGCCTGCTTTCCCCTCAAGGATTTTGATGGCTTCCTGTCTTATGTTTAGGTCTTTCATCCATTTTGAGTTTATTTTTGTGTATGGTGTAAGAAAGTGGTCCAGGTTCATTCTTCTGCATGTCGCTGTCCACTTTTCCCAGCACCACTTGCTGAAGAGACTGTTTATTCCATTGAATATTCTTTCCTGCTTTGTCAAAGATTAGTTGGCCATATATTTGTGGGTCCATTTCTGGGTTCTCTATTCTGTTCCATTGATCTGAGTGTTTGTTCTTGTGCCAGTACCATACTGTCTTGATGATTACAGCTTTGTAATACAGCTTGAAGTATGGGATTGTGATGCTTCCTGCTTTGGTTTTCTTTTTCAAGATTGCTTTGGCTATTTGAGGTCTTTTCTGGTTCCATACAAATTTTAGGATTATTTGTTCTAGCTCTGTAAAGAATGCTGATGTTATTTTGGTAGGGATTGCATCGAATATGTAGATTGCTTTGGGTAGGATCAACATTTTAACAATATTTATTCTTCCTATCCAGGAGTGTGGAATATTTTTCCATTTTTTTGTGTCTTCTTCAATTTCTTTCATAAGCTTTCTATAGTTTTCAGTGTATCGATTTTTCACTCTTTTGGTTAGGTTTATCCCTAGGTATTTTATGATTTTTGGTACAATTATAAATGGGACTGATTCCTTGATTTCTCTTTCTGTTGCTTCATTGTTGGTGTATAGGAATGCAATCGATTTCTGTGCATTGATTTTATATCCTGCCACTTTGCTGAATTCACGGATTAGTTCTAGCAGTTTTTTTGGTGGAATCTTTTGGGTTTTCCATATAGAATATCATGTCATCTGTGAAGAGTGAAAGTTTGACCTCCTCCTGGCCATTTTGGATGCCTTTTATTTCTCTGTCTTCTCTGCTGACGCTAAGAGTTCCAATACTATGTTGAATAACAGTGGCAAGAGTGGACATCCCTGTCTTGTTCCTGACCTTAGGGGGAAAGCTTTCAGTTTACCCCCATTGAGGATGATATTAGCACCAGGTCTTTATATATGGCTTTTGTGATCTTGAGGTATGATCCTTCTATCCCTACTTTCTTGAAGGTTTTTATTCAGAAAGGATGCTGTATTTTGTTAAATGCTTTCTCTGCATCTATTGAGAGGATCAAGTGGTTCTAGTCCTTTCTTTTATTGATATGATGAATTGCATTGATTGTTTTGCAGATATTGAACTAGCCCTGCATCTCAGGCATAAATCCCATTTGGTTGTGGTGAATAATTTTTTTTTAATGTATTGTTGGATCCAGTTGGCTAATATCTTGTTGAGGATTTTGCATCCATGTTCATCAGGGAAAATGGTCTATAATTCTCCTTTTTAGTGGGGTCTCTGTCTGGTTTTGGAATGAAGGTAATGCTGGCTTCACAGAAAGAGTTTGGAAGTTTTCCTTCCATTTCTATTTTTTGGAACAGCTTCAAGAGAATAGGTTAACTCTTCCTTAAATGTTTGGTAGAATTCCCCTGGAAAGCTATATGGCCCTGGACTCTTGTTTTTTGGGGGATTTTTGATTACTAATTTGATTTCTCTACTGGTTATGGGTCTGTTAAAATTTTCTATTTCTTCCTGTTTCAGTTTTGGTAGTGTATGTTTCTAGGAATCTGTCCATTTCTTCCATATTTCCCATTTTATTGGCTCTTAATTGCTCATAATACTCTCTTATTATTGGTTTATTTCTGCTGTGTTGGTTGTGATCTGTCCTCTCATTCTTGATTTTATTTATTTGGGTCCTTTCCTTCTTCTTTTTGATTCAACTGGCTAGTGATTTATAAATTTTGTTAATTCTTGCAAAGAACCAGCTTCTGGTTTCATTTATCTGTTCTACTGTTTTTTTTTGTTTTTTGTTTTTTGTTTTTTGGTTTCAATAGCATTGATTTCTACTCTAATCTTTATTATTTCCTGTCTTCTGCTGGTTTTGGGTTTTATTTACTGTTCTTTTTCCAGTTCTTTAAGGTGTAAGTTTAGGTTGTGTATCTGAGACCTTTCTTCCTTCTTTAGGAAGGCCTGGATTGCTATATACTTCCCTCTTATGTCCGCTTTTGCTCTGTCCCAGAGGTTTTGGGCTGTGGTGTTATGATCTTCATTGGCTTCCATGTACTTTTTAATTTCCCCTCTAACTTCTTGGTTAGCCCATTCATTCTTTAGTAGGATGTTTTTTAGTCTCCAAGTATTTGCTATCTTTCCAAATTTTTTTCTTGTGGTTGATCTCGAGTTTCATTGCGTTGTGGTCTAAGACTATGCACGATATGATCTCGATCTTTTTGTACTTGTTGAGGGCTGATTTGTGTCCCAGTATATGGTCTATTCTGGAGAATGTTCCATGTGCACTGGAGAAGAAGGTATATTTTGCTGCTTTAGGATGAAATGTTCTGAATATATCTGTTAAGCCCATCTGGTCCAGTGTGTCATTCAAAGCCATTGTTTCCTTGTTGAATTTTCTGTTTATACGATCTGTCCATTGTTGTAAGTGGGGTGTTTAAGTCCCCTAGTATTATGGTATTGTTATCAATGACTTTCTTTATGTTTGTGATTAATTGATGTATATATTTGGGTGCTTTCACATTTGGAGCATAAATGTTTACGATTGTTAGGTCTTCTTGGTGGATAGCCCCCTTATTATGGTATGATGCCCTTCTTCATCTCTTGTTACAGTCTTTATTTTAAAATATAGATTTTCTGATATAAGTATGGCTACTCCAGCTTTCTTTTGTTGACCATTCCCATGATAGATGGTTCTCGATCCCTTACTTTCAATCTGTAGGTGTCTTTAGGTCTAAAGTGGATCTCTTGTAAACAGCATATAGATGGATCTTGCTTTCTTATCCATTCTGATACTTTATGTCTTTTTTTTTGGAGCATTTAGTCCATTGACTTTTAGAGTAAGTACTGAAAGATATGAATTTATTGCCATTATGTTTCTTGTAGAGTTGGAGTTTCTGGTGGTCTCTGGTCCTTTGTAGTCTTTGCTGCTTTTGGTCTTCTTTTTTTTTTTTTTTTTTTTTTTGTCTTTTATTGCCTCAGAGAGTGCCTCTTAAAATTTCTTGCAGGGCTGGTTTAATGGTCATGAACTCCTTTAATTTTTGTTTTCCTGGGAAACTTTTGATCTCTCCCTCTATTTTGAATGACAGCCTTGCTGGATAAAGAATTCTTGGCTGCATGTTTTTCTGATTCAGCACATTGAATATACCCTGCCACTCCTTTGTGGCCTGCCAAATTTCTGTGGGTAGGTCAGCTGCAAACCTGATCTGTCTTCCCTTTTAGGTTAAGGACTTTTTTCCCTTGTTGTTTTAATGATTCTTTCCTTGCCTGAGTATTTTTGTGAACTTGACTATGATATGCCTTTTTAGTGATCAGTTTTTGTTGGATCTCATGGGAGTCCTCTATGCTTCCTGGATTTTGATGTCTGTGTCTTTCCCCAGGTTAGGAAAGTTTTCTGCTATGATTTGCTCACATAACCCTTCTACCTCTTTTTTTCTCTATTCATCTTCTGGGACCCCGATTATTCTGATGTTGTTCCTTTTTAATGAGTCACTGATTTCTCTAATTCTTAAATCATGCTTTTTTGCCTTAGTCTCCCTCTTTTTTTCTGCTTAATTATTCCCCATAAGTTTGTCCTCTGTATCGCTGGTTTGCTGCTCTGCCTTATCCATGCTTGCCTCCATGGCATCCATTTAAGATTGCAGCTCAGTTATAGAATTTTTTATTTCATCCTGACTAGCTTTTAATTATTTTATCTCTGCAGAGAGGGATTCTAATCTATTTTTGACCCCAGCTAATATTCTTATTATCGTTATTCTTAATTCTGGTTCAGACATCTTGCTTGTATCTGTGTTGATTATGTCCCTGGCTGTCGTTTCTTCTTGCTGTTTCTTTTGGAGTGAATTCCTTTGTTCCATCATTTTGAAGGAAGAAAAGGAATTAATGAAGTAAAATAATTAAAATTAAAAAATTAAAAACAACACACACACAAGAAAATCAAATAAATGATACTAGATCCTAAGTGTGTTTTGGCCTGGTTATTGAAAGGAGCTTGATAGAGAAAAAAGGGGAAAAAGAGAAAAACAAGAAAAAAAAAGGAAAATATTTGAAAATTTGAAAAAATGAATATAATGAGATAGAATAAAATGAAATTATGGAAGTAAAATAGAACTTGAAAATGTTCTTTAAAGTACAAAATATAGGGGCACCTGGGTGGCTCAGTCGGTTAAGCGTCCAACTTCGGCTCAGGTCATGATCTCGCAGTCTGTGAGTTCATGCCCCGCGTCGGGCTCTGTGCTGACAGCTCAGAGCCTGGAGCCTGTTTCAGATTCTGTGTCTCCCTCTCTCTCTGACCCTCCCCCGTTCATGTTCTCTCTCTGTCTCAAAAATAAATAAAACGTTAAAAAAAATTAAAAAAAAATAAAGTACAAAATATAGTAGAAGAAAATAAAAATATTTTTGACAAAAATTGAAAATAAAAATAATTTTTTTCTCTTTCTGTATTGAAGAGAAAGAAAAGAAAGAAAAAGAAGAAAAAAAGAAATAAAATTGAATAGATGGACCAGGGAACAGACTGAAATATGATTGAAATTACATTGTTTTTCCCTAGAACTCAAACTGTGAAGCACTTTGTAGTCCATAAACTAAGCAGTCAGAGAGATTTGTGGTGTTCCTGAAGAGTGAGGTTGGCCTAGTTGGGTGGGGCTTAGTGTAACAGCTCTGTTCTCCACTAGATGGCACTACTTAGCTTACGGAGGTGGATTGTTGTGGTGCTTGTAGATGTGTATGTGCATGCATGGGAGCGGTGAAAATGGTGTCACTCAGCTACCCAGTCTCTAATATTGGATAGTGTGCTCACCCCAACCAGCAAGCGCGCACCTGTCCTTTGTCTCCAGCTTCCGTCCACTTCCTGCTTTTACACTGTCCATGACCAAGCTGTCAGGTTGTCAGGTGGAACCTCCCTCCTGAGTTTTATCTCAGATGTGGCTGTGTTTCCTGCCCCCTAACTCCTGAGGGACTGCAGCTTTGACCCATTCTGCCCCTCTGTAGGAAGGTCTCAGTGAGTGATGGCCAGGTGCTGGCCACCTCCAGGAAAGTTCGTGGGGCTGTGCTGCTGCCGATGCCCAGAGACTGTGGCTGGGTGCCAGCCCGCTCCAGAAAAAGTTCACGCTATCCTGTAGCAGCAGTGTTTCAGGGATTATGGAAAACCACAACACGCATCTGGCACCAGGCTTCACCCTTAATGATCTTGTTCCAGCTCCAGCGAATGTGGTTGTTCCCCCGCGTCCACTGGGGCCTTGCTTTTGGGGGAGTCACACAGCCTCTACCAGGTGTTCTCCCAGCAGGGGAACCGCCTCTCCCATGTGGCCCGAAGACCCCTGGACTCCACTCTGCTCCTGGGGATTTGCCCTTCCCACCAGAGCACCGCCAAGTATCCAGAGCACCGCCAAGTATCCAGACTCTGTGCTCCCCCTGTTTATACTCTTAATGGAATTTAAACCCTCTCCTTTCTCCTTTCTCCCCTTTTAGTTCACTCCCTGTGGCTGTTCCCACTTTTCCACTTTCTCTCCACCTGCTTTTGGGGGGATGCTTTTTCATACTCTCCCCTCTGTCTCCATCCTCTCTCCACAAGCAAAACAGTTCCCAGCCCTCTGCAGCTTCTCTCTCCCCCAGTTCACCTCTCCACACCATGTACCTGGTGAATTCTGTGGTTCAGGTTGTTCAGATTGTTGTGTTAATCCTTAGATCAGTTTTCTAGGTGGGCAGGATGGTTTAGTGTTGATCTGGCTGTATTTGATGGATGCGAGACACACAAAAAAACTTCCATGCTGTTCCACCATCTTGGCTCCTCCCCAGGATAGTTCTATTGTTAACTTTTTGTGGAACCTCCATACTGTTCTCCAGAGTGGCTGCACCAGGTTGCATTCCCACCAACAGTGTAAGCAGGTTCCTTTTCTCTGCATCCTCACCAACATCTGTTCTTTCCTGTGTTAATTTTAGCCATTCTTACAGTCATGAAGTAGTATCTCATTGTGGTTTTAATTTGTATTTCCCTAATGATGAGTGATGTTGAGCACCTTTTCATGTATCTGTTAGCCATCTACATGTGATCTTTGGAAAAATGTCTATTCATGTCTTCTGCCCATTTCTTAACTGGATTATTTGTTTTTAGGGTTTTGAGTTTTATAAGTTCTTTATGTATTTTGGATCATAACCCTTTATCAGATATGTCATTTTCAAATATCTTCTCCCATCCTGTAGGGTGCCTTTTAGTTTTGTTGATTGTTTCCTTCGTTATGCAGAAGATTTTTATCTTGATGAAGTCCTGATAGTGCATGTTTGCTTTTGTTTCCCTTGCCTTCAGCGATGTGTTTACTAAGAAGTTGCTGTGGCTGAGGTCAAAGAAGTTGCTGCCTATGTTCTCCTCTAGTATTTTTTTTAAGAGAGAGATGAGAGAGTGTGTGAGTGGGGGAGAGGCAGAGGGAGAGAGACAGAGAATTTCAAGCATGTTCCATGTTCAACCTGAACCTGCGTTCGATCTCATGACCATAAGATAATGACCTGAGCTGAAATTAAGACTCAGACGTGTAACTGACTGAGCCCCCCAGGTGCCCTTCCTCTAGGATTTTTATGGTTACTTGTCTCACATTTAGGTCTTTCATCCATTTTAAATTTATTTTTGTGTATGGTGTAGGAAAGTGATCCAGGTTCATTCTTCTGCATGTTGCTGAGTAGACCTTTCTTCTTACCTGAACAACACACCATGTTTTTAAAAGGCAGCTTGATTCTCCTTTGTAAAAACGTGATAGTTGGGCATGCAATGAATCAGAAAATACAGAAAGGTAATAAGGGAAAATGCAAGTCGCCTTTTGTAAGCTCTAACCTCAGTTCCACTACCAGGAGTTACTCACTAATATTTCCCTTAATGTCCTTTCAGAAAATGTCCACATATGCAACACTGTGTGTGTGTGTGTGTGTGTGTGTGTGTGTGTGTTTTACAAAGTAAGATTGTATTATTTCTTCATACTTTTCTGTGCTGTGATTTTTCTTCATACTCTTCTACACTGTGATTTTTTTGCACTCAATTATATATATATGTAGAATCCTGCATTTTAGCAGCCATAAACTTATTTCATTTTCTAGGAGGGGCATTGCATTCCATTGTATGGAATATATTTTTTAAAGTTTTTGGTAGTTGTTTCATTTCAGTCTTCTTCTTACAAATAAGCATAACTGTTTATGGACATAGTTCTCCTGCAGTGAAAAGGGTGTGTGGTTTGCTGTTACATGGAACTGGAGTCTAATGTTAGTTAAATGGCTTGTTTTATCTTTGGACAAACTACCCAACCTCTTTAAATACCTCTTTCCTCATCTGTGATGGAAGTACAATACTTCTTCTCTAAGTCTGTTGGGGAGATTAAATGAGGTGGTCAATTTTATTTTATTTATTTATTTATTAAAAAAAATTTTTTTTAATGTTTATTTTTGAGACAGAGAGAGACAGAGCATGAATGGGGGAGGGGCAGAGAGAGAGGGGGACACAGAACTTGAAGCAGGCTCCAGGCTCTGAGCCATCAGCCCAGAGCCAGACGCGGGGCTTGAACTCACGAACCGTGAGATCGTGACCTGAGCTGAAGTCGGACGCTCAACCGACTGAGCCACCCAGGCGCCCCGAGGTGGTCAATTTTAAATGCCTGGTATTTAGTACAAGAAAGGAACGAGTGAGTGAAGTGTATTTCAGAAAGCCTACTTTGTTGGAGTTTACTTGGATTATGGTCAGTTTTATAGAAATCCTATTTAAGTCCCGTTTCTGAAATAATAGCTTCAATGTATAAGGTACGTCTTTCATGCTCTGAACCACTGTAAGGAGTAATGGAGTCATGATTGTATTTCCCAGAGACAGTTTAGATATGAGAAGTATATGAATATGTTTTGAATGTAGCATATTTGTTGAATTGGCTAGTAGCTTCATTTTTAGTGTTTCTTAGTTTTCTGTGTAACATTGAATATTGGAGATTAATGAATAGGAAGAAAAAAGACAGCAGACTAGGAGCATATAGTGCCTAATGAGACCAAAGGAAATACAGCTGTGTATGTCTGTTCTCTGATTAGTCTCTGTCTGGCCTTAGCACAGTCTCTTAGGACACAAGTCTGAAACTTGCAGAAAGATTACCACCTGGATACCTTACAAGATAGTCTGTCTTCTGTAAAAAGTTTCTGATAACTCTCTGTTTTATAGATTACAGAAATTGATGATCCCTGGGCGTATGCTTGGCACAATTGATAGGGCCTGTACTAAACCTGCAGGGGCCATAAGTTCTCCTTACCTTGAACTAAGGAGGTTGTGTATGTTTCTAACGCAGGTACTAGAATCCTGAAAAATGTCCTTGGCAGCAGAGCTTTTGTTCAATGCCATTCATTCTGTGAAGATTTTGGAGAACTTGAGCTACTTTGCTATTTCCCATATCATAAAGGGAAGTCTCACCATGCTAGTATTTGTAAGCACCTGGAAATCTCAGAGCCCACCTAGCTCCTCTAAGTATCAAGGTATTTAGGGGATATCAAGAATATTGAATATAACAGGCCTTTATGGGTGTCTTCGTTTGGTGTCTCTCCACCTGAAACCGTAGTCTTGAGACCCTGTCTTATTTCTCTTATTTATTCATTCAGTTGTTTATTATTTTTCAACACTTTAGTCTCAAAACTGTAACCCAGTGTTTAGATCCAACTTCTTGCCCCTGAAGCCTACATTTTCATGGGGGAACCTAACAAATACCTAAGTTAACCAAGGTAATTTTAGAGACAGGTAAGTATTACTTTGGGAAAATAAAATTCTGCAATGAGACATATGATAAGATGGAAAGCTGTGTTAGCCAGGCTGTGCGAGAAAGTACTGTCTGAGGGCCAGAGCGCTAAATGACAGTACTGAGACAACTATGTGCAGGTCTGGAGGGGAGGCTCATTCCAGGTAGAACAGAGAGATCCTGAAACAGAAACCTGCCTGGCATAACCAGGAACAGAAGTGACAAGAAACCCTGTGTCTGGAGCAGAGTAGATGGGGAGCAGTGTGAACCATATGTAATCACACTCCCAGCTACCATTTGATTTTTCTCCCCCTGATTGGTGTTGGGAAAGAGTTTGACACTGTTTGAGTGGGAGACTATTAGAGTTTATTTGTTGCCTCTTTCTAAAGTATATATGGTATGATTTTATAATTTGAGGAAATATTTGGACCTTTCTATAGGAGGCAAGAATGGATGCCAAGAGACCACCAGTGAGGGAGTTACTTAAGAGACCAGGCAAGAGATAATGGAGAGTTACACCAGGAGTTTAGAAGTAGACATATTGATAAGTATTGGATTCCAGGTATAGTTTGAAAATACAACAACTGAGAGACCTGTTGACATTTTAGATGTAGGGAAAAGAGAGCAATTAAAGACTCCTCCAAGGTTTCTGGCCTAAGGTGGATGGAGTGGCCATTGGCTGAGCTAAGGAAGACTGAATAACAGGAAAAAATGGAATACAAGGGTACCATTTTGTCATGAAGTAGCATCAATAAGTCAGGAATTCAGATCTGGGGATATTGATTTGACATTTATAGCCAGATGCTGGAAGAACTCTTTTAAGAGGTGAGTGGAAATAGGGAAACTATTAGAGTTTATTTATTATTTTTTTCTAAAGTATATATGGTCTGATTTTATAATTTGAGAAAATATTTGGGCATTCTGACATTTGGAGGTCAGGCAGAGGAGGAAGGACTGAAGGAGAGATGCCAATAAGATAGGAGAAGAATGGGGGAATTTGGCATCTTAAGAACTAGAGAAAACAAATTTTTCAAGAAGGAGGAAATACTTGTTTTTGTCACTGGTGCTGGGACAAGAAGCAAGATGGGAATAGATAAATTGACTGAATTTTCAAGAGAGATGTCAAGAACAACCATGATAAAAAGTGTCCAGTGGAGTATGAGTACAAAATACTGATTGGAGTAAGTTGGGGAGAGTATATGGTTAAGGAGATGGAGGCAGAAGGTGTAGACAGGACTTTTGCAAACTACTGCTATCCAGGGGGAGTGTTTTTAAAACCACACTTTGGGTGCTCTCCTCTTGCTCACTTTTCCTACATGAACCTATTGAAAATACAGTAAATGCCCTCTGATCTGACCCTACTGGGACAGTTAATAGTTTAATTGGAAGAATGAATTGAAGCACAGACTTATGAAAAATGCCTTACTCATTGCTTAACACTTTAAGTTGAAATATAAATTAGGATTGAGTCACCAATATTCTGATGTAGTGTCAGGGTTTTACCTTGAGCATATTTAAGACTCGGAGTCACTAATTGTACTGCATGTCTTTCTCCTATCAACCACACTACAATGCATCATTTTTAATTTACAATAAGTTTTGTTAACATATAATGAGAAGTTAAAAACTCCTCCAAAGCAATCTGAGTATAGGATCCTTCTAGATTTTTAGGATTTTTCTCCTTCTTAGAGTTGCTTTGCTCAATCTAATGATAGAGCAGTTTTTTTTCTTAACAGACTCATCCTTATCAATTCTTCCCCAAATATCCAAATTACTCTTCATAGAATTGACAAATCTAATTTTACATTCCTATTCTATTAGCAAACATATACAACTGACTTTTGTTGGAGCTCTTGGACCATGTGCACTGGCCACAAGCATTCAGTGTGCAAAGAGCACCAGTGCGTTGTCTTTCCAAGCAGCAAACATTGGTTAAATTTGGGGCTATGTAAGAGAGGGTCAGTTAGGAGAGTATCTTGTATGTGGTCATCGGATTGTGCCTTAAAATTGAAGAATTCAGATGCATTAAAGAATGTGAGGATTTGAATTTCTACTGAAATTGTCTATGGTTTCATGTGTGTGCATTTCATGTGTTTATGAACAAAAATCAAAAATAATTTAAAAAACCTAATGTCTAAGAGTAATGGTAACTTTATTTTTGCCTTCATTATTTATTGACAGACATATATCACACATTCAGAAAAGTAAAGAAAATATACATGTACAGTTTAAATAACAATTGTAGAATGAATTCCATCTAACCACTGCCAAGGTCAAGAAACACATTACCAAAACCCAGAATCCCCCACAAGGCCTCTTTCCAATCTGAGTCTTGTGATTATCATTTCTTGTTTTTCCTTTATTGTTTCCTATGTATTTTTATACTTCAGAAATAAACTGTGTTCGAATTTTCTGTAAATGGATTGTGCCATTTATATTCTTTCATTTTTTGCCCGATTTGTTCACATTATAATTTTGAGGTTCATCACTTTGGTGTGTAGCTCTAGTTCATTCCTTTTCATTACTGTATGGTATCTTATTGTATTAATATACCATCATTTATCCATTCTATTATTAATAAATGTTTGTGTTATTTCTAGGTTTGGACCATTATAATCAATGCTACTAGAAAATTCCTGTCTGTATATGTTGGTGCATGTTTATTTGAGTTGCTGCAAGCCTGCACTGCCAACTATGGCAAGCACTAGACAATGACTATTTATGTTTAAATTAATAACATTAAATGCAATTAAAACTTCAGTCCCTCAGGTCTGCCACATTTCAAGTATTCAACAGACATGTGACTAATACCTTTAGTAGCTATTAGTACAGTAGCTTTAGTACTGGATGGCACACATTCCAGAATATTTCTGTCACTCCAGAGAGTTCTGTTGGACAGCCCTTCTCTAGGTACATACCTAGGAGTAGATGTTAGGACCTGGGATAGTTCAGATCTTTAACCTTAACCAAGTAATGAGAACTATTGGTTGTACCAGTTTATATTCCCCTCAACAATATGAGAACCCTGCTCCTAACGACACTTGTGCATTCCCGAACACACTTGACTTAGATATTGCATTAACCAGCTAGGGCTGCTATAACAAAATACCATACACTGTGTGGCTTAGCGACAGGAATTTATTATCTTACAGCCCCGGAGGCCAGAGTCTGGGGTCATGTTGTCGGAATGGTGGGCTCCTCCTGAGGGCTGTGAGAAAGGACCTGTGCCAGACCTCTCTCCTTGGCTTGCAGATGGTTGTTTTCTCCCTATGACCCCGTATGCATCTCTAGGTCCAAATATCCTCTTTCTATGAGGACACCTGCCATAACAGATTAGAGCCCACCCTAATGACCTCATTTTTCCTCGGTTACCTTTGTGAAGACTCTGTCTCCAAGTAAGGTCACATTCACAGGTAGTGGGGTTAGAACTTCAGGTGGAGGGCACAATTCAACCCACAGCAAATCTTTTAGATTCCTTAATATTTGCAAACCTGGACAAAGTTCAGTGGTATTGCATTGTAAGTTTATTTCCTTTGATAACTAAAGAGGTTGAGCACCTTTCTCACATATTTATTGCCCATTTGGTAATCCTCCTTTTTTTAAGTTTATTTCTTTTCTTTTCTTTGTGTGTGTGTGTGTGTGTGTGTGTGTGTGTGAGAGAGAGAGAGAGAGAGAGAGAGAGAGAGAGAGAGGAAAAGTGGCAGAGAGAGAGAGAATCCCAAGCAGGCTCCGTGCTGCCAGCTCAGAGCCCAATGCCAGGGCTTGAACTCAGGAACCGTGAGATCATGACCTGATCTGAAATCAGTTGCTTAACCCACTGAGCCACCCAGGCACTCTGATAATCCTCTTTTTTATTAAGTGCCTGATTAAGGTTTTTATTCATTTTTTTTCTAGTAGCCTGACTATTTTTTTCAAATTGCTTTTTAGGAGTTTTTTTTACTATGCTGCTTTTGGTTATGTGTTACAGTTATATTTTCCTACTCTGTGGTTTGTCTTTTAATTATTTTATTTTAATAAAAATAAGTTCTTAAATTAATATATATTGTTTAACAAACATTTCTTTATGGTTGGTACTTTTTGTGTCTTATTACGAAGTCATTCTTTACCCTGAGGGTGTGACCATTTTTTTTCTATACCATCTTTTAAAATCCTTACTGGTTTGTTTTTTCCCACTTAGGTCATATTTCCACCTAGGACTGTTTACGTTAAGTAGGGGCAAAAACATTTTTTTTTTTCAGTTAAAACATTTTCCCAGCATCATTATTGAAATTCTTTTTCTCCAAAGACTTTCTCTGTATAAAATTTCCATAGGTCTGTTGATACTACTTTATTCTGTTCTTTTGGTCTGCTTTTCTACGACTATGTCAATATTATATGTCTGTACTACAGTCAGTCTTATCCCATAGGGCAAGTCTTTCCAACGTGTTCCTTTAAGAGTTTCTCAGCTGCACTTGGCCCTTTGCATTTCCTGGTTTTTTATAGCTATGTTTTGTCAGACTAAGTTCCCATCTATTCCTGGTTTGGTAAGAGACTTTTTTTTTTTTTAATCACAAATAGAAGTTGAATTTTATCAAACATTTTTTCCTGCAGCTGCACTTTACTTTTATGAAATTCAGTACTTCCCAAATGATGTGTGAGATGCTTTATGTACATTATGTTTAATCTTCAAATCCGTTTTGCAAAGTAAGTGATATTATTGCCATGTTGTAGATGAAAATAACACAAGGCTCAGAAAGATTAAGTGGCTTGTCCATATTTTTAGGTACTAAGTTGAAAATCTGGGATCAAACTGCAATTTCTCTGGCCATTTTCTTCACTTATTTGTTCATTTATACATGTATTTATTCATTAAATTGTTACTGAAGGACCTCCATGTTCCCTGGAAATCTTTGCATTTGCTGCCTTTATCTTCTCAGTGAGCATGAGTATAAAGAGCTCTGCAGTGTGTTGCCAGACTCATCACTTTTCTCCTTCTTGGATGAATTCAAATAATCCACCTTTTCTTTCTCCTCTTCTGCCTTGCTCTATTCATAGCATGGACCAAGCTGATAGTCACAGGCAAAACAAATAAACAGAGGGCCCATCTGTGTGAAAACCAGATGGCACTAAGCATACCGCAAGGATGAAGGGTCAGGTGAAACTCCTGCCTTTGTTTAGTAGCTGATGTGAAAAATAAAGTCTGTCTCCGTAGAAGAAAGCAAACGGAGAGAGGTAGTGGTTGTGGGAAGAAGAAAATGGCCATCATCACCAGCCTTGTGTTAAGGAATGGTGAAGAACTTCTAATGTGGTAGCTGAACTGTAAGTAACGTGCTGGTGGTAAAGCTGGATGTGTGCTTTATCCAGCTGTGTGGTTTTCACCGGAGATTCTCTGATAGTTAACAGAGTATTGGACTAGCATTCAACAGGCCCAAGCAGACTATTCGATGTGATGCCTCAAGGAAGCTATTTTATGGATTATAAAGCACAGGCTGTGTGTGTTGTGAACATATCAATTTTTTCTTCAAATATGGTGGCCATATTATGGGTACACATACATGATGTGGGTGTGAATAAATATCAGTACAGACCTATTTCTTGTTCAGAAACATAACTCTTACAGGAGTCATAGACCTAAAGGAGTAGGTGATCTTTACAAATCAAATCCAACAAATTCCTAAAGTAAGTTAAATGATAGGACAGAGTTTGTACATATAGCAGACTGCTGGTACTCCAACTCCATTCCTTGAAAGTCCAAAAAGTCACAAGTAATATGAAGACACTGGGCAAATATCTGCTTTCTATATTACTTTTTGGCACTGGATATTGATGTGTGGGATCAAGGCAAGCTAATAATTAGATTTTCCTTCAAACATTGCTCATCTTACGTCTAAACATGTCATTTGTTGAAGATGACTGTGTGTGGTTCATTGGAGAGGTGTTCATTGGCAGCAATATTTGAACAATAAATTGTTCAGTAAATAAATTGAACAGTAAATTCCCACAGCATTTTAAAGGATCTCAATGATTCACTTGGCCTGAAATCTAATTTTAGAAAAATTTTTATTGAGTTAGAAATTAAATACAATAAAATTCACCCTAAGCATATGGTTCAATAGGCTTTGGCAAATGCATGCAGTCATTAAACTACCAACAAAATCAGGATATAGAACATTTTATCACTTCAGAATTTCCCTCTTAACTCTTGGCAATCACTTCCCCCTCTTGATCCCATGCCCCTGTAATCACTGACCTATTTTTTTGTCCCTATAATTTTACCTTTTCTAGACTGCCAAACAAATAGAATCACACATACTTTTTGTTTCTTTTTTTTTTTTTTTTTAACGTTTTTTATTTATTTTTGCGACAGAGAGAGACAGAGCATGAACGGGGGAGGGGCAGAGAGAGAGGGAGACACAGAATCTGAAACAGGCTCCAGGCTCCGAGCCATCAGCCCAGAGCCCGACGCGGGGCTCGAACTCACGGACCGCGAGATCGTGACCTGGCTGAAGTCGGACGCTTAACCGACTGCGCCACCCAGGTGCCCCACATACTTTTTGTTTCTTAAAGTCACACATACTTTTTGTTTCTGGCCTTTGTAGCTCAGCAGAATGTTTTTGAACATAGTTCATTTATTTTTATTAATGAGTAGTATTTCATTGGATGAATATACCAACTTGTCTATTCACTAGTGAATGGACATTTGAGTTGTTTCCAGGGTTTCTTTCTTTTTATTGAATTTTTTTTTAAATTTACATCCAAGTTAGCTAGCATATAGTGCAACAGTGATTTCAGGAGTAGATTCCTTAGTGCCCCTTACCCATTTGGACCATTCCCCCTCCCATAACCTGTCCAGTAACCCTCTGTTTGTTCTCCATATTTAAGAGTCTCTTATGTTTTGTCCCCCTCCCTGTTTTTGTATTATTTTGCTTCCCTTCCCTTATGTTCATCTGTTTTGTATCTTAAAGTCCTTGTATGAGTGAAGTCATATATTTGTCTTTCTCTAATTTCGCTTAGCATAATACGCTCTAGTTCCATCCAAGTAGTTGCAAATGGCAAGATTTCATTCTTTTTGATTGCCGAGTAATACTCCATTGTGTGTGTGTGTGTGTGTGTGTGTGTGTACACACACACACACACACACACACCATGTCTTTATCCATTCATCCATCAGTGGACATTTGGGCTCTTTCCATACTTTGGCTATTGTTGACAGTGCTGCTATAAACATTGAGGTACCTGTGTCCCTTCAAAACAGCACACCTGTATCCCTTGGATAAATACCTAGTAGTGCAGTTGCTGGGTCATAGCTGGCTCTTGATTATGAATAGAGTTTCTCTGAATATTTGCATGCAGTCACTTGTTGAGCATATGTTTTCATTTATCTTGGGGTAGGATTGATGAGTCATTGGGTAGGTATATGTTTAACTTTATTAGAAACTGCCAAAGTACTTTTCAAAGTAGCTGTACAATTTTGCATTTTCCAGCAGCAATGTATAAGTCATAGGTGCTCCACACTCTTGACAAGCTTGGTATTGTCAGTCTTTGTAATTATCCTTTTGATTATTAGTTAAGTTGAGCTTTTTTTTTCATGTGCTTATTGGCCATTTCTATATTTACTTTGTTGAAATGTCTTCTAAATTTTTTGTCCATTTTTTGGAGAATTTGTCTTACTGAGTTATAGGAGTTCTTTATATAGTCTGGACACAAGTTCTTTGTCACATATGTGCTTTGTAAATATTTTTCCGCTGTGTGTAGCTTGTCCACTTTCTGGGTGTCTATAAAAGAGCAGAAGGTTTTAATTTTGATGATGTGTAGTTTATCAATTTTTAATGGTTTCATGCTAAGAAATCTTTGCCTAATTTAAAGTCACAAATATTTTCTCATTTATTTTCTTTTAAAGATTTACGTCTTACATTGAGGTCTAATGTCCATAGAAAGTTAATCTATTTAGGTTCATCTTTCATTTCCTTTTTTAAATAATTTATAATTATACACATATCACATTCACTAAGCATAATGGTAGCTTAGAGAATGTAGCTATAGAGACTTGTTCGAAATTTGTTTGGATAATTTATTTATTGGCCTCAAAGCAAAATATTTTTACTTTTTAGTTGACACTGTTCTCTCTTCAGTTTTGTTTTATGTTTTTCTTAGTAATGTTACTTTTTAACACTCATGATAGGTTTAAATTTTAGATAATGAAGCACTCACTGAAGGTAAAAATCATGCTACAGGCATCATTTGGTTTCTGAATATCAGAGGGGTGTGACTGCTGGTTTTAGTAGTGATTATCAGCCAGTTGAAATCAGTATTTACACAAGACAAACTTGCAAACTACCCAACTGAGCTAGATGTCTCAGCAGGATATGTTTTTAGACTTTCATTTAAGAGCACTGTGTTCATCACTGGGACTAAACAGAGTGACCAATTTACATTTTGTTTTCATTCATGAGGAGTTAGTTTATGGTTGGTTGCAGTGATAATTTATTACCTATTTAGATGAGTGCCTGAGACTGGTGCCCAACAGACCCTGCACTTCTGTTTGACTCTGTATCCCAAATGATTGTGTCCTTGAATTACAATGGTGAGGACAGTAGAGACCAAGAAAGTAGACACTGGAGACAATCAGTAAACTAAATATAATAATGGTTCTAATTTCAGTTATTTTAAGACTTTATCTAGAGATCTGTACTCTCTTCTCATAGAGCATCTACCAGCCACTCTACTGTTAACATTTTGACAATTGCTGATCCAAATCTGAGTTGTCCAAAAGTTGCCTGGTATTTCCAGATACCCCAGACTTAAAGGCACATTAAAAATTTTAAAATAATAGAAAGTACAGGGGTGGATCCTGCTTGGAGGAGTTCTGCTTAAGGTCCCCACTCTAGGCCACTTGAGAACACATTGTCATCAACAATGCTAAACATGCATATATGTTGACATACTCTGATCTTTTAGTTCCTACATTGTGAAGAATACTAGTAGAGTAATGCTGGTTTTCTCCAGCACTGAGTGGTGTTTGGAAAAGGCGTCCTCCAGCCCAGCATCCTCCAAGGTGTTTTGCAGTCCTTGGCATAAGTAGGCATGTGTGGAGCCTCTAATCAGAGATCACACATGAAGAATTCCCTCACTCTGTATCATCCTTTCCACCTGCCCCAGTCATGTTTAGGTATGACACACAGATAAACAAGAATCAATTTCAGTATGCTCTGAGCGTATAAGATAAATGTGGACTTTTTTTTTTTGAGAGAGAGAGACAGAGCTTGAGTGAGGGAGGGGCAGAGAGAGAGGGAGACACAGAATCAAAACCAGGCTCCAGGCTCCAAGCTGTCAGCACAGAACCTGACATGGGACTTGAACCCATGAAACCTGGGATCATGACCTGAGCCGAAGTCAGACTCTTAACCGACTGAGCCACCCAGGCACCCCAATGTGGACTTTTAACACTACATAATCTTGGAAAAATATGCATATGATAAAAAATTTAAATACGTACTGTAAAGTATACCATGTCTTGTCTTTCATGTCTTTAAGAGTAATAAAAATTTAAAAGATAACTGCTTTGAGTACCTAAATCTACCTAGTTCTCAAATTATTCTTTAGACCCTGCATTATTTTCTGTTTCTTCATCTGCTCTGAGTCGGCTGATACCCTTTCCCACTGCAGCTGGAGAGCAGAGGCCCCAGGCAGTCTTCCGTGTGTCTGCCCCACAGTGCTGCCTCATTTCCACTGCTGATAATTGTTTCAGCATTTCCTGGAAAATCGAAAGTTTTATACCTATGCATAGCTCATTGCTAAGAGGGACTAAGAAGTTTTGAATAACTTTTTCATCTCCTTATGTAACTCACACAATTCCTTGCTGTTTTTTGACGTAACTGGAAGCTTTAAAAATGATTTAGTATTTCAGATCAATAATTAATTGCAGAACAAAGATGAACAATCCCACTGAAACTTCAGTGATTGACTATGAATGGCTATTGCCTTCACCACTTGCCATTTTCTCAGAATCGATGCACCTCGTCAGTAATATGCAGATGGCCTCGCTTCATAGACACGCCAGATTCACAAAATCGATGTCCTATGACATAAGTAAATATATTTTAAGTAAATGTCCTTACAAAGAAGCATACTACTAAATTTCTTTACAAGAGGAGCTGCCACTTGGTAATTTAAATGTGGCCTAATTTTTTTTTTTAATGAGCAAAAAATTTTAATAGATTCTTCCTCAAAAGACACCTAAGAATGAGGAATAAACACAAAGGAAAGTGTGCAATATCAATAGTCATCATGAAAAAGCAGACTAAAAGTACAATGAGAAACCACTACACATGACCTCAAATGTGTCCTAATTTTGAAGAATAATTTTACAAACAATTTTTCGAAAGTATGTCTAGATTAGGAGCAGGATTCTGAGAGGATGGTGACAACAGAAGATGCAGCATTTGTAATGTCTTCCACCTCGCACAGATAAGCAAGACAATGATTTAGCAAAACCCAAAACTGATGGACCACATGGGCAATAAACTGGTGACAAAGTATCTCCACAAACCACAAAAATGCAGGCTGATGAGATAAACCAGCAGCAGCCCCCTGGCCTGCTTGGTATCAGTGTCTTGCAGAAAACAGAGGGACACTCTGCGTGGCCTCCGGGGAGCAGGGCAGGTCAGCTCACAACAGCCAGCAGTGGGTGCGGGAATGGCGGTGGAGTCCAGGACAGGGCTTACGGTGACTCGTAGACACAGGAGAGGTCTGGACCCCGTGAGGTCTCAAAACTCAGCCTGCAGAGCTTCTTTCCGGGATGAGAGCTCACAATGAGGAGTGGAGTTAAAATTAACATGGCAAAGATGACAGAGAAAAGAAAAAGAAGGTTCAAATGGAAGTGGATGAGCCGTGAAAAACCTTACTTGCGTTTTCCTAAGTCAGAGAAGCTGATCTGAAAAGGCTCCAGTCTGTATGGTTCCAAGTCTGTGACATTCTGGAAAAGACAAGACTGACAATAAAAAGAGCTGTGGTTGCTGGAGGGCAGGGAGGGATGGACAGGCGCAGTACAGATGACTTCTGGGCAGTGAAACCATCCTGTACGACACTAACATGTCATTATATATTTGTCTAAAGTCATAGGAAGCCCCGCGCCAGGAGAACCCCAATGTAAACTGGGTCTTTGGGTGACATTGGTATGTCCGTGCAGGGTCATCTGGTCTGAGAAAGGCGCCACTCTGGTAGAGGGTGTTGATGATAGAGGCTGTCGACAAGTGGGGCAAGGGATATACCTTCTGCTCAACATTCCTGTGAGCCCACAACTGCTCTAAATAATAAACTCCATTAAAAGAAAGTGGGTGTGTTTGTTTTCAATTAGTACTGCAAAACATTGCCACGGATTTAGTAACTTAAAACAACATAAATATATCATCTCACAGATCTGTACTTCAGAATTCTGGGTGGTCTCTGCTGGTTCCCTCTTCTGAGTCTGAAACCAAGGCATCAGCCATCTGGGCTATTTCCAGAAGATTCTAGGAAGAATCCACATCCACACCCATTCAGGTCAATGGCACAGCCCAGTGGTTGAGGGTCCAACGTCCTTGGTGTGTGTTCCAAGACTCATTCTCTATCTCTGGAGCCTGCGAACATTCTGTGCTGTGTGGCCCTCCTCATCTTCTCCTTCTCACATGTCATCTTGCTCTTGTCTCTGGTTCTACCTCATCTCTCCTCCAGGTGGAGAAAGTCCTGTGCTGTAAGGGCTCATGGGATTAGGTTGGGTTTACATGGATAATTGCTGGCTCTCTCCCTTGTTTTATTTTATGGTCAATCAATGTTCTTACACCTGCAGACTCCATTTTTCTATGTGACTTACATATTTGCAGGTCCCAGGGATTAGGACACAGGCAACTTTGGGGGACCATTCAGCCTCACCCAATCTGGGAGGGGCACAGAACCCGGAAATCTCAGGAAGCATGCTGCTGTTCAAAAGCAACAGAAGAGGGAGCTCCGTGACAATAGCCAAATTTCCCTGAACTGTGCTCCTGCTAAAAGTTCAGAGACTAAATTCAGGTGAAACAGGCAACAGAAAAGTATAGACATAGCCTTTTTCCAAAAACAAACTAAAAGGCAAAAATATGACACAGAATGTGAAAGAACAATATTAAGCAGAATGAGAAAATTTCAGAATGGAGGTAAGAAAACTGAGGTTTTAGAAATTTAAAAAATGTAGCCCAAGAAATAAATACAATAGAGCGTGCTTTAAGAGAAACAAAAGGTGGAAACAGACAATATGTTGAAGATAAAAGACAGAAGAAGGTAATTTAAAGAGGATGAGAGAAAGTCACAAAAACATGGAGAATACGCAATTCAATATAAAGATTTAACATAAAGATAATTGAGGTCTCTGGAAAAATAAAAAATGGAGCCAGGGAACAGAAAAAAGCCACTTACAACAGTAACTCAAGAAAACTTCTCGAGTGTATTTGAAGTTGTATGTGGAAAACACAACGAGCACCTAAGAATATCAACCCAGAGTGACCAACATCAAGCTACATTCTAGTAAAATTATTGCACTTCAAAGAAAATGCTGATTGGGCATTGAGGCAAACTGGCAAGTGATTTATAAGGACAGAAAAATCAGATTATTATCAGGCCTTTTTTGACAGCAGTATTTTATGCTAGCAGGAAACGAGGTAACACATTTAAGATGCTCCAGGAAAGAAACGTTAGCCAGGGATTTTATATCCAGCAAACTGACCTTTAGATATAAGAGGTACAGACAAACTGAACAACCTACAGGAACTCAGGGAAATAGTTCTCAAGATATGTTTCTGAGGAAGCTTTCAGAGAACGTGCTCCTGACTCTCCAGATGACTAGAGAAACATCAGAATGAGGCTTTGTGGTGCCATTTAATATATGGTTACTTTTGGAACTGGGACCGCAGGACATGGAAGGGGAGAGAGTGTACGATGGCCATGTGCTTACATGGAGGGTAGTCCAAATACCAGAAAACAGGTTCCCAGGGGTTTTGTACGTGATAGTAGTGTTGGTATTGTTATTTTGAGACTGTTATGTTATAATGGGGGTAAAGTAAATGAATATATCTAGGGATATATTTGCAATTCTATATAAATATTAAAAGGTAAAATTATGTTAAAAGATTTTCCAAAGGGGAGTACCTGGATGGCTTGGTCAGTTGAGCCTCGACTCTTGATTTTTGCTCACAGGATTGAGCCCAGCATGGGTCTCTGCGCTGAGCATAGGGCCTGCTTGAGATTTGAGATTCTTTCTCTCCTCTCCCTTGTGAGCACTTCCCCCAGCCCCTCTCTCAAAAAAAAAAAAAAAAAATCCCCAAGGAAGTGACCCTCCACACTGCATGATTTTGCCCTGAAATCCTACTTCTAAAAAAATTTTTTTAACATGTATTCATTTTTGAGAGACAGAGTGTGAGTGGGGGAGGGGCAGAGAGAGAAGGAGACACAGAATCCGAAGCAGGCTCCAGGCTCCGAGCTGTCAGCACAGAGCCCAATGTGGGGCTTGAACCCACGAACCGTGAGATCATGACCTGAGCTGAAGTTGGACGTTTATCGACTGAGCCACCCAGGCATCCCTGAAGTCCTACTTCTAGGTGTGATGGCTGCACTCTAACCCTGGACATTCAGTCCATACACCTGGTGAGCGTCTAGCCCCTTCAGTCCTTAATTCCTCACTCACAGCCGGTCAGTCTAAAAATCCTGCCAATTCTGCCTTCCAAGTGTCCCTCACATCTGTCGCTCCTCGCCGTCCCCACAGTGCGGCCATCTCGCATGCGGAGCACAGTGATAGTCTCCTAAATGGTCTTGCATCTGCCACTTCCGCCTTCTATCCTGTCTTCCTATGAGCTCTCAAAACAATGTGATGGCACCACTCCATGGCGTGAACCCATCGCTGGCTCCCCAGAATCCAGGAATAGCCACAGCGGCTTGAAGGATGTGGCCCTGGCTGACACTTGAGCCCTAAGGGCCAGCTTCCCGGCCAGATTTCTGGTTGTCCACCCCTAACGGCTATGTTTGGCTCCTCAAACACGCCAGCGTCTTAGGGGCCATCATATTAATAGTTTTCTCTTTCTATAATGCATTCTCTTTCAGCTGCAATATCTTATTATTCCTCTGGGTTTCAGATTTCAACTGAAGTATCACTTTTTCCAGGAAGATTTTCCAGATCTTTACCCTAGATTAGAGAATACAGCCTGAGTGTGTAGCACCCTAAACTTCTCAGGAACACTGTGAGCATGGTAATTACATTTTCGAGCCAGTTTTCCACTAACCTCGAGGTTTCATGAAGAGAGAACCTGTCTGCCTATTTCCCAAATTATCCCATTTCCCAACACATAACAGATATTGATTAAACATTGACAGAATGGATAAGGGAATGACTCTCTAAATATAGGGGACTGGGGCAGAAAAAAGTCTGCTACCTTCCTTACTCTAATCTTTGCATTTATTGAAACCAAGTGTGATGCCGTCTATTTTATATTTAAGGGAATATTATTTCTAGGATATTCTCACATTCATAGTCATTAATTTGCCTATCAATTCTCAAAACTTTTCCAGGCAGGTCATTTAATTAACCATCCTAACTTCCTCCCTCCCTTCTTCCCTTCCTTCCTTCCTTCCTTCCTTCCTTCCTTCCTTCCTTCCTTCCTCTGCTTCCTTCCTTCCTCTGCTTCCTTCCTTCCTTCCTTCCTTCCTTCCTCTGCTTCCTTCCTTCCTTCCTTCCTTCCTCTGCTTCCTTCCTTCCTTCCTTCCTTCCTTTCTTCCTTCCTTCCTCTGCTCCCTCCCTTCCTTCCTTCCTTCCTCTGCTTCCTTCCTTCCTCTGCTTCCTTCCTTCCTTCCTTCCTTCCTTCCTTCCTTCCTTCCTCTGCTTCCTTCCTTCCTTCCTTCCTCTGCTTCCTTCCTTCCTTCCTTCCTTCCTTCCTTCCTCTGCTTCCTTCCTTCCTCTGCTTCCTTCCTTCCTTCCTTCCTTCCTTCCTTCCTTCCTTCCTCTGCTTCCTTCCTTCCTTCCTCTCCTTCCTTCCTTCCTTCCTCTGCTTCCTTCCTTCCTTCCTTCCTTCCTTCCTTCCTTCCTCTGCTTCCTTCCTTCCTTCCTTCCTTCCTTCCTCTCCTTCCTTCCTTCCTTCCTTCCTTCCTTCCTTCCTTCCTTCCTCTCCTTCCTTCCTTCCTTCCTTCCTTCCTCTGCTTCCTTCCTTCCTTCCTTCCTTCCTTCCTTCCTTCCTTCCTTCCTCTGCTTCCTTCCTTCCTTCCTTCCTTCCTTCCTTCCTTCCTCTGCTTCCTTCCTTCCTTCCTTCCTTCCTTCCTTCCTTCCTTCCTCTGCTTCCTTCCTTCCTCTGCTTCCTTCCTTCCTCTGCTTCCTTCCTTCCTTCCTTCCTTCCTTCCTCTGCTTCCTTCCTTCCTTCCTTCCTCTGCTTCCTTCCTTCCTTCCTTCCTTCCTTCCTTCCTTCCTTCCTTCCTTCCTCTGCTTCCTTCCTTCCTTCCTCTCCTTCCTTCCTTCCTTCCTTCCTCTCCTTCCTTCCTTCCTTCCTTCCTTCCTTCCTTCCTCTGCTTCCTTCCTTCCTTCCTTCCTTCCTTCCTTCCTTCCTTCCTCTCCTTCCTTCCTTCCTTCCTTCCTTCCTTCCTTCCTTCCTTCCTCTCCTTCCTTCCTTCCTTCCTTCCTTCCTCTGCTTCCTTCCTTCCTTCCTTCCTTCCTTCCTTCCTTCCTCTGCTTCCTTCCTTCCTTCCTTCCTTCCTTCCTTCCTTCCTCTCCTTCCTTCCTTCCTTCCTTCCTTCCTTCCTTCCTTCCTCTGCTTCCTTCCTTCCTTCCTTCCTTCCTCTGCTTCCTTCCTTCCTTCCTCTGTTTCCTTCCTTCCTCTGCTTCCTTCCTTCCTTCCTTCCTTCCTTCCTTCCTTCCTTCCTTCCTCTGCTTCCTTCCTTCCTTCCTTCCTTCCTTCCTTCCTTCCTTCCTCTGCTTCCTTCCTTCCTTCCTTCCTCCCTTCCTTCCTTCCTTCCTCTCCTTCCTTCCTTCCTTCCTTCCTTCCTTCCTTCCTTCCTTCCTCTCCTTCCTTCCTTCCTTCCTCTGCTTCCTTCCTTCCTTCCTTCCTTCCTTCCTTCCTTCCTCTGCTTCCTTCCTTCCTTCCTCTCCTTCCTTCCTTCCTTCCTCTGCTTCCTTCCTTCCTTCCTTCCTTCCTTCCTTCCTTCCTATCTTTTGAGAGAGAGCTAGCACAAGTCGGGGAGGGGCAGGGAGAGAGGGAGAGAGAATGTCAAGCAGGCTCCACACTGTCAGTGCAGGAGCTGATGTGGGGCTCAGTCTCACTAACTGGGATATCCTGACCTGAGCCCAAATTAAGAGTCAGTTGCTTAACCAAGTGAGCCACTCAGGTGCCCCTCCATCCTTACTTCTAACCCAGTAAAAGCTGGTTAACTAGTACCCTCAGTTAGTAATGCTTTTATGTTCTGTTATCAACAGACTAGGCAAACCATAATGGGGAAAAAGTCTATTATCATCAATTTTACTAAAATTTTACAAAACTACCAAGTCATGCATAGAGTCAGCCCAGTTTTCTACATTTCCCGTATTTGAAGTTGTTCCAAATAATGATCCTATAGTCCTCTGCAGTCCCAAGTCATGAAAAAAAAAAAAAAAGGATTGAATTGTCATGGCACAGAAGTTGATAAACTCTTGTATGAAGACTTTCAAGAACAGAGGTTTTTCTAAAGCAAAAAATAGAATGCATGAATTCTTTGACTAGTAACTAAGGTAACCACAAAAGTAAATTAACCAGAACATCTTACCTCGAGCATTCTGGAAACTTTTGAACTCCTCTTTTATGTTATTCTGCCTTTCTTAATTGCTGTGGCATCCCAAATGATGTGAATGTGTCTGTTTTCTCACATAAATGTTATAGCTGTGTGTGAACTACACACAGTTTCTGCTGTGCAAGTCAGGATTTCCTAATAAACCATTGTTTCAACTTATGAAAAATCATGCTGGATTAAAACATCACTTTGCTGTGAAGTGGGTGTGTTAAAGGGACATGAGCCATCTCTTGCTAAATGAACCATTATTTCTAAATGCATATTGGTTTTTATTTAATCTTCAGCTAGATCAAGAATGTATGGAGCTATTGATCTTTTGCCTGTCTTATCATTCAGTTACTTATTATTATTATTACCTTCCTTGGCATTATCGAAATGTAACTGTGGATGGACTTGTCTGTTTTAGGGTGATGTGGTTTACATAACTTTACAACAATTCCTGTGGTTGTATCCTGCAGCGATACTGAGCGTGGGCAGCAGCGCGGGTTACACTAGAAGTGAGAGCGAGCTGAGCGAGAGCAGTACCAGATGCTGGGGAAGGGCAGGGTCTGAGAAAACGTCCTGACTGCAGGGACCTGTCCTGGGACAGCAGCCTCCAGCACTAGATGGAGTGGAAGCTTCCAGATTGGCATGTAGCGTCTAGCATGAAGGAATCTAGCAAGCAAAGAGGAAGGGAGAAGATCTGCCTCCGACTCAGGTTAGACTCCGTAGTTTATAGAACAAAGTAAGAGTTTCTCCGAGGTGCTAGGAGGCTGTCTGTGTGACACAAGAGATGCATTTTGTCTGATTTCTAGTTTCCAAGTAGCTGAACCAAATGCCACTTGAAGGTATGATTAAAACCATAGCTTTAACCATGAGCTGATCTAGGCTTTATAGGGCCTGATGCTTATATAATTTTAAGGGCTCTGTTTAAAGGAAAGACGGAATTATGAATACCGGCTGCCAGAGTCCCTCCCCACGCCTTGGAAGGGACCTTCCAGCAGAGGCTCCAGGGGTTGAGCTGCCGAGAAATGTGCCGTGGGTCCAACTGTACGGCTCCTGGGCCTGACCTCTGTCCTTGCTTTTGCTTCTGTATCACAAGTGATTGGTCTGATTTTGGTCCTTCTCCGTGTGACGACGCCCCTGTTGTAGGGTATTTGTCCCCTTGCTGACCTGCAGAGCCGGCTTCTGCCCTCTGTCTCTGCGGTGGCTAAAACAGGCCAAGAGGAGGCCAAGAGGGTGCTCTGCAAGCACATGGGTAAGCCGCTCTGGGACTTCAGCGGAGCAGGGAGACCAGGGAGGAGAGGGGCTGGGTTGGTTGTGGCGGATGCGAAGAGGAAAGTGGAACATGTGACATCAACACTGAGGACTGGGCATGGGGGTGAGTGTGCAACAGTTGTTGATGTGGGCCCGTGTGTTCACATTGGTTGAAAACACAGCAGGCAGTAAAACTGAGTTAAATACAAAAAGCCTCGAATTACTTCCACCCCCTCATTATGTTCTTGGGATTCAGGAAAAGCGGTTGGCAAATAACCTTCCTGTGCCAACAACCATCAGATATTCTTAGAGTCCAAATTGTGAATCAAAATATGTGTCAGAACAGACACCCTGTGTGCTGGCCGTCTGCAGTGTCAGAGCCTTTCAGCCCCAGAGCCCAGCTAACAGCCTACCCAGGTGAGGGGGTGAAGCATGCAGGCTGCAGGCAGACTTCCCGGGCTCCGTCCCTGCTCTGCCTCATAGGAGCTGGGCGCCCAAGAGGAACTCGCTTGTGCTTGTGTCCCTTAGTGACCCCTCTGTGCAGTGGAGACACCCACAGAAAGTGCTGCGTAGGATTCTAGTGAGGACTGGGTTGTTATTTACAGGACACAGTCTGGAATGCGCCTGGCAGGCACACGTAAGTGGTGTCTAAGTATTTCACAAATAAATGTTTTCTGAAATTCTTCCTGGTTCTGAGATTATCCAGTTCTGAACAGCAGTCTATTCTGCCCAGTCTTCAGCATTGATTCACTTTGCCTTTAGATGATTCTGAGTTAAAACAAACAATTTTAAGAACACTGTGTGTATCAGAGGACCTTCTCAAAGGACAAAAAGGACAGCTCGGTGTGCGCTCATGCTTTCACCCAGACCATTCAGTTTTCTGTCATGAAGCAGCAGCCTGTGCTGGTTCCCTTAGGAGAATGCTCCAGAGGCAGGGCGTTCACGCGGGACGCTGCCCCGGCACCTGGCGTAGATTTCCATTCCCTCTATGTCCCAGCTGAGGTGTGACTGCTGCTGCTCCCGTGGGCAGTCTGTGCCCTCCGTTAATCCTTCCTGATCTCACTCGGCTTTTCCTGAAGTGTGAAGCTTTTCTAGCCTTTTGATCTTTAAGCCTCTGTGTCACAAAGTGAAATCCTGTGGATGGACAAGTCTGGTATTTAAAGAACTTGGGAATTCCTGAGAAGGTGTGCTTTTTTACTGCTTAGTTTCAACTGCAATTCAGTTCATTAGGAGTTAAAAGGAGGAAAACAGTGACTATCCGTGCGTGGTTCATGTCTCCAGGATGTGTAGCTTTGGAAGAATCACTACTGTTTCAGTATTCCAGATGCCAGTCATCCTGTGGTATTAGTTTATAAATTATTCCTTCATATGCACTCTTAGGTCAACTTAAACTTCCCGGAAACACCTAAGAACGTTTTGTGCTTGGCTCAAATAATTTTTATTGGCATATTTACTTATGACCTCACACCCCTAAGTGTGTTTAATTTCACATACATTATTGTAACATGCCCAGGCCGAGAATACTCTCCACGGCAAAGGCAGTGATCCACAGCCCCAGTGATTTCTGTGGTAAGAGAAAACAGACTTCCTGTAAGAGTTAATAGTGACAACAGCGATAATAAAATAATGATAAGAGCTTTTATGGAGTGTTTAATGTGTGCCCAAGGCCAAGCTAAGCAGTTCTTTGTCATGCTTTACCCATGTAATATTGAGACTGGAAGCACTCTGAGCTATTATTTGCATTTTAAAGATAATTTTTAACCAAAGTATTTCATAATGAGGTCGTATTTGTAACTATTGCACACGCTACATCATGATCTGCATTTTAGTGGCAGATCATGTGGGTATACATCTGTCCATGTCAGCTTCTCAGGATCTGATAGTTGCATAATGCTCCATTAGTTGGCCCTTTACCTTTTCCATCACACATGCTTAAAAGCATGAAGAATACACACATGTAGCATGAATTTATTTATTCAAATAGATGTAAATCTGGCTATAGATATGGATGTACAGGCAGATATTGATAAAAATAGCTTATACTCCATTGCACCCCAGAAAGTATCTGGGTTAGCAGTAAGCTGAACAAAGTACTAAACACAGCTTAAAAAGAGTTATTATTTAGTTACTTCATTTTAAAACTTTTGTAAATAAATAATTTCATGAAGTTGGTTAATGAATAAGTTTCAGATAGTGCTATTCTTACAAAAGCTGCAGAATGTCCATTAAAATAATTAGATGTCAGGTGCACACACATACTCCATACACCGCTTAACAAATGCATATAATCTATTTGGTTAATAGGTAATACTGGGACTTTGTCACAAAAATGTAAATTGTGAAATTCACGTTTACCCTCAGTGTTATAGAGGAACACTTGCTTGCTCAGTTCAGTCATTATGGGTATAAAATGATCAAGCAAAGCAAGACTTTGCTTCATAAATTTTTTAAGCATCTAGAGGCTTCAATTTTAATTGAATAGAATGGTTTTGAGTGTTGTTTTTCAAATTGGTGAAAACATGTTTAACCAAGATGCAGAGGAAGTGATTTAACAGAGCAAAACCCAGAAACTCCATTTGGCATTTTCAGGGGAAATGCAGATTTCAGGAGGAAATAAATGCATTGCAAAAAAAGAAAAAGAAAAAGAAAAAAGAAGAAATAATTTTTATTCCTGAAAAATTGTAGATAACTAAAATCACTCTTATACTGCCAGCTATATTTCCTTATCCAGCGTCAATACTGTTTACAAGAGACCGCACAGCCTTGTATCTATACAATGTTTTGAATTGTAGCCTTTTTATTTATGTAAATGCCTTCAGCATTTATGTATACAGTGAATGGTATAACTCATTAGAAACATGACCTAATCAGCTATACTTTAAAAACTACATGCCCTGTATATTGGGAACTAAGAGTATTTAATTAAATCATCTTTTGATATTCAGAAAATTCTAGAAAATATTTGCATATAAAAACAAAGAGGCAATTTAGGAATAACACCTAGAAAAGTCCACTCAATTAAAAGTAACTATAGTTATTAATCCCGATTTTATTTTTTTATTTTAATTTTTTTCAATATATGAAATTTATTGTCAAATTGGTTTCCATACAGCACCCAGTGCTCATCCCAAAAAGTGCCCTCCTCAATACCCATCACCCATGCTCCCCTCCCTCCCACCCCCCATCAACCCTCAGTTTGTTCTCAGTTTTTAAGAGTCTCTTAAAAAAAAAAAAAGAGTCTCTTATGCTTTGGCTCTCTTCCACTCTAACCTCTTTTTTTTCCCTTCCCCTCCCCCATGGGTTTCTGTTAAGTTTCTCAGGATCCACATAAGAGTGAAAACATACGGTATCTGTCTTTCTCTGTATGGCTTATTTCACTTAGCATCACAATCTCCAGTTCCATCCACGTTGCTACAAAGGGCCATATTTCATTCTTTCTCATTGCCACGTAGTACTCCATTGTGTATATAAACCACAATTTCTTTTTTTTTTTTAATTTTTTTTTAACGTTTATTTATTTTTGAGACAGAGAGAGACACAGCATGAACGGGGGAGGGGCAGAGAGAGAGGGAGACACAGAATCGGAAGCAAGCTCCAGGCTCTGAGCCATCAGCCCAGAGCCCGACGCGGGGCTCGAACTCGCGGACCGCAAGATCGTGACCTGAGCTGAAGTCGGACGCTTAACCGACTGAGCCACCCAGGCGCCCCAAAACCACAATTTCTTTATCCATTCATCAGTTGATGGACATTTAGGCTCTTTCCATAATTTGGCTATTGTTGAAAGTGCTGCTATAAACATTGGGGTACAAGTGCCCCTATGCATCAGTACTCCTGTATCCCTTGGGTAAATTAATCCTGATTTTAAAAAGAAAAAAAAGAAACTAAAATATACAGAAATTTATTTTTTTGACAGTTAAAAATATATATAGTTTATATATAAGCTTCTAAGGGCAGAAAATATACCGTAGTTAAGTTAATGTTCAGTGTTTAATACAATTTCACATGGAAATTATTACTCGAAACTTTTATTTATTTAAAAAATTTTATTGTTTTATTTATTTTAGAGAGAGAGAGAAAGAGCCTGAGCAGGGGAGGGGCAGAGAGAGAGGGAGACACAGAATCTGAAGCAGGCTCCAAGCTCTGAGCCATCAGCAGAGAACCCCATATGGGGCTCAAATCCACGAACCATGAGATCATGACGTGAGCCTAAGTCAGACGTCCAACCGACTGAGCCACCCAGGCGCCCCAGCACTCAAAACTTTTATGAGGATAATGGTGTCGTCCTCTCTCCTTTGGAGGCACTTCCATTAATTAGAGGTGTCTGCATCATCCCTGTGAGTGGTCGTTGTTACAGGCACAGGTGTATAGCAGAAGAGAGAAATTCATATTTACACTTTTACTAATGCATATGTTTTGAACTCCACACGCCAGAAACTGTGTGAGGGCTGGAGACAGAGCATGGTTCTTGTCTACCTAGGACTTACCCTCTGCTGTGTCACAGGAACACACAGCAACAAGCACCCTGTGGTGGAGGCAGCCAGCACAGAGGGCTGTGGAGTACTGAAGAGAAGCAGCCACCCCAACCTGGGGTCAGGGAAGGCGTTCCCAGGGTGCTCCTCAGACCCCATTCCTGCTACCTTACCTCAGGCCGCCACTGTATGGCACTCAGCTTTCAGCCACAAGTCTTCTAACTGGTCATTGGCCTCTTCCCTTGCTCCTCTCCACTCCAAACCCGAGTTAGATGCTTTCGTTGTGTCCACATCGTCCTCAGAATAAAGTCCAAACATTATAATTTGAGAGATCTTCCAGCATTGCACTGCCATTTTCCTACCATCCCAATTTCTACTTGTCTTGCTGCACTTGACCTTCAAGGCGTATTAAACGAACGAGAATTCCACAGATACGTTATGTGTTCTTGCTCACCTTCTTCCTTCTGTGCGTTCATCCCTGCTTTCTAGAACATCTTCTTTTCCCTTACGGAAGCTCTGCCTGGCTAATTCGTTCCCATCATCTCGGTCTCAGTTCAGATCCTTCCATCCAAACCAGAAATACACGTTTCATCCTAGTCTCTTGTTTTCCATTCCCTCACCAAATCCTGAAAACTCTAGGGCTAAGCATCTTGCCATGGGCCATTGTGAAATTGCTCCTACTCACTAAAACACACCTGCAAGGTTAGTCTTCTTGTTCCCCATTATCAGAGAATTAATTAATCTGAGAGATTAAGTTACTCACTCAGGATTGCACTCTGTATAAGTCACAAGTCTGGGAGACCAACCAAATTCCGCCTGGCTCCAGGGCCAACATGCTTTGCCAAGGCGAGGGTTAGACTAACAACTATTGTTTTTTTGTTCCAAAAACATCATTACTTGGAGATATTTAATTTCATTTTGTTTGTTTCTTCCATGGTTATACAAAAATCAAATCAAATAAAAAATACTAGATTTTTACATACTTTCATGTTTTTAACAATTCCTTTTAGATTTCTACTTAAAGTATTTACCTATTTTAAGCTAGGAAATGAAATTTTCTAGATGCATATGTGTGTCTAAAGGTTAGAAAGTGAGAAAGGATTGGAAAATGAATGAAGTAGGTGTTTTTTTGTACCAGAGAAAAATAAATTACTTAAAAAGTAGTGTGGGCTGATTTTACTCGTATGTGGACTCTAACAAAGTTGACTACACAGAAGCAGAAGATAGAATGCTGATGCCCAGGGACAGAGAGGTGGGGAAATGGAGACATATTGGTCTAGGGCACAAAATTGAGTTGTGTAGTACAGACAGTCTAGAGATCTAATGTGGAGCATAACAATGATAGCAATTCTGCACCGATCATTGCAAGATCGTTGAGCCTGACTGGACGTTTTGTGGTACAACTTATGAAATTTATTTAAGTAACATGGGGACCGGACCCATGGGCAGAACGAGCTGTACTTTTGCTGTATGAAGCTGGTGCATATATGCTTAGTGCTCAAGGAGGAGGGGGCGTGCAGAGTATTAGATCATAAATGTCTTCTTCAATTTTCTATTTGTAAAACTACTTTTGCAAGATTTCTCTGGTGCTTATCATGCAGTTTGATATGAACTATTGGTGAGATGTGCAGGCAGTCATGAGCCCCTTTAAAGCTGTAGCAGCCAACACGTATTTGATGCTTTTTAGAACTAGGCAAGGTATAGGTCAGCTCTCTGGGCTAAATGTGAATATTTCTCTGCTACTATCCCTCATCAATACCAGAACTTTGCTAAGAGAGTAGATTTCATGTACTCTCAATGCAGAGGAAAAATGTAACTATGTGAGCAGAGGCATAAATTAATCAACTTGATTGTTGTAATCATTTCAGTGTGTATATGTCTATTAAATCATGTTGTGCACCTTAAATGTATACAATTTTTATTAAAGAGTGAAATAAAATTTTTATCTGGAAAAATGCCATTAAAATTCTGGATTTCCTCTTAAAAAAAAAGCACTGTAGGAAATTCCCCAGTCACCCATAGATAAGCTTTGTGATGAGATTTTGTTGTATTTTGTAGATCAAGATTGCATATACTGTATACATACATACCCTACCACATACTACTCACGATTTTGAGAAATAGGGGATACTGAAATGAAAGACTCCACTTTTTAATGAAAGCTCTTGCACTGTGGTAGAATTACACTTGAAGGCCTGACAGATGTTGAAGGCCCTTTATATGTTGGTAAATTTGCTCAGTGTCCATTATGGGCCTACAATTCCAAATTTGTAAAAAAAAATATGTAAGACCACAATATAGATAAAAGTAATGAGGTGTCTGTTTTGATAGGATGGGGACCTCCAAACGTGGGGGGGATGATCAGGTGGAAGCCAGTGGCACTGATGGTGACAAAATTCACCTGGGCAAAACAGACACAATAGAGGTTTATTGAAGGCACCAGTACAGCAGAGGAGAGACTGTCTCCCAGGAGGCGGTGGGTGAGGAGCTGTTTTTTAAAGGGCAAAGGAGAAGATAGGATGGAGTCGACGTATGGAACTTTCCCTTTTTTGGTAACTGCGCACTTGTAAGTAGCCCATTGGTTAGTTAGGGCCTGTGGATGTTTTCAGGTGGGTTGTCTGATGGGACTGTCTGTATTCCATTGCTCAATGCCTATTTGCCCAAAGGCAGCCTCTATAAGTAATATGAAGAGAGGCTACTTTTTTTTTTAATGTTTATTTATTTTTGAGAGAGAGAGAGAGAGAGAGAGAGAGAGAGAAGGCTCCAGAGAGAGCCTATTTTGAGAGAGAGAGAGACAAAGAATCTGAAGGAGGCTCCAGGCTCCAAGCTATGAGAACCTGATGTAGGGCTCGAACTCATGAACTGCTAGATCATGACCTGATTCAAAGTTGGACGCTCAATTGACTGAACCACCCAGGCGCCCCTGAAGAGAGGCTACTTTTAGATGGAAGGAATGCAAAGGAGTCATTTGGAGGAAGGCTCTGGGTAGCAGTGAGTGTTCCCCGCTGACTCAGGCAAGCATAAAGTCAGTCTGCTCAGAGATATGTCTCTCAAATTAACAGCCATTATAATTTTAAAATGACAAAAGAACACAGGGATGACAGAAGTAAGAGATGAAAGAATGTTTTCCTCAAATGTTGACATGGAAGAGGAAGAAAATTTCACAGAGAATCACCATATCCATTCTTAATCTTTTTGTGCAACCTTAGATTTTAAACAAGTTTATTTTCTATTCACACACCTGAAATGGTCATCTCAAATGTAGAACCACTGAAATGGTTTAGTCTTTCCAATTAAGCCAGAAATAAGTGTCAGTGAAATGGACGCCTACCTAACCTTAGGGAAAATATGGGCTTTTTGCTTTTTTACTCTCCATTGAGGATTGAAATTAGTTTTGTTACAGAACTAGTCTCCAAAGTTTAGTGGAATATATGTTTTACTTCTGGTATGACTGGCTCAAACTGTTTCATGAGAAAAAGAAAGAAGAGAAAATTCCAGCTAGTGAGAGACAGTGGTTACTCTTCAGCTTCCCATCTGCTGGTTTATCCCAGAGACAATACAGAATAAGAAGAGGCAAATAAACTGCACAGAAACCGTGCCTGTGGCATAATCTGAAGACAGTGTTGGGAGGAAGACCTTTCCTGCCATGTGGTTCTTCTATCTGGACTTAGATCAAATTGGCATGAGACACATTAACAGGAGAAAATCACATCTACTAGGAGTACATACAGGGAGTCCACACAAACCAGGAGTTCCAAAAACAGTGAGGCATCATGATGTTTCTGGGAGCTCAGGACTGGGGTCAAGTTGGAGGACAGGAAGCAGACACAGAGGACATGAAGGCCATTAGCAGGAAGGTGAGAGGAGATGTTTGGGAAAACAGGGCTGCTCTGTTACACAGATGGGTTCCTTTGCTGGAGAGGAATCTCTGTTAATATCTCTCTTCCTGGTACAAGCAGGCAATTGAGGGGGAGGTAAAGAGCTTTTCCCGAATCTGCTGGGTTTGGATTGATTTTACTCAGGATAATGTTCATGACAAAGTGGCCCATCTTGGGGCAGCCTGCCCTTGGCCCCTACAACAGGAGGTGACCAAAGTTCAAAATAACCGCAAGAGAAAATCCTACTAGATCCTAATGCAAGTTCTCACATCCTGCTCCCCTGTCCTCCTCCACCCTGGCCTGCTCTGGAACAAGCAAGGACAGAGCAAGAAAAACTATGGGAGAGAGATCAGAAGAAAACTAGCAAACAGCTTTGGGTTGATCTAAAACTACTGCCAGAAAGGCTAAGCTGACCTTCCATCTGAAAAATCCTAAAGACGGTGCCCTGGTAGATCAGAGTGTAGACAGGACTTGGAAGCATGCACACGTTGAAAAAGTATGCTTCATGATGTGTCTGATCTAGAGAGAAAGGCAAAAGTGAAGTGTCTTTTGGCTATTATCTAGGGAAAGAGAAAAAGAGCAAAAAGGAAAAAGGTTTTGTCTTAGAATAAGGTAGATAACTAACAACTTGAAGGGTCCACAGCCCCGTCTCCTGCACCAAGACAGCCAACAAACAGTCCGCTAAAGTGTCTGAACTCTCCATATACAGAAGAGGATGTTAGTGAACTAGAAATCTTGCATAGTAGTAGTAGTAAAATAATAGTAGTCGGAACAGAAAAAAGTTCCCATTGTCCTGCATCCTCACTGGAGTATGGCACAATTATTCCTGTTAATTTTGGCCATTCTCATAGATGTGCAGTGTGCCTTACAGAGGTCATCATTTCCGTCTCTGTTGGCTAATAACATTGAGTGGCTTTTTCTGTGCTTACTTATGATTCATACTTAAGCATTGGTGAAATGTCTATCAAAGTTTTGCTTATTTTAATTGGATTCTTCATATTATTGGGTTCTTTTTGCTCTTTTTTATTAGATTTTTATTACTGAATATTGTACATTCTTTATTTATTCTGGATACAACTCATTTATCAGGTAGGTGATTTGCAAACATTTTCTCCAAACTGTGGCTTATTGTTTATTATTTTAACAGTGTCTTTCAAAAAGTGAAAGTTCTTCATTTTGATGACACCCAATGTACCAATTTTTTAAAATTCATGGATCATGCGTTTAGTGTTGTATCTAAAAATGTTTTTGCTAGTCCGAGTTATGAAATTTATAAGCATGAGGTAGTCTATCATATGCTATTGTCCTTTCAATGCCTGCAGAATCTGTAATGATGTACCTCTTTCTTTCTTGGCATTAGTAATTTGTATTTTCTCTCTTTTCTGTTTCTAATCTGGGAGAGCTTTATAGATTTTATTGACCTCCTAAAAAAACTTTGTGTAATGCTGGCACTGGAGAGACATTCATTTCCTTACACCAGTCAATTCAGGTTATATCTGTACACTTTTCCATTCATTCAACAGATGTTCCCTGGGACCTCACAAGTGCAGGCACTGCCCCAGGCATTGGGAAGTATGTAGAATGCCTTCACAGGACTACATTCTTGTGAGAGAGACAGATCATAAATAAGACAAATAGGTAAAATATAGATGATGGTGATATGTGGTAAGATGCGGGGAAAAAGTAGGAAGTGGAGACTTAGAATGTTAAAGATTGGGGCTTTACTTTTAAAGCCCCTTGTGAGAAGGTGTCTTTTTTTTTCAAGTTTATCCATTTTGAGAGAGGAAGTGAGTGACACAGGGGCAGAAAGAGAGGGAGAGAGAGAATCCCAAGCATGTTGTGCACTGTCAGCACAGAGCCTGATGTGGGGCTTGAACCCACGAACCTGTGAGATCATGACCTGAGCTGAGATCAGAAGTCAAATGCTCATCCAACTGAGTGACCCAGGCGCCCCTCCAAAGGAAGTTATACATATTAAAGTAGATTTACAGAATCCTGAGGCGTCAGGCTAAGATGACATTTAGCAAAATGTCATCATCCAGGCAGCTGAGCTCCCAGAGGAAGGTCACTCTGCCTGTTTCAAGGAGTTGTCAATGGGTAGTAAGGACATTTCATTTTTTTCTTTTGCCTTTGTTTCCCACATCAATAACGTCTTGGGGTGAAGAAGGAGTCAATAGTTTAAGGTTATAGATAGCTGTTTAACATTGGGTAAGTTACTGGGGGCCTTACTTTCCTCACGTGGAAAGTATCTGTATCATTAGAAAATAATTTTTACACATTTCCTCTTCTTAAAAAACTTAAGACAGGTACTTGAAAAGTGAGAAGTTGAAAGACACCACTTCTTTCTTTTTTGTAAAAATTTTTAATGTTTTAATTTATTTTTGAGAGAGCGAGAGAGAGCGAGCATGCAAGTGGGGGAGGGGCAGAGAGAGAGGGAGACACAGAATCCGAAGCAGGCTCCAGGCTCTGAGCCATCAACACAGAGCCTGACGCGGGGCTCAAACTCATGAACTGTGAGGTCGTGGACTGTGAGATCATGACCTGAGCCGAAGTCGGATGCTTAACTGATTGAGCCCACCAGGCACCCCTGAAAGACACCGTTTCTAAGCGCTCACCTGGCATTTTGGTCTGTGGTTTCACTGTTAGTGCCTTGGTGGATAAAGCAGAAGTGATGCAGAAATATATCCTGTGCACTCACATTCACTCTGTGACTCAGGGTGTTAATAAGGAATCACCGAGTAGGATGCATAGAGAAAACCTGAAACTTGGGCCCCGTTCTCAATTTTAAACTTACTCGCATAGCAATATAATGCAGTTCATCAAAATGGTGTGGTTGCCTGTACAGGGACTGAAGTTTGTTTTTACCATGAAAGAAGAAGGGTAAAATAAGAATAACTTTTCCATAGAAAAGTAGAGCCTTGTTTTTTTGTACATGTGATTCCAAAGCCTCTAGGAGTTAGTCAGCGAGTTTGCTTTGTGTTGCACCAAAGCAATGGTTTCAGTGGTTTTCCTTTTCACCCATCTTCAGGGAAGTCGTATAACTTTTATAGCTCTAGCCACCTGGAAAATCCCATTTTCTACTGCAGCTTGCTGACCAGGCCCCTGACAGCAGAATGTAGCTGTGCCAATGGAAGTAGATACGTTCCATTGTTGGCCCAGTGGAAGTGGGAGCTTTCTAGCTACTATGGCTATAGTCACACTATGAAGCCTGCAGTGTTTTGTTTTGGTGAAATCGGTTTTTGAAAACACAGAAAAGGAGATGATGCAAAAGACCTTGGCTAACAACGTTGGTGTTATGGAAGAGTAGAGAAACGGTGAGTCCTCCCTTCCCTCCGAGGGGTTTTGCCTTGGCCCGTTCCTCTGTAAGAGAGGCAAGAACAGCAGCCTGATGTCACCTGTGTGTCCCAGGACCCACTCGTGGTCACTCCAACTAACTCACGTGGGGTGGGGGCGGGGTGCGGATGAGCTCTCCGAAAAGCTGCAGGCACGCCTCTGCTCTGCCAGCGGGGGCAGTGTTTCCCTTCCCTCCTCTGTTGGATTTGTGCTAAATACCTCCTTTTTGCAAACCAGTCTCTATTGTTTAGGGCTACAAAGATGGAAGAGCTAAAAAAAATAGTAAAGTTGAAGGAACGTTCACCACAAAGGCCAGGTAGTGTTGTAGGGGCAGATAGTGATTCAGAATGGGCAGAACGGGGCTTCTCAAGGGTATCAGTGATCTAGTCCTCAGACGGGGGCTCGTTGTGGGGGATACATGCTGTTAATTTTATTAAACTTAAAATTATAGCTCTATCTTTCACAATAGTAAAATAAGATATAAAAATGAACTACAATATCTGTGAACCTAAGTATACAATCTTGCTTTACCATTTATTGTTAGTATGAGTTTAGTAAAGAGTTTTCTGTGTATTATACAGGAATTGTAGAGGCCTCATTTTTGTTTTGTTTTAAGGGTATTCCATCTTAGTTTTTTTCAGCTGTATTAAAACATAACAACAACAACAACAACACTTTCCCCAATGTGTATCATCTCTGTTTTGGACAAATCCCAAAACATTTCTTTATGTGTGAAGCAGAAGTAATAAAGCCAACTTCACCAACTATAGGAAAATTAAACAAAATAACACTGATAAAGTGATTGGCACATAGTAAACTTTTAGTGAATGTCAGTTCTCAGCCTGTCAGTTCTAGTGAAGTTAGTTAATATAATATACATATCCATAGGAGTTCACCTGATAGTCTTATGTAGAAGCTAAAAACCTAGGGGTAAGTATATAGTGAACTTACAATTTCCTTGACACAACAAGTGTGTTCAAAATCAAACTCTACCAAATTGCCATACCTCATTTTTACTGAAGGTGGATAAGTGTATCTCAGTTTATGACAAGTACAAATTACTTGAAAATACTGTAGAATAATAACAGTTAAGACTACATATTGAGCACTTACTATTATCAAGTACTAAATGGCTTGCATTATCTTTACGTCAATGAGAATAATGAGTACTGCATAACGTTCTTAAGATGACTAAGACTTGTAGTATCACGACAGGGCTATAAATAACATTTTCCAAGTAAAATACACACAATATTGTAACCCTCCCACCAATCCTGGGAAATAGGATCATTATAATCCTTATTTTTTAGGAAGCCAGAGAGTCAACAATGGGCAGGTTAGAACTTGAACCTGTGTCTAGTTACTCTTACATCCATGCCTTTAACCAGTGCTCTCGTTTCTGCCCTCTGAGTGTCCTTCCCTGCTGAATCTCTCATTGCCTGCCATAGCGCCTGGGACAGTAAATGTTTGAAATGATGAAGGAAGGAAGGAAGGAAGGAAGGAAGGAAGGAAGGAAGGAACTGTTAAGATCTTGATGGTGGATATAAGGTTTGAGAGCTGTCTAAAATCAGCAAAGAAAGGCATTCTGTAAGTTTATTTTCTAAATCAGTTGAAGTGTTCCCCACGTCATGCAGTCATCGTCCCCTCTGTATTGCACTCTCTTGTTCATGCCAGGCTTGTGTAGATTTAACCTGCCCCGTGGGCAGTTGGATCTGGCCCCTGTGGTGGAGGTTGGGAGCGTGTTCCAGACTTGTTAGTGAAGGCCGTTCCTTTAGCATGGATACCTCCAGCAGTCAGCAGCTTCAGCATCTGCTGAACACACAATTTCAACAATTCTGAATGTTTCTATGACATTACATTACTATCCTTCCCACCCTCAGAGTCAGAACTGCTCTGTTAAGCCTCTTATGAGTATTAACTTAAAATTCAGGTGGATGAATCTTAGTTATGGGCTCATTTTTTAAGATAGTGTACTGCCTGAAGTTGAATATGAGTGTCTCTCCTGATAGTTAGCTTATTGAAGGGAAAATAAGCCTAGAAAGATGAGAACTGATGCCTCTGGGTTCATAATAAACGCATTGTACACTTGCCATCTTCTCTCTGCACATGCTTTCATCAGTAGTTTCTGAGGGAGTTAATCATGGCAAAGTCAGACTCACTCTTAGAGTGTGTGCTGGCTGTTGTTGGCCTGGCTCTTCTGCTCCACTTTCTACTTTGCACGCACACCGTCCTCTTCCTTAGGGAGGACATCAATGCAGACCTGTGCAGGCTATGTCAGTGGGCTCCTCTGTCCCCAGGCTTTGAGTGGGTGCAGCCCATGGGAGGTCCCTGTGGGATAACAGAGGTCACGAGAGAGGGAGGTCAGGGTATAAGTTCCCCTAACTCTCTCCTTGAGGGTTGGCTGCTGCCCTCTTCCAAAGGTCAGAAACTCTGTCAAGTGTTATCCTTACAGTTATCCTAACTTGCAGTAACTATTACCTCCTTATGCCCCTTTCAGGCCTAACCCTGCACCATCCTAGACCTGGGTAAAGTGTTGGCACCATGTTGGATTTCCCTAATTCCTGCCCACACATTCCTAGAGTCTCTTCATTAAACTCCTCCTATTACCCAGTTTAAGTATGCTGGTTTTTTTCCAGCCTGGAATCTGTCTTACACAGAGGTTACTTGTGGAATGGGAAAATAGGTTTGTGTAATACATAGGACTATGACAGCTTCTGCTATTAGAAGCAAATAGTTTAAATCTCTCTCTTTGGTGAGATAATTAGGATATATTTTGCTTGTATTACACATCAACTTTTTAATATTCTCAAGAGTACTCTACTAAAATAGACCAAAATAGATGCATGTGTCCAGAGACCAACCAAAGAACACTTCAAAGGAGGAAGCCATGATACCTAGAATAATCCAGAAAGTGGAGGCTGAAAAGAAACAATGACATTTCAGACTTAGTTATCATGTAGAAAGTTTCTATCTATAACTTTCATTATTTACTACTATTTTCATTCTCTTACATAGTTGGGTTTCTAATTTATACAAGCAAATGTCAATCGGTGATAAAAATAACCAAAAATATGTAACTTACACACAACCAGCTGGCTCCCAATTGAACATGACGAGCAGTTCAGGAGTCTGTGTTTCACTCTTGGAACAAGGTGGTGGTGTGACGTGTGAAGGATCACTCAGTAAGTTAGTATTTGAGTGAACAGGGGAAAATTGAAGCTAACTGAATCATAATATATATAGAATTTCTATCTTGAAAACTCTCTGGAAGTCACAGGGATTTGGTAATATGTTGTGAAAATGGGTTTATGCTTTATGTGTAGTGTCAAGGACATGCAGAGAGCAGAATCAGTGACAGGAAAGGACAAGAAAATCTCTACTTCTGGATCAAGGCAGTCACAAAGACGCCCTTAAAAAGATATGTCTTCCAGCTTCCTCTGTTCCCTATTAAGCTCGATGCTAATTTGAAAGTAATATAAAATGTTGTACATACCCCAGGACACACTGAGGTTCAACCATCGTGTTTTGTTTGTAGGGCTGTACCTTGTATTTGCTCTTGGTTTAATTGGAACGAATGGGCTCTGGGCTTTGACCTTAATTCCTTTGATGAGAAGGATGTGTGAGTTAGACAATTGTGTGAGGGTTTGCAGTGTGCCTTTCTGCTAAGCACTGGGGATCCACTGGTGAATAAAGCAAAATATTCCTTGCTCTCATTGGATGTAGGAAAACCACTCTAATTGTTTACTGCTCCCTCAACCCTGGAGGGAAGGCCAGGAGTGTGTGGCCAGGAATTAAGCAGATAAAGTGAAAATAATTTCATTGTTATAAATTAGACCAAAACTACTTTCATCATTCATCCTTCTAAAGTGGTCTGCAGAATTGCTAGTTGTGTTGACTGTTAATTGTAAGTACTCAAGTCCAATTTTTCCTTGTATAATCGTGCAGGTAATAAAATATATATCCTGGAATCTCCTTTATTTTCACCTTCCCAGATTAAATCTAACAATCTGCTATCTTGGCTGTTCCACGCTGCATGGATAGTTATGTGCCATTTATATTTTCACACGTCTTCTTTGGTAGAATTGTGCTTTGATTTTAAAATTTCAAGTATTTTGGAAACACAAAATAAAAAATTAAGTTAGATACTTAATGTAAAGCTTAGTTTGTATAAGAGCAGTTCCATTTGGTAAAAGCACATTATATTTGAACAGGAAATAGAGGAATTACTACATATACTCTGGACTCAAAGCACACAGTCCATTTGACTCAGAAGCTAATTTGCATTGCTGGCATTTTCAATAGAGATGGATTATTTCATCTCTCACTATCTGGGGCAACAGGCAATATTTCGCCAGCAAAAAGAATCAGGAAAGTGAGGTATGTAAAAACCGTTGATTTTCATGACTTAATCAGTATTTGAGTACCAAGTGGGCAGTGGCTAGTTACATTCCTTCCTAGAACTGGTATTTAAATATTGTGATAAAACAAATTTTTAAAATACAGACATGAAAATGTAGGTTACTAAACATTTAATCCTGCTAAATATGGCTGAATGGATGAAGAAAAATTCTTAATAAATATTTTTCTTAAATAGAAGAACTGACTTTGCAAAAATGTGCCCTTTAGCTGGAATGAAAATATCTCTTTTGTTGATATATTGCTTTGGGCGGTTGTTCCTCTTTCTAGTAGGTGGTTTTATGAGGTTACTTTGCAATTAATGTACAGTTCTACAGTATAGCCTTGTAAAATCCCTCAGAGGGGTAATGTAATCTAGCAGCATCTCATAGCTTCCTTGAAAGTCTTAAAATGTGTGTTCCTGAAAAAGTGGTTCTACACGTTTTGCTTTTGCATTTGAAATGCAGGGTTAAGCAACACCACTTGTGGCAAAATACAATACATGGAGCCTTTGAGACTGCAGTTAGGGAAGACCAGAGGCAGCAAAGTATGCATTTTGTTGGGTCACCATACTGGCAGCTCTTGGTTTATCTCACTACCAGTGCAAGAACTGCCTTCCGAGAGCATGCAGTGGTTATCTTCCTTGGGCAATCTCAAATGCCTCTAGACGTGTCCTGTATCAGGCTTTACTGGCCACAGAGTACTGAAGAGGTAATGATAATCCAGGCCTTTCCAAAAAATGTGTCAGAAATTCATGTCACTGCATAGGATTAATATTTATGGTTGCCACAATGGGACAAGAGATGCTTTAAACGTGAAGAAAACATTTTCTATGGAAATGTTTTTGCTCTTTCCTCAAAAGAATGGCTGCTATAGGTAGGAAAGCCATAACAGTCTAGAAGAAAATGGGACGTATCCTTAGAAGAGTGGCTTGCTAGGATAGAGCCTGTCATTATTCAGATAAATAGGCATTAAAGTCATATATCAGTCTTTTAAAATTTTAGAATTAAAGATGTCACAAAACTACCTCTGTGTAAATTTAGAGGTGTTATATGAACAAATAGTACTTTGGAAACTAAAAATTGAGATATAAGTTAAATTACTTATAATGATTTTCCTTTTTTTAAAGAGACAAAAGCCTCTCAATTACCATCTCAGTCCTTGCCTTTCATGGGTATTCCATGTGAATAACAGCTGAAAAGTAGTAAAGTTGGTGACCTTCTTGTTCATATAAATGCATATTCCTGTGGCTGTAAAAAAAAATGAAACTCAAATTTAGGTGCTTTCCAATTTGTGATTTGAATTGACCCTGGAAAAATCCTATGACATAGGCTGTAGTAATTATTTCTCTTGTTCTTATGGTAGAAAAAGAACAAAACAGAGGCTTGGTTCTTGGTACTATTTTGCGTCCATTTTATGCCTTTTTGGTTTTGTTTTTACAGGAACTTTCCCCAAGTTCTCCCTATAGTACTTTTTCATCTCACTTTCATAAATGCCCTGATCTTAGCTCTTTTCTCCCTTCATTTTACAGTTTTTCTTTTTGAACACATTCTCTGTGGTTAGCAACACTTCCTCTCCCCCTAATCTTCGTGGTTCCTCTAGTCTACAATCTACAGCAGCAGCTGTGGGGTAATACACGCTGGAGGGGGTTTTTAGAGGCCAGAAGAGTGACAGAGAGGAGGGAAAGGGGTTCAAAATCTTAGAGGGAAGAAGAATGATAGCTGCTCATGTGACGAGACTCTCCATGCTTCTACTTCATCCATTCTGTTAAGTCAGAAATAATGCCGCTCTTCTAAAAACTCACCTCCAAGAATTGCCTTTCACCAAAACTGACATTAGATGCTGGCAAATTTTTTTATGAGGGAAAATTGCATTCTCTTAGAAGAGATGTTAGAATTAATTTTATTTCTTTTAAATAGAAAAGTATGCCTACTAAGGGTCACTAGCTTTTGGATGAAAAACTCTAATATAAAATCTACAGTACACAATATACATTAAAAAGCAACTTAGGAGTAAATTCTCTAAAGTGTTCTGGTCTGTGTGGTCTTTATCACTAATGTCTCTGGATTAGGTAAGAGAAGATAATGTGCCTTCGTCTTGAAGAAAAGGCATTGTAAAGAACAAAAAAAATGTTCTTGAGAATTATAAACATAGCAGCAGAGAAAATTTTTCAAAAGATATATTAGAGGATAATAGAAATTGTCCATAGTGTAATGCAAGAAATGTCCATAGTGTAATGCAAAAACAAAAACCAAACAACAAACCCACAATTAACTGGAAAATTGGACAGAAAAGATAAGAAAATTTAGTGGTAATCCCAGAATGTCCAGCATCCAAAAGGAGTCCCAGAAACAACACTGACAGCAGGAAACAGAATTATCAGAGAAATGAGTTAAAAATATTTCTCAGAAAAGCACCCATTTCTCCAGATGAAAAGATTTACTGAGTGCACAGAACCACAGAAGAAAGGATATTCCCTCCAACAAAAAATTATGTAATTTTAGGGCACCAGAGACAAAGAGAACATCCAGAATCATATTTCCTAATAGCAACTACAAAAACTAGAATGTAACAGTACAAAGCTTTGAAAATTATTGTTAACCTAGAATTCTCTACCCAGCTAAACTACCAATTAAGGTTGTCAATAATACAGTCATTTTTAGACATGCAAAATCTCAAGTTTACCTCCTGCACATACTTTGTCAGTCAGCTAGTGGAGCATGTGCTATACTAGGGCACAGGAGTGAGCTAAGAAAGAGGAGAGTCTGGGATTCAGAACACAAGGAACCCAAAATAAAAGTAAAGCAAAGAGAATCGTTGGGATGATGCCAAAGGAAGATTCAAAGACAACATATGTTTGAGTCTAGACTGTAACCATGTCCAGGTTAGCAGATCAGGAGGCTACAGAAAAGACTCTTCAAGAAGCTAAAATTAAAAAAATACATAGGATGTTGGATGAATTAAAACAAGATTTAGACCAAAGGAGAGTAGAATTTTGTTGCATTGGTCATAAGTACACAGAACATTAAGCATATGAATACAGGAAGAGAATTATTAACAACTGGGTTTCAGGACATAGGGAAGTAGTATCCTGAAAGACACCATGGTACACTCCTTGTCACAGCTAGGACTATCACTGTATTATTGTAATGTAGTAGTTATCTAGCCAAAGTTATGCTGTAACTACCCTGGAGTGATAAAGGACCATGAGGTGTGTTGAGGTGTGTCCATGTGGGCGTGTGTGCGGGGGCACGGAGATTGTTAAAGTGGGCTGAATTTCACCTTTGGTGAGAATTCCATAGATAATTGCAAACCTGGAAATTCAGAAATAACAATATTAATAAGTTGTATGGCTGTAAGTTTTTAAATTGTAAAATAATAAGCTAAAATGTTGACATTATTGCCTCTGGGGATCAGGAAGTGGGGAAAATGAAACACAGAGGGCTGCTGTTTTCATAAAGCATATAGAGTCCTCTATTTGTGTATGTGCATAACTTTGATAACATTAAAAATGGAATGGAAAACAAAGCAGTAGTTACAGAAAGCAAAATACATGTAGAAATCATTCCCTTAATACTTAACAAAAGTTCCCCATACAATATCAAAAGACTGACTTTAGAAATTACTGGTGTTGTAGCCATTGCCCTTGACATCATTTTTTAAATTTACAAAGTTGTCTCTTTAATAACACATCAGGCTGGTCACTTTTGAAGAGACACCATGGATGGCTGGAGGGCTCACTGTTGAATGAGTGTATGGAAAACATTGGAGTCTCCACTCCAAATGGAAATGTTAAAATCTGCAAAGTGCTTGGCTTTCTTAAAGAAGTTCTTGGAATCCATTAACAAATAAATGCATTCTCATTTATATTATAGTTGGTCTAGAGATGATTGGTTAAAATGGCAGCATACTGTTCAAGCTCCTTGGAGAATCATAATCATTTGTGAGTTGGCTGACATCTTGCTATTTCTTTGGGAATCACACAACCGTAGACAACACTACCTGGATATTGGATATCAAGATGGTTAAGGACTCGTAGAGAAAGATATTTAGGCCACATTGGAGGGGAAGATCATTTATGGGGTCTTTGGACCAATTTAAGTTGTCTTCATACTGGGAAATTTGTGACAGTCTTCAGAGGGATGGCTCTAGGAAACATTTACAAAGAGAGGAAACATCTATCATATCTATCACCAACCACACCTTTTTCCTTCCTTTCAGCCCCCACCCTCCTAACATGGCCCTTCCCTGTTCTGCAGTGAATTGTACCTTTGAGTCTGTGGTTAGTGACAGTGATAAGGATTGAGCCGTAAACTTTAAGACATACAGTTATAAATCAATAAGGAAGAAAATGTCCATTGTAGCATTTGACTAGAGAAGGGATCACTGTCTCCTATCACAGACTGAAGGCCTGCACTAAAGGCTGGCCATCTCTTTGACCCATCTCCATCACAGAAGTGTTCCTTCCCACCTGTGCCTTACTCATATGTTCTCATTTCCAGTGATTTTTAGAACACCTAGCAGAGTCCAAGTCTTAACTGTTCCTATTAATGAAATCTGTGCTATAGTGTCTGGTTGACCCTTCCGTTGGAGAAAGCGCTCTACCTGTACCCAACCTCTGTCCCACCCTCCTAAAGCACACCCTCACTTGACTTGTACTCATCCTTCCATTTTTAGCCTTTAACTTTCTCCTGGAAGCTATGCTACATAACCCTGCTATAGGTTTATCATGACAAACAACTGATAACAAGGCAATGTTCTAGTTCCCAGTTTCTCCCATTAGAGTATAAGATTTATAAGGGCAGAAAAGTTTCTACTTTTGTCACCATTGATTTTCCTGGACCTTATACAGTCCCTGGCCCTGGCATAGGAGGCAACCAGTAAGTATGTGTTGGATGGATTTACTATTTTCTCTATTTTTTAATATTTTCACACTGTATATAATATTGGTGACTGATTGTGGGTCTTTCTTATACTATCTGTGATTGAAACACTCATATTAATCCTTATTTCAATGGCACAGAGAGATTATAGGAATTGCCAGAGTCTCCACTCCAAATGGAAACGTTAAAATCTGCAAAGTGCTTGGCTTTCTTAAAGAAGTTCTTGGAATCTATTAACAAATAAATGCATTCTCATTTATATGACAGTTGGTCTAGAGATGATGAGACAACATCTCATAGACTTGAGGGTTGCATTAGTTGAATGGCAAGTCATTTGGCTCACTAAAATGCTCTTAATATGATTTGTTCCCAATCTTTCTATTTCCTTATAGCCAGGACACCGACAACAGACTGGCTCACCGGCGGCAGACGATTCTCCGTGAGAAGGGGAGAAGGTTAGCCAACCGAGGACCAGCTTACATGTTTAACGATCGCTCAACAAGCTTATCTATTGAGGAGGAACGTTTTTTAGATGCTGCTGAATATGGCAACATCCCAGTGGTGAGGAAGATGTTAGAAGAATGTCTGTCCCTCAATGTTAACTGTGTGGATTACATGGGCCAGAATGCCCTGCAGTTGGCCGTGGCCAACGAGCATCTGGAAATTACAGAACTTCTTCTCAAGAAAGAAAACCTCTCTCGTGTTGGGGATGCTTTGCTTCTAGCTATTAGTAAAGGTTATGTTCGGATTGTGGAAGCTATTCTCAGTCATCCAGCTTTTGCTGAAGGCAAGAGGTTAGCCACCAGCCCCAGCCAGTCTGAACTGCAGCAAGATGATTTTTATGCCTATGATGAAGATGGAACACGGTTCTCTCATGATGTGACTCCAATCATTCTGGCCGCCCACTGCCAGGAATATGAAATCGTGCATACCCTCTTGCGGAAGGGTGCTCGGATTGAACGGCCTCATGACTATTTCTGCAAGTGCAGTGAGTGCAGCCAGAAACAGAAGCATGACTCCTTTAGTCACTCCAGATCTAGGATTAATGCCTACAAGGGCCTGGCAAGTCCAGCTTACCTGTCACTGTCTAGTGAAGACCCAGTCATGACAGCTTTAGAACTCAGCAATGAGCTGGCCGTGCTGGCCAACATTGAGAAGGAGTTCAAGGTAGGTCTGTACCGTTCAGGACTGCACTCTTCACTCATCAGTCAAGGTGTATTAATAAGCTTCCATAGGTGCTTAGGATTGTGCTAGTTACTGCAGACAGGAGGTGATTTTGTATTTTTTTTTCAACAAGCTCTTTGTTACAATGATATGTAGTAACACTTGAGGTCACCACCATTTAGACATGTTCTGTAGACTTTACATTTATGTCTAATTCTTATCACAACCTTGAGAACCTTACTTGCTTTTCAGATGAAGAAATGGAGGCACAGAAAGGTCACTTAAAGCCCAAGACCAACAACTGGTAATTGGCAGAGTTGGGACCAGAGTCCAGGCATGCTGTACTCTACAGCCAGGTTCTGTTTCCTCTGGAACTGTGTCTGTGTTCACAGCATGGCGAGAAGTGCTGTTGAGGCCAGAAAGATGAATAAGCTGGTGGAAGTCACGGTGACTTGAGAGACACATGCACACATAAATATATATGATATAGAGAGAAGTGAAGTTACTAGATGGACTGTAAGTGATGTGCTGTGGAATCCAGAGGAAGCAACATTTAATTCAGATTAGTTTTCAGGGAAGGTACAGGTACATGGCATTTCAGCTGTGTATGGGCAGAATGCATAGGATTTGAGGAGGCTGAGAAAGAGGGAAAAGATGTTTCAGAGCAAGATAAATTTTGCCTTTAGCTGCAAGGATACTTACAAATGTCAAGAAACAGCCTGTTTTCAGATCTTGCCTTTGATGATATAGAATAAAATAAATGTGTTTTATGGAATGCTTGCCAAATGCTCAGCACCATGCGAAGTACTTTGCATGTGTGGTTTCTTTTTTTTTCTTTTTTCTTTTCTTTCCTTTTCTTTCTCTTTTTTCTTTCTTTCTTTCTTTCTTTCTTTCTTTCTTTCTTTCTTTCTTTCTCTTTTGAGGCAGAGAGGGGCAGAGAGAGAGGGAGAGAGACAATCTTTTTTCTTAAAGCTATTTTTTTTAATGTTTACTTATTTATTTTGAGAGAGAGCAAGCATGAGCAGAGGAGGGACAGAGAGAAAGGGAGAGACAGAATCCCAAGCAGGCTCTGCAGCTATCAGCGGCTCAATCTCACCAGCCTGGGATCGTGACCTGAGCCGAAACCAAGATACTCAACCAACTGAGCCACCCAGGTGCCCCTGCACGTGTAGTTTCTTTAACACTTATTTAATCTAACTAACACTCAGTTTTCTCATTTGTAACATGGGAATAATAATAGCGCCTACCTCATGGGATGATTTTAATTTATCTAAGCTCACATGGCTAAAAACTGAAGGATCTGCGATTTGATTACAGGTGTATTTGAGTGGAAAAACCCAAGCCCCTAACCACTCTATAGACAGTGGACATGGGGAACATATGTACTTGCACACCTTAACATTTGTCCCTGTGACCCTAATTGACTGTTTCATGGAAAGGATAAAGCTGTTTCCTTGTGACTTCCTTATACTATCCGACTAGATACCTGTTTAGAAGGAGCATGAGCCAGTCTCTGTTAGGCAGAATTTGTTTCATCAGTTTGCCTTCATGGAGTCTGTTTGGACCTGCAGTTAGGAAAGCATAGCCTGTTTAGAAGTCACTGAGTTGTAATAGGTCACTTGGCAGGATTAACAGAGAGGAGCCCAGGTAGGTGCTGTACCCACACCCATATAGGCTTCCCTAAAATACCTCCTTATTGCCTAACATCCAGAGCTGCTTGGACTCCACCATCTTCCTCTCCTGATTCTCCCAGGGGACATTTTCATTCTAAACACACCAGCAGCTTCAGGATGGCGGAAATAACTAGCAAAGCTATAACTCTAAGAGTAAACTCTGCCACTGAGGCTATGTGACCTCAGGGAACCTTAGTTTTTTGATGTGGAAAATGGGAATAGTATTTGCCCTACGTGCTTCCTACTTCTTCCCACTTTTCAAAATAGAAAAGCTTTCCACAAAGAAGGGACAAAGTGGCATAGTCCTTAAAGGCAGAGGGTTTGGGGCCTACCAGCTGGATTTAATGTTTGATTTTGACACTTAGTGACTACATGATCTTGGACACATTATTTAACCAAACTGAGCAAGATGACCTAAAAGATTAAATTAGGTAATATAATCCATTTGCCATGCAACAAACTCAAGCTGATAGGTTTTCTTGATTAACATTGACCTATAAATGGCCTTATTTCAATGTAAGAGAAAAAAGGGGGAGGAAGTATTAGAAAGACCTGAATGAAGATGTTAATACCTGGTGTATATATGCATAAGACAGAGTTGTGTTTTTAATTGACATATAGTTGACACATAGTGTCACATCAGTTTCAGGTGCACAACATGGTGATTCAACATGCCTGGACATCATGCTGTGCTCACCACAAGTGTATATAGCCACCATCTGTCCCCTAACAACACTATTCCAGTATCACTGATTGTGTTTCTGACTCTATGCCTTTTATCCCCTTGACTTATTCATTTCATAACTAGAATTCTTTATCTCCCACTCCCCTCCACCCATTCTGTCCATCCCCCACATGCCTCTCCTCTCTGGCATCCACCAGTCTTTCTGTGGGTCTGTTCCTGCTTTGTTTGTCTGTTTTGAGTCCACATGTAAGTGAAATCATATGGCCTTTGTCTTTCACTATTTGACTTATTTCACTTAGCATAATACCATAATGTGGTCACAAATGGCAAGTTCTCATTCTTTATGGCTGAGTAATATTCCATAACACACACACCACATCTTCTTTACCCATTCGTCTATCAATGGGCACTTAGACTGCTTCCATTTCTTGGCCATTGTAAATAATGCTGCAACAAACATCAGGGTCCATGTATCTTTTAGAATTAGTGTTTTCATATTCTTTGGGTAAATATCCAGTAATAAAATTACTGGATCCTATGGTATTTCTATTTTTAATTTTTTAAGGAGCCTCCATACTGCTTTCCACCACATCTGTACCATTTATATTCCTGCTAACAGTGCATGGGGGCTTCTTCTTATTCTACATCTTTGGCAACACATGTCTTTTTGATTTTAGCCACTCTGACAGATGTAAGGTGGTATCTCATTATGGTTTTGATTTGCATTTTTCTGGTCATCAGTGATGTAGAGCATCTTTTCAAGATGTGAATTTTTTTATGTTTGAATATGATCTATACTTCCTAAGTCTTCCCAATGTAATATTAGGTCATCATCAATAAATTACAACAGAAGCATTTGCATTAAGTTTTCTTTTCTCCAAAGAAGAATCCTGGTTTTCAGTCTTTATATTAGATCTTGTCTTGGACCCTGATTTTGGTACACTAAGTTTCTCAATACAATTTATTAAATAGATAAATGACATATGTTTGCTTTTCTCTGGAATCTCTCCAAATGTCCTGTGTTTCTCAAGTTTACCAACAGTTTACAAGATCTTACAAAGATCTACCAAATGTACATGATGTGCTTGCTGGTGAAGTCATGAACATGAGACATGATGTATGCAAAGTGATAGGATCCTGCTGTGGGAAAAGTTGCTTACTTCATATTCTCCTGATCCTATAGGTGACTTGGGCACAGTACACTATTCAATAGCTTTGCTTATGTTTTAGATAAATTTCCTTTCTTTGGAGATGAAGAACATCTTTATGGTGCTAAGATACTTCAGAAATCACTGAGTAGAACAGCAGTTAAAGCACATTAAAAGAACAGTAAACCCAAAGATTGAATTTTTCTGTTTGTTTCCTCTCCCAACTGTCAAGTGACTGATAAATTCCACTGCGTCACCTAGTAAATGTGCTACTTCTCCATTATTGTTTTTTGTTTTGCTTTGTCTTTCCCAGAATGACTACAAAAAACTGTCAATGCAGTGCAAGGATTTTGTTGTTGGACTCCTTGATCTGTGCAGAAATACCGAAGAAGTGGAGGCCATTCTGAATGGGGACATCGAAGTGTATCATGGTGGGGGAGATCACAGCCGTCCAAATCTCAGCCGCTTGAAACTTGCCATTAAATATGAAGTAAAAAAAGTAAGGCCAGGCCTGAAGCCCCATTTACATTATTTCCATTGTTACTGCTGCTGTATAAGGCTGAAGAGTTGGCATAATCAGCTCGAGCTGGGTTTTTAGTTAGTTGCATGAGGCAGTTTCTCTAATCATACGTGCTTAGCTGTGAGTCATGTAACCTACACTCCACACAAGTCTGTGACATCTGGACGTGTTTATGCCCTGATTGCCAGCCACTCTCCTTTACTTAACTAATGATATAGAAGTGACTTCGTGTGTCCAGATGATAAGGCGTTGGTCGTCTGAGAGGAACATCAGTGTTTGAGACTCTGTTCCAGATCCCATCTGTTGTGTTCTGATCCAGGACCAGTGCCCTCAGTTCCTGCTTTAGAACATTTGAATCTCCTCCTGCACCATGTGTATCTGTGGGGCATTTTCAGTCTCCGTCTTCGTGCAGCACCTCCCATTCTTGATTGCTTTCTTAGGTTACGTATCTTTAAAAATATACTTTTTAAGGATAAAACAGTATAGATATGGCCCTTTCTATCTTCCCAATTTTTTTTTTAAGATTTTACTTTTAGGCAACCTCTCTATACCCACCGTGGGGCTTGAACTCACAACACCAAAATTAAGAGTTGCATGTTCCACTGACTAAGCCAGCCAGGCTCCCTTGATCCTCCCAATTATTTTTTCTTAATGTTTATTTATTTATTTCCAGAGAAAGAGAGAGAGAGAGGAGCTGAGAGAGAAGAGGAGAAGGAGAGAGAGAGAGAGAGAGAGAGAGACAAAGGGAGAGAGAGAGAGAGAGAATGAATCTCAAGCAGGCTCCTTGCTATCAGCATGGAGCCTGAAGTGGGGGCTCACACTCACAAACCATGAGATCATGACCTGAGCCGAAACCAAGAGTCTGATGTTCAACCTACTGAGTCACCCAGGCACCCCTGTCTTCTCAATTCTTAATGGAGAGTAGTTTCTCTCCATTATATTACTCTCCACAAATTCATATCTTGTACATCTTCACATTTCAGTAAATAAACATCCATCTCATCTTTTCAAAGGCTGTGTTGTTATATCACTATTTCATTTAATCAACTTACTATTTAAGGGTGTTTATTACTTTCTTCAGGTTTTTGTTAATTTAAAACATTTGCTAAGTTTTCTTTAAAAACAGTGCACCAGTTTACATACATGCCAGAGGTGTATGAGAGGGCTTATTTTTTCTACTCACAATAGGTGTTATTAAATCTTACAACTCTGAGAAGATAAACATTGTTTCTTGTTTTAATGATCTTCGAGATGAGCCATCCTTAAGCATTTGTAGTTCTTTTAACCTTTCAACATTTTTTATCAATTTTTATTTTGCATTGTTGCTTTTTGTAGATTAAATAATGTTGCCCCCTGCCATATGTTCTTTGTAGAAAATAAATACGTGAGAATTCAAAAATTCTGAAAAATAACAAGTAAAATTTAATTATTAAGTTTTGTTAATTGAAAGAATTTATGACACAGAAATAAAAATACATCAGTGAATAGAATAGGCAGTCCAGGAACAGACCCATATACAAATGGGAGTTAATAAGTTTAGCATTGTAGGTCAGTGTAGAACAGATGGCATGCTGTTTTAAGAAAGTATTTAAACATCTGGGCCTGTAGGATTTCTCTTTCTCTTTCTTTCTTTCTTTCTTTCTTTCTTTCTTTCTTTCTTTCTTTCTTTCTCTCTTTCCTTCTTTCTCTCTCTCTTTCTTTCCTTCTTTCTTTCTTTCTTTCTTTCTTTCTTTCCTTCTTTCTCTCTTTCTTTCTTTCTCTCTTTCCTTCTCTTTCTTTCTTTCTTTCTTTTTCTTTCTTTCTTTCTTTCTCCTTAGAGAGAGACAGCAGCAGGAGAGGGGCAGAGGGAGGAAGAGAGAAACCCAAGCAGGCTCCATGCTCAGTACAGAGCCCAGTGCAGGAATGCAGGGCTGGATCCCACAACTCTGGGATCATGATCTGAGTCGAAATCAAGAGTCTGATGCTTAACCAGTTGAGCCACCCAGGCACCCCTGGGCCAGTAGGATCTTTACATCACTGTTTCTAGATGGAAAATAACATATAAATGTAAAAGTCCTTATGTGAAGCATTTATGAATCTTTTTATAATATTAAATTTCAGAATTTTTTCTATACTTTCAAGGGAATCCCATTAGTTATAAAGGAAAAATTTGATAAATTGGAATCTTCGAATTTATATAATACATGTTAGAACCTCCTGCCGCCTTGCTTGATGCTTGTCAGCTAGATGTTCTATGTTTACTCTTTATTTCTAACAGTAGTTTTCATGGGAAACCACAGAACAAAATATTTAGAATCCAAGAGTTGGTGAACTTTTCTTTAATCAAGCTATTAAATGTTTTGTCACTTCCCTGCTAGTTTGTAGCTCATCCAAACTGTCAACAGCAGCTTCTGTCCATATGGTATGAGAACCTCTCCGGTCTGCGGCAGCAGACCATGGCGGTTAAGTTTCTCGTGGTCCTGGCGGTTGCTGTCGGATTGCCCTTCCTGGCTCTCATTTACTGGTTTGCTCCATGCAGCAAGGTATGTCTGTGAAGCCTGGACCTTATCGTCACCTACAAGTAGGTCAAGCTGTATATATCAGAGCCAGTTAAGCAAGGAAAATTCTGTTTTCCAAATGAAAATTTCATAGATGTCAGAGTCGGGTTTAAATAATATTATTGATTTTAATATTACAAAAATGACATCTATTTGCTATAGGAAATAAGGGGAAAAGTGGGTAGAAAATTAACCTGTAATAGCACCACTGTTAAATTGAGAAAGAAAACCTAGTTACTATGTTTCCATCCTCTCTGTAGGCATGTCTAATTCATATATGTTTTGAGGTTATAGTATGCAATGAGCACATATTTCAAATACAATCCTAAAAGATAAACATTTTTTGTCTTTTATTCCTCCTTTGACAAAGTTTGAGATTAAAGTTATTTTTTTTGTATTTATTTAGCTCATATTACCAGATAAATCTTAATCTAAATAAAGAATAATCATGTAAATACTAACGTGATGCTTGGTTCAGTCAAGAATATTTATTTTAGGGATGGACTAATCCGTAACTGGACAGCAAAGATAGCCTATCAGCAAAATCCACGTGCCCAGACTTTGGTGAAAATATGTTCAAAAGGATCCAGCAGGGGCGCCTGGGTGGCGCAGTCGGTTAAGCGTCCGACTTCAGCCAGGTCACGATCTCACGGTCCGTGAGTTCGAGCCCCGCGTCAGGCTCTGGGCCGATGGCTCGGAGCCTGGAGCCTGTTTCCGATTCTGTGTCTCCCTCTCTCTCTGCCCCTCCCCCGTTCATGCTCTGTCTCTCTCTGTCCCAAAAATAAAATAAAAAACGTTGGAAAAAAAAAAATCAAAAAAAGGATCCAGCCTTTCTTTAGTGTGATGGAACAAGTGTGAAACATGTGGACCTATCATTCTGTTAACAGGCACAGAATTGCATTGCCAAAAATCTTATTCTTCCATGTTTTTGAAACCACATTTCTGTCATGTTTAGGTTTCAAATCTGAAAGTCAGACTGAAATAATTCTAAAGCTATGTGGCTGAAATTTCAGCTGGACCATCCGTGTGCTCTGTGAAAATGCCACTTCAATATGTGCTGTTCTTAACGTGGGCCTGACTCATTTTCAAACTTTGTAACTCATGGATGCAAACACATGTATCCCCATTACCAACATACTGTCTTCTTATTACATAGTCACATACTTGATGCTTTAGCTTAGGACCTTCCTAAGTGGTTTATAGGTGCAAGGCTTTCTACGGAGAGGGAACAACATTATTCTTTGTGGTGGCAATGATAGAAACCTGCTGGAAACTGGGCGTTTTCTCCTGAGGGTAAAAGCTATCATTATATGTTGTTTTTCCTTTAAAAAGATAAGGCCCCAAAACTGAGCTTTTATAAGTAAAACATAAATGATGAAAATAGTGAGATTTACTAGAATTAGAAATTTGTAGCATAGATTTTCTTCTAGAAAGGTACAGTTTTCTTTTTCTTCCCTTTTCACAGAAATGACAGATTTCACTTTGAAACAAAAACTCTGACCCATCCTTATGGGCACATGGGCTCCATCTATGCATTTACTGTCTCTTCTCTCTTTAACGTACATTTCCTGAGTCTTCAGACATGTGAGCTGAATGAAGTATGTGGGGGTGGGGATGTTCTGAATTATCTTTGTTCACTGATTACCCTCTGCTCAGTAAAATTACAGTATCTTCCTAAACTGAGTATTTGTCCTTCTCCATATCCAGTGAGTTCTGAAGCATGATGCCTTCCAGAATGCTTGCTGTTCTGACAGGAGACTATTTGGGGCAGTCTGTAGAATTTCTTAGATTTTGACTGAATCCTAATTAACCTGATTTCCTTTACTATTTTCTTCTTCCCTGGTCATGTTTCTTTCTTGGCATCTGTTTTTCATCCTTGTGTAGGAACCTTGAGGTAAATAATTAAATTATAAGGACACTGTCAAGGTATTTTATTTTAATATCTAAAATCTATTTTACTGCCTGTTATTTAGCCTTTGAAGCTTTATGATAGAATCGATTTTCACAATTTTTCCCTTAGCAATGAACATAAACATTATTCACAGGTTATGGGGGAAGATTGCTCAAAATTAATGCTTTTATTTAAAATATCATTTTAAATACTAAAAAATTTCCAATACATCCATGAAAATTAAGGTATCTAATTGCAAGCCTGTGCACCTTGACAGAGTCTGTTCCTGTTTAAATTTGGGTTTTCTTTCCTCAAGTCTGCTTTCTTCTTTCAGAAACTTTCTTTTCTTCACTTATTTTCTTTTAACACCATAACCCAACTATGTTTTATGGTCATTACAATAAAAATAGGTCAGGGGTGCCTGGATGGCTCAGTCAGTTAAGCATCCGACTTTGTCTCAGGTCGTGATCTCATGGTCCATGAGTTCAAGCCCTGCATCAGGGGACTGACAGCTCAGAGTCTGCAGCTTGCTTTGGATTCGGTGTCTCCTTCTCTCTCTGCTCCTCCCTCCCTCACTCTCTCTCTCTCAAAAATAAGTAAACATTAAAAAAATAATAAAATAAAATAAAAATAGGTCATGCTGTGATTTCAAGCCATTTTAGCTTAAGCTATCTTCAAACTTTTCTGTTTCTATTGGTTTTTGGAGTTAGGTATTTAGTCATTATAAATACTTGAAAAAAGTATAATATGTAATATTTAAAGCCAAGTATTTCTTTCAGTGCTTAACCTCAAAAATTTGTCAGGTGCATTAATTATTCACCTTATTCAATTGATTAGTGCCCTTCTTTAACCTTATTAGAAATTTGTTTACATCCCACAATGTATAAATGACAAATTTTACTAAAATGGATAACTCACTTCAATTCTTAAAGTCCACTGAATGGTGCCAAAAATCTCCCTTAGTTAAAAGAGAAACAAAACTCTAAATGATTTGTAATAAGAATTAGAGGGTATGATAAATATCTGAACACACCATTTTAGTTTCCTGCCAATGAACTTTTTGTTTGCTTGTTGTTTGTTTGCTTTTTCCCCCTTTAAACCAGCATGTTTCATAACAGCGAAAATGCCTGGCTTGAGTCTCTTCTCCCCCTTCTGAATAAAATCAAGAAGGAGCCAATATTACATAAGGGCCACATCCCAGTGGAAGTGGGGAATCGCACACTCTGCCCTGAGGGATAGGACACTGTCCAGGACAGTTCACCTCATGTCCCAGAGCGATCCAGCCTGCTTATTCTCAACTCCATTTTTATCCCCAACCTCTGTAACAGTTCATATTTGTACAGAAACATAGTTAAGGACAGTGGGCAAAAGAAAATCAAACCTACTGTGTTACCCATTTGTTTTTGCTTTACACTTACTCAATTATTTGAGAGTTCTACTTAAACAGGATCTTAAAAAAACACACTGATTCAATCTAATGAGTGTTCTTATGAAAGTAGGATTTTTAGACATTACTACAGCAGAGTTTTACAAAGTAACTTTGGATTGGCTCTGCAGTATATCTAAATATAGCTGATTCTCTGGATCCATTGGCTTCAAGCTAGCTAGCTAGCTAGCTCCATCTAGATACAGTGAGATAAATACTTGTGTGCACATGCATTCTGATATTCTGACATAAGATCCTAAATACCAAGAGAGAAGGGACTAAACTGTATGATTTATTTCAGCTTTAACTTTTATGGTTTTGAAAACCACATAAACAAGTAAAGTCTGTAGGAACAGAGAACATTGATTATATTCCTTCCATTGTACTATTTACTTTTTTCAATATTAGAAGGAGCTTCTTTTTTTCTAGAAGAAATGACATATTTATGTACCTCAATGAAAAAATATGAAATTGTGTTGTAAACCATATAGAGGCATTAACTCAGAAACAAGAACTGCTCTCAGGCTCCAGCTCCACCACGTATGAGCTGTGTGACTTTTAGGCCAGTGTCTGGACTTTTGTCAGCCTCTTCATCAACAACAGTGGCATTTTAGGGGCACCTGCTCTTAGAACCATTGTCATGGTGACGTGAGTTCACAGAGTAAAGCCCTGAAAACAGTACTTGGCACAAACAAGTGCTGGCTAAGTGTTGGTGGTGTGTTTATCAACTTACACATTTTTTCTGGAATAATAAGTTCGCTTGAAAGGCTGTTGGAAGTTATGAACCCTCTCCTAAGGAAGGGTCCTGTCCATACCTCCTGGGTGGCGGTTACCATCTTAGGGGGTGCGCAGAGCCCCTGAGACACATCTGGGACGCGAAGCATCCTTCTGCTGCAGCGAGGGGGATTTGTGCGTCTCAGATGGAAACTAATCCGGGCCTGTAGAAGCACAAGAGCTTTCACTGCCTCCATAGTTCACACAGAGAGTCTGATTTTTACATAATTTAGGTAATTTACTCATTGCCACTCAGCTAATGAGGGAATGAAACTGGAACCTGACGTGAAAATTTTGGATTTTCAATCCAGTGTCTTTCCCGGATATTGTTCCGAATGTATAATGGGAACCGCCCTGCTGCCCTGTCCTCAGTGGGGATTTCTCTCCTTGGAATTGTTCACACAACACCCGCATTGCTTGCGTGTCTGTGAAACACACAAGGGCACCGAGCAAGGCCAACGTCGGCCAAGGTCCAGGCAAAGTAGATTCAGTTCAGTAGTTTCACTGCTGCCTCCTCAGCACTTTGTACCTAGTAAGGTAGTTGGCTTAAAAAATTTTTTTTGATGTTTGTTTATTTTTGAGAATGAGAGACACAGAGCATGAGCAGGGGAGGGGCAGAGAAAGAGGGAGACAGAATCGCAAGCAGGCCCCAGGCTCCGAGCTGTCGGCACAGAGCCCGACGCGGGCCTTGAACCCGTGAACTGAGGGATCATGACCTGAGCTGAAGTCGGATGTCTAACCAACTGAGCCACCCAGGCGCCCCAAGTAGTTTGCTTTTTATGAATGATGATGATACCATGCCCTGCCTTTTGTTGTAAAATACTATTTGTCAGAGTTATATAATATTTTTAGAACTTAAGTATCATTTAACACAAAAGTTAATTTATTTAAACATAAATCCAGAATAGCAGCATATATGGATGAGGGATGTGACCAAAATTTTAGCACAGCATAAAAGTTGCTGTTCTTTCATCAATTATATAAATATACGTAACCTTCTTAGGAGAATATTGCAGTACCCAGACATTCATTCTTGTGCACACGTGTGTGTGTTTTGCAAAGTGTACAAAACAAAGTTAAGATTTTCTTTTGCTGTGCACTGTGGCAGATGGGGAAGATTATGCGCGGACCGTTCATGAAGTTTGTGGCACACGCTGCTTCCTTCACCATTTTTCTGGGGCTGCTAGTGATGAATGCTGCTGACAGATTTGAAGGCACCAAACTCCTTCCCAATGAAACCAGCACAGATAATGCAAAACAGCTGTTCAGGATGAAAACGTCCTGCTTCTCATGGATGGAGATGCTCATTATATCCTGGGTAATAGGTAAAGACCGATATTGTGTCATCTTTGTTTTGTTCTTTTTTTTTTTTTTTTCACAGCTTAGCACTTTGAATGACACTGATTCCTTCACACATCAGCTATGCAAATACATTCCGCACGATACAGTGCATCATTTTCTGTTTTTAAAACACAGTTATCTCGGGTTCATTATTGGGGCACAGCTTTGTCACATGCCATGTGCTTTTTAAGTTTCCAAGAAAAACCCAGGAGGAAACAATAAGATAGTATTAATTGAATCCTGCCAGGGACGAAGTACTCCCATTCATGTTTTGGGAGAGCTAGGACTTCAGATTTCACAACGACTGCATGATTTTATGTTGAGATGTAATGGGAGCCAAAGCTAATAGTCATTCACATTTATTGAACATTTATTATGTACCAAGAACTGTTCAAAGCCCTTCGCATACCTGAACTCACACACTCTCCCTGCACCTCGGTTTTGTAATCTGTAACATGATACCAGCATCTATTTACAATGTTCAGGTGAGGATTGAGTAATTTCCTTTAGATCTCCCAATGACAGGTGAGGCAGAGGGAAAGCAGTCTTAACTAATACACTATTTGTCATCAGAATCAATTGTACACATGGCTTGCCCTTAAACATAATGCAAACGAGAAAGGTATTTCAATCGGATTTTACGAATGAATAGATTAAATAGGCAAGTGGTGCCTTCGTTAGGTCAGGAGGATCCTGAGCTGAATGTGACCCAGTCCTTGCAGCCAGGAGAGTTAAGTGTGGGGGTCAGGTCAATAAGTAAATCAATAATGAAAACCACTGAGACAAATACTGTAATTGAGGCACGATTAGGGTACTGTGAATGTACACAGACTGGACATCTAAGTCTAGAATGGGGTGGGTTGTGGAAAGGGCAGAGAAGCCCTCCCTGGACGGTACCTTCCATCTAAGACTTTGGAGATGAGGTAGTGTTAGCTGGGCAGAAGGTTTTGGGGGAGTACGGATGCTACAAGGTGTGGAAACATTGCATGTGAAGCTAGGGCCTTAGGGTGCACCAGGCACCCTTGAAATGTAAGGAGTTCGGCAGGTGCCTTTGAGGGCATGGGTGATGGCAGACAGTGAGGCAAGATGGCTGAGCGTGGCTTTCAGCATTGGTGATGGCTCTGTCACATCTTAGCCAGAGGACGGTGAGTATGGAGGCTGAGAGCCCACCACAGGCTCCCTGACAGCAGGGTGAGGGTGGGGACTCAGGCCTCGGGGAGTTGGTGGTGCACTGTGCCCATGGAGGGAGAGATGTGGACTCCACCCTGGACCACTCCGTGGTGCTGCACTTCTCTGAGAGGGAGAGAACGGAGGGACGATCACAATTGGTGCCTGGAGAATGAGAAGCTGATGACTAAGTCTGGGTTGTAGTTGCCTTTGAAGTGCCCTGGGGATTTTCAGGCGAAGATGCCCACCAAATACTAGAAAATACAGCACCCCGGAGAAATAGGGATGAGGGCTTACCGTGTGAATTACATCACCGAGGGTAATATAAGCCTTGGATAAAGAAGAAGAGTGTGATTTTTCACTACTTCTTTTCCAATGTAATTGATATTTACCTTATATCACAGAACTACAAGAAATAAATTACATTCCAACTTAGAGCATTGGATTTAAAATAAGAACAGTCATTTGGACATTGCCTTTATCTTAGTAAACTAACCGCCTATGTGCTAGTGTCTGTGTGTGTGTGAGTATAAAGTATGTAACACAGTGCTTGGCACATAGGAGATGTTTAATAAATTTCAGGTAGTTATGGTTATTATTAGACTTTTCATTGAGAGTGTCTGTTACTTTTATATAGGAGTGGTATTTCCTACTGAAAACAAGCAAGATAAGATTCTAGTTCAAGATGAAACTTTGAAAACATTCAATTTTGTGTAAGGGGATTAGATATAATGAATGTTCATTTTTATCCTTTATCAAATATAATGCACCTCATACTAATATTTTATTATAAACATTAGAAGTTTTTCCTTTTTCACTTAGAAATCTAAACCAGGAACGTTACATTAACTTTTAATGTTATGAGTACATTTTCCTTAGAACTGCTGGCCCAGCACCCTTTCTACCTGAGATTCCCAGATTCGCTCACAGGGTCTGTTTATAGGAAAAGCCAGAGCAGGCAGCTTCAGCATTACAGCATTAGTCAGACTTGTGTGTTGGTTTCTGACGTGGATAATCGTTTTCTTCTTGGAGTTGTTCTGGAAAGAAAGCTGTTGCGCCTTCTGGAAATATTAGTAAGAAATGGCCTATTTGGGTCAGCTGGTGGGCTTGAGGCCTTCTATTGTTCGCAGAAGGCAAATTTATCCAGTTTTTACTGGAGACAAACTTGGAATGCTGAATTATGGAACTGAGCTGCAGGAGAGCTTGATGAGGCTGACTGGCGAGCTGACACCCCTGAGAGGGGGGTGCAGCAGGAACACAGTGGGGGAGACATGCTTGGTGATGCCGATGTGCAAAGATCCCGGGGGGCACTGTGTGAGCTGTCTGTGTCCAGACCACATCCGAGTGCCACACGCGGGAGCATGTCCAGGAGAGCAGCCACGGGAGTGAGTGTCCCCGCCATGGAGCAGCTCTTGAGGAGACTGGGAAGGACCACTCTGGAGGGTGGGGGTAAGAGGACCCTTATTTATTTGGAGAGCCTCATATGAAGAAAAAGAAGATGAAATGGGGCTCAGGCTTCATGGTAAACCGGCCTTTCCTGGGGAACAGACAGAATGAGCACACAGGTGGTTCTGTTTTGTTTCGAGAAGTTTAGAGGCAGAGGGAGTTTGCTCATTCTCTGCTGTTGTGGCAGATCCACACTGAAGCGATTCTTCTGAAAACCCAGCTGTGGGATGGGCAGCCTTCAGCAGTCTGGCCACCTGTCTCCGGCTCGACACCCAGGTAGAAGTCTCCCCTGCCCCGAGAAGCTGCCCAGGCTGGGGGGTTCTCAGCTGTGCCTGGCAGCCCCCAGGGCTCCTTGGAGTGAACAGGACGGAAGCTTCCTTCAGGCAGACTAATTCACTGTGTTTTGTTTTTTAAGCTTTGGTAAGATGAGGTTTCATCAAGAATTCTATGTCTGGAGAGGAAAGGTGGAGGGCAGGTGGGAGAGGAGGGGGAGAGCCTTCCTTTCCAGCCTTAGCTCTTCAACAGAACAAAGTAAGTTTGAAAGGTCTTGGTCTGACATTTGAAGCCCTTCAAAATCTGGCCCCTTCCCGCCCATCCAACCCTAAATGCCACGTCCCCACAAAAGCTGCAGTCCAGCAGGACGGAAGGCCCTACACGACTAGGCTGGATGGCGTTCAGAGGTGCCTCGGCCCCTGTGCTGCAGGCGCTCCACATTCCTGCAGCCTGCAGAGGGACAGCCTGGAGGAGGCTTCCCTCACTTCTGCTCACTGTGTGTCTGGAGGGTGTGTACCAGGACACATGCAGGATTTCTTGTTTTAACCTGACCCACTGGCATAGGTGTGAATCCAGTCCTAGATCCCTCGTACCTTGGAAGCACTCAAGTGTAATGAAGTTGTCTTCCTCTGTGTGCGCAGAATGCCGGTTTTGAGAAAAGCCCACAGTAAGCTGTGTGTGGGCTCTGTGATAGAGGGTCATGACGAGCGTAAGGATGTGGGGCAGGTGCTTGCTGGGGAGGGGAGGAGATGAGTTTCAGCCAGGGGACTATGACAGACTTCTTAATAGAGGTAGGCTTGATTGATCATTGGAGTTTGGGTTATATTTCTGCAGATGGCTCTAGAAGTAGGTACAATGCTGGAAAGCATATCTTAAAGGTAATGGTGTAAAGCAACATCTTGTTAACACAGTAACATCCTTTAAATTAAGCTAAAGTAGGGGCGCCTGGGTGGCTCAGTCAGTTAAGCGTCCGACTTCAGCTCAGGTCATGATCTCGCGGTTCGTGGGTTCCAGCCCCGCATCGGGCTCTGTGCTGACAGCTCAGAGCCTGGATCCTGTTTCAGATTCTGTGTCTCCCTCTCTCTCTGCCCCTCCCCCACTTGCACTCTGTCTGCCTCTATCTCAAAAATAAATAAACATTAAAAAAAAATTAAAAAAAGATAAAGTATGCGCCAGTCATAGAAAATTTAAAATAGTAAGTGCTCAATAAATATTAGCTGTTACTTTTTCCAAGTGTCACATGCCCTGTGCATTTTACACGCATTATTTAAGTGTTAAAACAACCCTATGAGGTAGATACAAACCACTGTCATCCCCATTTTACAAACTGAGCTTTAGAAAGTTTAAATAATGTGCCAAAGATCACACTGCCAACGAGTGGACGAACAGGGTCCCAAGCCATGGCACTCCGATCCCAAACCTGTGCTCCTAAGCAGCATGCTGACTTCTTGTGAGACTGTAGTGTTTTTACTACTCCACCAGCAGGAGGTGACCATGAATAATATGCTCCTGTGACTCTGTGCAGTCCTATATGGTGCTGGTTTTAAACATAAAGTCGTAGACTATATGACTCTTTTTACTCCTTTACCTAGCATGTTTAAATGTTTATGCCATAAACATTTTCCAACATGTCTTAGGCCGTCCAAGAAGCACAGGCAGAGACAGGGTTAAATGCCAACAGTTTTGGTAAAGGGCATTCACTGAGAGGGAATGGGGAGGGGAGTGAGGAAGGTTTCAGGGGCTGTCAGATGGGGGAGGCAAGTCTGATCCTGAGGTAAGAGGGCAGGGAGGGAAGGTCTGATACAAGCATCTCAGATGTCTATTCAGTCTGAGGACAGGTCAGCAAAGCTGGCAGGAAATACTTGAGCCGAAGTCAGGTATCAGAGAAGCCCAGGGTCTTCCAAGAAGGGGTACCTTCAGTCACCAGCTGGAAGCAGCCTTTGGGAAGCATGGCCTTGGGGGAAAAGTGCCCATAGTTCCAGAATGCGGTTGCTGAGGCCCTTAGCCAATTAAATTCCTGTATTTGGAGGTCTGTGAGGTCTGTCCTTGTGGCCACTACTCCATAGTAATTAAAATATCATATTAAATGGCTGCATAATACTCCATCTGTGGAAGTCCACGATCGCTTAGGTTTTACCTATGTGAGCAGGTGTGTTTGGATGTTTTGGTTATTATGAAGAGTCCACGGTGAACATCTCATAAATACACTTGTTATGTATAGGATCAACGGATACCTATTGTTTGGTAAAGATTGTTTGGACACGCTTGAACTTTGTCAGATTGCTTTTAGGTGATGCACTGATACTGCTGGACTGTGGCTTTTGTGGGGACGTGGCATTTAGGGTTGGATGGGTGGGAAGAGGCCAGATTTTGAAGGGCTTCAAATGTCAGGCCAAGACCTTTCAAACTTACTTTGTTTTGTTGAAGAGCTAAGGCTGGAATGAAATTGAATTGGGTCTATTTTAACCCCTTTCCAATGCAGGCATGATATGGGCCGAATGTAAAGAAATTTGGACGGAAGGCCCCAAGGAATACTTGTTTGAGTTGTGGAATATGCTTGATTTTGGTATGCTGGCGATCTTTGCTGCATCATTCATTGCGAGATTCATGGCATTTTGGCATGCTTCCAAAGCCCAACACATCATTGATGCAAATGATACTTTGAAGGACTTGACCAAAGTCACACTGGGAGACAATGTGAAGTATTACAATTTGGGTGAGTTTGTAGTGCACAGTCAACTTAAGTTAATAAATATGCAGAGTTTTCTGATGAAAGGAAGTGACTAGTAGTTTGGTTACTGCTCAGTTCTCACAGAATTACTGGCATCTTCAGAAGCATCTGTGTGAAGACGGGTGCTTTTGGCTTCTCCCTTCCTGATCTCCTTGCCGGCTGGATGCCTCCCACTCTCTCTCCTCGATCAGTTGACAACTACCAAACTCCACTGGGAATGCCTGTCTTAGGTCTTAGATTTTTTGTTCTTCTTGTCTAGTAAAAACAGTACACATTTGAGTACCACTTCCATTCAAAACACATAAACTGTGTGACAGCAAGGGAGCTGCTGGTGTCTCTGGATGGCTCCTGATACACGACACCACAGTTTCCCTGCCAGGCTTCGAACCTGCCAGGCAGATGAGAAACAAAACAAAGCGATAGAGGCTGGAGCGTGGCCTCTAATACCGATCAAGTTGCAGGCAGATGACATAGTCCTGGGTCTCCTAGCCAAGGGGCTCGGTGAAATTTCCCTCCAGAATCAGGCAGGTGCATCCTTTGGTCTCTGGACAACATGGGTAGGGCAGTGCCCCCCAAGGCAGGAATGGCAGCCAATGGTTGTGTGAGGTCCCTTAGTGGAGGAGCAGAGGAGGGTGGCGCCGAAGCAAGTGTGCTCGCTTATCTGCTGTCCCAAAATAGGAGTCAGATGAGGTGATCCACCTCAGGGTGGGGGAGGGCGAGGAAAGAGATGCCTTTGTTTGCTGAGGGAAGACCCTTCCTTGAAGAGACCTAGTGAGTGGAGAATAGACCCCTTTTCGGTACTTACTATAATGCTCTGATAAGAAATCTGTTAACATTCATTTGACATCTCCGTGGGTTTGTTGGCTGGATCACATAGAGATCTTTTTATTATTTTTAAAATATTTACTTTAATGTTTCATACTTTTTCATATACAGAATTCTAAAGAGTCAAAGCTATCCATACATTGTACTTACTATAAAAAAGGAAACTGCTTTTATTAGTTTCTTGTATCCTTTACTAATTTTACTTCCCAACAAATAAGCAAATACAAATCAGCAAATCATGTTTTTCCTCTTTCTTACACATTGTTTTGCATTTTTCCTCATAATGGTTTCTTAATTGGGTTTTGATGAACCCAATGAACTATTGGGTGAGCTATTGGGTGAACTAACCCAATGAACTAATATTGGGTGAACTATTGATGAACTAATATAATAATGCCAGAAAATTTTTAAAAATGAATAATTACTACATTTTTATGGTAAAAATACTTATTTGAGTGATCAATAAAAATGACTTCTAGTTGAAATAACTGCACTTTGCAAGCCCCAAATTGCATTATAGTGTAATTATAAGTTTAAGATTAAATAATAAATGCTACCAATTATGGAGCACCAAGCACTTCCTGAACACTGACTATACATTGACTTAATGAATTTGCAAGTAGATGAGAGAAGGTGGAGTGGTATTGTCTCATTTTTAAAGATGGGAAAATGAAAGTAAGAAAAGTTAAATAATTGTACCTGTTCTTCTGGTAGGGACGTGGGTACACGTGTGCACGCACACACACACACACACACACACACACACACTGGAATTTTTTCATATGCTGAGTCCCTAGTTTTAGCTCTTAACCATTTTGCTGGATGCTTATGGAAAATTGCCAGTGGACCAAGGGGCTCATTTTCTCAATATATTCAGAGGCTCCCATATACCTGACCCTTATAGAAGCCCTGTAAGATAACAGATTTCCTTTAGAGACTTGATGGCTAATGTAATTATATTTCTTTAGTAACAGAAAAGAAGTTGCCTGAGTAAACAACTTAAAGAAACTCATGATAACTCTTGTGTTTTCTCTTTCCTAGCCAGGATAAAGTGGGACCCCTCTGATCCTCAAATTATATCTGAAGGTCTTTATGCAATTGCTGTAGTTCTAAGTTTCTCAAGAATAGCTTATATTTTACCAGCCAATGAAAGCTTTGGACCTCTGCAGATATCACTTGGAAGAACAGTAAAGGACATCTTCAAGTTCATGGTCATATTCATCATGGTGTTTGTGGCCTTTATGATTGGAATGTTCAACCTCTACTCCTACTACATTGGTGCAAAACAAAATGAAGCTTTCACAACGTATGTCATCTTGGATGTTTTGATGATGGAGATTGCAGATTAATTATAGGATAGCTTAAGTGCGTTCATATGTGTCTATGGGATAGACAATGTTTCAGTGAAGACTTCCATCTCCAGTTTCTCTTTAGCAATGAGAGAGGATTTTTAAATTAATTGGAAGAACTTGAAAATATAGGCACCTTCCTATCATTAAGCAATACTAGTTAACATTTTTAGTCCCATTTCTTCTGGGAAAATACCTCACTCACAACATTTCATTATCTCTATTTCACAAAAAGAAGAAACAAAGCTCAGAAAAGTTAAATAATTTGCTGAATTTCACAGAGATGCTAGTGTATGGACAAACCAGGCTGTATGTAACCTCTTGTCCATGACTCTAGAATGTGTGTTCCTACTTGTACAGCCTTCTCATTAGAGGGTCTTGGGGGGGTGGTGCACAGGGAGAACATCTTCTCTCCTAATTCATTTTGTCAGATCTTCTCATTGAGAAGATCCTGGTTATCAACCCAAGTTTTGACTGAGGTTCTCCACAGCCACAGTGGTTTTTTATAAAATATGCTTAGAATAGATTACTCAGATATTAGGTGGTCCATGTTCCAATATGAAGCATCAACTGAAGCATAACCTGTTGTTAGCCCTATTCTCATAAAGTGCAGTTTATCAGAGAAATGAAACCAGCTGGGTGAAGCTGGGCTTAGCATTGGTCAGTAATTATGTGTAAAGCATTGAAATTCCTACCTAAGACTTGTCAGTGATTTTGGTTACAGCGTCTATGTTTATATTGTCACATTTTTCTTAAGGCACACACTGTTATTATCTAATTATTGGATATGAGTAGAAGTATAGATGAGCAGGAAACCTAATAAGACTCTAACATTGTATTATTTTTATTAAGTAATACATTTAACACTCCATTACCCAAACTATGGATTACTTATGTTAGTACCTGTGGTTATGAAGTTATGTTAATAACATTTATTGAGTGCCTATTATGTGCCAGATACTGAGCTGACTGGTTCGTATGCACAGTATGACTTCAGCCCTGCAACCTTCTGGGAAATAAAACCTATTGTATTCATTTTACAGAAAGGAAAACCGAGGTTCATAGAAGTAAAGGATTTTCTCATGAATATTTATTAATTTGCAAACACACAATCAGCACACTTTTATTATGGTATTATTGTCATTTATACACTGTATTATTTCCTTTCTCTCTTTATTTTTCCCCAGAGTTGAGGAGAGTTTTAAGACACTGTTCTGGGCTATATTTGGACTTTCTGAAGTGAAGTCGGTGGTCATCAACTATAATCACAAATTCATTGAAAATATCGGTTATGTTCTTTATGGAGTCTATAATGTCACAATGGTCATTGTTTTGTTAAATATGTTAATTGCAATGATCAACAGTTCATTCCAGGAAATTGAGGTATGATTTCTGTACATGTGTATAGTCTGTGACTACATGTTTTTTAACTTATGCCAGGCATCAACTCCTCATTGGTGGTGAAAATATAGGCTGTGTTTCCTTTTGTTCTTTGCCTGTTTCACATAGTTGTTTGTCCAGTAATCTAGAAAATTTTAACTCTTTGCTTCCAAATGCAACATCAATGTGTGTGGTGGGTAGTAGGTCATAAGGAGGAGAAATGTCAGATTCATTATTGTTTTTTAAAAAAACCTTAGAAATACTATATCAGCTTGAATTTACATTTTATTTTTAAAAATTGTTACTTACAAATACCACTAGTGTCGTATTTTTTGTAGTGATTTTCAAAAGTGACCATTTCTCGAATCTGGAGTGATAATACAAATTTTTATTCCAGAAATTTTGGAATGTGTCCCAAAGTAATCGAACTTATGATCTTGTGTCGAACAAAAGAATGAATAATTTTTCATGTGTTCTTTTCAGAATGTAGAAAAATCCATTTATACCTTTCAGGGTGTTTATAAACATAAGCACATTCTGAGATCTGTAGTTCTCTAAGCCTGATAAAATTTCAGACAGATTTTGGAGAGAGTGTGAGTAGAACCTTAACATTAAAAAAATCTTGGAGTGGTGTTTGGGGCCTGAGAGTGTTTGTAGGCACCATTGCTCCTGCCTAGGTACACAGTGTGGGTCGCATCGCAGTAATTCAGTTTTCACATCTCTCTGCTGAACTGACGTGTGTGTTTGCACAGGACGATGCTGATGTCGAGTGGAAATTTGCAAGGGCCAAGCTTTGGTTTTCCTACTTTGAAGAGGGGAGAACATTACCTGTTCCCTTCAACCTGGTGCCGAGTCCAAAGTCCCTGTTTTATCTCTTACTGAGGCTTAAAAAATGGATTTCTGAGATGTTCCAGGCCCATAAAAAAGGCTTCCAGGAGGATGCAGAGATGAACAAGGTAATTTGACTTGATAATTTAAAATTACGTTTTTAAATGCTAGGATCATTTAAAAGAAGTGATCCATGATGACACGTCCGATCATTGCCAAATGAGCACAGTCCTTTGGCTTGTATCTACTTGAGAGGAACACTTTGGACATTTCCTACTTAAAAGAATACAGGAAAAATTCATGAAATGTAACTATAATAATGTATTACATTGTCTGTAGAGGATACTTGAAAGGAGAGCTATTCTGGCCCCATTTTTGCTGTTGTGGCCACAAGCCCCACCTCATGTTCAGTTCACACAGCCTGGTAAAGCATCAGTAGCTTGGGGGAATTTGACAGACTCTACCTTCTTCACTGAAAACTTAGAAATCAATTACTCACATGTAATATGTGAGTCTAGGTTTGGCATTAAGTAGTTCAAGAAAGAAAGATCTAGGGGTATTAACTGGAAACAGTTATGCAGGAAGCAATCTCAAGAAACATAGAAGAGGTGCAGTGTTTAGATGAGGGTTAGCAGTATGTTCAGAAGTGTGGAAAGTTGTGTGCCACTGTGTATGGAGGAGGGGCAGTTACCCTGTGCAGGAACTCTGCTGGTGCAGAACCACATCCAGGAGAAGCCATGAGAGATGGATGCATTCAGAGGAGAAGGGCCAGCATGGGGACAGGTGCATATAAGGCGTCATATGATGGGGAGTTGAAGGACTTGGGGATTACATCCAAAAAAGGAGGATTGAAGGGGAACAAGGCGAATATCTTTAGAACTCTCAGTTTTGACTAGGGGGTATACTTGTTTTTTGTCCCTTCAAACACAGGGAGAGATGCCATGGGCAAAAGTTGCAAATAGTTCAGCTGTAGTTCTATTTAAAAACAAACTTGTCACAACAACATCTGTCCAGGGGCGCCTGGGTGGCTCAGTCTGCTGAGGGTCCAACTTCAGCTCAGATCATGATCTTGAGGTTCGTGAGTTTGAGCCCCACATTGGGCTCTGTGCTGACAGCTTGGAGCCTGGAGCCTGCTTCATATTCTGTATCTCTCTCTCTCTGCCCCTCACCTATTCACACTCTGTCTCTCTCTCAAAAAGAAGTAAACATTAAAAAAATCAAAGAAAATATCTGTCTAACAGAGTGGGCTGTCTTGCAAAGTAGTAAGTTCCCCATCATTGCATGTAATCAATAAATGCTGAATGACCAATATTAGGAATTTATAGAAGATATTCCAACAGTGAGTGGGCAGTTGAGCCAAATGATTGTGAAAGTTTCTAGCCATTCTAAGATTCTATCACTGAGAGAAAAGAGAAATATTCTAATTCCTGCTCTGCTTGCCACTCACCATTTTGGGTTCTCAAATAAATAATAAACTCTCCGAGCTTTAGTTTCTTCAGCTGTACTATGGGAATAAAAATTATATCTACATCATAAAGATCAAATGAGTATGTAAAAGGACCTTGAGAATTATAATTTTTTTAATGTTTATTTATTTTTGAGAGAGACAGAGACAGAATGCTAGTGGGTTTGGGCAGAGAGAGAGGGAGGCACAGAATCTGAAGCAGGCTCCAGGCTCTGAGCTGTCGGCACAGAGCCTGATGCAGGGCTTGAACTCACGAGCTGTGAGATCATGACCTGAGCCAAAGTAGGACGCTTGACCGACTGAGCCACCCGGGCGCCCCAGGACCTTGAGAATTATAAAACCTGCTTTAAATGTAGTTATTACTATACTGTGTGAAATTTTGGAGAAACAGGCCATCTATAGCACTCTTCTGGATGTCTAACTTCTAGAACTCAGTGGGTTGATGGCAGGAATGTCCCTCCCTTTACTTAATACTCCTTTACTTACATTAATTAATGGAGTTTACAGTTCTAATGGAACAGCAACCTGAGAGAATTCATTGTTCTCACCAATGGGAAGCACCCAATAAGAACATGTTTCTCTTCTTGAAACTTGCTACAGAATCAGACCAGATGGCTTTTAAGATATGGAATAAAGAATGAAATTGTTTTTGTAATTCTAAATGAAGAATTAGCAATTGTACTCATCTTACTATCTATTTTTAAAAGAGAAACGAAGAAAAGAAATTTGGAATTTGGGGAAGTCATGAAGACCTTTCAAAATTATCACTTGACAAAAAACAGGTAAGCTCATATTTGAAAACATGAAGTCATATGTGTGCCCAGGCTTATCTTTTCAGAAAAAAGGACAAATGTTCAGAAGCAATTTCAAGAAACAGGTAATATGTACATTAAAGATTTTAATTGTGTTAATAATGCCTCAAAGATCTGTTATTGAGTGATGGAAATAAGCTTATGTCCAGTTAATCAGAAGAAAGAACTGTGTATATCTTTAAGACAGATATTAAGCATATATGTTTGGGTACTTGTGGGTAATGAAATACAGGGATAGTGATGTAAAGCAGGAAAAATTAAACTGATAGAGGAGCGTCAGGGACCCAACGGAGATCTGATTCACTGCACTTGAGCAGTGTGGGGTGAGGGTGGGCATACACACATCCAGCAGAGCCTCTCTACCTGTCGGTCATTTTCTTCACCAGGGCAGGGTTGCCTCGGAGGAGTTTGTGCTGGAGCTCCCAGTCAGGCTGGCTGACTTTTTTGGTCTTTTTACCTTTCCCTCTTTCATGGTGAGCCAAGCCCCACAGTCCAAGACCGTTTTCTACCCCCTGCTCCTACTCCCTGTTACCTGTCACAGGCATGATTCTGAGCACATCTCCTACTTCTGTGTCTTGGCATTTGGTTCCTAGAGGACTGACATGATGCAGCTATCTCCTTTACTTTTCCTTGCCATGTAAGCTTGTGATGAACAGAACTGACGCCCACAGCTTGCTTTTGCTTGATACATTAGCTACACTCCCGGGAGAGTGCTTTTACAGCACACGTTTATATTTCCAGTCAAGTTTGCCTATTGTTACTGAAGTGGGTTTCCACTGCAATGTGCTTGGCCCTGATAGGGACTAAGAAAAACTCTCATGGTTCCTTCTTTCTTACCAATTTGTGCAACGTTTGCTCTCTTTTTCATGAAGTCTACTTCCAAAACCGCTTAAGTTTCCATTTCACTCAGATCTTCTGACTCCCTGAGGACAAAAGTGGTTAGGTTCCACCCACATCACCTCCACACGTGCTCTGGGTGCACCATAGAAATCAGTGGAATGAGCCACATAAAAATACTTTTTGAAACAAAGTGAGAAGACCTATTTATTATCTTTGCTTATATCCTTTAGCTCTGAAGGTCCCTGAATTTGGTGGCTGCTAGCATTAGCTTTTCAGATAAATTCTGAGAGGCCAGCATAACTCAAGTCCCATCTCTGCCACACTGTATGATGCATAAACCTGAAGATGCTGATAACTTCCCGAATAACCGCTCTCTTCGAGCTCCAGGAGGGATCACTTTCAAGTTGTCAGTTGCAGACAGGCTCTTGCGTCCTATGCAATAGATGTCGTTTTAGCATTTTCTGTCTGTTTGGCACTGGGTTGAGTGACACGTGCAGATTTTTTTTGTTATTAGTCACATATAACTGATATATGTTGACTTTGTGCAAATTCCCAATCCTTTTCTCCGGGCATATTGAATTAAAATTTCTGGCATTGGGGTGTGGAAGTGTGTACTTTAGTTAGGCCTTAGGATATTCTAAGGCCCATCTGGGTGTGGGAATCATGGGAATCACAGAATATTTCATTCCCTGAATGACTTTGTCATGGACACATCAGTGAACAGTAATATTCAGCAGAGTAGACTAGACTAGATTAAAATGAAACATGAGGGGTGTCTGGGTGGCTCAGTCGCTTGAGCCTCCGACTTCAACTCGGGTCATGATCTCTCAGTGCGTGAGTTCGAGCCCCATGCTGGGCTCTGTGCTGACAGCTGGGAGCCTGGAGCCTGCTTTGGATTCTGGGTCTCCCTCTCTCTCTGCCTCTCCCATGCCCATGCTCTTCTCTGTCTCTGTCTCTGTCTCTCTCAAAGAAAAATAAACACTAAAAATAAAAATAAAAAGACACATGAAATAGGACTAAATCCACATAGTAGATATTTATCCTTCTGTACAACAGTAATAGCTGCTGACACTTGTAGAGCATGTACTGTATGTCAAGCGGTGTATCCCACAGCCTTCCTGTTTGATTCTTATACCACCTCTAGCAGGTAGGTAATATTATTTCCCCTATTTCACGCATTAGAAACCCGAGGACAGTAGAGCTGAAGTAACCTGCCCACAGTCTCATTTCAAACAACAACCAGAATTCAAATTCAGATCTACTTGATTCCAAAGCAAGAGCTTATAAGCACTGCCCCCACGTGGTGCATTTCATGTCTGCATCCCTGTGGACTGAACGTGGTATCTATACATTTTAGCTCATTGCTCTGCTCCTGGCTTTACTCTAAATGCTAATATCAAAATAATTACTAGGAAATGAACAAGAGAAAACATAAAGAATGCAGGAGATGTGGTATAAAAACAAAGATAGACAGTAGCTCATTCAGAATCAGTGTATTTCCACATGAGTCAGGAACAAAGCTTAAAGCCAGCTCTTCCTGCTGCCACTCCCGTTGCATTTCACACATCACTACCATTTATAGATATCCACATCCCTAAGGTTTAAATACTATTCATTTGGCCAGTTGAATCCGCCTGACTTTCTAGCCTGCTTGAATAGCTGGCCATGGGAACACTTAGTTCTACATTAGAATTTTCTGCCACCAAGTGGTAATAGTGCTTCTTTGCACCATTGAGTAAATTTATCCTTACATTCCCTTTCTTTCATATGATTGTAACAAGTATTTATTATATGACTATTATGTATTAGAAACTGATTAGAATTTTTTGTTATATTTGTATCCAAGTTTATATTTCACATTTAGAGAAGAACTAGTCACATAAAAGTGATCCATGTGAATTTATAACTGTTTAGTCATATACCATTCAACTATACCAGTGGTTCCCAACCAGGGGTGATCCGTCCCCTGCCCCCACTACCGGCACCTCAGGGTACATTTGTAATACCTGGAGACATTTTGGTTGTCACAACCGGACAGGGGAGCTGTTATTGGCATCTAGTAGGTAGAGGGCAGGGATCCTGCTAAACATTCTACAATGCACAGGAAGCCCCACACAATAAAGACTTATCCAGCCCAAAGTGTCAGTAACTGTTGGAATGAAGAATCTTTGGACTCTACCTATTGAGAGCATGAAGTGGTGGGAGTGCTGTGTGTTGTACTGAAATGTTATGAATACACAGAAGCTGTGGCCATTGACGCTTCAAGATCTACAGTCTGGACAATCTGTAATCACACACATTCTCAAATGAACAGAATGCCATTTTCTGACATACCTGCCACTGTTACCTCTTCTGTGCCATCCGGTGTGTTCGTTGGTACAGCATCAGCCTCATGCCTTCAGTTCAGTTCTTTACAGTTTAGATGTACCTTTACCATCTATGTTGAGCTGCAGCCAACTGGTTCACAAACCTAGATTGAACATGTTTTCTATAGCAAGGTGTCTAGCAGCCAGTGAACCCCATCAGTGACCCAGAAGCACTTTTTCCTTCCTTTATTTCACCAACCAGTGCTTTCTGAGCACTTGCCATCTGCCAGCAGTTCTGGCTCCAGGGACAGTGAGGTGAGCTAAACAAAATCTCTCCTTCCACAGAGCCCAGCAGGATGTAGATAAACATGGAACCAAGCCAGTGAATAAAATAAGTGTCAAATGACCTAGCTGGCTCCAGATCTATTTTTCATAAGGTGGGCAGGAAAACCTCTCTGCAGAGCTTATGTTTTAAGCTAAAACCCAAAAGATGAGGCAGAGCAAATAAGGCAGTCAGGAAAAGAGCATTTCAAGAACTGGGAACAGCACGTGCAAAGCCCTTAAAATAGAAATGAGTGAATGAACGAAGGCCTGGGTGATGTTGATATATTATTAAATCCCCCCCCCGCCCCCTCAAAAGGATGATCTCTATAGGCATGTAGTGTCCTGAGCTGCCTTAACTGGAGGTGATTGACATATCAAATGTTAAGGTTTCTTCATCTTCAAAAAAAAATAAAAATCCCAAAGAAACATATTTTTTTCACTTTCTTATTTCCATGAACACTTTTTGGATGTACTAGTGGCCCCTAACGAAAGAAGGAGACATCAAATTAATAACTTCCAATCATGAAGTTGTAAATTCATGAATAGGTGGTAAATAAATCAAAGGCACGATGCACAAAGATCCCTTTGTCTGGATCCTCTCCTCTGATTATGAACCTGTCCTCACCCTCCATGCTATATCATGAAAAATGGGGGATGAAAGTGGGCTTGAATCTTGTCGTCACATTTAATGGTGCCCTTAAAGCATAAATCATGGTTTGAAAGCCAGGAAGCATTATATCATCATAAAGATAAATGAATACCTATTTTTAAGAATAAATATTAAAAATTACATTGTTAAAAACATGTTGAAGTTTGCATTTGTTTCCCACATCCATAGATTAGTAGGACTTGAAGGAGAATAGGTATCCACTGGACTAGTCCCTTCATTGTTGGAGAGAGTGCAGAAAGTTCCAGCATCTCACCTGCTGCTCCAGAGCTGTTGTGGCAGAGCCTTAGTCTTCACATTTCTGTCAAGCACACTTTTATACAAGCACCAATTGTATAATTTTATCTTAATTATGTTTAAAGTTAATATAAAGTGAAAGAATATGGATATTTTGCTGACACTGTTAGAGAGGTTGAAAGACAAGGGGAAATAGCTACATGAAAAGGGGTGCTAATATTTTCAAAATTGCATATTGTGTTTTTATGGATCTTATCAGCCTTAGTATATTCTTCCTGTGCATATAACTTGGCAAGATAATGATTGTTATGTTCTTCACTGAATACCCAGAATCCATAGCACAGCATCTTCATATAGAGGGCACTCCATCAATGTCCAGTGTTTACTGGATGAATGTGTGCATAGCTGTTTTAGGTCAGCATGTGGCCATTTAAAGCATCAAAGCATTGAAGTTAAGGACTTTAATTCTCAATGAGCTTTACTTACAGCAACTTAGATGCCATTGGGAAATATGAATCATCACCGACTTTGAAGATGGTCTTAAAGTTTCTTGTCCCTTGGAAAACAGTTGTACACCAAAAAAAACAACAACAAAAACAAAACACAAATGTGAAGCTGATGTGTTTTGCTCAGGTTCTCCTACTTATTTATTTTTAAAACCATGTTTTTCCTTTTAGACAATGCCATGAAGAGTTTTTTTAATCATTTTCTTGGCATGTTTTTTTTAGAAAAAGTTTTTAACATTTATTCATTTTTGAGAGAGAGAGAGCATGAGTGGGGCAGGGGCAGAGAGAGAGACACACAGAATCTGAAGCAGGCTCCGGTCTCTGAACTTTGAGCACAGCACCAATGCAGGGCTCGAACTCATGGACCGTGAGATCATGACCTGAGATGAACTTGTACGCTTAACAGCTTGAGCCACCCAGGTGTCCTATTAGCATGTGTATACAGTACTTTACCACCTTAATTGCAGATTGTTTTAGATCTTTTTTATTTGCCTGTTCAAGCAAATATATGGTTTCAAAAGTACTGCCCAAATGTGATACTATGTAGATCCTAAAATTCAAATGCATTAATTTGTTTTTTATTGGCCCCTGAACTCTATCTCACAACAAAGTCTTACCCTTGTGTTACTTCAGGCACCCACCTACAAGTGTGGGTATTGTGCTCATGGATGCTGGCCTGTTGCTCCCTTAACAAAGGACTTCTTAGATCACCACCATCACTTCCCCAACTTGTTTGCCTCCTCCTCTATCAGAGATGTGCCTGTGAGAATGTTAAAGCATGACTGTCATGACTACATGACTGATAGCCACGAAGTCTATGAAAGTCCTCAGACAACCTTAAATAACCATTGAGAGATCCAGCACCCCTCAGGTGCCTCTGGTTTGTCTTGGAAGGTAGACTATAAAGCAAATTAAATGAAAAATTTACATATGTAACTTATAAATTCCTATATATAACTAATAAATACCGTTACATTATTTAGAAGAAAAATAAGAATTTTTGATTCTTTTCAAATTACAGCTTGGGCATAGTAAACAATCAAGTATAAGGAGCTCAGAAGATTTCCAGTTAAATAGTTTCAATAATCCTCCAGGAAAGTATCAGGTAAGCATGATTTTTTTTTTTTAGAAAACTAAGACTAATTATTTGTAATATTTAAAATCCCAAACTATGTGATTCTTTAAGTGAAAATGAACCATTATGTTGTTTTTCTCAATATCAAAATAATGCATGAATTCAACAAATTTGTGCCTATACTTTCTAAGGACTGGAGATACATAAGTAAATAAAATAGATGAAGTCTTGGCATCCCAGAGCTTAGAGACTACATGTTCATTGTAAAAGGCCTATATGTTCATTGTAAAAAGTCTATCCTCACAAAAAAACATACAGGAGAAAATAAAGTGTACCTCAAAACCCACTACTGAGATTTAAAGACTACTTATTTGGTGATATTCTGCCAGGTGATTATGTGTATATGTATAATTTTACATGTACTTCAATATTATATAACTGTATATATAATATATGAAGGAGTTAATAGTACTTAAATAATGGCTAACAGGTTTTCACTTCACAAAACATATATTTATATTAATTTTAATGGATGTATAGTACTCTTTGTACAAATATATGATAATTAAAATAATTTCCTATTGATGGAACTTTAACGGTTTTTTTCTACTATTATAAGTAGTACTACTAGGAACATTGTCCATGCACCCAATTACATCCTTAGAATAAGTTCTTAAAAGTGGAATTTTACTGTCTACCATTTAATTTGGGGTTTAGAGAGTTAGATTTGGTTTAACTATATATCCACCCAGGACTTCCTGCACATGGTACTGAACCTCCTGCATTTCCAGCATTCTCATGGTCGAAGCCCAGATGGGGAAAACTTTGTTGCATTGAAACTAGACATTCCAGTGCACTGGGAGGGGCAAGATGGTGGAGCAGCCTGGAAGTTCTCGGCTTCTCTCATCCCTGAAATGCAGCTAGATCAGCACAACCCATTTTTCACACCTGGAAAATTGACGTTAGGATTAACAAAACAATGTGCTTAACTTGAACCACAGAACTCAGCACGTACATGGCACAGAGAGGTGAACTGGGGGAGAGAGAAGCTGTGAAGGGTAGGGAGCTGTTTTTGTTTGCAGAGAGGGGACAGAGACAGGCGGTAGAGTACAGGAAAAGCACTCCCCCTGAAAGTAGATGGAGAGAAAGAGAAAGAGTGAAAACACCCACAATGGATTGAACAAAAAAGGGAGAAAGGAGAAAGAAGAAGGTTTCAGTACCATTAGGACTCTATAAACAGGGGCACACGGAGTTGGAAACTTCTCAGCTCAATACCTGGCAGAGCTCTATTAGGGAGTTCTGACAGAGCTCTGAATCCCTAGGAGCAGACAGTGAGGTCTAAGGGGTCCATGGGCCACAGGGGAGAAGCCGTTCCTCTGCTAGGAGGGCATTTGGTGGAGGCCATACAACCTCCCCAGAGGAAAAGGTCCCAATGGACCCCAGAGAACAGCCATGTTTTCTGGTATTGGAACAAAGATGCCAGGGCATGGTTAAACCTGGTGCTAGCTGTGTGTTGTGTTTTGCCATAATCTCTGAGCCTCTGCTGCCGTGTGAGCACATGAACTTTTCCTGGGGCAAGCAGGTACCCAGCCACATTCTCTGAACCTCTGCAAGAGCGCAGCCACACTAATGTTACCTGGGGCCAGCTAGCACCTGGCCATTGCCTGGTGAGACCCTCCCTCAGAATACTGGAGGGGGTCTAAGCTGTAGGGCTCTCAGAAGTGAGGGGTTTGGAAACACAGCCCCATCTGAGATAAAATTTGGGAGACAGGTGCTGCCTGGCAGGCTGACAGCTTGGACACAGACAGTGTAGAAGCAGGGAGCAGACAGAAGCCAGAGACAAAGGAGGGGTTCTTGATTGCCACTGAGCGAGAGCATAGAATTCTGGTGCTAGAGACTGTGAAGCTGGGTGATGCCATTTTCACCTCTCCCGCACCTGCGCATAAACACACATGCACGCCACACCTATACACCCCATTAAGCTAAGCAACACCACCTAGTGGAGAACGGAGCTGTTACACCAAGCTCTACCCAATTGCGCCCTCCAAGAACATGCCCTAGAGGACCACCACAAGTCTCTCCACCTGCTTACTACACAGACTATAAAGTGCATCATAGATTTTTAGGGGAAACTGGATGTAATTTATTTTGGATTTCATTCTGTTCTCTGGTCCATCTATTTTTTTTTGTTTGTTTTTTTCTTTTCTTATTCTTGGATACAGAAAGAGAAAAAAAAATTTTTTTTTCAGTTTAAAACTTTTAAAATATTTTTACTACACTTTTTCTTTTTTGTAAAATTTTAAATTCTATTTTACTTCATTTCATTTTATTTTATTGTATAATTTTTAAACATTTAAAAATTTTTTCTTACCTTTTTTCTTTCCCTTTTTTCTCTATTCTATCAAGTTTCTTTCAAAACCAAATCAAAACATATCTAGGATCTAGCTCCCTTTATTTTTTTGTGTTGTTTTTAACTTTATAATTTTATTTTTTATTTTACTAATTCTTTTTCTTCTTCCAAAATGACAAAATGAAGGAATTCACCCCAAAAGAAAGAACAGGAAGAAATGACAGCCAGGGACTTAATCAACACAGATATAAGCAAGATGTCTGAACTAGTATTTAGAATCATGATAATAAGAACTAGCTGGGTTTGAAAAAAGCATGAATCCCTTTCTGCAGAGATGAAAGAAGTAAAATCTAGTCAGGATGAAATTAAAAATGCTATAACTGGGGCGCCTGGGTGGTTCAGTCGGCTAAGCGTCTGACTTCAGCTCAGGTCACGATCTCGCAGTTCGTGGGTTCGAGTCCCACCTCGGGCTCTGTGCTGACAGCTCAGAGCCTGGAGCCTGTTTCAGATTCTGCGTCTCCCTCTCTCTCTGACCCACCCCGTTCATGCTCTATCTCTCTCTGTCTCAAAAATAAATAAATGTTAAAAAAATTAAAAAAATTTGCTATAACTGACATGCTATGTTGAATGGATGCCACGGCAGCATGGATGGATGAGGCAGAGCAGTGAATCAGCAATACAGAAGACAAAATTATGGAAAATAATGAGTAGAGAAAAAAGAGGGAAACTAAGGCAAAAGAATGATACAAGAATTTGAGAACTCCGTGACTCATTAAAAAGGAATAACATCCAAATCATAGGAATCCCAGAAGATGAAGAGAGAGAAAAAGGGGTAGAAGGCTTATGTGAGCAAACCATAATGGAAAATGCTCCTAACCTGGGGAAAGACAAAGACATTGAAATCCAAGAAGCGCAGAGAACTCCCATTAGACTGAACAAAAACCATCAACAAGGCATATCATAGTCAAATTCACAAAATACACAGACAAGGAAAGAATTACGAAAGCAGCAAGGAAAAAAAATACTTAACCTACAAGGGCAGACAGATCAGGTTCACAGCAGACCTATCCACAGAAACTTGGCAGGCTAGAAAGGAGTGGCAGGATATATTCAACATGCTGAATTGGAAAAATATACAGTCAAGAATTGTTTATCCAGCAAGGCTGTCATTTGAAATAGGAGAGATAAAGAGTTTCCCAGACAAACAAAAACTAAAGAAGTTCATGACCACTAAACCAGTCCTGCAAGAAATTTTAAGGGGGACTTTCTAAGGGGAGAAAAGATGAAGCAAAACAAAACAAAACAAAACAAAATTTGTATGGAACCAGAAAAGACCCTGAATAGCTAAAGCAGTTCTGAGAAAGAAAACCAAAGCTGGAGGCATCACAATTCCAGACTTCAAAATGTATTACAAATCTGTAATCATAAAGACAGTATGGTACTGGCACAAAAACGGACACATAGATCAGTGGAGCAGAGTAGAGAACCCAGAAATGGACCTGCAAACATATAGCCAACTAATCTTTGATGGAGCAGGAAAGAATATCCAATGGAATAAAGACAGTCTCTTCAAAAATGGTGCTGGGAAAACTGGACACTGACATACAGAAGAATGAACCTGGACCACTTTCTTACACCATACACAAAAATAAACTCAAAATGGATGAAAGACCTAAACAGGAAGCCGTCAAAATCCTAGAGGAGAAATCAGGAAAAAACCTCTTTGACCTTGGCCACAGCAACTTCTTACTCAACATATCTCTGGATGCAAGGGAAACAAAAGCAAAAATGAACTACTGGGACCTCATCAAAACAAAAAGCTTCTGCACAGCAAAGGAAACAATCAGCAAAACTAAAAGGCAACCAATGGAATAGAAGATATTTGCAAATGACATATCAGATAAAGGATTAGTATCCAAAATCAATAAAGAACTTATCAAACTCAACACCCAAAAACCAAATAGTCCCATGAAGAAATGTGCAAAAGACATGAATAGGCACTTTTCTAAAGAAGACATCCAGATGGTAAACAGACACATGAAAAAATGTTCAACATCACTCATCATCAGGGGAAACAAATCAAAACCACAATGAGATACCACCTCACACCTGTTAGAATGGTTAAAATTAACAACTCAGGCAACAATGGATGTTGGCGAGGATGTGGAGGAAGAGAAACCCTTTTGCACTCCTGGTGGGAATGCAAACTGGTACAGCCACTCTGGAAGACATTACGGAGATTCCTCAAAAAATTAAAAAATAGAACTACCCTAAGACCCAGCAATTGCGCTACTAGGTATTTATCCAAATGATATAGGTATGCTGTTTTGAAGGGGTTCATACACTCTAATGTTTATAGCAGTGCTATGGACAAGAGACAAACTATGGAAAGAGCCCAAATGTCCATTGACAGATGAATGGATAAAGAAGATGTGGAGTGTGTGTGTATACACACACACACACACACACACACACACACACACTGGAATATTACTCAGCAATCAAAAATAATGAAATCTTGCCATTTGCAACGATGTGGATGGAACTATAATGTATTACGCTAAGCAAAATTAGAGAAAGACAAATATCATGACTTCACTCATATGAGGACTTTAAGATACCAAACAGATGAACATAAGGGAAGGGAAACAAAAGTAATATAAAAACGGGGAGGGGGAAAAACATAAGAGACTCTTAAATATAGAGAACAAACTGAGGGTTACTGGAGGGATTGTGGGTGGGGGAAGGGCTAAATGGGCAAAGGGAATTAAGGAAGACACTTGTTGCGATGAACACTGGGTGTTATATGTAGGGAGTGAATCACTGCATTCTACTCCTGAAATCATTATTGCACTATATGCTAACTAACCTGGATGTAAATTTTAAAAAATAGAAGTAATGCACTAAAAAAAAAAGAAACTAGACATTTCTGAATTATTAGCAAGTATAAAATCAAAACTACCTTTCTTGGTAAGGGAGGTCAAAACATAAATGAGTGTATGTTTGCTTAATTTGCCATTTCCACATCCAGTACTATACATACCATCAACCTCCTCAAATGAAAGGCATTGTTTTGCTCTACTACTTTGCAAGTAAAATATAAGCAGTAAACATCAAGGGGTAGATGTTTTTTTCTAAACCTATTCTTTTCTCAAGAATTAACTTGTGAGTCATTAGCTCTGGTAATGTAAAAATTGCTGTAATAATTTGCCGATAGTGTGCATTCCATGCCAGATAAATCCTCTTAGTCTTTGTTAGCATTACTTCTAAGGTCCTTACAGGGGAAAGACCCAGACAGTTATTCCAAATGAAAGATTTGTCATAAACATAAAACTGAGCTGGGTTTCTCCTTTGTCTGTCTAGAAAATTATGAAGAGGCTCATTAAAAGATACGTCTTACAAGCCCAGATAGATCGGGAGAGTGACGACGTGAATGAAGGTGAGCTGAACAGGGACCAGCCGGCCCCTGAGCCTGAGTGTGGGTGCAGCCCTGATGTAGAGCTGGAGGAAAGCTGGAGAGAGCGGTTTGGGGAGGGTGAGCCTCCTAGGGAAGAGAGGGAGGGTCTCACCAACCGTCAGCGCTACTAAATAGTGTCGGAAAATAGGCTGTTTTTCCAGAGTTGGGGCAGGTGTCACTTGCGACATAAGTAACTGTTGCTTTTGGGGCGTGGCTTGCAGGGATGAAGAAGTGGTTGGGAAAAGTAAAAGGCTCTTGCCCCCAATCCTGCAAACATTTGCCATGAATGTTTCCTTTTTACTAGAGAATCTAGAAAAGATACTCAGATTCCTCAGTGTCTTTTAAGTTGGGTTGACCTGACAAGATGTAAGTTTTGGGACCTGCAACAGTAATGACTGTGGCTTTCTCAGTAGAAGGCACTACCATCAAGTGCTACCCCTGTGACTGTTCAAAACTAATAGGTCCTCAAGTCAGCAGATTTCCTCAGAGTCCAACGGAATTGGCACCTCTTCCAATTTCCTTGGGACTTTTGTCACCATTTTTTCTCTATAACCTTTTCATTAACCAAAAACTTTAGCTGAGAAAATTGAAACCTTCCCCATTAGGAAGTTTTTTCCTCTGAAAGGATTCAAACTACAGATGTGTGTGGAACTGACTGATTTCATTCTGTTCCAGAATCACTAGTTTCTCTGCATTATATATTTATAGTTGACTTCCTATCTCTCTTGTTTTTTAAAGGGGAACTGAAGGAAATTAAACAGGACATCTCAAGCCTCCGCTATGAGCTCCTTGAAGAGAAAACTCAGAATTCAGAAGACCTCGCAGAACTTATTAGAAAACTTGGGGAGAAATTATCAATGGAACCAAAGCAAGAGGAAGGCAATAGATAATGCAAAGATGTCCATTAAAAATCCTATTTATTTGTCTACCTGAAGCCATATTATTTCCAATTTATTTTTTAAGTGCCATTGTGACCATCTTTTAAACAAGAAAATGTCCAAAGATAACTTGGGAAATTCCATTATCTGAAACCCTAATATTTAATATTTTTGGTGATTAAATTTCATTGTTCAGGCTAAAGTTTGTGGATTATGGTGAAAATTATGCCCAACTATTTGATGTTTTCTTGAGCATAACAATCGTGATGCTGTGATTGCTATCTGGTGTCTGCCTGGGGATTGTCTTGGCTGGTAGGAGGCTGACACAGCACACTCTCCATGTGGTCTTTACCTTGAAGGTGATTTCAGGTAACTGCTTGCCTGCCTTATGGATCCCCTGATGGTGACTTCCAGCCCTGAAATCTAGGGAGATATAATCTGTAGCTGTTTGGAAAATGCCATTTAATCATCTGCTCTAAGCCCTCACAGAATATGATTGGTAATATCTGTGCAAAATTGGGTTAAATCTTTCCTAAATTTGCCAGTTCACCTCTTTGAAAATGTTACACTTAACAGTGAAAAAGTGCTTCCTCTACTGAGCGCTGGGAACACGGTTTGGTTTGTGTGTGTATGTGCATGTGCATATGCATACACACGCGAGTGCACATAGAAAAGTGTGTATGAAATGCTTGTCCTGTTTTCTTTTGTAGCCAATATGGACTCTCAAAACCTCTTTATCTTTTGATTTTTACTGTGACTGAAAAATTATTGTCCAAATAATGAATCCTTTATTGGAGAAGTATCAAAGTCACAACTGATTATGATTATTTGGTCCAATTATAGCAAAATGTGCTCTTTTTGAGGCATTTACAGGTAAATCCCGCATTTGGCATTGAGTATAAAGGAAACTGTGGAGGGAACTTGCAAATACTTACCTTTATTCTCAGTATGTTCTACCCTCCCTCAAAATATATGAAGCAGGGATGTGCGTTTGTAGGCATCCACGTAGGCTGCTCTTACGATGTGAAGCAATATCTACAACGATTAAAAGAGAGAAGTGAAAGTTCATCTTTTCAACTACACAGACTACCAACATTTAAATGATGCTGGGTATTAACTGGAAATGTTTCTTTAAATTCAGTAAAGAGAGGTTTCAAATGCAAATTTTTAACTTCATTTTAGAGATAAAATAGTCACAAAAATCTAGTTAGCCCCAACTTTGAATTAAGTCAAAGTAGTTTTATGTAACCAGATCACAAAATACAACTGAAATTTGCACTCAGTGATTTTGTATTTGTGGGTATTATTTACTGAGAAGTTATTTAGTAATACAGAAAAGGTAGGCTTTCAAATGTTTTGTGACAGTATTTGAGCCAGAAGTTGTAAAAATCAGCCTCATAGCAAATGCACTATTAGCAAGTTAAAATAATCTAACATCCACAAAGCTTTGTGTTGTACCATGAAGGAGATTGGCCTCTATGCCAAGGGGTGCTCTGTGACAGCAAATGGGCTTGACTCTAAAGAATCTAGAAAAGATACTCACATTACTCAGTGTCTTTTAAGTTGGGTTGACCCGACAAGATGAAAGTTTTGGGACCTGCAACAGGGATGACTGTGGCTTTCTCAGTCATCAAGTGCTACCTCTGTGACTGTGCAAAACTAATATGTCCTGAAGTCAGTAGATTTCCTCAGAGTACAACGAAATTGGCACCTCTTCCAATTTCCTTTCAATTGGAACGTGAAAAGAAACCAACCACATTTTAAGCAAGGTTTTTAAAAATTCCAACAAGAGCTTAATTAAAGGCATATTGTCAGAGGATGGCCATAAGCATGACTATCCTGCACAAGTGTCAAGGCCATTGGCTTTAACTCTTGTATTCATGTTGTAGTCAGCCTAACATATAAAAATAAAATGATTAATCAGATTAAATGTATTTGTTCATCCTGTTCTCTCGGTCATATTTCTCTGCTCAAATTCGGCGCTTTCTGGACGCTTGTAAGGAGGGAAGCACAGTGATGTCTGACTCTGACCATACAGCTGCTTCCTGGAGGCCAAGCCACAGTCACACCTCATAGCAGACCTACTACCAGTGAACAAAATGAAGTCCCACTGCCTCGTTTTACTCTGCTATTTGTATTACTCTGAAACTGAGAATTAACACAAATTCAGTATGGTTTTACTACGTATATCAAATGGGTGACCAGAATCAACTGTCTGCTTAAAACTTTGCTAGGGACCAAAAATGAAAAATGAATGTCTGACCTCAAAGAGCTTACAGCCCAGTAAAGAAACAGGAGTATAAAAAACACACAACTACAAGAAAGGTTTCCTGAGTCTCTACTGTGTGAAGGCACATGATAAGTGCTTTCCATGCATTATTGAATTTAATCTAACTTTATGCTGATAACAACTGTATGAGGTAAACACTATTAATACCCTCGTTTTAGAAATGAGAAAACTGAGGCTTTTAGAAACTAAGTAACTTAAATATAGAATAGGTGCCAGAGCTGGGAACAAAACCCAGACTTGCCTCACAACAGAGGCTTCACATTTACCTGTGGTCTTGACAGAAAATACTGGAGCGTGGTTGTCTCACTATAAAACTCACCTTTCAGTCTCCAGGTGAGGAAAAATGGGCTGTATCTGAACACCCTAAAGTCCATTACTTGCCAATGCAGAGACAGACAATGGTGTTAATCATGGAAGGGTGTGGGTAAAGAGAAGATTTGGCTTTGAAAGGATTGCATATTAAAAAAAAATAATAGATGGGGATGTACATTAGGGGGTGGAGACAGTGTGAGCAGGGCCAAGAGCTGGGCATGTGTGGGGGACACTAGGTTCTGCAGAAAGAAATAGTAAATCCAGTGGCTGTAACTTGGTGAGGAGAACAGATTGACTTTGAGAAGTCTGTCCTATCCATCCAGACCATGTGGCAGTATTTGCCACAGGCAGACCGACCAACCCGTAGCATCACTGTCAGGACCAATTTCCAGTTTCAGGCTGAGAGAAACTGAAGACTCCATAAAAATAGACTTTTTGCTCCTTTTCTGGCTTCTATTCTTGCAAGGAACTGGCATCCGCCTCTACACATGCCTCGAATGCAAACAGTGAATGTTGTCCATGTGAGAGACAAGAAGTTAACGATTTCTCTAGAACAGATAATATCTAAGAAAGGGCCGGGTAAGGATGACCAGATGAAGCTATTATACCCGTATTCCAGACCTCCAGAACTAAACATCTCAATGCTAAGACCTCCTGGCTCCAGGGAATAACAGCTGGGCCCTTGTCTTTGTTCTCACCAGTTTCTGGATGCCTGAGAGGACAGGTGCACCAGACCTAATCCTCAAAACAAAACAAAACAAAACAAAACAAAAAAACCCAGACCCCAAACAAAGACAAGACTGTCTCCTTTATGAGTCTGCCAGACACACGGTCCGTACCTGCATTTTCTCTATACCTTCAATTAACTCTGGTTTCACCTCGTGCTGGCTCACGCTTCATTTCCATCCTTGGTGTGGCCCGGGACCCTCTTGGCTGGTCCTGAAGACCCCCTCTGGGTCTCCTGGCCCAGCCTGCCAGCATCAAGGCCAAGGAAGAGACGTTTCTCCAAGTGACATTTAGGTATGAACTGCATTTGTTCTAACAAGCAGATATGACCTCCTTCTTCAGTCTGAAATTTTCCTTCATCATTGTGTGCCAATTGGGGGGTGGTGGTGGTTATGAGAGTCACGCCAATGGTCCCCACAGCTACACTGGATGGTGCCAGAGATGGGTTCCTACACTAGAGTCTCTGCCCTTTGGTATAAAGTGTGCAGATTGAGTCACTGGAGAAGCAGAAAGGAATATGAATTCCTAACCCACACCTCTACATTGTACTCAGGAACCCTATCTAATGAGCTTTCCGACTGAGCAAGTTACTCAAAGGTTGTGTAGGAGTATAGTCTAGTATCCTAACAGGGATGGAAGTTGAAAATAGCTAAACATCTGTTACTGTACAAAATGTTGACTCATAGTGTGAGTCTTTACTTTTATATGTGACTAGCCTTCCACGAAAGCTCTGGAAGACCTGGCTAACGCAGATTATTTTTTTTCTAATCATTATAATGATTGATTGAATTTTCTTCTTTACTCTGTATATATTACAGCTACAGCCATGAAAGTCTCCACAGTCACTTTTTCAAGCATCTTCCCAGGATGAATTCAATGGTAACACCTAGTCACAAGTTATAAAAAACTTTTATGTTGGAATCAATTTTTGAGATTTTTGTACTGTTAAAAAGAAAACCATAGGCCCCAAATGGTGTCACTTAGTTAAGGCCCCATATCAGCAAACCAAGACTTAGTACCTAACCTAACTACAGCTTCAACCCCCAGGAATGTAACCTTTAACCAGTCAACATGGGGATTTCCTGGTAAGCACTAGGAAATGTACTGACAGTCTCCTTTAATTCCCCTTACAAGGGCGACCTTGCCTAAAATAATGGATTCTTTGCTAATTCCTTTTTTCCATTCCCCTTCTATCTTTAAAAACCTTTACTTTTGTGTAGCCCTTTGGAGCTCCCCTCTACTTGCTACAGGGCTGCTGCCTGGTTGACGAACGGGTTCATAGAGCCAGTTAAATCTTTAAAGTGTAATTGGTTGGGTTTTTGTTAGTTAACAAAAGCTAAGAGAAAATAGCTAGAGACACTGACCAACTGTATGATTTTTTTTTTTTTTTTTTGCTTAGTCATGTGATGGATAATTTATCCAGGGTAAGTGGATCATAGGGCTATTGATTCATGTTTTTCAGACTCTTATGAAAATGACATATTAAATAGCCACCTCATTCGACGTTAAGGGGAATTACACCTACCAGATCATGTTCATAACAGTTACACCTTAAGTACGATGTTATCTAGAACATTGAAGTAAAAACCATGAAAAAAAAGTAGGTACAAAATCTGAAAAAATGTCCACCTTTTTTCTGTTTATAATGTCTATACTGCAAGCCATAGGCTTTTGTCACTGTCCACCAATAAACAGTAGGTAGACAGGCAGGTGCTCAAGGAAATGCACAAACATTATGAATTTCTTTCTAAATCATTAGAAAAAACCTTAGTAATGACATTTGGGAAGTGAGTCATGAACTCCACTATCTTGCATTTTTGTTCCAATCATTGTCCAGGAAAATAGAGTTTCATTTCACCATAAAGAATTATTTCAGAATAAAATAAGTTTACTCATTATCATGTCTCAGACTGAAAGAACTATAGCAACACTCTGCTTCTGCCTTAACCTTTTCAGTATGCTGCGATTTCGCCACCTGACATTTACCCTTCACTCTTCTTCAGAAAATGGACTAGCCTTTGGAATAATTGGAAAAGGTCAAATTTTGTGTTTCCTTATATTTCAAAAACTATTAACATGTTGCCATATTGTTGATATGACTTGTTATTGTAGAAGAAGGTATGTACACATATATACATCTATATAGTTTATCATAATATATAATATATATTCATAAAATGCACATCCAGTATATGCACATAATACACATATATGGTAAAATACATTTTCAAAGCATAGTTTTGAACCTACAAAAAACATTATGCTTATAAATATTGATTTGGTTTTTGATTCTTTTCTTGTCCTATCATTTCTTTCTTTCTTTTCATGATTCCAACTTTTTCTAGTCACTATATGTTACCTGCCACTCCTACAGTTATTTTCAGCCTGGTAGTTCAGAGTATAGGATCGAGACCCAGAATGTGTGGGCTTGAATGCCAGCTGTGAAGATTACCAGATGTGCATTCTTCCCTGAATTTCTTTTTTTTAATATATAATTTATTGTCAAATTGGTTTCCATACAACACCCAGTGCTCATCCCAACAGGTGTCCTCCTCAATGCCCATCACCCACTTTCCCCTCTCCCACACCCCCCCATCAACCCTCAGTTTGTTCTCAGTATTTAAGAGTCTCTTATGGTTTGCCTCCTTCCCTCCCTGTAACTTTCCTCCCCCCACCTCTCCCCCCGGTCTTCTGTTAGGTTTCTCAGGACCCACATAAGAGTGAAAACATATGGTATCTGTCTTTCTCTGCCTGACTTATTTCACTTAGCATAACACTCTCCGGTTCCATCCACGTTGCTACAAATGGGTAGATTTCATTCTTTCTCATTGCCAAGTAGTATTCCATTGTATATATAAACCACATCTTTATCCATTCGTCAGTTGATGGACATTTAGGCTCTTCCCATAATTTGGCTATTGCTGAAAGTGCTGCTATAAACATTGGGGTACAAGTGCCCCTGTGCATCAGCACTCCTGTATCCCTTGGGTCAATTCCTAGCAGTGCTCTTGCTGGGTCATAGGGTAGATCTATTTTTAATTTTTTGAGGAACCTCCACACTGTTTTCCAGAGCAGCTGCACCAATTCTCATTCCCACCAACAGTGCAAGAGAGTTCCCATTTCTCCACATCTTCTCCAGCATCTGTAGTCTCCTGATTTGTTCATTTTAGCCACTCTGACCGGCGTGAGGTAGTATCTCAGTGTGGTTTTGATTTGTATTTCCCTGATGAGGAGCGACGTGGAGCATCTTTTCATGTGCCTGTTGGCCATCTGGATGTCTTCTTTAGAAAAGTGTCTATTCATGTTTTCTGCCCATTTCTTCACTGGATTATTTGTTTTTCGGGTGTGGAGTTTGGTGAGTTCTTTATAGATTTTGAATACTAGCCCTTTGTCTGATATGTCATTTGCAAATATCTTTTCCCATTCTGTTCGTTGCCTTTTAGTTTTGTTGATTTTTTCCTTTGCAGTGCAGAAGCTTTTTATCTTCATGAGGTCCCAAGAGTTCATTTTTGCTTTTAATTCCCTTGCCTTTGGAGATGTGTCAAGTAAGAAATGGCTGCACCTGAGGTCAGAGAGGTTTTTTCCTGCTTTCTCCTCTAGGGTTTTGATGGTTTCCTGTCTCACATTCAGGTCCTTCATCCATTTTGAGTTTATTTTTGTGAATAGTGTAAGAAAGTGGTCTAGTTTCATTCTTCTGCATTTTGCTGTCGAGTTCTCCCAGCACCATTTGTTAAAGAGACTGTCTTTTTTCCATTGGTTATTCTTCCCTGCTTTGTCAAAGATTAGTTGGCCATACATTTGTGGGTCCAATTCTGGAGTCTCTATTCTATTCCACTGGTCTATGTATCTGTTTTTGTGCCAATACCATGCTGTCTTGATGATGACAGCTTTGTAGTAGAGGCTAAAGTCTGGGATTGTGATGCCTCCTGCTTTGGTCTTCTTCTTCGATATTACTTTGGCTATTCGGGGTCTTTTGTGGTTCCATACAAATTTTAGGATTGCTTGTTCTAGCTCCGAGAAGAATGCTCGTGCAATTTTGATTGGGATTGCATTGAATGTGTAGATTGCTTTGGGTAGTATTGACATTTTAACAATATCTATTCTTCCAATCCATGAGCACGGAATGTTTTTCCATTTCTTTGTATCTTCTTCAGTTTCCTTCATAAGCTTCCTATAGTTTTCAGCATAGAGATCTTTTACATCTTTGGTTAGGTTTATTCCAAGGTATTTTATGATTCTTGGTGCAATTGTAAATGGGACCAGTTTCTTTATTTGTCTTTCTGTTGCTTCATTATTGGTGTATAAAAATACAACTGATTTCTGTACATTAATTTTGTATCCTGTGACGTTGCTGAATTCATGTATCAGTTCTAGCAGACTTTTCTTCCCTGAATTTCTTAACTTTTCTAGGCCTCATTATCTAATTCTACAGGTAAGAAAGAAGAAAACCTAACATTATCTCCTTCATTAGGTTTTTGTAAGGATTAAATGAGTTCATATATCTTAGACTCAGAAAATAGTGCTTGGCAAATATCCACATTCAGCCAATGTTAGCAATTGTAGAGAAAGGATGTGGCTCTTGAATTCCTTTTCTACATTGTTTTATACCACCCCCTCTTAAACCTCATAAAATCTAATAAAATTTAGGTTTCAACTTACATGTCTCTGATCAGGTGGTACAAAGTGTCTGGAATATTGTTACGCAAGATTTTGAAGACTCTTTAGTGGTCAGCAGGAAAGAATGACAGACAATTAACAATACTTGACAGGGACATGGAAAGTTGTCCCTCATGTCAGGTATATGTCATCCTTGAAAAAAATATCTGCACAATATTGAGGAAAATTTCAATATGTATTTATCATTTTGATCATAATTATTTTATCATTTTATAATAGTTATCATAAGATGCTTTAGGGTAGGTGCCATATTACACCCCACTCATAAAACTTTTGTTTAAAATTTACTATATTTATTGCAATATGCTGGGTACTGTTACCAGTAGCAGGACTAGAAACAGAATACAAGTAGTTGACTTTGAACTACAAGCTAGTTCCATGAAGCCTATTTTAGTTTATTCATTCTAGATGGCTAAACAAACTTAAGAAACATCTGCAAAGAAACATCTACTTCAACATCCACAAAGTAGAAAATGAAGCGTGGACTCATTTGTTTTAGGTTTAGTATATCTGCTATGTGCTCACAGCTTATTTATTAGCATATGTATCAAATCCATGTAATGTTGGCATTGTCCAGACATTGGGTAGTTCCTGATTAATTTCCATTCGCCTCTTAGAGCGTAAGCAACTTCACACGTTCGGTTCCTTTTTCTCATACTATGTTTAATAAGAAAGTTACCCTTTACTCAAGAAGCAGTAGAAAATAAAGCATTAATCACATGCCAGCCTTTTCTTATAAACTGACTTATATGTGTAGAGACCCCATGCTTTCGGAGGGCAGGGCAGCGGCGGGGAGGGGGGGGGTTGCTACAGGAGAAGCAGCCAGGCACCAACAGGAAGGGAGATAATGGAAGGCAAAGCTGGCCTGGTGACAATGTTAACCCACATACAGGCAGAAGACAGCTGACGGTGGGGTGAATGTGGATGCAGGAGTGCCTTGAGTCTGATGGCCTGGACTTTAAAGGGGACAACCATAAGCAGAGCCTCAGACTGGGGCTGGGCACCTGAGGTATAGAACTTTTGCACAATTCAAGTCACATCCCACACAATCACTCATTTTGCCCCTGAAGACAGAGCTGGAAACAATCTGGAGTGTCTTGGCAGGGAGGGTCCAGAGGTATGGTCTGGCTACCCTCCAGAGGGAACTCTGGGAGCCTCCCTTGCTGGAGGGGCCTGGGCTCGCATCAGGCATCCCGCCCAATTGGGAACTGTTCTCAAAGACTGCTCTGGTGTGAGGCCATTCAGGTGCTCTGGGGGTCACCCCGTGCTCCAAGGAACAGGAGCGTCCCCTGCAGCCGGAAGTGGGATGGCAGGTGCAGAAGTGCATCTTCAGGCCGATGGGACCTGGGACAGGGCCGGGTCATAGAGCAGGCTATTCGGGGGTACCTGTGATCTTAGTTATCACAGAGGCACATATTTCCCCTGAACGCAAATCAGAGGGTAATTGCACAGCCTTCTGGCACCTGGTGGGGACCTGCTGGCTGTCGACTCCCCCCACAAAGGGCCCCGGGACAGGCTTGATTGTTGGCAAATCAGGGACCGCATTGGGCGGGCAGGCCACATGAGGACTGAGTGCCACCACACTGAAGCTGCCATCGCTGCAACCGTCTCTGGGGTGGGATCTCTTTCCCCTGGAGGCTTTCAGGGCGGTTGGGAAAGGCGGGCTGTCCCAGAGAGCCGGCTTCCCAGAATCCCGTGCTTGGGTGCCGACTGCGCATGCGCCGGGAGCCAGGGCCCTAGAAGAAGGCTGTGTGTGGACGGTTTCGGTTACAGGAGCGCGCCCTGGGCGGCCCAAGGCCTCTACGTGATCCCAAGCCCTGTCCTGTGCAGGTGCCCCTGTGTCACCCTGGGAGGTAAAGCTGGAAAGTGCGCAGTGCCTGGCCGTTGGCATCTTTGTGGCTGCAGATGTATTCTTCTCTAACGGACACTTGGGAGCCTTGATTCCCGGGAAGCCCCGAGCTCCTCGGCAGGCGGGCAACCAGTGTCAGTGGGGACTGACTTTCACCACTTCACGCCGTCACCTCAGAATGTGTTGGGTCGGTGTCTTTCCCCTCCCTCCACCCCTAAATCTGGAGGCTGTTGAAGTGATTCAGGCTAATCTGAACCATCGCTGGTCGGGGGTGGGTCTTACGATGCTGATGGAGCGCACAGCTGTCCTTGTCAGGGGAGCCCGGGACGTGGGCCAAGAGTCGGGTGTGGCAGCGTCTCCAGGATGGGCTGGTGGTGACACATAAACTCCATCCACCTTTAAGCCTGAACCTGCACAAATGGGTGTATTTCCCTTTAGGCCAGAATTGAAGGAAACTGGACTGTTTTGCCCGGGTGCATCTGAGTTCACGGTGTTATCCTCCCATAAGAGACACCTGAGTGCCGAGTTCTGGAGGACGTGGAGGCTTGTTTATGCAGCCAGCCCCAATTGCGGCTAATTGTAGCCAGTTTAAAACTGCTGCTCAAAGATATTGAGGCTGGGGCGGGGCTGATCCCATTGGCCAGCTGGTTAGGCAGCTGAATGAGTGCTCCCCTACCTCCAGGCTGACAAGGCATGTACTGCGCAGGAGCGAGCTGTGGTGATTCCCAAAGCCAGCGGCTATGAAGGGGGCAAGTGCCTATTGAGTCTCGGTCTCCGGAGCAGGCTGTTGGGTTTATAGTGCACCTGCTTGTTCCAAATTATATCCTACACAGTGGTGCGTATGCTTTATGAAGGTGCAGGTGGAGGAGTCTGCACTGCCCTTCCACGACTTCGTTGGGCTGCAAGAATAGCCTTCACTCAGAGACACCTGGGAGCCTTGAGGACTGGTAAGCCTGGGATCACCAGGCAGCCATTCTAAATGGGGACTGAGCTTGGCCACTTGAGAGGTATGTCTAAGAAAGCTTTTTGGGTGGTGGGCTCCCTCTGGCCTGGCGGTTGCGCGTGTGATTCGTGACCAGCCTGGCTCCACAGTCTCAGATAACACCCGACTACCGTCTGTGGGCTGATGGGGTGCCTACTGAGCATCCTGGAGCCATGCAGGGGAAGGTGTCTAGGGATCTGGTACAGGGCAAGTGTCTGGAGAGGCCACGTCACGGAAGTAGCCTAGTGGAGTACATGGCATCTGCCTACTTCCAAGCGTTAATCTACACAAATTTGCATGTTTCCACTGAAGTCTTTTGGGTTTGGGGAAGCAAATGATGCTCAGATTAATACTGTCTTTGCCAACGTATCTTTTTAAAATTTTGAAATTTAAATTTTAGTTAATATACAGGGAAATGTTGGTTTCAGGAGCAGAATTCAGTGATTCATCACTTACATACACACCCAGTGCTCAGCACAAATGCCTTAATGCCCATTACCCATCTAGCCCATGCCCCATCCTCCTTCCTCCATTAACCCTCAGTTCTCTATATTTAAGAGTCTCTCGTGGTTTCTTTCCCTGTCTCCTCTTTTTTAAAATTCCCCCCATTCCCATATGCTCATCTGTTTTGTTTCTTAAATTCTACATATAAGTAAGATCATATGGTATTTATCTTTCTCTGACTGACTTATTTTGCTTAGCATAATACATTCAAACTCCATCCATGTCTCTTCAAATGACAAGATTTCATTATTTTTGATGGCTGAGTAATATTCCATTGTATGTATACACCACATCTTCTTTTTCCATTCATCAGTGGATGGACATTTGGGTTCTTTCTATAGTTTGTTTATTGTTGATAGCACTGCTATAAACATTGGGATGTGCACGCCCCTCCGAATCAGCAGTATTGTATCATTTTGTATCCTTTGGGTAAATATCTGTAGTGCAGTTGCTGGCTTATAGGGCAGTTCTATTTTTTATTTTTTGAGGAACCTCCATACTGTTTTCCAGAGTGGCTGCATCAGTGTGCATTCCCAGCAACAGTGAAAAAGGGTTCCCCTTTCTCTGCATCCTTGCCAACATCTGTGGTTGCCTGAGTTGTTAATTTTAGCTATTCCGACTGGTGTGAGGTGATATCTCATCATGGTTTTGATTTGTATTTCCCTGATGATGAGTGATGTTGAGCATCTTTTCATGTGTGTTAGCCATCTGGATGTCTCCTTTGGAAAAGTATCTATTTGTGTCTTCTGCCCATTTTTTTTTTAACAGAATTATTTGTTTTTGGTGTGTCAAGTTTGATAAGTTCTTTATAGATTTTGGATACCAACCCTTTATCTGATATGTCATTTGCAACTATCTTCTCCCATTCTGTAGGCTGCCTTTTAGTTTTGTTGATTGTTTGCTTTGCTGTGCAGAAGATTTTTATCTTGATGAAATCCCAATAGTTCATGCTTGCTTTTATTTCTCTTGCCTTTTGTTTCCCTTTCCCACACTGGTTCACTGTGCAGGTATCTCCAGACAATTAATGCTTTTAAATTTACCATTAAAGAAATCACATGGTCTGAACTAATGCTAAGTTAATCACACTATTGTTGCAGGCAAGGGGAGATGAAAGGAATCAAGTTCAAATTTACTCAAGGTGTAATTTAAAAAAAAATTTTTTTAACGTTTATTTATTTTTGAGACAGAGAGAGACAGAGCATGAACGGGGGAGGGTCACAGAGAGAGGGAGACACAGAATCTGAAACAGGCTCCAGGCTCTGAGCTGTCAGCACAGAGCCCGACGCGGGGCTCGAACCCACGGACAGCGAGATCGTGACCTGAGCCGAAGTCGGACGCTTAACCGACTGAGCCACCCAGGCGCCCCTCAAGGTATAATTTTATAGGAATTGGCACATGGGGAGGCACCTTTTCCAACTAAGAGCTGACCTCCAGCTGCTAGAGTCAAAGTGAATTTTGGTGTTCCTGGAGCTTGTTTCTAGGGAAGGAGAGTCTGGTGTTGATGAGTGAGGTGCACTTGGCTAAGGGGCCTCTGCATGGCTTTCACCACTGCCTGTCTCCTTTCCTGTGGCAGGTATGAGTAGTTATAAGGTCTTTGGAGAGAGATCTGAAATCAGCAAATAGTAGCCATGTCCAGACGGAACACTCTCAGGTAGTCTCCCAACTCTCAGTATTTATACTCTGTTCCCTTGTCATGGTTGCTTCTTCCTACATCTTCACTGATGAGCCTCCAGCGGGGCCCCCACAGCAGCTGAGCTGCTGACTTCTTAGGGGCGAGAGCAGATGAGACAATGACATCCCAATACAACTACTGCATTCTTATATCAAAACAACTTCAATATAAAAAACAGTATTTTTTTGTCTTTGACATAAATGAGTGGATTTGAAATTATATCAAACCAACACACAATCTATCTTGTGATTTCAAATCACTCACACACCAGTTCATACTAGGGCCTAATATCCTATACAGACTCTAGTTCTCAGAAATATCCATCCACCCTGTGATTCTACATCACTTATAATCTTCATCACAAACACGTACACCATAATTTGATGATCAGTTTAAGGAACTGTATCTTTAATATGATCAATATAAGCACGAGAATGAGACCGTTAGCAAGGTCCTGTATCCAATTATCAAATGATCAAAAGTTAAACTTGTTAAGCCAGTCAGTTAAGTTCCTTGACAATTAGGCTTCCAAGGAAAGATCATTTTTATAAGGCACTCTGGGGTACTAGCTTGCACAGCACCATCTAGGACATGTTTGGTTGCCATAACATTAGAATCAGGGCTGTCAATATCTTAGAGAATGACTATTTTTTTTTCTCTTTTCAATTCCTGCAAAATTATTTTTTCAGTCTCAACTTCCAAATATTTCTTTATTGTCTTCACTTTTCTAATATATTACTTAGGTTTATCAGATTAATTTTTGGAAGCTTAATGTGAAATATTACTCTGGCTATTTTATTTATTAAAAACATTTTTTAATGTTTGTTTATTTTGGAGAGGGAGAGGGAGAGACAGAGCATGAGTGGGGGAGGGGGAGGGGCACAGAGAGAGACACGCACACAGAATCTGGCACACAGCAGGCTCTAAGCTGTCAGCACAGAGCCCGACATGGGGCTTGAACCCACAAACCGTGAGATCATGACCTGAGCCAAAGTCGGATGTTTAACTGACTAGGCCACCCTGGTGCTCCTACCCTGGTTATTTTAATAGTTCCTTTATCTTCTCTGATGTCTGGTAATATTTTCTTCTTTTGTCGCATTCATGACCCATTCTAATTGTATACATCTCATCGTTTTGTGTTGTTTTCTTCTTTTGTTTCTAGTAGGTTAGGCTGAGGCTTGGCTTAGAGCATACTATACTGGACCAAGTTCCTGTATTACGTGTAACTGGTTGAGGCATCAAGGTCATATTCATAACTACTCATACCATAGGCAAAGTCAAAGGCCTAAGAGTTACAGGGTAATTTCATTCCATTCCACAATCTCTATAAGAACATGTTATCCTTCCATCCTAAAGGGTCTCCTGTGGCCTGTAGGTTCACTCTGCGCTCCCCTTTGATACTGTGGAACCACAAAGAGGTGGTAAGCCAATGTCATGTTTCCTCCTTCAAATGTCAGTACTCTAATATCACGGTTACCCAAGGAATCGCAGTCATTAGGATGTGTGGTATTCACTTGTGGCCAGGTTGTCTGGCATCTCGGACAACCAGGATTGCCCCCAAGATTATAGCTGTTGTAAGAGTATTCCTGGTATCAGCCAATCTTGACTGCAACAATTAGAGAAACCTCTTTCATGTCAATTTTGAATATGTTGTTATTTTTTGTGATTTCTCCGTTTGCCTTATGCCAAATTTCTATCACTTTGTTTAATTCTGTGTGAAATTCACTTATATTTTGTAATATATTGCTAATTTTATCCATCTGTGTACCCAGCGATGACAAAGCTGACATAACGTCTGTGTGAAATTGAGCTTGTTTTTTTTCAAACTATTTAAAACTTAATGTGGTTTGGTTGATTTGCATTTGAGAAAAAGTGGCTGCCACTGTTCCTCCAGTTAAACCTTCTACCAGTTCAACAAGGAATTGTAAGGGTTTTCTTCTTTTTAGCAAATCTGCATATGGCATAAATTGTACATTGGGCATAAATGAAGTTGGACAAAATTTAGCACATTTTGGGGATCTGTATGTGTCTACAAAGTCCTGCCTATTAAGTTTCCAGTCATAGGCTACCGTTATAACTTCTAATATGATCATGAGAAGGTTTATTAAGAGAGAATTCCATGTTGCTGGGAAGGAATTATGTGGTATAAACTTAAAGACTGGCATATACTGCCAAGGATAACGATGTGTGTTATATGCTAAGTTTGCTATGTACAGAATACAAGGTGTCACTTTTCTTTTTTTTAATGTTTATTTTTGACAGTACGTGCATGTGTGCGCGTGCACATGAGCGGGGGGAATGGGCAGAAAGAGAGGGAGACCCAAAATCGGAAGCAGGCTCCAGGCTCTATGCTGTCAGCACAGAGCCCAATGCAGGGTTCAGACTCATAAATCATGAGATCATGACCTGAGCCCAAGTCAAACACTCAACCAACTGAGCCACCCAGGCTCCCCAAAGTGTCACTTTTCTGTTAAAGTCTGGACATCGTGTCCATGGATCTATTGTTAATGCTCTAATTAGTGACAGTTGTAAGTTCCTTGGGGGCTTCCCAGATTTAATCTGAAACCAGCCCCTGGTCGGTGAGCAAGGAGAGACTAAAGAAGGGTCAGAGCACTCCAGATTGGTAGGTGGCAGGTTTAAGAAGCAAGGTAATTTACATCTATGGCTTGTCTTGGGAGCAGCAAAAAGAGTAGATCTCCACACCTGCCTTCCATATCTTAGAAGTTTACATAGAGGCTGTAATAGAGTTCAGTCAGAGTGTGTGCATATCATCCACATAGTCTCAACACCATATCAATATCTCAAGGCCATATCCTTTGGGCAGCCTCTGGGAGTGGGGAAGGTGAGCAAAACCCACATTCCAAGGACAGGGAAGCGAAGGAGGAGCCTCCAGATTCCTTGGTCCAGATCATGGCAAGTGTTGGTAATATCCTGTCAGTGACCTTTTACCAAAACGCCAACCTCTGTGAGCAGCAGTTAGTCTCATGTTAATCTCTCTTCTACAATGTGCCCTGAGCAGTCAAGAAGGGGTTTCACTAGCATGGAGATGGCTCCTGTGCCAGCTATCTGGTGGCATTTGAGGCAGATGCCACAGCAATAATAGAGGCACATGCAAGATAAAGCATAGATTAAGACAGTGATTCTGAAAATGAGTGGCAGCTTTTTCCACTAAGAGGCCCATGATAACAACCCTTGATTTATTAAACCCCCATGGCTATGGTTGGATTACTCAGGGCATTCACTTATGTCCTCATGTGATTTAAGAAATATGATACATTAGCAGCCTCCTCACGCATGAACACACAACATTCTATTTGGATAATGGCACAGGTGCCTCCTTGCAAGACAACAGCAGTGTCCAAGGTCACTGTATTTTAGAGGACTACTGTTTTCATTAGAGACATTTCGATGTTTGGCAAAGGCAGGCTTTTTTTTTTTTTTGGTTGTCCCTCAAGAGTTACTGAGTGAATTCAGTAAGGGCTTTCTGTGCTGCAATGGCAGCAAAGCCAGTGGAGCAAACAAAGACAGCAGCCCGGTAGCTGTGAAACAGCAAGTATGTGCATCTGCTTGAAGGAGAGGGAGGTTGTCAACTGTTATGCTTAGGGAAAACAAAGGTCCAGTGACTCAGCACCCAACTGGAAGACATGGCCAGATCTTTGTGCCACAAAACCGTGGGATCCCATTAGGGGCTACCCTCCAAATACCTGGGTGTTGTGACCAGTCATTGCCAACCAGTCACTCTCCCTTCATATGACAGGATGGATGTAGTCTCAGTGGTATCCATCCACATTGTTGGTGCAATTGGGTTGATTTTGTTGAGAGTGGTATTTCTGTTTTCAACAAAGGGGTGCCCTGATATAATGGTCCATAGCCAAAGCCACATAAGCCCATTCCTAACCTGAGCATACCCTCGTTTGGGTCTGATGGTGGTCTTTCTAGGCCCTTTCCAGTGAGTGATTTGATGGGATGCCTTTATAGGTTGTTGAATAGAAAAAGAATACCCATGACCGGTGTTATCAATACACTACTGATAATATCAGATGAAACGAGGGTGCTCGACCTACCTTGTTCTCAATTAATGTGATGCTTTAGGGCCTTGCAATTTGTCTCTTGGAGAGGCAATACCTAGCATGGCAATCCTGTTGAACTAGAGAGGGCAGGTGCCCGTGTACTGAACACTTGAATTGATTTCCTGCATGAGTGGGCTCTCTCTAGGAAAGTATATTCTTTAGGTGCTCATCATGTGACTGGACACCACGGGAGCAGCAGAGTCTAAGGTCAAAAAGAGAAATAGTAGGAATTTGCATGGAGGAGGTCTCTCCCTTCTACAAGAGTGACCTTTGTGGCCTGATCTTTAGATGTTAGTATGGCTGCCTTTCTAGGAATTTGACCAGGTTGTGTGTGCCACTGACGTTGGCCATGGAAGACAGTCCTGTCAGGTGTCAAGAGATGAACTGTGGGGAGGATCTGGCAGACCAGAACCCTGACCTTCTCCCCTCTTTTTATGGCATATGTTCCATTCCAGGTACAGTGCATTGTAACAGGTTTCACTGAAACAGTACAGTGGGATCCTGGTGGCGACTGACTAGTTTCCCATCGTTCAGGGGTGCAAAATAACTTGCCTATGCCAGCAGGACTTCCCATTGCAAATTCAAGTACAAATTCCTTTCTGAGGTGTGATCTGGCTTGCTGTTCTCTCCAGCATGCACATTGATCAGGGCAGTGGCTGAGTCCTGTAACTTCCATACCCTTACAGTATTGGGTGCTTCAGCAGGGGTTTCCTGTGTGGCATATGAGACAAGAGACCCTACTTGTTGAATTCATCTTTAATTCAAATGAATTAAAGAATGGATAGTACTTTAGTCCACCCACGCTAGGTGGTTTTACCTGTTACTAATTTAATCTGATCCTTGAATACTCCGTTGTTCTCTCTTCCAAAGCTGCTGCTTGTGGGATGCAGAAGAGAAGATGAAACCCCCACTCACTGCCACATTCTTGTCCTTAGTCGTGCACATTATGATCTTTGAAATGTCAACCCCTTGATCACTATTCAGTGAGCTTATCAATACATGGTCCTCAGCTGCTCTGGTCCCCTAGTGTTTGCAGCCCGGTTTCCATGACAACAGGGGAAAGCTTGCATTAGGCCACATGCAGTGTCTGCACAAACTAAGGCATATTTACAATCTTCACTTGGAGGGAGAGGGCTGTTATAATTAGTTTGCTGATCTCATCCCGGCTGAGAGCCGGAGTGGAAGCTTCAGAGCTTCTTTGGCAGTTGTGTTGGGCATTGTTGACAACACACAGGGCATTGTGTCACTGTGTTAACCGAATCACTGGGCTTCAAGGGCACCTGGGATCAGTGGCAATGTGCCACCCATCCAGGTACTGTGTTGGCCACTCTGTCTAAGTGCCCAGCCTGCAATATCTCTATGAAAAGTCTGTTGCTATGGGGTTCATGCCTCATCTGGGGGATCTGCTGCCTGATTACCAGCAGCTGTCAGTGCCTTATGAGCCAGAATATGAAAAACAGTGAGGACCACCTCAGGGTCTTGCAGATAAACCCAAATGTCTTTCCACATAATCTTGACCCCACAGAGGCTTATTGATGATCATCCACCTTTCGGCTTCTCATTGTTCATCCCTTTAGAACAGCCCAGCTCTCCATCTAATGGATTACATGCTCATGAGTGATCACCAGCCAAGCAGCCAAGTTCTGCACTGGGCCTTGTCTGATCTGGCTGCTGTGGTGTGTTTCTGTTTCCATCCAGATGGTGTCAGTGTTGGTGGAGTAGTGACTGCAGTTCAGGTGGTGAATTGCATCCATGAGAACAATGCGGACAGGCATCAGCCAGAATTTCCCTGCTCCCTGTCCACAGGCTCCAGGGATGCTCCAGGAAGAGAGGGTGTGGCATTTGGAGCATCTACATACTCTATAGGGCCTAGTTTTGCCCTTTTTTCTAGAGATAGTGGGTACACAGGGTGGTCCTCTGCTGAGAGAGACCCATAGTCACAGTGGGGGTTCCAGCCATGGCAGAGGTGGATTGATGGAACACATCCTCACTCGACTACCTGAAAGGCAAAGAAGTTCTTCGCACAATATCCTTTTCCTTATGCAAGACTCTGCCTGTAGGAGCACTGTGTACACTGCCAGAGCTCACGATCTGTGGGTAGCCAGCCACATGAGACTCCAGGAGCCTCCAGTTCTATAAGTGACTGACACCCCATCAGGCAGCCTGTGCAAATGGAGGGTGATGGTTGGAACTAGAAAACTGTACCCCACCCCCACCCATCAGAAAGATGCTGGCTGCGTGTGGTCACTGCACCCTTGAGGCTCTAAGGGGTCTGAGGGCTGGCCCTAGCTCCACAGACCTGGAGTTCCCAGGCTCCTCAAGGCTCCCTGACAGGGTCAGAGTGAGCTTGCAGGCCCTGCAAGCCAGTAGACCCAGGAACCTGCAAGGAGGCAGCTGTAGGGAGATGCCAGGCCACAGAAGGAGGAAACTGGGAGCCGTTGGCTTCTGCCTCCAACTTCAGCTTCCAACTCCACAAATGTGCATGTCTTTCCTGAAGGCAGACATGGAAGAATCTGGAGGACCTTGGCATGGCCCCATGGGAGGTAGGGAGGTCCCCTCTGAGAAGAGATACCTGGAGGCCTTGACTGCTGAAGAAGCCTCAGACCCCACAGAAGGTGCTAGTCCCCAAAGGGATCAACAGTCCTTAGTATCAAAGGAAGCCCAGAAGGCCATTCAGAGTGTGGCCTCTGCACCCTGGATGCTGTGCAGGTAGACGGGTCAGGTCAGATGTTCACAGGCTTAGAATACGCCTGGCAGCCTGGGGCCAGCCACCAGCATGCTGACTGTGTGAGGGCAGGTGGAGCAGGTCAGGGGAGCCAGGACCCAGAACAGGACAATGTCCAGCCAGGCTGGGGGCGGGGACAGTGGGAACTGTTGGGGGGTTCATGGCAGCCTGAACCTGCACCATTGGGCAGGCTTCATTGAAGACTGAACCTGCACCATTGGGCCTGTTGGTCTCCCTTAGGGCAGACCCGCAGGACTTGGATTTGCCCTGCCAGATCGGGGCCTGCCCACTGGACTCCAGCCAAAAGCAACACCTGGGGGCCTTGAGTTCTGGAGAAGGCCAGGAACGCATCGTGCAGCCTGTCTGAAGGGTGAGTGACAGTAGCCAGTTAAAAGCAGCCAGCCTGGAATGAGTTTCGGTGGGTGGTGTCCTTATAGCCTGGAAGCTATAGCCTGGTTGTGGATAAGCCCAAATCCACAGGGCTGAAGAAAGGCACCCCAAGACTGACTGACTGGGTCTGAAGGAGCTAACAGACCACACAGACAACTGGAGTAGGGTCGCTGTAAGGAGGGCCCAGGGCACAGGAACAGGCCCTTGGGAGGGTCATGGCAACTTGCTTGATTTGACTCTACACCCACACAAGGCAGAGAGGGAGAAATCAGACTCCCTGACCAGAAGGCCAGGGATGGCCAGTATGCCCACCTTCTGGACACATCTGGGGGCCTAGATGGTTGGGAAAACCCTCACCCCCTCAGGCAGCGGGAGTGAAAGGGGGGACTGATGGTTGCCAGTTGGAAACAAAGCCTTAGCAAGGTTTTCTGGGTGAGGTTTCTCTCCTGCATGTGGTCTCCATAGGAGTCAGGACAAGCTTCACTCTAGAGGCTTGCAAGGCTGCTGACTCTGTGAAGATGGGCATGTGAGCTGGCAGAACATGTCAGGGGGCTCAGGGACCTGGGACAGGGCAGCCGTTGGGATAGGCAGACTCTGCCTGACTCTAAGATGAAATCTAACAAACACCTTTTTGCCCTGAAGGCAGACCTGGAGGAATCTGGACCGCATCTGCAGGTGGGGCACCTGTGGGATGGTCTAGGTAAAAACCAATAACAGACACCTAGGCAGCCTTGACTGCTGGAGAAACCTGGGACCTTTTCTAGTGGCAGCCAGTGACAATCCCTACCATTAAATGGAGGCTCAGGAAGATATTACGGATGTGGGTGCTATCCACTCTGAAGTCTTTCCCTGTGATTGAGAATGGGCCCTATCTTCACAGGGCTGGAGTGACCCCTGTAGCTCCAAACCAGCTCACAGTGTGTAGATGCCCCGGTCTAGGTGGTGCAGTCAGTGTAGCCAGGGGCCTGAAACAGGGCAAGATGAGACAAATGGGGCTGGTAACAGGAAAAGCTGTTAGGGGTATCTGGCACCTGTCTTTTTTTCCAATCCTTAACCATCACACTGAGTCTGTTCCACCATAGGGACATGGATTGCCCTGCCAGAGCAGGGCCTGGCCACTGGCATGGGTAGCCAGCCAAAAACCAAACAAAGAAACAAAACAAAAACAAAAAACTGCAGGGTGACAGAAGTGGCTGACTGCCCCTGTATGAGCTGAGCCAGACTGTCAGGGGCCCACTGCACATGCCAAGGCAGAGGCTGGAAGAGGGAGGGCCCACCCATGGGCAGCCCCATGGGCCCACCCATGGGCAGCCCAGCCTCAAAATGAGGCCTGCTATTGAAATGAAGGACCGTAGGTTCGAGCCCATGCTCCTGATCAGGCTGCCAGGAGGCCAGTCTGTCCCCAGCACAGAACTTTGAAAGCCTTTGCTGTTTTAGAAGCTATGACTCACATTAGGCACCCACTCCACAGGGGACTGTGTGTGGCCAGGTGCAGTAGCCTCCTTGAAAGAATTTTGAAAAGGAAGCATTTCCACCCTGGGAGTGGGCGTTTTGGGGAGACTGGCCCCAGCTTGACAGCCAGGAACTAATTTGTAGGTCAAGGCTGGGTGGCACAGGAGCTGAATGCTCATGCACAGCCTAAGACCAGCTGAGACAGAGCCAGCTGTGCACGTATGGGCTATTCAGGCTCCAGGGGAGGTCTGGACCTGAAACAGAGAAGTATAGGTAGAGCCCAGCCCCTGAGCAGGCCCCTGGTGGACTGGTGTGAACTCAGCTGCCCAACAGAGCCCCTACAGGCAAACTAGCCTGGCAGTGACCAGTTGGAGGGCAGCTCAGCATGAGCCAACTGTGCATTCATGGCCACCACAGGCCTTGGATGCCCTGGACTTTATAAAGGGCAGATGAATGCAGAACCCAGGCCTGAGAACTGGCTCCCAGAGGTACTTGGTACCTACACAGTCCAAGTCGTATCACACAAAATCACGTGTACTGCCCAGAAGGCAGAGCTGGAGTAATCTGGGATGCGTTGGAGCAAAGTTGAGAGGGGTGGTTGGACACCTTGGAGCCTCCAATGCTGGACACCATCAGACAGCCAGTTCAATTAGGAACTGTCAGCTAGGATCTGACTGCCACCTCAGAGGGACTATCCTGGGGTAGGCTTCCTCTGTCCTGAGGCTGTGCAGGGGATGTTAAGGGTCTCGGGTGCTCTACAGACTGGAGTGTCCCCAGGAGTACATGGCTGGCAAGGCCTAGTGGGCCTAGAGTATGTGGGCCACTCAGAGATCAGAGCAGACAAGGACCTAAAACAAGGCAGCTTAGGGGGAGGGCGTAGGTTAGGGTTAGGTTTTCAATCAGAATAATACTGTGTAGCCCCATCCTCATTGCAAATAGCACAGTGACATTGGTGTTCCTGGCAGACTATACTGCAAGGTCATGTGATCTGAACTGGTTTTCTCCTCATACCTAGGCTTCAGGCCGAACAAGGGCTAGCTTTAGAGTTAGGACCTGGGTGAGGGTAGGGGCCAATCCACCGGCAAAGTGGAGACCTCTCCAGAGGGCTGAGTTCAGGGCAAGGATGAGGTGGCGGGTCAGGCTTAAGCTTTGGGGTCAGGGGCCAGTTGATTGTGTGAGTTAGGATTAGGGTTTAGGGTTTGGGTTAGGTTGGGGTTAAGGTTTAGGAGTGAGAATGCTGTTAGGCTTAAGTCCCGGGAAGTGGAAGAGGCCAAGCTGTCAGAGGTGCACTGATCTCTCCATAGCACTGAGTGGAGGGCGCGAGTTAGGATGTGGCCCAGGCTTAGGTTCAAGTTCAGGGGCCAGCTGCTTGCACAAGCTAGGCGTAGGTTTTTGGATCAGGATCCCCTCTGCAGCTCCATCTGGGCTGTGTACGTGTCCCAGCCAGCTTCTCTGTTCTGCTCTGAGTAATTCAGTGACAGTAATGGGTCCCCAATCCATTCTTTTCTCGCACCTAGGAGATGAGCCTTTAAGGGGCCAGAGCCATGGCTAGGGTTAGGGTTACGTCCCCAGAGGTATCAGGGGCCAAACCCCTAGCACTGCAGTGATCTCCCTGGAGGGCTGAGTTTAGGGCACATGTGTTGGTCAGGCTTAGAGTTTGGCCTCAGGGGCCTGCTGGTGGCCTGGCCCAAGGTTAGGTTGGGGCTCAGAATCCCCATCTACAGCTACATCCCAGCCATGGAAATGTCATGGAAAACTCGTCACTGAATAATTCTGCACAGATCATGCGTCACATATCCATTCTTTCCTCAGACTTAGGAGATGAGCTCCCTTAGGGCCAGAGCCATGGCTAGGGTCAGGATTGGGTCCTGGGAGGTGGCAGGGTCCAAACTTCCACCAGCTGAATTTTTTCCCTGGAGGGCTAACTTGAGAGCACATACTGGGTTGCAGGTCAGACCTAGGCTTTAGGCTCAGTGGATGGTGTATGGTTTGGGCCAGGGTTAGGTCTTGCCTCAGGATCCCCATCACCGGCTCCATACCATCCATGGAAATGTCATGGTGCAATTCTGGGTTCATTGCTGAATAGCTCTGTACCAGTCATGGGCCCCTCTCTCGTTGATTGCTCAGACCTAAGAGATGGGCCATCTTCAAGCCAGAACCATGGCTAGGGTCAGTGTTAGGTCGAGGGAGGTGGCATTGGCCAAATAGCCAGGAGTGCAGTGATCTGCCTGGAGGGCTGAGTGGAGGACGTGTGTTAGGTTGCAGGTCAGGCTGGGGGTTTGGGCTCATGACCTGATGGTCTGGGCCAGGGTTAGGCTTGGCTCAGGATCCCCTTCTGCAGCTCCAGCCCAGCCAAGAAAATGGCATGTTCAACTTTGGGTTCCTGGCTGAATAATTCTGCCTAGGTTTGGTCCCCAAATCCTTTTCTTTCCTCAGACCTAGGAGGCGGAACAGGCCTGAATGAGGAGGTAGGTCCTGCCTCGTGGGGGCCTCCAATGGGATTGCATCCCCAGCCCACACCTTCCTCTCAGGGAACCCAAGTAAGCTGCACCCGGACTCCTGCCCACGGATACTGTGAAATAGTAAATGTGCCTTGTTTCAAGCCACCTAGTGCACTGTAATGTTGTTTATGCCAGAATCGCTGATGGCAGCATCTTCCTGTGTCTGGGCATATTTACACCCTTCTCTTTGTTTTTTGTTTTGTTTTGTTTTCCAAGAAAAGTAGTTTTATTATTCACCTTCTGAGTTATTACGCAGGAACAAGTGCGGGCTATGTGGAATGGAGAACATGGACATCAAGGCTTTCTGGGGTTCTCATGGGCTAATTGACAAGCTCACACTGGCCACAAGGGTGTCTACTAGGTCAGAGGGATGAATGAGTTTGGAGAAATTTGTCACGTTATCTGGAGCAATCTGCAGGGAGGTCCTGCTCCCATGTCTTGGACTAAGCCTTGTCTTTCACCACCAATTTGTCTAAGATGCTGTGGGTATCCACGTGGGTGGCCCCAGCAGCTCTGTACTGAAAAGAGAGCTAATAGTTCCCAGATGTCCCTAGCAATGAGAGAACTGAAGGGAAGGTTTCATTGTTTGTGGAAGCCAGGTGGGCCCTGGTGGCAGGCTGTCAGGTGTCACCAAGGTCCAGGGGAACACTTACGGGGTATCAGAGGCCAGAATCCTCATCCTCAGAGTGAGAGCAGAAAGAAACTTCTGGAACTGCAACTAAGAAATGCTCTTGGCACAGAACTTACTCCAGGCCCATCTTGGGATAGGGCAGTTTCTTAACTAACTCCCAGTAAGTTAGTTCTCAGATTTCTCAGCGAGTCTATTTAGAATCACTTTTTTTTTTAATGGAGAAATCAAAAATCCCAAGTGAAAGTACTTCATTTGGGGTTCCTGGGTGGCTCAGTCAGTTGATTGTCTGGCTTCAGCTTAGGTCATGATGTCACAGTTTGTGAATCGAGACTTGCATCAGGCTTACAGCTCTCAGTGCAGAGCCCTCTTTGGATCTTCTGGTCCCACTCTCTCTGCCCCTTCCCTGCTCACACTCGCTCTCTCAAAAATAAATAATAAAACATTAAAAAAAAGAAAGTACTTTATTCATGAGAGCCTTCCTGAAACCTTTTCAGGATCCTTCCATATTCTGAGGATGCAGGGAATGCCCAGCCTCAACTCTTTCTCAATGGATCTTTCACATTGTACGTTCATTTTGCTTCTGGTGGAGGCTGGAGTGCAATTGGCCACAGTCTAGGTGAGGCTAGAGAGCTTCAGGTTTTTCCTCAGATCCCCTTCATTCAGTTGGCAAAGTGGGATAACCCCATACAACACCAAAGACCCTGCTGGTAGAGGGTGAAGGGACTGTGATTTCTAAGTAGGAGGGCTTTGGGTGCAGGGAGGGTGGGATGAGCCTCTCTGGGCCCATCACTGAACTCTTTTAAACATTTCATATGCTGGGGAGTCACTGAAGTTTGAGTACTCCTGTAATAGGGCATAGGTGCCAAGGCACAGAAGTGTAGAATTTTAGGGAGAACAGAAACTTGCTCCTGGTGCAATACTGTTTAGTGACAGAAAGAAAAAAAGGACAGTACAGTCTCTAGACCCTCTAGACTCACAGTAGAAAATCATGAGCAGGTTTGGGAAAAGGAATTCTCTTCTTCAGACCAAAATTCAATAAAAGAACACATTTCTTCTCTCTGGAGACCAGCTTTTTTCACTTGCAAGGTTGGCATTGGCAGATGTGCGATCTGGGGGGAAATGTATTTTCTTATAGTGGGCTGAGCTGGGAGGCAAGTTGAAGAGCAATCCCATGCTTCTGGCTATCTGGGCAGAGCTGCAGTCCTCCCACGCTGCAGATTCCTGAGGAGGGGCTAGGTATCAGTCTTGCTGGAGGAGGCTTAAGGAGGGCTCATATTTCCTATCAGGCTGGGGCTCTGGCACCACATGCCCACTGGAGTAGGCGTGAGAGTAGCCAGCCTCTGAGGAACTGGGGCTAGCTGGGAGGGGTAATGCCATGGCTTGCCAGACAGAACAGAGGGGCTCCCTGCCTGGGACATAGGTACTGATCCATAGTTGTGAGACCAAGCCCACTGAAGCTGCAGCTCGTGGCACCATATGCAAAAATGCTTCTGGCTCTGGCTTTGTCCACTGAGGAGAGAAAAGCCATGGATTTGGAGGCATGTCACTGTCATTCCTCAGGGTCACATCTGCACCCTGGCTCAAGTGGCTCAGTCGCTGGGGGCTCTTGACAAGGCTCAGAACTCTGAAGAAGTGTCCATCCACTTCATCACTGATGTCCCCTTGGAAATAGGAGACAAGGGCACTGGGAATTCTACTTTTTATAGGTCTCTGCAGCTGGATATCAGTCTTCCCCATTTCTTCCCTTGTGAGGGACGCAGATAAAAGCTACGTGTGCCCCTGGGAGGTGGTGCCACACCATGTATTGGTCCCTGTGGGCCCCTTGGAGATGGCCACTGTGATTTCTTAGTCACTCACAGCAGCCAAGCACGTTTGATGAGGACCCTTGCATATGTTTGCAGGGAAGACTCATCACAGCCTCACTCATGGGCCTATACTTGCACATTTCAGGTACACATACTGCCACACCGCCTCTCCAAGGGGGCATCGTGGTAGGTAGAGTGTCAACAGTGAAGACGGCAAGAACAGGAAGAGGATTTCACTCCTTCTCCCCTGACAGGGGTCTTCACTCTCTAATTGACTAATTCTTTGTTACAGCCATCTTTGACCTTGGACAAGAGACCCTGCAGGCAAAGCATCCCCTGCTGGAACCCACATCACACCCTCAAGCAGCAAGGACTGTCCTGAGTCCCTGCCCAGGATTGACCCCAGGGCAATGATGGGCCTGACCTCATTACCCCCTGGCACATACCCATTGACCTTCTCTCCCCCCTGCATGCACCCAGCAGCTTAACTGCCCCCCTTGTACATACCCAGTGCCCCCTGCACACACACACTTGCCCCCTCCCCACACTCACCTGCCTCCTACACGCACAAACCTTCCCCCACTGCATGCACCCATGTGCTCCTGAATGCACCAACCCATCATCACTCACCCCAGGGGCCTCTGTCCCACATCTTCCTCTATTACCCCCTTGCCCTGGTTACAGGGTGCTACAGTTGGAGGGAAGAAATGAGGCCAAGTGCTCCTGGGGAGACCTGGTGCACCTGCAGAAAGATCCTGTGGCATCGCCTCCCAGGGAGGAAGAAGGGGTGCCCAGGCTTGCAGCAGGTGCGACTGAGCCCCTGATGGGCCTGAGAGGCTGCACAACACAACTGAAGCCAGGGAAGCTCTCATCCAAGTTGGAACATGAAGAGGAGAGTTTCCCTTGGGATCTTTCTGGATTCAGATCCTACGTTGATGGAGGTTTATCTCAGGGGAAAGCCCATGAGTGGAACTTCTGACTCGTTGTCCTATAATGTCCTCCCTGGAGGAACGTTCTGCATGAGTGACAACATAATCCCACTGGCTGTGGGTGGCTGTGGGGCCTCCAGGAAGGTGCTGTTCTGACCTCAGCAATGTCCCTGCCCCCCTCCCACCCTCCATTCTCCTGGTGTCCATGATACAAGCAGAGAAATGGAAGAGCTGGTGAAACTTTGGAAGAGGCCACATGCCTTTAGGTGCTTGGGACCATCAGACCTGATGCACACGCGATTGCTACTGTGAGTGTGGTCAGAGGAAATGCCCATGGACACTAAAAAGCTGTTGGCATGAATCATTATTAACAATCACAGAGTTTGCAGTTTCAGGGCCTATATCAGGTCCTCCTGAGACACACCAACATGTCTAATGGCCCTGCTGCCCATAAACGTTCACAGTGGCTGACAAGGCAATGTGCCCACCTGACTGACAGTGCCAGCACCTCTTGGACCCACCTGCTCAGAGCAACCTGGATGGCAGGGACCTGTTTCCAGGCTGGCCTTCCCCCACCCCACACAGAACCTGCTCTCCAGTTCTTCCCTGTTTCTGTGTCTCTCATTCCTTTCCCTCTGCCTTTGTGTCCCCAGTCCCTAACTTCCTGCTGAGTATTCCTACAAGCTCAGGGGAAATGGGGTGGCGAAGAGAGACTCGCCACCGTCAATGAATTTCAGGACATTCTGGCTATTTCCCCCAGGCCAAAAGACTGTCTCTCTGGGTGCATCCTGGCTCTTTGCTGGCAATGAGGGCACTGTTTAAATCTTAATTATTTTAAAATAACAAGTATTGGTGAGGATGTGCAGACAAAGGAACGTTCCTGCACTGTTGGTGGGAATGCAAACTGGTGCAGCTACCTTGGGGAACAGTTTGGAGGTTCCTCAAAAAGTTAAAAACAGAACCACCCGATGGTCCAGTAACTCCACTCCTGGGTATTTATCCAAAGGAAAGGAAATCACTGTTTGGAAGAGATCTCTGCACATCCATGTTCATGGCAGCATTGTTCACAATGGCCAAGTCATGGAAGCAAGTTAAGTGTCCATCCATTGACTGATGTACGTACGAAGGAATATCGCTCAGCTGTAAAAAAGAACGGTCAGATCTGGAGGATGTTATGCTGAATGAAATAAGCCAGACACACAAGGAGAAGGCTGCGTGGTGTCACTTACATGTGGAATCTGAAGAACAGGCAGAAGCTGAGCACGGAACGACCTGGTGTAGGGACAGGTAGGGATCGGTTGGCCTCATCATTTGTGGGGCACACGGTGTCAGTAATGCAGGAGGAAGCCTGGAGACCTGGCACCCAGCACAGTGACCGGCTGACAGCGCTGTACTGTATGTGTGTGACCTCAGGTGCTATGACTACACACAGACAGTAACCGAGTGGGAAGGCAGGTCCAGAGCTTGGCTCAAGCCATCACGTCACTGATAGGCATGCCTCAAATCACTGTGCTGACCACCCTAAATAGATGCAGTTCTTACTAAAATGTTTAAAGTTTTAAAAGTAAAACAACTAGCCTGTGTGGAGATTTTGGGGGCACAGGTGCAAAGTGTAAGCCTCAGGCCCACGAGAATGTGTCTCCAGTACTCACTTTGATAGTTAATGTGTCCTGAACTAGTGGTGCCACTACCTGCTCTCCAGGGACTCCAGGTAGATGGACAGAGGTGGGTCAACAGAAGGGCAGGGCCATCACCTTCTCGGACTGAAGCCACCTGTGAACCTGTCTGGTACACTGGGGGTGACAGGAAGGAGCGGACACCCCCATCCTGTTCATCCCGGACATCTGCCTGCAGTGGACCATATGTTGACCAGATGTGCCGTGATTCTGCCTCAGCAGGTGCATCACTTGTGCTGGTCTCTACACTGGTCTCCTCAGATGGGAGGTGGTCTAGGGGAACCTGCCTGGACCCCTTGTGTATGGGGAACCTTGGAATTCAAGACCCCTTGTGGGGAGTGCCTGGGGGCTTTCTGACAAGTGAAGAGCCCCTAGCACCCCACTCAGGCCTGCCGGGGCCCTGGGAAAATCAGTGGGGCCCCACTTGCCACATACAGAATCGTGCAGAACATTACATGCCTGTTGCTTCCAGAAGGACATTTCTGTGGTTTGGATGCTGGGGTGGGTGACCCTGACAAAGTCCAGTTGGGTGGTCCAAGCTTAGCTGCGCTTGGTGGCATACATCCCTCTGGCTCTCTTGCCAGCCCTGCCCTCCCCAAAGAAGCTTATAGATGCTGGGAGGGCAGGCTGTGGGTGGTGGGCCAGGCAATGGGTCTACTCTCTTTGCTCCACCAGGCTCCCAGATCTCCAATAGCCTGAGATGATTCTCTGTGCAGTGGCCTCAGCAGTCCCCTGAGACGCAACATAATGACCCTGGTAAGCAGGGGCAGCCACCCTATTCTGCAGGGATCCAGCCCAGGGCCCATCAGTGCTGTGGCCAAGACCTGGGCTGCAGAGGCTGGAACATGGCCTCCTCTGAAAGACCTGCCACACACAGGCCAGGCCCTGTCTCTGTATCTCTCTTTCAGTCTGTCTCTGTCTCTATCACGCCATGTGGTCCCTCTGCTGGGTGCCCTCAGAATCCAGCTTGTCACATGGACACTACCCATGCAGGTGTCGCAAGAGAAGTGGGCATAGCTGCACAGCCTCCTTGATGGAAGTCTCAGGATTTCCATGGGTCACAGAGCCCACCTGGGGAGCTGTGGGGACCCAGGAGGAGGTCAACCATCTCAGAGCCCCACTCTGACCTCAGGACACAGCTATCTGGCCAGATCCTCTCTTGCCTGCACATGGACTTCACAATCCATAGGGTTGGCAGGCAGCCTCCCACCTCCTCTTCCATCTGGAGTTGACACCCTCCAGCCCCCCTGCACCTGCCCTGTCTGCTGACGAATGATGTTTACAGGCCAAGGGGTGAAAAACACAGCAGTTCAGCCGGGTTGGACAGGAATGAATGTTTGTGTGAAGTAACACAAAATCAGGCTGATATTTGGTAAAGCTATTTCCAGACAGGAAGTTTGGGCTGCAAATATGAGAAAGGCCATCTCAGAGGGGGTCTTACGTTAATGAAATTTAGTGGTGTCACTGAAGAAATAGAGCTGGGTCCAGAGCTGGATGATGTCCCCCAGCTAGACATGTCCTACCTCTGTTTCCATTCCCTGAATGAGGACTTCTAACCTTCATGCTGGCCACCTGCTAGTTACAAAATAGCTACCAGAGCTCCAGGCTTGACACCAACATCCCACGTTTGAAGGAAGGGGCCAGGAGGGAAAGCTGATGGAGTCTCCAACTGATTAAAAAAATTTTTTTAATGTTTATTTATCTTTGAGAGAGAGAGAGAGAGAGAATATGAGCAGGGGAGGGGCAGAGAGAGAGGGAGACACAGAATCTGAAGTGGACTCCAGGCTCTGAGCTGTCAGCACAGAGGCCGACACGGGGCTCGAACTTATGAACCGTGAGATCATGACCTGAGCCGAAGTTGGATGCTTAACCGACTGAGCCACCCAGGGGCCCCACTGATTTTTTTTTTTTTTTTTGCCTTGCAGGGTGCCATTCACTTCTTGGAATCAGTGACAAAGGAAAGGGGCATTATTGCTGTGACTAGTTTACACCAAAGGAATGTGGGAACCCTCTCTTCTCAGAGTCAAGGGTTCTCTGCCTGCTACCTAAATGCAGAATTCGATTCTTCTGGCAAGGAAAGAAGTGAGGAGCCAGTGAGTAGGAAGAAGACGGTGTCTTCCATGAGTGTGGGGTTGGGTGGGGAAGGTCCCAGATATGGCTTCTTATGTCAGGCAGGGCCTATGTTCAGAGCTCCTAAATAAGGTCAAATCTTGATTCTGTTTGGATTAGAGAAGGAAGAACATAGAAATGTGAGCAAGGAAGCCAACAGTAGCCCATCATTTGAATCCCGCATCCCACACTTTGTCTTTAAAACAAAAGTGAGCCAAGGAGTTTGTGTCCCAACAAAATCCTGCTGAGGCATCGATGGTCTCACAGACCCTCTCTAGAGGATAAGTTGAGGCCAGATGGATGCAGGGAGGGCCAGCTGCAAGGACAACTTCTCCAGGAGCTCCCCAAAATAGGCATTAGCCCGCACATGGGACTTCCAGCTAATCTGGGTCAGAAACCTGTGCAGATGTGTCTGAGTCTTGACTCCACCTGTCAGCAGGGTCTCCCAGGCTGGTATGTTTCTCCCACCAGAATTGTGAAATCTTCTGTCGCCATATACATTTGGGAAATGACAGGAACATCTCCTCAGCCTTTAACCCCAGCATGGATGGACATGGGGCAGCAAATGGCATGTGCACTGGGCAGGACCCAGCAACAGAAGCCAAGTGCAGATGTGAGTGCAAGTGGTTTGGCCACCAGGCAACCATCTGGCAGCTTCTTCTGGAGGGAAGCATTCACCTGGCCTATTAACCAGGACAAATGAAAATACGTGCCCTCCACCCCTGCCAAAGCCATCAGCCCCTCTCTATATGATCACTTATCTGGACAATGAGGCCAGCATGCCCTGCCAGCATGTTGGTAGTGGGAAAACTCAAGCCCTGGGGTATTAGAGACCCAGGTGCCTCTGCCCACTAGGAATGCTCCAGTCAGCGTGGGTTCTCTAACCAGACTTGATAGAGCATACAGATTGCGTGCTTGTGTGTGGGACTCCTGACACTCAGAGCTGTGTCTCAGAGATTCATCTGTTTCCTGGCATGGACCCTTCCTTTTCCACGGCTGGGTGCAATTCCAGGTTACAGTAAATCTGTGAGCATTCGCGTATGTGCCTTTTGGTCAACATGTGCCCTTAATTTGGCTGATCTATACCCAGAAGAGTGACTGACAGGTTGGAGCACATGTGCCTTTCTGCCTCTAATGGTGCTGTTGAACCAATATCCAAAGCAGCTTTACCACTTCATGTCCCCAACAACTGCTCCACATCCTCACCAGCACACGGTATTGTCAACTCTAGAATTCTCTTGGGTGAGTAGTTTCCATGTACGTTTATTACTGTGCTAATTACACTAGAGTGTTGGGGGCAGTTCCTAATTTGGCACGCCCATCTACTTCCCCTTCCTTAATGTAGTACACTTGTAGCTGGGCACCTGGGCACTCAGCTAGTGAGTGCACATCCCAGCTTCCCTTGCAGCTGCAAGCGGCCCCATGGCTAAGTTCTGGTCAATAGTATGTGACAGAGCTGATGTATGCCACTTCCTGTCCCAGTGAATCTGTGAGCCTGCCCTTCCTCCCTGCAGGTGGATGACAGCCACGCTGCCCACAGTCTGCCTGTCCATCTCTGGCAATGTTATGTAACAAGTAAAGAGATGTACACCTTTATTTAGCCACTGTATTTCAGATCTCTTTATTATTGCAGCAAACCATGGCCCCAAAGGAATGCACCATGATTTCACATTCACCCTCTGGCTCTAACACATTAGGACCTATGCTGGTTCTGTCTGTTCAGCACCATTTTTTTTTTTTTTGCCAGGGTTCTGCTCCCACCCAGACCCAAGATTCTGTTATATGATGGACACATCCTGCCATAGGCTCAGGCAGGTGACCCAGGTCTGACCGGTTGTGACTTCCCATCCTATTCAGGATGGGGCCAGAGCCATGACTAGGGTTAGGATTTGGCCCCAGGAGGTGTCAGGGGCTCAACCACCAGCACTGCAGTGAAGGTTGAGTTGAGGGCATGTGTTAGGGTGTGGGTCAGAGTTAGGGTTTGGGTTCAGGAGCCAGACAATTGGGTGGGCCAGGGTTAGGTTTGGGTTCAGGATCTGCTCCTCCAACTCCATCCCAGCCTTGGGAATGTCATGGCAAAATTCTGGGTTCCTTGCTGAAATATTTTGCTCTGGTTCTTGGCCCCAAATTCCTTCTTTCCTCAGACATAAAAGGTGGGCCCCTTCAGGGCAAGTGCCATGGCTAAGGTTAGGGTGATATCCCAGGAGGCAGCAGGGTCCAAACCACCAGCAGTGCAGTGATATCCCTGGAGGGCTGAGTTGAAGGCACATGCTGCAGCACTGGTCTGGCTTTGAGTTTAAGTTCAGGGGTCTGCCATCGTGTGGGCCAATGATAGGTTTTGTGTCAGGATCCACTACTGCAGCACTATCCCAGCCACGAAAATGTTGTGGCAAACTTCTGAGTTCCTTGCTGAATAATTCTGCACAGGTCATGGATCCCATATCCATTCTTTCCTCTGACCTAGGAGGTGTGGAACCCCCTTTGGGCCAGGCCATGGCTAGGGTTAGGGTTGGTCCTGGAAGGCAGCAGGGGTCGAACCACCTCCCTTTCAGTGATCTCCAAGGAGGGCTGAGTTTAGGGCATGTGGTAGGATGTGGGTCAGATTAGGGTTTAGGCTCTGGGGGTGGCTTATGGTGTGGCCAGTGTTAGGTTTTGGCTCAGGATACCCTTCTACAGCTCCATACCAGTTGTGGAAATGTCATGGAAAAATTTTTGGGTTCCTTGCTGAAAGATTCTGCACTGATCATTGCCCTCAAAGCTTTTCTTATCTCAGCCTAAAAGATGGGCTCCCTAGGGCAAGAGCAATGGCTAGGGTTAGTGTTAGGTCCAAGGAAGCACCAGGGGCCCAACCACAATCAGTGCAGTGATCTCCCTGGATGCCTGAGTTGAGGCTGTGTGTTATGGGGTGTGTCAGGCTTAGATTTGAGTTCAGTGGCTGGATGACTGTGTGAGCCAGTGTTAGGTTTTGGCTCTGGATCCCCTTTGGCCACTCCATCCCTGCTGTGGAAATACCATGGATATTTTCTGGGTTCCTTGCTGAGTATTCCTGCACCAGTAATGGGCCACCAATCTGTTCTCTTCAGACCTAGGAGGTAGGTCCCCTTAGGGGAAGAGCCTTGGCTAAGAAGTGGCCCCGGGAGGTGGTCGGGGCTGAACCACCACCAGTTCAGTGATCTCCAGGAGGGCTGAGTTGAGCACACATGTTAGGGTGTGGGTCAGGCCTAGGCTTCAGGCTCAGGGAGCAGCCAGTTGTTTGGGCCAGGGTTAGGTTTAGGCTCAGGATCCCTATCTATAGCTCCATAGAGGCCATGGAAAGGTCATGGTACAATTCTGGGTCCGTTGCTGAATAATTCTATGCTGGTCATGGGCCCCTCTATCATTTATTCCTTAGATATAAGAGATGGGCCCCTTTAAAGCCAGAGGGAGGTGGCAGTGACAGTGGCCAAATAGCCAGCAGGGCAGTGATCTGCCCGGAGGGCTGAGTGGAGGACCAGCATTAGGGTGCATGTCAGGCTTAGAATCTAGGCTCATGGGCCTCTTGATGATGTGGGCCAGGGTAAGGTTTTGGCACAGTATCCCCATCTACAGCTCCATCGCAGCCATAGAAATGTCATGGTGATATTCTGGGTTCTTTGCTTAATAATTCTGTGCCAGTCATGTGCCCCAAATTCATTCTTTTCTCACATCTAATCGGTGGGCCCCTTGGGGCTGAGCCTCAGTGTAGCTTATCCCCTGAAGGGGCAGGTGGCTTTCCCATCTAGGGCAACCCATGGGGCCTCACCCCAGATGAGAAGCTTTCCTGACAGTGGTCCTTCATAAAGGAAGTAAGAGCTTAGAATGCCTTCTCAGTCCATGTGTGCTCAGGCCTAGAGCCTCCCAGGAGCTAGGAGCCAAGCTTTGGGGCATCTCTCTGTAACCTCCTTTCTTTGGAGGACTTCTTCTTTTTGAAGTTGACTGCATCAGGTTCCCTCTCCTGGTTTAGCCACTGTGGGCCAGCTTGTTTTCCTGTTTTTTTTAAAATGTTTATTTTTAAGAGAGAGAGTGAGAGAGAGAGGAGAGAGAGCATGCATGAGAGGGTGGGGGTGCAGAGAAAGAGGGAGACACACAATCCGAAGCAGACTCCAGGCTCTGAGGTGTCAGCACAGAGCCCAACACGGGGCGGGGCTCAAACCCACGCACCATGAGATCATGACCTGAGCCTAAGTCGGATGCCCAACCAACTGACCCACCCAGGTGACCCTTGTTTTCCTGTTTAACACCTTTGGTTCATTTCATTAACTTATCAGTAGTGGGAAATCCTGGGTTCCTAAGCCAGAGGCCAGGTACTTTCATGGGCATGGTCTTCCCCTACCCCACTGGTTCGTGGTTCCCCCTGGAGCCCAATGAAGGCTGCTCTTCCCTGAGGGGTCTGAGGTCTCCTTGAAGGCTCCTAATTGCTGTTACCTCCAGGCTCCTCCCTAAACATCACCACCTGTCAGTTGTTTGGTCTCTGAGAATGTTCCTTCGTGGTCACTTCCCTGTTGCCAGCAGAGCCTGGAGCCCGGAAACAATGTTGCAACCCCCCTCCCCCAATCCTGTTTAAAGAATAGAGAGATTGGTTTCAGGACAAACCATTTATACAGATAGCAAGGTAGAAGCTATTCTGCCTTCTCAAAGAGAGGAATTTTGTTTGTAAACTCCAGACCCAGAAAATTGACTTTGGCCAACATGAGATAATTATCTGTCCTCCTGAAGCGGAATGTTCTTTCTCTGGAGCCCCGCCTAGCCATGTGCCTGTGCTGGACACCATGTGCACAGTGAAGCTAGAGGCCCTCAGAGGAGACTGCCAGGAGCCTCGTGCAAATGCACAGGACCAGAGGCAGGGCAGTGTGGCACTGTGTCCAGAAGGGGCTGGTGGGACCCTGACCAGAGAAGCCTCCAGGCCTTCCTCCACTTTGCTGTGGTGCAGGGGGCAGGGCTCACAGGCTCGCTGGGCAGGGCTCTTGCAGAGCATGGGATGAGGGGATACAGCATGAGAGAGGGAAGCTAGTTCTGAAAGCCTCAGTCTCCTCCCTGTGCCTTCACAGTGGGAGACTGAACATTCACCTCAGCATTGTGCCCACTGGGAAGAAACATCACCACGGAGACCCCCTTCCACTTCTGTACAGGGCACACACTGTCTCTTGTTTCTCTGTTTCTCAAGAGTGTCCGGGCCCCTGAAGAATCTCTCAGGACTGCATCCTGGAATCACCTTGCGAAGCTCAGAGTCCTCAGGCAGTGTCACCTGCCCTTCTGTGCATGTTGTGCTGCTTCTGATATATCCAGGAAGTTTGAGAATTATGCTAAGACCAGGTTGGGGAAGGGAGCAGCACCACCATGCCATTTGGCCTGGGCTCTGGAGACACCCCTCCCCTCCCACCTCATCATCTGCATGTTCTGTGGGATGTTGGCGTAGGGGGCATCCTGGCTTGGGGTGACACACCCCAGGATGGTAGAGAGCAGGGTCTGGCTTAGGCTGGGGCCTGACCATGAGTCCAGGCAGTGCAGAACCTTGCCCAAGGGTCTTCATGAACCCCTCAATCTTCTCCCCATGGGGACGGGAGGCATTTATTTGTGCACCCCCACCCCCCGCCCTCAGTGAGTAGTGAGCCCAAGATCAAGATGCCCTTAGATCAGGTGTTTGTGCGAGCATGTTTCCTGGTTCACAGACAGCCCCTCTTTGCTGTGTCCTCACTTGGGCGAGGGGTGAGTGAACTTTGTGGGGTCTTTTGTAAGGGCCCCACTCCCATCCATGGAGGATCCATCCTCCTCAACTAACCACCTCCCACAAGCCCCACCTCCTAACACCATCATCTTGGGTGCTGGGATTCTAACACGAGCTTGGGGGGCACATGACCATTCAGACCACAGAGGTATTGCATCTCCAGACTCATTCCCAGCTGTCTCACAAAGGGGTCTGTCTCCACCTTCCATAGACACTGCCTTTGAAGTCCCAGATGAACCTGTCCTCTGTTCCATGCAGTGATGTCTTTAAAGCCACAACCTTCCTTGTAGCCTCTCTGTTGGGGGTCAAGCTGCTGCACTGGCATATATTTCAGGTACGATGTAGGCCAAGTGTTCATCTGCACACTCAGGGCTGTGCAGGTATGCTGTGACAAGGCATACTTGTCCCCATGCCTGTCTGATGGAGTCAGTGTATGCCATTTGCCCTGGGCCCTTCCAGGTGTGGGACTCCTGCTCAGACTTGAGCTCTGGTCCCCACAAGCAGGAAAGGCTAATATGTCAGAGTGAGACTGGGCACGTTAATGTTTGCACCCCTGGATTCAGGTAATGTGCTCGTTTGTCTCATTTATTTAACGAACTTTGTGATTCCAGCGTACTGATTGGTCGATGAGCCTTTGTGGTCCATGACCTCTGGGGTAGCTTGTCCGGCAATGCACCTGGCAGAGACAAGGCAGTGTCTTTACCACCTCCTCCAGCTGTAGCTCCTCCCAGTGCTCCAGAGGTGGAAGGAGACTTCCTGCCTGCCTTTGAGGGACTGTGCAATTATGGAGGCAACTGGCCCTAGCAAACAAACCCTGTGTTCTCCTTCTGTGAGTAGGACACAAGATCTGGGCTGGCCCAGAAACAGCTGTTCCTCAGGGTCATCAACCTCAGGAGATTAAATGTCACCTGGTGTGTGGGGCTGTAGCCTCTGTAAGATCAAACATTTTGGGTAACAAGAGTTAGGCATAGCCAGTTGCTCACATATGTGCATGTGGCCGTGTGACATGTGCGTGGATAACCCAGACATCCAGGAGGCCCTAAGTAGCCACAAGATGTCCAGACAGTCACCGTGATGGCATGACTTTGCATGCAAGGGCAGCTCTCAGGCACCACCTCCTGACTGCTGGCTCTCTTCTCTGCTGTGTTCTAAAAAGTGAAGCTGCAGGATGCCTGGAACATAGACCATGGAAGGTAGGAGGTGGTTGCTCTTGCAGGAGAGGCATGCTGGCAGCAGTGACATGAGCAAGAATGGGGAAACCGTGAGCAGCAGATCCAAGAAATAAAAAAGCCAGTAGATGGGGCAGGGGTGTCAGGGCTGCTTCCTTGGGAACATCATTGCTTTATGGTTCAATGAGCCATGGCCTGGTCTTGCAGACATGTGTGCCAAAGCCCCAGTGGGACCTGGGATCGCCCAGGCATCTCTACCTTGTGCTCGTCAGCCATAACTCAAGCTTGTATCCTTCTCACCTTCTCAGGATCAAGGGTATCATTGGTCCTTGCAAAGTACATCCTGTGTCTTCACAAGTTTGCAAACATCACAGTTTGCAAAGGGATGACGCTGGGGACCTGGATTCCCAATGCAGTACTTTCTGACTTCAAGATGTCTATTCATTGGCAACCTGGTGAATTTTGTAAATAGGACCCATGTTTGTTAATTCAGCTGCATCAAATTAATAAGATCAAATAAGGTCCTTTCATAATACATTAGTTGACATCAAATCCGATGAGATACTTCCGAAAATCTCAGTTGACCGAGAAGGCTTTTCCAGAAAATGAGCCCTGACTCGTGGAGCAGCAACTTAAAGATTTGTCTTGTAGTTGAGACCCTCCTGTAAGCTCCCCTCCCATGGCTTGTGTCATGTCTGCTGCTGCTGCCAAGTGGGGATCAGCCCAGGGTTGGCCTCCTTTCCATGACATTGTACTTGGCCTCAGCACAAGCAGATGGACTGCTGGCATGGAGGCTGCAACCGGGAACTAACAGAATCTGATCCCAGGTGTAATTTCTAAGGGGATCCAGTATGCAGAGCAGAGCCACCAGGTATTCGGGGCTGCTATAGAGAGAGATCCATAGTTTTGGAACAACCCCTGTACACCCCGATTCCACTTTCTCCTGCCACTAGCAGATACTGAGAAATTCCATTACCAGGTCAGTGAGGGACCTCAGCCCAGGGACGTGGAGGGCAGCAAGTTGTCCCCAGCTCTGACTGCTCCCCACTGTGGACCCATCCATGGCAGCATCAAGACATCTTTGGCCTCAACCACTGTGTCAGGAAAACACTTGAAAAAGTTAATCTCAGCATTTATTTCCAAGGTTCCAAGCCACATCTGAGGAAGGGAAGATCAGCAACAATGCAAAGAGAGCCTCTCAGCCTAGCCCTGCTCACCAGCACTGAGGTCCAGGGGTTCAAGGGTCCAGAGGGAAGGACCCATAGGGTTGAGTAAGATAGTCTCCTCAGCATTGATTCCACAGGGGTGTCACTTTCTTGGCTTATCCCCATCCAACCCACAGATATCCAACAGAATATGTGGGCTTTCTGGAAACTTGAGGGCTGTAGTGGGTGGTGGGGGCATTCTAGGCCTGTGTTTTTGAGGAAAGATGCCACATGGTTAAGACCCCAGGCCTGGTGCTCTGGGGATGGGCCAGCTGTAGGTGTGTTCAGAGGTCATGGCAATGCTCAGGGCTGTGTGGTCATTGGTGGGCCTGGGGTCAGTGGGCCCCCTGCAATGCCCTTCCTGCACATAATGGGGCTTTTCTGTCTCTGTAACCCCAGTGACTGGCTGGGGCCTGTGCCAAGGTAGGCACTTATAAGATATTAAAAATAGAATATTATAACTGGTCCAGCCCAGTATGCTGCTCCCGCCTACCCATGCCGCTCTGGTATCTCCTTTGATGCCTGCTTGGCACGATGTATCTGGAGGACTAGTGCCTGGGCATAAGCTGTGCCCATCAGTGGTCAACAAGAATTCCTTGAATGCCTGATGTGTTAAATAACTTGTCTGATCCCAGTGTGAAGGCTGAGGAGACAGTTGCTGGGGTTGGGGGTTCAGAGTGAGTAGGGGAAGAGATCGGATTCACTGGCTGGAATCCCCCAAGACCCTGACACTTGGAGGGGCCCAGAGATGGTGTTCGTGGGTAAGGCATGAACCTTCCATTCCAGCCCATTTTATCCCTCTCTGGCCCACCTCTCAGAAGTCTTCATGGGAGGGCCCCCTTGTAGGTAAAGGCTGATATGTCTGACGACCAAAGAGTCACCTGGATCACATACTTGGGCAAGGGGTTCCCGATCAGGATTCTGACCCTAAACAATGAGATGCATGTGCAAACTTGGAACACCCCTCTCCAGGATAACATCCTCAGTGAGGACTGAGAGAAGGAGCCCCCTGGCACGGAAGTGGGTGTTTGGTCCTCGTGCCCTCAGAACAGGGCCTTTCCCATGTGCGAGGGAGGCAGTTGGTGTGCTGTTGTCTATCATTTCCCCGCTGTCTGGTCCTTGCTTTTCCCCACAGGGGTCCTTGTAGGAAAAGCTTCTTAGGGTTCATCCCTTTCGCTTGCCCTCTTCCTTCACTCATTGAGGAAAGTTCTGAAGCACATCCTTTGTAAAACCATTGTTTCAGAGTTGGAAACATCACCAGGAGACACCTGAGCCCAGCGTTGTCTTTGCTGATACTTAATCAGGGGAGCTTAGGAGGAAATCAGAACCACTGAAGGTCCCGCCAATGTCCTCACTGGGAATGAATCCCATTAGGACACCAGGGCTCACTGACTTCAGGGCAGCCCTGCCCTCTGTACTGGTGCTCCTCCTTCCTCTTAGCTGTTATGGGTTTTTCATCAGTTGTTGTGTGGTGTGTAAGAGGTCTGGTGTTATGCTTGGGGCTGTCCAGTTTTCCCAGCACCATTCACTGAAGAGACTGTCTTTTTACCATTGCATATTATTGGCTCCTTTGTTGTGAATTAATTGACCACATATGTGTGGATTTGCTTCTGGGCTATCCATTCTGCTCCATTGGTCTTTCTGTCTCTTAGCCCATAGCATACTGTTTTGGTTACTGTAGCTTTGTAATATAGTTTCAGATCAGGGAATATGATGCCTCCCGGCTTGTTCTTCTTTATACAGATACTTTGGCTATTCATGGTCCTCTGTGGTTTCATGCATCTTTTAGGATTTCTCTACTTCTGTGCAAAATGGTACTAGAATGTTGATCAGGAGGGATTACATTTGTACATCACTTTGGGTAAAATGACAATTCTATAATATTCATTTTTATAATCCAGGAATACATAATATCTTTCCATTTCTTCATCAATGTCTTATCATTTTCATGGTATAGGTTTTTCTCATCTGTGGTAAGGTTTTTTTCCTAATTGTTTTCTTAACTTCTTTTGATGGTTCATTATGAGTTTGTCCAATGTAATGATTTTTGTATCTTGTTTTTGTATCCTACAATTTCACTGAGTTTGTTTATGTAACTTTTTTTTAGTTTTGTTTTTTTGTGGAGTGATGTGGTGGAAGATGGGAAATCAAAATGGCGTGTTTCTACCATATCCTAGGTCATCCACAACATCCACAGCATCATGGCCACTAATATAATTTTACCACAAGCTCCTTTAGTAATATGTTGCACCTTGTGAACTGTGTCCCGGTAGGGTTTGGCCTCCACCATGAAGTTTGATGTGTTCTACACTTTTCTGGTATGTTACTAATATGGTTGTTTTGAGAAGTAATGTAGTTTCCATGAATTTCCAACATATAGAAAGTCTGCAATAGTGTAGAAATACTCTTTATCTCTATACTCAGCTTCACCAGCTGTCATTTTACACAGTTGCCCCTTCTTATGACACACTTCTTTGTTTTTTACTCAGAACGGGACATCTTCCCCAGGAACTGTCATAGAACTCCCAAACATGGAAATCATTATGGTTTCTTCATTATAATCTAATCCAGAGGCAACTGCAACTGTCATCACCTGCCTGAACTCTGTGACAATGACTCCTCCTGTTGTGACCCACTTTACTGTTCTTGAGACTTTCACTCACTTCACAACCATGATGGATTTAAAGATCACAGAGGGCTTCAATCTGGGCAGCCTTTCCTGTGTGGCTTCTGTAATTTAGTATGTTTTGAATCTTTGTTCATGTTGTGACATGTTTGAGTACTTTAGTCATGACTTTAATTGTGGTTAAATTTACAAAACATAATAGTGACCATTTAAAAGATTTTTTAAAGTTTTTAAAAGTTTTTTAAATGTTTATTTATTTTTGAGAGGGAGAGAGAGCGAGAGAGAGAGAGAGCGAGTGAGCCTAGTGGAAGGGCAGAGAGAGAGAGAGACAGAATCTGAAGCAGGTTCCAGGCTTTGAGCTGTTGGCACAGAGCCCAACGTGGGGCTCGAACCCACAAACTGTGAGATCATGGCCTGAGCCTAAGTTGGACACTTAACTGACTGAGCTACTCAAGCGCCCCTAAAAGATTTTAAGTCTAGAGTTGTATGCCACTAAATATATTCCCATTGTGCACAAATCACCATCTTTCACCTGGAGAATGTTTAAATTTTGACCAAGTGAAAGTCTGTGTATATTAAACATTAACTCCCCATTCTTGTTTCCCCTCTGCCTGGAAACCATATTTTACTTTTTGTTGGTGAATTTGATCACGTGAATCAAATTATTTTGGATACCCCAAACAAGTAGAATCTTATAATATTCTTTTCTGTGATTGGTTTATTACTCTTGCATAGTGAATTGACGGTTCATCCATATTGTAATATGAATCAGTACTTTAGTCCTTTGCATGGCTGGGTAATATTCCATTGTGTATACATCACCCATTCACTCTTCAATGGTCAGGTTAGCCTTTTGACTATTGTGCATGATGGAACTACAAATCTTGGAGAAGAATTACAGAGTGAGTCCCTGCTTCCCAATATTTGGGTATATACCCTGAGGTATATTAGTTAATTATATTTTTAAGATATTGAGGAACTCCCATTCAGTTTTCTTCAGTAGCTGTACAAATTTATTTCATTTCTTGATATGTTGGAAGAACATTTCAGTTTATGGATCTACCCCATGTTGTATGTTCATTTACCCTTTGTGGCATGTTTGCATATTTTGTACCATTTTCCAATTGTGAATAGTATTGCTGTGAATGTTTATGTTGGCTTTGGTCATGATAATGGTTCTGGTTGATGATGTGTGCATCATGGCATATGGCTTATAGATTATGGTTTTAGGATTCTATTGTTTAATGGTGTACAGTTTTGGGTTTATGGCATATGGCTTTGTGTTCACACGCCGTTATGATTTGGGTGTTTTCATGTGAGGAGGTGAGAAGAAGAGTGTTATTGGGTTTGAGATGAAATATTTCTTGTGGGTGAGCGGATGAGGGGGCAAGCTGGTGGATGTTTGTAGGGGAGGGTTTAGGAGGTTCAGTGGGTGGTGTGGGGGGGAGCTAGTGGGTTCAGAATTTGGAAGTGATGGTTTAAGGGTGAGTGAGTGAGGGTCTGAGAGGGTAATTGTTTAGGTGGTAAGGGGGTGACAGTATTTGGTGTGGGTTTAGAAGGTTTTGAGGATGAGTGCTTATTAGTTGAGAGATTAGAGGGATAAGGTGGTAATGGTTTAGGGAATGAGGGTTTAGGATATGAGGATAGGAGTTAGGGTGAACCTTGAGTCATTGGAGATAATGGTTAATGTGTTTAGGCTGGGGTGGTGGAAAATGCAAGGAGAACCCAGTTGTCCAGAGAACTCATTAGGGAGAGCACTAGACTGATTAACTGGAGTTTGTGGGTTCCAACCTAGAGGTAGTGTTGGAGAAATGAATAAAGTAATGCACCAAAGATGGCCAATGGGACTAAAACAAGCTCTGGTCTCTATCTTAGAGACCCTCTCCTGGGTTCTTCTTGCCCTGTTTGCCTTGTGCACGAAAACCCATATAGATATGGAATGTGACAACTATAAATTACCCTTCCCATTTGCATTCAGGGCTCAGATCTTTGGAGAAACAGTCTCCTCTGAGCCCGCTGGTATTAAATAAATCTCCAATCCACCAAGACCTCTGAGTGCCCCTTGGTTTTTCCACCAGCATTCCAGCCTGGTTCTGTAACATATTTGGCTCCCTGACCAGGAAAACCAACTGCGCTGGCCCATGGTTGCCACTGGTTTGGAAGAACAGCGAGGCAGTGATGGAGTGAAGAAATAGCAAAGGATAAAGTGCCCCCTGCCTAATTTCGTCAGTCTCCTGTCCAGCTGCCTCTGGCCAGCCCCACTCTGCCTTCCCGCCGGGTTCAAAGAGGCCTGGTAGGTGGGGAACTGGACTCGATGTCGGAACCAGTAAGGCCAGAGCCCCAAAGTAGTGAGGTCCACCCAAAAGGGTGGAAGGGGGACCTGATCACTGCCTGGAGACCTGAGTGATCTCACAGGTAGAAACTTTTGCAGGAGGGAATGTAATAGCCTCTGCTGTGTGTGTGTGTGTGTGTGTGTGTGTGTGTGTGTGTGTGTGAGAGAGAGAGAGAGAGAGAGAGAGAGAGAGAGAGAGAGAGAGAGAGAATGTGTGGCTCAGCGAGGCTTGCCAGTCGAGTTCAAGTTTGTGGCTCCATGGACGGGCACCTTTAAGGTCCCCAAAAGTCTATGGAGTCTGAGTGGGCTCACCTACATTGCAGTGAAAAGCATACAGTCCAGGGCGGCATCAGATTAGACTCCAGTCACAAGTTACAAAGCCGAATCCGCTATGGCCAAGCCTCACCTAAAGTTTCCCTCGGGAACGTAACCAGTGGAGTATCTGATTGGTCCTCTCATCTGAGGGGATACCCTCCCTTTGTCTGTCTCCATGACACCGAACACGAGAAAGGAATTAATAATGGGATCAAAACAGAGTAAGCCTACGATTTTAGAGGTCATGCTCAAAAGTTTTAAAAAGGGTTTTTCAGGTGATTATGGGGTAAAAATGACACCTGGGAAGTTAAGGACCTTTGTGAACTAGAATGGCCCATATTCGATGTAGGATGTCCCTCGGAAGGGACATTAGATGCTCAAGTAGTGCAGCGGGTTTGGCTGATAGTCACTGGGAACCCAGGTCACCCTGATCGATTTCCATACATCGACTCCTGGCTTGAAATTGCCCAAAATCCTCTGCCTTGGGTGCGATTCATCCATAGCAAGCAGAGATAGGCAAAGGTTTTAGCTGCCTTATCTGGAGACTCACCCAGGGAACCACAGAAGCAACCCACCACTTCCCTAGTGTTTGCAGGAGACCCAGAAGAAGATCCCATCTTTCCGCCACCTTATGACTCACCGTGCTCCCTCCCCCCCTGCCCCTGTGCTTTAAACTCCTCCTCTGTCTGTTTCTCCTCCAGCCCTGGATGTGCTGCCCATCTTTCCTCCCTTCACGGACCCAGAGAACCCTCCCCCACAAGGACCAGTGGCCAGATTGTGCCCTCAGTCAGGCACAGACACTCTCCAGATGCCCATCCACATCCACAGGTACCAAGAGGCTCTCCTCCAGGGGATCAGAGCAGGGGCAGAGAAGCCCATGAACAGGCCCAGCAGCAAGGGGATTCCCCCAGGGATTATTATAAGAGGCTATGTGAGGCTTACACCCTGTTTGCTCCAGAGGCACAAGAGAGCCACAACAGAAGGATGGGGAAGGTCTACCTGCCAAAAGGCGGAAGGCCCAGAACCTCCTCAGCAAGGGGTCAATGAGACTACTGCAAGGAGAAAGGACATTAAAAGAATAAATGTCACAACCAGGGAAAGTCCCAGAAACCCAGCCGATATCAGGAGGAACCTCAAGAAGGGGACCTTATTGGTCTGGCCGAGATAGAATCAGACTGAAGGGGACACTGACTCTCTCTCCCTCTTCCTCTGCCTAATGGATGTGAGGGATTCTCCCTCATTTCCCAGGTTAACAGCTATAATTGGAGCCAAATGTGGTTAGTCTACCTCGGGATGGGGACTTTAAGGAATGTTCCCAAGCAGTTTCTGAAACTCCATTTGTTTTGGGGAAATTCCCAGTCTTCTCTGGCCTGATGTGGACTCCATATTTCCACTTTGGTGGAAAAAACATGGCGTCTGCTCCTCTGTCTGAGTTAAGGTTTTGAATTAGGTTTTCTTTCTCTGCCTTTTACTGGCACCTTGCCTCTTCTGCCTTCCCCTCCCCCTGCTGTTTCTGCACCAACTTGGGTGTGGTCTACATAACTGGTTCCTATACCCTCCTCAGTGCCTCAGGCACCATTGGCTTCTCCTCCCATCCTCAAGGTCAAGGAGTAAAGTGCACCCTCTTGGACATCTAGGTCTTTTCCAAATAGAATGAATTGCTAAAGCTTTGATTACTGAACATAGGTTGTATTTTTAACTTCTTATTGCAGAGAAATTAAGGCTATTTGGACCTATTGGAAAACATGCTTTGTACTTAATTGGTTGATGAATTTACCATCTAAGAAAAATTCTGGTGTAAATACCTCTCAGTTGGTTACTAAGTCCTCAATTGGAGACCAAGGTTTCCTAAGAGTTAAAATTCTGCTAAGTGTACTTAAGACTGATGGAAATAGGGAAAGCAACCTTGTATGTAGGAAAGTAGGAGGTATGTAAGAAAGATATAAGGAATGGAAATACATTTTTGTTGAGGGTAGAAGAAGGTAATTTTGTCCTAAATGAGACTGGTTATTTGGAGAGAAATGGCTTTGGGACAAAGTTTGAAGGCAAAGGAAAGTTGTAGAAGGTCCATGAAGGGAAATCCCAAGGAATTTATGTGTGCTCAGGATAGACTAAGGTTGAGATGAATGGAATTTTAAAAGTACACTGGTATAAGGTTGAAATTCTGCTTTTCTCTCTGCTCAAATTACAAAGTTTTCTTGGACTGCTGATCTGTTCTTGATAAGACAGTGCAAACAAAGGTTTGTTTTCCGGGAAAACCAAAGTTTTAGGTTTCATCTTTTTAAGGTCTTTGATTACTTAGTTTAAAACTTCTCAATGTTAAAGGAGCTAGGTTTTGGTAAGAACTATATAATGCTATACATTGACCTTTTGGATCTTTTATTGCCACCTTGGTTGAATAAATAAAGTCTTAAGATTTGTAATCATCTGTAAACCTATTTAGGCTGTACTTATAACTTGCTAAGGTTTTAAAAAACTTCCCAGGATTTAAGTTGTAAATGAAGTCTTTTTGACCAATTAGGCCCTTTTATTTGGGATGCTAAGTTACTGGGAAAAGCACTGTCGTACAATGGTAAACCTTAGGTTGTATTGCACAGGTAAGTGCTGTAACTGCCCAAATATATATGCATTTCCTAATGTTTTAATGTTTTGGCATACGGTCATCACTTAATGTTATGATTACTTGAATTGTTATGTGTCACAGAAACAACCGAATTTCTTTGTCAATTGCATCATAATGAACTCTCATCAGATCTTTAACAATGTCTATTTCTGAGATTTTTGTCATTTATAATTGTTCTTATTCTCTTACAAAATGTGTTTCTTCTTCAAGGAGATTTATAAAAAGGACTTTGGGGACAAATACAGGTATTTGACATCTTTAAGATTAATATTAAAATGGGTAAGAATTTCCAGAACTAAAAAGCTGCATTCAAAATGAACAAGAATTAGGAACATGGGATTAAATGAACTCAGGAAGATTATAGTTTTGTGATTCTTGTTGAAAATATTGTTGGTTCTCTAATGTTTGCTCTTCCAGATTAAGGACACTTTCTCTCAAGATATCTATGATATACAGAAATGTCATAAAGTATTCATTTGCAAACTGAAACATTTATCTTTTCTCTCTACATAACTCCCCTGAAATTCAAAAACTCTCAGTGAGTATTCTTTCTTTCATGGCAATTACAGTTTGCATAAATTCAGTAAGAATCTGTTCATCTTGTAACAGGTCACCATTGGGAATACTGGTTATTTTACCAAGGCTTTGACTGGAATGTCATATTTGAGAGTGACATTCATAGACTCAGATATGACCAGAGAGCTTTAAGGAACTAAGGTTGGCTTTATGAAACATGGAGCCATAAAGTCCCTTGGAAATGTTGGCCTGATACCTTGCTTACAGAGTTCCCAGCAGCCTTACCAGCTGAGTAAAGAAGGTCACTTCCTGGCAGGTGCAGGACCCTCAGGATATCTTGGGGACCTCATGAAGAGGAATTAGCCCTATTCTACAGGTATTGCAGGCCTGTCTGATGGCAAGTATTTGGCTCGGCTTCTGGCCTAGAGAAGCTACTAAATGTTCAACCCAGAGATATCTTATAAAAGGTTCCAGCAAAGCAAACTTTAAAAGATCCTCATGATCAATCGCTATTCTTGCTGAGCTTATGTAAATAATTAGACCACGTTTGTTAAGACTGGACTTGTTCTACAAATGCACTGGTCTCAATTTGGCTATCTCTGGAAAGAGGGGCGGTTAGAGAGAAAAACTATGTTTCAACAATGCACTGTTACAGATGTTAAATTCTAGTTCTGATTGTCTTTAAATGTTTGTTGTTTGCCTAAACTAGACAACTTGAGGTAAACTTCAGAAAAATTGTCACAGTATATCATGTATAGACCATCTTCTGTGCTTGTTATTCTGTGGGGATAACAATAAGACCCCCATGGGCATATGATTATTTAAGCAACTGGAAAACAGGATGAATCTCTAAATATGCAAACCATATCTTCCCTAAAACTTATCTGACATTTACCAGAAACCCACCCCTTTCTGAGACTTGGAGGTGGACTTTACAGATATACAACCAAATAGAGGATTCAGTTTCAGGTATCACCCTATGGGTCCATCACTCCAGACTTAAGAAGGCCAACTCAGAGGAACCCTCAACCTGGCGAAGTGATCCAGATCCAGTCAACCCACTTAAACTGACCCTCAAAAAGACACTGGCCCCTGAGATCTCCAGCCCTGCTCCAGCCACATCCCGGAAGCTGGCTGGCCTGCGCATGGAAGAAGCGTGAGGAATCAACATGTAGACTGAGCCCAGGGGTTCGGATGCAACTCTGCCAGCCCTTGCCCCTTACTGGTGTCCTAGTCCTGATCTTGCTTCTTGCCGTCGGGCTAACAGAGGCGGCACCAACAAGCTGGACGTGGAACGGATGGCAGACTCCCTGGGAACCCGACAAAGCCAGATCAACTCCCTGGCAGCAGTGTCCCTCCAAAATAGGCGAGCCCTCGACCCCCTCACTTCAGAAAAAGGAGGGACTTGCATCTTTCTGGGGGAGGAATGCTGCTATTTTGTAAACCAATCAGAAATAGTCAGGACTAAAGTTAAGGAACTCCAGGAAAGAATTCAATGCAGACGACAGGAAAATATCAGTCAACGGAGAGGATGGGATCTCACAGACTGGGCGTCCTGGCTCCCTTCACTGGCAGGGCCCCTCCTTTCCGTAATTTTACTTGTGACCATCGGCCCCTGAATACTAAATACCCTGGTATGTTTTATTGAAAATGCTGTTATTCGCCAAACTGCAGCATGTATCTTAGCCTTCCGAGGGTACCAACCCCTAGAGCTAAAAGGTGATGCCTAAGAAAAGATTTCTAAAAAGTCATCAAAGGGGGGACTGTCAGGAAAATGAATAAAGTTTTACACCATAAGATGGCTGACAGGACTAAAACAAGCTCTGTTCTCTACCTTAGAGACCTCTTCCGGGTTCTTCTTGCCCTGTTTGCTGCGTACATGAAACCCCACCACAGATATGGAAGCTGAAAACTATAAATTACCCTCACTCCCCTTCATTCGGGGCTCAGATCTTTGGAGAAGTGGTCTCCTCTGAACCCGCCGGTGTTAAATAAATCTCCAATTCACCAAGATCTCCGAGTGCCACTTGGTTTTTCCGCCAGCGTTCCAGCCTGGTTCCGTAACATCACCAGGCAGGAAGACACAGAAAAAGACAACAAAATAAGGTTCATGTTATGGGAAAGAGAAGCATATATATATAAAAACCTTTGGTAATTTTCCTTCAGTCCATTACTGTCATTTGAAGAGAGATTTGAGGCCTTCCACTGGTTCACAGGAATAAGAAGGCATGTCAGCTTGCATACTAGATTCCTGTGAAGAAGGTTCAGGTTTAGTTCTTGATATGTGAGTCCATGAAGAATGGCCTTCTAATTTTACTGTAGTGGAAGTACATAATACAACCCAGTAGGGGACCTTCCATTTTGGAGTTAAAACCCCTGCTGTATTAGACTTCCAGTCTTTTAAATACATCATGTCTCCTAGATTTATATGGGGTGGGTTTCTAGTAACAGTCAGATCAGGTTAAGCAAGGCTATGACTTGCATATTCATTTGGAGATGTATCAATTAACACGGCCTCAAGTGAATAATTAAATAAAGCACTATAGTCTATTTATAGGTCTACAGTGAGAAAAGACTTTCCATATACAATTATTGGAGGAGTCCATCCCATTTTTAGTTGTTTAAGCAATCATATGCCCATGGGGTCCTGTTACTCTCTGCACAGAATAACAAGCAAGAAGATTGTCCATACCTGTGCTATTGTGACAGTTTTTTTCAAGTTTATCTCAAGTTGTCCAGCTTAGGCAAACAATATTCGTAGACTATCAGAAGTAGAATTTTACATCCACGAAGGTGCATTATTGAAACATAGTTTTTCTCTTTAAAAACCCTCATTTCCAGAGGAAGCCAAATCAAGACTAATTCATTTGTAAAACAAGTCCAGTTTTCACAACCTTGACCTAATAATTACATAAGCTCAGCAAGACTGATGATTGAGCATATAGATCTTTGAAAATTTGCTTTGCTGGAACCTTTCATAAGGAACCTCTAGACTGAAATTCTAGTAGCCTCTCTAGGCCAAAAGCCAAGTCAAGTACTTGGCATCAGACCTGTCTGCAAAACCTGCAGATTTGGGCAGATTCCTTTTCATGAGGTCCCCACAGTATCCTGAGGTTCCTGTACCTTCCAGGAAGTGACTTTTTTACTCACCTGGTAAGGCTGCTGGGAACTCTGTAAGGTAGGTATCAGGCCAGCATTTCCAAGGGGCTTTATTGGCATTATGCTTCATAGTCAATCTTAGTTTCTTAAAAATGTTACCATTCTGGCTAGGGTACTAACTTCCAACCATAAGGCAGGCTTTCTCTTCCGGGTAGAGTAGCCACGGTTGAGGGGATGGCAGACTGAGGGATCGACATGGCAGTGTTGCAATAAGACCATACTTCTCAAAAGGCCCTGAAATGAGGGTAAAGGAAGGCAAGATTACTCATCAAGTTTGCACCAGCCCAGAATCCAGATGAAAAGCCTCATTGCCCCACATGATGGGCGCCATATAAATGATGAAGTTTTGGGGGTGATAGTGGGGTTCGCGGGGTCCGGAGCCCACGCCAAGAAAGAATTCTTGAAGACATCTTTGGTGCAAAAGGGTGATTTTATTAAAGCACAGGGACAGGACCGTGGGCAGGAAGAGCTGCCCCTTGTGTTTGCATTTTAAATTTCTCTACAGTTTCCAGTGAATTTTGGTGTAGGTGGTAAAGTTTGTGTGTACATTTCACTTCATATGGTTTCCAATTAATTGTTCCTTAACTATTTTTGGCACGGTTGGGGGATAGTGGGCTCCGCTTCAGTTTCAGTTTCCAAAATGTCATGGATTCAGCTCGTGGCCAGGAAGGGGCGCTGCCTCCGTGGACCTGTGAGCCCAGCATGTCCAGCACTACCTCCACCGCCTGCAGGGGGGCGCCTGAGCCAGGCGCTCGCACGCGCATTCAGCCCGCCTCCTGTGTGACAGGAGCTACGCTTCCTCGGGACCCGCTGTGAGGGACCCGGGAGGACATGGGGCCGCGTCCACACTGACAAGAACCCGGTCTCCTCAGGACCCGCCGGGGGAGGAGCAGGTGAGGAGAAAGCGAAGCCCGGAGAGGAGGAGCTTCCGGGGCGGGGACGCTGAAGGGGGTCGGTGTTCAGGAGACCCATGGGGGAAGGACCCGGCGCCGCTTCGTGCGCGGTGACACTGTGTCCCCCGCGGGGCTGTGCGCGCGGCCGTCGGGTCTTCCCGCTCCGGGCCCCGGGGCCGCGCGTCCGTGTTCCTGCTCCGCGCCAACTCGGTTTCCGCCACGTCCTCATGCGGTTCACGGTCTGGGAGCAGGTGCCCGGGCGGTGCTTGCGCTCCGGTCGCTCCGGCCGCTCTGGTCGCGGTGTCTGTTCCGTGTCTGCGACGGCGTCCTGGGGAGTTCGGTGCCGGATCTGGCCCCGGATCTGTAGATCGCTCCGCGCAGGACGGACGTGGTCACAGTGTCAGTTCCTCCACGTCCAGGAGCACAGAGTGGCTTTCCATCCCTGTGAGTCTTCCTCCGTTTCTGTCCCCAGTGTCCTGTCCTCAGAGAGCAGGCCTGCCACCTGCTTGCTAAGATTACCCCACCCTCCCCCAGCACGTCGTTCCTTCTGATGCGGTTGTAAATGGGGTGGTCTCTTTCTTCTTCCTGTGGGTCGTCAGGAGTGTGTAGATGTGCATGTGGTGTTTGTGTGTTGGTCTCGTATCCTGCGAGTGTGCTTATTTATTAGTTCTGTTTACCTTAAAAACAACACCTCCAGTTTCTCCCAGCAAAAGCGGGTTTATTTGGAAAGAAGAGAGTATTTGACCTCCTGTGATTGGCGTATTTCCCTCAGGACGATGACTGCAAGGTTCAGTCCATGTTGTAACAGGTGTCAGAATTCCCTTCCTTTGTGAGGCTGAGCCTGTTCCATTGCGTAGAGACCACATCTTGTTTATTTATTCATCTGTCCGCCGTCACTTGGGTTGCTTCCATGTTTTAGCTGCTGTGAAGAAGCGGCTATGAACACAGGAACAGGAATGAGGGCTCAAGGCTTCGCTTTCAGTTTCTGGGTACGTGTGTGCAGAGGTGGAGTCCTGTGTTAACTTTATGAGGAACCACTGCACTGTTCTGTACAGCCTCACCATGTTTCTTCATTCCTTTATAGGACAGAATGATATTGCTGTTCGTGGGTTTGCCCCAGTTTGTTTATCCATTCACCCACCGCGGGGCATTGGCATAGTTTCTACCATTCCACTACTGTGAACAGTGCTGCTGTATATGTTTGTGCACGTGCTCTTTTTTTAAAGTACTGTTCTCAATTCATTGGGCTCTACATCTAAGAGTAGAGTTATTGAGCCATATGGTAATTCTATGTTGTTATCTTTTTGAGGAAATGCCAAATTATTTTACACATAGGCTCCACCATTTTACATTTCCACATTAAGGGTTCCAATTTGTCAATATCTTTGCCAACATTTGTTATTTTGTAGTTTTCTTGATTATAGCAATTTTAGTGTGTGTAAAAGGCTAGCTAACGGTGGTTCAAATCTTCCATTTCCATAAGGACTAATGATGTTTAACATCTTTACATGTCTATTCACCATGATCTCCCTGGGGAAAGGTACATCTGAGTCCTTTGTCCATTTTAAAACTTGTTTGTTGTTGTTATTGTTGATGATGAGTCGTAAAAGCTCTTTATATATTCTGTATAACAGACTCTTACAACACAAATAATGTGCGAATATTTTCTTCCCTTCTAGGTATTGTCTTCTCACTTTTGGGATAGCACCTTTTGATCTACAAAGGTTTTTAATGTTGAGGAAACTAATTATCTACTTTTTTCCCCTTGCTTGTGCTTTGGTGTCAGCTCTAAGAGCATTGTTAAACTCAATGCTCATGAAGATTTATCCCCATTTATTCTTCTAGAGTTTATAAGTTTACCTCTTACATTTGAGTTTTTGATCCACTTTGAGTTAATGTTTGTATGTGGTCTGAGGGTAAGGGTCCAATTTCATTCCTCTGCGCATGTGATAGTCAGTTGTCTAGCACCCTTTTGTCGCAAAGACCATTGTGTCCATAATGGCATGTTGTCCACCCTTGTCAAAATTCAGTTGACCATAGATGAAAGGGTGTATTTCTGTGTTTTCAATTAAATCCCACTGATCTGTATGTATACGTTTATGACAGTATCACAATGTTTATTTACTGTTGCTTTGTTTGAAGATTTGAATTGGGAAGTATGAGCTTCTACCTTTTATTTTTTTGATTGTTTTATTTATTTTGTAGTCCCTTGATTTTCCACATGACTGTCAGGATTAGCTTGTGCATTTCTTCTCAGAGGCCTTTGTGAATTTTCCTGGGAATCACATTGAATCTACATGTTGCATTGTGCATTATCGCCATGTAGCAATAGTACATTTCAGATCATCTTTAATTTCTTTCAGCAGTGTTTTTACATCTTTTACCAAGTATTTTATTGATGATGTTACCTAAAATGGAATTGTTTTCTTAAATTCTTCTTCATAGGATTCATTGTTAGTGTATAAAAATAAGTGAGATATTTGTGCATCAAAATTTTGCCCTGTAACTTTCCTGAATTAGGTGACTAACTCCAATAATTTTTGTTGATTTTTTTGGAAGTCCTTTATATAAGATGATGTCATCTCTGGTTTCTGAATAGATGTAGTTCTACCTTTTCCTTTCACATGTGGATGACTTTTTTTTTCCTCGTTGCTCTGGATAGAACTTTCAGTACAGTATTGAGTAATGAGTGAAAAGCCTGCATCTTGGCCTTGTTCCCGGTATCAGAGGAAACCTTACAGTCTTCAAAATTGAGAATGATTTTTGCTGTAGGTTTATTAAACAAATTACTCTTTATTCTTTCTTGTGTGTATATCATAAACTAGCATTGGATTTTGTTTAGAGCTTTTTCTGTATCAATTAATATGATCACGTGTTTTCATTTAAAAAAATGTGCATAACAATGCTTGGCTTTAGCGTGTTGAATAACCCTTGAATGTCTGGGGTAGACTTGCTTATGGTGCGTGATTCTTTTATGTGCTTTGGTTTTATATCACTGTATTCTCTGGAGGATTGTTAGATCTGTATTTAAAGGGATACAAATATGTTTTTTTTTTTTCTGGTTTTGTGTTGTATTGATGTTATATGACTAGAAAAGGTATTAGGGTTTAAAGAACTATGGCTGTGTCCAGAATAAATTATGGGGATGGGATGAGGATGGGTAAAGGTTACAGTGACATTCAGGGTTATGGCCAAAGTAAAAGATAAAGGTAGGGGTTAAGGGTCAGAATCAGGGTTAAGAAGAGGTGAGTAAATTGAGAATCAAGGTGAAAGTCAGGGTATAAAGTCAGGGTAAAGGGTCAGGATCAAGGTGAGGTGAGGGTTTAAGGGTTAGGGTTGAGGGTTAGGGAAGGTTGGATTTAGAAATGGGGGGTTGGGGTTAGGGTTCAGGTTTGGGTTTGGGTTCAGGTTAGGGGTTAGGGGTTAGGGCTAGGGGTTAGAGTTAGGGTTAGGGGTTAGAGTTGGGGCTAGGGATAAGGGTTAGGGGTCAGGGTTAGGGTGTAGGGTTAGGGTTCAGTGTTAGTGGGTTAGGGTTAGGGGGTTAGGGTTAGAGGATTAGGGTTAGAGGGTGAGGGTTACTTGTTAGGGTTAGGGGATTAGAGGGTTAGGGGTTATGGTTTAGTGTTAGAGGGTTAGGGTTAGCAGTTAGGGTTTGGCATTAGGGTTTAGGGTTAGAGTTAGAGGGTTAGGTTTAGGTGGGGTTAGGGTTAGAGGGTTAAGGCTAGTGGTTAGGGTTTAGTGTTTGAGGCTTACGACTTGGGGTTATGGTTAGAGATTAGGGTTATGCGGTTAGGGTTAGGAGATTAAAGTTAGGGTTAGCTAAGATTAGGGTTACCATCAGGAGTAGAGTAAGGGTTAATTCAAGCCACTTCTCTCCTGGCACAGGAGGGGTTCAAGCATTAGGAAGGGTGTTTGCGCATACTCCCCACTATGGGAGCGGGAGGGTGTTGTTTCACACATGGGTACAGTGTAGCTTGGTATTGGATGGCTGCTGGTGCATGCGCTTGACCAGACATGGAGAGGTAATGTGTCTGTGCATACGTAAAACCTCCGCTCAAAGAGAGAGGGTGATCGCACATGGTCCCCACGCTCAACCGTGCGGAAGCATGTTGAAGTATGCGTGCAGTCCCTTCTTGCTGGTAAGCTTGCTCACGTATACGTACAGCACGCCTCATGACAGAAGTGTGGTCACACATGCTCACAATGCTGCTCCACTGGGCAGGGCCTCTGCGCACGAACATCATGCCCCATCAGTGACGTAGGCCTTTTGCTCATGTGCCCCAATTCTGTTGGCATGGAACTGAGCAGAACCCACCCTCTGCAAGGTAGGATGTTCACAAATCGCCCCGACCCACTGGGCCCAAGAGGTGGTGTATACACTTCTGCCTCTCCTCAGGTTCCCACGTGAGAGTTTCAGTCATGCACAGCTACACCCCTCAGGGATGAAGTAGTATGTCACTTTTAAATGTGATGTTTCATGAAAGGTTCTTTCCACTTTCACAGGTGAAGAAACATGCAACTCTTTAGATAAGGGTTTGGGTTAGCATTACCATCAGGGGTAGGGCAAGGGTTAGGTCAAGCCAACTCCTCCCTGCGCACGGGAGGTTTTCAAGCATTAGTGCGCCCCCCCTTTGGTATTGGAGTGCGTTCACCCACGCACCAAACGGCACTCAGGCAGGGGAGGGTGTTGCGCTATGCGCCTCGCCCATTCACTGGGGATGGGGTTTCACGCATGTGCATCACCGGTCTTCAGGGAGGGAAGGTGCAAACTATGCATCTCCGTGTCCTTCAATGCCAGAGGATGTTCACGCATGTGCACAGCCCTTCCTCCTGGTGGGAGGGTTTACCCGCATGTGCACAACCCCCAGGATGAGGTAGGGCATTTGTGCATGTGCACAGACCCCCTCCGCAAGGGAGGGAGTTCACGCATGCTCACAGCGCCCCCTCGTGGCAGAAGGTTGTTCACGCATGCACACAGCCCTGCTGGGTGAGGTAGGGCATCTGCACATGCACACAACACCCCCTTAGCCAGGGAGGGCGATCGCGCATGTGCCCCACTCCCCTCGGTGCTGAAAGGTTCAAGCATCCATCCCCCACCCCCGCCTTGGCAGAGGGTGTTCATGCATGCGCACTGTTCCCCTTCGTGGCGGGAGGGTGTTCTAGGGAGCGCACAACCCTCTCTCTGGGAGGTACTCATTCGCACATGCACACAACACCCCCCAGCCACGGAGGACGTTCATACATGCTCCCCACTCCCCTTGGTGCAGGAGGGTGTTCACACATGTGCACAGCACCCCTTAGTTGCGGATGGTGTTGACGCATGTGCACGACCAGGCTCAGCGAGGTGGGGTGTCTGCACATGCACCCCCCCAATCAGGGAGAGAGGGCGATCTCGCATGCGCCCCACTTCCCTTGGCATGGAACGGTGTTCATGCATGCGTACAGCCCCCCTTCGTATGCACACAGCCCCTGTGGCAGAAAGGTGTTCATGCATGCCCACAACCTACGCTCCGTGAGGTAGGGCATTTGCGCAGACACACAACCCCTCATCAGCCAGGGAGGGCGTTCGCGCATGTGCCCCACTCACCTTGGCACGGTAGGTGTTCACACGTGTGCACAGCCACTCCTTGTGGTGGGAGGGTGTGATGCACCTGCACAACCCCGCTCTGCGAGGAGGGTTTGCACAGGTGCCCTGCCCCTCTCAGCCCATGAGGTGTTTGAGGCTTTCGCCTCGCCCCCATGCCCCCATCAGTGGGTGAGAGGGTCACCCCTTAAGGAGGGAGTAGTGATGTCACTATTAAATGTGATGTTACATGAATGGTTCTTTTCACATTCACAGCTGAAGAAACACATCTCTTAAGGTAAGGGTTAGGGTAAGACTTGGGTCATGCTTCCTCCCCCCTGGGCATGGAAGGTTTTCAGGCATTAGCGTGCCCCCCTTTGCACAGGAGTGGGTTCAGCATGGCCTCCCCCCCCACCCCCCCCGTGGTGAAGGAGGGGGTCACCATTGCACCGTCGCCTCAGGGAGGGAATGGTGTCACTCATGTGCTCTGCCTCCCCTCAGCACAGGAGGGGGTCACGCAGGTGCCCCTTCTGCGTCCATTCATCGGTGATATAGAGGTAATGTTCCTTTTAGGTCAGATGTTTTTTGTGGTGTCTCGGTTGCTCAGTGGATTAAACGTCCCACTTCGCTCAAGTCATGGTCTCACGGTTTGTGGGTTTGATCCCTGGGTGGGCTTCTGTGCTGACAGCTCTGAATGTGTAGTCTGCTTCCGATACTGTGTCTCCCTCTCTTTCTGCCCCTTCCCCGCTCGTGTTCTGTCTTTCTCTCTCTCTCCCTCTCTCTCTGAGGGATGAAATGAAGCTAAAAACATTTAGCTCTCTCTCCCTCTCTCTTTGAGGGATGAAATGAAGGTAAAAACAGTTTAAAGCAGCTCCATAGGTCTTCTTGACTCTTGTCCTATTCCCGCCTCTTCATGAGAAGGTCTGTTTCACCCATTTGAAGAGACTGTAAAACCCTCGTGTGGCCATTCATATGAGTCACTATTTAGGGAACAAGTGATTATGCTACCTTTGCACGGTCAGGATACCAAAGCCGTTTCACAAATCTCCTTGGGCAGGCATGGCCTCTAGTACTAGAAATGCTAGACGTGATTTTATTGGTAAACAGGCAGGGTTTGTGTTCGCTGAGTTCCTTTACTTCTTTTCATCTTTCCTTGATTGCCTATCTGTGTTGGATCAACAATTGCTTTGATATCGACTTTACAGTTAGGTTATTTTCATCTTATTGTTAACTATCCATGGTTATTCGCTCTGACAGAAGCTGATACAAGGACAAATATTTCTTGTTGCACATACTAGCATTATTGCTTCTCTTGTGAAATTCACCTGGTCCCAACTTCGGAGTTGGTTGTCTACTTTTGGTATTCAGATCTTAAGATCATATACCAATGCCTGAGCCCTACTATGAATGCTCATCACTGCATCCCTAACAGCTGCCTACAGTTCAGGAATCATATTTTTTGCCCTTCTAGGACAGCCTCGATACACCTACATCAGCGATGGAGACGTGTCACGCTTGCAACCCATCGGTGAGGGCGTAGTGATGCCACTATTAAATATGACGTTTCCTGAATGGCTCTTTTCACTTTCACAGCTAAAGAAGTAGGCAACTGTTAAGGTAATGGTTAGGGGTAAGATTAGAATTAGGGCTTAGGGTAAATGTTAGTTCATGCTTGCACCCACCCTTTGGCGAAGGAGGGGATCTCGCCTGCGCTCTGCTCCCCTCAATGAGTGAGGGGGTTCATGCATGTGCCCCATCACCCCTCGGCACAGGAGGGGGTTCACGCATGTGCCCCTGCCCTTGGGGGGGGGGGTCACCGTTGCGTCGTCGCCTCAGCAAAGGAGTTGTGTCACTCATGCACTCTGACCCACCACAGCACAGGAGGGGGTCATACATGTGCCCCTTCTACGTCCCTTCATCAGCGATGTAGCAGTGATGTTCCTTGTAGGTCAGACTTTTTTTGCGGTGCCTCAGTCACTCAGTGGGTTAAGCATCCCACCTCTGCTCAGGTCATGGTCTCACAGTTTGTCGGTATGAACCCTGGGTTGGCCTCTGTGCTGACGGCACTGAACGTGGAGCCTGCTTCAGATACTGTGTCTCCCTCTCTCTCTGCATCCTTCCCCACTTGTGTCCAGCCTTTCTCTCTCCCTCTCTCTCTCTCTCTGTTTCTCAGAAAAATGAAGCTAAAATTTATTTATTTATTTATTTATTTATTTATTTAATAATTTTATTTTTTAAAATTTACATCCAGATTAGTTAGCATATTGTGCAACAGTAATTTCAGGACTAGATTCCTTAATGCTCCTTACCCATTTAGCCCATCCCCACTCCCACAACCCCTCCAGTAACCCTCTGTTCGCCATATTTAAGAGTCTCTTATGTTTTTCCCCCCTCCTGTTTTTATATTATTTTTGTTTCCCTTCCCTTATGTTCATCTGCTTTGTCTCTTACAGTCCTCATATGAGTGAGGTCATATGGTATTTGTCTTTCTGTGACTAATTTTGCTTAGCATAATACCCTCCAGTCCATCCACATAGTTCCAAATGGCAAGATTTCATTGTTTTTGATATATATATGTGTATGTATGTATATATATATATATACACACACACACACCACATCTTCTTTATCCATTCATCCAACGATGGACATTTGGGCTCTTTCCATACTTTGGCTATTATTGATAGTGCTGCTATAAACATTGGGGTGCATGTGTCCCTTGAAAACAGCATACCTGTATCCCTTGGATAAATACCTAGTAGTGCACTTGCTGGGTCGTAGGGTAGTCCTCTTTTTAACTTTCTGAGGAACCTCCATACTGTTTTCCAGAGTGGCTGCACCAGTTTCCATCCCACCAACAATGCAAAAGAGTTCCTCTTTCTCCGCATCCTCGCCAACATCTGTTGTTGCCTGAGTTGTTAATGTTAGCCATTCTGATAGGTGTGAGGTGGTATCTCATTGTGGTTTTGATTTGTATTTCCCTGATGATGAGTGATGTTGAACATTTTTTTCATGTGTTGATTGGCCATCTGGTTATCTTCCTTGGAGAAGTGACTATTCATGTCTTTGCCCGTTTCTTCACTGGATTATTTGCTTTTTGGGTGTTGAATTTGATACGTTCTTTATAGATTTTGGATACTAATCTTTTATCTGATATGTCATTTGCAAATATCTTCTCCCATTCTGTTGGTTGCCTTTTAGTTTTGCTGATTGTTTCCTTCACTGTGCAGAAGATTTTTATTTTGATGAGGTCCCAATAGTTCATTTTTGCTTTTGTTTCCCTGGCCTCCAGAGACGTGTTGAGTAAGAAGTTGCTGAGGCCAAGGTCAAAGAGTTATTTGCCTGCTTTCTCCTCGAGGATTTTGATGGCTACCTATCTTACATTTAGGACTTTCATCCATTTTGAGTGTCTTTTTGTGTATGGTATGGGCAAGTGGTCTAGTCTCATTCTTCTGCATGTTGCTGTCCAGTTTTCGCAGCATCACTTGCTGAGGAGACTGTCATTATTCCATTGGATATTCTCTCCTGCTTTGTCAAAGGCTAGTTGGCCATACATCTTGGGGTGCATTTCTGGGTTCTCTATTCTGTTCCATTGATCTGAGTGTCTGTTCTTGTGCCAGTACCATATTGTCTTGATTACAGCTTTGTAATACAGCTTGAAGTCTGGGATTGTGATGCCTCCTGCTTTGGTTTTCTTTTTTCAAGATGCTTTGGCTCTTCAGGGTCTTTTCATACTGTATGATTGTTTGCTGTAGCTGTGTGAAGAATGCTGGTGTTATTTTTATAGGTATTGCATTGAATATGTAGATTGCTTTAGATACTATTGACATTTTAACAATATTTGTTCTTCCTATCCAGGAGCATGGAGTATTTTTCCATTTTTTTTTTTTTTGTGTCTTCAATTTCTTTCATAAGCTTTCTAAAGTTTTAAGTGTATAGATTTTTCACCTCTTTGGTTAGATTTATTCCTAGGTATTTTATGGTTTTTGGTGCAATTGTAAATGGGATCAATTCCTTGATTTCTCTTTATGTTGCTTAATTGTTGGTGTATAGGAATGCAACTGATTTCTGTGCATTGATTTTATATCCTGCCACTTTTCTAAATTCATGGATCAGTTCTAGCAGTTTTTTGGTGGAATCTTTTGAGTTTTCCATATAGAGTTTCATTCCATGTGCTAAGAGTGAAAGTTTGACCTCCTCCTGGCTGATTTGGATGCCTTTTATTTCCTTGTGTTGTCTGATTGCGGAGGCTAAGACTTCCAATACTATGTTGAATAACAGTGCCAAGAGTGGACATCCCTGTCTTGTTCCTGACCTTAGGGGGAAAGTGCTCAGTTTTTCCCCATTGGGGATGATATTAGCATTGGGTCGTTCACATATGGCTTTTATGATTGCGAGGTATAATCATTCTATCCCTACTTTCTTGAGGGTTTTTACCAAGAAACGGTGTTGTATTTTGTCAAATGCTTTCTCTGCATCTATTGAGAGGATCATGTGGTTCTTGTCCTTTCTTTTATTGATGTGATGAATCACATTGATTGTTTTGCAGATATTGAACCGGCCCTGCATCCCAGGTATAAATCCCACTTGTTCGTGGTGAATAATTTTTTTGATGTATTGTTGGATCTGGTTGGCTAATATGTTGTTGAGGATTTTTGCATCCATGTTCATCAGGGAAATTGGTATATTGTTCTCCTTTTTATGGGGGGTCTCTGTCTGGTTTTGGAATCAAGGTAATGCTGGCTTCATAGAAAGAGTTTGGAAGTTTTCCTTCCATTTCTGTTTTTTGGAACAGCTTCAAGAGAATAGGTATTAACTCTTCCTTAAATGTTTGGTATAATTCCCCCGGAAAGCCATCTGGCCCTGGACTCTTGTTTTTTGGGAGATTTTTTTATTACTAATTCGATTTTATACTGGTTATGGGTCTGTTTAAATTTTCTATTTCTTCCTGTTTCAGTTTTGGTAGCTTATATATTTCTAGGAATTTGTGCATTTCTTCCAGATTGCACATTTTATTGTCATATAATTACTCATAATCTCTTATTATTGGTTTATTTCTGTTGTGTTCATTGTGATCTCTCCTCTTTCATTCTTGATTTTATTTGGGTCCTTTCCTTTTTCTTTTTGATCCAACTGGCTAGTGGTTTATCAATTTTGTTAATTCTTTCAAAGAACCAGCTTCTGTTCTACTGGTTTTTGTTTGTTTGTTTGCTTGTTTTGATAGCATTGATTTTTGCTCTAATCTGTATCATTTCTTCTGCTGGTTTTGGGTTTTATTTGATGCCCTTTTTCCAGCTCTTTAAGTTGTAAGGTTAGGTTGTGTGTCTGAGACCTTTCTTCCTTCTTTAGAAAGGCCTGAATGCTATATACTTCCCTCTCATGACTACCTTTGCTGCATCGCAGAGGTTTTGGGCTGTCGTGTTATCATTTCATTGGGTTCCATGTACTTTTTAATTTACTCTCTAACTTCTTGGTTAGCCCATTAATTCTTTAATAGAATGTTCTTTAGTCTCCAAGTATTTGCTGTCTTTCCAAATTTTTTCTTGTGGTTAATTTCGAGTTTTTTAGCATTGTGGTCTGAAAATATGCAAGGTATGATTTCGATCTTTTTGTACTTGTTGAGGTCTGATTTGTGTCCCAGTATGTGATCTATTCTGCAGAACATTCCATGTGCACTGGAGAAGAATGTATATTCTGCTGCTTTAGGATGAAATGTTAGGAATATATCTGTTAAGTCCATCTGGTCCAGTGTATCATTCAAAGCCATTGTTTCCTTGTTGATTTTCTATTTAGATGATCTTTCCATTGTTGTAAGTGTGGTATTGAAGTCCACTACTTTTATGGTATTATTATCAGTGAGTTTATTTATATTTGTAATTAATTGATTTATACATTTGGGTTGTCTCATATTTGGAACATAAATGTTTACAATTGTAAAGTCTTCTTGATGGATAGACCCCCTTAATTATGATATAACACCCTTCTTCATCTCTTGTTACAGTCTTTATTTTAAAATCTAGATTGTATGATATGAGTGTGGGTACTCTGGCTTTCTTTTGGCGACCGTTAGCATGATAGGTGGTTCTCTATCCCCTTACTTTCAATCTGAAGGTGTCTTTAGGTCTAATGTGGGTCTCTGGTAAACAGCATATAGATGGATCTTGTTTTCTTTTCCATTCTGTTACCCGTGTTTTTTGATTGAAGCATTTAGTCCATTGATGTTTAGAGTGAGTACTGGAAGATATGAATTTATTGCCATGATGTTTCTTATAGAGTTAGAGTTTCTGGTGGTGTTTTCTGGTGCCTTCTAGTCTTTGTTGCTTTTGGTCTTTTTTTTTTTTTTTTTTTTTTTTTTTTTTTTTTTTTTTTTTTTTTTTTGGTCTTTTCAACCCTCAGAGAGGCCCCTGAAAATTTCTTGAGGGCTCGTTTAGTGGTCATGAACTCTTTAAGTTTTTTTTGTTTTGTTTTTTTTGTCTGGGAAACTTTTAATCTCTCCTATTTTGAATGGCAACCTTACTGCATAATGAATTTTTGGCTGCATATTTTTCTGATTCAGCACACTGAATATATCTTGACACTCCTTTTTGGCCTGCCAAATTTCTGTGGATAGGTCTGCTGCAAACATGATCTGCCTTTGCTTGTAAGTTAAGGACTTTTTTTCCCTTGCTGCTTTCATGATTCTTTCCTTGCCTGAGTATTTTGTTGATTTGACATTGATATATTTTATTGATGGTCGGTTTTTGTTGAATCTTATGGGAGTCCTCTGTGCTTCCTGGATTTTGATGTCTTTATCTTTCCCCAGGTTAGGACAATTATCCACTATAATTTGCTCACACAACCCTTCTACCTCTTTTTCCATCTCTTCATCTTCTGGTACCCCCATGACTCTCATATTGTTCCTTTTTAATGAGTCACTGATTTCTCTAATTCTTAAATTGTGCTCTTTTGCCTTAGTCTCCCTCTTTCTTTTCTGCTTCAGTATTCTCCATAAGATTGTCCTCTCTATCGCTGATTTCCTGCTCTGTCTTATCCATCCTTGCTGCTGCAGCATCCATTTAAGATTACAGCTCAGTTATACCATTTTTTAATTTCATCCTGACTAGCTTTTACTTCTTTTATTTCCACAGAGAGGGATTCTAACCTATTTTCAACCCCAGCTAGTATTCTTATTATCGTGATTCTAAATTCTGGTTCAGACATCTTGCTTGTATCTGTGTTGATTATGTCCCTGGCTGTCGTTTGTTCCTGCTGCTTCTTTTGGGGTGAATTCCTGTTTTGTCATTTTGAAGGGAGAAAAGGAATTAATAAGGAAAAAAATTAAAAAAAACAACACACACACACACACACACACACACACACACACACACACATCAAATAAATGATGCTAGATCCTAGGCGTGTTTTGGTCTGGCTATTGAAAGGAGTTTGATAGATTAGATAAAAAGGGGGAAAAAAAGGAAAATGTTTGAAAATTTGAGAAAAAAAATACAATGAAAAAGAATAAAATTAAACGATGGAAGTAAAATAGAATTTGAAAAAATTACAAAAAAGTACAAAACATAGCAGAAAAATAAAGAAAAATATTTTTAATAATAATTGACAATAAAAATAATTTTTTCCCTTTCTGTATTCAAGAAAAAGAAGAGCAATAAATAAAAAGAAAATTGAAAAGACGGACCAACAAACAGAGTGAAATATGATTGAAATTACATCACTTTTCCCTACAAGTGAAACTATGAAGCACTTTGTAGTCCATAAACTAAGTGGGTGCAGAGATTTGTGGTGTTCTTGAATAGTGAGTTTGGCCCAGTTGGGCGGGGCTTAGTGTAATGGCTCTGTTCTCCACTAGGTGGCGTTGCTTAGCTTACGGGGGGCAGGGGTGGAATGTTGTGGCGCTTGTTGGTGTGTATGTGCATGCAGGGGAATGGTGAAAATGGCGTCACCCACCTACCCAGTCTCTAGTATCGGTACTCTGTGCTCTGCCCGAACAGCAATCGGACACCCATCCTTTGTCTCCAGTTTCTTTCTACTCCCTGCCTTAACACTGTCTTTGCCCAAGCCGTCAATTTGCCAGGTGCACCTCCCTCCTGGGTTTTATCTCAGATGTGGCTGTGTTTCCCGACCCCTCACTTCTGAGGGACTGTGGCTTTGACCTGCTCAGATCCTCTCAGGGAGGGTCTCACTGAGCAATGGCCAGGTGCCAGCCACACAGAGGATCATGCTGCTGCCAATGCCCAGAGACTGCAGCTGGGTGCCATCCCGCCCCAGAAAAAGTTCACGCAATCCCATAGCAGCAACATTTCAGGGATTATGGCAAAATCACAACCCACATCTGGCACCAGACTTCACCCTCAACGACCCTGTTCCAGCACCAGCAAATGTGGTTGTTTCTGGGGTCTGCTGGGACCAGGTGGCCACACAACCTATAGCAAATGTCCTTCCAGCAGTGGAACCTCTTCTACCTGGGTGGCCCAAGGACCTCCCGGATCCCACTCTGCTCCTGGGAATTCACCTTTCCCACCACAGCACCACCAGGTATTGAGTTGTGGAGTTTCACATTCTGCACTCCCCTGTTTACATCATCTTAATGGAATTCAAACCGTCTCCTTTCTCCTTTCTTCCTTTTTAGTTCAGTCCCTGTGACTGTTTCCAGTTTTCTACTTTCTCTCTAGCTGCTTTGGAGGTGGCTGCTTTTCCTGCATTCTCTTCCCATTTCTGTCATCTCTCTGGAAGCAAAAACAGTTCCCAGCCCTCTGTGGCTTCTCTATCCCCCATTCACCTCTCCACGCTGTGTACCTGCTGAGTTCTGTGGTTCAGGTTGTGCAGATTGTTGTGTTAATCTTCAAATAAGTTTTCTAGGTGTACACGATGGTTTAGTGTGATCTGGCTGTATTTCATGGATGCAAGATGGAAAAAAAAACTTCCATGCTGTTCCGCCATCTTGGCTCCTCCCTGATTGGGTTAGTTTTTATACTATTCACCAAACCCTCCAACTCTTCACTCTCACCTCTTCTGTGCCTGCCTTTTCCAGCTGCTTGGTTTCATTGGAATTCCTAAGTGCTAATATTTAAAATTCTTTTTACATTTATTTATTTTTGAGAGACATAGAGAGAGCACAAGTTGGAGAGGGGCAGAGAGAGAAGGAGACACAGAATCCAAAGCAGACTCCAGGCTCTGAGCTGTCAGCACAGAGCCTGACGCGGGACTTGAACTTACAAACTGTAAGATCATGACCTGAGCCGAAGTCGGACGCTTAACTGACTGAGCCACCCAGGTTGCTAATAAGTGCTAATATTAATCGGGTGGTGGTGCCATCCTGCCATCCTACTGCGTTTCTCTGGTCCACTCACCTACATGACTGCTCCATAGCTTTCCTTCACTCCTCCAATCTGTAATACATCAGTGTTTTAAAAAAAATTGTTAATGTTTATTCATTATTCTTGTGAGAGAGAGAGAGAGAGAAAGCGAGAGAGAAAGCGAGGGAGAGCACAAGCAGGAGAGGGGCAGAGAGAAGAGGATACAGAATTTGAAGCAGGCTCCGGGCTCTGAGCTGTCAGCACAGAGCCTGATGCAGGGCTCAAACCCACAGATTGTGAGATCATGACCTGAGCCAGAGTCGGATGCTTAGCTGAATGAGCCACCCAGGCACCTCTCTAATACATCAGCCTTGTTCATTCGTCTCAGCTGATTCCTTTGTACTGTATTCCACTGAAAAAGCAGAATTAGTTAGGAGATATATCTTGCTGCTCCTAGGGAGGAATTGTCCATGGTCCTGCCTGAGGCCAGCTCCTCCAGCCTTACATTAGATCCCATTAGATTCACTACATTCAATTCCTTCCCCCTTACTTAGGATGTTGGCAACTCTCACCTCCGTGGCATGTCAATTTCCCCCTCTTGACTGCATCATCCCCAAAGCATATAAACATGTTATTGCTTTTCCCCTAAGAAAAATATTCCTCTCCTGATCCCATTCCTAGTTCTTAGATACCATTTCATGTTTCCATTCCCCTTTTACTGCCTAAACCAGAGATACATTCATTTTTTCCAGTTTCTCTCATCCATGACCTCTAGAAGCTACTCAAATCAGGCTTCTTGTTTTTTCAAGGTCACCAAAGACCTCCATATTGCTAAGTCCCTTGGGCAATACTAGACTTCTTTCTTTATTCTTAGTCTTCATCTTACTTGACCTATCAATAATATTTAGATCAATGCAAATGTTCACTGTTAAGGACTGAATGTTTATGTCCTACCCTATATTTATATGTTAAAATTCTACTCCCCAATATGATAGTATTAGGAGGTGAGACCTTCAGGAAGTAATTAGCATTAGGTGCCATCATGAGGATGATGTCTTTAGGGATGGGATTAGTGCCCTTGTAATGAATCATGAGAGAGCCTGCCTCGTTTCTCTGCTTCTGCCACATGAGGATACAAAGAGAAATCTGCACCCCAGAAGAGAGCTCTCACCAGAACCTGACCATGATACTCCTTGGACTTCCAGACTCCAGAATTTTGAGAAATAAATTTGTATTGTTTATAAGCCGCCCATGTGTGGTATTCTGTTATATTAATCAGAACTAAGACACTCGATACAGCTTCATCACTTAGCTTACAATATACCATATCGATCAAGTCTCTTCTTACTCAGTGTTTTCTTTGCTGATTCCTGTTTCTCCCCAAACCTTAAATATTGGAGGCTCCCCATCTCAATCCTTACATCTCTTCTTTTCGCTGTTATCATCCTCCTAAATACCTTTCCCCCTGATGATCCTCAAATTTAAATCACCAGCCCAGACCTCCCCCTGAACTTCTGTCTCCTATTTCTCCACTTGATGCCCTTGCTTGTTTGTCTAACAACAAGCAACACATTATATTCAAACACATTATATTCAAAATGAAAATCGTGATCCTCTTACAACCTTCTCATTCCACAGTCCTCTTCCCATAGTAAATATAAATTCTATTTTTCCAGGTGTTGGGTTTTAATATCTTGGAGTTTTTTTGACTCCCCACTTTGTTTCATACCCTACCCTCATATCCAGAATGTCAGCAGGTACTGTTGGCCTTACCTTTAACATACTTCTAAATCAGACTCCATTTCATCCTCTCTGAAATTACCACCCTGGTTCAAGCTACCATCATTCTTCATCTAGAACATTGTAGCTGTCTTCTCATTGGTATCCTGCTTTCTCTCTGACTCATAATTTTATTATTATTTTTTTAACACAGAAGCCAAAATGGTCCTTTAAAAACTGAAGTATGACTGTGTGACTCTTCCACTCACAATTCTGCATTGTCTTCCAGCTCTCTCAGAGTAAAACCTAAAGTCATTACCCTGTGGCTAACGAGATCTTATATTATCTGCCCCCATCCTTGCTAGTCTTTGACCTTATCTTCTACCAGTCTCTCCTTCCCTCACTCTCCTCCACCTATATTGACCTCTTTGCTGGTTTTCAAACACACCAAGTTTTTATCTCTGAAACTTTGCAAGAAACTTGGAAAGGATTTCCTCAACTATACACATGGATTGCAGCCTTCCCTCCTTCTGGCCCTAGAGCAAATGCTATCTTGTCAATAAAGCTTTCCAACTACCCTAACTAAATTACACCTTCTTTCCAAACTTTGAATTCTCATACCCATTTATTTTTTCCCATAATACTCATCCCGAGCACATATATTATATCATTTTGCTTATGTTTTTGGTAAATTATCTGTTCCCCAATCCCCCCATTGAGTATTAGCTCCATGAGGACAGAGAGTATGGTCTGTTTTGTGAATGCCTGTATCCCTGTTGCTTTGAACAGGGCTTTAATAAATACACGTTCAAAGATCGAATACCTTTGTATCTTTATATGAACTCTTTCCTCTGAGATGTCCTGAACGCTGTTTGTTTTGCAATTTTTAAAAATTTTTTTGGTAATACAGCATCCTGTCAGAGAGATTTTCCTCTCTTATGAAAACAGCTCCTAGTTTCTTTTACTAAAATAATAATGATAATCACCATCACCACCATCATCATCATCATCATCATCATCATCATCATCATCACTACCGGTTATATTATGCTGACTCTGATCTAAATGCTTTATCTCTTTTATAGGTACCATAACAACCCCATGAAGTAGGAGCTATTGTAATGTCTGTTTTACAGATGAGTTGACACAGGACATTTAAATTTACACAGGTAGTAAGTGGTGGAGCCAGGATATTTTAAACTCAAGGAATATGGCTCTAAAGGCTGTACTTTCAACCATTGTGTTATGCTGCTTATAGACAGAAGTTGTGTTAAGGAGGTCTGCAGAAAAGGTGAATAGAGACTTTCATTTGACTTATGGAAGCCAGTTTCTCTTAGTGATGGCATCTGAGTATTCTTGAAAATGATTGGATAAATTTGCATAAAGGAGTCTGTGGATATTTCAGGAAGAAAGGTTGAGTTATGATTTCATTTCTGGTGCTTAACGGTGTTGGAGAAGGTGACAACTCTTACTGTCATGGTGAGACATCGGATCAGAAATAGTTCTGAGTTGTGGCAGGAAGCAAAGAGAGTGCTCTGTTTCTATGACGCAGCAAACCCTGGAACTAGTCCCAACCCAGCCAGATAGCTCTCCTGTAAGCAACTGGGCTGGTGAACTGAAAAACTGGCTCAGGGAAGCCTTGAAAACTGGGCCCATTAGGGCAAGACATCATCTCAACCGAACCCTATAGTTGTCGTCATAGGGGCTTTGGAAAAAGTTTCTTCTGCAGGAGCACAGCCCCCTACAGCTTCTGTTCAGTTCTTGCCATTATTCCTAAAAAGGTTCCTCTCACAGCCTGAACTCCATAATCACTAACCCTTGAGGTGACAGGCAGTCTCTAAAAACCTGACTTGACCTCACCACTCTGGGGCTGCCTTATGCCTTACGAATATGCATAGGCGAGGGAATGACAAAGCATTGATCCTCAGAGTCCTGGCCCCTTCTCTGAGCATAATGCTGGGGAGTGTGTTCTTCCATCCTCAGAATCTTTACAGCTGTGAATAGATGCTGCCATACTCCTTGAGATAACTTCTGAGCCCCCAGTACCATGCTTCCAACACAGCCTGCTGATGCCAGGTTTTAAATCTCCACTTAGCAAACTGGGTTAGGGCAAAACTGAAACCCACTGCTGTTTTGATGTATGAAAGAGAAGAGAGTCTGAGAGATTCAGAATGAGTGAACTTTCTGTTACAGTACCTGATGGTTGGTAACTCCAAGCATAGCCTAGATAGCGTCCCATTAATTGCACTCAAACCTTAAAGAAAGATGACCAGGTGTACTTCCAAATCCATCACAAATGTTATCTTATTGACTTCCTTCAGGTTAAATGTTAAACCACTGTCTCAACTTTTCCTTGCCTTGATCATAATGCTGTTAGTCCTTAGTTAATATCTCCGTCTCTCCCCACTAGCCAGTAAACTCAAGGGTAGGAACCATCTCTGATGGATCTACTTACCCTTAGACTTAGTGTGCCTGACATGGGAAGACTCTTACTCTATCCTTGATAATTGACTGGACAAATGAATGAGTCATGGGTGGACAAAGAATTTCTCTTTTCAGATTATGTTATTGCTACTGGGTATGCATTCTGTTTTAACAAAAACTTTATTAACAGACGGTGTCATATTGAAGGAGGGGTTTGTGGCAGATATTTTGGGACATTTGTACTTTACAAACATTATGCTTCAGAAGATGTTTCCTTTATACAAAGCTGGTATCTAATATACATATGTTAAATTAACTAAACTGAATTTATGGAACAGTAGAAAGAGCAGATCTGGTTTTAGTCCCATTTTTGCCACTGACCTGGAACAAGGAGGTTGACCTCTAAAGTCCCTTCTGGCTGTTTTGTTCTACAGCTTTGTGAATTTATATGTGGAAGTAATCTATGCATTTGTTTCCTAGTAAAATTAGTGAAAAGACAGATAAAAACACCCAGCCACTCTCAAAGCAGAGCCTACTTCTCTGATAAGAAAAGAATGTAAGGAATTCTCTCTGTTAGGCTCCATTGGGTATGGATTATTTTGCATTTGTGGCACCAATCTGAGAAAAAGCTATGTTTGAACATTTGACTCGTGATAGATATAAATAGAAACCTGTATATTTTCTGTTGTTCGAATGGATGTAATTCTAACACCTTCAGAAAACCTCATAGATTATTGGAAAAGTTCCATGAGACCAACAGTGAAATTGTAACATAATCTATTGTCTTATTTGGAGGGCTTTATAGCTCCATTCCTAAGAGAATAGAATAATATCTTGGTAAACTGGTATCTATGAGGATCACTAATTGTTAATTCACCTCTACATTGTTATAAATTTGTTGAAAATACTGTAATAGTATTGCTTTGATTGATAAGAAAAATTCTACCACTTGTGTCCAATAGGTACTGCATATAACTTCAACAAAATCTTATATTGATTCACTTACTGACGTTAATGACAGCATAATGACATATATGTATATTTTCTGCAACTCTGCTGTTAGGTTTGATCAGATTCTAGCCCATAAGCCTGTGCCCTGAAGCAAATCGGATGCTGCTAGTGCAGAGGGAAGAGGACAGGTGTGATGTAATCAGAAGGGCTTAGAGTCTTAATCAGATAAGCCAGTGAATGTTTGGGTTATCTCTCACTTTCAAGTAATTTTAAAAGCAAAAATGTGCTTTGCAATAATAAGATTTCGGGTTAGAAAGTTATGTATAATTGGGCCATTAGGTTTGAATCAGAGAAGAAAATCTCCAGTTCTAAGAACTGTCAGGAAATAGGGGAAAACAACCCCAGCCCCCAGGAGTAGAACCTGGGACTCTGACAATAAACTGGGGGTAGAGAAGCTGTGGTCAAATGTCAGGAAACATCTGGGAACCTTGCAAAAGTTACACCTGCTCAGAGAGTGAGATCCAATAGGGCTTGTTTGGCATGGGCTTTAGGAATCTGCGTTTTTAACAAGCACACTACCAAATAGAAAATTCCTTACAAGTGAGCAGTTATTCCCATGTAAAACATATCAGTCATTTGTGTAAACAGTTATTTTCCCCAAGAGAATAAACAGATTTTTTTTTTTTTTTTTTGTATTATGTTCATTGCTTCAGACTTTAAGGGCATTACGTATGTAGGCATGACCTCATGCCTGAGGTATGACCTCAGGATATGTCACAACTTCTTGTTTCCCTCTTGGTTTTTTAAAAAGTTATACCTTGTTGTCAGCTCAAATAGAATTTTTAAAAATTTTTAATGTTTATTTATTTTTGAGAGACAGAACACAAGCAGGGGAGGGGCAGAGAGAGAGAGAGAGGGAGACACAGAATCCAAAGCAGGCTCCGGGCTCTGAGCTGTCAGCACAGAGCCCGCCGCAGGGCTTGGTCCACAAACCGCGAGATCAAGACTTGAGCCGACGTCGGATGCCTAACTGACCAAGCCACCCAGGTGCCCCTCAAATAGAATTATTAAGGCATGCTTGAGAAGTTTGAGCCAAATTTCTGACAGCAGTTTTTTTTCCAGTTTGAATTTTTATTGGATAAGCAAAGTTTATTCATTTCCCATTTATAATCCTTTTTCCCCTCCATTTATAATCTAATTATGTCAAGCTGTATTTTAGTCATGAAAGGTATAAAGATGAATAAAATAGTCCCTGTCCTCAAAGACAGTCCCCTGTCTCTTCGTGAGTGATAGGCATATAGGTAGATAAGTGTAATAAAATGTGATTAATGTTATTATTAGAACATATTCCATAGTATGGTTGGAACAGAAGAACTGAGCCAACTCTCACTGGATGGGAAAAAGGTCCCAGAAAGGCTGTATAAGGAAGTAGATGCTTGACCTGATTTTTTTTCTTGCTTTATTGAGATATAATTGACAAATAACATTATGTAAGTTCAAGATGTACAATGTGATGATTTGGTACACATATATATTGTGAAATAATTGCCACAGTAAGGTTGGTCAACACATCCAACACCTCACATCGTTACCTGTTTGTGTATGTGGGGTGGGGGATGCTAAAAATACTTAACTCTATTAGCAACTCTCAAGTACACAGTATTGTTAACCATTGTCACATGCTGCCCTGTGGGGGATAAGTTTAGGAATCCCCCGGGCTTACACCAATGGGTTATCAAGGCACAAAGAAATACAAAGTCAATAAAATGCTCACACCTGAGTTTGGGTAAACCAGATTGGCACTCCAGGAATAGGGGGGTGCAAAGACACCCCAAGAATAGGGAGGCACAAAGGTGCCAGGAATAGGGAGGTGTAATGGCACCCCAAAATAGTGAGGGGGTGCTGAGCCCCCAAAAGTAGAGAGGGAGAGGCAAATGCCTGAAATAGAAATGGCGCAAAGGTGCCCAATACACAGAAATAACAAGATTAGATATTCAGGGTGAAAGCACCCCAAATTTAGTACTATAGCAGAAAGCTGCTTTCATAGAATAGGGCCAGGTTAGGTAAATTGGTGAATTGGGCTATGGATCACTGTGCTGCAGGCAAAGCAGCCCTGAACGGAGATGGTTAACAAAAGAAAGGGTGCTTATTAACCCTAAGGTTATTCCCCCCATCTGTCTCGTCCCCTAGTCTGGCAAAGATAAACAGGCTTGGGGCCTCCTGTCTACTGTTAACAACCTACCCATCTGCCCGGCACCAGGATTTTGTTTTATATTGACTGAAACCCCAAACACTGTATATCTTCAAAACCCCCTTTCCCCCCTCAGATCCACAAGTTAATGTTCCTAGTTTCGTTGTCTCTTTGTACATGCCCATCACATTTGCAAGCCTTCTGATCTGAATAAATACGGGGCTAGGACGCTTATTCTGGGCTCTTGTCTTTTTCCTGGACATGAGTCATCTCTCGTTTTAATCCTGCATCCACTCTTTTGCTAGACAAAAACTTTAGACTTAGAGTCTACGACACTGCACAATCCCCAGAATTTACTCATCTTATACTTGAAGCTTGTGCACTTTGACCAACATCTTTCCATCCTGAGCCCTTGGCAATCACCAATTTGCTCTTGGTTTCTATGAGTGAATTTGACTTTTTTAGATTCATAAATAAGTGGTATTATACAAGATTGGTCTTTCTCTGACTTATTTCACTTAGCATAATGCTCTCAAGGTCCATCCCTGTTGTCACATATGGGAGGATTTCCTTTGTTATGGCTGAATAATATTTCAATATATTTGTGATATTCATATGACATACCATATATCCATATGTTATATATATGTCATATAGACATATCTATCTATATATATGTCTATATGCCACATATGTATAAATCATATCTTCTTTATCCACTCGTCTGTCAGTGGATACTTTGGTTGTTTCCATGTCTTGGCTATTTTGAATAATGCTGCAATGAACATGCAGGGGTAGATATCTCTTTGAGGTAGTGATTTTGTTTCCCAAGAGAATAAACAGATTTGGTTGTACATCCAGAGTGGGTTTGCTGGATCATATGCTAGTTCTATTTTTTTTTAAGTTTCTTTGTTTGTTTGTTTATGCCATCTCTACACCCAGCGTGGGACTGAAACTCATGACCCTGAGATCAAGAGTTGGAAGCTCTGAGAGACTAAGAGAAAAATTACCAGGTGTGGGTTCTGCTATTGAGTGATATGAGTTCTTTATATATTTTGGATATTAATCCCTTATCAGATATATGATTTGCGCATATTTTCTCTCATTCTGTAGGTTCACATTTGATTTTGTTGATAATTTCTGAAAGGGCGGGACTATGCCGGCAGACTCCATCTTGTTCTGTGTCCTTCACCTTGACCACACCTCCTCCCCTTGAGCAACCCCCCCCCCACCTGCCTAACAGGACTCGGACCCTTCCCCAGCCAATCGGCTGAGGCCACAGCCATTACCTCACCAACTGCCCCTAGGCCCCAATAAAACCTTTGTCCTTTTGAAACTCGCTCTCTCTCCCCAGTATCTCACCACTGCGTCGTGCAGGTAGGGGATTGAGCTCTAGCTAGCTCAAATAAAGGCTCTTTTGCTTTTGCATCGGACTCGGCTCCCTGGCGGTCTTTGGGGATCACGAATTCTGGGCATAACAATTTCCTTTACTGTGAGATGCTTCTTAGTTTCATGTAGTTACACTTGTTTATTTTTTATTGCTTGTGCTTCAGTGTCACATCCAAAAAATGTTGTCAAGACCAATATTAAGGGTCTTTTCCTGTTGGTTTTCTTCTAGGAGTTTTACAGTTTCATGTACAACATTTAAGTATGTTAGTTTTTGTGACTACTATGAAATATGAGTTCAATTTCATTCTTCTGCATGTAGCTACTCAGTTTTTCCAGCACCATTTATGGAAGAGACTGTCCTTTACCCATTGTATATTGTTGCCTTCTTTGTTATAAATTAACTGACCACATATGCATGGGTTTATTTTTGGGCTCCTTATTCTGTTGGCCTATGTGTCTTTTTTTTTTTATGCCAGTACCGTAATGTTTTGATTGCTGTAACTTTGTGATACAATTTAAATTAGGAAGTATGATGCCTCTAATTTTATATACTTCCTCAGATTGCTTTGGCTATTTGGAATCTTTTGTGGTTACATACAAATTTAAGGGGTTTTTTTCCCTACTTCTGTGAAAATGCCATTGGAATCTTGATAGAGATTGCATTGACCTATAGATAACTTTAGGTAATATGGACATTTCAATGATATTATTTCTTCTGTGAACATAGGATATCTTTTCATTTGTTTCTGTTTTCTTGAATTTTTTTCATCAAAGTTTTATAATTTTCCATGCACAGCCCACTGTCTCCAGAAATGTGGGTGCTACTGGGTCCTATAGAATATGTACATCTTTCAAATGCTCCCACTCTTATTTGTGTTGTGGCCTCTGTGGCCTATAGAGGAAATGGGGGAAATTCCCTCTGATGCCTGATATACAGACAAGTCTAGTTGGGAAACCCACACACAGAGGAACTCAAGTTACTATTTAACCTAATACTGATGCCACCTGGATGGAAACACTCATGCACCCCTCCCAGGGCACAGGAATCCCTCAGCCTTGCTAGGGGCCCAGAGGGCCCCCCCCCCCCCACACACACTTTATAACCTCCTCCTGCCATCTGCAGCTCTCCCAGATGCTGGCCTGTGATCCTGAGCTGACCCTTCACTCCGTCCATCCTTGGGGACTGAGATGGCATCACAAGGGGAGACATGGGAGGATGAGAGGAAAATGGGCAGAGGGAGCTGAGCTTGAGGGTGGGAGAAGCATATATTGTCTCTTGTTCACCCACTCCAGGAGTCACCCTTGAAGGGTACCCTCTGCAACTGCTCATTTCTGAGGTTCACAGAAGTACACATGCACAGAGGAAGAAATAGACACCACAAACACAGAGACACACAGGCATGGAACCACCCACAGCCTCATCTGGGGACTCAGGTATGGGCTCTTGGACAGGCTCACACACAGACCCACACTGCAGACATAGACACCCAGAGGGGAACACTCTCTCTCCCTCTCTCTCTCTCTCTCACATCACACACACACACACACACACACACACACACACACATTTCTCTCTCTGTCTCTCTCTGTCTCTCTCTGTCTCTCTCTCTCTCTCTCACTCACACACACACACACACACACGTAGATACACACACTCAGGGATACACACATACACACATTCAGGGACATGTGCAACACTCCCAAGAAGCAAACCCTACACACACTGGACACACAGAAAACACACACACAGTTGTAATCAGAAACACTCAAAGTGATAGCAAATTCATACATACAACCAATATGCACACAGACACGACACACAGATACACACAGATACTCCCACAGGGACACATGTACCTGAGAGATACAGATAATACAGTCACAGACACAGATTTGCACAGCAGACATATGCTCATTCAGAGACACAGACACAGAGATACACATGCATACAGATAAACACAAGAGGAAAACGATGAGGGAGCATTAGGCAAGCTGCCAGGCCTCAAACCCCTCCCCCACCCTCAGGTGGGATATGTGTGATAACCCTTGGGCACTCCTGGCTGCCCAAGAACAAAGGAAAAGAAAAGAAAAACAAATGGTTAACAGATAGAGATCATTGTCCTGCAGGGCTGTCTCCATCTATTTATAAATATCTTAATAAATCACGAGAAAAAGACAATGGTAATCTCCAGAAACCTATGGACTTGGTTTCCTAGAGCCCCAACATCATCCCTCCATAGTGATGTAGGAAACTAAGGCAGAAGGGAATGGCAGATAGAACTAAATTTCCTTATAACCTGCAGCCCATTGACAGATACTTGAGGCTAGCAGAGTGAAACATTTCTCCAGGAAATCCCTGTGTCCTAATGCTAATGCTTTGCTAGAGGGCAGACAACCCTAGTTTGACCTTAGCTAGTCCTCCAGCATCCTGGGAGTCTTATTTAGCATATGAAAGTCTCACTGGAAACTTCCCTCCCCCCAGCTCCATAGTATATAACTAGTCTCCTCATGGTGCTTGGGCAGCTCTTCAGCCAGGGCCACTGGTCCTGTCCCATGCTTTAATGAAATCACGTTTTTGCACCAAAGATGACTTCAAAAATCCTTTCCCCACGAACCCCACTGTCACCCCAAAACCTCATCAGAAAACATGAAAACGGCCAAATAACAGGCAATTCATGTCCACAGTCAATATAACCACAGACACAGAACTCCAACTCACAGGTGCATGATGCAGATTACACACACGTGTGCAAGGGCATGCGCGCGCGCACACACACACTCCAGGACAGCTCTGGCACTCCAGTGGAGGCCACTACAAGCAGAAGGGGTGCACAGACCCTGGCATGACCTTTCCCATCTAAGTTGTCATGGAAGGAGGTGTTTTCCTGGTTCCAACCCTGTGCTGGGCATGTGTCCCATGTCAGTGCCTTATGGAGGGTTGTGCCCAGGCCTGGATTCCAGAGAGTGGCCAGGATAGGGTGGCCACAGGGACAGGGGCACAGGGCAGAGACAGGGTATACTTAGAGTGGGGGTGTTGCATGGGACCGGGTCAGGTGAGGGAGACAGGCGAGTCTCTCCAGGATCCTTGGGGTGTGTCAAAGTGGGCTGTGCCTGCTCCCACAGCAATAATGGCACTAATGGCATCATCAGGACTAGCATATGACAGCACTATCATCACCACAGAGATGAATGACCAGCAACCTGAGGTGCAGGAGCTGGGCTGTGACCTTGCTGTCTCGTTTGGCCTCAGCTTCTGTACAGGCTGACCTGGAACAAAGCGGGGCTATGGGGCCAAGCATCTTTGTGGCCCTTGCTCCCTCTGGAATCCCCAGGCCCCAGCTTCCCACTCTCCCAACATCTCCTCCCAGACCCAAGTCAGCAGTGAGCCTTTTCTCAGCCTGGGTCCAGCCTTCCCCTTGAGGGCTCTGAGCCTGGTTCCCCATCTGTGCAAGGGGTTAGAGACGGTACTGCCGCTGGGTCCTGAGAGGTGATGTCTGCGAAGGCAAAGGCTTGGCACAGGCCTGAAACTGGAGGGAACTGAGGTTTTCACCTTTGTTGCCTTTAACAGCTGTGCAACTTTTAAGGCACCAGACTGGGAAGACTCATGCCCCAGGGAGGTGGTGACACTGATATCCACTAGTGCTCAGCACGTGGCTTCCTCTTGTCCTCAGCACAGTTCTGGACACAGGCATGGACACTCCCATTTTACTGTAGGAAACCAGCCCAGGCTCACACAGCTGGTAAGCAGCACACTGGATCTCAAACTCCATGCTCCTGGCCCTGCCCCCAGGGGCCACGAAGGACTCCCCAGATGGGAGGCTGACATTGGCTTTGGGGACACTTTCTCACCTCCATGAATGATCTCACTTGTTCAAGGCCCCCCAAACTCTGTTCACTGCCTCCTCTTTCCCTGGTTCCTGCTCCAGTTGTAATCAGGGTGATCCTGGCCACCCTTCATGGAATTCCCTAGGCCCCCTTATAGTCAGGGCCTCTCTCCCATTCACTTTTGGGCCAGTCGGACTCCACCCCCTCTCTAGCTGGCCTCTCCTTGTACCACCAGGACAGCCCAACACTGGGGCTCTTTAGGCAGGCAGCAGGATCTAAAGGGAATGTAACACTATTGGTTTTTCACTCCTGCTTTGTTTTGGTTTTGGTTGTTTTGTATGGTTTCTTTATATTTAGGTTGGAGCCCTTGCTTTGCTATTTTAGCAGTGGCAGAGTGGTTCCTGTTACAATAAATTTACATAAAAATAAAAGTGAGGGGATTTAGATCAATGATTTTCAGTTGGGGAATCACTGAGTCAATCGTGTAGAGAAACTATTTAGGAAGCTCAGCTCAGGACAGAGCCCAGGACAGGTGATCACAGTAGGTTTGTCTAGTCACCTGGGTCCCTGGCCTATGCCCACCTGCTTGGCCCTCCTCACCCAGCACACCTGGTACTGCCAACAATCTGGGTATTGTCCCAGTTCCCCCAGGAGAGAAGCTGATGAACTATTTCTCTTACAATGCTCTCATTCCTGGAGATTGCAGGAGATCCCTTGTGAGTCAGCTGGATTTCCCCTCACCACCCCCCCCCCCCCCCCGTATGGTTCATAATGTACAGCCCATGCCAATAGGTAGGAGGGTCACACAGATAAGTGACAGATCTACCACCATTTGCGGTGTTAAAATGCCTAGGTCAACTAGAGATGATTTGGGGACCAGACAATCTTCTCACACCAATATTCCAGGATATTCCAGGCCAGGAGACATTTTTTATTACAATTTTATCGTGCACCTATCATTCAGTTCAAATATAGCTCTTTTTCTTTGGGATTTCTTGACTCATATTCTACTTCTAGAGGAACTTCTCAATTTCTAAACATATGGGAGTTTCTAGTTACCTCATTATTAGTGATTTCTAGCACATTCTATTACCAAAACATGCTTTGTGTGATTTCCTTTCTCTGAAATCATTTCATTCCTTTGAAATTTCCCTTATGGCTGTAATAAATAGGGTGAATGTTTGTAACTGTATCCTCTGTGCCTAAAGTGAATGTGTCCTCTACAGTGTTATGTCCATGTGGACACATATATGGATATAGCTGTGGGATTCAGATGGTTTGCTATCAAGATGACTACCTTATGGATGTTCTATCTGCTTTGACTTACTGAGAGAGGGTTAAACTTTCCTGTCTGCTTGTGTATTTGGTTGTTCTTGCAGTTGTGTCCTCCTTTGCTTTCTCAATTGTTCAGCTATTGCCCATGGGAGATGGGAGTTCAGAAAGGAAGCAGAGAGCACTCAGAAGAGGTGACGGGGAGCTGGGTTGGGAGGGCCCAGAAACCAGAAGGTCAGCCAAGTTTCCAGAGAGGAACTGTCGTTGGGATGGCACGTGGTGGTGCACCAGGTGGGAAGTGGCTTTTTAAAATGAGATCACGTGGGGTGTCCATATTACTCTACCAGGGGTGAGGGCAGCTGATTGGTCGAGAGAGAGTGTCAAGGCTCTGGGTTGCTAAGGCAACACCCAGACAGGTGAGGGCTTGGAAGAAGAAGGCTCTTCCTCTGCTCCACCTGCTCCTGAGAGTCCACTTAACCTGCTGTTTGTGTCCTGCTCACCTAGTGATTTACTGACCTGCTGACCTACTAGACTGTGTGAACCCTCCCCCCCACCCCCCGTACTTGATCTGATCCTGGTACTGTCTCTGACCCCCATCTTTTCCTGACACATCCCTAACCCCACCCCCTTTTTATACTCCTCCCCCATCCCCAATTACCACCCCTCTCCCTTTCCCACCCCCCCTACTCCTCCCTTGCTAACCCCCTGTCTCCACCTCCTGCCTGGAACCCTAGAGTCCCCTTAAAGGACCAGGACAGGAAGGTGCAGAGGCTGCTTTTCTGGCTCCTTGTGCTTGGGTGTCCTGGTTACCCAAACACAAATGTGAGTAAACATGGACGTCGGTGGATTCTCCCTTCCTATTGGGGGTTATTTCACACTGTGGTTAAACAACAGCTTTTCCATGGGGCTTTTGATGGGAACTTCAGAAGAACTTCATTTCTTCCTGAAGACTGAGGACACAGGGCAGGTTTTTCCCCCAGCCTGAAGTGGTTGTGGCCACAAGTGTCCACATCAAGTTCTGGGCCCTGTCTGTGCTGCTTGGTCCAAAAAGAGCAGTGGTGACAGGATGTAAACCTGAACATAGTAGTTTTATAGTGTCAAGAAGGAAGGATTTGTGAGGATACTAAAAGCTATTGAGCTGACTGACTCAAATAGGTGTTTCTACGATGTGTGAATTATTTCATTAAAGTTGCTTTAAAAAATGTCAAGAACTCTTATTTAATAGGAACTATGGGTATTAGACTGGCTCCTGGAAGCCCTGTTAAGATCCTGCTTCACGCTTTGTGAGCTTAGGGTCCATGTTCTATGTAGTTCATTTTCCTATCAGCACGTTGTTCATATTTGTGAAGTTTGGTAGCTCTGGGAACAGTGGTAACTGGAGCATTGGTGTTGGCACTAGAGTGTTAAAAAGTGAAATGTCTTTGGGCTCTGTGCTTCCTGGTTTGTGGGCTTTTAGCAACTCCTGAGTCATCCCTTTGTCTCTGGTCTTGGAGGCTGTCCCCAGAGATTCTGTGTCCAACTGTGTTGACGGGAGCCTCATAAGCCCAGAAGAAACTAAGTGGCTGCATCTTGCTTGGATATTTACAATAGGAAAATCACGAGGAGCGACATGATCAGGAAGTGAAAGAATTGTTGTCCTTTCTTTAGCTAAGTATGTGCAGAGTGTTGATTTCCTCAAAGCAAGAAGGGTTCTGAATGTCCTTAGTATTGTCCAAATATAATGAAATACCTGGTACCCAGTGTGACTATTTCACTGTAATGTTGAAAAGCAAAACTTGTACCCCTAGGAGAGTGAGACAGACAGACAGACAGACAGGGAACACCATAGAGATAAGTAGATTTCTTTAGATTGGCATATACCAGATCCTTAGAGTGGGATCTGGAAAGTCCCAGTAGTCAGGAATAACCCTTGCATTGAGGCAGAATCATTCCACACGAAAGCCTCCCATCTAAATAGAATCGTTTCTATTTCTTTTGAGACTCTGAAGGAGGAAAATTCTTGATCATCTTTATGAGACTTTTCCCCCTGTACCTAGGCTACCTCTCACAGATTGGTTCAGCTCTCTCTCCCTACCTCATCTCTGAATTCTTCCATCAACTATCTTGTCTTGCATTTCCCACCTCCACCTACTCATGGCCATTGACTGTGAGAACCTAGTGTTATTGGCCCCATTGGATCTAATCTAGTTCAGCATCAACTACCAATATCAGCAGTCAGACAGCTGCCAGATGCACCAACAGTGCCCACAGCCAAAGATGTTTTACCTTCATGAAAAGATGGCGTCTGTCTTTGGTGCATTAGAGCCCCATGATCAACCATTGTGCTTACAGCTACTTCTTTCTTTCAGACAGTGGCTAGTCAAAGACAGTGGGATTTCCCACCGTTACACATTTTTGTGACCTCATCTCTGAGAGCTCAAGATGAAAATGTTATACATTTCAGAGGCTACTTTCTAGACAGGTTCCTTTGCACAAAATTAAGCTTGGTATGTGAATTAGTGTGAATTGCATTGTGAGTGTTTTGCTCCTAAAATACTTTTAAGTCCAGTTTTTGTAGAATGAGATGTGTTCTGTTGTTTTGGTGACCATATTCAGGAATTTTGTATTCTTTGAGAGATCAATTTTCAGAGTTGCTATTGATTGATTTTAGCACAATACCATGAAATAGAAACATGAATTCCTTTCATTGGTTATTTGGAGATGTGTGTTCAGGTAACTTAAAATCCCAAAGATATTATCAAAATATACACGATCACCTCATTATGCAAATCTTTATGTGCCTCAGAAATCTGACATTTTGAGCTGTGATTCAGAATCAAAGTGAACATTGAATGAAAACATCAAAAAGTGAACCATAATATGTAATTTATTTTCTTGGAAGAATAATCCCATATTATTATCATAGCAGTTGCCCGTCTCTCTCAGATATATCCATATCTATAAACATCTTTCTCTAGAACAATCTCATTTGTATCTCTAGTACATTTTGTGTTTTTACTTTCTTTCATTCTTCCATGAATTTGGGGCATAGTTTGGAGATATTCCAAAGGATTTTATCCAGGTACTTTGTGAATGTACACTAGAAGTCATTGACTTCTTATCTACTATAAACTTGCATTTTCTTAATTTTTCTATTATATATTGGCTTACAAATTCTTACTATTAAAACACAGTTGAAATATGTTTTGTCAGCAAAATAAAACTTCTCAGTGTTGCCTATTACATCTTTCCTACAGCTTCAGTGTCGTATAATTTGTATAGAATCACAACATCCTTTTAAAGAATACAGTTCGTTGATATTTGACATATGTAAGCAGCAATGAAACCATGACCACAGTAAGATAGCAAACACAGTCATCACCCCCACAAGTTTGTACCTGCTCCTTTGTAAGCCATCTGTCCTCTCGCTCTTCCATGAGGGGACATTTGAGAGGTGTGCTTATTAACCTCCTGGAGGCTGGTAGAGGATTTATAAAGATGATTGTTTATGACAGATATATAAGATATCTGTCTTATATAAGAAATCTTAGATATAAGATATATAAGATGTATAAGATGTATAAGATATGACAGATATATAAGATTCCTCATCATCTCCAATATTATTTCAGCCTGTCCATATTTTGCCTGACCATTCCCCTCTTGGCTCTGATGTGTTTGAAATTCACTGGAAACATAGTATTATTCCTGCCTCCATGGGAAATAATGCTTGTCTAATTTACCTCCAGTGAACTGTTTTTGCTGTGAGTATACTAAAGTACCTTTAGATAGACTTGTAATCATAATTAAGCAGAAAATTTTATAGCTGGACCTTTTATATGCACTCAGTATTACAAATTTCCCTCTAATACGTTCAATTTTCATTATCATTTAGACTAAATACGTTAAAAATTCTGTAGAAATGTCTTCTTTGACCTACATGGACTTTTTTTTTTTAAATTCAACTATAATTAACATACAGTGCAATATCAGTTTCAGGTGTTCCGTATGATTCAGTGATTTCATGCATTTCTCGTGTTCATCACAAGTGTATTGATCTACTCACCTCTTTCAGCCATCCCCCCACCCAACTCCCCTTGAATCCATGTCTTTTTGAGAAGGTTGTTGTTTAATCTCATTTTTTTGTCGTGGTCCAACTAAGAACTTTTTGTTCTTAGTGTCTAGTTTGAGTGATTTGTGGTCTGAGAACATACTTCCTATGATTTCGTTTACTTTGTTCAGATCGCTCTGTGACGTCTCAAGTACCTGCTATAATTTTATAATGTCTTAGGGAGTGACTCTGGTCAAGGAAGCACTTTTTGCACTTTCTGGAAACGTTTGTTTTCATTTCTGTTGTTGCTTGTGTGTTTTCTCTAGCCATCTCCCACTTCCTTTCTCATTTGAAAACCTTGTTGGTGATGTGAGAAAAATCATAGGACCTGATTTGATAGAATTGTTTGTCAGTTCAGGAAATAGCCAACTGCAGGACACATTTCTCCAGTGTTTCTGGTGAGTCAGAGGCATCTTTTAGTGTAAAGATTTTGCCTTCACTTTTGTTTTTTTCTGAATCTCTGAAATATTTGTGGTCCTAGAGTTTGTTATGGCTATTGGACTTGACAAAAAAGAATTGCAAGTAAATGGTGCATTGGTAATTAAATTAAAGTAAGTCTGCCATTTTCATTATTGAAGGTTAGTAGTTTGGTATCTGTTTAATAGAATGGAAACAGAGCTTTTGGTCAAAAGATATCTAGCTTAATTCTCTTCCATAGAAATGATTGTTGAAATATCAGCAAGTAGAAAGGAAATTCTTTCTATAGCTTATTCTACTTCTAAGTTTTTAGTATGCTAGGCCATGACTACATTTTCCTAGAGTGTTTCCTGAGGCAGAGGAAACAAAAACAAAAACAATTGGGGTTGCATCAAAATAAATCACTCCTGCTCAGCGACGTAAACAATCGACAAATCTGAAAGGCAACTTATTAAATGGGAGAAGATATTTGCAAATGACATAGCTGATAAAGGATTAGTACCCAAAATATATAAAGAAATTATACAACTCAACAGCCAGAAAACAAATAATACAATTTACAAATTGGCCGAAGTCACAGGCATTTCCGTGAAGAAGACATTCAAATGGCCAACAGACACATGAAAAGATGCTCAACATCATTCATGGTCAGGGAAATGCAAATCAAAACTACCACGTGATATCACCTTACACCTGTCAGAACGGCTAAAATCAATAAAACAAGAAAAAAACTAGTGTTGGCGAGGATGTGGGGAAAAAGGAACCCTCATGCACTTTTGCTGGGAATGCAAATGGCTGTTGCCGTTTTGAAAAACAGTATGGAATTTCCTCAGATAATTGACAATAGAACTAATTTGTGATGGAGTAATTGAACTACTGGGTATTTACCCAAAGAATACAAAAGAAAAAAAAAACTGCTTCTAAAGGATATAAGTAGCCCTGTGCGGGATGAGTTTAGGAATCCCCTGGGCTTACACCAATGGGTCAACAAGGCACAAAGAAATACATAGTTAAGATAATACAACCGAGTTTGGGTAAACCAGATTGGCACCCCAAGAATGGGGGGGGTGCAAAGACACTCTGAGAATATGGAGGAACAAAGGTGCCAGGAATAGGGAGGTGCAAAGATACCCCAAAATAGGTAGGGGGTGCTGAGCCCCCAAATATATATAGAGAGGCAAAGGACTGAAATAGAAATGGTGCAAAGGTGGCCAATACACAGAAATAACAAGGTTAGATATTCAGGGTGAAAACACCCCAAATTTAATAGTATAGCAGAAAGCTGCTTTCATAGGAGAATAGGGCCAGGTTAGGCAAATTGGTGAATTGGACTTTGGACCACTGCAATTCAGGCAAAGCAGCCCGGAGTGGAGATGGTTAACAAAAGAAAAGGTGGCTTATTAACCTGAGGTTATTCCCCCTATCTGTCTCATCCCCTAGGCTGAGAAAGAAAAACAGGCACGGCACCTCCTGTCTGCTGTTAACAACCATCTACCCATCTGCCTGGTGCCTGGATTTTGTTTTATATTGACTGAAACCCCAAACACTGTATATCTTCAAAATCCCCTTCCCCCACCCTCACATCCACAAGTTAATGTTCCTAGTTTCTTTGTCTCTTTGTATGCCCCATCATGTTTGCAAGCCTTCTGATATGAATAAATATGAGGCAAGAACCCTTATTTGGGGCTCTTGTCTTTTTCCTGGACATTAGCCATCTCTTGTTTGAATCCTGCATCTGCTCTTTTGCTGGCCAAAAGAACTTTAGACTTATAGTCTACGACACACCCCAATGTTTACTGCAGCATTATTTACAATAACCAAATTGTGGCAGCAGCCCAAGTGTCCATCCATAGATAAATGGATGAAGAAGAGGTGATATATACGTTAATACACACACACACACACACACACACACACACACACACACACAAGAATATTACTCAGCCATAAAAAGGAATGAAATCTTGCCATGTGCAACAACATGGATTGATATAGAGGATATAATGCTAAGTGAAAGATAAATACCATATGATTTCACTCATGTGGAATTTAAGAAACAGAACAAATGAGCAAATGTGGACAAAATAGACGAACCAAGAAACAGATTTCTAACTTTAGAGAACAAAGTTATGGTTACCAGAGGGGAGGTTGGTGGGGGGGGATGGGAGAAATAGGTAACGGGGATTAAAGAGTACATTTACCCTGATGAGCCCTGAGTAATGTACAATACTGTTGAATCCTAATACATGCACCCGAACCGAACATAACACTGTATATTAACTATACTAGAATTGCAACACTTAAGAAAATAATTTATTTTGCTGAACCACACCTTTATTATAATACCACATTGGATTATGATTTTGACTTTTTTGACATGAACTATACTTTTATAAAAAATATTGTTTCTATATCAAATTTAATTTTCTTTGTCCCTCTTCTAGGTAAAGAGTCGATTATATGAAGGTAAGCTTTTGGGCTTCTATTTTCCTTGTAATCTATTCTTTTTTAAATCTCTTTTTAAAATATTCAAACCCTGACGTGGGGCTCGATCTCACAAACCATGAGATCATGACCTGATCCAAAATCAAGGGTTGGATGCTCAACCGACTGAGCCACCCAGGTGCCCTGTAATCTTTTCTTAATACAGCCGTTCACTGTGGTTTCTAATTCAGCTAGAAGTAAAGACATTGATTATCAAGTCTAGTTAGCCCCTTAACTAGTTAGCCACTTAGCCTCCTTGTTTGCATCCTAAGTGACAACACAGATTGAGTTGCCTGAGACAACTGACACAGGTGACCAAGTAGAGGAAAAAATCAGACAATTAGAGAGAAGTGGATGAGTTTAACTCTGGTCCTAAATGTTTAAGAATACAGTGGCAGGAGTATTTTGGCATGACCTGCCCACTGGGGGAAATGTACAGATTAAGGCACTATCTGAGCCTGTCAAGAAGCTCAAGGCTTAGAGAAGAAGTCAGATATTGCCACACCACGTGTGTATCACTAAAGAGGTTTAAAACATGTGTTATGAGTCCTGGGTGGAGAGAGCCTCTAATGTCAGTGGAGACTGAGCAGAAGTGAACAAGATGCAAAATGGGGCTAATGGATTGTGTATGGGCTTCATGGACTGTGCTGACTAAGTGACCCGGCACATAGCGGGTCCTCAAATTCTGGTGTTGCTATGGGGAATACAGCACTGCTGGTATAGAGAAGGGTGACCTCAGGGCAGCAGAGCTCTCACATTGTACAAATAGAAGGTGAGGTTACCGTTTGGAACCGAATGATAGAATTCAATGCCTGTCAGAAGATTCTGGAGTGCTGGGCCCTGTTCTACGTGCTGTCCTTGTGCTATCCACGTGTAAGGTGAGTGTTTCCTGCATGGTATTTACCAGTGATGCAGGTGGTAACGTTTGGATCTTGGGTTTTCACCATCTTGTGATTTGGGGAGTTAACCAGGGTTCTAGCTAGTGAGTAGTAAAGCTGAGATTTTACCCAAGTGTGTTTGATTCCAAGGCCATATGCACCTGAGTGAGCATCCCACCCTGGTTCTCATGGATGGGACCCTTGGAGCAGCAGAAAGACGTTGGAGGCCTCTGAGTGCCAAACAAGTGACATTTAGAATAATTTCTCTCTCAGTATTTGTTTAAATGTTTATTTACTTATTTTGAGAGAGAGAATGTATGCATGAGTGGTGGAGGGGCAGAGAGAGAGGGAGAGAGAGAATCCCAAACAGCCTCCACACTTTGAGTACAGAGTCTCACATGGGGCTCAATCTCACCAACTGTGAGATTATGACCTGAACCAAAATCAACTTATTAGGTGCCCAGGTGCCTGCCTCTCTTATTATTGTTATTGTTGTTTATCTATCTATCTATCTATCTATCTATCTATCTAAAGGATTTGTTTATTTTTGAGAGAGAGTGAGAGTGCAAGTGAGGAGGGGGCAGAGGGAGAGGAAGACAGAAGACCCGAAGCAGGCTCTGTGTTGACAGCAGCGAGCCCGATATGGGGCTCAAACTTGTGAGCGGTAAGATGAGGACCTGTGCTGAAGTTGGATCTCAACTGACTGAGTCACCCAGGTGCCCCTTTCATTATTTTTAAAGGGTGGGTGAAGGTGGGGGGAAACCTGGAAGAAATTAGGTGGGTTATTTTTTCTTTTTGATTCTTGTTTTTAAAGTAATTACACTGATTTGTTTATTTGATAATGAAGGACAGAATATAAGTATGTAGGATACTTGGTTTTTCTCCTTTTCTCCTCTGGTGATGCCAGAGCAGTTTGAACTCTTCATATATTCTAAGAAGAATGTTGCTTAATGATGGGATATTAGGGGACACCTGGGTGTCTCAGTCAGTAGTGTATCTGACTTTTGATTTTGGCTCAGGCAATGATCACAAGGTCATGGGATCGAGCCCTGCCTTGGACTCTGCACTGAGCCTGGAATATGCTTAAGATTCTCTCTCTCTCCCTACCCTGCACCCACTCATGTGTTCTCTCTCTCTCTGAAAGAAAAAGAAAAGAGGAGAGAGAGAGAGACAGAGAGAGAGGGAGAGAGAGAGGAAGGAGAGAATGAGAGAAAGAAAAATAAAATGCCACTAACTAAAACTTACTTTCTTCAGGGACCACAGTAATGCCAAAATGTTATATGTGACCACAGTGCCAGATCATGTGCCTTTGCTGTTGACACAATGGGTAATTTGATTTTACTGGTTTTGGTACTAATCTTAAGAGATTGCTGTTTTACCTTTTTGGTTAATTTAGATCAAATTTCTGATAAGATTAAGTACTACATTAAGGAAAATGCAAAATGTGCAGAAAACATATCCATTTGTGAATAGAAGGTATAACCATCCCCCCCTTTTTTTCATTTTCTTGATTTCACCTGGAATTATGTTCACTTCTGGTTCACTGATTTTGCCATCTCCTCTTTCATCCTGATGTCCCATTTCATTCCATTCTCTAACAGGCTAAATTCAAAGTAATCATCACATATGTAAAATACCACATTTTTTATTTCTGTAATGACTTACCCACCAGAGATAGGTTTTTATGTCAGCATAATTAATATTTTTGAATTCTGAATCCTTTATTACGTATTTGTGTAGATCAATGGAGCAAAGAAATGTGCTCAAGAAACCATATGGCAAAATAAGCTTCCCTCTTACGAAGCACATAGATGTAAGATAAAAATCCCTTCTTTGTCCTGGGTGCCTGGGTGGCTCAGTCGGTTAAACATCCAACTCTTGGTTTCAGCTCAAGTCATAGTCTCATGGTTCGTGAGTTTGAGCCCTGCATTGGGCTTCATGCTGATGGTGGGAAGCCTGCTTGGGATTCTCTGCCTCTGTCTCTCTCTGCCCTTCCCATGCTCACTTGCTCTGTCTCTCTCTCAAAACACAAATTAAAGTATTAAAATCCCTTCTTTGTCCCTTAAAAATGGAAGTAAAAGTAATGAGTAAGTATTCCTGATGACTATGTGTTTTGTTGAAGAATAACAGTGAGACACTTGAGCGCACTAATGAATTTTTCAATGACATCATTCCAAGTGCGCATGCTTCGTTGCAATCTGAGAGAAATCAGAATGTCAAGAATCGGGGCTTCCTGAGTTACCATAATTTGATGTCTGTGCCCTTCTGGTCATTAGGTGAATTGAGCCCCTCAACCTTCCATGCTGTTCACAGCTGTTTGAAGCAGTAACACCACAGTACCTCTTTTATATAGGAGTGAGGCAGAATTTGTTTTCATAACCCTGGCTTAATTTTTATATCATTCACTGCTGCTGGGAGAGAGCACTAGAAGTTTCTTGCCATGTTGAACAGTTCTGGTCCTCTTAATGCAGAGCAGAGAATTTTGAAAGAGAATCGGGTGACAATATTTCTATTCCATAAAGAAAAGTCATTCATTGGGCTGTTTGGCTTGAAAGATTTTACACTTTCTTCATTTTTTCATTGTCATCCAGTTACAGTTCCATTGTCTCAAAACCAACATAGTTGCTCTGAATCATTTACACCTTCCACTGTTCTCTTCATCCTTCATTTCTTTATGTGTCTGGCTTTTCTCTTTGGCCCAAACTGGATTGACTGTTTTTAATGATACAGGGACTGACTGTGGGATATGTGCTATTGACAATGCTTCTTTGTGACACATTGTCCAGTGTTTGTTTGGAAAGCCTAGTACACGTTTTGTTTCTATCCTACTTGCAAGTCGGGGAAAGGAAAAATCTATAGAGAACTTGAAAGGTGCTAATTTAGTAAACACTTCAGAAGTTTCAGAAGTAAATTCCCTCTATTTCCTGCAGGATTTCCATTGTACACTTTAGCTTTGAAGAAAAACGAATTTTTCATATCTTAGAATATTCGATTTATATGTTATCTACTGAGTGATCTTCTTCTTGGGAAGAAGTCACTAGAGAGAATGTTTTGCTCAGGTTCACCTCTCCCTTAATGAAGTTCATACCAGCGAAGTGAAAGTGAAGTCTGAAGAACAGGAAGTGAGATCGAAGTCTGAAGATACAGCCTGTGCAGACAGAAAATGCTCAGCTTAAGGTACACAAGAATCAGGTAAAAAAAATTACCATCAACTGTTATATAAATCAGAAATGAACACCATTACTTCCTTTTTAAGTTTCTCTTCTTTAACTGTGGTAAAACACATGCATTAGAAAGTTTCCCAGCATAAACTTTTAAGTATACATTTTAGTAGTGGTAAGTACACTCACGTTCTTCACCTTTCTCAAGTCTGTCTTAACGTCAGGGGATACGAGTGCATGCATCAAGGATTCATGCAGAGAGTCTTGACGTCTCATAAACCTGGAAGAGGTGTTGTTTAGAGGGAAGAAAACCGCAGTTGGTAGAATGAGTTTGCTCTGGGAAGGTAAAAAGTGGCTTCCTGCCTTGGGAATCCTGTTCTTTCTCCTCTCCCCCCTCATCGCCACACTCATGGGAACAGGTGCACACCCCCAAGTACACTGTTTTATGCTCGACAGGCAGCAAAAGAGAACTGGGGGACAACTGTGAGGCACCTAGGTGTGGGAAAGGGGCAAAGGACCCCAAATGGGACATGCTGAAGAAGAATGTAGATGTTTGTGATGGAATGTGTGGACAAAGAAGCTCACAGAAGCTCACAGAAGAGTAAGACTTTCAGGAATTGTTACAAACACTGTTGTAAGAAAAGATGTGTCAGACAGTGGGGATCATTTTCTTTCTTTGAGCACATTTAATGCCAACCGTACTTTTACCATAGTAATCAGTAAAGAATTGTGTTTCTCCCTTCTGCCTTGATTTCTGTGATCTGCACCTTCCTTCACTTTGTGGAAACCTCAGGGTTCATTTTCATTGTTCTTTACATTTCAGCCCCATCGTAGCAACATGACTGCCATATGTATATATTTTGTTGTTAAACTCTAGACATTGGGTAGGAAATATTGGGAGGAGAATTCATGTGTACTGGGATGGTATCTTGCTGCAGATGAGATGGAAGTTTATGTCTGGTAGGAGATCAGAGGTGCTGGCATTACTGTGAATTCAGTTTTCCTTCCTTTCTTTTCCCTTCCCTTCCCTTCCCCACATTCCTTTTCCAGGAGACAATATTCTGAAAGTGGGAAATTCACATCATTTTCTTTCCATCAGTGTATTTTGCATTCTTCTCAACTGATGTCTTTGAGTCAGGTGGCAGGAGTTCCCTCATGAAGTGTAGAAATGTCCAGTAGGTCATTGTACAGTGTTAATAATACCATGTCCAAGAAAGATGTCTCTATGGCATTGTCATGGCCCAAGCCTTGATTGAGAGTTCAGGGCTCTTGGGAGAAATCAGACAAGTCAGGAACCCCTGCATCATCCTTGTGTGTTTAGTTGTGATGAGTTGGTCAGGCTTGGTTTTGTACACTGCAAAGAAATATGCTTATGCTGTCCCAATCACAAGAGCCTGAGTGCACCTCGTGTGGGCTTTTTATATTTATGTGATGTATTGATGAGTAGGAATAGAGAGCTATGAAGAGAAGCTCAGAGTTGCCAAAGACTTGCCAGCATTCTGGAGTTTCCATTTGTTTAGTCCCTTAATAGGGGGCATCAATGCTTTCCCCTGGTTGTGTTTGTGGATCTGTGCATTTACGGGGAATGGGAGAGGGCACATTTGAGACCTGCCTTCAGATTTCAGGGAGGGAAGAAAGACATAATTTCACATGGGCTACCAGGTAATCTATGTTTCTTTCCCTTTAATGAAGCTGCAACTGAAAGAACGGGAGCAGGTGAAAGGGGAGAAGCAGCTGTCAGCCACAGAGGAGAAACTGAAATTAGCTGCAGAAGAGCTGTGGAACTACAAGTGAGCTCAGCTCCTGCCAGCATCTCACACGACACCCATTGTATTGCTTTGAAACTTTGTACAGTTAGACCCAAGTAGCACACAAATATACACAAATATTCAGGAGACATTTATTTATATAGACACTTCAAGAGAAATGTGACATATTCCAGATGTTAAATTAAAAATATTAATCTAAACAAGTTAAGTCACTAAAGATTTCCTGATCCCTGGTGCTGGCCAGGCTATGTGGAAATGTGATTCCTGAACATGTTTCTGGAGGTGCTGGAAATGATTACAAACCTCAGGAAGCAGTTTGGTGGAGGATGAATCACATTGACAAGTATGACCATCCCGTTTGAGAGACCCACTTGTTGTAACCATGAGAAATATGATGAGGATACAAAGAAAAGACTTGAACTTTACAATGAAAGATCCTCATTGCAGAATTAGGGAGCTGTCACCACAGTCAAGGAGACTGTGTCAATATGGAGCACCACAGGCATCAAATAATAAATCCAAGATGATGTAGCAATGGCTTTGAGCTTTCTGTACTCTCCTCCTTATGTGAAATGTGTCTTATATGATTGGGTTGTGTGTATAAGAGTTCAGTTACTATACTGGGAACCTGGGCCAATTAACATCACCCTCAACATGGTGCTTCATCTGATGAAAGCCATTGCACACCCAGGAGAAGAGTAGAAGAAACACAAGAACAGCTGCAGCAGTCACAGCTCACCTTCGGCCATCAGGTATCTGCACTCTGCCCAGTAGTTCATGAGTGCTTCAGCACCTAATGCAGATGATCATAATGGGCCACTGAATCTCTCCACATGGGTTTTTATTGATGTTCTGACTCTTTCAGATTGCTGTTTGTGAGAAGGCAGCTCAGGACAACTGAGTAAGAATGTTTTTCTCTCCTCCTCTTGTGCACACCCTGCCACAGCTGAACGTGGGTGTGTTTCTCTCTCCCACCTCAGGGCTCATGATCAGCAGAGGGTGGTGGCAGAGCAGAGCAGGGAGGTGGCCTACTTGAAGTGCAGGTACAGGATTTTGACATATTTATTTTAAGGCTGCTGTGAGGTTTTTAAAAAGGCTAAACTGTTCGGTGTCCAGTGGAGGCCTGGGTGTGGTAACTCTTAGTGAAACTGATTCATCTCGATCTTCAAGACTGGAAGTCATCCAAAGACAGAGGCTTCCAGAGGAATTCAGGAGGCACAAACCAATGGCAAGAGGACCTGATAGGGAGATCCCTCCATGGAGAGGTATGGAGCACATTGTGAAATGCAGTAGTTTAACTTCTGTGGCAACATCCGCACAATCGGCTTCTTGTTCCCGTGGATGTAATTGTTTGGTCTCCTGCAAACAGTCCCAGGTGGTTACTAGAGGGCAAAGTTGTCTCAAAGTGGTGACGGTACACTGTTTCCCTCAGATGCCCCCAGCCAGCAGGGCTCTTTGGGTCTGTCCCTTGTGAGTGGTGTAGCTCACGCCCCTCCAATGATTGTGGGCCCCCCTGCAACCTCCCAGTTACACTTAACTGGAGAGTGGATGCTAGAATGGACATGGGTCAGCCCCCCTTTCACCTTGAGACAATGTTGAAGGCTGTTTCTTTTGTTTCACATGAATAACGTGAACAACAGCATGAATTACAGGCTGTATGTCCCAATGAGCTTCCTTGATTTGGCTTTTGGATAAATGCTCTATAGAAAATATGCTTTCTATAAAGAAAGCAGACATTTCTTTCCTCTGTTTAGAGGTCTCTTTATTCTTTAAAAGTTTTTTTTTTTTGTATTGTGAACTATAGTACTCCATTAGTAAAGTAAATCCTTGTGAAATTTCACTCCTCTAATATTTTATTAGTGTAACTCTAAAGCTTTGCAGGTCATTCCACACATGGAATTAACCTTTCCTTACCTAATTACTATAGCATTAGTCTCTTCAAGGCAATTTCTGTTCATGAATACTCACATAATCCCTTGTCAGATACATAAGGCAGATGATGTATACAGTAAACCACTTCAAAAATCCCACCCATGCCTTGTAGAAAAGGACAGTGTGCTTTCATGCGGATGTTTACCGACATTATCCTAACTAAGCCATTCTTATTTTCATTTTTAATCTGTGATAAATTGTCTTTTCCCATGATGTGTATTAGGAAACCCTTCTTTTAGTGTTGATTTCCAATGAATTGAGCCCTGACATATCCACAGGTGGTTGATTATCAAATATCTAACGAAAGCCTTCTGGTGCCTTCCTCGAGGCTCCCCTGAGTCCCAAGCAGTCACCTGTGCCATGTGGAAAACCCTCTGCTTCTTGTAAGGGACCTGATTGTAGCAAGCAGTGTAATATGGTGGAGGAAGGTACGGAGGTTTTTTTTTTCCACCCAGTCTATGCAAGTCAGAAGAAACCTCCATCCCTTCTTTGGCCTCTCTCAAATGCAGAACCTGGTGCAGCTTCTGTGAGGAACAAGAATTCTGTCCCTACTATGGGCACAGAGAAGGTCAAAGGAAATGATGTGACAATTTTCAGTTGTAAGTCTCTCTCTGGAATCTTTTGTCTCTTTATACGGCACTCTCTCCTGGTCTTGTCTCAAGGTTGTGCGTTCTGACATATATCTATGGAGTTATTTACTTTACAAAGAGTAAAACTCTTTGCCAAGAGCCTATGGGCCTCTCTGTTCTTAGCTTGTTTGTCATCTTTGATGGTGCCTCCAGAAGCCATAAGTGTTTAGAGGCTGAGGACCACAGGGAAGTCACTGTGTGTTTGTGGAAATATGAGGAGGATGACATCTCACTCCACACTTACGTCTCCTGGCCTGGCTCACTTCTTCCAGACCTCCTTTCATGGGGATGTTCCTGAAAACTGAAACAGTAGTGTTGTTGTTCTTTTACTCCTTTTCTGTCCAGAGTTAGTCATTAACCTGTTTAGAACATCGATTGTAATCCTCACTAACTGAAAAACATGAAAAGCCCAGCTTTCTGAGAGGTGCAATTTTGAATGCTCTTATTCGAAGGTTATTTTTTTCTAAATTTCATAATTCACCCGTTTTCCCATCTCTTTTGGGAAATGTGCTTTTGCAGAGTCACTGAAGCTGTTCAAGTAGTAAAAATATTATGAATTCTCAGGGAAGACATATTTGCAGTAGAAAATGTACACTGGAACTGAAGGAACAGAGAGTGAAAGTCAGGTCTGATGTGCCAGTTTCTGGAAAAGAGCTGAAGCCATGTTCATGTAACCAGGTTCTTTTATGGCCTCTGTAGCTGTTATAGCTGGCATCTTTTATTCATACCTAACTGTCTGTTCCACTTTGATATCAGAACATATTCATTTTAATTCTGTCATTTCAAATTCCAAACATAGTTTTCCATGGGACAAAATTAGCCTGTGTGTCACAGTGCACGTAAAAATTTGGCATTACCTGTGAATTCACATATTATCTATAACTTTTCCTAACTGACTCCCGTAGGTGGCACTGTTCCTGCAGAAAACACTTTCCCAATTCCCCTGTAAGCTCTAGGGATGTCATCTCCCCATAGATCTTGTGCTTTAGGACAGCAGGTCCAGAGAGGGAGCCAGGTAAGCAGAGGCTGCCAGCAGGACCTTGCAGGCAGAGCTGGTATCAACTCCTGCTTCACCTTTTGCAAGCCTTTTACCTTCATTCCTCTTAGAGCCTGTTTCCTTACATTTAGAGCAGGGTGTGGCTGGCCATCCTTACCTTGCAGAGTTCTGAGAATCAGAGCTCGGTCATGAAAGACCTGTACAAGTTTCTCTCATGAGTCTCTGGGGTTAAACCACTCATAAGAATTAACTGCACATGGACTAAAGATTTAAATGAATGCTATGAAATCATAATTTCCCACCCTTATTTCTGCTCTTAATATTCCAAGATGGAGCTGTTGAGGTGGTGAAGGGCTGGATGGAGAGTAGTCCTGGAAATAGATGCCTGGGTGTGTGGAACAGACATTCTTTAGTAGTCTGGAATTATCTTTCTGATCCTCTAGGACCGGCCACTTCCTTCCTCCATTTGCAAACACAGCCAGTAACATGCATGCCGCCAGAAATTTCTGTCTTGGCTCCTCAAACTCCTGTAAGGTCTAGGTGGGACCCAGTGGGAAGGGTGGAGTTTTGTGGCACTGATGCTGCCCTGTTGAAACCAGGTGGAAGGGAAGGAGACAGGCACTATTCCTGCTTCATTGTGGTTCAGCTATGTTAGTGTTGGTGTTGGTGTTGGATTTTTCACCTTTTACCCTAACACATCTCAAAAGTTTAATTTCTGTCCTACAGGTCAACATGGCTGCCAGAGCATTTCCTTCTTTACCAGAAGTGCCCTCCATGGGGCACTATCCCATGGGCTGCCCTTCATCACCATTCATGGGCTTGGGGCCACCCTCACCTTCTCCACCCTGGTGGTCTCTGGGACCTCACCCTCCACCTCCACCTCCACCTCCACCTCCACCTCCACCTCCACCTCCACCTCCACCTCCACCTCTCCCTCCACCTCCAGCATTTGGTAAGATGATCTGAATAGTAGAAGTTGACTTGTAAAACACATTTCATCTTTTTTTCTTGTTGAGTCTTTGGGGGAAGTGCAGTGATGGCATCACAGGGCTTTCAGGTCAACCTGACTGAGGGCATTGTAACATTCTCAGGACACGCATGAAATGGGCTGTCATTTCCAAATGGTCAGCTGGGCAGCAAGTGTCTCTTATACAGCAGAAACAGGTCTTATACAGGTGGAAAGACATAGCACTCCTTAGTATGTAGCTTGTTACAGAGACCACGTGTTGGCCTCTCTGAGGGATGACACACACCCCTAAATTTATTTCTAGCTAGTTGAGACCTGAGCTATTCACAGGTGCTTGATCAGTTATGAAAACACCTGAACCAAGGCCCTGTGGAATTTTTCTCAAGGGTCAGGGTCAGATCTCTTCTCTTGACTGTAATATTAGTCTAAGTAGATTTCTATTCAGAAATAGTTATATAATACCTGCTCACATGTGAAAGGAAGCTTATAGATAAGCTGAAAGATTGAACAATTCTCCTGGAGCCAGAAGAAACACACCCATGCTCTTCTTTTGAGGATTTATTGATGTTATACCAGTTGACACTCTCATTTTAATTCTTATCTATCATGAGATGGTGATTTATTACCCCTAATGTATATTAAGAAATGGCTGTTTTGGAGACAATTTCCAGATTTCCATTTGAGTTGACCTGTTGAAAGTTATTTGACTAATTATGAAGAACAAGAACCAGGGCCCTATGGTTTCTTCATTAAGATGAGGGGATGGATCTCCCCCTTATCGTCGGGGTCACCTGAGGCTTGTGGGTTACTATCTGCCTCTCTTCATGGTCCTGAGTGTGGGGAAGAGTTTAAGATGTCACAAGATGTGGTGTTTGTTTCAATTCTGCACAGTCTACTAAAAGCAGAATACACCTCCATCCCTTCTAGAGACTTTAGCCGATCCAGAAGCTGGTGTCACTCCCGTGAGTCACAACAAGCACTCTACCAAAATGCCAAGAAGGACCAGGTAAATGCTGGGGCCATTTTCAGCTATCCATCTGTTGGGACACCCTCATTTGCGATACAGCGTGCTCTCCAGCCTTTTCCCTGTTTTGTGTGTTGTGTGATATGTCTGCCTGTTTCTATTTGCCAAATGCACAGCCTTAACCCAAGAGTCTACAGGCTTCTCTCTTTTCAGTCTGTCACCTTTTTCTGGTAAGTTTAGTAGCCAAAGGAACTCAGAGATTGAGGACCCTATGGCTTTTCCCATATGTTCTGGAAATAACACCAGGAAGATAATACTGCACTCCATACTAAAGTCTCTAGGCTTGTTGACTCCTACCATACTGCCTCTCTGGGGGATCAGTGTTGTTGTTATTTTCCTTTTTCTGGTCATGCGATTACGTGTTAAAGCTATGTGTTAATTGGAAATGCGAAAAGATGCCCCTCTATTTTGATATTGTGTGCTCTGTACAATTTATGACAAAGTCATTGTCATAACTCACCACCTTCACATCTTCATTGGTCAATGAGCTCTTTGGAATCCTTCAAGTTGTATCTTAGGTAAAAAATATTCTGAACACAAAGTCCTTCAGTTGTGTCTCCAATCCGTATTAGAGCTTATACCATCACTCATGACACATCCCTGGGAATTGATACCAAAATCAAAACACGTTCACATTAATTCTGTTACATGAATTCCTTCCTCTTTTTTCCCATATGATGTATTACTCTGTGTCTTGTAGTGTGCTCAAAATCAGAATTCCTTATGAATTCAGATAAACACATGTGGGCTTAGTAGACATTGACAAGTAATATGTTTGTCACAGCAAACACTTTCTCAGTTGCCCTGCAAAATGCCAGGCACCACCCAACTCTCCAGTGTCCTCTTAGGCCTTTGACAGCACAATGAGAGATGGGGAAGACCCCTTTCTCAGGGAGGGAAGCAGAGGGGGGCAAAGTGAGGGGCCGGCAGGCAGAACTTTTCCCCAGTAGTAGCTGTGATTTTTTTTGTGTGTGCAGATAACGAGCTGTTTATTTGCACGAATTGTGTTTGTGTGTGTGTGTGTGTGTGTGTGTGTGTGTGTGTGTTCTGAAGATGCCAAAAACAGAGCTTCTACAGTCACTGTAGTGGAGGGATGCAGAGTAATCTTGGACATAGATGTCTGCCTGTCTGGAATATGCTACTTCATTTGTTTGGACTTACTTCTTTTAATCCTCTAAGATGGGATCATTTTGTTCTCCATTCTCAGACATGGGCAGGGACATGTGGTGACAGTAGTTTAGCCTCCTGCATTTATTTGCCTAGGCTGTAGGTGGTACCCAGTGGGAGGATAGAGTTTTCAGGTAGTGATGCTATTCTCTTGGATCCTAGTGGCAGACAAGGTGGCAGGTGCTGACACATACTTCTCTGGGTTTCAGCTCCTTTGGATATTGGTTCTCTTGTCTGGCATATGGATGTAGCAGATACTTCTGTTCTGCAGGGCAGTGTGGATCCGTGGGGGTCTCCTCTCTTAACTGGAAGATTCTGCACACCCTACCCTAAAGGCCACCCTATGGGCTCCTGGGCACATCTGCCTCCTGAACCTTGGTGGCTCTGAGGAACACCCTAAACCCCTCCACCTACACCACTTGGTAAAATGATCTGAGCGGTATGTGTTGACTTGCAAAACACATTCATCTAATTTTTGTTGTTGTTGAGTCTTGGACAAAGTGCAGAGGTATTACCACTGGGCATTATAATGCAAGAGAAATGTGTTTACCACAATTACTACATTCCTCAAGTGTCTCATGATCCACATATCATCTTTGTGTCATTTCCCCCACTCTGTGTTGGTACATATGTCTCTTGTGGAGATGGAATGGGGCCATATACAGAAAAGCAGGCATAGCGCTTCAGCAGATGTGTGCCGTACACAGTCCATGTGCTGGGCAGTGGAGGCATGAGGCTCAGCCTAACGTATATCTATCCAGTTGAGCCCTCACTCATCCACAGTTGTTTGATGAGTCATGAAAGCACCTGAACCAGGGCTATAACAGGTCTTCATCAAAGTTTAAGGGATGGTTCTCCCCTTCACCTTGGGATCACCTGAAGCATGTGGGATACCCTCTGCATGTGATTTGGGATGTGACTGGGCCAAAGAGTTTAAGTTGTTTGAGGAATGAGGTGATGGTTTTTGTTTTTAGTTTTTTTGTTTTTTGTTTTTTGTCTGCACAATCTACTCCAATCAAAATAAACCTCCATCCCTTCTAGGGTCTTTTGCAGATCCAGATTTTGCTCCCGTGATTGACAACAAAACTGACTCTACCAAAAGGACCAAGAAGGACAAGGTAAGTGCTGTGGGCATTTTCAGTTGTAACTCTTTGTGGAAACCCTTATTTTTCTGTTCAGCACTCTCTCTTGGCATTGTGTCTGTTTTTTGTGTTGTATAATATGTCTGCTTGTTTTTCTTATTTTCAAAATGCACAACCTTAACCCAAGTGTCTACGGGTTCTCTATTTTCATCCCGTCAACTCCTTGTGGTAAGTTTAGAAGCCAAACATGGTCAGGGCTGAGGACCTGAGGGCTTTTCCAGTATGTTCCTGGAAATAACCCAAGGAGGATGACACCACACTCCACCTGGAGGTCTTCTGGCCTGCCTCATTTTTTCTGGACCTCCTCAAAGTTAAATCATTGCTTTTGCTGTTACTTCTGTTCTGTTTCTGTCTAGGGGATTAACGTGTTCAGAAAATCCACGGTTATCCTTATGGTATGAAAATGCAAAATGCCTTCACTCCAACTTTATTTTTGTATGTGTCATTTAGAGTGTTCTTAGACAAAATAAATTTCATACCCATCAACATTTAGCCTTTTTTTCTTTTTTCTTCCTTCCTTCCTCTCTCTTTCTTTCTTTCTTTCTTTCTTTCTTTTTCTTTCTTTCTTTCTCTCTTCTTTTGTAAATGTGCTGTCTGGAATCCTTTCACATGTGCCCTCAGTCTAAATACTCTGACCTATAAGAGGTGACATATTTATCCAAGAAAACATGCATTGGAACATGAGTGGCGAAGAGAGAAAATCCGTTATTACCTGCATTGTAATTCCCCAGTGTGTCCTTCATTTGTATTCGCATGAGCACGTTCTCTTGTGTCCTGTGTCAGTGTTACAGGTGAAGCATGGAAATGTAAAGCAGAAATGAAAGTGCATTTGTGTTAATTCTGTTAATTAGAATTTCAGTTCATTTTTCCAGAGGACATGATTACCCTGCAAATTATACTGTACTTAAACTGAGAAGTACCACTGAATTAAAATAAATTACCTAAGCCTAACTAACATGTATAGGTAACATGTTTCTCTAGGAACATGCTTTTCCAGGTTCTCTGCATGACCTCAGGATTCCCATTGCCCCATGTGTGTCTGTGCCCATGGATAGCACTTCCAGAGAGGAGAAGACCCCATTGTCAGGAGAGAAGCAGATTGGGCACAGGCGGGGGCTTAGAGGAAGAGTTTTGAGCCATCTGGCATTGTCATTTCTTCTCATTTTTTAATTCTTCACATACAAATAAGCAGCCTCTGTGGTGGAGGAGGATGAGGGGTGGTGGTTGATTCTGGACTTAGATGCCTTCATATCGGGAATATGCTATTTTATTAATTTACTCCATATTCACTCCATGAGTTCTCTAGGACAAGAGCCCTTGCTGTCCTACATTTGCAGACATATGGGGACACTATTTTCTTCCCATAGCCTCCGTTCCCCACCCCCAAAGCTCTCAGCAGAACCCAAAGTATGGGTAGAGTTCTTTTGATGCTGATGCTGCCCGCTTGGAATCTGGTGGTGGGAAAGCTGGCAGGAGATGAGCACTGCTTCTTTAGGTTTTTCTTTTTGCTGGTGTTGGTGCTTGGTTCTGTCCTATGAACACAGCTTTCATTTCTGTTCTGCAGGCCATTATGTATGCAAGAGGGCCTGGTCCTTTCCGAGGTTTGCCTTTTAGGTTGTACCCCATGGATTGCCCTTCATTACCAGTCATGGGCTATGGGCCACCTCCCCCTCCTCCACCAGCTTCTCCATGTACTCAATTTGGTAAGATGACCGGAACTAGATGAGTGACTTATAAAGCGTATTCATCTTCTTGATGATTGATTTTGTGGGAATGATGTAGAGATGCTTGTGAGGGCTTGGAAATTCAACTGCAAACCTGCCTGAGGACAGTGTAATATAAATCCAAGGTTTCTCAGGACATACATACAATGGGCTTTGCCATTTCCCTGCAATGAGGTGAGCTTCAGGTTTCTCTTGTCAAAAAGAAGGAGGCTTTTGGGTTTTTTGTTAAAAAGATAACAATACTTTTTTTTAGACTAGCCCCGTTCACTTTCCTTTCAGTCAAACCCTTGCTATTTCTCTCCCCCTCCCCTACCCCATTCTCTGGAAGAGAATATTATTTTTCCTGGTCTCTAAGCCCTTTTTGTTTTTTTTTTTAATATGAAATTTATTGCCAAATTGGTTTGCATACAACACCCAGTGCTCATCCCAAAAGGTGCCCTCCTAAATGCCCATCACCCACCTTTCCCTCCCTCCCACCCCCCATCAACCCTCAGTTTCTTCTCCGTTTTTAAGAGTCTCTTACGGTTTGGCTCCCTCCATCTCTAACCCTTTTTTTTCCTTCCCCTCCCCCATGGTCTTCTGTTAAGTTTCTCAGGATCCACATAAAAGTGAAAATATATGGTATCTGTCTTTCTCTGCCTGACTTATTTCACTTAGCATAACACTTTCCAGTTCCATCCAAGTTGCTACAAAAGGCCATATTTCATTCTTTCTCATTGCCACGTAGTATTCCATTGTGTATATAAACCACAATTTCTTTACTCATTCATCAGTTGATGGACATTTAGGATCCTTCCATAATTTGGCTATTGTTGAAAGTGCTGCTATAAACATTGGGGTCCCAGTGCCCCTATGCATCAGCAGTCCTGTATCCCTTGGGTCAATTCCTGGCAGTGCTCTTGCTGGGTCATAGGGTAGATCTATTTTTAATTTTTTGAGGAACCTCCACACTGTTTTCCAGAGCAGCTGCACTAGTTTGCATTCCCACCAACAGTACAAGAGAGTTCCCATTTCTCCACATCCTCGCCAGCATCTATAGTCTCCTGATTTGTTCATTTTGGCCACTCTGACTGGCGTGAGGTAGTATCTCAGTGTGGTTTTGTTTTGTATTTCCCTGATGAGGAGCGATGTTGAGCATCTTTTCATGTACCTATTGGCCATCTGGATGTCTTCTTTAGAGAAGTGTCTATTCATGTCTTCTGCCCATTTCTTCACTGGATTATTTGTTTTTTGGGTGTGGAGTTTTGTGAGTTCTTTATAGATTTTAGATACTAGCCCTTTGTCTGATATGTCATTTGCAAGTATTTTTTCCCATTCTGTTGGTTGCCTTTTAGTTTTGTTGATTGTTTCCTTTGCAGTGCAGAAGCTTTTTCTCTTCATGAGGTCCCAATAGTTCATTTTTGCTTTTAATTCCCTTGCCTTTGGAGCTGTGTCAAGTAAGAAATGGCTGCGGCCGAGGTCAGAGAGGTCTTTTCCTGGTTTCTCCTCTAGGGTTTTGATGGTTTCCTGTCTCACATTCATGTCCTTTATCTATTTTGAGTTTATTTTTGTGAATGGTGTAAGAAAGTGGTCTAGTTTCATTCTTCTGCATGTTGCTGTACAGTTCTCCCAGAATCATTTGTTAAAGAGAGTGTCTTTTTTCCGTTGGATATTCTTTCCTGCTTTGTCAAAGATTAGTTGGCCATATGTTTGTGGGTCTAATTCTGGGGTTTCTATTCTATTCCATTGGTCTATTTGTCTGTTTTGTGCCAATACCATGCTGTCTTGATGAGTACAGCTTTGTAGTAGAGGCTAAAGTCTGGGAGTGTGATACCTCCCACTTTGATCTTCTTCAATGTTACTTTGTCTATTCGGGGTCTTTTGTGGTTCCATACAAATTTTAGGATTGCTTGTTCTAGCTCCGAGAAGAATGCTCGTGCAATTTTGATTGGGATTGCATTGAATGTGTAGATAGCTTTGGGTAGTATTGACATTTTAACAATATTTATTCCTCCAATCCATGAGCAGGGAATGTTTTTCCATTTCTTTATATCTTCTTCAATTTCCTTCATAAGCTTCCTATAGTTTTCAGCATACAGATCTTTTATATCTTTGGTTAGGTTTATTCCTAGGTATTTTATGCTTCTTGGTGCAATTGAATGGGATCAGTTTCTTTATTTGTCTTTCTGTTGCTTCATTATGAGTGTATAAGAATGCAACTGATTTCTGTATCTTAATTTTGTATCCTGCGACTTTGCTGAATTCATGTATCAGTTCTAGCAGACTTTTGGTGGAGTCTGTCAAGTTTTCCATGTATAGTATCATGTCATCTGCAAAAAGTGAAAGTTTGACTTCATCTTTGCCAATTTGGATGCCTTTGATTTCCTTTTGTTGTCTGATTGCTGATGCTAGCACTTCCAACACTATGTTAAACAACAGCGGTGAGAGTGGGCATCCCTGTCATGTTCCTGATCTCAGGTGGAAAGCTCTCAGTTTTTCCCCATTGAGGATGATATTAGCTGTGGGCTTTTCATCTATGGCTCTTATGATCTTTAAGTATGTTCCTTCCATCCTGACTTTCTTGCGGGTTTTTATTTAGAAAGGATGCTGTATGTTGTCAAATGTTTTCTGCATTGATTGACAGGATCATATGGTTCTTTTCTTTTCTTTTATTAATGTGATGAATAACACTGATTGATTTGTGAATATTGAACCAGCCCTGCAGCCCAGGAATGAATCCCACTTGATCATGGTGAATAATTCTTTTTATATGTTGTTGAATTCGATTTGCTAGTATCTCATTGAGAATTTTTGCATCCATGTTCATCAGGGATATTGGCCTGTAGTTCTCCTTTTTTTGTGGGGATCCTGTCTCTTTGGGAATCAAAGTAATGCTGGCTTCATAGAATGAGTCCAGAAGTTTTCCTTCCATTTCTATATTTTTGGGACAGCTTGAGAAGGATTGATATGAACTCTGCTTTAAATGTCTGGTAGAATTCCCCAGGGAAGCCATGTTTGTCCAGGACTCTTATTTATTCAGAGATTTTTGATAACTGATTCAACTTCTTTACTAGATATGGGTCTGTTCATATTTTCTATTTCTTCCCATTTGAGTTTTGGGAGTATGTGGGTGTTTAGGAATTTGTCCATTTCTTCCTGGTTGTCCAATTTGTTGGCATAGAATTTTTTAAAGTATTCTCTGATAATTGCTTGTATTTCTGAGGGATTGGTTGCAAGAAATTCCTTTTCATTTGTGATTTTATCTACTTGGGTCCTCTCTCTTCTTTTTGAGAAGCCTGGCTAGAGGTTTATCAATTTTGTTTAGTTTTTCAAAAAAAAAAACCCAACTCTTAGTTTCATTGATCTTTTCTACTGTTTTTTTTTGGGGGGGGGTTCTGTATTGTTTGTTTCTCCTCTGATCTTTATTGTTTCTCTTCTGCTGGGTTTGGGGTTTCTTTGCTGTTCTGCTTCTAGTTCCTTTAGGTGTGCTGTTAGATTTTGTATTTGGGACTTGTTTCTTGAGATAGGGCTGGATTGCAATGTATTTTCCTCTTAGGACTGCCTTTGCTGCATCCCAAAGGGTTTGGATTATTGTGTTTTAATTTTCTTTTGTTTCCATATATTTTTTAATTTCTTCTTTGATCGCCTGGTTGACCCATTCGTTCTTTAGTAGGATGTTCTTTAGCCTCCATGCATTTGGATGTTTTACAAATTTTGTCCTGTGATTAATTTCAAATTTCACAGCATTGTGATCTGAAAGTGTGCATGGTATGATCTCAATTCTTTCATATTTATTGAGGGCTGTTTTGTGACCCAGTATGTGATCTATCTTGGAGAATGTTCTCTGTGAACTAGAGAAGAATGTACATTCTGCTGCTGCAGGATGAAAAGTTCTAAATATATCTGTCAAGTCCATCTGGTCCAGTGTATCATTCAGGACTATTGTTTTTTTATTGCTTTTCTGTCTAGATGACCTGTCCATTGTTGTAAGTGGAGTGTTAATGCCTCTGCAGTTACCACATTCTTATCAATAAGGTTGTTTATGTTTGTTATTAATTGTTTTATCTATTTGGGTGCCTCCAAATTTGGTGCATAGAAATTTCTAATTGTTAGCTCTTTCTGATGGATAGATCTCATAATTATTATGTAATGCCCTTCTTCATCTCTTGTTACAACTTTTACTTTAAAATCTAGTTTGTCTGATATAGGTATGGCTATTGCAGCTTTCTTTTGACGTCTAGTAGCATGGTAGATTGTTCTCCATCCCCTCAGTTTCAATCTTAAGGTGTCCTCAGGTCTAAAATGGGTCTCTTGTAGGCAGCAAATAGATGAGTCTTGTGTTTTGTTAATCCATTCTGATACCCTATGTATTTTGATTTGAGCATTTAGTTGATTTCATTCAGTGTTGTTATTGAAAGATATGGGTTTAGAGTCATTGTATTATCTGTAGGTTTCATGCTTGTAGTGATGTCTCTTTTCTTTGTGGTCCTGGCACCATTTTACTCAGAGAGTCTCCCTTAGGATCTCTTGTAGGGCTGGTTTATTGGTGATGAATTCCTTCAGTTTTTGTTTGTTTGTTTGTTTGGGAAAACCTTGATCTCTCCTTCTATTCTGAATGACAGTCTTGCTGGATAAAGGATTCTTGGCTGCATCTTTTTGCTGTTTGTCACATTGACAATTTCCTGCCACTCCTTTCTGGCCTGCCAAGTTTCAGTAGACAGGTCAGCTACTACCCTTATCTGTCTACCCTTATATGTTAAGCCCCGTTTATCCCTAGCTGCTTTATGAATTCTCTCTTTATCTTTGTATTTTGCCAGTTCCACTATGACATGTCGTGCAGAAGATTGATGCAAGTTACATCTGAAGGGAATTCTCTTTGCCTCCTGGATTTAAATGTTTGTTTCCTGTCCCAGGTTGGGGAAGTTCTCACCTTGTTTTGTTCAAGTACACCATCGGCCCCTTTCTCTCTCTTCTTCTTCTGGAACTCCTGTGGTAAGGATATTGTTCCGTTTCATTGAATCACTTAGTTCTCTAAATCTCCCCTTGTGATCCAGAATGTTTTCTCTCTTTTCCTCAGCTTCCTCTTTCCCCATAATTTTGTCTTCTAACTCACCTATTCTCCCCTCTGCCTCTTCAATCCTTGCTGTGACCACCTCTATTTTATTTTGCAGCTCATTTATAGAATTTTTTAATTCATCATTACTGTTTTTTAGTTTCTTGATCTCTGCAGCAATAGATTCTCTGCTTTCTTCCATGCTTTTTTTCAAGCCCAGCGATTAATCTTATGACTATTATTCTAAATTCTTGTGCAATTATATTGTGTATATCTTTTTTGATCAATTCTTCAGCTGTCATTTAATCCTGGAATTTCTTTTGAGGAGAACTCTCCCATTTCATCATTTTGGCTAGTTTTCTGTTTTAAAAGCTTGTTAGGTGCCCTGCACCTGCAAGCACTTCTATATTAAAGAGGGGCCGTGCCCTGTCCAGGGCTTGGCCCTTCCAGAGATGTTTTTGTGGAGAGTGTTACTTTCTCTCTCTTGTCGTGACCTTGGGTCCTTTATCTCACAACTCATAGTGATATTTTGGACCCTCCACTACGTGTGCTTTAACGTGTTCATTGAAGTAGCCCTGGAAAGGAAAACAAACAGACAAACAAACAAAAAGGAACCAGAAAACAAAAACACACAAACACACAAACATACAAACTAAAAAAACCTAGAACAAAAAAACCAGAAACACCAGCTACAAGTAAACCACAGAGTTGAGGCAGTGCTGATGGAAGAGGCCTTATCCCATGCAAAGAAAGACATGAAAGGGGCAGGGAAAAGAAAGAGTAAAAATGGACCAGAGAAACTATACGGCTTAATCCAGAGAAAGAGAAAGGAGAATAAAGAAGGAGGTGGGGAAAAAAAGAAAAAGAAAATAAAGTTATCTAGACAGAAAAACTACATACTGTACAGTTTAATCCAAAGAGAGAGAGAAAGGAAAGTGAAGAATGAAGCGGAGAAGAATGAAGTAAGATAAAGTCCAGAAAGAGGAACTATAGGGCTTAATCCAGAGAGAAAGAATGGAGAAAAAGAAGGAGGTGTGGAACATGTATCAAGAGAATGGATTAAATATGTCTCTTAAACAAACCAACAACTAGAGTAACCAGACTAGAGGAGGGAAGAGATGAGAAGGAGAAAAAGAAGGAAGAATGTATCTATGTAATTAGAATTGCCCAAGAATTAAACCAGGCAATGTAGCAGCACAGGTCTGGAGGAGGGGATGTCCACTGTGGGTTCTGCTGTCTGATCCCTGAGGCCCTATCTTGGTGGTTGTGGGGAGAAAAATGGTGATACTCCCCCAAAGTCTCTCCTCTGCAGACCATTCTGTTCGAGCTGTCCTCACTGTGCCATGGATACAAATGAGGCAGTCTGTCTCACTCCCCCGACTCCTGTGCCTGGCACTTGGCTGGGATTCAAACTCTTGCTCCACAGGCCCCAGAACTGGGGAAGTGTCTCTCTGCACCACCTTATATGTGGTCCCTTGCTGGCGGGTGCAGGCAGGCTTTGTCCCGTCCCACAGCACTCCTGGGAGGAGATCGCTTTCTCCTAGTGCGAACTGCACTCTTCACCTAGCCCCTGAGCCCGGGGCTGGCTCCCCTCCTCCCCCGGTTCGTGATCTGGGCAGCTGGCCTCACTTTGCAGCACACCCTGCAGTTGAGATTGGATCTTACTCTGACCTGGTCTGAGGTTTCTCTCTTGTCCAGATACAGTCCTATGTTTCCCCAGCCACACTTTCTCTTCCCTTTGTCTCTCCAAAGAAGCGGATCTCACCCTCTGTTCATTTCGTCTCTCCCAGTTCACAATCATGTACCTATGGCCTGTCAGGTTGTCCCGGTGGGTCCCTGGAATTGCGACTGTCTCTTTTCCTCCCGGACTCTTGGGATTCAAAGTCCTTTGGCTTCAATACCTCTTTGTTTTGGAGAAGAGGGAAGTTTAGATTTCCCTACTTCTCCACGATGTTGGCTCCTCCCCTCAGGTGTTACCACTTTAAATGGTTGAAAGGATACAGCTCTGAAGCCATCGGATCCTGGCCTTTAGTTTGTTGGGAGTTTTTTGATTAGTGGTTGAATTTGATTGCTATTCATCATTCTGTTCAAATTTTCTATTTCTTTCAGGTTCACTTTTGGATGTGATGTTTCTAAGAATTGATGCATTTCTTGTAGGTTGTCCGTTTGGTAGGTACATATTTTTTCATGATATTGTTATAATCCTTTGTATTTCTGTGATGTCTGTCATTATTTATCCTCTTTAATTTCTGCTTTTAGTTTAGTTCTCTTTTTGGGGGGAGGAGGATGAGTGTAGCTAAAGGTGCATCAATTTTGTTTATTCCTTGAAACTATGAGCTTCTGGTTTCTTTGAAGCCTTCCGTTATCTTTGGGGTTTGTTTGTTCTTTTTCTAACTCCTTTACGTGTGTAAGTTTAGGTGCTTTGTTTGAGATTTTTTTCTTGAGGGAGGTCTGGTTTGTTGTAATCATCCCTCTTCGATCTTTCACAGCATCCCAAGAATTTTGGACCCTGGTGTTTCCTTTTTCATTTGTCTCCCTATATTTTTGGATTTCCTCTTTGATTTCTTGGTTGACGCATTCATTGCTTAGGAGCATGTTATTTGTCCTGCATTTCCTGATTCTTTCCCTGTGATTGATTTGTGGTTTCCTACCATTGTGGTCAGAAAAGATGCATGAGATACATTCATCTTTTTTGAATTTGTTGAAACTTGTTTTGTAGCCTAACACGTGATCTCTTCTGGAGAATGTTCCATGTACACTTAACAAGAATGTGTATTCTGCTGTTTGGGGATGGAATGTGTGAAATATATTTATTAGATCCATCTGGTCCAATGTGTCATTCAAAGCCACTGTTTTCTTTTTGATTTTCTGATTGGATGATCTGTCCATTGTTTTAAGGTGATGTTAAAATCCTGTATTAATATTGTATTGCTGTGAATTTCTTCTTTTATGTCTGCTGTTAGCTGTGTTATATGTTTCAGTGCTCCTTGTTGGTTGGATGAATATTCATAATTGGTATGTCTTCTTGTAGATTGTTCCCATTATCACTATGTAGAGTTCTTGCCCTCCTGATACAGTGTTTGTTTGAAAGTCTATTTTGCCTGATTGGAGTATTGCTACCCCTCATTTCTTTTCACTTCCATTTGCCTGATGAATGTGTTTCCATCTTTTCACTTTTGATCTGCATGTGTCTCTAGCTCTGGAATGAGACTCATGTGGCAGCACATAGGTGGGTCTTTCTTTTTTATCCATTAAGGCACCCTGTGTGTTTTGATTGGAGCATTTAGTCCACTTATATTCAAAGCTGTTACTTATTTTAGTATATTTTATTTGCTGAATAGTTAACATGCACTGTTCTGTTAGTTTCAAGCATTCTGTTAGTTTCAACAATTTTCTACATCACCAAAGCACATCATAATAAGTCCACTCCTTAATCCACATCAGTGATTCCACCCATCCCCCACCCCACCACCTCTGGTAATCATCAGTTCTCAAGAGTTAAGAGCCTGTTTCATGGCTCATCTCTCTTTCTCTCTTTTTCCTTCAGTCATTTGTTTCTTAAATGCCACACATGAGCGAAGTCATATGGTATTTGCCTTTCTCTGACTGATTTATTTCACGTAGAAGTATACTCTGTAGCTCCATCCATGTGATTGCAAATGGGAATATTTCATTCTTTTTTATGGCTGGTACGATTCCATTGTGTGTGTGTGTGTGTGTGTGTGTGTGTGTGTGTGTGTGTGTGTATACATACATGTACACACATACACATATACATACATACATATATATACATACATACATATATATACATGTGTACATATACATATATATAGTTCTTTATGTATCTATCTAAGGACATTTGTGCTCTTCCATAATTTGTCTTGTAAATATTGCTGCCTAAACATGGGGTGCATGTATCCCTGTGAAAGAATGTTTTTGTATTTTCGTGGTCAATACTCAGTAGTGCTGTTGCTGGATCATTGGGTAGTTCCATTTTTTACCTTGTGGAGGAACCTCCATACTGTTTCCACAGTGTGGCAGCAGTTGGCATTCCTACCAACAGTGCACGAGAGCTCCTTTTCCTGCGCAACCCATTCCACCCTTGTTTCTTCTGTTGTTAATTGTAGCCATTCTGACAGGTATGAATTGATGTCTCCTTTTACTTTTTATTTACATTTCCCTGCTGAGGGGAGACGTTAAGCATCTTTTCATGTGTCTGCTGGCTATCTCTGTATCTTCTTTGGAGAGAGATCTGTTCATTTCTTCTGCTAATTTTTTAATTGGATATTTTTGTGTGGGTTGATTTGCACAAATTCTTTATATATTTGGGATACTAACCCTGTTTTGGATGTGTCATTTGCAAATATCTTCTATCATTCAGTAGGTTCCCTTTTAGCTTTGCTGATTGTTTCTTTTGCTATGCAGAAGCTTTGTATTTTCATGAAGTCCCAAGAGTTTATTTTTGCTTTTATTTCCCTTGCCTCAGGGGACATACCTAGAAAAATGTTGCTATGGTTGTTACCAGAGACATTACTGCCTGTTCTCTGTTCTGGGATGTTTATGGATTCATGTCTCATGTTAGGACCTTAATCCATTTTGAATTTAGTTTTGTGTATAGTGTAAGAAAGTGGTCCAATTTTATTCTTCTGCTTATAGCTGACCAGTTTTTCCAGCACCATTTGTTGAGGAGCCTGATTTTCCCATTGGATATTCCTTCCTGCTTTGTTGAGGATGAATTGAACATAAAACTGTAGGTTTATTTCTGAATATTTTATTCTGTCCCTCAACGTATGTATTTATTTTTCTGCCAGGACTGTATTGTTTTACTGCCTCCTGCCTTGGACTAGAACTTGAAGTCTTGAATTGTGATCCCTCCAGCTTTGCTTTTGTTTTCCAAAGCTTCTTTGGTAATTTGGGATCTTTGCTGGTTCCATATATATTTAGGATTTTTGTTTTGTTGTGTGAAAAAATGCTGTTGGTACTTTGATAGGGATTACATTAAATCTGTAGATTGCTTTGGGTAGTGTAGGCATTTCAAAAATATTGGTTCTTTCTTTTTCATTTATCTACTGAAAATTTTTTAAGTTTGTTTATTTTTGAGAAAGAGAGAGAGAGAGAAAGAGAGAGAGAGAGCGAGCATGAGTAGGGGTGGGGCAGGAAGAGACAGAGGCATAGAATCCCAGGCAGGCTCCAGGCTCTGGGCTGTCAGCACATGGCCCAATGTGGGGCTCAAAGGCACAAACTGTGAGATCATGATCCGAGTGGAAGTCGGACACTTAACTGACTGAGCCAGCTAGGTGTCCCTTTTCTTTTCTTAAAAAAAAATTTTTTTAACGTTTTATTTAGTTTCGAGAGACTGAGACAGAGCACGAATGGGGGAGGGGCAGAGAGAGAGGGAGACACAGAATCTGAAGCAGGTTCCAGGTTCTGGGCTGTCAGTACAGAGCCTGATGCGGACCTCAAACCCAGAAACATGAGATCATGAACTGAGCTGAAGTCGGATGCTTAATCAACTGAGACACCCAGGCACCCCTGGTTCTTTCTGTGCATGAGCATGGAATGCCTTTCCATTTATTTGTGTTGTCTTCAATTTCTTTCATCACTGTTTCACAGTGGTCAGAATAAAGGTCTTACACTTGTTTGCTTAGGTTTGTTCCTAGGTATCTTATTATTTGTGTGTGTGTGTGTGTGTGTGTGTGTGTGTGTGTGTGTGTGTAAATGTAATTGGTATTGTTTCCTTAATTTCCCTTTTATTGCTTTATTATTATAGAAATGCTACTGATTTCTGCACATTGTTTTTCCATCCTGTGACATTACTAAATTCAGGTTTCAGTTCTGGTAGATTTTTGGTGGGGTCTATTGGATTTTCTATATAGAGTATCACATCATGTGCACGTAGTGAAATTGTACTTCTTCCTTCCCAATGTGAATGCCTTTCATTTCTTTTTGTTGGCTAAGTGCTGTGACTAGGGCTGCCAGTACCTATGTTGAATAGAAGTGGTAAGAGTGGAGATCTTTACTTTTTACTGACCTTGGAGAAAAACTCTCCGTTTTTTCCACTGAGTACGTTGTCTGCTGTGGGCTTACATAGATAGACTGTATTAAGCTGAGGTATGTTCCCTCTAAGCCTTCTTTTAGAGGGCTTTTATCATTAATGGGAGTTGTACTTTGTCAAATAAGTTTTCTGTGTCTGTAGAAATGGTATGTATTTTATCCTTTCAGTTATTACTGTGATATTGGAGGTTGATTGATTTTTGAATATGGAACTACCCTTGCATTCTGGAAGATATCCCACTTTATGCTGGTGGACTATTTTTTCTTTTTGAATGTGTTGTTGGTTTCTGTTTGCTAAATCTTGGTTGAGGACTTCTGTATCTGTGTGCATGAACTATATGGACCTTTAGTTTTGTTTTTTTTTTATGGTGTCTTTGTCTGGTTTTGGTGTCAGGGTAATGCTGGCCTCATAGAATTAATTTGGGTATTTTCCTTCCTGTTCTGTTTTCTGGAATAGTTTGACAAGTATAGGCATCAACTTTTCTCCGGATGTTTGATAGAATGTGCTTGTGAAGTCCTCTGGTCCTGGACTGTTGTCTGTTAGCTGATTTTTGATTACTGAGTCTGTCTCCTTGCTAGTAAACAATCTGTTAAAATTTTCTATTTCATCTTGCTTCAGTTTGGTAGGTTCCATGTTCTAGGAATTGATCCGTATATTCCAGTTTGTCCAGCTTGTTGGCATATAGTTCTTCATAATATTCTTTTACTATTGTTTGTATTTCTTAGGTGTTGGTTGTTCTTCTCTTTCATTGTTATTTATATGTGTCATTTCTGTTGTCTGATTAGTTTGGCTAGGGGTTATGAATTTTATTGATCTTTTCTTGGAAGCACCTCCTAATTTCATTTATCTTGTTCTTCTGTAGTTTTAATTTCTATATCATTTATTTCTCCTCTACTTTTAATTATTTTCTTCATTCTGATGTTTGGGGGTTTTGTTTGTTGTCCTTTGTCTAGCTTTTATTGTTATAAGGTTATGGAGTTTACTTCAGTTTTTTTTCCCCTGAGGCAGACCTGTATTGTTATAAACTTCCCTGTTAGAACCACTTTTCCTGATTTACAAAAGTTGGGATTGTTGTGTTTTCATATTCATTTGTTTCCATGTCCTTTGGATTTCTTCTTTGATATCTTGGTTGACTCATTGATTGTTTAGGAGCATGTTATTTAACTTCCTTGTTTTTGTGTTTATTTCCAGATTTTTTTTTCTTGTTGTATACTTCTACTTTCATAGCATTGTGGTCTGAAAAGACACATGGTATGACTTCGATGTGTTTGATCTTGTTTTGGCTTGTTTTATGACCTAATATTTTATCTAGTGTGGGGAATGTTCCATGTGTACGTGAAAAGAATGTGTATTGTGCTGTTTTAGGATGGAATGTCCTAAATATATCAGTTAAGTCCATCTGGTCAACTCTATCATTCAAAGCCACCACTTCCTTGTTGATTTTATGATTGAATGATCTCTCCATTGATACCATTGGGGGTGTTAAAGTGTCCTACTATGATTGTATTACTATCAATTCCTTTACTTTTGTTTTTGACTTGTGTATTTGGATGCTCTCAGGTTGAGCGCATGTATGTTTGCAATTGTTTTATCTTTTGTTGGATTATGCTTTTTATTATTATAGTGTCCTTCTTTGTCTCTTGTTAAATTTTTACTTTTAAATCTATTTTGTCTGATATAGGTATTGCTACTGAAGTTTTCTTTTGATACTTTAGTTCTATAATTACTCTCTTGTAAGTAGAAGATAGATGGGTCCTATATTTTATTCATTCTATCACCCAGTGCCTTTTATTATTAAGAGAGAGAGCACAGGCATGGAAGGTTGGGGGGGAGTGGGAAGAGAGAGAGAGAGGGACAGAGAGACAGAGAGACAGAAACAGAGAGAGAGAGGAGGGGAATGAGAATGGGAATGAATCTTAAGCAAGTTCCATGCTCAGTGCAGAGCTCAACATGGGGCTCAATCCCATGATCCTGGGACCACAGCCTGAGCTGAAATCAAGAGTCAAAATCTCAAGCGATTGAGCCATCCAGGTGCCCCTATCTGTCACCCAGTGCCTTTGATTGGAACATTTATTCTCTTTCCATTGAAAGTAATTGATAGACATGTACTTGTTGTCATTTTATTACTTGATTTTGGTTGTTTCTGAATCTTTCTGATCCTTTCTTCTCTTTCTCTTTTTTATGGTTTGCTGGGTTTCTTTAGTAGCACATTTGAAATTGCTTGTCTTTATTCGCTGCACATGTATTAGTGGTGTTTTGTTTGTAGTTATTATTAGCTTTGTACCTAACCACTTCTGCATATAGAAGTCTATGTTAAGTTGATAGTTGTTTAAGTTTGAGCCACTTCTTTACTCCTTTCCTCCCTGTGTTGTAGATATGTAGTATCATATTTCAAAACCTTTTATATTGCGAATACCTTGACCGATGTTTGACAGAAATACTCATTTTTATTGCTTTAGCGTTTCACACTTTAATACTGTCACTTTAGGTGTTTATTTTCCACTCAAAGAGTCCCCTTTAACATTTCTTGCAGGGGTGGTTTGTTGGTTGTGAACTCGCTTAGTTTTTATTTGGGAACCTCTTGATCTCTACTTCCATCTGAATGACAGTGTGCTGGATAGACTCTATGGCTGCAGATGTTTTCCATTTAGCACCTTTATCATACCATGCTGGTCACTTACAGTTTCAAAGTTTCTTCTGAAAAACATCCAGTGATAACCTTCTGGGGTTTCCCTTGTAGGTAATTGTCATCTTTTGTTTTCCTTCTGTTAAAATTTTTCTTTATCACGACATTTTGCGTTTTAATTACTATATGACTTGGTATGGTTCTGCTTCTGTTGAATATATTGGAGGTTCTTTGTGCCTCCTGCTTCTGGATCTGTTTCCTTCCCCACATTAGGGAAGTTTTCATCTTTTGTGTCTTCAAATAAATTTTCTGGTTCTGTTTCTCAGAGTTCTGAGAATGAGAGACCGGACAGGAAAGATTTATTGAAGGTTCTCTGATGAGTCACTGGACTTGCATGTATGGATGATAGATTTGGGATGCAAATGAACAACCTAACTTTAACTTCAAAGAAGTAGAATAAACAACAATCTAAGTCCAATGTTCTCAGAAGGGAGAAAGTAATACACATGAGAGTGGAAACCAATGAAACTGAGACCATGAAATCAATAGAAAATATGAAGAAGACCAACAGTGGGTTTTCTGAAAAGTTAACCAAAATTGACAAGACTGTACATAGAGTAGGCTAAGACAGAGAGAGGACCCAAATCAAAAGAATTATAAATAAAAGAGAAGACATTACATCTGATGCCACAGAAACAAAGGAGACAAAGAGACGACTATGGCCAAATTAAATGCCAGAAAACAGACTATCTAGAAGAAATGGATAGGTTCTTAGAAACACACAACCTACCAAGACTGTATCAGGAAGAAAGAGAAGGTTTTCACAGACCAATTAAAGGAAGACTGTATCAATACCAGAACATAACCAATGAAAGTAATTTGAATCAGTAATTGAAAATCTCCCAGTGAAGAAAAGCCCAGGACCAGATGGATTCACTGGTGAATTTGAACAAACGTTTGTAGAAGAAACTAACAGCAGTCCTCTCACTGATTGCAGAGGAATGAACACCACAAAACTCATTTCATGAGAGTGTAATTACCCTGTTATGTTAGGAAGCCAGTAAAGGATACTACCTGAACAGAAAACTATAGGCCAATATCCCCGTGATGTATATAGATGAAAATTTTCCAATAATATAAAAGAAAACCAAATTCAGCAGCACATTAAAAGGCTCGTTTACTGTGACGAAGGGCTTTTTTTCCCTGTAAAGAAAGGATGTTTCAGAAATGCAAATCAATAAATGTGACCCCTCACATAGTTGAATGAAAGAAAAATCAACCAGAAACCAGACTCTTAACTGTAAATAGAAAACTGAGGGTTACTAGAAGGGAGGTGGTGGGGGATGGGTTAAATGGGTGATGGGCTAAGGAGGGCACTAGTAGTGAGGAACACTTGGTGTTGTATGTAAGTGAATGATGACTAAATTCTATACCCGAAAGTAATATTACACTGTATATTAACCAACTGGAATTTAAATAAAAACTTGAAAAAATAAATACTAAATAAATATATAAATTGTGTAAAAATTTAAATTAAAAATAAATAAGTTTTAAAAATTAAAAAGAAAACTGATATCACCTTGTCAATAGATGCAGAAAAAAGTTCTGAGAAAATTTGGTATCCATCTGTGCTAAAAAACTCCTTAAAAATTCAGTGTAGAATGAACATATCTCAACATAAGAAAGGCCATGAATGTGAAGCCCACACCTAACATCATACTCAATATTTAAATTGTGAAAGATTTTCCTCTAATAGCAGGCACAAGACAAGGATGCCCTAGATATGTGAAGGGGATTGGGTGATGTGGGCTTCTGGTTATGGAATGAATAAATCACAGATAGAATATATAGCGTAGGGAGCATAGTGAATGGTACTGGAATAGCGATGCATGGTGACTGATGATAGCTACACCTGTGTTAGTGTAGCAGAATGTATACACTTGTCCAGTCACTATGTTGTTCATCTGAAACTAATGTAACATAGTGTGTCAGCTATTCCCAAATAAAATGATTTTTTAAAATAAAGGAATGAAATAAAAAGTTTAATATAAAAGAGCCTGTTAATATCTAATCAAGAAATGCAGTAAGGTTGCAAAATGGAAAGTCACCATACTGAATTCTGTAGCATTCCTCCACACTAATAAAAGTATCTAAAAAGAAGAAAACAATCCTACTTACAATAACATCAAAAACAATAAAATATATAGGAATAAATTTAGCCAAGGAAGTGAAAGATCCCTCTACAGAAAACCATAAAACCTGTGTGGAGAAATGGAAGAAATTCAATTTGGATGAAAAAAACGGAAGAACACACAAGTTAGTGAAAAGCCATCCCATGTCCATATTTTGGAGGAATTAATATAGATACAATGTCCATACTACCCAAAGTCATCTAGAGATTCAGTGCAATCTCTATCAAGACTCCAATGCAATTTTTATGCAATTAGAAACACATATCCTAAAATGTATTTGTAACCAGAAAAATACCCCAAGTAGCCAAAGCAAGAAAGAACAAAACAGGAGGCATCACACTTCTTGATTTCAAGCTGCATTGTAACACTAACGAAATCAGTTATGTCACTGGCATAAGCACACACACAAGACAATGGAACAGAAATAGAGAGCCCAAACTAAACCCATGCATGCACAGTCAACTAGTATTTGACAAGGGTGTCAAGAATACACAGTGGAGAAAACTAGTCTCTTGAATAACTGGTGCTGGGAAAATTGGATATTCACATGTATAAGAATAAAGGTTAGCACCGTATGGTACACCACTGACAAGTATGAACTTGAAATGCATTGAAGATGTAAATGAATGATAGGAAAACATAATTCTTCCTCATCATTTCAGCTCTTATTATGCCAGACAGAGCTGTTGAGGTGGTGAAGGGCTGGGTAGAGAGTAGTCCTGGAAATAGAAGCCTGTGTGTGTGGAACAGACTTTCTTTAGTAGTCTGGAATTATCCCTCTGATCCTTTAAGACTAGCCACTTCCTTCCCTACATTTGCAGACACAGCTAGTACCATGCATGCTGCCAGCAATGCACTGCTTTGTCCATTCTATTGATCTATGCGTCTGTATGTTTTTTCTTTTTCTTTTTTACTTATTATTTTTGCCAGTACCATACTGTTCTGATCACTACAGCTTTGTAACATAACCTAAGGTCTGGAATTGTGATGTGTCCAGCTTTTCTTTTCTCTTCAAGTTTGTTTTGGCTGTTTGGGGTCTTTTGTAATTCCACACAAATTTGGGGATTATTTGTTCTAGTTATGTGACAAATGTTTTGTTGATATGATAGGAATTTCAATACATGTATAGATCATTTTGAGGAGTGTAGGCATTTTAACAGTAGTTGTTCTTCCCATCCATGAACATGAAATGCATTCTCATTTCTTTGTGTCCTCTTCATCAGTGCTTCATGTCCTTTCATCAGTGTTTCATAGCCTTTAGAGTATAGGTCTTTCACCTCTTTGGTTAGGTTTATTCCTGGTATTGGGGTATTTGGTGCCCCTGTCAATGGGATTGATTCCTTACTTTCTGTTAATTCATGATTTGTATATAGAGATGCAATAGACTTATGTACATTGATTTCTGTATATTGTGACTTGTCGAATTCATATATCACTTCTAGCAGTTTTTATGGAAGTCTTTCATGTGTTTTATAGAGAGCATCATGTCAGTTACAAATAGAGAGAGTTCTACTTCTTCCTTGCCAATTTGGATGCCTTTATTTCTTTTTGTTGTCTGATTGCTGTGTCTAGGACTTCCAGTACTGTGTGGAGTAATAGTGGTGAGAGGGGTCATCCCTGCCTTGTTCCTGACCTTAGAGGAAAAGCTTCCAGTTTTTCCCCATTGAAGATGAGATTAGCTATGGGTTTTTCATAGATGGCCTTTATTATGTGCAGGTATGTTGAGTCGCAATGTACTTTGCTGAGGGTTTTTTTATCATGAATGGATGTGACATTTGTCAAATGCATCATATTGCATCTGCGGAAAGCATCGTATTGTTTTTATCCTTTCTTCTATTACTGTGGTGCATCATGTTGATTGATCTGTGAATGTGGAACCACCCTTGCAGCACAGGAATATATCCCATTTGATTATGGTAAATGATTCTATTAATGTATTGTTGACTTTATTTTGAATGTATTTTAATGAGAATTTCTGCATACATACTCATCAGGCTATTGGTCTGCAGATTTAAAAATTTTTTTAAATATATTTTTAAATGTTTATTCATTTACTTAGAGAGACAGAGTACATAAAGGTGAAGGAGGGCAGAGGGATGGGAGAGAGAGAAGCCTGAGCATGCTCCATACTGTCAGCACAGGGTCCAATGTGGGACTCGAACCCAGAAACCCCAAGATAATGCCTAATCTGAAGTTAAGAGTCGGACAGTCAACCGACCAAGCCTCCGAGGTGCCCCTGCAGTTTTCGGTTTTAGTGGATTATATCTGGTTTTGGTATCAGGGTAATGATAGCCTGATAGCCTGAGTTTGTAAGTTTTCCTACTTTTTTATTTTTTGTAATAATTCGAGAAGTATAGATATTACCTCTTCTTTAAATGTTTAGTAGAATTCATCAGTGAAGCCAGCTGGCCTTGAACTCTTCTTGTGTTGGGGGAGATATTTTTTTTTTTTTATTACTGATTCAATTTCTTTCTGGTTTCAGATTTTATGTATCTTCTTTTTTCACTTTTGGTAGTTTATGTGTTTCAAGGAATTTATCCATTTTTCTCCGAGTGTCCAATTTGCTGCATATAGTTTTTTCTAATATTATCTTCTAACTGTATTTCTGTGGTGTGGACTGTTATTTCTCCTCTCTTATTTGTGATTTTATTTATTTGAGTCCTTTCTCTTTTCTTTGTGAAAAGTCTGCCTAGGAGGTTTTCAAGTTGATTACTGTTTTCAAAGAACCAGCCCCTGGTTTCATTGATGCAGTATAGTGTTTTTTTAGTTTCTATATCACTTATTTTCTGCCTTAATCTTTATTGTTTCCTTCCTTCTGCCGTCTTTAGGCTTGGATTGTTCTTTTTCTCATTCCTTTTGTTGTAAGTTTGGATTGTTTGAGATTTTTCTTGCTCTTTAAGGTAGGCTTATATTGCTATATACTTCCATCTTAGACTGCTTTTGCTGCATTCCAAAGGTTTTAACCAGTGCATTTTCATTTTCATTTGTTTCAGTGTAGTTTCTCATTGATTTCCTGGTTGACCCATTCATTTAGTAGTGTGTTGTTTAACCTCCCTTTATTTGTGGCCTTTCTTTCTTTCTTTCTTTCTTTCTTTCTTTCTTTCTTTTTTTCTTTCTTTCTTTTTTTCTTTCTTTCTTTGTGGTTGACTTCAAGGGTCCTAGCTTTTTTGTCAGAAAAGATGCTTGGTCTGATCTCTGTCTTTTGGTACATGTTGAGGCCTGATTTGTGACCTAAAATGTGATCGATTCTGGAGAATGTCCCATGTGCACTTGAAAAGAATGTGTACTCTGCCATTTTAGTATGGAGTGTTCTGAATATATCTGTTAAACCCATCTGGTCCAGTGTGTCATTCAAAGCCATTGTTTTCTTGTTGATTTTCTGTTCAGAGTTTCTGTATGTTGATGTGAGTGATGGGTTAAAGTCCTCTACTATCCTTACATTATTATAAATGAGTTCCTTTATGTTTGTTGTTAATTATTTTATATATTTGGTGATGGCATGTTGGTGCATAAAAGTTTACAATCCTTGGATCTTCTTGTTTGGTTGTCCCCTTTATTATGAGATAGTGTCTGTCTTCATCTCTTGTTACAGCTTTATTTATTATTTTTTTTTTAATTTAAGCTGTAGTTGACATATAGTGCATTATTGGTTTCGGGAGTAGAATTCAGTGATTCATCAGTTACATACAACACCCAGTGCTCATCACAACAAGTGCCCTCCTTAGTACCCATTCTCCACCCATCTCCCTCCATCAACCATCAAATTTTCTCTATCATTAAGAGACTCATATGGTTTGTTACTACTCTTCTCTTTTCCTGCCCCCTTCCCATGTTTTCATCTGTTTTGTTTCTTAAACTACACATGAGTGAAATCATGTATTTGTCTTGTTTTGGTTGACATATTTCACTTAGCATAATACATTCTAGCTCCATCCACATCATTGCAATTGGAAAGATTTCATTCTTTCTGATGGCTGAGGAATATTCCATTGTATGTATATATTCATGTATGTATATATGTATATACATATATATGTGTGTATGTGTCTACATATATATACACATACACACAGTCACACACACACACACACACACACACACACACACACACACACACACCTCACACTTTCTTTATACCCTCATCAATTGATGGATATTTGGGCTTTCTCCATAGTTTGGCTATTGTTGATAATGCTGGTATAAATATTGGGTGCATGCAATTTCACTATTCGGTATTTACCCAAAGGGAACAGAAATACAGTCTTAGTTTTAAAGTTTATTTTGCCTGATATAAGCATTGCTACTGGCTTTCTTATTGGCATGAGAAATGTTTCTTTATTCCCTCACTTTATTTTTTTTAATTTAATTTTTTTATTTTTTTAAAATTTACATCCAAATTAGTTAGCATATAGTGAAACAATGATTTTAGGAGTAGTTTCCTTAATGATCCTTACCCATTTAGTCCATGCCCCCTCCCACAACCCCTCCAGCAACCCTCAATTTGTTCTCCATATTTATGAGTCTCTTCTGTTTTGTCCCCCTCCCTGTTTTTAAATTATTTTTGTTTCCCTTCCCTTATGTTCATCTGTTTTGTCTCTTAAAGTCCTCATATGAGTGCAATCATATGATTTTTGTCTTTCTCTGACTAATTTCACTTAGCATAATACCATCCAGTTCCATCCATGTAGTTGCAAATGGCAAGATTTCATTCTTTTTGATTGCCGAGTAATACTCCATTGTGTGTGTGTGTGTGTGTGTGTGTGTGTGTGTGTGTGTGTGTACACTCACCACATCTTTATCCATTCATCCATTGATGGACATTTGGGCTCTTTCCATACTTTGGCTATTGTTGATAGTGTTGCTATAAACATGGGGGTGCCTTCTAAACAGCACACCTGTATTCCGTGGATAAATGCCTAGTAGTGCAACTGCTGGGTCGTAGGGTAGTTCTATTTTTAGTTTTTTGAGGAACCTCCATACTGTTTTCCAGAGTGGCTGCATCACCTTGCATTGCCACCAACAATGCAAAAGAGATCCTCTTTCTCTGCATCCTTGCCACCATCTGTTGTTGCCTGAGTTGTTAATGTTAGCCATTCTGACAGGGGTGAGGGGGCATCTCATTGTGGTTTTGATTTGTATTTCCCTGATAATGAGTGATGTTGAGCATTTTTTAATGTGTCAGTTGGCCATCTGGATGTCTTCCTTGGAGAAGTATCTATTCATGTCCTTCGCCCATTTCTTCTCTGGATTATTTGTTTTTTGGGTGTTGAGTTTAATAAGTTTCTTATAGATTTTGGATACTAACCCTTTATCTGATATGTCATTTGCAAATATCTTCTCCCAATCTGTCAGTTGCCTTTTAGTTTTGCTGATTGTTTCCTTCGCTGCGCAGCTTTTTATTTGATGAGGTCCCAATAGTTTATTTTTGCTTTTGTTTCCCTTGCCTCCAGAGACTTGTTGAGTAAGAAGTTGCTGTGGGCAAGATCAAAGAGGTTTTTGCCTGCATTCTCCTTGAGGATTTTGATGGCTTCCTGTCTTACATTGAGGTCTTTCATCCATTTTGAGTTTCTTTTTGTGTATGGTGTAAGAAAGTGGTCCAGGTTCATTCTTCTGCATGTCGCTGTCCAGTTTTCCCAGCACCACTTGCTGAAAAGACTGTCTTTGTTCCATTGGTAATTCTTTCCTGCTTTGTCAAAGATTAGTTGGCCATACGTTTGTGGGTCCATTTCTGGGTTCTCTATTCTGTTCCATTGATCTGAGAGTCTGTTCTTGTGCCAGTACCATACTGTCTTGATGATTACAGCTTTGTAGTATAGCTTGAAGTCTGGGATTGTGGTGCCTCCTGCTTTGGTTTTCTTTTTCAAGATTGCTTTGGCTATTCAGGGTCTTTTATGGTTCCATACAAATTTTAGGATTATTTGTTCTAGCTCTGTGAAGAATGCTGGTGTGACTTTGATAGGGATTGCATTGAACATGTGGATTGCTTTGGGTAGTATCAACATTTTAACAATATTTGGTCTTCCTATTCAGGATCATGGAATCTTTTTCCATTTTTTTGTGTCTTCTTCAATTTCTTTCATAAGCTTTCTATAGTTTTCAGTGTGTAGATTTCCACCTCTTTGGTTAGATTTATTCCTAGGTATTTTATGTTTTTTTGTGCATCTGTAAAGGGGATCGATTTCTTGATTTCTCTTTCTGTTGCTTCATTGTTGGTGTATAGGAAGCAACCGATTTTTGTGCATTGATTTTATATCCTACAACTTTGCTGAATTCATGAAGGTTTTCCATATAGAGTATCATGTCATCTGTGAAGAGTGAAAGTTTAATCTCCTCTTGGCCGATTTGGTTGCCTTTTATTTCTTTGTGTTGTCTGATTGAAAAGGCTAAGACTTCCAATACTATGTTGAATAACAGTGGTGAGAGTGGACATCCCTGTCTTGTTCCTGACCTTAGAGGAAAGGTCTCAGTTTCTCCCCATTGAGGATGATATTAGCGTTGGGTTGTTCATATGTGGCTTTTATGATCTTGAGGTATGATCCTTCTATCCCTACTTTCTTGGGGCTTTTTATCAAGAAAGGATGCTGTATTTTGTCAAATGCTTTCTCTGCATCTATTGAGAGGATCATATGGTCCTTGTCCTTTCTTTTATTGATGTGATGAATTACGTTAATTGTTTTGCGGATATTGAACCAGCCCTGCATCCCAGGTATAAATCCCACTTGGTCGTGGTGAATAATTTTTTTAATGTATTGTTGGATCCAGTTGGCTAATATCTTGTTGAGGATTTTTGCATCCATGTTCATCAGGGAAATTGGTCTATAATTCTCTTTTAGTGGGGTCTCTGTCTGGTTTTGGAATCAAGGTAATGCTGGCTCCATAGAAAGAGTTTGGAAGTTTTCCAATGGATTTTTTGGAACAGTTTCAAAAGAATAGGTGTTAACTCTCCCTTAAATGTTTGGTAGAATTTCCCTGGAAAGCCATCAGGCCCTGGACTCTTGTTTCTTGGCAGATTTTTGATTACTAATTTGATTTCCTGACTGGTTTTGTGTCCATTCAAATTTTCTATTTCTTTCTGTTTCAGTTTTGGTAGTGTATATGTTTCTAGGAATTTGTCCATTTCTTCCACATTACCCATTTTATTGGCATATAATTGCTCACAATATTCTTTTATTGTTGTTTTTATTTCTGTTGTTTTGGTTGTGATCTCTCCTCTTTCATTCCTGAGTTTATTTATTTGGGTCCTTTCCTTTTTCTTCTTGATCAAACTGGCTAGTGGTTTATCAATTTTGTTAATTCTTTCAAAGAATCAGCTTCTGGTTTCATTGATCTGTTCTACTGTTTTGTTTTTTTTTGGTTTGGTTTGGTTTTGACAGCATTAATTTCTGCTCTAATCTTTATTGTTTCCTGTCTTCTGCTGGATTTGGGTTTTATTTGCTACTCTTTTTCCAGCTCCTTAAGGTGTAAGGTTAGGTTGTGTATCTGTGATCTTTCTTCCTTCTTTAGGATGGCCTGGATTGCTAAATACTTTCCTCTTAGGACCGCCTTTGCTGTGAACCAGAGGTTTTGGGTTTTGATGTTATCATTTTCATTGACTTCCATATACTTTTTAATTTCCTCTTTAACTGCTTGGTTAGCCAATTCATTCTTTAGTAGGATGTTCGTCAGTCTCCAAGTATTTGTTACCTTTCCAAATTTCTTGTGGTTGATTTTGAGTTTCATAGTGTTGTGGTCTGAAAATATGCACGGTATGATCTCCATGTTTTTGTACTTACTTAGGGCTGATTTGTGTCCCAGTATATTCTGGTATATTCTGGAGAACGTTGCATGTGCACTGGAGAAGAATATATATTCTGCTGCTTTAGGATGAAATGTTCTGAATATATCTGCTAAGTCCATCTGGTCCAGTGTGTCATTCAAAGCCATTGTTTCCTTGTTGATTTTTTGATTAGATGACCTGTCCATTGCAGTGAGTGGGGTGTTGAAGTCTACTATGATGGTATTACTATCGATGAGTTTCTTTATGTTTGTGATTAATTGATTTATATATTTGGGTGCTCTCACATTTGGCACATAAATGCTTACAATTGTTAAGTCTTCTTGGTCTATAGACCCCTTGATTATGAAATAATTCCCTTCTGCATCTCTTGATACAGTCTTTATTTTAAAGTCTAAATTGTCTGATACAAGCATAGCTACTCTGGCTTTCTTTTGTTGACCATTAGCATGATAGATTGTTCTCCATCCCCTTACTTTCAATCTGAAGGTGTCTTTAGGTCTAAATTGGGTCTCTTGTAAACAGCATATTGATGGATCTTGTTTTCTTATCCATTATGTTATCCTATGTCTTTTGATTGGAGCATTGAGTCCATTGACATTTAGAGTACCGAAAGATATGAATTTATTGCCATTATGGTGCTTGTAGAGTTGGAGTTTCTGGTGGTGTTCTCTGGTCCTTTCTAATCTTTTGTTGCTTTTGGTATCTATCTATCTATCTATCTATCTATCTATATCTATATATCTATATCTATAACTATAACTATATCTATATCTATATATCTATATCTATATCTATATCTATATCTATATCTATATCATCTACATATATATCTATTTATATCTATCTTCATCTTTTCTCCCCTCAGAAAGTCCCCTTAAAATTTCTTGTAGGGCTGATTTAGTGGTCACAAACTCCTTTAATTTTTGTTTGTCTGGGAAACTTTTTATCTCTCCTTCTATTTTGTATGACAGCCTTGCTGGATAAACAATTCTTGGCTGCATATTTTTCTGATTCAGCACACTGAATATATCCTGCCACTCCTTTGTGGCCTGCCAAGTTTCTGTGGATAGGTCTGCTGCAAACCTGATCTGTCTTCCCTTGTATGTTAGGGACTTTTTTTTTTCCTTTGCTGCTTTCATAATTCTCTCCTTGCCTGAGTATTTTGTGAATTTGACTATGATATGCCTTGTTGATGGTCAGTTTTTGTTGAATCTAATGGGGGTCCTCTGTGCTTCCTGGATTTTGATGTCTGTGTCTTTCCCCAGGTAAGGAAAGTTTTCTGCTATGATTTGCTCACATAAGCCTTCTACCCCTATTTCTCTCTCTTCCTTCTCTGGGACCCCTATGATTCTGATGTTGTTCCTTTTTAATGAGTCACTGATTTCTTTAATTCTTAAATTGTGCTCTTTTGCCTTAATCTCCCTCTTTTTTTCTGCTTCGTTTTTCTCTGTAAGTTTGTCCTCTATATCACTGATTCTCTGTTCTGCCTCATCCATCCTTGCCGCCGCTGCATCCATCTGTGATTGCCGCTCAGTTACAGCATTTTAAACTTCCTTCTGGCTATTTTTTACTTCTTTTATCTCTGCAGAAAGGGATTCTAATCTATTTTCAACTCCAGCTAGTATTCTTATTATCATGATTCTAAATTCTGGTTCACACCTCTTGCTTGTATCTGTGTTGGTTAAATCCCTGGCTGTCGTTTCTTCATGCTCTTTCTTTTGGGGTGAATTCCTTTGTTTTGTCATTTTGAAGGGAGAAAAGGAATTAATGAAGTGAAAAAATTGAAGTTAAAAAAATAACATTAAAAAATATTAAAATTAAAAATTAAACACACACACACACAAATCGAATAGATGATGCTACATCCTAGGTGTGTTTTGGTCTAGTGTTGAATGTGTTTTGACAGGTTAGAGGGAAAAAAAGGGCGGAGAGAAAAGAAAAAAAAAGGAAATCGTTTAAGAATTTGAAAAAATGAATACACTGAAGTAGACTAAAATGTGATGATGGGGGTAAAATAGAGTTTGAAAAAATATACACAAAAGTAATGAATATAGTATAAAAATTAAAGAAAAGTATTTTTAATAAACATTAAAAATAAATCTGATTTTTTTTTGTTTTCTGTATTTAAGAAAAAAACGAAAAGGAGAAAGAGTAAAAAAAAAGGAAAAAAAAGAAAAGAAAAAAAGAAATCATTGGAAAATTTGAAAAAGTGAATACACTGTAGTAGACTAAAATAAAATGATGGGAGTAAGATAGAATTTGAAAAAATTTACATAAAAGTAAAAAATATAGCAACAAAAATTAAATAAAAATATTTTAAAAATAAATTGAAAGGAAAAATGAAGTTTTTCTCTTTCTGCATTCAAGAAAAGGAAAAGAAACAAAAGAGAGGAAAAAAAGAAAAAAAAGGAAATTGTTTGAAAATTTGAAAATGTGATTACACTGAAGTAAACTAAAATAAAATGTTGGAAGTAAAGTAGAAGTTGAAAAAATTTACACAAAAGTAAAACATTTGGAATAAAAATTAAAGACAGATATTTTTAATCAAAATTGAAAATACAAATGAATTTTTTCTCTTTCTGTATTCAAGAAAAAGAAAAGAATTGTAAAAGAGGAAAAGGAACAAGGAAAAAAAATGAAAAAAATTGAATAGTTGAACCTGTTGACAGATTGTAGTAGGACTGAAATGGCCTCATTTTCCCCTAGAGGTCAGCCTATGTAGCTCTCTATAGTCCATAAATTAAGCCAGCGATGAGGCTTGTGTTCTTGAAGAGCGAAGTTGGCCCACTGGGTGGGGTTCAGTGTAACACCTCCGCTCTCCTCTAGATGGTGCTGGTAGCTTACTGGGGTGGATGGTTGCGTGCTTGTAGGTGCGTATGCGCATGTGTGGGAGCAGTGAAGACCCACCACCCAGGTACCCAGTCTGTTCTCCCAGATCAGCAATTGTGCACTGGTCCTCTATCTTCAGCTTTCATCCACTCCTTGCTTTTTCACTCTCCGTGATCAGGCTCCAGGCTGTACCTCTCTCCCAAGTTTTGTCTCAGATGCGGCTGTTTTCCCTGGCCCCTTACTTCCAAAGGACTGTGGCTTTGACCCTTCCGCACCTCTGCAGGAGGGTCTCACCGAGCAATGGCTGAATGAGCAATGGCTGAATATCGGCTGCACCCAGGAACGCCCACTGGACTCTGCTATTGCTGGTGCCCTGAGACTGTGGCCAGGCACCAGCCCACCCCAAAAAAGGATCATGAGACAGGGTAGTCTCAGTGTTTCAGGGACCGTGGAAAATCACAACACACATCTGGCACCAGGCTTCACCTTTAACGACCTTGCCCCAGCACCAGCTAATGTGGCCGCCTTCTGGGGCCTTCTGGGACCAGGTGGCTTCAACAGTCTCTACCAAATGTCTTTCCAGAAGTGGAACTGCTTTTCCCCGTGTGGCCAGAGAAACTCCTGGACCTCGCTTTGTTCCTGGGGATTCGCCCTTCCCACCAGAGCAACACCAGGTGTCAAGCTGTGGAGTTGCAGCCTTTGTGCTCTCCTTGTTTACAGTCTTAATGTAATTTAAAACCCTCTCCTTTTTCCTTTCTCCCTTTTTAGTTTAGTCCCTGTGGCTGTTTCCAATTTTCTACTTTCTCTCCAGCTGCTTTTGGGGAGGGGTGCTTTTCCAATATGCTCCCCCTCTCCCCAGTCTCTATCCTCTCTCCACTTGCAAAAGGTGTTCCCTAACTTTCACAGCATCTCACTCCCCAATTTCAGCTCTCTGCACCATCTACCTGCTGAATTCTATGGTACATGTTGTGCAGATTGTTGTGTTAATCCTCCAGTCAGTTTTCTAGGTGTGTAAGATGGTTTAGTGTTGGTCTGGCTGCATTTCATGGATGCAAGACACACAAAAAGCTTCCATGTTGTTCTGCAATCTTGGCTCCTCTCTCATTCCCTCACTTTAAATCTTCATGTGACTTTAGGTCCAAATAAGGCTTTGTAGGCAGCATCTAGATAAGTCTTGCTTTTTTGTTTGTTTGTTTGTTTGTTTCTTTTTTTTTCTTTTGTCCATTCTGACACCCTACCCAATGTCTTTTGATTGGAGCATTTAGTCCATTTACATTAAGAGTAATTATTGATAGGTATATATTTAGTGTCATTTTACTAGTCGTTTTGCCATTGTTTCTTGATGTTTTCTCTGATCATTTGTTGTCTATATAACTTTTGGTCTTTCATTTCCACTAAATGGGTACGATTTAAATACTCTTTTTTTTTTGACTGGTAGTGCATTTCTTTACTTATTTTTAATATTTCTTCTTTTTTATTTTTTTTTTATTTTATTTTTTTTATTTTTTAATATATGAAATTTACTGTCAAATTGGTTTCCATACAACACCCAGTGCTCATCCCAAAAGGTGCCCTCCTCAATACCCATCACCCACCCTGCCCTCCCTCCCACCCCCCATCAACCCTCAGTTTGTTCTCAGTTTTTAACAGTCTCTTATGCTTTGGCTCTCTCCCACTCTAACCTCTTTTTTTTTTTTTTTTTTTCCTTCCCCTCCCCCATGGGTTTCTGTTATGTTTCTCAGGATCCACATAAGAGTGAAACCATATGGTATCTGTCTTTCTCTGTATGGCTTATTTCACTTAGCATCACACTCTCCAGTTCCATCCATGTTGCTACAAAAGGCCATATTTCATTTTTTCTCATTGCCACGTAGTATTCCATTGTGTATATAAACCACAATTTCTTTATCCATTCATCAGTTGATGGACATTTAGGCTCTTTCCATAATTTGGCTATTGTTGAGAGTGCCGCTATAAACATTGGGGTACAGGTGCCCCTATGCATCAGTACTCCTGTATCCCTTGGGTAAATTCCTAGCAGTGCTATTGCTGGGTCATAGGGTAGGTCTATTTTTAATTTTCTGAGGAACCTCCACACTGCTTTCCAGAGCGGCTGCACCAATTTGCATTCCCACCAACAGTGCAAGAGGGTTCCTGTTTCTCCACATCCTCTCCAGCATCTATAGTCTCCTGATTTGTTCATTTTGGCCACTCTGACTGGCGTGAGGTGATATCTGAGTGTGGTTTTGATTTGTATTTCCCTGATAAGGAGCGACGTTGAGCATCTTTTCATGTGCCTGTTGGCCATCCGGATGTCTTCTTTAGAGAAGTGTCTATTCATGTTTTCTGCCCATTTCTTCACTGTGTTATTTGTTTTTCGGGTGTGGAGTTTGATGAGCTCTTTATAGATTTTGGATACTAGCCCTTTGTCCGATGTGTCATTTGCAAATATCTTTTCCCATTCCGTTGGTTGCCTTTTAGTTTTGTTGGTTGTTTCCTTTGCTGTGCAGAAGCTTTTTATCTTCATAAAGTCCCAGTAATTCACTTTTGCTTTTAATTCCCTTGCCTTTGGGGATGTGCCGAGTAAGAGATTGCTACGGCTGAGGTCAGAGAGGTCTTTTCCTGCTTTCTCCTCTAAGGTTTTGATGGTTTCCTGTCTCACATTCAGGTCCTTTATCCATTTTGAGTTTATTTTTGTGAATGGTGTGAGAAAGTGGTCTAGTTTCAACCTTCTGCATGTTGCTGTCCAGTTCTCCCAGCACCATTTGTTAAAGAGACTGTCTTTTTTCCATTGGATGTTCTTTCCTGCTTTGTCAAAGATGAGTTGGCCATACGTTTGTGGGTCTAGTTCTGGGGTTTCTGTTCTATTCCATTGGTCTATGTGTCTGTTTTTATGCCAATACCATGCTGACTTGATGATGACAGCTTTGTAGTAGAGGCTAAAGTCTGGGATTGTGATGCCTCCTGCTTTGGTCTTCTTCTTCAAAATTACTTTGGCTATTCGGGGCCTTTTGTGGTTCCATATGAATTTTAGGATTGCTTGTTCTAGTTTCGAGAAGAATGCTGGTGCAATTTTGATTGGGATTGCATTGAATGTGTAGATAGCTTTGGGTAGTATTGACATTTTGACAATATTTATTCTTCCAATCCATGAGCAGGGAATGTCTTTCCATTTCTTTATATCTTCTTCAATTACCTGCATAAGCTTTCTATAGTTTTCAGCATACAGATCTTTTACATCTTTGGTTAGATTTATTCCTAGGTATTTTATGCTTCTTGGTGCAATTGTGAATGGGATCAGTTTCTTCATTTGTCTTTCTGTTGCTTCATTGTTAGTGTATAAGAATGCAACTGATTTCTGCACATTGATTTTGTATCCTGCAACTTTGCTGAATTCATGTATCAGTTCTAGCAGAGTTTTGGTGGAGTCTATCGGATTTTCCATGTATAATATCATGTCATCTGCAAAAAGCGAAAGCTTGACTTCATCTTTGCCAATTTTGATGCCTTTGATTTCCTTTTGTTGTCTGATTGCTGATGCTAGAACTTCCAGCACTATGTTAAACAAGAGCGGTGACAGTGGGCATCCCTGTCGTGTTCCTGATCTCAGGGAAAAAGCTCTCAGTTTTTCCCCGTTGAGGATGATGTTAGCTTGGGCTTTTCATAAATGGCCTTTATGATCTTTAAGTATGTTCCTTCTATCCCGACTTTCTCAAGGGTTTTTATTAAGAAAGGTTGCTGGATTTTGTCAAAGGCCTTTTCTGCATCGATTGACAGGATCATATGGTTCTTCTCTTTTTTTTTGTTAATGTGATGTATCACGTTGATAGATTTGCGAATGTTGAACCAGCCCTGCATCCCAGGAATGAATCCCACTTGATCATGGTGAATAATTCTTTTTATATGCTGTTGAATTCGATTTGCTAGTATCTTATTAAGAATTTTTGCATCCATATTCATCAGGGATATTGGCCTGTAGTTCTCTTTTTTTACTGGGTCTCTGTCTGGTTTAGGAATCAAAGTAATACTGGCTTCATAGAATGAGTCTGGAAGTTTTCCTTCCCTTTCTATTTCTTGGAATAGCTTGAGAAGGATAGGTATTATCTCTGCTTTAAATGTCTGGTAGAACTCCCCTGGGAAGCCATCTGGTCCTGGACTCTTATTTGTTGGGAGATTTTTGATAACCGATTCAATTTCTTCGCTGGTTATGGGTCTGTTCAAGCTTTCTATTTCCTCCTGATTGAGTTTTGGAAGAGTGTGGGTGTTTAGAAATTTGTCCATTTCTTCCAGGTTGTCCAATTTGCTGGCATATAATTTTTCATAGTATTCCCTGATAATTGTTTGTATCTCTGAGGGATTGGTTGTAATCATTCCATTTTCATTCATGATTTTATCTATTTGGGTCATCTCCCTTTTCTTTTTGAGAAGCCTGGCTAGGGGTTTGTCAATTTTGTTTATTTTTTCAAAAAACCAACTCTTGGTTTCGTTGATCTGCTCTACAGTTTTTTTAGATTCTATATTGTTTATTTCTGCTCTGATCTTTATTATTTCTCTTCTTCTGCTAGGTTTAGGCTGCCTTTGCTGTTCTGCTTCTATTTCCTTTAGGTGTGCTGTTAGATTTTGTATTTGGGATTTTTCTTGTTTCTTGAGATAGGCCTGGATTGCAATGTATTTTCCTCTCAGGACTGCCTTCGCTGCATCCCAAAGCGTTTGGATTGTTGTATTTTCATTTTCGTTTGTTTCCATGTATATTTTAATTTCTTCTCTAATTGCCTGGTTGACTAACTCCTTCGTTAGTAGGGTGTTCTTTAACCTCCATGCTTTTGGAGGTTTTCCAGACTTTTTCCTGTGGTTGATTTCAAGCTTCATAGCATTGTGGTCTGAAAGTATGCATGGTATAATTTCAATTCTTGTAAACTTATGAAGGGCTGTTTTGTGACCCAGTATATGATCTATCTTGGAGAATGTTCCATGTGCACTCGAGAAGAAAGTATATTCTGTTGCTTTGGGATGCAGAGTTCTAAATATATCTGTCAAGTCCATCTGATCCAATGTATCATTCAGGGCCCTTGTTTCTTTATTGACTGTGTGTCTAGATGATCTATCCATTTCTGTAAGTGGGGTGTTAAAGTCCCCTGCAATGACCACATTCTTATCAATAAGGTTGCTTATGTTTATGAGTAATTGTTTTATATATCTGGGGGCTAGGGTATTTGGCGCATAGACATTTATAATAGTTAGCTCTTCCTGGTGGATAGACCCTGTGATTATTATATAATGCCCTTCTTCATCTCTTGTTACAGCCTTTAATTTAAAGTCTAGTTTGTCTGATATAAGTATGGCTACTCCAGCTTTCTTTTGGCTTCCAGGAGCATGATAAATAGTTCTCCATCCCCTCACTCTCAATCTAAAGGTGTCCTCAGATCTAAAATGAGTCTCTTGTAGACAGCAAATAGATGGGTCTTGTTTTTTTATCCATTCTGATACCCTATGTCTTTTAGTTGGCGCATTTAATCCATTTACATTCAGTGTTATTATAGAAAGATATGGGTTTAGAGTCATTGTGATGTCTGTATGTTTTATGCTTGTAGTGATGTCTCTGGTACTTTGTCTCACAGGATCCCCCTTAGGATCTCTTGTAGGGCTGGTTTCGTGGTGACAAATTCCTTCAGTTTTTGTTTGTTTGGGAAGACCTTTATCTCTCCTTCTATTCTAAATGACAGACTTGCTGGATAAAGGATTCTCGGCTGCATATTTTTTCTGTTTAGCACACTGTAGATATCGTGCCAAGCCTTTCTGGCCTGCCAAGTTTCAAAGGAGAGATCAGTCACGAGTCTTATAGGTCTCCCTTTATATGTTAGGGCACGTTTATCCCTTTCTGCTTTCAGAATTTTCTCTTTATCCTTGTATTTTGCCAGTTTCACTATGATATGTCGTGCAGAAGATCGATTCAAGTTACGTCTGAAGGGAGTTCTCTGTGCCTCTTGGATTTCAATGCCTTTTTCCTTCCCCAGTTCAGGGAAGTTCTCAGCTATAATTTGTTCAAGTACCCCTTCAGCACCTTTCCCTCTCTCTTCCTCCTCTGGGATACCAATTATGCGTATATTATTTTTTTTTAGTGTATCACTTAGTTCTCTAATTTTCTCCTCATACTCCTGGATTTTTTTATCTCTCTTTCTTTCAGCTTCCTCTTTCTCCATAACTTTATCTTCTAGTTCACCTATTCTCTCCTCTGCCTCTTCAAGCCGAGCCATCGTGGATTCCATTTTGTTTTGCATTTTGTTTAAAGCATTTTTCAACTCCTCGTGACTGTTCCTTAGTCCCTCGATCTTTGTGGCAAGAGATTCTCTGCTGTCCTGTATACTGTTTTCAAGCCCAGCGATTAATTTTATGACTATTATTCTAAATTCACTTTCTGTTATATTATTTAAATCCTTTTTTTTTTTTTTCAACGTTTTTTATTTATTTTTGGGACAGAGAGAGACAGAGCATGAACAGGGGAGGGGCAGAGAGAGAGGGAGACACAGAATCGGAAACAGGCTCCAGGCTCCGAGCCATCAGCCCAGAGCCTGACGCGGGGCTCGAACTCACGGACCGCGAGATCGTGACCTGGCTGAAGTCGGACGCTTAACCGACTGCGCCACCCAGGCGCCCCTATTTAAATCCTTTTTGATCAGTTCATTAGCTGTTGTTATTTCCTGGAGATTCTTCTGAGGGGAATTCTTCCGTTTGGTCATTTTGGAGAGTCCCTGGCGTGGTGAGGACCTGCAGGGCACTTCCCCTGTGCTGTGGTGTATAACTGGAGTTAGTGGGCGGGGCCGCAGTCCGACCCGATGTCTGCCCCCAGCCCACCGCTGGGGCCACAGTCAGACTGGTGTGTGCCTTCTCTTCCCCTCTCCTAGGGGCGGGATTCACTGTGGGGTGGCGTGTCCCGTCTGGGCTACTTGCACACTGCCAGGCTTGTGTTGCTGGGGATCTGGCGTATTAGCTGGGGTGGGTAGGCAAGGTGCACGGGGGCTGGAGGGGCAGGCTTAGCTCGCTTCTCCTTAGGTGATCCACTTCAGGAGGAGCCCTGTGGCAGCGGGAGGGAGTCAGATCCGCTGCCGGAGGTTTGGCTCCGCAGAAGCACAGAGTTGGGTGTTTGCGCTGCGCGAGCAAGTTCCCTGGCAGGAACTGGTTCCCTTTGGGATTTTGGCTGGGGGATGGGCGGGGGAGATGGCGCTGGCGCCTTTGTTCCCCGCCAAGCTGAGCTCTGCCGTCCGGGGGCTCAGCAGCTCTCCCTCCCTTTGTCCTCCAGCCTTCCCGCTTTCCGAGCAGAGCTGTTCACTTCTGACCTCCCAGACGCTAAGTCGCGCTTGCTGTGGGAACACAGTCCGTCCGGCCCCTCCGCTTTTGCCAGCCAGACTCGGGGGCTCCTCTTGGCCGGCGAGCCGCCCCTCCGCCCCGGCTCCCTCCCGCCAGTCCGTGGAGCGCGCACCGCCTCGCCGCCCTTCCTACCCTCTTCCGTGGGCCTCTAGTCTGCGCTTGACTCCGGAGACTCCCTTCTGCTAATCCTCTGGCGGTTTTCTGGGTTCTTTAGGCAGGTGTAGGTGGAAACTAAGTGATCGGCAGGACGCGTTGTGAGCCCCGCGTCCTCCTACGCCGCCATCTTCCGGAACCGCTATTTCTTCTTTTTTAAATTTAAACCCAAGTTAGTTACCTTATAGTGGAATACAATTTCAGGAGTAGAATTTAGTGATCCAACAAGTACAAAGTATACCCAGTACTCATCCCAAGTGCCCCCCTAATGCCCAATACCCATTTAGCCCATACCCCTATTCAGTAATCCTCCAGGAACCCTGAGTTTGTTCTCTGTATTTAAGAGTCTTTTATCATTTGACTCCATGTTTGTATCTTATTTTTGCTTTCCTTTCACTATGTTCATGGGTTTTATTTCTTAAATTCCACAGATGAGAGAAATCATAGGATGTGTGTCTTTCTCTGACATATTTTGCTTAGCATAATAGAGTCTGGTTCTATCCATGTTATTGCAAATAGCAAGATTTCATTCTTTTTGATTGCTGAGTAATACTTCACTGTATGATTATACCACATCTTCTTTATCCATTCATCAATCAATGGTCATTTGGGCTCTTTGCATAATTTAGCTGTTTTTGATAATGCTGCTGTAAACATTGGAGTGCATGTGGCACTTTGAATCAGCATTTGTGTATCCTTTGGATAAATACCTTGTAGTGCAATTGCTGGGTCATTGTGTAGTTCTATTTTTAGTTTTTGTGATAAATCTCCATACTATTTTCCAGAGTGGCTACACCAGTTTGCATTCCCACCAGCATTGCAAAAGGGTTCCCTTTCTCTGCATCCTTGCCAATACCTGTTGTTTCCTGATATGTTAATTTTAGCCATTCTGATAGGTGTGAGGGCGTATCTCATTGTGGTTTTGATTTGTATTTCAGTGATGACGAGTGAGGTTGAGCAACTTTCCATGTGTGACCAATCTGGATGTCATCTTTGTTAAAGTGTCTTTTCACCTCTTTGCCCATTTCTTCACTGGATTATTTGTTTTTTTGGGTGTTGAGTTTGATAAATTCTTTATAGATTTTGGATACTAACCATTTATCTGATATGTCACTTGCAAATATCTTCTCCCATTCCATTCAGCTGCCTTTTAGTTTTGCTGATTGTGTCCTCTGCTGTGCAGAAGCTTTTTATCTTGACGTCCCAATAGTTCATTTTTGTTTTTGTTTTCCATGCTTCTGGATACACAACAAGCAAGAAGTTGCTGCGGCCAGGATCAAACAGGTAGGTTTCCTGTTTTCTCTTCTAGGATTTTGATGGTTTCCTGTCTTACATTTAGATCTTTCATCCATTTTGAGGTTGTGTGTGTGTGTGTGTGTGTGTGTGTGTGTGTATGTATGGTTTCAGAACATGGTACAGGTTCATTCTTCTCACTGTCCAGTTTTCCTAGTACCATTTGCTGAAGAGATTCCTTTTTTTTTCTATTGGATATTCTTTTCTGCTTTGTCAAAGAGTAGTCAGCCATATGTTTGAGGGTCCACTTCTACATTCCCTATTCTGTTCCACTGATCTATGTGTCTGTTTTTGTGCCCATACCATACTGTCTTGATGATTACAGCTTTGTAATACACAATAAAGTCCAGAATTGTGATGTCTCCAGCTTTGTTTTTCTTTTTCAACATTACTTTGGCTATTTGGGGTCTTTTCTGGTTCCATACAAATTTTAGGATTGTTTGTTCTAGCTCTGTGAAGAATGCTGGTGTTATTTCATAGAGTTTGCATTGAATGTGTCACTTGCTTTGGGTAGTATTGACATTTTATCAATAGTTGTTCTTCCAATCCATGAGCATGGAATGTTTTTCTATTTCTTTGTGTCTTCTTCAATTTCTTTCATAGACATTTTGTTGTTTTTTCTTTTAATTTTTTTAATGTTTGTTTTTGAGAGAGAGAGAGAGAGAGAGAGAGAGAGAGAACGAGAGATAGAGAGAGAGAGAGAGCGCATAAGCAGGGGAGGGGCAGAGAGAGAGGGAGACACAGAATCTGAAACAGGCTCCAGGCTCCTAGCTGTCAGCACAGAGCCTGACATGGGGCTTGAACCCACAAACTGGGGAGTCATCACCTGAGCCAAAGTTGGCGCTTAACCGGCTGAGCCACCCAGGCACCCCTCTATTGTTTTCAGTGTACTAGTCTTTTACCTTTTTGGTTAGGTTTATCCCTAGGTATTTTATGGTTTTCAGTGCAATTGTAAATCAGATCAATTCCTTGATTTCTCTTTCTACTGGTTAATTATTGGAGTATAGAAATGCAATCAAGTTCTGTATAGCGATTTATATCCTGAGGCTTTCCTGAATTCCTTTACGAGTTCTAGCAGTTTTTTGGTGGAGCCTTTTGGATTTTCCAAGGAGAGTATCATGTCTGCAAGGAGAGAAATTTGACTCCTCCTTGCCAATTTGGACACCTTGTATTGCTTTTTGTTGTCTGATTGCTGAGGCTGGGACTTCCAACAGTATGTTGAATAACAGTGGTGAGAGTGGTCATGCCTGTCATGTTCCTAACTTTAGGGGGAAAGCTCTCAGTTTTTCCCCATTGAAAATGATATTAGCTGTGGGACTTTTGTATCTGGACATTCTCATGTTGAGGCACGATCCTTCTATCCCTCCTTTCATGAGGGTTTTTTTTTTTCATCAAGAAAGGATGCTCTATTTTGTCAAATGCTTTTTAAGCATCTATTGAGAGGATCATGTGGTTCTTATCCTTTCTTTTATCAATGTGTTGTATCCCATTAGTTGATTTGCAGACATTGAATCAGTTGTGCCTCCCAGTAATAAATCCCACCTTATTGTGGGGATTCATTCTTTTTATGTATTGTTGGATCCAATTTGCTACTTTTTGTTGACAATTTTTGGATCCAGGTTCATAAGGGAAATTGGTCTGTAGTTTTCCTTCTTAGTGGGTTCTTTGTCCAGTTTGGATTCAAGGCCATACTGGACTCATAGAATGCGTTTGGAAGTGTTCCTTCCATTTCTGTGGCCATGATCTTATCTTTTTTTTTCATTTGGAATGCATTCCTCTTGTCTTGGAATTTTGGCTGAGTATTTGCCTTCTCTGTGTTATAAAAGCTCATGATGATACCTGCCTGTGAGATGAATGGCTTTATGAAGAGGAGGTGATCTAGTGTCCAGGGACTGGCCCATCAGGGAGTGTCTGTGGTGTGTGTTGCATGCACTGTTTTGTGTTCTGGCTGCAATATTCTTCAGGCCAGTTGTACGGGCAATGTATGGTCCTTGGCCAGAATGTGGTGAGTCTTATCTAGTTCTGCTCTCATCTGCTTGTTAAATGAGACTTGAAACGACTGCCACTAGAAGTGAAGCCCTGCACAACTGTCTGGACAAGAGAGGTGGTGTGGTCATGGGCTTCATTTGGTCTTCTGGGGAAGGGGCCAGCTCCATTGGGTCTGAGGCAACCTTGAATGACCTAGAAGGGCAGTCTCGCCAGAGCATAGGAAGGTGAGGTTGGTGTAAGCAGCGTAGGCAGCCAGTGTGGGAATTGCCTGGTTTCCAGCATTTGGCTGTATGTTCATGCTGGGGGAAGAGGAGGACAATGGCGCCACCCAGCTCCTCTGTCCTAGCTCCTTTGTCCCCTCATTGTGAACACTACCTCTCAGGGGTGCTCTCCACAATGAGTGTATAATCTCCCCACTGTGTGCCCAGGCGATGTACAGACCTCTGTTTCCATGCCATCTGCCTGCAAGTTGTTTGCTGCCTTCTCTTCAGGAGTAGGCCAGTGCCCTAATGCCTGTATCCCAGCCAAGCCTGCTAACCTTTAAAACTCCACATTCTCGGAGTGCCTGGATGGCTTGGTTAAGTGTCTGAGTCTTGATCCTGTCTCAGATCATGACCTCGTGGTCGTGGGATTCTCTCTTTCCCTCTTGTCCCACCCCTCCCTTGCCTGTGCTCTCTTTCTCTCTCTCTCTCAAAATAAATAAACTTAAAACAAATTTAGTGGCATGGAGTACCTTATTTAGGCAAGATTGCCTCCCTGAGGGGAATGGAAGAGGTCTATGAGTTAAATTTCCAACACTGACTAGGAAATTCTTTGCTGACTGGTTAAAGGTTACATTCCTGCATGAATGAAATTAGGTTTAGTGACATGGGGCCTTGTAAGGGTTAAATTGTACTGTAGGGCTAACGCTTAGCTTGAAAGATAACAACTTTGTTCTGACACTGAAGGTCAAAAGATAACAGCCTCGCTTTTACTCTTGTAAATCATACTTCATACTCTTGTGAATCAGGCTTTACCAATGAAGGAAACAAAACCTCAGAAAAGAGCGTCAGAGACAAGGTCAAAGAGATCCACTGGTTGCAACTTAGTGGCAGAAAGTCTAAAATAATCACCTCATTCGATAACTGTTTCTGACTCATCTGGCAACTGTTTTTCTGTTCTGTTCCCAGATAATGATAAAACGATGTGATCGGCTTTAAAAACTCTGTACCCCGGCTGTTCAGGGCCACACTCTTATCAAGAGTGTTGGTCCTGATCGGTCGGCCTTGCCTCTCATTGTAATAAATTTTGTTGCAACTGTCACTGGTGCCCGTAGCATTCTGTTTCAGGAGTCGTGTGGACGCAACAGCCTTAACATAAGTAACTCCATGATGGGCCTGTGATTTTTCTTAACATTCCAAACACAAATTGTGACACATCCATTTTTTTATTAAAAATATAGCCCTAAATAATATTTTAGCTATCTACTGCTGGCCCGATGATCATATCCTGTAAAACTGTGACCATCTCCTAATCATAGATGAAGATCAACTCTGTGGCTCTAAGATCTTTGTGGCTCTAAGTTACGTTGATGTATGTTACTAAGATCTTTGTGAGTCTAGGTTACTGCTGGCCTTTTGACGTTTTGACCCAGGGACCCCCAACCAGGTTGCTGAGCCATCACTTAGGCACAGAAGCACCCTTTCCAAGTCAGCTCTCCCTAAAGCGTTGTCTTTTCCTCTGGTACTTCTGAGTCTTACCCTTTTGCAGATCACATGCTATGATGGACATCCCCTCATGCAAACATGTCAAAGTGGACCAGAGAAAGCTGCGTGCCTGTGACTGCCACTTCATGGTCACATCTTTTCCTTCTGAAACCCCTTGAACTCCCTATCGTTATTCTAGTCTTTGAATATCTCTTTGATTTGGAAATATTTGATACTCTTGTATTCCTGCCAAAAATATGCATGAAAATATTAAAACAAGGATTCTTTACAATAAGTGAGCCAGTCACAATGATTCATCTGGCCGTGTGTATATTTTTATTTTTGACAATGTTCAGGCATGATGTGAAGTACATCCTGAAAATCTGAGTGTCATTCATTATCTAGGATAACCGCCTTTATGAAAAGCCATTCAATGACATGCTCGTTCAAGATCACAAAAAACACTTAATTTACATACCACATAATACAGTGGTATATACATATGTTATTATCTTAAAATATGTAAAGTAGATGTTTCTATGAAGTGTGTATCATGCATTCAGTTTTCTGTACCATGAATGCTATTATTTAAATTAAACAATAGTAAGAACAGTAAGAATAGGTACATATCCATCACTAGTAACTAATACTGGAACTAGTCATATAATATAATGTGTTGAAAATATAAAAACCATGATTACTAATAATCTTTTCATTCGTGATGGGTTTGTAGTTACCAGAAAAATTGGGAAGATATTATTGAGTCTCCACATACATCAGACTCTTTTCTGACTATTGATGTCGTATGAGTTGGTACATGATCACAATCAACATCCCAAAGAGATATGGTAGTATTAACTAAAGTTTATATTTGTATTCAGATTGCTTCGGTTTTAACCTCTTCTGTCCCAGACTCATCCCAGCTGGCACATTACAGTCATCCTGTCTCCTTAGGTTCCACTTGGCCATGACTGCTTTTAGATTTTCTATATTTTTCATAATCTGCAAAGTTTTGAGGGTACGTTTGTAGAATGTATTTTGTAGAATGATCCTTGGTTGGGATATGTCTAACGTTTGTTCAAATGCTTAGGCCAGAGTTACTGTGTTTTGGACCAGAAGATCCAGAGGCATAATGCCATTCATAATTATCACTTCACATAAAGGTTGTTTACTCAGAAGATTGGGGTTTTTGTGATTCCGTACAAATTTTAGGACTGTTCTATTTCTATGAAAAATGTTGTTGCTATTTTGATAGCGATTGCATTAATTGTGTCAGTTGCTTTGGGAAGTATAGACATTTTTTTTTTAATTTTTTTTTTAATGTTTATTATTTATTTTTGAGACAGAGAGAGACAGAGCACGAACGGGGGAGGGTCAGAGAGAGGGAGACACAGAATCCGAAACAGGCTCCAGGCTCTGAGCAGTCAGCACAGAGCCCGACGCGGGGCCCGAACTCACATACCACGAGATCGTGACCTGAGCCGAAGTCGGACGCTCAACCGACTGAGCCACCCAGGCGCCCTGGGAAGTATAGACATTTTAATGAAATTTGTACTTCAGATCCATGAGTATGGAATATCCTTCTATTTCTTTGTGTCATCTTGTATTTCTTTCATCACTGTTTTACAGTTTTCAGAGTATAAGTCGCTCACCACTTTGGTTAGATTTATTCATAGATACCTTATAATTTGGTGTACAACTGTAAATGGGACTGTTTTCTTAATTTCTCTTTCTACCACCTCATTATTGTTGTCTAGAATTGCAACAGATTTCTGTATAATGATTTTGTATCCTGTGGCATTGCTGAATTCATTTATCAGTTCTAGCAGTTATTGGGTGGACTCTTTAGGGTTTTCTATATATAGTGTCATGTAATCTGCAAAGTGTGAAAGTATCACTTCCAGATTTGGATTTATTTTATTTTATTTTATTTTATTTTATTTTATTTTATTTTATTTTACTTTACTTTAGTTTCTTTTTGTTTCATTTCGTTTATCTGCTGGCTGTGGCTTGGACTTCCAGTAAATTGTTTATTAACAGTGGTTAGAGTAAACATCCTTGTCTTCTTCCTGACCTTACAGGAAAAGCTCTCAGATTTTCCCCATTAAGGTTGATTATAGCTGAGGGGTTTTCATAGAAAACATTTATTATATTGATGTATGTTCCCTGTAAACCTATTTAGGGGGTTATAATCATGAATGGATGTTGTACTGTGTCAAATGCTTTTTTCTGCATGTATTTGAATGACAGTATGGTTCTTTTCTTTTAACGTTTATTAATTTTGAGAGAGACAGAGTGTGAGCAGGGGAGGGGCAGAGAGAGAGAGTGGGAGACACAGAATTTGATGGAGGCTCTTGGCTCTGAGCTTTGAGCACAGAGTCTGATGTGGGACTTGAACTTACCAATCATGGGGTCATGACCTGAGCTGATGTTGGCCTGTTAAAGGATTGAGCCATACAGGGGCCCCAATCGTATGGTTCTTATCCTTTCTCCTGTTGATATATTGTATCACATTGATTGATTTGCAAATATTGAACCATCCTTGCAGCTTGGGAACAAATCCCACTTAATTGTGGGATATATTTACAGTTGTTATATCTTCTTTTTGGACTGTACCCTTTACTGTTATATAGTGTCTTCCTCTGTCTCTTGTTATGTAGTTTTTTTTTAAGTGTATTTTTTCTGATACAAGTATTGCTACTCCAGCTTTTGTTTTTTCATCCGTTCTTACACCCTACATATCTAGATTGGAGCATTAATTGCATTTACCTTCAAAGAAATGATTGATGTGTATGTATTGCCATTTTATTACCTGTTTTCTTGTGGTTTCTAATGATTTTCTCCGATCCTTTGTTGTCTGTCTTTCATGTTTCGCTTATTTTCTTTAGTGATAGTTTTGATTTCTTTATCTTTTCTTAGCATATTTATGGCTAGTTTTAGTATATGGTTACTGTTAGGTGTTTATATAACCTCTTCTGCATTTAGCAGTTTGTATTAAGTTGATGGTCATTTACCTTGGAACCCATTATTATCTCCTCCCTAGGTTTTTTGTAGATGTTATTATATTTCAAATCCATTTCTCTGAGTTCCTTAACAGATTTTTTACAGAAATATTCATTTTTTTACTTGATTTGTGTCTTCTACCTCTATACTGTCACTTTTAGTCTCTCCTTTCCACTCAAAGAGTCCCTCTTAATATATCTTGCAGGACTGGTTTAGTGGTACAAACACCTTTAGTTTTTGTTTGGGAAAGTTTGTGTCTCCTTCCATTCTGAATGGTAGCCTTGCTGTGTAGAGTATTCTTGGCTGCTGATTTTTCCATTCAGCACTTTGAATATGTGATGTTACTCATTTCTGGCTTGCCAAGTTTCTGTTCAGAAATCTGGTAGCTGGCCTTATGGGTCTTCCCTTCTAAGTTAAGGTCTCTTTTGTCTTGCTGCTTTTAAGAGTTTTTCTTTATTGTCACTGTAATTTGCAAGTTTGCTTATAATATGTCTGGGTGTTGGCCTGATTTTGTTGATTTTGATGGGAGTTCTCTAGTCTCCTAGATGTGGATGTTTGTTTACCTCCCCCCATAGGGAAGTTTTCAGCTATTATTTTCTCAAGTAAGTTTTCTGCCCCTTTTCTCTTTATTCTGGGACTCTTACAATATGAATATTATTATGTTTGCTGTAGTCACTGAGTTCCCTTAGTCTCATCTCACGTTGCAGAATTCTGTTGTCTCTCTTTGGTTCAGTGTGATTAATTTCCATTACTCAGTCTTCAAGGTCACTGGTTTGTTCCTCTGCTTCTTCTATCCCTCTGTTCATTCCAGAAAGCATGTTTCTCCTTTATTGTGTCCTCAATGTGTACTGTGTTATTTCTTATCTCCCTCTTCTACTCATTTCGCAAATCCATTGAGTATCCTTATGATCATTGCCTTAAATTCTGTATCAGGTATATTATATCTCTGTGGCTTAGATCTCTGGCTGTGGCTTTGACTAGGTCTTTCATTGTGGATAAACATCTGTGTGTGTCCATTTTGTCTGTCTCTCTGGCTCTATTTCTCTGTGTTAAAAAGTCAGCTGTGCCTTCTGCTCTTGAAACTAATGCTATTATGAAGAATAGGTCCTGGAGACCTCAGCAGTGCACGTCTCCATTTATAGGACCAGGACCTCCAGGAGGATATCGTATGGGTATTGCTCACTCCCTGATGTTGTGTCTGGTTTACCTTTCCTTTCAGTGCAGATGTCTGCACTGATTGTGTGCCTGTTGTGGGCTGTGCTTGCTCTCAGTCGTGTTAGTGGGACCCAGGCAGGCCAGCTGTGGGGTGGTATGCCCGCTGGGTAAGGTGGGATCAGGGCAGGAGTATTAGCAAAATTTCACAGGACTACTAGTCCTATGCCAGATTTCCCGATGTCCTTTGGTGGCTGGGTACTGTGGACCAGCAGTGGAAGCTAGGGGCTTGAGGATATCCACAGACCTTGTCTGTGCCTGGGGACAAGTGCCTGGGTGAGAGATGAGGGTGCCTGGATATGCACAGCTGGGTGAGGTTCAGATGTGCACAGCATGCTGTAGCATCTTGTCGGACAGGGTGCTCTTGTGGTTTTAAGAATGTTTGCACTGAGACCAGCAGGCTTGGTGTGGTGAGTCCCCCAGGAGCCCTTGAGACTGGCACACTTCTAACGGGTTAGGTAGCAAGTGTCTGTGCAGCCTCACCCTCTGGTGGGTGCTTCTATGCTTATTCTGGGAGGCTGGGGGAGAAGAATGGTGACTGTGAGCTCCCTCATTGTTGGACAAGTCCTCCAAATACTCGAATCAGCATGAATACATCTGTCTCCTGTTGACTCGGTATTGTGTAAAATGCCATGTTTACGTTGCCTCCCTACACAGGCAAAGACCTGGCTATCACTCATCCTCCTGGATCACCCAGCGCTGGGTCAGCTGACCTCCAATGCTCCAGGATGTAAACTCAAGGGAATTCAGCCCCTCTGGGTTTTAATGCCAAATGTTATGGAGATTAGTCTTCCCTGTGTCAGCTCCCTGGTGTGAGGGCTCACTTTCTCTGCCCCTTCTGCAGACAGCCAGCCTCCACCTTTCTGGCCCTCCTAAACTTTCTGACACAGCTTCTCTCTATTTAGGTGTGGAGTTTGTTCTGCCAGTCTTTGGATCGCTCTCTGGTTCATGGACTTGAATGTGGATGTTATGTAGTTGAAAACATGGGACAGGGTGAGCTCAGGGTCCTCATACTCTGTTATTATTAATTTTTTAAATGTCTTATCATTTTGGAGTTTTGAGACATGGACAGACAGACTCATATCACACATGCACTTCAGGATTATAAAGGAACTTTCCCACATTTGCTTCTAGTATTTTATGTTTTGAAACTATTGAGGTATAATTTACATATGACAAATAGCCTCAAGTTAAAGGGTATAATTTGATGAGACATGAGGACACAGGACCATGGGTACAGCACCATGAAATCATATGGTTTCTCCCTAAACCTTCCATCATGATCCATTTGTGTCTAAAGCTAATGTTGCTTTTGAAGTAAGGTCTACTTTTTTTTTCACGTCTTCAGATATTGTCCAGGTGTCTGAAAGCCTGCGTTGGGGTACCTCCTTTTCCAATAGTCTATATTTCCATAAGTATTGCATTCGGTCTACCTTTGGACTTCTTCTTTTCTTGTATCTCTCTGTATATTCACATACTTTTGTTGCACTACTTTAATGATGAGGCCTTCATCATTGCTTTAATTTTCACTAAATGGTATGAACTGAAGTTCCACTCATGACAGAAAGCACAGGTTTCCTGTGTTAGGTATTCAAGAGCAAGGCAGATATCCTGAGCACTTGAGCTGAGAATGTCACTCTGTCTTTTTGCCAGCCCTCTTCCCTTCCCTGCAAGACAAGAATCTCCTTTGGTTCACACAGAAATGTGGGTGAAGTCAGTAGAAAACATTCCCTTCTCTCCTCTTCCTTTTATCTCTCAAACTCCTCTTTGCTACCCTCTGCCTTTCCCTTTCTCTGACTCAATCCCCCAAGGCACCTGCTCCACTCCAGCCATGATCAGGGTGTCCAGCTGCTGGCCTCTGCCCTGTCCATCCCTCAGTGAGAAATCTGGAGTAGGATTATGCAGTTCACAAGGCTGATCAAGAAATCTGATCCTCAGAGCCCTCCTGCACAAGGTTGCTGTCTGTGGAAACCTGCCATCTTGAGTGAGGATCTGACTCCATGTGTGGCCTCCTCACCCATCTCCCACAGTCACTGCTCATCCCTGATCCTTACCCACGGTTAGAAATCAGCCATTTGCTAGGGTCAGGTACCTGTCTCTCTGACCCCAAGGCACCAGGAGTCAGTGAATATTTCTAAAAAATGAGCAGGTATTCTCTCAGAGCACAAGAACCCCATGCATCTAGAGATAGGAAGTTACCACCACCCCCAAAAAGCTCTCTTGGGCTCCCCTGCACAAAGGGTTATCTTGCTACTATCCTCCATCACCACAATTTCTGCTAGTTTGTTACCTGTGTGTACAGGAACCACACTGTGTGCATTCAGTGGGGAGTGAGAGTAGGTCCTCCTAGAAGCAGACACTGAAACAGAGACATAATGATGAAAGGTGTATTAAGGGATAATAAGATAAACAAAGTGGAGGGAGCAGGGTGGTCAGGGAAAGCTTGCAGGTAGATCTGACACATTTTAAGATATATAATCACCATACTCTGTCATCTCACACAGTCCTCTTCAAATTTCAAAATAGTTGTCGTATAAGGCAGTGAGATTTATGAGATTTGGGGTTATTTCCCTATGGTCTTATGTTTTCCTACATGCATTCTGTCTTCTGTAGTTTATCTGTGGCCTGAGATGAACACTTTAGTGTGTGGCTGTATCTGTGAGTCTTTATGTAATGGAATAAGATTGACTTCAGATCTCAGATGTAGATCTCTGATATCACATTCTCGTAATTATCGTTTCTTTGTCTGGTATGGCCTGAATTTTAATAGAAAAAGCGTGTCCTTGTCTTATTGTTTAAAATGGCAATTCCCAATCACTGGGCTGAGGTGTTAACAGTCTTAGTTTAATGAACTTCCGTGGCCATCTTTTTTTGATGATCATTTGTGTGGAGATATCTTAACTGAAACTGTGAGAAGGGTGAGTGGACACTTCCCAGATATTTTGCAGATGCATTCTGTATTCAATGTATTCTTTTTGTTATGTCCTTAGAAACAAATATTACCCATGTTTCACACATAACACACCTCAGGCTCTGTGTAGGTCACAATGAGAATTGGTATTCGGGCTGAGAGAGCAGGAACACAGGCAAAGCCTCGCGATATTGTGAGAGAAGTTTGAGGAGATAGATGCAAAGCTGTAGTCAGGGTGATGACAGGGGTCCAACAGGGGTGGCATCTGGCCAGCCCTGAATTGTAGGTTGACCGAGGCTGAAGGCCAATGCAGGCACTCAGCTGATCTAGATCCTGTCTTCACTTTTCATCTCACTGAGGGATATGAACATAGGCAGACAAACATTTCCCTAAGACCAAGTTAAATTTCCTATATATCCAGGGCATATTTTCACCCATAAGTATCCAGAACCTTCAGAAAATGCAGGGAGACAACAGCTTCTTTAGATGGTTACCTAGGTGCACTTTGACAAAAATGACATTTCAGAGATGAACCCTGCATCGTGCACTTAGAGTGATCCCACATAGCAGCTATGTGTGGACCTCATGCTCTCTGCTCAGGCTGTGGTCACGAATGGCCTCCAACTGCATCTCACTGACCCCAGCACCCTCCCCTCTGCACCTCCTCAAATTATGCTTTTGTCCTCAACTTCCCTTCTATTCCTGTGTGATTCAAGTTTCCCCCACTCCTTCACTGGTGTTTCCATTATGGTGACTACAAGGTCTGTGTCATATAATGCATGTGCCCCATTTCACACAGGACACCTGAGGGACCTATACTTAGGGGTGCATCTTATCTTTCACAGAACTCAAAAAATTGTATCTGTAAAATATGCAACTGTACTCCCAATACATCTGCCTTTGTGTAAAAATCCTCTTTCTTTTTGACAAGAGAAATGTACAGCTGACCTCATTACAGGGAACTGACACAGACCATTGTACATATGTCCTGAGAAACTTGAGATATGTTACACTGTCCTCAGGCAGGTTTGCATTGAATTTCCAAGCCCTCACAAGCATCTCTACATCATTCCCTCCAAGTTTTTCACGAAGAAAGTGAATATGCTTTACAAGTTCTCATCCAGTTCAGGTCATCTTACCAAATGAAAGAGGTGGAGGAGAGGTGGCTAATAGCCCATGACTGGTGTAAAAGGACTGTCCATGGGGTATGACGTCCAAGGTGGTCGTGGGAAAGGACCAGGCTCTCTTCTATACTTAATGGCCCACAGAACATAAAGGTATAAGGCTTCCGAGACTGTGTCATCCCCCTCTTTCCGAATAGTAGGATTAGGATTGTTATTTTGTTTTTAGTAGAGCATATAGGGGCTGAGCTTTAAGAGAGAAGTTGGGAATTAAGTTTTGAGAGTAGACAGCCTGTCCAAGAAAGCCTTGTAATTGGCTCTTAGTTTAGGTTGTGAGATGTTGTGGATACCTTGAGTCTGCCTGGATCTAGATGTGGGCCTTGTTCTGAGAACAGGTGAGCTAAATATCTAACCTGAGTTTGAGCAAACTGCAGTTTTTCTTTGGAGACTTTATGGGCCTTTTAAAACCAAATTTTTCCCAGGGTGGGGGGTGCTGTCTTCGTGTGAAGAGGCATGATCAGGGGAGAAAAGAAGCAAATCATCTAGACATTGTAACAAAGTATAGGCTCCAGAACACTTTCTATCATACAAATAAGCCTTTAAGGTTTGTGGGAAACATGAAGCACTCTGTGAAACCCAGGGAGGTTGCAGTCCAGATGTATGGTCATTCCCTGCATGTGAAGGTAAAAAGATACTGGCTATCCTTATCAACTGGAATGCTAAAAACTACACCACATAGGACAAGTACAGTGAAAACTTTGCTTTCAGGTGGAGTGAATGTTGGTAGAGTGTGAGGTTTGGAAGGAAGGGGATGTCGAGGGATTATAGTGCTATTTATTGCTCGGAGGTCCTGGACAAAATACTCTCCTCAGCATTGGGTTTTCTCACAGGTATGAGAGAGGTGTTATACGGACTACTGCAGAGGATCATGAGACCATGAGGCTTGTAACATTCTATTATGATGTTGATGCCTTGAAGGCCTTCTTAATTTATAGGATATTGATTAATTCTAGGGAGAAGTTTTGCAGGATCGATTTGAATCTTGATGGGAAGTACACTGTGGATTCTGCCAATATCAGTTGAAGATTTTGCCCATAGAGGATGGTAGCTGATCCAATAGGAATAAATGATCAGTACTTCCAGACTCACCTATAGTACCGGCACAGACACGGCACAGAAAAGGTGCCAAAGGATCATTTGTTTCCCCTTTTTGCTATTTTGGTTACTGTTGTCAAATTATAAGTCTTGGATCTCAAGTTCAGAGTATCTTCACATTATTTTAGAAAATCCTTCAAAGAATCCTCTTTGAGGATAGAGATTCCTGGTCTCCTGAGGGAGGCATTCAGTCAGTACTATCTTAAAGTTAGATCTATATTGTAAATGAGAGGGCAAATGGTCAAAATTTCCTCATGTAAGAGTTGTAAGTTAGGTGCCAACCTTCTGGACCTTAAAGGCGTCGAGAAAAGCAAGTTCTTGCAGACTTGCTCTCAGAGAGCTCTTCTTAGGAAAAGCCACCTGTTAGACCCTCATACCCTTGTTATCCAGGATTTTCAGAGATGAAAAATCTTCTCCTCAAGAGGAAGACACATTCAATGTATCTATTGACTAAAATGCTTCATGGTGAATTTGGTCCCATGAAGGTTCCATTTTTGTTGCAAGATTCTAAGCAAATAAAAGGGCCTGAGCAAAGTTGCAGACAACCCTGAGAAATATATACAAGTGTTCCAAAACCCAACCCAGGGTGCTGGGGAACGAAAAAGACACACACTATCCCTAACAAAGGGGACTTTAACACCCGTTTACTGTTTTTCCTAATACCTTCCGGTTACTGTAACTGCATGTGGGGGCTTCTTCCTCATTTATTTCCTGGATCAATGATTATGGTGATTAGAGCCAACTATCTCTAGTTGGTCTACCTCAGAATGGAGGGTTTCAGGAATGTTCCCAAGCTGCTGCCAAAACTCCTTTTAATCAGTGGAAGTTCTCTGTATTCTCTAGCCCGACATGGACTGCCTAATTCCACTTGTTGGTGGAAACAAACCTGGCGTCTGCTCATCTGTTCAAGTTGACAGACTTTAGGACCAGGAGACCTCTCTCTCTGCCCTCTAGGCTTTTATCTGCCTCAGGCTTTTAGGCGGAATCTTGCCTCTTCTGTCTTCCACCCCTCCTCCTGTTTCTGCACCACCTTGGGTGAGACCTGCATAACTGGCTCCTATACCATCCTCAATGCCTCAGGCACCATTGGTTTCCTCTCCCACCCTCTAATGTCAGGGAGTGAAGAACATTCCCTTGGACCACCCACTTCATATCTCCCCACCAGTGTCCCAGGTAAAAACTGGCAATAGGGAACAAATTGAGCTTCTTTTAACTGGATGCAAGAGAAACTTAATTAGGTATGTAAAGGAGTTTAAGTTTGTTGGCTTATAAAAAGTAGCGTTATCAACATTAAATACAAAATTTTATTCTATCTAGGTTTACTAAAGGTCAAATAAGCTCATGTTGTCTGTGTTGCAATTTGTTAGCCAAAAGGTAACTTAAAATGATGACTAATTCTTTCTCAAAGTTTTCATGGGTAATTGTGACGATAGCTTTCAAAGTCTTTGGTAACCTGAAAAGTATAAGTTTTGCTAGGATGATAAATTGAAATTGAATTCGTTGAATATCTAGGTCTTTTCCAAATGAGATAAAGTGCTAGAGCTCTGATTGCTAAACATAGGTTTGTGCTTTTTACTTCTTACTGCACAGAAACAAAGGATATTTGGGTCTTTCGAAAACATGCTTTTGCTTAATTGATAAATTTGCCATCTGCATAATTCTGCTGTAACAGTTTACAATTGATTATTTCTTAGTTTTCACTGGAGACTAAGGTTTCTATGAGTTAAAATTCTGCTTAATATAATTAAGACGGATACAAATAAGAAATTTATTATGTAGAAAAGTAGGAGATATATAAGAAAGATATAAGGAATGGGAATAGATTTTTGTTAAGATAAAAGAAAGTAATTTTGTCCCAAATGAGACTGGTTGTTTGAAGAAAAGGGGCTTAGGTCACAATCTGAAAGCAAAAGAAAGTTGTAGAAGGTTTGCGAGGGTAAATCTTTGGAAATAAATTTTATATGTGTTCAGGGTGGACTAAGGTTCAAATAAATGGATTTTAAAAGTACAGTGGTATAAGATTAAAATTCTGCCCTAGTCTCTGTCAAATAAAAGCAAAGGTTTCTTGGATTGTTGGTATGCTTTTGAGAAAAAAAAAAAGGGTAAGCAAAGCCCCCCTCCCCCCATTTTGTCTGCCCAAAAAGATAGAAGAAATGTGATTTTAACCAAAAGGGCAGGACAGCATACTCTTTTGATTTGTTTTACTCTAGCCTTGGTTGAAATTTCCCCTCCTTTGATCCAAATCCTGGGGAGATGGTGACAGTGTCCTCGCTGCCAGACTCCAAATGCTCCACATTTGGGTTGTTTCTGTTTAGATAGGAATGGATGCCTGTGCCATTTAAGGGATCGATCACTATAATATATAAAGAGCTTGTACTAGAATATATAGGAGCCATTTTGCTACACTTAGCCCAGTGTCTGCCAGTTTGTAACAACCTAGATCCTCTAAATGGTGGAACATATTGCTCTGGGCACTGCTGAAAAAGGCAAGGAAATAGACCTGTACTTTGGCCCTTTTAGTCCTCTTGGCAGCCGATTTTGTCCTAAAAAATGGTTTTTGCAAGCCTTTTCAAGTATATTTGTAAAGTCGATTACTGTTGGGCCAAAATAAAATTAGTGCATCCTTCAACATCCAGAGAAGTCTTGCTTGGTCGTAGTTGATACCCCCAAAGTCCTGCACATGGAAAACGGAGGGATAGGAGAAATCAGGGAAGACTAGGTCAATTCTAGGAGGTAGGGTCAAGCCTGGATTAGAGTGACTGCTCCCAGCATCTCATGAGACTGAGAAAGCTTTTGGCTGCCAGTCGAATAGCCAGACAAAATGTAGGGCTAGGAGATGAGGCTTCTTCTCCTGTCCCACTATCAGGGTCAGGACATGAAGCTTCTCCTGGCCAGCTATGGAAAATTAAGATAAGGGATGACTCTTCCTCCTTTTCCTATAGATGGGCATTTCCCCAACCAAGGCCAATACTCCTGTGGGATGCATTCTGAAAAACTGGGATGATTTTGATCCATAAATTCTAAAAGAAAAAGATAAATACAACTCATTAATTATCATGGGGTTGGAGGCCCTATAGGGAACTTCCAGTTTCCTACTGGGCCCAGGTAATTACATCCCAAGATCCTACCTGGGACTATGACCATCCCATTAAGAAATGGTATTGCCACCACTTCCAAGCTTGTGCTTTAGAGACATTGATGAGGTCGAAGGTTAAGCCCTTAAATTATGTTAAATTAGGCACTATTTTACAAACACAAAATGGGAGCCTGATGGCCTTCCTAGAGAGGTTGAGGGAGGCTCTCTTTAAATATATGGCTATCTCCCCTGACACCCCTGAGTCTGAGATGATTTTAACGACAAATTTGTCACTCAATTGCCCCCAGATATTCAGAGGAAGCTGAAAAACTTGGCTATTGACCTGGAAGGGATACTGGAGGTGGTCTTATGAGCTGCCAATTGGGGACATTACAACTGAGATAAAAACAAATCAAAACAAAACAACAGGAAAGGAGACTTAAGGAAAAGCTGGGGCCTTAGTCATGGCCTTACACACTATGTCAGACAGAGGAAAATGGTCAGCAGAGGCAGGGCCTGAGGTGTGGCCTGAGCACAAGGTGGTTACCTCCTGTCTAGACAGAGAAGGTGGGGGAAGGGAAGAAGAGGACTCAGAAGCCACGTTTTGTGTTTTTAATCTATGCTTGCATCATTTAGTTTGTAAATTGTATTTGGAGAGATGTAATTTTTGATTCTTGATAGTGTTTGGAAGCTTCAAAATACCTATTGAAATAGGCATCTCTTTCAGTTTTGTCAGTTTTAGGACCATAGTTGTTCAATTTAGCTTTGAGAAAATTAAATTTGAGATGACCGAAAGTTCCCCATCTTGGCCATTGAAGTTCTAAATTACTTCTGGTTAAGTCAATCTATTCATTTATAAATGTGCATATGGAGAGGGACCATAGTTTTTAAACATAAAACCATCCAGAGTCCCAGTAGGCAGGATGCCCTCAAAGCATTTTGATGTGTGGGATCCCATTTCTTAGAAATTTTTCAGGGATTCCCTATTTCCAGAAGGAATCAGACCCAAGGCTGGCACAGTTCCAGAGAGAACAGTCGAGCCCCAAACAGATCATAGACTGAAAGATAACATATTTCTAACTGGCAGAGTTCCAATGGGAACAGTCCAGTTGCAAAGGAGAATAGGAACAACGGCCTCACAATTCCGACTGGCACAGTTCCAACTGGAAAGGTCTGATTGTGAAGAGGACTCAGACTGAGGGCTAGCCCAGTTCAATTAGGTGCAGTCTTATTCAAAACAGGAATTAGACCAAAAGCTAGCACAGTGCCTTTAGACTGAAGACCAAACGAGTACCCTCTGAGATGATTAAAAAAAAAAAAAAAAAAAAAAAAAAAAAGATCATATATAGATCCCAATTAAATCCTGGAGAACTGAGACATGAGATATGGAGCTTGAAATCCAAGATAAAACTTGTCCTTAAAACCCCAGGGTAGGCATGAAAGCAACTCAAAAAGGTCCATGGGTACTGCACCCGTTTGCTAGCCAGCTCTGGGGCAGTTGGGGTCTTCTCTGGAGCCCACTTCTGATCACCAAGAATTGTCAACCTTAAAAATAGAAACCACCAGTTATTTTACCAGAAGAAGATGTTTTTATTGAGGTATGAAAGAGAATTGTAATCTGGGACATACAAGCTGTGGCAAAACCATAAGCAAGTACAGGAAACAAAGGAGAGGAATGCTTTTTTAAGGAGAAAGGGGGTAAGTAGGGAACGATGATGAAAAGTCCATTGGAGTAAAATGGGGGTTTGAAATGTGGTGACTTCTCATTGTCTGAGCTGTTGCAGAGATGGTGTTGGTGAGGAAAGAGTTTCTCCCCTGTGGCTGGAGTAGTAGATTAGTGTCCACATGCAAGGTCAAGTCTTTGTAAGGTCAAGGCCTTCTCTTCCTGTTGTGTCTACAATTAATTTTCCATGGTAGGGTGGGAGAGCTGCCCCTACCAAAACATCCTGTATCCATTTTGTCAGGTTTCCCATTACTAATTTTCACAAGTTCATACATGTTTTTGATGAAATGTGAAAAAATCTTTTGAAGGTTTGGGTTTGAGAGAGCGAACAGCTAAGAAAGAATTCTTGAGATGTCTTTGGTGCAAAAATGTTTTTTGTTTTTTGTTTTTGTTTTTGTTTTTTTTTATAGCACAGGGACAGAACCTGTGGGCAGAAAGAGCTGTACTGGGATTTTTTTTTTTAATTTTATTTTAAGGAGAGTGAGCACAAGTTGTGGAAAGTGGGCAGAGGCAGAGTGAGAGGGGAGAGAGGGGGAGAGAGAACCTCAAGGAGACTACATGCTCAGCTTCAAGCCTGATTTAGCTCTTCCTAATCTGGAAAAGCAAACATTAGAGAACAAATAATGTTTCAAACAAAAGTCATAAAAATCGTATTTTTTCAGTTCATTTAGTGTCATGTTGCTAATCTTTTGTTCAGTTTGAATGTAGCTTTTTAGTTCTAGAAATTCTTCACCATTTCACTTTTATGATTTTGAAGATATCAAAAAACCATATTTGTTTTTTAAAAAAGTTCTTTTTATGAATCTCCTTGAAGATGAAACTCCTTTTGCAAATTACAAATGACTGTAATGCACTTGACAAGAAAATTCAGTTATTTCTGTGACACAGAACACTTCAAAAATCAGAATATCAAGTGATGACCTTATTATCAAAGCATATTAAAACTTCTGGAATTTCATATATATATTTGAACACTTACAGCATTTACCCAAGCAATACAACCTAAGGTTTATCATTATTTGTTTGAGAGTTCTTTCCAAGTAATTTAACATACCAAATAAAAAAGCCTAATTAATCAAAAGGACTTCATTTACAATTCACATCTTGGGGAAGTTTGTTAAAACCCTCAGAGAATAAAATTCTCTATTTTTGAGAGAGACAGAGCACAAGCGGGGGAGGGGAAGGGAAAGAAGGAGACAGAGAATCCAAAGCAGGCTCCAGGCTCTGAGCTGTCAGCACAGAGCCTGATGTGGGGCCCAAACTCACAAATCGTGAGATCATGAACTGAGGTGAAGGTGGATGCTTAACTGAATGAGCCACTCAGGCAACCCAACCCTCAGAAAGTTTTAAAGTACATGTCTAAATAGGATTATGGTTTAATATAAAACTTAAAACTTAATTATTTATTTAATGAAGGTGGCAATAGATTTTGAAGGCAAATATGTAGGGTTATTTATATAGTTGTGAGTAAAACTTAGCTCCTTTCATATTGAGAAATTTTAACCATTTTTAAGTAACCAAAGACCTGGTAACGACAAAACATAGAAACTTTGGTTATCTAGGGAGACAAAAGAGAAGAAAAAAACAACTTTGTTTACATTTTTTTTTCATCAAGAGCCAACCAACAATCCAAGCAACCTTTGTCTTTTTTAACAGAGAGAAAAGTAGAATTTCAATCTTATACCAGTGTACTTGTTAAAATCCATTTATTTCAACCTTATTCCAACAGCACATAAAATTCCTTTCCAAAGATTTCCCTTCATAAAACTTTTACAACCTTTTTTTAAAAAAAATTCAGAGTTGCTTTCCTTATTTCCATCAAACCTAATTACATTTAGCAGAAGAATTTTAACTCTTTGAAAACTTAGTCTCCAGTGAAAACTAAGTAGTGACCATTTGTGAACTGTTACATCATAATTTTTCTAGATATGAAATTTTAAAACAGAGGTTTTTCCATAGTAGAAACTTTCATTAAAGCACAAAGCATATTTACCAACAAACCCAAGTATCCTCAGGTTCTGTGCAATAAGAAGCTGAAAGCACAAAACTACGTTCAGGAAACATTGCTTTCGTATTTTATCTCATTTGGAAAATGCTTAGATACCGATTGAATTCAACCCAATTTATCATTTAACTTAGCAAAACTTCAGCGTTTCAGGTTACCAAACCTCTTGATAGCTATCTTAACAATTACTCATGAGGGGCGCCTGGGTGGCTCAGTCGGTTGAGCGTCCGACTTCGGCTCAGGTCACGATCTCGTGGTCTGTGAGTTCGAGGCCCATGTCGGGCTCTGTGCTGACTGCTCAGAGCCTGGAGCCTGTTTCAGATTCTGTGTCTCCCTCTTTCTCTGACCCTCCCCCATTCATGCTCTGTCTCTCTCTGTCTCAAAATAAATAAACGTTAAAAAATTAAAAAAAAAAGAAAACAAAAACAAACAAAACAATTACTCATGAAAACTTTGAGACAGATGAGATTAACCATCATTTCAAGTCATCCCTTTGCTAAGAAATGGCCACAGAGATAACAGGAGCTTATGTGACCTTGAGCAAATGTTGGTAAAGTTTCACATTTCATGCTGACAACTCCAAAGACATGTCTATCTTAATTAAACCAACAAACTGAAATTAGTTTAAATGTTGAGTATGTTCCACCTGTGTCCACTTAAAATTCAACCAATTTGTTCCCCATTGTCAATTTGTACCTGGGACATTGGTGGGGAATCTGAAGTGAGCATTTAAAGTCCAAGGGGTGCTCTTTTCTCTTCGACAGTGAAGGGAGCAGGAGGAGCCAATGGTGCCAGAGGCACCCAGGATGGTAGAGGAACGAGTCAGGCAGGCAGTACCCAAGGTGGTGCAGAAACAGGAGGAGGGGGAGGGGAAGGCAGGGATGGGAGACCATCTTCCTGCTGCCATGAAAGCTGGATGGAGGCAAGACAAAGCCCAGAGGGCAGAGAAAGGGCTTTTCTGGTCCTAACGCCTGTCATCAGACAGATGACCAGATGAAGATGTTTTTTACACACAAAAAAGGGGAAATGGGCAGTCCATATCTGCCCAGAGAAGACAGGGAATTTCTCTGAAACAAAGGAGTTTTGGCAGCTGCTTGAGAATATTCCTTAAACTCCCTGTCCCAAGGTAGACTCACCAGAGACAATTGGCTCCAATTATCATAGCCATTAACCTGGGAAATGAATGAAGGAGTCGCTCCCACTTACAGCCAGAGGAACCTGAATCTGTAAGGAGGAACGAAGAATGTCAGCATCCCCTTTGATAGGGATGGCCTGTGTTTCTCCAGCAAGCTGGGTTTATTCAGAGGAGTCCTGTTTAGACAATCATCCAATATATCAGGAGGGAATTTATCAGCCTGGTTAGTGGCCAATCACATTCTGCAAGAGGCCCTTAGATCAGGGTCCCGATATAGGGCCATTCAGGCTTGGACATAGAGTACCTCAGTCCATGTGCCCTGTTTCCTGCAGAAGAGATCTAATGGAAAGGTTATACTGAAGCTTAATGTCCCATTAATGGGCCATTTCCCCTCATATCCTAAGGAATAATGAGGTCTTGCAGTGTTACAGAAGACCGTCCTTTTGTAAACCTTGCAATCCTAATTGGTTCCAGTCGGTTGAAAGGTAGGCCAAAGGAGAGTCCTTGGGAACCAATGAAGCAGCTAGAGAAGGTCCATTACTAAAAATTCACGCCATCCCCACCCTCGCTCCCACCCCCACAACTCCTGGGTGGAATCCCACACAGGTTATGTCTTTGACACTAGGTACCTATGAATGACATACCATAGTTTTCATTTGGGTTCACTCTTGGACTGTACATTCTGTTGGATTGGGCAACTTTTGATGACATGTATCCACCATTATACTATCATACCCACTAGTTTCACTGCCCTAAACATTCTCTGTGCTGCACCTATTCATCCCTCCGCCTCCTTCTGCCCTAAGCCTTGACAGTCACTGACCTTTTTACTATCTCCATCATCATTCCTTCTCTAGAAAATCATATAGTTGGACTCATAGTGCATTTAGCCTTTTCAGACTGGCTTCTTCCACCTAATAACATCTGTTTAGGTTTTCCTCCATGATTTTTCATAACTTGATACATTATTTCTTTATAGCTCTGAATAATATTCCATTGTCTGGATGTACCACGGTTTTCTTTCTTTTTTTCTTAATTTTTTATGATTATTTATTTTTCAGAGAGAGAGAGAGAGAGAGAGAGAGAGAGAGACAGAGACAGAGCATGAGTGGGGGAGGGTCAGAGAGGGAGACACAGAATCCGAAGAAGGCTCCAGTCTCTGAACTGTCAGCACAGAGCCCGATGCGGGGCTAAAACCCACAGACTACAAGATCATGACCTGAGCTGAAGTCAGACACCTCACCGACTGAGCCACCCAGGCACCCCATGGATGTACCACGGTTTTCTTATCCGTTCGCCTACTGACAGACACCTTTGTTACTTCCCACTGTTGGAAATTATTATTAAAACTGCTCTTATCACCCATGTTCAGGGTTTTGTGTGGGTAAAAGTTTTCAACTTTTTGGATAAGTAACTGAGGGCCACAATTATTGGATCGTAGGATAATGTTTTGTAAGAACCACCCAACTCTCTCAAAAGTGGCTATACCATCATTTTACAATCCCCCCAGGTATGTATGAGTTTCTGTGGCTCCACATCTACAACAACATTTGGTGTAATCAGTCTCCTAGATTCTGGCCATTCTAACAGGTGTACTGGTATATCACTGCTGTTTGAATTTGCATCTACCTTGTGACATATGATGTAGAGCACATTATCATATGCTTATTTATTATGTGTGTATCATTCTGTTGAAGCATCTGTAAAAGTCCTAGCCCATTTTTCTATCAGGTTTTTTTCTTTCTGTTGAGCTTGAAGAGTACTTGGCATATTTTATTTTATTTTATTTTATTTTATTTATTTTATTTTATTTATTTTAAATATTTATTTATTTTTGAGACAGAGAGAGAGAGAGCATGAACAGGGGAGGGTCAGAGGAAGAGGGAGACATAGAATCTGAAACAGGCTCCAGGCTCTGAGCTGTCAGCACAGAGCCTGACGCGGGGCTCGAACCCACAGACCGCAAGATCATGACCTGAGCCGAAGCCGGACGCTTAACCGACTGAGTCACCCAGGCGCCCCAGGCATATTTTAGATAACAGTCCTTTACAGGTGTGTGCTTTACAAATATTTTCTATCAGTCTGTGGATTCTCTTTTTGTTCTTTGATGAGGATGACTTCTTACTTGGTTTTGCTCTTTAATTTTTTATTTGAAGTATTGGAATCCAAAACTTAATACTAGGGTTGAGAAAAAAAAGCAAACTGTTTGAGAATTTGCCCTGAAAACATCTTGTGTATTTTACCTTACTTTGTGTAATAACTTTGAAGCTATAGTTCCAACTGTGTGCTCATTCCTGGCATAAAGTCATAGTGAGTCAAGTGTTGATGCAGGAGAGTATGGATGCAAATTTTCTGACAACAATTATGTGTCAACTATACTTTAATGTTTTGAAATCAATTCCTAATTGTACAATACTATCATGAAAATGTTTCTTTTTAAAAATTTTCTTTGGAGAGACAGCGCACATGAGCAGGGGGAGGAGCAGAGAGGGAGAGAGAGAGAATCCCAAGCACGTTCCATGCTCAGTGTGGAGCCCAACGCAGGTCTCCATCCCATGACCCTGGGATCATGATGTGAGCCAAAATGAAGTCAGACGCTCAACCAACTAAGCCACTCAAGCAACCCCAAAATGGTTCTTGTTTTATGAAAAATATTTGAAGGCTTCAGAAATGTTCTCAGGATATGGAATCTGCTCGTTTTCTTTTTTCTTAAAGGGCTTGTCACATCATTCCTCCTGTTCATTTTCTCTCCTTCCGATGTTTCTGATCTAACTCTATGACATCCTCCTTTGTCATTTTATGAATGATATCAATACTTTACAGCATCAGTCCTCTTAGCATCCTGAAATCTCACACCTCATAGACCATTGGCAGCAGAGGCCAGCATCAAGAATGTTGCAAGAAGGGTGAGGAATAGACACTTGAATGAATTAGAGAGGAATAAACGAGAACATTACCCAAGGACAAAACTTTCTACGGAAAGAATTTAGTGTGTTTTCAGTTGTACAAGGTTTAGTTGGATCCTGGGGGAAGCATGACTTAGTCATTGCAGTTGTGTGGAGGTTACATGTGGGTTAGGAAATGTGTGTGGTGCTGTGCTGATGCATGACAAAGCCATCACAGTGATCAGTGGTACATGCAACAGGTTCCATAGGATATATCATTGTGTTAGTGGCCAGTGCTGGTTCCCTCAGCATCATCCTACCCGTGGATCCTAATGAGGATCCGGATGATCTCTTCCGCATGGTTCAGTCTGAAGCAACTGACTGTTTTAGGGCTAAGATGAAATTTTCTAATGCCCACACCACCAGGGCCACAATAGTTGCTGCTTTCATCCCTTCTGAGATGGACAAGTCCTCTCAGGACTTTTCTACTCACTTCGAGGAGGAAGCGTGTGTGATGGAGCAAGACCTCCCTCATCAGCCCTTCTTTGCTGCATGACGTGTGAGATCAACACCTGACCCTTCTAAGTCACTGCCTTCTTGTTCTCTACTATAAGGGGCTTTAAGAATGGTTAGTGGTCATTCAGGGAGAACATACCAAGTGGGAGAGGGCCTGGGGAGCCAACTAGGTGGCTGGAGGTGTCCTAAGCATCTTGATGTGGTAGGTGGTTCCACAGATGAATGCACATGTAAAAAATTCATTGAACTGTTTTTCAGTATGTGTGCAAATTAAATTTTGTATTTTATAAACTCAAATATTATTTTAAAAACAATTTTGATAAGAATGAAGAGTACTTAAAAGAAAGTGCATCTAGCAGTGATGTTGGTAGAACCTTATGAATATACTAAAATCCACCACGATAAATTTCATGGTGTGCAAATATCTTTTTCTCTCTTTTTCTAAAAAAAAATTAAAGTACAAAATATCTACATAAAAGTGCTCAATGAATCATCCCACGGTATGTCAAGATCTCAATTAAAATATCCAACCCAGATTGATTCTGTGATCATTACAAGTTGTTCAGCTTCTCTGGAGCCTCAGATTATTCATCCTCCACTCAGCTTGTTGTCTTACTGTGACAGAGAAGGGGGAATGGATGTTGGATGATAGTTATCATCTTGGCTCTAAATGGCCTGGAAGGTCTAGACCAAGCCCACCTCTCAGTGACCCCTGACATCCAACCCCCGACACTCAGTAGTGTGTGCATGACCCTTCTGAGAGTTCCTCTGGTGCGAGCTTCCCCCTTCCAGGCACCCCACCCCACCTGGTAAAGTCCCATTTATCCTTCAGATATCAGGGCAAGTAGGACTTTTTAGGGAAGGTATCATTTTTCTCCTAAAATTGGTAATATCCTTCTAAACGTATCTTCGTGGCCTTATCTGGTCCTTCCCTTAATAGCACTTATTTTCATTTGTGGCTATTTTCTTACTACACGGTTATTAGGCTAAATTTTTTTTCTCTGCTGTATCTGAATCCCATGAGTCTGGGCCGTGTGTTCTGGTTCACCACGATGTACTTTGCTTAGAAGAGAATAGGCTTTCTGTTAGTATTCATGGAATGAATGAATGAATGAATGAATGAGTGAGTGAGTGAATGAATCAGAAGCTTGGATACAAACAAGGATGTAGGGGAACATATTCCTTCAGTTACATGTTCCTTCAATTGTTCCTTAGCACACGGGAAAGCTAGGTCTTGGATCTCAAGTTCAGAGTATCTCCACATTATTTTAGAAAATCCTTCAAAGTATAAGAAATGTTGACTTTGTTCATACCTCTGTGTGTTACCTGCCTACACGTTGGAGCGAGGCATATTTTTTAAGTTTATTGGCTTATTTTGAGAGTGCAGGGAGAGGGAGGGGCGCAGAGAGAGGAAGAGAGAGAGAATCCCTAGCAGGCTCCACACTCAGCGTAGAGCCTTATGTGGGGCTTGATCCTATGAACGTTAAGATCATGACCTGAGCCGAAATCAAGAGTCGGACATTTAATGGACTGAGCCACCCAGGCGCCCCAAGAGTGAGGCATTTTCATTAACCTAGAAACTCATAAGCTGAGGTAGCAATACAATAGGACATGTAGGAGGAAGTCTTCAACTTCAGATCAGAAAATCTTACTGACTTTGTTATGATTACAGTCCATGTGCCAAAAAAATCATGCAGCCTGAACATTAGGATGAAACAGGTGATAATTCAACTGAGTCCCAACACTAACTGGTGACATGGGACAAATTACTTCATATTTGAGTCTGTGTTACCTTAGAGAAACTGGGGAAGTAACTGTGTATTTTCTAATCCTTTATGAAGTCATGATGTATGGAAATGAATCTGCACTACGCTTGCATACTGTAACAGCTTAATCTGTGGTAACCTTCTTATCATTTTGAGAATGTAACTTACTGAGAGCAGGGACCCTATCTGTTTGTTCTCTACGGTGTCCCCAAGACGATGAATCATGTCTGATACATAGCAGGTACTTAACATTTGTTGAATGAATATTCGGTAGTCTTGGAGAGAAGGCAGAAGGAGGAATGGGACATGTTTGTAAAATAAAGTGATTTTTCTAGAAAAAAGTTTACATTATCCTACAGCACCCCATTTCCATGTATATTTAACAATAGAGAGTCTTTTCTTCTTCTTCCTAAAACATGCTCATATAATGAGGAATAGAATGCAGAGCTTCCCTGAAGGTTTCAGACAAAGCCCCAGAGCTCAGGGAGGACTAAATATGTGTCCTCTTCCCTGACCAGAGACAGTGAGGTAAGAAACTTTGGGGAGCATGCGACTATCATATTTCTTTTTTTTTTTTTTATTGCTTATTATTTTTGAGAGGGCAGAGATAGAGTGTGAAAGGAGAAGAGGCAGAAAGACACGTAGACACAGAATTTAAAGCAGGCTCCAGGCTCTGAGCTGTCAACACAGAACGTAATACAGGGCTCGAACTCACAAACTGCTAGATCATGACCAGATCTGAAGTCGGATGCTTCACCCAGTCAGCCCCCCAGATGCCCTGTGACCGTCATATTTATTACATGGAGTGCCCATTCTTCATATTTGGGGCCCAAGACAGAGGCAGGTCACAGGTATCTGGGCTCCCTGAGACAGTTATCCCACATACCAAAGTAAGATGTGACACTCCAAAATATGACACTTGATGGCCTGGGTCACCCAGGCCTGCTAGCTGCTCAGAAACCGAGAAGGAGTCATTGATCCTCCAGGTGCTGAATCGGGTCAGTGAGGTGGAGAATGCCCTGATGGAATATCTGGCAGTAGCTGATTAAAAGGGAGGTAGGGACGAGGACACAGAGGGCATCATGTCTGTGTGTGGGCACCTGGAAGGCAGGTGCAGGAAAAAGATTTTCCAGGCCATATCTCCCCAGCCTCCCACCTAGGGTGGAGGGAGGGCAAAGTGCATATGCATGTGCATTTACGCTGTGTTGTCATCAGAGGGCATTGTGGCCCTAACTGTGTGTGACAGAAAATGATGCTTGTGAATGCTGCTTCTGCTGCTGCTGCTGTTGCCAATCTCCTGTTGAATGAGCCCTTACTATGTGCAAGCTCATTTCCCCCTTACAACACCCTAATTAAGTAAGGATTCTGGTACCCTTTTCTTAGTAGCAAAGAAACATAAAGAGTTTAAATAAGTTGCCCAATCACAAAGCCCTTAAGTGGTGGAGGTTGAATGGGAATCTGAGAGGTCTGGCTTCAGAGCATGCATTCATTGATGCACCATGTGTGTGCTGAGTACTCACTATGTACAAGGCCCTGTGTCCTGCAGGTTTATGGTTGTAGGGTTATGGTTAGAGTTGGTATGAAGTTTAAGTGGAGGGGTATGTTTAAGGTCATGGTTAGTGTTAGGGGTAGGACCCAGGAGGTTCCAGGCGGTGAACCCCTAGCAGTGCAGTTGTCTCCACTGAGGGCTGAGTGGAGGCTGCATGGGAGCCTTCAGTTCAGACTTAGTCTTTTCATGCCAGGACCAGCCTCCCGTGTGTGCGACTCTTCAGTTGGGCCTCAGAAACTTCCTTGTGCAGTTCCATCCCGGCAGTGGAAATGATATGATGTTCCAAATCAAGTCTGAACAATACTGTAGGGATCGGGCCCTATGTGCATGGTGTTCTCAGAGTTAGGAAGTGGATCCCAATTGGGAGAGAGCCATAGATAGGGTGAGGGTTTGGTGCAGGGATATAAGAAGGGCCGAAGTGACACCAGTCCCGTTGTCTCCATGGAGGGTTGAATGAGGGCCCATGAATAGGTGTGGGTCAGGTGTAGGGTTAGCATTAGAGTTGGAGTGAGGTTGAGGTTGATGTATATGGTTCTGGTCACTATCAGGGTTAGGATTACTTCCCAGGTGGCTCCAGGTTCTGAACCACAGAAGTGCAGTGGTCTCCCCGGAGGGCTCATTGGAGGCATATGGGAGGGTGTCAGTCATGCTTAGTCTTTGTGTGCCAGGGAGAGCCTCCTTTGTGGGCCACTCTTTGGGTGAGTCTCAGAAACCCCCTTCTGCAACTGCATCTGGGCTTTGGATATTATATGGGTGATATTCCACATTCCATGCTGAGTAATCTTGCTCATCTTCTGGAACCCATGTGTGTGGTATCCTCAGACTTAAGAAATGGGTCTTCATCGGGAGAGAGACTTAGTTAGACTAAGCGTTCTTTCCAGGGCCGAAAGCAGGGCCAAAGCTATACCAGTCCTGTTATTTCCATGGTGGGCTGAATGAGAGCCCATGTGCGGGTGAGGGTTGGATGTAGAGTTAGCGTTAGATTTGGGGTGAGGTTTAGGTTGAGGACTATGATGAGGGTCACAGATAGGGTTAGGGGTAGGTCCAAGGAGCCCCCGGATGCTGAACCCCTAACAATGCAGTGGTCTCCATGGAAGGCTGAGTGGAGGCTGCATGGGAGCCTTCAGTTCAGACTTAGTCTTTTTGTGCCAGGGCCAAACTCCCTTGTGTGCAACTCTTTAGTTGGGCCTTAGCAACCTCCTTGTGTACCTCCATCCCGGCAGTGGAAATGACATCATGATGTTCCAATTCCATCCTGAACAGTACTGCAGGTGTTTGTGCCCTATGTGCGTGGTGTTCGCAGAGTTAGGAACTGGATCCCCATTGGAGAGAGACATAGCTAGGGTGGGGGTTCGATCCAGGGATATAAGCAAGGCCGAGGAGACATCAGTCCCGTTATCTCCATGTAGGGCTGAATGAGGACCCATGCATGCGTGCTGGCCAGGTGTAGGGTGAACGTTATAGGTGGTTTGAGGTTGAGGTTGATGTGTATGGTTTTGGTCACTATTAGGGTTGAGGTTATATCCCAGGTGGCTCCAGGCTTTGAAGCACCAGGAGTGCATGGTCTCCCCCAAGGGCTCAGTGGAGAGCACATAGGAGGGTATCTCTCATGCTTTGTCTTTGAGTGCCAGGGCGAGCCTCCTTTGTGGGCCACTCTTTGCTTTGCTGTCAGCAAACCCCTTCTGCAACTACATTTGGACATTTGATGTTACATGGTGATACTCCACGTTCCATGCCCAGTAGTTCATCTCCTCTTCTGGGCCCCATGATGTGTATGGTATCTTCAGAATTAAGAAATGGGTCATCATTGGGAGAGAGACTTAGTTAGAGTTAGGGTTCTTTCCAGGGCCAAAAGCAGGGCAGAATCTCACCAGTCATGTCACTTTCATGGAGGGATAAATGAGGGCCTGTGAGTGGGTGAGGGTCAGGTGTAGGGTTAGCATCAGAGTTGGGGTAAGGTTTACGTTGAGGAGTACAGTGAGGGTCAAGATTAGGGGTAGGGGTAGGTCTAAGAAGTCCCCAGATTCTGAACCCCAAGCAGTGCAGTGGTCTCCCTGGAGGGTTGAGTTGAGGACATATGTTAGTGTGCCAGTCAGGCTTAGTCTTGGGACCTAGGGCCTGCCTTGGCTGTGGGACACTCTTTGGTTGGGCTTCAGCAACCCCCTTGAGCAGCTCCCTCTGGGCTTTTGAAATTACCTGGTGATGTTTCACGTCCCTTGGTGAGTACCACTGCACCGCCTCTGGACCCCATATGCGTGGTAATATCAGACTTAGGAATTTGGTCTTCATTGGGAGAGACGCTTAGCAGGGTTACGGTTCAGCCCTGTGATGTAGAGAGGGCTGAAGCTACACGAGTCCCATGATCGCCCTGGAGGGCTGATATGAGGTATTATGTACGAATGCAATTCAGGAGTAGGGTCATGGTTAGACATGGTGTGAGGTTTTGGTTGAGGGGTATGGTGAGGGTCACGGTTAGTATTAGGGTTAGGACCCAGGAGGTTCCAGTCGGTGAACCCCTAGTAGTGCAGTAGTCTTTATGGAGGGCTGAGTGGAAACTGCATGGGAACCTTCAGTTCAGACTTATTCTTTGCGGGCCAGGACCAGCCTCCCATGTATACCACTCTTCAGTGGGACCTCAGCAACCTCCTTGTGCAGCTTCATCCTGGCAGTGGAAATGACATGATGATCCTCCAAATGCATACTGAATAATAGTGCAGGGGTTTGGGCCCTATGTGTGTGGTGTTCTCAGAATGAGGAACTGGATCCCCATTGGGAGGGATCCATAGTTAGGGTGAGGGTTCGGGCAAGGGATAGAAGTGGGGCCGAAGCCACACCAGTCTTGTCATCTCTGTGGAGGGCACAATCAGGGGCCATGCACGGCTGTGGGTCAGGTGTAGGGTTAGCATTAGAGTTGGGGTGAGGTTGAGGTTGATGTGTATGTTTCCGTTCACTATTAGGGTTTGGCTTACGTCCCAGGTGGCTCCAGATGCTGAATCACAAGCAGTGCAGTGTTCTCCCCAGACAGCTCAGTGAATGGTCATGGGAGGGTTTCGGTCATGCTTAGTCTTTGAGTGCCATGGCGAGTCTCCTTTGTGGGCCACTCTTTGGTTGAGCCTCAACAACTGGTTCTGCAACTACATCTGGGCTTTGGATATTACATGGTGATACTCCATGTTTCATTCCAAGTAATCCTGCTCCTCCTCTGAACCCCATGTTTGTGGTATCCTCAGACATAAGAAATGGGTCACCATTGAGAGAGAGCCTTAGAGTAAGGGTTATGTCCAGGGCTGTAAGCAGGGCCCAAACTACACCAGTCTTGTTAAGTCCATGGAGAGCTCAATTAGAGCCCATGCACAGGTGAGGGTCAGGTGTAGAGTTAGTGTTAGAGGTGGGGTGAGGTTTAGGTTAAGGACTATGATGAGGGTCACAGATAGGGTTACAGAGAGTTCCAAGGAGGCCCCAGATGCTTAACCCCTAGCAGTGCAGTGGTCTCCACAGAGGGCTGAGTGGAGGCTGCATGGGATCCTTCAGTTCAGACTTAGTCTTTGCGTGCCAGGGCCAAACTCCTGTGTGTGCAACTCTTTAGTTGGGTCTCAGAAACCTCCTTGTGCAACTCCATCCCGGCAGTGGAAATGACATGATGATGTGCAAATTCCATACCGAATAATACTGCAAGGAATTTGGGCCCTGTGTACGTGGTGTTCTCAGCTTTACAAACTGGATCCCCATTGGGAGAGAGCCATAGCTAGGGTGAAGGTTTGGACAAGGGACATAAGCAGGGCTGAAGCAACACCAGTCCCTTTATGTCCATGGAGGGTTGAATGAGGGTCCATGCAAGGGTTCCTGTCAGGTGTATGGTTAGCGTTAGAGTTGGGGTGAGGTTGAGATTTATGTTTATGGTTCTGGTGACTTTAAGGGTTGGGGTTACGTCCAAGGTGGCTCCTGGTGCCGAACCCTCAGCAGTGCAGTGGTCTCTCCAGAGGGCTCAGTGGAGGACACAGGGGAGGGTGTCAGTCATGCTTATTCTTTGAGTGCCATGGCGAGCCTCCATTGTGGGTCACTCTTTGGTTGAGCCTCAGCAACTGCTTCTGCAACTACATCTGAGATTTGCATATTACATGGTGATAATCCACATCTGATATCCATTAATCCTGCTCCTCTTCTGGACACGCCATGTGTGTGGTGTCCTCATACTGAAGAATTGCGTGACCATTGGGAGAGAGCTTTATCTATAGTTAGGGTTCAATCAAGATGCGTGAGCTGGACTGAAGCGACAGTTGTCCCGTGATCTCCCTGGAGTGGTGAAATGAGGGCCCATGCGAGGATGTATGTCAATTATATGGTTATGTTTAGAGTAGGGGTGATTTTAATGTTGAGGGGTACGTTGAAGTTCACGGTTAGGGTTAAGTCCCAGGAGGATCCATGTGGAAACACCCCAGCATGGATGTGGTCTCCCAAAAGGGCTGAGTGAAAGCCCCATGGATCATGCTTGTCAGAATTTGTCTGTGAAGGCGAGGGCAAGCCTCTGGTGTGGGCAACTCTTCAGTTTGACCTCAGCATCCCCGTTGTGCAGCTCCATGAGGAAATTGGGAATGATATGATTATGCTCCACATTCCATGCTGAGTAATCCTGCACTGCTCTGGGCCCCAGGTGTGTGGTCTTCTCAGGAGTTGGATCTGCATCGGGAGTGTACCATAGTTAGGGATAAGTTTCGAACCAGGGACATATGTATAGCCAAACGACACTAATCCCATTATCTCCATTTATTTCTAAATGAGAGACCATGCACAGGGTGTGCATCATGTGTAGGGTTAGCGTTAGACTTAGGAGTGAGTTGAGGATGGTGTGTATGGTTCTGGTAAGTATTAGGGTTGGGTTTACGTCCCAGGTGGCCTCATGCACTGGGCCATCAGCAGTGCAGTGGTCTTCCCATAGGGCTCAGTAGAGGGCACATGGCAGAGTATGGGTCGTGCTTAGTGTTTGCGTGCCAGGGCGAGCCTCCTTTGTGGACCACTCTTTGGTTTAGCCTCAGCAACCCCTTCTGCAATGACATCTGGGCTTTGGATATTACATGGTGATATAATCCTGCTGAGTAATCCTGCTCCTCTTCTGGACCCCATGTGTGTGGTATCCTCAAACTTAAAAATTGGGTCATCATTGGAGAGAGTCTTAGGTAGAGATATGGCTTGGTATAGTGACATAAGCAGGGCCGAAGCTACATCAGTTCCGTTATCTCCATGCAGGCCTGAATTACGGCCCATGAGCAGATGCGTGTCAGGTTTAGGTTTAGCATTAGAGTTGGGGTGAAGTTTAGGTTGAGCATTATGGCATGGGTCATGCTTAGGGTTAGGGTTAGGTTCCAGGAGGCCCTAGGTGCTGAAACCCAAGCAGTGCAGCAGTATCCCTAGAGGGCTCAGTGGAGGGTGCCATTCAGGCTTAATCTCTAGGGGCTAGTGTCAGCCTCGGGTATAGGCCACACTTTGGTTGGGCCTCAGCAACCCCCTTGTGCAGCTCCTTCTGGGCTTTGGAAATTACCTGGTCATTTTCCACGTTCCATGCCGAGGAATCCAGCTCCTCTTCTGAACCCCACGTGTGTGGTCTCTCAGATTTCGGAATTGGATCACCATCAGCAGTGAGCCATAACTAGGTTGACGGTTCATGCCAGGAACATTGATAGGGCTGAGGTGACATTAGTCCCGTGTTTGCCCTTCAGGGCTGAAATGGGGGCCCATGCCTGAATGCTAGTCAGCTGTAGGGTTATTTTTAGAATTGGGGTGAGGTTACGTTGAAGAGTACGGTGAGGGTCACGGTTAAGGTTAGGGATAGGGCCAAGGAGGCCCCAGATTCTGAAATGCAAGCAGTGCAGTGGTCTGTACGGACAGCTGTGTGGAGGCTGCATGGTAGCCTTCAGTTCAGACTTATGCTATGTGTGCCAGGGCCAGCCTCCCATGTGTACCACTCTGCAGTTGGGCCTCAGCAACCTCCTTTTGCAGCTCCATCCTGGCAGTAGAAATGACATGATAATGTTCCAATACCATCCTGAATAATACTGCAGGGGTTTGGGGCCTATGTGCCTGGTTTTTCTCAGAGTTAGGAACCGGATCCACATTGGGAGAGAGCCTTAGTTAGAGTTAGGGTTCAGTCCAGGGCCGTAAGCATGGCTGAAACTACACCAGTCCCGTTGTCTCTGTGGGGGGCTAAATGAGGGCCCATGTGAGGGTGCGGATCAGATGTAGGGTTAGCATTAGTGTTGGGGTGAGGTTGAGGTTGAGGAGGACAACAAGGATCCTGGTTATGTTTAGGGTTAGGTTCCAGGAATCCCCAGATGCTGAACCCATAGCTGTGCAGTGGTCTCCCTGAAGGGCAGAGTGGAAGGTGCATGGAAGGGTGTCGTACAACTTAGTCTTTGGTTGCCAGGGCCAGCCTCAGGTGTGGGCCACTCTTCAGTTGGGCCTCAGCAACCCCCTGTGCACCTCCCTCTAAACTTTGGAAATTACCTGGTGACGTTCCACTTTCCATGGAAAGTAATGCTGCACCGCTTCTGGGCCCACATGTGTGTGGTCATATCAGACTTATGAATTTGGTCCTCATCGGGAGAGAGTCTTAGCTAGTGTTAGGGTTTGGCCCAGGGACATAGATAGGGCTGAAGGGATAGGAGTCCCGTGATCGCCCTGGAAGGCTGAAGTGAGGGCCCATGCACTAATGCATGTAAGGTTTAGGATTATGGTTAGAGTTGGTGTGAACTTTAGGTTGAGGGGTATGATGAGGGTCACCATTACTGTTAGGGTTAGGTCCCAGGAGGTTCCAGGCAGTGAACTCCTAGCAGAGCAGTGGTCTCCACGGAGGGCTGAGTGGAAGCTGCATGGGAGCCTACAGTTCAGACTTAATCTTTGCATGCCAGGGCAGCATCCTATGTGTGACACTCTTCAGTTGGGCCTCAGCAACCTTCTTATGCAGCTCCATCAGAGCAGTGCAAATGAAATGATGATATTCCAATCCCATTCTGAAGAATACTGCAGGGGTTTGGGCCCTATGTGCATGGTGTTCTCAGAGTTAGGAACTGGATCCCCATTGGGGGAGAGCCATAGCTAGGGTCACGATTCGGTCCAGGGACATAAGCAGGGCCAAAGCGACACCAGTCCCATTATCTACATGGAGGGCTGAATGAGCGCCCATGCAGGGGTGCAGGTCAGGTGTAGGGTTACCTTTAGAGTTAGGGTGAGGTTGAGGATGATGTGTATGGCTCCGGTAAATATAATGGTTAGGTTTGTCCTAGGTAGCTCCAGGCGCTGAAGCACCAGCAGTGCTGTGGTCTTCTCGGAGGGCTCAGTGGTGAGCACGTGGGAGGGTGTGGGTCATGCTTAGCCTTTGAGACCCAGGGCGAGCCTCCTTTGTGGGCCACACTTTGGTTGAGCCTCGGGAACAGCTTCTGAAACAACTTCCGGGCTTTGGATATTACCTGGTGATATTCCATATTCCATGCCGAGTAATCCGCCTCTTCTTCTGGACCCCATGTGTGAGGTATGCTTAGACTTAACAATCGGGTCACCATCTGGAGAGAGCTTTAGATAGAGTTGGGTTTCAGACAAAGGCCATAAGCAGGGCTGAAGCTACCCCATTCCACTTACCTCCATGGGGTGAAGAATGATGACCAGTATGCAGGTGAGGGTCAGTTGTAGGGTTAGCGTTAGTGTTGGAATGAGTTTGAGGTTCAGGGTATGGTGAGGGTTGTGGTTAGTGTTAGGGTTAGGGCCCAAGAATTTCCAGGCAGTGAACCCCTACCATCACAGTGGTCTCCACGGAAGGCTGAGTGGTGGCTGCATGGGAGCCTTCAGTTCAGACTTATTCTTTGTGTTTCAAGGCCAGCCTCCCATGTGTGCCACACTTCATTTGGGTCTCAGCAACCTCCTGGGGCAGCTCCATCCCGGCAGTGGAAACGAAATGATGATGTTCCAATTCCATACCGAATAATACTGCAGGGGTTTTGACCTATATGTGTGGTGTTTCAGAATTAGGACTTGGATATCCATTGGGAGAGAACCACGGATAGGGTGAGGTTCCGTCCAGGGACATAAGCAGGGCTGAAGAGACACCAGTCCTGTTATCTCCATGGGGGCCTGTATGAGGGCCAATGCACGGGTGAGGGTCAGGTGTAGGGTTTGCATTAGAGTTGAGGTGAGGTATAGGTTGAGGAGTACGGGGAGAGTCACGGCTGGGGTTGGGGCTAGGTTCCAGGAGGCCCAGGTGCTAAAGCCAAGGCAGTGCAGTTGTTTCCTTGGGGGACTAAGAGGAGGGTGCATGGGACGGTGCCGGTCATGCTTAGACTTTGGGTGCCAAGGCCAGCCTCTTGTTAGCGTTAGACTTGGGGTGAGGTTCCGATTGAGGAGTATGGTTTGGGTCATGATTAAGGTGAGGGATAGCTCCTGGAGTCCCCAGGTGATGAACCCCATGCAGTGCGGTGGTCTCCCGGGATGGCTCAGTGGAGGGCGCACGGGAGGGTGCTGGTCAGGCTTCGTCTTTGGTTACCAGTGCCAGCGTCGCATGTGGGCCACTCTTCATTTGGGCCTCAGCAAGCATTTTTGCACCTCCCTCTGGTATTTGGACATGACATGGTGGTGGTCCACGTTCCATGTGGAGTAATCCTGAACCGCTTCTGGGCCCCATGTGCATGATACTCTCTGCGTTACGAATTGGATCCCCATTGGGATAGAGAAATAGCTAGGGTTACAGTTTGATCCAGGGACATAAGCAAGGCTGAAGCAACAACATTCCATTTATCTCCATTGAGTCTGAGTGAGGGCCATGCGTGGTAGCAGGTCAGGGGTAGCGTTAGTGTTACAGCTGGGGTGAGGTTTATGTTGAGGAATATGGCTAGGGTCATGTTGAACGTTAGGGGTATGTTCCAGGAGGCGCATAAGTGCAGAAACCTAAGTAGTGCAGAGGTCTCCTAGAGGGTTGAGTGGAGGGCACAAAGGATGGTGCCATTCATTCTTAGTCTTAGGGTGTCAAGGCAATCCTCGGGTGTAGGACACTCCTTAGTTGGGCCTCAGCGGCGCCCTTGTGCAGCTGCCTCTGGGCTTTGGAAATGACATGGTGATGTTCCAGGTTCCGCGCCGAGTGATCCTGCACCGCTTCTCTACACCATGTGCGTGCTGTTGTCCGTCACTGGAATTGGGTCCCCATGAGGAAGGAGACATAGCTAGGGTTAGGATTCAGTGCCGGGACATCACCAGGGCAGAGGGACTCCAGTCTCGTGAATTTCATGGAGGGCTGAAGTGAGAGCCCTTGCGAGGGTATGGGTCTGGTATAGAGTTAGTGTGAGAGATAGGGTTAGGTTTTGGTTGAAGGTTATAGTTAGGGTTACGGTTAGGTTTAGAGTTAGGCCCCAGGAGTCTCCAGGCGCTGTACCCACAGCAGTGCACTTGTCTCCCTGAAGGGCTCAGCGAAGCGCACAATGGAGGCTGCCAGTCAGGATTAGTCTTTGGTTTCCAAGGGCAGACAAATGTTTCAGGCACTCTTCGGGTAACCCTGTTGAATCCTCGAGTGCAGTGGCAGCCTGGCTTTTGAAATGACATGATGATGTTCCACATTCCACACCGAGTATTCCTGCACTGATTCTCGACACCATGTGCGTGCTGATGTCAGACTTTGAATTGGGTCCCCATGGGGATGGAGCCTTAGCCAGGGTTAGGGTTCTGTGCAGGGAAGTCACCAGTGCCGAAACAACTCCAGTCTCGTGATTTCCCTTGAGGGCTGACCTGAGATCCCATGCGAGGGTGCAGCTCAAGTGTAGGGTTAGGGCTAGAAACAGGGTTACGATTAGGTTGAGAGTTATGGATAGGTGTACGGTTAGGGTTCTCATCAGTCCCTAGGCTCCAAGCACTGAATCCACAGCAGTGCAGTTGCCTCCCGGAATGACTGAGTGGAGTGCACAATGGAGGCTGCGGGTCAGGATTAGTCTTTGGGTCCCAAGGACAGACAACTGTATCCGGTCTGGTGTAAATATGTGTGTCTAGCGTGAGAGGTAGGGTTAGGTTTAGGTTGAGGTTTAGCGTACAGTTCTGGTTAGCATTCAGTTTAGGTCCCAGGAGGCTCCAGGCACTGAACCCACAGCAGAGTAGTTGTCTCCCTAAAAGGCTGAGTGGAGTATACAAGGGAGGGTGCTGGTCAGGATTAATTTTTGGGTTCCAAGGCCAGACAACTGTATGGGTCACATATCAGGCCTCAGGAATCCTCTTGTGCAGCTGCAGCCTCACTTGGAAATACATGGTGATGTCTACGTTCCATGCCGAGTGTTCATGAACTGTTTCTGGTCCCCATGTGCATGCTGTTGTCAGTCTTTCGATATGGATCCCCATGGGGAGAGGGCCTTAGGTTTATAGTTTTATGGTTAGTGGGTAGAGTTAGAGCATTAAGGTTAGGGTTTTATGGTTAGAGTTAGAGGGTTAGTGTTAGAGGGTTAGTGTTAAAGGGTTAAGTTTAAGGTTAGGGTTAGTTTAGGTTATGTTTAAGTTAATGGTTAGTTAGAGTTAGGTGTGGGTTAGGGGAAGGGTAGTGGCAGGATTTAGCATTAGGGTTATGGTTATGGTTAGGTTTTAGGTTTATGGGTGGGATTTTGTCTAGTGATAGGGTTAGGAGTTGGGCAAGGAGTAGGTCATGCTTGCACCCCCACTTTGAGCGGGAAGGTGTTCATGCGTGGACACCACCCTCTATCTTCGAGGGATTGTGTTCATTCTATCACCCCAGTCTCTCTGCACTGCAGGTTGTTCTCACCTCGCCCCATTCCAGCTTTGCTCTGGAGTGTTTCACACCATAACCGCGCCCTCTCTTGGTATGTTAGGATTTCACATATCACCCATTTCTTTTTTGGTGCATGGGTTGTGTTCACACATGCGACCCACCACACCCTCTGCGTAAGGTGGTATCGCCCATGAGCCTCACCACTCTTTAGATTGGGATTACTGATGCCAGTATTAAATCTTGAATATCTCTTTTCACTTTCACAGCTGAAAAAGCAGGCGTTTCATAAGATAAGGTTTATGGTAGCATTAATATTAGGTGTCAGTGTAAGGTTTAGGTCATGGTCGCAATCCCCCTTGTTGTGGGAGGGCTTCACAAATGTGTCCCATCTCCTCCCCTTTATCCGTGATGTAGCAGTAATATTCCTTTTAATTCAGATGTTTTCTTTGGCACCTGGGTGTCTCTTTGCGTTAAGTGTCCCACTTCGTCTTGGGTCATGGTCTCTCGGTCTGGTTTTGAGCCCTGGGTGGCTTCTGTGCTGATGGTTCTGAATCTGGAGCCTGCTTCAGATACCATCTGTCTCTCTCCTTCTCTGCCTATGCCCCACCTGTGTTCTTTGTCTCTTTCAAAAATTAATGTACCTAAAAGCATTTTCAATCCGATATTTTCTGGATGGCTCTTTTCAGTTTCATTCTTGAAGAAGCAGGGTGTCTGCCTCGTCCATTATTCTTTTGTTGTCTTTGGCGTAGCTGATGACATATACGACATTTCCCCAACCAGCATCAGGGGTGCGCAACATTTCTTCTACGAGCCGGACACCTCTCATCCACTGTAACACTGCATTCCTCTAGTGCATCCCACATGCTCCTGGATGCTGGACTGTAACTGTGGATGGTGTCACTGTCCCATAGTCTTCTGATGGTATTTCAGGAGGTTCTTCCTTCACATCTTTGGTTACCTGAGTGTCTTCTGACATCTTCTCTCATGTTTCCACTAGGCCGCTGCTACGACGCCCAACAGGGAACCCGAAGCAGAGAGGGATTCAGGAGCAGACCAGCTACTGCTTGGCTCTCACAAATGGTCCCCTTGGAACTCTTTATGGAAGAGGAGAAAACACCCACCACCACCGTTTCATAACCCTGCACCGAATGTGGAGACAACAACCACCTACCCCCAAAAGGAAACTCCAACAGGGTACATGTATCAAACCTAAGGTGTTGGTCATGTATTTTGGATCAATAAGTGAGTTTGTACTTTTGACTGGTAAGTGTACATCTAAATCCCTCAGAAGGAATATTATTCCCTGAAGTCACCCCAACCCCAAATGTTGGCCTAAGGGGAGATGTGTTGTCCCTATTTGTTGTATTGATGTTGTCTCTGTAGGCCAGTGAATTCAAGCTCCATAGGGTCTTGTCTTATTCCCATCTCTTCATAGGAAGTTCCATTTCACTGATTGGAAGAGACAGTACAACCATCGTGTGGCCATTCATATGAGTCACTATTTAGGGAACAAATGATTTTGTTACCTTTGCACGGCCATTTCACAAATGTCCCTGGGCAGGCAGGGCCTCTAAAACTACAAATGCTAGAGGTGATTTTATTGGTAAACAGGCGGGGTTTGTGTTCACTGAGTTCCTTTTATTTCTTTTCATTTTTCTTTGATTGCCTATCTGTGTTGGGTCAACAATTCGTTTGATATTGACTTTACAGTTAGGTTATTTTTATCTTATGGGTAATTCCATGGTTATCTGCTCTGATAGACGCTTCTGCAAGGACAAATACTTCTTGTTGCACATACTAGCATTATTGCTTCTATTGTGAAATTAACCAGGTCATAACTTAGGGGTTGGTTGCTTTTTTTCGTATTCAGATCTTAAGATCATATACCAGTGCCTGAGCCCTACTATGAATGCTCATCGTTACAGCCCTAACAACCGCCTACAGGACGCGAATCATATCTTTCGCCCTTCTAGGACAGCCTGATACACGTACTTGGCGATGCAGGGGTGTAATGCTCGAACCCCTCATCGGCGATGGATGGGTGTCATGCTAGCACTCCCCCATCGGCAAGGGAGTAGTGATGCCACCACTAAATCTAACATTTCCTGAATAGTTTTCATCACTGTCAGAGCTGAAGAAGCAGTCTTATGTTACAGTTAGGGTTAGGGTTAGGATTAGAGTTAGAGTTAGGGGTTAGGATAAAGGTTAGGTCACACTTACACCCCCCGTTAGGTGTGGGAGGGAGGCACTCATGCACACTGCCTCCCCTCAGCATGGGAGGGTGTCATCCATGTGCCGGCCCCCCCTGTGGTGAGGGAGTAGTGATGACACTATTAAATATGATATTTCATGAATGGGTCTTTTCACTTTCATGGCTGAAGTAGCAGCATCTCTTATGATGAGGATTAGGGTTTGGATTACCCTGAGGGATAGGGTAAGGGTTAGGTCATGCTTGCACCCCCCGTTTGGCAAGGGAGGAAGGTCACACCTGACCCCCGCCACCCTTGGTGCCAAAGGGTGTTCAGGCATGCACCCTGCCTCCCCTCCACAAAGGAGTAGTGATGCCACTATTTAATGTGTTTTTTTATGAATGGCTCTTTTCACTTTCACAGCTGAAGAAGCAGGCATTTCTTATGGTAAGGGTTATGGTTAGGATTGCCGTTCATGGTTCGGGTAAGGTATAGGCCATGCCTGCACCCTCCCTAGGAGTGGGAGGGTGTTCACACATGCTCCACGCCCACTCACATCTTGAGAGAGTGTTCATCAATAGGACCCAGCCCCCTTCAGCGGGGGAGCGTGTTGATGTATGAGCCTGCACCCCTCTAGTGTGCGAGGGTGTTCACGCATGGGCACCACAACCCTAGCCGAGGGAGGGCATTTGCCCCTGCACCCTGCCCTCTTTGGCTGAGGAGGGTGTTCATGCATGCGCACAGTCCCCTTTGGCTTGGGAGGGTGTTCAGGTATGTGCACGCACATGCCTCCAGGTGCGGGAGGGGGTTCACGCATGTGCCCTGCCCCCCTGAGGTGCTGGAGAGGGACACTTGTGCACAGCACCACTACTCAGTAAGGGAGGAGTGACGTCACTATTAAATCTCATTTTTCATGGACGGCTGTTTTCACTTTCACAGCTGAAGAAGCATAATTCTCTTAAGGTCAGGGGTAGGGTTAGCATTACAGTTAGGGGTTAAGGTAAGGGTTAGGTCATGCTTGCTCTCCCCTCTCAGCATGGGAATGTTTCACGCATTACCCTGCTATCCTGAGCAAAGGAGAGTGTTCACCCTTTCACCCCACCCCCTGAGAGTGGTAAAATATTGAAGCATATGCTCCACTCCACTTCCGCTGGGGACGGCTTTCATACATGCGTAGGTCCCCACTTCAGGACAGATTGTTCATACATGTGCACCACCACCTCTCGGTGTGGGAGGGTGTTCACTCATGGGCACACCTCACCTATGCATGGGAGATGGTTCATGCATGTGTCTTGCCCACCTCAGCATGGGAGGGTTTTTACACATGTGCACAGCCCCACCTTGGTGTGGGAGGAGGTCACCCATGCAGAGGGCCACCCATCAATGAGCGAATAGTGATGCCACTATTAAATGTGACGTTTCATGAATGGTTCTTTTCCCTTTCACAGCTGAAGTAGCAGACAACTCTTAAGGTAAGGGTTCAGGTTAGCATTACCATTAATGGTTAGGGTAAGGGTTAGGTCATGCTTCCACACCCCCTCGTCACCAGAGTATATTCATGCAATAGCACTGCCCCTCAGTGCGGGAGAATATTCATGCATGTGCCCTGCCCCTTTCAGCGTGGTAGGGTGTTCACACATGTGCCCCATCCCCTTCCACTTGGTAGTGCGTTCATGCATTCGCACATTTGCACAACCCCCCCCAAGGTGAGGGAGGGTGTTGACACATGTGCCCTGTGTCCCTCCACATAGGAGGTAGTTCACACATGCTCCTCACCCCTTGGCGAGGGAGGGTGTCACCCAGGAACAGTGCCACCCCTCAGAGAGGGAGTAGTGTTGTCACCATTAAGTGTGACATTTCATCAATGATTCTTTTCACTTTCACAGCTGAAGAAGCACGCATCACTTAAGGTAAGGGTTAGGGTTAGCATTACATTTAGGGTTTAGGGTAAGGGTTAGGTCATTCTTGCTCCCCCTCTCTGCACGAGAGGTGTTTCACTCATGCTCCCTGCCCCAATCGGCACGTGAGGCTGTTCCCTAGTTTTCATGTGTTTTGTTTCATAAATTCCACATGAGTGAAATCATATATTTGTCTTTCTCTGATTGACATATTTCACTTAGCAAATACATTCGAGCTCCATCCACATCGTTGCAAATGGCAAGATTTCATTCTTCTTGAAGCTGAGTTATATTTCATTGTACATACATATGTATGTATATATGAACATACACATATGTACATATGCATATACATACGTATACACACACACACACCACAACTTCTTTATACCTTCATCAGTTGATGGATACTTGGGCTTTCTCCATAGTTTGGCTACTGTTGATAATTCTGCTATAAATATTGGGTGCATGCAATGTCACTATTAGGTATTTACCCAAAAGGTACCAAAATAGAGTCTCGGTTTTAAAGTTTATTTTGCCTGATATAAGTATTGCTACTGGCTTTCTTTTGACATTATTGGCATGATAAATATTTCTTCATTCCCTCACTTCAAATCTGCAGGAGACTTAAGTCCAAATAAGGCTTTGTAGGCAGCATCTAGATAGACATTGTTTTTTGTTTGTTTGTTTGTTTGTTTGTTTGTTTTGTCCATTCTGACGCCCTATCCAATGTCTTTTGATTGGAGCATTTAGTCCATTTATATTCAGAGTGACTATTGATAGGTATATATTTAGTCCCATTCTACTAGTTGTTTTGTCATTGTTTCTTGATGTTTTCTCTGATCCTTTCTTGTCTGTAACACTTGTAGTCTTTCATTTCCACTCAAGAGCCTGATGTAAATATTCTTTTCTTTTGACTGGTGGTACATTTTTTACTTATTTTTAATATTTCTTTTTTTTAAATTTAAGCCCAAGTTAGTTACCTTATAGTGGAATACAGTTTCAGCAGTAGAATTTAGTGATCCATCAAGTACAAAATATACCCAATACTCATCCCAAGGGCCACCTCTAATGCCCATCACCCATTTAGCCCATACCCTTATTCAGTAACCCTCCAGGAACCCTGAGCTTCTTCCCTCTATTTAACAGTCTCCTATCATTTGACTCCCTCTCTATTTGTATCTTATTTTTGCTGTCTTTTCACTATGTTCATCAGTTTTATTCAATTCGACAGATGAGAGAAATCATAGGATGTGTGTCTTTCTCTGACATATTTTGCTTAGCATAATAAAGTCCGGTTCCATCCACGTTGTTGCAAATAGCGAGATTTCATTCTTTTTGATCGCCGAGTGATAGTCCATTGTATGAATATACCATATCTTCTTTATCCATTCATCTTTCAGTGGTCATTTGGGCTCTTGGCATAACTTAGCTATTGTTGATAATGCTGCTTTAAACATTGGAGTACATGTGCCACTTCGAGTCAGCGTTAGTGTATCCTTTGGATAAATACCTAGTAGTGCAATTGCTGGGTCCTAGTGTAGTTCTATTTTTTGTTTTTGTGACGACTCTCCATACTATTTTCCAGAGTGGCTACACCACTTTGCATTCCCACCAGCATTGCAAAAGGGTTCCCTTTCCCCACATCCTTGCCAACATCTGTCGTTTCCTGAGATGTTAATTTTAGCCATTCTGACAGGTGTGAGGGGATATCTCATTTTGGTTTTGATTTCTATTTCAGTGATGACGAGTGAGACTGAGCATCTTTTCATGTGTGACCAATCTGGATGTCATCTTTCTTAAAGTGGCTCTTCATGTCTTTTGTCCATTTCTTCACTGGATTATTTGGTTTTTGACTGTTGAGTGTGGTAAGTTCTTTATCGATTTTGGATACTAACCCTTTATCTGATATGTTACCTGCAAATATCTTCTCCCATTCCATTCAGTTGCCTTTTAGTTTGGCTGATTGTGTCCCCTGCTGTGCAGAAGCTTTTTATCTTCAGGACCCAATAGTTCATTTTGGTTTTTATTGCCCTTGCTTCTGGAGACATGACAAGCAAGAAGTTGCTGCGGCCAGGATTAAGGAGGTACATTGCCTGTTATCTCCTCTAGGATTTTGATGGTTCCTGACTTACATTTAGATCTTTCATCCATTTTGAGGGGTTTGTGTGTGTGTATGTGTGTGTGTGTCGTTTAAGAAGTGTCCAGTTTCATTCTTCACACTGCCCAGTTTTCCTACTACCATTTACTGAAGAGACTCTTTTATTCCATTGGATCTTCTTCCTGTGTTATCAAAGATTACTCCCATAAGTTTGAGGGTATATTTCTGGGTTCCATATACTGGTCATTGACGTCTGTCTCCGTTTCTCTGCCCGTACCATACTGTCTTGATGAATGCGGCTTTCTAATACACCACAAATCCAAAATAGTTATGTCTCCAGGTTTGTTTTCTTTTTCAACATGACTTTGGCTTTTGGTTTCTTTTCTGGATCCTCACACATTTTAGGGTTGTTAGTTCTTGCTCTGTGAAGAAAGCTCATGTTATTTTGATAGGGATTGCACTGAATGTGTCAATTGCTATGTTAGCATTGATATCTTAACAATGTTTGTTCTTCTAATACATGAGCACAGAAAGTTTTCCATTTCTTTGGGATTCTTCAAATTTCTCATAGAAGATTTATGATTTGTGCCTTGTGTCCCCAATGGAAGGGAGTCTGAGCAAGGGTTAGGGTTAGATCCAGGACGTTGCCAGGGCCAAAGCAGCAACTCCAGTCTCGTGATCTCCCTCGAGGGCAGAAGTAAGGGACCAGGCGACCCCGAGGGTCAAGTGTTTGATAAGGTTTCAAGATCAGCTTAGGATTCGGTTGAGGGTTCTGATTAGGGGTAGGGTTTGGGTTAGTACTCAGGAGGCTCCAGGTGCTGAACCCACAGCAGGGCAGTGGTCTCCCAAGTGGGCTACATTGAGGGCACAAGGGAGGAGCTGGTCAGGATTAAACTTTGGCTTGCAAGGTCACACAATTCCATGGGCCACTGGTCGGGTAGACCTCAGGAATCCTTTCGGGCAGTTGCAGCCAGGCCTGGGAAACGACATGGTGAGCTTCCAGGTTCCATGCCGAGTGACCCTGCACTGCTTCTGGACCCCATGTGCGTGGTGTTCTCAGACTTAGGTATTGGGTACCCATGGGGAGAGTGCCTTACCTAGGGATACGGTCCGGTCCAGGGACGTCTCCAGGGCCAAAGGACCTCCAGTCTCCTGTTCTCCCTGGAGGGCTGAAGTGAGGGACCATGCGACGGGGCGGTCCAATTATAAGGTCAGTGTTAGAGGTCGGCTTAAGTATCCGTGGAGGGTACTGGTTCAGGGTAGGGTTAGGGTTAGGTTTATGTCCAAGGAAGCTCCAGGCGCTGAACCCACAGCAGGGCAGTAGTGTCCCCGGATGGCTCAGTTGAGGGCACAGCAGAGGGTGCCGGTCAGGATTAGTCTTTGGCTGCGAAGGCCACGTAAATCTATGGGTCCCTGTTCGGGGAAGCCTCAGGAATCCTCTCTGGCAACTGAAACCGGGCCTGGGAAACGACATGGTGAGCTTACAGGTTCCATGCTGAGTGACCCTGCACCACCTTGAACCCCAGGCACCTGGTGTTGTCAGAATTTGGTTGGGTACGGATGGGGAGGGAGCCTTAGCTAGGGTTAGGGTTCGGTCCAGGGACATTGCCAGGGCCGAAGCGACTCTAGTCTCGGGATCTCCCTCGAGGGATGAAGTGAGGGCCCATGCGATGGGGCATCTCAGTGTGGGGTTAGGGTTCAAGGCCGGCTTAAGTTTCGTGGGAGGGTTCCAGTTAGGGGTAGGTTTCGGGTTAGGGATAGGTCCCAAGAGGCTCCAGGCGCCGAACCCACAGCAGTGCAGTGGTTTCCCCGAAAGGCTGAGTTGAGGGCACTAGGAAGGGTGCCAGTCAGCATCAGTCTCTGGCTTCCAAAGCCACACAACTCTAAGGGCCCCTGGTCAGGGAGGACTCAGGAATCCACTCGGGCAGCTGCAGCCGGGCCTGGGAAAAGACATGGTGAGCTTCCTGGTTCCATGCCGAGTGACCCTGCACCGCTGATCGACCCCAGGAGCATGGTGTTGTCAGACTTTGGGATTGGGTCCCCATGGGGAGAGAGCCGTAGCTACGGTTAGGGTTAGGTCCAGTGACGTCGCCAGGGCCGAAGCGACTCCGGTCTCGTGATCTCCCTCGAGGGCTGAAGTGAGGGCCCATGCAATGGGGCGGCTCAAGTTCAGGGTTAGAGTTTGAGGCCAGCTTAGGGTTTGGTGGAAGGGTCCATTTAAGGGTAGGTTTAGGGTTAGGGTTAGGTGCCAGGAGGCTCCAGGCCCCGAACTCACAGCAAGGCAGTGGTCTCCCCGAAGGGTTGAGTTGAGGGGACAAGGGAGGGTGCCGGTCAGGATCAGTCTTTGGCTGCCAAGGCCACACAAGTCAATGGGCCCCTGGTCAGGGAGGCCTCTGGAATCCTCTCGGGCAGCTGCAGTCGGGCCTGGGAAACGACATGGTGAGCTTCCAGGTTCCATGACGGGTGAGCCTGCACCGCTTCTGGACCCCAGGCACGTGGTGTTGTCAGACGTTGGAATTGAGTCCCCATGAGGAGAGAGCCTTAGCTAGGGTTAGGGATATTTTCCACGGATGTCACCAGAGCTGAAGAGGCTCTAATCTCGTGGTCTTCCTTGAGCACCGAGGTGAGGGCCCATGCGATGTTGTGACTCAAGTCTAGGGTTTGGTTTCGTGGTCAGCTTAGGTTTCAGTGGAGTGTTCTGGTTATGGGTAGGGATAGGGTTAGGGTTTGTTCCTAGGAGGATGTGGTGGTGACCCCTCAGCAGTGCAGTGTACTCCCCGGAGGGTTGAGTTTAGGGCATATGCGAGGGTGCCGCTCAGGATCAATCTTTGGCTTCCAAGACCACAACCTCTCTGGTCCCCTGTTGTGGGAGGCCTCAGGAATCCTCTCTGGCAGCTGTAGCCGGGTTGGGAAATGACATGTTGAGGTTCCAGGTTCCATGCCAAGTTAGCCTGCACCTCTTCTGGACCCTTGGCACGTGGTGTTGTCAGACTGGGGTATTGGGTCCCTGTGGTTAGCTAGGGTTAGTGTTCGGTCCAGGGACGTCGCCAGGACCACTGCAACCCGAGACTCATGATCTCCCTCGAGGTCTGAAGTGAGGGCGAATGCGACAGTGGGGCTCAAGTATAGGGTTATGGTTCGAGGTCGGCTTAGACTTCGGTGGAGGATTCCATTTAAGGGATGGGTTAGGATTAGGGTTAGGTCCCAGGAGGCTCCAGGTGCTGAACCCACATCAGTGCAGTGGTCTCCCCGAAGTTCTGAGTTGAGGGCACAGGGAGGGTGCCTGTCAAGACCACTCTTTGGCTTCCAATTTCACACAAATCTATGGCCCCTGGTAGGGTAAGCCTCAGGAATCCTTTCGGGCAGCTGCAGGTGGGCCTGGGAAGTGACATGGTGAGGTTCCAGGTTCCATTCCGAGTGACCCTTTACCACTTCTGGACCCTAGCCACGTGGTTTTGTGAGAGGTTTATGGTTCGGTCCAGGGAAGTCACCAGGGTCGAAGCGACATCAGTGTTTTGAATTCCATGTAAGGCTGAAATGTGGGCACATGCTCCAATGTGCATCTGTTGTAGTGTTAGTGTGATATATAGGGGTAGGTGTAGGGTGAGTATCCTGGTTATGGTAAACATTTGGTTTAGGGTTAGGTCCCTGGATGCTCTAGGTAGTTACCCCAGAGCAGAGTAGGTGTCTCCCCAAAGGGCTGAGTGGAGTCACCAGGGTGTGTGCCGGTCAGGATTATTCTATGTGTTCCAAGGCTAGACAAATGTAATTGCCACCCTTGGAGTAGGCTTCAGGAATCCTCTCGTGCCGCTGCCGTCGCGCTTTGTAAATGACATGGTGATATTCTAAGTTCCTTGTCGAGTATTTCTTCATTAATTCTGGAACCCATGTGCATGCTGTTATTAGAAAATACACAAATGTAGGGGCGCCTGGGTGGCTCAGTTGGTTAAGCGGCCGACTTCAGCTCAGGTCATGATCTCGCGGTCCGTGAGTTCGAGCCCCGCGTCGGGCTCTGTGCTGACAGCTCAGAGCCTGGAGCCTGTTTCAGATTCTGTGTCTCCCTCTCTCTCTGACCCTCCCCCGTTCATGCTCTGTCTCTCTGTCTCAAAAATAAATAAACGTTAAAAAAATTTAAAAAAAAAAAGAAAAAAAAAGAAAATACACAAATGTATATTTTCTGATGGAATGATATCTCCCTTGATATCTTTGCAGTGTTAAAGTGCCCTTCTATGATTGTATGAGTATCAATTCTTTACTTTAGGTTTTCAGTGTTTTGTGTATTGGATGCTCTCAGGTTGAGCACATATATGTGTACAATTGTTGTATCTTTCGTTGGATTATACCTTTTATCATTATACTGTCCTTTTTTCTCTCTTGTTAGAGTTTTATTTTTAAATCTATTTGTCTGATATAGGTATGGCTACTGCTGTTTTCTTTTGATAATTTACTTCTATAATTACTCTCTTATAGGTAGAGGATAGAGAGGTCCTATATTTCATTCATTCTCTCACCCAGTGCCTTTTATTAAGAGGAGAGAGAGCTCAGGGATGGGAGTGTGGGGTGGGGGGAATGAAGGAAGATAGATTGAATGAGAGAGAATGAGAGTGAGGATGAATCTTAAGCAAGTTCCATGCTCAGTGCAGAGCCTAATTGGGGCTCAATCCGGTGATCCTGGCATCATAGCGTGATCCAAAATCAAGAGTCAAAATCTCAAGTGATTGAGCCATCCAGGTGCCCCTATCTGTCACCCTGTGCCTTTGATTTGAGCATTTATTCTCTTTCCTTCAAAGTAATTGATAGACGTATACTTGTCCTTTTATTACTTGATGACTGTTGTTTCTGAATCTTTCTGATCCTTTCTCCTCTTTCTCTTTTTTAGGGTTTGCTGGGTTTCTTTAGTACCACAGTTGAAATTGCTTGTCTTTATAGTCTGCATATGTATTGGTGGTGTTTGATTTGTGGTTATTATTAGGTTTGTACCTAACCACTTGTGCATATAGAAGTCTGTATTAAGTTGATAGTTGTTTAAGTTTGAACCAGTTCTTTACTCCTCTCCTTCCCGTGTTGTAGATATGTAGTGTCATATTTCAAAACCTTTCATATCACGAATACCTTGGCTGATGTTTTACAGATATACTCATTTTTATTGCTTTTGCGTTTTGCACTTTAATACTGTCACTTTAGGTGTTTCTTTTCCACTTAAAGAGTCCCTTTTAACATTTCTTGCAGGGGTGGTTTGTTGGTTGTAAAATCCCTGAGTATTTATTTGGGAACCTCTTGATCTTTCCGTCCATCTGAATGATAGTGTTGTGGATAGACTCTCTTTGGCTGCAGATGTTATCCATTCAGCACCTTTACCATACCGTGCTGCTCACTTACAGTTTCAAAGTTTCTTCTGAAAATCATCCAGTGATAACCTTATGGGGTTTCTCTTGTAGGTAATTGTCATCTTTTGTTTTCCTGCTGTTAAATTTTTTTCTTTATCACGGCATTTTGCATTTTAATTACTAGGTGACTTGATGTGGATCTGCTTCTGTTGAATATTTTGGGGATTCTTTGTGCCTCCTGCCTCTGGATCTGTTTCATTCCCCGCATTAAGGAAGTTTTCATCTTTTGTGTCTTCAAATAAATTTTCTGGTTCCATTTCTTAGAGTTTGGAGGATGAGAAATAGGGCAGGAGAGACCTATTGAAGGTTCTCTGATGAGTCACTGGTTTTGCATTAGTGGGGGATAGATTTGGGACTCAAATGAACAACCTACCTTTAACTTAAAAGAACTAGAAAAAAACAACAATCTGCAATGTCCAATGTTCTCAAAAGGGAGGAAGTAATGCATATGAGAGTGGAAACCAATGAAACTGAGACCATGAAATCAATAGAAAATATGAAGACCAAAAGTGGGTTTTCTGAAGAGTGAAACAAAATTTTCAAGATTATACATAGACTATGCTAAGGCAGAGAGAGGACCCAACTCAAAATAATTATAAATAAAAGTGTAGACATTACACCTGATACCAAAGAAACATTAAGGAGACAAAGAGGCGACCATGGCCAAATTAGATGCCAGCAAACCGCCTACCTAGAAGAAATGGATAGGTTCTTAGAAACACACAACCTACCAAGACTGTATCAGGAAAAAATAGAAGGTTTGCACAGACCCATTAAAGGAAGACTGCATCAATACAAGAAGATAACCAAAGTAAGTAAATGGAAACAGTAATCGAAATTCTCTCAGGGAAGAAAAGCCCAGGACCAGGTAGATTCACTGGTGAATGTGACCAAACATTTGTAGAAGAAATAACAGCAGTCCTCTCACTGATTCAAAAGGAATGAACACCATAAACTCATTTCATGAGAATGGAATTACCCTTGTAGGAAACCAGAAAAGGATACTACCTGAACAGAAAACTATAGGCCAGTATTCCCATGATGAATATAGATGAATAATTCCCAGTGATATACAGGCAAACCAAATTCAGCATCACATTAAAAGGATCATTGACCGTGATGTAGGGTTTTTTCCCTGTAAAGGAAGTATGTTTCAGAAATGCAAATCAATAAATGTGACTCCTCACATACTTGAATGAAAGAAAAATCAACCAGAAACCAGACTCTTAACTATAAATAGCAAACAGAGGATTACTAGAAGGGAGGTGGGCAGGGGCATGGGTTAAATGGGTGATGGGCTAAGGAGGGCGCTAGTAGTGAGGAACACTGGGTGTTGTATGTGATGGATGACTACATTGTATACCTGAAACTAACATTACACTGTATGCTAACCAACTGGAATTTAAATAAAAACTTGAAAAAATAAATACTGAAGAAATACATAAATAAATTTAAACTAAATAAAATAAATACATTTTTTAAAATTTTCTTAATGTTTATTTATTTTTGACAGCAAGAGAGAGAGAGAGAGAGAGAGAGAGAGAGCGAGCATGATCAGGGGAGGGGCAGAGAGAGAGTGAGACACAGAATCCGAAGCAGGCTCCAGGCTCTGAGCTGTCAGCACAGAGCCTGATGTGGGGATCGAACCCATAGACCGTGAGATCATGATGTGAATCAAAGTCGGACGCTCAACCAACCGAGCCACCCAGACGCCCCATACATTTTAAAAATTAAAAAGAAAACCCTGTGACGATGTCAATAGACACAAAAAAAAGTTCTGAGAAAATTTGGTATCCATTTGTGCTAAAATACTCTTTAAAAATTCCCTGTAGAGGGAACATATCTCAACATAAGAAAGGCCATGTATGTGAAGCCCATATCTAACATCATACTCAATAATGAAATTGTGAAAGATTTTCCTCTAAGATCAGGAACAAGACAAGGATGCCATATATATGTGAAGGGGATTGGGTGATGCAGGCTTCTGGTTATGGAATAATAAATTACAGATGGAAGATATAGCATAGGGAACATTGAGAATGGTACTGGGATAGTGATGCATGGTGACAGATTGTAGCTACAACTGTGTTAGCATATCAGAATGTATACACTTGTCCAATCACTATGTTGTTCATCTGAAACTAATGTAACATAGTGTATCAGCTATTCCCAAATAACATCATTTTTTTAGTAAGGTAAAAGAATGAAATAAAGTTCAGTGTAAAAGAACTTGTTAATATCTAATCAAGAAATGCATTAAAGTTCCAAACTAGAAAGACACCGTATCAAATTCTGTAGCTTTCCTATACACTAACCAAATTATCTAAGAAGAAAAGAAAACAATCCATTTGCAATAGCATCAAAAACAATAAACTTTATAGGAATAAATTTAGCCAAGGAAGTGAAAGATCTCTCTACAGAAAAGTGTAACACCCATGTACAGAAATGGAAGAAATTCAATTTGGATGAAAGAAACAGGACAACAGATAAGTCAGTGAAAAGCCATCCCACGTCCATCTTTCAGAGGAATTAATACAGATACAATGTCCATATTACCCATAGCCATCTAGAGATTCAGTGCAATCTTTATCAAGACTCCAATGCAATTTGTATGCAATTAGAAAAACATATCCTAAAATGTATTTGGAACCAAAAAAAAGACCCCAAGTAGCCAATGCAAGAAGGATCAAAACAGGAGGCATCACACTTCTTGATTGCAAGCTGAATTCTAACACAAAGAAATCAGGTATGTCACTGGCATAAGCACACACACAAGACAATGGAATGGAAATTGAGAGCCCAAACTAAACCCTTGCATGCACAGTCAACTAGAATTTGACAAGGGAGTCAAGAATACACAGTGGAGAAGGGTAGTCTCTTGAATAACTGGGACTGGGAAAATTGGATATTCACGTGTATAAGAATAAAGCTTAGCACCTTGTGTTATACCACCCCAAGAATTAACTTGAAATGGATTAAAGATGTAAATGAACAGTACGGAAACAAAATTCTTCCTCATCGCTTCAGCTCTTACTATGCCAAGACGGAGCTGTTGAGGTGGTGAAGGGCTGGGTGGAGAGTAGTCCTGGACATAGAAGCCTGTGTGTGTGGAACAGACTTTCTTTAGTAGTCTGGAATTATCCCTCTGATCCTTTAAGACTAGCCACTTCCTTCCCCACATTGCAGACACAGCTAGTACCATGTTGCCAGCAATGTACTGCTTTGTCTCCTCCAACTCTTAGAAATTCTAGGTGGGACCCAGTGGGAAGGGTGGAGTTTAGTGGCACTGATGCTGCCCTGTTGAAACCAGGTGGAGAGGAAAGAGACATGTGTCATTCGGCTTCATTGGGATTCAGGTATATTGGTGTTGGTGTTGGTGTTGGATTTTTCACCTTTTACCCTACCACATCTCAAAAGTTTAATTTCTGTCCTGCAGGTCCACGTGGTTTCCAGGATGTTTCCTCCTTTCCTAGAAGTGCCCCCCTTGTCATACCCCATGGGCTTAGGGTCACCCCCACCTTCTCCAAACTGGAGTCCTCTGGGACCTCACCTTCCTCCTCCACCATGTGGAAAGATGATATGACCAGTATGAGTTGACTTATAAAATATGTTTTGTCTTTTACTTGTTATGTGTTTGGAGAAGATGCAGTGATGGCACCACAGGGCTTTCAGGTCAGCCTGAGTGAGGACGTTGTAATGTTCTTCAAGTTTCTCAGGACATGCATGAAATGGGCAGTCATTTCCACATAGTGAGATGGGCAACACGTGTCTCTGATAGAGAAGGAAAGAGGCCTTATACATGCTGACAGACATAGCACTCCCTAGGATGTAGCTTGTACAGAGACCATGTGCTGGGCTCTCTGAGGGATGAAACACACCCCTAACATACTTTCTAGCGAGTTGAGACCTGAGCTGTTCACAGCTGCTTGATTAGTTATAAAAACACCTGAACCAGGGCCCTGTGAACCTTCCTCAAGAGACAGGATCAGAACTCCCTCTTGTCCTCAAGGGTCACCTGAGGCACATGAAAAACGCTCTGTCCCTGGTAAGGGATGCGAGAGTGTGAATGAGTTGAATATAATGAAACATGTTGTGAATGGTTTGATTTTCTTCTACACAGTCTATGCAAGTCAGAATCAACCTCCATCCACCTCCATCCTTTATGAGACCTAAGACGTGATGCAGCTCCCTCCCATGGGAAACATCATTTGTGTCTCTACCAAGGATGCAGAGAAAGACAAGGTAAATTCTGTTGCCCGTTTCAGTTGAAATGCTTTCTGGAAACTTTTATCTGGCCTTGTCTGGTTTTCTTTGTCCTCTGGTGTCTTTACTGTTTGATTTATGTGCTCACAAGCCTCCAGACCTCTCCAATGTAACATCGTCATGTTAGCTAGTGCCTCTGGACGCCACAAGTGTGTGGAGGCTGAGGACCACGTGGCTCTCACTTAGCATTTGTGGAAATAACTTGAGGAGGATGACACTTCACTGCACCCTCAAGTCTTCTGGAGCGTCTGACTCCTTCCGCACCTTCTTTACATGGGATTATCCTGATTATTTTCATTTTTTCCTATTTCAGTGTAGGCCATGAATTTGTTCAGAATGTCTGCTATGAGCCTCATGACTGGAATAGATAAAAACTCTTTCCAACATTATATTGTGTGCTTTGTGCAGTGCTGAGGGTTCTTAGAAAAAATTCAGAATTCATTACTGGTCCTTCTGTGTTGGTAAATGTACAAGAGAGAATTTCTCCACTTGTCCCCTAGGTGGAAATATTCTGAATTTTCAAGAAGTGGCACGTGTAATAAAAAAATGTACGTGGAACTGCAGTCGTGAAGGGAGAGAATCAGTGATTACCTGCAGGGCCAATACCTCACAGAGTTCTTCAGTTGTGTTTATATGAGCAGGTTCTCTTGTGTCCCGGGAGCAGTTGTAATTGGTACTTTGTGTCATGATACCTTAAGGGAGTTTTGCACCTGAAATTGAGACATGTTTCTGTTCGTTCTTTTATGTAGAATTTCTACCTCCCGTTTACAATGGCACAAAATAGCTCTGCAACTCATATTGTATTTAAAAGCTGAATTACCTGTGAATTAAGATAAACATACTTGAGGCCAATGAATATGCACAGGTAATGTGTTTCCCTCAAAAACACATTTCCAGGCCCCGTGCAGGACTCCAGGAATCCCCATCTCCTCAGAGGTCTCTGTGGCCTTGCACAGAAGATGTCTTTTTCAGGGAGGGAAGCAGAGTGAGGACAGAAATGGGATGGCAGGTTGAGCTTTGACCTTGGGGTGGCCATGGATCTCTGTGTGGTTCTGGTCATTTCTTTCATTCCTTCATGTTCTGTCTGTTTTCAATGTGCAAATAAAAAGTCTGCAGATCTGGTGGAAGAGGACACCAGAGGGGTCCTGGACACAGATGCCTGCCTCTCTGGAATACGTTCCTTTATTAGACTGGCATTACTGCCATCAATCTTCTAGAATAGGACTCCTTGGCTTTCTGCATTTGTAAACATGTGCAGTGACGTGTGGCGACAGTAGTTTTTCCTTGTGGCATCTGGTAACTTCAGGCTATAGGTGGGACCTCATGGGAGGGTAGGGTTTTCTGACACCGATGCTCTGTTCTACTAGAACCCATGAATGAACAAGGGGTCAGGTGTTGACACCTGCTTCATTGTGTTTCAGCTCCTGTGGGCATTCTGCTTCTGTCTGTCATACCAACACACCTGTCACTTCTGTTCTGTAGGTCCCTATCGATGCAAGAGGACCTCCTTCTTTCCCAGGTCCATCCCCCACAGATACCCTTTATCACTGTTCATGGGTTCTATGGGCTACCTCCAGCTCCTTGGTGTTCTCAGTGACAGGACCCACCACCTCCACCTCGACTATTTGTGAGATGAACTGAGCTGTATGAGTTGACATGTTCAGCATGTTCAGCTTCTATGCTGTTGAGTCTTTGAGAAGACGTAGAGATGGCCTCACATGCTTTGTAATGCAAGGGTGCTGCTGGATGTGGACACTGTTAAGATTCCTCAAGTTTCTCAGGACATACATATGTTGGGCTGTGTCATTTCCATTATTGAGCTGGGCTGCATATATCCTTTATGGAGAAGGAAAGAGTCTTTTAATAGAAAAGCAGGCATATCAGTTCTGCAGATGTGCCCAGTACACAGTCCATGTCCCTGGCTCTGTGAGAGATGAGGCAAACCCTTACCATCAGGGGCTTCAACTGTCCTAATGGGGAGAGAGTCACATGCGTTAAATTACATGGAGATTCTGGCCTACAATAATGGCAGCTCCAGTAATGGGTCCTCAAGGACAAGAGACGGAGACATGAATCTCATGGGAATGAATTGGAGACTGTGCATGAGAAGGGAGAGCTGAGATGGTGCAGAGGGGAGGGTGTTGGACTCAGTGAGATGGAGTTGGAGGTCATTTGTGGCAGGGCCCACAACCTGGGCAGGGAGAGTGAGCGCAGGGTGACATCCACACCGAGCTGCTGTATGGGTTCAAGGATAGTTCATGCAGGTATCATCTCTGAAATGTCATTGTGGCCAAAGTGCACCTAGTTCATTATCTAAATAAAGACTGTTGTTTCCCTTGGAGGGTCTCCTGAAGGTTCTGGATCCTTGTGAAAGAATGCCCTGGAGATTTGTAGTTTACCTTGGTTCTTATGGGATGCTTGTCTGCTAAGTTTGTGTGCCTCTGTGATACTAAATGTGATGAAAGGTTGTAGATTATCTGTGTGGCTTCTTTGGCCTTCGGCCTGAATAGGACTCTTAGCAGGGAAATCAGGGTTGACCAGGAAACGCCCCTGCTGGAATCTTGTCACCGCACCCCTCAACCTACTGTCATGACCCTGAATGAAGGTTTGCACCTCTGAAACTTCCCTCACAATTTCCAGAGGCACCGCCTGTGATCCTGCTGTCTCAGCCCTAATGCCAGCTCTCAGTGGGGCCATCTCATAGCCTCAGCATTGTAATCTGAGAAGCAGGAACAATGTTGGTCTCTGAGGTCAGTGCGATGAAGAGGTGGTTAAGCACATAAGGAATTTGTAAAATGTATGGGATGAGTGGGCATTCACCCTTCTCAGGGTGGAAATGAATGTATCTGCACACAGAGGATAATCAACAGATGTTCATTCAGTTTCATGAAACTAAGGATATAATGCCTGAGGTTGGGAGATTGGCAATTCCTGTTTCAAAAGATACAACAAAGACCCGTGTGTTTTTTCTATTAAAATTCAGGTCCTGCTTTACAAAGAAGGAAAATATAAGTATGAGAATGTGTATATTCAGGCATCTACACCTAAGATCTGAGGTAGACACACAAATGCAGCCACACAAATATGTGCTCATCCAAGGCCACAGATGTATTGTAGAAGACAAAATGCATACAAGAGAATAGAAGATCCCTTTGCAATGACTCAAAATCACTTTGACGTAGAGGACAATCCGTTTGAAATTTGAAGAGGACGATGAACCATTACAAACCAGCTGTGGTTATTATATATTTAGAGACGGTGTCTAATCTGTCCCTTGGTCTGAATGCTTTCCCTGACCACCCTGTCCACTCCACTTTGTCCTTCCTAATGTCACCTAATACACTTGTCTCAGTTGTGTTTCTGTGTCAGCGTCTGCTTCCAGGAAAATCAACACTCATTCCCCATCAAGTGTACACTTTGGGGTTCCTGTATACACAGTTAGCCAACACATAGTATGTACACGATTGGTGGAAGAAGACAGATCATTCTTTGGGGTTGTAATGCCTGGAAGGGACCTATAGTTCCATCTGAGGAGTTGGATACATCCTTTAGGGAGATCTGGTCGCGGTTGTTATATCTGTAGATAGATACTCATGAGCACACAGCGTGCGTGCTAGTTGATGGGGTTTGTGCTGATGAGGAGGGCAGGTATCTGTCTCCAGGAAAGGGTCTCTTGCGATGGTGAGGAATGGATTCAGGAGACCAGTAAGGAGGCCTTGCATTAACTCAGCTCTTGTGCCCTTGTGCACCTTCCAGCTGCCCCCAATAGCACCAATCCAGGTGGCCTCCAAGGGGGCAAATGGCGCAGCTTTTGTGGTGAGTCACATGATATCCCACAAAGCTTCCCCTGTTGCCTTATTGAGGGATGAGGAGGGCAGAGATCCATGGTCTGAGTTAGGTTCCTTCGACACCACCCAGGAGAGTTGGGTGTAAGCATATGGCTCCTTCTACATAGGCCAAACCAATCCACTTTGCCCCAGGGACACTGAACCCTGTGAGCCCCTTTTTCCTCCCAGCTTAGGGAAGCAGCCATCCCTCCAGGAGCTTTTGGGTCATGGCTGGGCCACCAACGGTAAATGTCTGGCTGTCCACATGCTGCCAGCATTGCTCTAGCAAATGTCAACATGAGCAGCTGCTGTACAGGGGATTCTCCTCCATTATGATCAGGGCCTGGGGCAAAACAAGACATGAGAGAGGGAGAGACAGGAGTGCTCTGCGCTCCTGGACAGGGCTGCATGCACAGAGCAGATATCCTGAAACCTGGGGAGAGGTGGAGAAAGAGACAGGCAGGGAGAGAGACACTGAATTTGTGATAGGGGAATTGGGCAAGTCCTAGAGAGTGAAAGGAAGAAATAGAGAGAGATGTGGTTAGAGAGAACAGAGACAAAGAGGAAGTACAAGGAGAAAGTAGAGACCTGGTCCAGGAATATGGATGGGGTGAGGTGGGCCAGGGGAGAGGGGATGTATGAAGTGTCTCTGAGTGCTGGGGTAGAAATGGCAGGTATCATGGGCATCAGTGTTCCATGACTCCAACATCCCTGGGGCCAAGCTTTTCAGAGGCTATTGCATTTGAAAAGATGGGTATCCCTCATTTCTCCTGGAATTGTGGGGGCACAGCCTCATGTTCTGTCATGGAGAGGCATGTCTTGAGGGAGAGCGTGCTGCTCTTTGGCAGGTAAACGCCAGAGCCTGGCCTGTGGGGAGGGGACCCGGACTCATCTCCCTCATTGCCCCAGGCCCTGTTGGATTTTCCCGGCGCTCCTAACCAGCTGGTGTTCCTCATGTTCTGAATCCAGATATCAGTCATTGTGTTGCCCCCAGTTCCGGCAGTCTGGACCTGGCAGAGTTGAACTGCTGATATTATAAAAAAGTATTTGACAAGAAGGTCCATATTCTCCCTCTGGAACTAGCGGTGTGCATCAAGATCGTGGGTTTCTATCCTCATATCCACTGCCAAACTGAGGATGCCAGATGGTAGGTGAACCCTTTAAAACACCATAGTCTTCTCTTAAATCAAATTCAAAGACATTTTCTTGTCCCAACTTTCTTTTAATTTTGAAGAGATGACAATTAGTAATTGAAGGCATAATGGTCCTATAGGAATTTGACCTCTATGACTGATGGACATTATTTCATACATCTGTATCCCTAAAGCACATTTCATTGGAAATATTAGCCAAGGATACATACAGTAAATTCATAACAGATGCGTAGCTCCCTGTAAGTTGCATTCTGACTCTGCCACATATGTGTCATCAAAGATATTAGTGACTATTCAGATAAGCTCTCAACATCAAGATGGTGATGTTAGAGAATCTGGTATAAATGGAATTTCACAGATTCTAAATTAGGAATGATTTTTTTTAAAATTTATAATATTTCTGTTTTTCTTTTTTGGAGAGAGTCTGAGGGAGGAAGGGGGGAGAGAGCAGGAGACACCGAATCTGGGGCAAGCTCCAGGCTCTGAGCTGTCAGGATGGAACCTGACACAGGGCTCAATCTCATGGACTGCAAGATCATGACCTGAGGGGAAGTCGGACGCCTAACTGACTAAGCCACCCAAGCGCCCCAGGAATGATAGTTTATTGGCAAAAAAAAAAAAAGATAAATTAAAGATAGCGTAAAGGATGTCGACTTTTAATTGAAATATTCTTCACACATTTGTTGTATTAGTTTTAGGCATACATTTCAGTCATTCCATATGTCTATAAATTATGTTGTACTTCAGCACAAGTGTAACTATCCTGTGAAAGCATGCAACAGTACTATTACAGGATTGACTCCATTCCATTGACTGTCCCTTGTATCCCTAGGACTCATTTATTCCATAGCTGGAAGCAGTTACCTCTCTCTCTCAAAGGTGTCAATTCTTTATCTAACCTAAACACTCTGGTGGTAAACACAATTACTTGCTCAGCATGTGTAAATTGGCGGTCTATTTTTCTGTGGACATTGCTTAAAACATTACAAATGATGTCATTATGTTAATAAAATTGGTTTCATTCTTCACTCAAAATAAAGGAGAAGGAAAAGATTTCTTTGTGTCCCAGTCCCTGTCACTAAGACCCTTCCCAATGTGGAGAACAGACTGAGTTGCCCAGAGCACCTTCAGTCCCTCAGCTGAGCGACCAGGGCCTTCAACATTGCAGGAATTCCCATGGTAGTCAGCAGAGAGAGCTCAAGCACCACAGACCCGGAGGGGCGGGTTCCTCTGCCTAGGCAGTGATGGCCAGCAGAGGGCGCACCATCGGCTTTTCTGACCCAGGGCACCTCAGAGCAGGAAGGGCTGCTGTTGCTCCCAGAGGGCACGGGGCCTCTGGCGCTGTCTCAGGACAGAGAGCAGAGCTGCGTTTCCAGCGGGTTCTGCCGCCTGCGCCAGGGGAGACCTTGCGAGCTTTGCATCAACTTGGCATCTCCTGAGTCGCCAGAGAGAAGCTGCCTTGTTGTACCGAGTGCTGAGGAGGGGGCGCTGGGTGGCTTCCCTGGGCAAGCTGGTTGCTAAGCAGCACAGGCCCTTGCATTTTGTGGGCTGTTCCCGTGTTTCATTCCTCCACATCCCAGACAGTATTTGAACAAGACCTATTTTACTAAAGGTCTCGTGGATTGCGGGGTCCCACGACATCACCTCATAGATGCAGTCGATGGTTTGTTCCAGATTCAGGCTTGTTTCCGGTAAGAAACCCTGACAGAAATTCAGAAGAATAGGACGTGAATACACGGAATGTTCTTCTCAGGACCTTCTAGAAGAATGAGCTGGGACCCACTTTCCAAGTCCTGCTGGAACCAGAGACCGAGGTAAGGGCACAAACTTTCCCCCACATCATACATGCTTTTTAAAAAATTTATGGTTATTTTTCCAACCTAATTAAGTGATTGAAAACTACAGAAAACCTGGTAGGTAGGTGTCTTAACCTTATGTGATCTTTTACTTTAAGTTGCACTTAGTAAACATAGAGTGTAATATTAGTTTCAGGTGTACAATATAGAGCAACACTTCCACGCGTCACCTGGTGCTCATCCCAGGTGCACTTCTTAATCCCCAGCAGCTGTTTCAACCATTCCCCCACCTCACTGTGGAACCCCTCAGTTTGTTTTCTAGTTAAGAGTCTGTTTGTTTGTCACTGTCTCCTCCCCGCCCCCCTTTGTTTCGTTTCATTTCCATGTGTTAGTGAAATCATCTGCTATTTGTGTTTCTCTGACAGGCTTATTTCACCCAGCATAACATTCTCTCGCTCCACCCACCTCGTGCAAAATGACAAGATTTCATGTTTTTACGGCTAAATAATATTACATACCATATACTACATCTCAGTTTAATCATCAGTTGATGGATGCTTGATCAGTTTCCGTAATTTGGCTGTTGTAAAAAATGCTGCTGTAAACATCATGGTGCATGTATCCCTTTGAAGAATTATTTTTGTATTCTTTCTTTAAATACCTCGTAGTGAAATTGCTGCATCGTAACATAGTTCTATTTCCATTTTTTTTTTGACGAATCTCCATGATGTTTTCCAGAGTGGCTGCACCAGTTTGCATTCCTTTCCACAATGCAAGAGGGTTTCTCTTTCCCCACATCCTTGATAACACCTGCTGTTTCATCATTCATTGATTTTAGTCATTCTGACAGATGTGACATGTTATCTCATTGTACTTTTGAATTGTATTTCCCTGAAGATGAGTAATGCTGAGCATCTTTTCATGTGTCTCTTGGCTATGTTTATGTCTTCCTTGGGAAAATGTCCATTCATGTCATCTGCCCATTTTTAATTGGATTTCTCATTTTGGGGGTGCTATATAACTTTATATATTTTGGACGGTAACCCTTTATCAGATGTCGTTTACAAATATTCTGTAGGTGTTTTAGGTTTGTTGATTATTTCCTTTGTGACAGAAGCTTTTTATTTTTATGAAGTCCCATTATTTTTGCTTGTGTTTCCCTTACCTCAGGAGATATATCTACAAAGATGTTTGTACAGCCAATGTCAAATAAGATACTGCCTGTGTTAGGTATCCTCTGGGATTTTTATGGTCTCAGGTTTCACACATAGTTCTTTATTCATGTTGGATTTATTTTTGTGTATGTTGTAAGAAAGTGGTCCGTTTGTGTTTTTGGTTTGTGTTGCAGGTTGCTGTCTAGTTTTTCCAAAACGATATGTTGAGGAGACTTTTTAAAGTTTATGTATTTATTTTTGAGAGAGAGAGAGAGAGAGAGAGAGAGAGAGAGAGAGAGAGAGAGAACATGCAGAAGAGGGGCAGAGAGAAATGAAGAGAGAGAATCCCACGCATGCTCTGCACTCTCCTGAGATCATGACATGAGCTGAATCCACAATCACATGCTTTGCAGCCACCCATGTGTCCCAAGAGTGTCTTTTTTTCCCCCATTGGATATCCTTTCCTGCTTTGTTGAGAATTAATTGACCATATATGTGTGAGTTCATTTCTGGGTTTCCATTCTATTGATCTCTGCGTCTGAGTTTTTGTTGTTGTTGTTTTTGTTGTTTGCCAGTACCATACAGTTCTGTTCAGTACAGCTTTGTAATATACCCTAAAGTCTAGAAGTGTGATGTCTCCAGCTTTAGTTTTGGTCTTCAATTTCTTTTGGCTGTTTGGGGTCTTTGTCATTCCATACAAATTTTGGGATTATTTGTTCTAGTTCTGTAACAAATGTTTTGTTTGTGTGATAGGGATTTCATTATATGTGTAGATTGTTTTGTGGAGTGTAGACCTTTTAACAGTATTTTGTTCTTCCTATCCGTGAACATGAAATGTATTTCCTTTTCTTCGTGTCCTCTTCCATTTCTTTCATCAGTGTTTCATAGCCTTTAGAGTACAGATCTTTTACCTCTTTGGTTAGGGTTATTCCAGGTATCTGGGGTATTTGGTGCACCTGTCAATGGGAATGATCCCTTGTTTTCTCTTTCTGTTAATTCATTATTCGTCTACAGAAATGCAGTAGATTTATGTACATTGATTTCTGTATATTTTGATTTGTTGAATTCTAACAATTTTGGGGGGAGTCTTTCATGTTTTTTTATAGAGAGCATCATGTCAGTTCCAAATAGCAAAAGTTCTATTTCTTCCTTGCCAATTTGGATGTTTCTTATTTCTTCTTGTTGTCTGACTGCTGTGGCTAGGACTTCTAGTACTCTGTGGAATAACAGTGGTGAGAGGGATGTCCCTGTCTTGTCCCTGACCTTGGAGGAAAAACTTTCAATTTTTCCCCATTGAGGATGAGCTGAGCTGTGGGTTTTTCTTTTTTTTTTTTTTTTTATTTTTTTTTTTTATTTTTTTTTTAATTTTTTTTTTTCAACGTTTTTTTATTTATTTTTGGGACAGAGAGAGACAGAGCATGAACGGGGGAGGGGCAGAGAGAGAGGGAGACACAGAATCGGAAACAGGCTCCAGGATCCGAGCCATCAGCCCAGAGCCTGACGCGGGGCTCGAACTCACGGACCGCGAGATCGTGACCTGGCTGAAGTCGGACGCTTAACCGACTGCGCCACCCAGGCGCCCCTGTGGGTTTTTCATAAATGACCTTTATATGTGCAGGTAGGTTGAGTCCCAATCTACTTGCTAGGGGGTTTTATCGTGAATGGATGTGACATTTTGTCGAATCGTTTCCTGCATGTCTTGAAAACATCATATTGTTCTTATCCTTTCTTCTATTACTGTGGTGCATCATGTTGATTGATCTGTGAATATGCAACCACGCTTGCAGCCCAGGAATATATCCCACTTGATTATGGTAAATGATTCTATTAATGTATTGTTGACTTTACTCTGAAGGTATTTTGATGTGAATTTATGCATACGTACTCATCGCGGTATTGGTCTGTAGTTTTATTTAAAAACTTTTTAACATATTTAAAATATTTATTTAGAGACATATTGTACATAAAAGTGAGGGAGGGGCAGAGAGACAGGGAGAGAGAGAATCCTGGCCATTCTCCACACTGTCAGCACAGGGTCCAACGTGGGCATCGAACCCATGCGCTGCAAGATAATGTCCTAATCTGAAATTAAGAGTTGGACACTAAACCGACCGAGCCACACAGGCGCCCCGGCAGTTTTAGGTTTTAGTGGAGGCTTTATCTGGTTTTGGTATCAGGGTAATGGTGGTCTCATAAGATGAATTTGTAAGTTTTCCTTCTTTTTTTATTTTTTGTAATAATTCAAGAAAAATACATATTATCTCTTCCTTAAATGGATGGTAGAATTCATTAGTGAAGCCATCTGGCACTGAACTCTTGTGTTGGGGGGAAATTCATTTTATTACTGATTTGATTTCTTTCTGTTTTCAGATTTTTTATATCTTCCCATTTCAGTTTTGGTAGTTTGTGTGTTTCTAGGTATTTGTCCATTTTTCTCAGAGTGTCCAATTTGTTGCATATAGTTTTTCATAATATTATCTTCTAATTGTATTTTTGTGGTGTTGACTGTTATTTCTTCTGTGTTATTTGAGATTTTATTTACTTGAGTCCTTTCCTTCTTCTTTGTGAAAATATGCCTAAGAGGTCTTCATGTTGATTACTGTTCTCAAAGAACCAGCCCCTGGTTTCATTGATTTGGTCTAGTGTCTTTTTTTTTTTTTTCTAATGTTTATTTATTTTTTTGAGACAGAGAGAGACAGAGCATGAACAGGGGAGGAGCAGAGAGAGAGGGAGACACAGAATCCGAAACAGGCTCCAGGCCCTGAGCTGTCAGCACAGAGCCCGACGCGGGGCTCGAACTCATGGAGCGTGAAATCATGACCTGAGCCGAAGTTGGACGTTTAACCGACCAAGCCACCCAGGCGCCCCTGGTCTAGTGTCTTTTTGGTTTCTATATCCCTTATTTCTGCCTTAATCTCTATTATTTCCTTCCTTTGGCTGTTCTTCTCATTCTTTTAGTTATAAGTTAGGATTGTTTGGTATTTTTCTTGCTTTTAATGGTAGGCTTGTACTGCTGTATACTTCCATCATAGACTGCTTCTGCCACATTCCAAATATTTTTTCGAGTGTATTTTCATTTTCATTTGTTTCAGTGTATTTTCTCATTGATTTCCTGTTTGACCCATTCATTTGGTAGCATGTTATTTAACCTCCCTTTATTTGTGGCCTTTCCCCCTGTGTGTGCGTGTGTGTGTGTGTGTGTGTGTGTGTGTGTGTGTGCACGCGCGCGCGCGCGTGCATGGTTAACTTCGAGATTCCTAGCTTTGTGGTCAGAAAAAATGCTTGGTCTGATATCTGTCTTTGGGTACCTGTTGAGGTCTGATTTGTGACCTAGAATGTGATCAATTCTGGAGAATGCCCCATTTGCACTTGAAAAGAATGTGTACTCTGTCATTTTAGTATGGAGTGTTCTGAATATATCTGTTAAACCCATCTGGTCCAGTGTGTCATTCAAAGCCATTGTTTCCTTGTTGATTTTCTGTTTACAGGTTCTGTCCATCGATGTGAGTGATGTGATAAAGTCCTCTACTATCGTTACATTATTATAAATGAGTTCTTTTATGGTTGTTGTTAAATATATACTTGGTGGTTGCATGTTAGGGGCATCAAAATGTACAATCATTGGATCTTCTTGTTTGGTTGTGCCCTTTAGTATGAGATAGGGTTCATCTTCATCTCTTGTTACAGCTTTATTTATTTTTTAAATTTAAGTCTTAGTTGACATACAGTGCATTCTCGGATTTGGGAGTAGTGTTCACTGATTCATCCCTTACATACAACACCCAGTGCTCATCACAACAAGTGCTCTTCTTAATACAGGTCCCCCATATAGCCCAGAGCTGACCCATCACCCTCCATGAACCTTCACTTATTTTCTTTATCATTAAGAGACAGATGTGGTTTGTTACCACTCTTCTCTTTTCCTGCCCTCTTCCCATGTTTTCATCTGTTTTGTATCTTCAATTCCACGTGAGTGAAATCATATATTTGTGTTTCTCTGATTGGCACATTTCACTTAGCATAACACATTCTAGCTCCATCCACATCGTTGCAAATGGCAGGATTTCATTCTTTTTGAAGCTGAGACATATTTGATTGTATATACGTATGTATGTATGTATGCACGTACGTATGTATATATACATACGTATATGTATGTATGTATGAACATATGTATATATGTACATACATACATATACACACATGCATATACATGAATACACAGACACACACATGCACAGGCCCCACAACTTCTTTATACCTTCATCAGTTGATGGATACTTGGGCTTTCTCCATAATTTGGCTACTGTTGATAAAGCTGCTATACATATTGGGTGCATGCAATTTTACTACTTGGTATTGACCTAAAGGGTACCAAACTACAGTCTCGGGTTAAAGTTTTTTTGTCCGATATAAGTATTGCTAATGGGTTTCTTTTGATATTATTGGCATGATAAATGTTTTTTCATTCCCTCAATTTAAATCTGCAGGTGACTTAAGTCCAAATAAGGCTTTGTAGACAGCACCTAGATAGGCCTTGGGTGGTTTTTTTTGTTTGTTTGATTGTTTCTTTTCTTTTTCTTTTTTCTTTCCTTTTTTTTTTTTTTTTTTTTTTTTGTCCATTCTGACTCCCTATCCAAGGTCTTTTGATTGGAGCATTTAGTCGATTTACATTCAGAGTAATTATTGATAGGTATATATTTAGTGCCCTACTAGTTGTTTTGCCATTGTATCTTGTTTTCTCTGATCCTTTCTTTTCTGTAACAATTTTGGTCTTTCATTCCCAAACACCCCGATTTAAATATTCTTTTCTTTTGACTGGTAGTATATTTCTCTACTTAGTTTTAATATTTCTTCTTTTTTAAAATTTAAGCTCAAGTTAGTTACCTTATAGTGGAACACAGTTTCAGGATTAGAATTTAGTGATCCATCAATTACAAAATATATCCAGTACTCATCCCAAGTGCTGTCACTAATGCCCATCACCCATTTAGCCCATACCCCTATTCAGTAACCCTACCAGGAACTCTGAGCTTCTTCCCTATATTTAATGGTGTCTTATCGTTTGACTCCATCTCTGTTTGTATCTTATTTTTCCTTTCCTTTCACTACATTCTTCAGTGTTATGAATTCTCTCATCTGTGGAATTTAATATGATGTGTGTCTTTCTCTGACATATTTTGCTTATCATAATAAAGTCCAGTTCACTCCACGTTGTTGCAAATAGCAAGATTTCACTCCTTTTGATCGCCGAGTAGTATTCCATTGTATGAATATACCACATCTTCTTTATCCATTCATCTGTCAATGGTCAATTGGCCTCTTTGCATAATGTAGCTATTGTTGATAATGCTGCTATAAACATTGGAGTGCATGTGCTACTTCGAGTCAGCGTTAGTATATCCTTTGTGTAAATACCTAGTAGTGCAATTGCTGGGTCCTAGTGCAGTTCTATTTTTGGTTTTTGTAATGAATCTCCATACTATTTTCCAGAGTGGCTACACCATTTTGCATTTCCACCAGCATTGCAAAAGCCTTCCCTATGCATTCTTGCCAACATCTGTCGTTTCCTGAGATGTTAATTTTAGCCATTCTGATAGGCGTGAGGGGATATCTTATTGTGGTTTTGATGTGTATTTCACTTATGAGGAATGAGGTTGAGCATCTTTTCACGTGTGACAAATCTGGATATCATGTTTGTTAAAGTGTCTCCTCATGTCTTTTGCCCATTTCTTCACTGGATTATATGGTTTTTGGGTGTTGGGTGTGATTAAGTTCTTGATAGATTTTGGATACTAACCCTTTATCTGATATGTCACCTGCAAATATCTTCTCCCATTCCATTCAGTTGCCTTTTAGATTTGCTGATTGTGTCCTCTGCTCTGTAGAAGCTTTTTATCTTGAGGTCCAAATAGTTTATTTTGGTTTTTATTGACCTTGCTTCTGGAGACATGACAAGCAAGAAGTTGATCCTGTGGCCAGGATCAAAGAGGTAGGTTGCCTGTTTTCTCCTCTAGGATTTTGATGGTTTCCTGTCTTACATTTAGATCTTTCATCCATTTTGAGATGTGTGTGTGTGTGTGTGTGTGTGTGTGTGTGTGTGTGAGAGAGAGAGAGAGAGAGAGAGAGAGAGAGAGAGAGAGAAAGAGAGAGAGAGAAGTTTAAGAACATAGTCCAGGTTCATACTTCTCACTGTCCAATTTTCCCAGTACCATTTGCTGAAGAGTCTCTTCTTTTTCCTTTGGATATTCTTTCCTGCTTTGTGAAATATTACTCAGCCATATGTTTGAGGGTCCATTTCTGGGTTCCCTATTCTGGTCCTTTGCTCTATGTGTCCGTTTTTGTGCCCATACCATACTGTCTTGATGATTCGGGCTTTCTAATGCACCATAAAGTCCAGAATTGTAATGTCTCCATCTTTGTTTTTCTTTTTCAACATTACTTTGGCCCTTTGGGGTCTTTTCTGGTTCCATACAATTTTAGGATTGTTGTTTCTAGCTCTGTGAAAAATACTGGTGTTATTTTGATAGGAATTGCATTGAATTTGTTGATTGCTTTGGGTAGTATTGGCATTTTAACAATATTTGTTCTTCTAATCCATGTGTATGGGATGTTTTTTTCATTTCTTTATGTCTTCCTCAACTTCTTTTATAGACGTTGTATGGTTTGTTCTTTTAATTTTTTTAATGTTTATTTGTTTTTGAGAGAGAGAGAGAGAGAGAGTGCAAGCGAGAGCGCATGAGAAGGGGAGGGGCTGAGAGAGAGAGACAGGGAGACACAGACTCTGAGGCAAGCTCCAGACTCTGAGCTGTCAGCGCAGAGCCCGTCGAGGGACTCAATCCCACAAATGCAGGATCTTGTCCACAACCGAAGTCGGCACTTAACCGACTGAGCCACCCAGGAGACCCTCTAATGTTTAACTGTACTGATCTTTTCCCTCTTTGGTTGGGTTTATCCCTGGGTATTTTATGGTTTTCAGTGCAGTTGTAAAGACATCAATTCCTTGATTTCTCTTTCTGTTGATTCATTACTGGTGTATAGAAATGCAATCAACTTCTGCATATTGATTTTATATTCTGATACTTTCCTGAATTCCTGTATCAATCCTGGAAGTTTTTGGGTGGGGTTGTTTGGATTTTCCACGGAGAGTATCGTGTCTGTTAGCAGGGAAAGATTGACTCATCCTTGCCAACTTGGACACCTTGTATTCTTTTTGATGTCTGATTGCTGAGGCTTGGACTTCTAACAGTATGGTGAATAACAGTGCTGAGAGTGGACATCCCTGTCGTGTTCCTGACCTTAGGGGGAAAGCTCTCCGTTTTTTTGCCATTGAAGATGATATTAGCTGTGGGACTTTTGTATCTAGATATTCTCATGTTGAGGCACGATACTTCTATCCCTCCTTTCATGAGTTTTTTTTTTTTTTCAGGAAGAAAGGATGTTGCTGCATTTTGTCAAATGTTTATTCTGCATCTATTGAGAGGATCATGTGGTTGTTATCCTTTCTTTTATCAATGTGATGTATCGCATCAGTTGATTTGCAGATATTGAATTGGTTGTGCATCCCAGGAATAAAATCCACCTCATTGTGATGAATGATCCTTTTTATGTATTGTTGGATCCGGTTTGCTACTTTTTGTTGAGAATTTTTGCATCCAGGGTCATCAGGTACTTGGCCTGTGTTTTCCTTTCTGGTGGGGTCTTTGTCCAGTTTGGACCAAGGCCATGCGGGCCTCATAGAATGAGTTTGGAAGTGTTCCTTCCATTTCTCTGGCCATCACCTTATCTTGTTCTTTCATTTGGGATGCATTCCTCTTGTCTTGGCATTTTGGTTGAGTATATGCCTTCTCTGTTACCAAATCTCATTATGTTACCTGCCTCTGGGATGAAGGGCTTTATGAAGAGGAGATCATCTAGTGTCCAGGGCCTGGCACATCAGGGATTGCCTTTGGTGTGTGTTGCATGCATTGTTTTGTGTTCTGACTGCTCTATCCTTCAAGCCAGTTGTATGAGCAATGTATGGTCCTTGGCCAGAATGTGGTGAGACTTATCTAAGTCTGCTCCGATCTTCTTGTTAAATGAGACTTGAAACGATTGCCACTAGAAGTGAAGCCCTGCAGAACTGTCTGGTCAAGAGAGGTTGTCTGGTCATAGGCTTCCACTGGTGTTCTGGGGAATGGGCCAGCTCCATTGGGACTGAGGCAAGCTTCAATGACCTAGAAGGCCAGTCTCGCCAGAACACAGGAAGTTGGGGTTGGTGTAAGGAGCTTAGGCGCCCAGTGTGGGGATTGCCTTGTTTCCAGCAGATGGCTCTGTGTTTTTGTTTTGTTTTGTTTTGTTTTGTTTTGGCGGGGGCGGGGGGTGGTGTACAGAGCAGGGAAATGGTTCCACGCAGCTCCTCTGTCCTAGCTCTTTGTCCCCTCATTGTGAACACTGCTTCTCAGGGATGCTCTCCACGATGAGTGTGTAATCTCCCCAGTGTGTGCACCAGGCGTTGTACAGATCAGTTTCCATGCCATCTGCCTGCACGTTGTTGGCTGCCTTCTCGTCAGGAGTAGGCCAGTGCCATCATGGCTGTATCCCATCCAAGACTGCTAACCTTTGAAACTCCACATTCTTGGGGTGCCTGGATGGCTTGCTTAAGTGTCTGACTCTTGATCCTGGCTCAGATCATGACCTCTTGGTTGCGGTAATCTCTTTCCCTGTTGTCTTGCCCCTCTCTTGCATGTGCTCTCTTTGTCTCTCTCTAACTTGAATAAACTTAAAAAAAAAGTGGCATGGAATACCTTATTTAGGCAAGACTGCCTCTCTGAGGGGAATGGCAGGGATCTATCAGTTAAATTTCCAGCACAGACTAGGAAATTCTTTGCTGACTGGTTAAAGGTTACATTCCTGCATGAATGAAATTAGGTTTAGTGACATGTGGCCTTAAAGTAAGTAACTCCATGATGGGCCTGTGATTTTTCTTAACATTCCAAACCCACATTTTTACACATACATTTTTTCAATTAAATGTATAGCCCTAACTAATATTTTAGCCATCTACTGCCGGCCCAAAGATCATATCCTGTGAAACTGTGACCATTTCCTAATCATAGGTGAAGATCGACTTTGTGGCTCTAAGATCTTTGTAGCTCTAAGTTACTTTGATCTATGTTACTAAGATCTTTGTGAGTCTAGGTTACTGCTGGCCTTTTGAAGTCTTTGACGCAGGGACCCCCAGCCAGGTTGCTGACCCATCACTTAGGCACAGAAGCACCCTTTCGAAGTCACCCCGCGCTAAAGTGTTGTCTTTCCCTCTTGTACTTCTGGGACTTACCCTTTGGCAAGTCACATATCCTCATGCAAACATGTCAAATGGGCCCAGAGAAAGCTGCTTGCCTGTGACTCCCCCTTCATGGTCACATCTTATCCTTCTGAAACCCCTTGAACTCCCTATCGTTCTTCCAGTCTTTGAATATCTCTTTGATTTGGAAATATTTGATTCTCTTGTATTCCTGCTAAAGATATGCGTGAAAATATTAAAGCAAGGGTTCTTTACAATAAGTGAGCCAGTCACAATGCTTCATCTGGCCGCGTGTATGTTTTTATTTTTGACAATGTTCAGGCATGATGTGACGTACATCCTGTAAAATCTGAGTATCATTCATTATCTAGCATAACCACCTTTATGGAAAGCCATTCAATGACATGCTCGTTCCAGATCAGAAAAATACTTAATTTACATACCACATAATAGAGTGGTATATGCATACGCTATTATCTTAAAATATGTAAAGTAGATGTTTCTATGAAATGTTTATCATGCATTCAGTTTTCTGTACTATGAATGCTATTATTTAAATTAAACAATAGTAAGAACAACAAGAATAGGTACATGGCCATCACTAGTAACTAATACTGGAACTAGTTATATAATCTTATGTGTTGAAAAACCATGATTACTAATAATCTTTTCTTTCATGATGGGTTTCTAGTTACCAAAAAAAAATAATTGGGAAGATAATACTGAGTATCCACATACATCAGGCTGTTTTCTCACTATTGATGTCATAATGGTTGGTACATGATCACAATCAATATATCAAAGAGATATGGTAGTATGAAGTAAAGTTTATATTTGTATTCAGATTGCTTCGGTTTTAACCTCTCCTAGCCCAGACTCATCCCACCTGGCACATTACAGTCATCCTGTCTCCTCAGGCTCCACTTGGCCATGACAATTTTTAGATTTTTCCATATTTTTCATAAGGTGCAAAGTTTTGAGGGTACGTTTGTAGAATGTATTTTGTAGAATGATCCTTGGTTGGGATATGTCTAACGTTTGTTCAAATGCTTAAGCCAGAGTTACTGTGTTTTGGAGCAGAAGATCCGGAGGCATAGTGCCATCCATAATTATCACTTCACATAAAGATTGTTTACTCTGAAGATTGGGGTCTTTTTTTGTTCCATACAAATTTTAGGACTGTTCTCGTTCTGTGAAAACTGCTGTTGGTATTTTGATGGAAATTGCACTAATTGTGTCAATTGCTTTGGGAAGTATAGACATTTTCACTATATTTGTGCTTCTGATCCGTGAGTACGGAATGTCCTTCCATTTCTTTGTGTCATCTTGAATTTCTTTCATCACTGTTTTATACTTTTCAGAGTATAGGTCGCTCACCACTTTGGTTAGATTTATTCATAGATATCTTATTTTTGGTGTACGACTGTAAATGGGACAGTTTTCTTAATTTCAATTTCTACTGCTTCTGTATTGTCTACAAATGCAACAGATTTCTGTACAATGATGTTGTATCCTGTGACATTGCTGAATTCATTTATCAGTTCTAGCAGTTATTGGGTGGACTCTTTAGGGTTTTCTATATATAGTGTCATGTAATCTGCAAATTGTTTCGTTTCGTTTGTCTGCTGGCTGTGGCTAGGACTTCCAGTAATTTGTGTACTAAAAGTGGTAAGAGTAAACATCCTTGTCTTCTTCCTGACCTTACAGGAAAAGCTCTCAGATTTTCCCCATTAAGGTTGATTATAACTGCAGGGTTTTCATAGATCACCTTTATGACGTTAATGTATGTTTCCTGTAAACCTACTTTAGGGGGTTACATGCATGAACGGATGTTGTGCTTTGTCAAATGTTCCTTTCCGCATGTATTGAAATGACTGTATGCTTCTTTCCTTTTAATGTTTATTAATTTTGAGAGAGACAGAGCGTGAGCAGGGGAGGGGCAGAGAGAGAGGGAGATATAGAATTCGAAGGAGGCTCTTGGATCTGAGCTTTCAGCACTGAGTCTGACACGGGACTTGAACTCAGGAATCATGAAGTCATGACCTGAGCTGATTTCAGACTGTTAAAGGATGAGCCACCCAGATGCCCCGATCATCTGGTTCTTATCCTTTCTCCTGTTGATGTATTGTATCACACTGATTGATTTGCGAATATTGAACCACCTTTGTAGCTTGGGAATAAATCCCACTTAATTGTGGGATATATTTACAGTTGTTATATCTTCTTTTTGGATTGTACCATTTACTGTTATATACTGTCCTCCTCTGTCTCTTGTAATGTACTTTTTTGAGTGTATTTTTTCTGATACAAGTATTGCCACCCCAGCTTTCTTTTGACATTCATTTGTGTGATGTTTCTCTATCCTCACTATCATTCTTGAGGTGTAAAGTGGGTCACTTGTAGGCATCTGAATCTGTTTTGTTTTTTCATCCATTCTTACACCCTACCTCTGTAGATTGGAGCATTCACTCCATTTCCCTTCAAAATTTATTGATATGTATATATGCATTGCCATTTTGTTGCCTGTTTTGTTGTGGTTTCTAATGATTTTCTCTGATCCTTTCTTGCCTTTCTTTCATGTATTGCTTATTTTCTTTAGTGATATATTTTGATTTCTTTATCTCTATTCTTAGCATATTTATGACTGGTTTTAGGATATGGCTACTGTTAAGTGTTTATATAACCTCTTCTGCATTTAGCAGTTTGTATTAAGTTGATGGTCATTTACCTTTGAACCCATTACTTTCTCCTCCCTAGGTTTTTGGTAGATGTTATTATATTTCAAATCCATTTCTCTGAGTACTTTAACTGATTTTTTTCCAGAAATGTTCATTTTTTACTTGAATTGTGTCTTCTACCTCTATACTGTCACTGTTGGTCTTTCATTTCCACTCAAAGAATCCCTCTTAATATTTCTTGCAGGGCTGGTTTAGTTTTACAAACTCCTTTAGTTTTTGTTTGGGGAAGTCTGTGTCTCCTTCATCCTGAAAGATAGCCTTGCTGAATAGAGTATTCTTGGCTGCTGATTTTTCCATTCAGCACTTTGAATATGTGATGTCACTCACTTCTGGCTTGCCAAGTTTCTGTTCAGAAATATGTAGCTAGCCTTATGGGTCTTCCCTTCTAAGTTAAGGACTGTTTTGCTGCTTTTACGAGTTTTTTCTTTATTCTCACCCTAATTTGTAAGTTTCTTTACAATAGGTTTGTGTGTTGGCCTGATTTTGATGGGAGTTCTCTAGTCTCCTGGATGTGGATGTTTGTTTTCCTCCCCCAATTAGGGAAGTTTTCAGCTATTGTTTCCTCAAATAAATTTTCTTCCCCATTTTCTCTTCCTTCTGGGACTCCTACAATATGAATACTATTATCTTTCCTGTAGTCACTGAGTTCCCTTAGTCCCACCTCACGTTGCAGAATTCTTTTCTCTCTCTTTGGTTCAGTGTGATTAATTTCCATTACTCAGTCTTCGAAGTCACTAGTTTGTTCGGCTCCTTCTTCCATCCCCTGTTCATTCCAGCAAGCATGTTTCTCCTTTATTGTGTCCTCAGTGTCTAAATGTGTTATATCTTATCTCTGTCAGGGATCTCACTCTTCTACTCATTTCGCAACTCCAGTGAGTATCCTTATGATCATTGCTTTAAATTCTGTATCAGGTATGTTATTTATATCTCTTTGGCTTAGATCTCTGGCTGTGGCTTTGACTAGGTCTTTCATTGTAGATATACATCTCTGTGTGTCCATTTTGTTTGTCGCTCTGGCTCTATTTCTCTGTGTTAAGAAAGTAAGCTGTGCCTTCTGATCTTGAAATTAATGCCGTTATGAAGAAGAGGTCCTGGAGCCCTCAGCAGTGCACGTCTCCATTTATAGGACCTGGACCTTCAGGAGGATATTGTATGGGTATTGCTCACTCCCTGCTGTTCTGTCTGGGTTACTTTTCCTTTCCGTGCAGGGGTCTGCAATGATTGCGTGCCTGTTGTGGGCTGTGCTTGCTCTCAGTGGGGTCAGTGGGACCCAGGCTGGCCAGCTGAGCCAAGAATCAAGAATCAGCATGAATACATACGTCTCCTGTGGCCTGGGCACTGTGTAAAATGCCATGTTTACGTTGCCTCTCTACACAGGCAGGGACCTGGCTATCACTCATCCTTCTGGATCACCCAGTGCTGGGTCAGCTGACCTCCAAAGTGCCAGGATCTAAACTCAAGGGAATTCAGCTCCCCTGGGTTTTAATGCCAAATATTATGGAGATTAGTCTTCCCTGGGTCAGCTCCCTGGTGTGAGGGCTCACTTTCTCTGCTCCTTCTGCAGACATCCAACCTCCACCTTTCTGACCTTCCTAACCTTCCTGATGCAGCTTCTATTTAGGTGTGGAATTTGTTGTGCCAGTCTTGGATCCCTCTCTGGTTCATGGACTTGGATGTGGAAGTTATGTAGTTGAAAACATGGGACATGGTGAGCTCAGGGTCTGCTTACTCTGCTATTATTAATTTTTTAAATGTCTTATTATTCTGGATTTTTGAGACAGTGGCAGACTCATATCACCCGTGCACTTCAGGATTAGAAAGGAACGTTCCCACATTTGCTTCTAGTATTTTGTGCTTTGAAACTCTCTTTAATGAGGTATAATTTACATATAACAAAGAGCCTCAAATTAAAGGGTATAATTTGATGAGACTTGATCTCATGGATACAGCACCATGAAGTCATATGGTTGCTCTCTAAACCTTAAATCATGATCCCTTTGTGTCTAGTGCTAACGTCGCTTTTGAAGTAAGGACTACTTTTTTTTTTTTTTTTTTACATTTTCAGATATTGCCCACGTGTCTGAATGCCTGCACTAGGGAACCTACCTCCTTTTCTGATAGACTGTATTCCGTAAGTATTGCAGTCAGTCTACCTTTGGACTTTATCCTGTGTTGTATCTTTCAGTCTGTTCACTTAATTTTGTTGAGTACTTTAATGCTGAGGGATTCATAATTGGATTGATTTTCACTAAATGGTATGAGCTGCAGTTCCAATCATGACAGAAAGCACGTGCTTCCTGTGTTAGGTGTCCAAGAGCAAGGCAGATACCCTGGGCATTTGAGCTGAGTATGTCACTCTGTCTTTTTGCCAGCCCTCTTCCGTTCCCTGGGAGACAAGGGTCTCGTTTTGGTCACACAGAAATGTAGGTGAAGTCAGCAGAGAAGGGTCCCTTCTCTTCTCTTCCGTTTTTCTCTCAAACTCCCTGTCACTACCTTCTGCCTGTCCCTTTCCCTGACTTAATCCCCCAGGCCCACTGCTCCACTCCAGCCATGATCAGGGTGTCCTCCAGCTGCTGGCCTCTGCTCTAGCCATCGCTCAGTGAGGAAACTACAGGAGGATTATGTAGTTCATGGGTCTGATCAAGAAATCTCTGCTCCTCAGAGTCCTCCTACATGTGGTGCTGTCTGTGGAGACCTGGCATGCGGGGCATGGGTCTTACCCTCACTCCTCTCCACAGTCACTGCTGGTCCCTCATCCTTCTCCACCATTAGAACTCGGCCATTTCCTAAGGACAGATACCTGTCTATCTGACCCCAAGGCACAATGGAGTCAGGGAATATTTCCAGAATAATTGAGCATAAGCACCCCATCAATCTAGATATAGGAAGTTCCCATCACCCCGGAAAACTCCCTCAGGCTCCCCTGCACAAAGGGGGATCTTGCTTCTATCCTCCATCACCACCATTTCTGGCACTTTGTTACCTGTGTGTACAGGAACCCCACTGTGTGCACTCAGTGGGGAGCGAGAGTAGATGGCCCTAGAAGCAGACGCTGACACAGAGACAAAACGATGAAAGGTAGATTATGGGACAGTAGGAAGGACAAAGTGGAGGGGACATGATGGGCAGGGAAAGCATTCAGGTAGATCTGACACCTTCTTAAAATGTATATACAAACACGATTGTCTGTCACCGTGCACAGTCCTCTTCAAATTTCAAAAGAGTTGTCCTATAAGGCAAAGAGATTTTGGTTTATTTTCCTGTGATCTTATGTTTTCCTACATGCATTCTGTCTTCTGTAGTTTATCTGTGGCCTCAGATGAACACTTTAGTGTGTGGCTGCATCTGTGAGATTATGTGTAATAGAAAATGATTGTCTTGGGGCACCTGGGTGGCGCAGTCGGTTAAGCGTCCGACTTCAGCCAGGTCACGATCTCGCGGTCCGTGAGTTCGAGCCCCGCGTCAGGCTCTGGGCTGATGGCTCGGGGTCTGGAGCCTGTTTCCGATTCTGTGTCTCCCTCTCTCTCTGCCCCTCCCCCGTTCATGCTCTGTCTCTCTCTGTCCCAAAAATAAATAAAAAACGTTGAAAAAAAATTAAAAAAAAATGTCTTCAGATCTAGGTCTCTGAATGTACACATTCTCATAATTATCTTTTCTTTCATTGTGTGACAGGGCCCGAATTCTAATAGAAAAACGAGGGACATTGTCTTATTTTTTAAAACAGTGATTCCCACTCCCTGGGATGAGTTGTTAACAGTCTTAGTTTAGTGAACTCCTGAGACCATCTATTTTGGAGGATCATTGTGTGGAGATATCTTAATTGAAACTGTGAGAAGCGTGAGAGGACACTTCCCAGAGATTTTGCAGATGCTTTCTGCACTGAATGTCTTCTTTTTCTCTTGTTCTTAGAAACAAATATTACCCCTTAGAAACAAATATAACACAGCTGAGGCTCTGTGTAGGTCCCACTGAGAACTGGTATTAAGGCTGAGACAGCAGGAACACAGGCAAAGCATCATAATATTATGAGAGAAGTTTGAGGAGATGCAAAGCTGTAGTCAGGGTGATGACAGGGGTCCAGCAGTGGTGGCATCTGGCCAGCCCTGAATTGTAGGTTGACCCAGGCTGAAGGCCAATGCAGGCACTCAGCTGATCTAGACCCTGTCTCCACTTTTAGTCTCACTGAGGGATATGAACTTGGGCATACAGCATTTTCATAAGACCAAGTTAAATTCCCCGTATCTCCAGAGCTTTTTTCCCCCACAAATATCCAGAACCTTGAGGAAAATCCAGGGAGACAACAATCTTTTTAGAGGATTACCTGCGTGCACTTTGGCAACATGCTGACATTTTAGAGATGAACACTGGATTGTGCACTGAGAGCGATCCCACATAGCAGCTCCGTATGGACCTCATACTCCCTGCTCAGTCTGGGGCCAGGAATGACCTCCAACTGCATTTCACTGACCCCAACACCCTCCCCTCTGCACCTCCTCAAACTCTGCTTACTGTGCTCAACTTCCCTTCTATTCCTGTATGATTCAAGGTCCCCCCGTTTTTGCACTGGATCCTTCATTGGTGTTTCCATTATGGTGATCACAAGGGCTGCATCATTTAATGAATGTCCCTCTTTCTTTTTTTTTATTTTTTCAATATATGAAGTTTATTGTCAAATTGGTTTCCATACAACATCCAGTGCTCATCCCAAAAGGTGCCCTCCCCAATACCCATCACCCACCCTCCCCTCCCTCCCACCCCCCATCAACCCTCAGTTTGTTCTCAGTTTTTAAGAGTCTCTTATGCTTTGGCTCTCTCCCACTCTAACCTCCTCTTTTTTTTCCTTCCCCTCCCCCATGGGTTTCTGTTAAGTTTCTCAGGATCCACCTAAGAGTGAAAACATATGGTGTCTGTCTTTCTCTGTATGGCTTATTTCACTTAGCATAACACTCTCCAGTTCCATCCACGTTGCTACAAAGGGCCATATTTCATTCTTTCTCATTTTCACGTAGTATTCCATTGCGTATATAAACCACAATTTCTTTATCCATTCATCAGTTGATGGACATTTAGTCTCTTTCCATAATTTGGCTATTGTTGAGAGTACTGCTATAAACATTGGGGTACAAGTGTCCCTATGCATCAGTACTCCTGTATCCCTTGGGTAAATTCCTAGCAGTGCTATTGCTGGGTCATAGGGTAGGTCTATTTTCAACTTTTTGAGGAACCTCCACACTGTTTCCCAGAGTGGCTGCACCAGTTAGCATTCCCACCAACAATGCAAGAGGGTTCCTGTTTCTCCACCTCCTCTCCAGCATCTATAGTCTCCTGATTTGTTCATTTTGGCCACTCTGGCGTGAGGTGATATCTGAGTGTGGTTTTTATTTGTATTTCCCTGATGAGGAGCGACGTTGAGCATCTTTTCATGTGCCTGTTGGCCATCCGGATGTCTTCTTGAATGCCCCTCTTTCACACAGGACACCTGATGCTCCAAAATTTAGGGGTGCACCTCATTCATTACAGAACCTAACACATTGTGTCTCCAAAATACACACCAGTACTGCTGATACGTCTGCTTTTGTGTAAAAACTCCTCTTTCATTTGACAAGAGAAACGTATAGCTCACTGTATTACAGGGACATGACACTGCCCATTGTATGTATGTCCTGAGAAACTTGAGATATGCTACGGTGTCCTCAGGCAGTTTGTTGTTGGATTGCCAAGACTCACAACCATCTCTACATCATTGCCACAAAGTCAATCATGAAGAAGATGAATATACTTTACCAGCCACTCATCCAGTTCAGGTCATCTTAACAAATAGAGTAGGTGGAGGAGGGGGATGTGGCCTATAGCTCATGACTGGAGGTGAAGGGTGGTCCACAGGGTACAGCCTGCAAGGCAATCCTGGGAAAGGACCAGGACTCTTGCATACAAAATAGCCTGCAGAAAAGAAATGAAAGGTAAGTTCATAGGACAGAACCGAGCACCAACACCAGCAAAAAGCGGAAACCCAAAGCAGCAGTGCTCATATCCTACTAGCTTCCCCACCACCAGGTTCCAAGAGGGCAGCATCAGTGCCAAAATCTCTACCCATACTTTGGGTTCCACTTACAGCTTTGGGGTGGGAAGAGGATGTGATTGGGGTAAACTAATGTCCCCACGTGTCTGGAAACATAGAAACAGCAAGCGTCCTTTTCCTAGAAGATTTATAGGCTGAATACTAAATTAACAAAGTAGCATATTCCAGATAGGAAGTCAACTATGTCCAGGATCACACTCCACCCTTCATCCCCTCCACCACAGAGGCTGTTTATTGTGTATGTGAAGAACTACAGAATGAGAAAGAATGACAAAGCCAGTGTCCACACATGGAATCATAGCCCTCATGGCTCAAAGTTCTGCCTCTAAGCCCCTGCCTGTGTCCAAACTACTGTCCCGACAATGGGATCTCCTCCTCTCTGGAAGTGCTATCCATGGGCACAGTGAGGGCCTGTAGAGGACCTGGGAAAGCATGCTCTTAGAGAAACAGGTAGCCTATACATGTTAGTTGGGTTCAGCTAATTTATTTGAATTCAGAGGTACTTCTCAGCTTAAGTGCAGTACACTTTGCAGGGTAATTGTGTCCTCTGGAAAAATGAGCTGAAATTCTAAAAGACAAAATTAACACAAATGCACTTTGATGTCTGGTGTAAGTTTCCATGTTTTAGCTGTACCTGTGACACAGGACACGAGAGAATGTGCTCATGTGAACACAAGTGAAGGACACCGTGGGGACTTGACACACAGGTAATTTTGGATTTTTTCTCTTCACAACTTAAGTTTCAGTGCATGTTTTCTATGGCAAATATGCCACCTCTTATAGTTCAGATATTTGTGCCCAGGGCACACCTGAAGGGACTCTGGACAGCATGTTTACCAAAATGCTGATGGGTATGAAATTTACTTTGTCTAAGACCATTGTAAATGACACATACAAAAATATAAGTTGGAGTGAAGGCAGTTTGCATTTTCAAATTGTAAGGATACCCACAGATTTTTCTGAGCACGTTAAAACCCTCAATAGAAGGAAACAGGAGAGGAAGAAACAGCAAGAGCAATGATTCCACATTGAGGAGATCCACAAAGAATGAGGCAAGGTAGGAGACTTCCAAGTGGAGTGTGGTGTCATCCTCCTTGATTTGTTCCAGGAACACATTGGAAAAGCCCTATGGTTCTCACCCTTAAGCACGCTTAGCTTCTAAAGTTACCACAAAGAGATGCCAGCTGGAAAATAGGGAATCCCATAGACTCGGTGGTAAAGGTTTTGCATTTGGGAAAAAAAAAAAAAAACAAAAACAGCAGAGAGGCCATACTTCACCCAAACCAGAGACAATGGCAGGAGAGTGTCCTGTACAGAAAGATGTGGCTGTCCGTAAAGACTTAGAACTGAAAATGGCCACAGTATTTACTTTGTGCTTCTTGGTAGTTTTGGCAGAGCCAGTGTCGATGTCACTCTTGGTTGTGACACCTACTTCTGGACCTGTAAAAAGCTCTAGAAGAGATGGAGGTTTATTCTGACTTGAGTAGACTGTTTGGAGGTCAAAAAAACCCCAAAAAACCCTCCCCTCATACTTCCGTCAACTTAAACTCTTTGTCCCAGTGAGATCCCAAATTACATGCACAGGGTGTCCCACATGCCTCCGGTGATACCCAAAAAGAACTTGAAGAACCATCCCTTATAACTTGATGAAGACTCCTAAAAGCCCTGATTCAGATGTATTCATCACTCATAGAACAACTATGGATGGCTGTGAGCACAACTAGATGGACGTATGTTACATTGTGCCTCATGCCTCACAGATCCCAGCAAGTGGACTGTGTACAGGGCATTTCTGCTGAAGCGCTATGTCTGCTTTTCTGCATACGGCCCCATTCCTTTTCCACAAGAGATGCCTGTACCAACCCATGGTGGGGGAAATGACAAATGATCCTGAGCAACTTGAGGAATATGGTAATGGCAGCAGACACATTCCCATTGCATCACAACGGTCTGTGGTACCACCTCTGCACCTTGGCCCAAGACCTAACAGCAACAAAATAAGGTGAGTGTGTTTTAGAGTCAAATCCTAGTGCTTAGATCATCTTACCAAGTGTTGCAGGTGGAGGGGTTCCGGGTGGCCTCAGGGCCACTAAGGTTCAGGAGGTGGACGTGCCTAATAGTCCATGGGGGTGGGGCATGTCTAGGGTAGGGCATGCAGAATCATCCAGTTAACGGAGGTCCCCAGGATCCAGACCTCCCTGCAGAACAGAAGTGACAGCTACATCCATATGCCAGACAAGAGAACAAATACCAAAAGCAGCTGTAACCCAGAGAAGAAGGTGTCAGCACCTGCCACCTCTCTACCACCAGGATCCAAGAGAGTAGCATCAGTACCTGAAAAGTCTGTCCCTGCCACTGGATACCACCTACAGCTTGGGGTAGTAGATGCAAGAGGTTGACCTATTGCCACCACACATCATTGCCCATGTCTGCGGAAGTAAAATGGCAAGGGTCCTGTCCTAGAGGGTTAACAGAAGTAATTACAGATTAATGAAGTAGCATTCTCCCGACAGGCAGCCATTGATGTCCAGGTTCACCCTGCATCCCTCCTCTACGGCGACTCCAGATGCTCTGCTTTTGCTATATTAAGAACACAAAAAAAAATGATTGGGAATAAACGACTCATATTCTGCTCATGGAATCACAGCCACTCCTGGCAAAACGTTCTGCAGCCGGACCCTCACTGTGCCTCCTCTGGTCCTCTCCCTGAGAAAGGAGTCTTCCCTCTTGAAGTGTTGTCAAAGGCCTCGGAGACCTCTGGGGAGTGGAGGATGCCTGGAATCTTGCAGGGGATGAGAGTCTTCTGTGAAGAACGAGTTACTTGTGGTGAATGTCTACAAAGTTCAGATGTGTTCATCTTAATTCATAGGGAATTCTGACTTTAAGCATACTAAAGGACACAGAGTAGTTATGTGCAACAGAAAAAAAGAGGGAGAAATTCACATAACAGATTTCATGCAAGTGTTTTGGTATAAAACTGGTATGTGTCATGAGATTATATCAGCTCTAACAGTGACTGGGGACACAACCAGAAACTGCTTATAGAAACACAACAGAAGGACACAGTGTTCAAATTGTTTTTTACCTAAGGTATAGCTGGAGGATTCCAGACAAGTCATTTACCAACAAAGACAGAAAGGTGATGACATTGGCTTTCTCTATGACCACTCTAAATGGCACAGGGCACATAATAAAAAGTTAGAGTCATGATGTCGTTTCTAACAGGTTCATCTCCTAGCGAGAATCAAGAAAGGAAGACACAGCAGCCACACTGTTCCCACAGAGGTGAGGTCTGGAAGGGATCACCCAGGCCGGGAGACCTCTGTTTGGACTGTGCAGTCATCCTCCTCTCATTATTTCCTGAAACTCATGGAAAAACCTTAAGGTACTCAGTCTCTAAGCGCTTTTGGCTTCTAAACTTACCACAGAAAGCTGACAGACTAAAAATTGAGAAGCCTGTGGGCTCCTGGGTTATGAGTGTGCATTTGGAAAAGAAAGAATGAACAGACATATCACACAACACGCAAAATGAGACAAGGCCGGGGGAGCATGCTGTACATAAAGATGAGGGTTTCCCAAAAGAGTTACAACTGAGAATGGCCCTGGCATTTACCTTGTCCTTGTATGCATTCTTGGTACAGTCAGAGCCGCTGTAACCCACAAAGGTTTCAGCAGTTTCTCGATCTACTAAAGACCCTAGAAGGGACAGAGGTTTATTCTGCTTTTAGAGGACTGTGCGGAATGAAAACAATCCATCAACTCATTCCTCAAATATCTTAAACTTTTCCCTATGGTCAGGTCCCCAAGGATAAGGGGGAGAACCATCCTCTCACCTTGATAAAGACCTCATGGTGCCCTAGTTCATGTTGTTTCATAATTAATCACATAATTGTGGACAGGCCAGGCAAACTAGCAATTTAGAATTCACCAGTAAAACAGTTTTCTCAGTATACATCATGGGAAATCACGATTCCATTACAGATCAAGAATTAATCTGAGGATGCTTGGATTCAGCATCCAACTCTTAATTTTGGCTCAGGTCACGATCTCACAGCTTGTGAATTCAAGCCCAGCATTGGGTTCCTCACTGACAGTGTGGCACCTGCTTGGCATTCTGTCTATGCGTCTCTCAAAATAAATAAAATTAACAAAAAAGAATAACATTGAGAATACTGGTTTGGTGTATATCCTCAATGAGTCCTCAAGAAGGGTGCATTTCTTCAGGCTTCAGGCAAATTGTTCAATCTCCCAGCTTATCTACAAGCTACCTTCCACATGAGAGCAGTTAGTATATAAGGAAAGACTAATTTGACACTATCAAGAAAAGGAAAACTGTCAGAAGTTAGCAGTGAACCTGCAGAGTTGCACTGATACCATCAGAGGACTAAGCTAAGCTTTATGGAACTTGAAATGAGGGATGTAGGGCTACAGTTCCCAAAACAAACAAAAAGAAAGACTGTTAAAACTAGTGAATAAATGACCTTCTCCTCAAATAAACTAAAGTCTTCGTATTGTGTCCGGGTGGGAAGAAGGTTTCCAGGCTCTTCAGACACCGGGATGTTAGAGGAGGTGGGAGGGTCACCGTCAGAGGAGGGGCATGAACTCCACCAGTCACAGGGACAAGTGCCTCACTGTCTGCGGCAGCAGAGGAGAACACCCTTCTGTCACCCCTTCAGACCACCTGCCGTCCTTACTGCTTGTGATTCTTTCCAGACCACACGATGATCACACACAGGAACAGGCTGCACAGCAGAAATTAGACTGCGGCACATCACAACGTGCTCCTTACCTCTCCGTGGAGGGTTCTTGCAGTGATTGGTTTCTGCCTCGTGTATCCCTCAGGCAGTCTCTTTGCTTCCATCCCGTCCAGTCTTGGATACAGAAAAATAATGGACTTCTATAAGAGTTGCAACACCGCGTCGTCTACTAGACAACAAACAGTGCAGGCGTCATCCCTGGAAACACCCATAAAAACGCAAGTCAAATGACCACACCTGTATTTCAAGTAAGCGACCTCCCTGCCCTGCTCCACCATCTCCCTGTCCCAGATCTGAGTCTTGATCTGGGGGAGAAAAAACACATCCACCTTCAGTCGGAAGGTGGTGCCACACTGTGCACCAAAGAAAGAGGAGGAAACAAGAAAACACTTACCTAGTTGTCCTGAGCATTCTTCTCATGAACTGCAAGCTGAAAAAGCCAACAATGAAAAGCCCGTGGTCAGGGATTCCAAGGGCCACTACACTCACCCGCGTGAGGTGCTAAGGGTTCAGTATGTCAGGCAGAACTCAGGTTACCTGGTATCTAAAGGGGAGCTCTGCCTGCTGCAGCTGTTCCCGTGTTTGTTCAATTTGTTGCCTGTGAGTTACAATTGCTCTTGTCAGATAAGGCCCGATATTGGGTATGATTTTAAATAAGCTGCCCACGTTCCCAACAACCTCATATTTGTCCCAGGATACAATTTATTCTTACACATGAAACACTTTGCACATGATTATCAATGACCAGTAGGATCAAAGCTATTGTTACATCTTTTCCTTACTCATTATTCCATGCCTGTAGGATTCAGAGTTCATAGAATTCCTTCCCATTTTCAATCTTTCTCTAACTCATCATGTGACAAGTGTCTTATATCATAAAGATCTATTCTTCTATAACTTATATCTTCATCATGTTTCCCAGGGTTGCAAAGATGAGGGCCATGAAATGACACTACCACGTTGATGGGTATGATTCATTGTATGACACACTGCTTTCCTACATATGATGACAATTGACACCACCTCCGAGGAATGTTAGCATGGACAAAGTTTCCACACAGTCTGGCCACTACTTGAGATCTGCAAATGTTTAGAAACTTAATTGTTTTATTCTTTCTAAACTTACCTTTTTTATCTGTTAATACTCTATGCATATGTTGACTTTAAACACTGCACAAAGATTAAAAACCAAAAAATGAACAGCGGTTTCATGAGCTGCTGGTAATTACTAGCTGAACTCACTTGTACTTGTTTATTTCTTGTGTAGCTATTTTCTTTTTTTTCCTAATGTTTATTTTTGAGACAGAGAGAGAGTGAGCACATGCATAAGCGGGGGAGGGACAGAGAGAGATGTAACAGAATCTGAAACAGGCTCCAGGCTCTGATCTGTCAGCACAGAGCCTGACACGGGGCTCGAACTCCTGGACTGTGAAATTATGACCTGAGATGAAGTTGGATGCTTAAACGACTGAGCCACCCAGGCGCCCCTTAAGTAGCTATTTTCAAATTTTACCTGCAGCTGCCAGCTGATTCTTCTTTGCCACCAGTTCACAGTGTCATTTTCAGCTTCCTATGATGGGAAAGATACATACACAGTCAGGAACAAGGTCCAGAGGTTCTCCCTTTTTACCTCCCAGCACTCTTGAAGTCCTATGCAAATATCCCTTCCCCCACTTCTCCCATAAATGCACAGACTGACAACCCAATCAGAGAAATGAAGTGAACACCCCATTTAAGTTCAAGAAAATTCAACTTCTGTCTGCTGCCACGTCTCTACTATTGGAACTGTCTTTCTAGTTCTCGTTTCCTCTCCTTTATCATAAAGTCATCAAATAACATTGTACTTTGTGCCTTCCCAGAGTTGGTCTTTTGTTTGAGATGGTGAAGACTCATTTCATCAGTGAGGGAAAAACCATATCTGACCAACTGTACCCATTAGGATGAAGCAGGGGATCATCACTAGTCTTACACCTCCATGGGGAGCCCTGATTCTCAGTCCAAAAGTTGTACCATGACACAGGCAATCACCTGAAAGACGACCTTCCAGAATATGGTTTCACTAACATTGCAGCTCACTCCCAGACATCGCTAGAGTTCAGGACTGCAACCCCTGCCTCCACCTTCAAAAGGCCAATCTTAGAACAACATCATCTCCTGACGTACAACATGACATGAACTGTCACACAGTCTGGGATTACTTCCAGGAAAGAGATTTCAGGTGGAAAACTCTCAACTTCATGGAGCCAAATCTACTTTAACAAGACTCATTCCATTGATAATGAAGGCAGCAACAGGCAATGCTTGGCAAGGCTGGGTTGCTGTGTTACCCTCAGACTATTTTCTTTGTGGTGTTGATTGAGATGGTTTCAACTTGACACTTGATGTACTCAAGAATCACATGCAAAATTGAAAATCTCTTAGAAAATGACACAAAAGCACTAGACAGAGAAAGGCACATGCATTTCCTTCTGGCCTCTCAGGCAGTCCTTCGGCAAATGCTCGCTGGAGTGGTTGTAATGTAGTGGCTCTGTTGTAAGGGGTTGAAGATAGAGAGGTGGTCAGGGTGCTGCACCCACTCACAGAAAGTGCTTACGAGTTAACAAAAACAAGATGCCAGTGAGACAGAGCAAGCCCTAACCCCAGCCCCAGCTGTGGGAAGGACAAATATAAGGTGAGTCTCCAGGGAAGAGAAGACTTCACTTTCCAACACGAGTGAGGGACTCTAAAGTCCCGCATCTCCTCCTGAGAACAAAAGGAAATACTGTACAAAGGAGGAAACATGTTACTGAATGCACCAAGTGTCTGACAACCCCACAAAGACACACAAGACCAAGATGGAGAAGAAGGAAGCCCAGGACAAAGCCAGCCTGGCAGTTGGACCCAAACTCCCTAGGACTCATCATTGAGGTGGGGGGCATACATTTGAATGGCAAAGAAGCTGAACAACTTTATGGGCACAGACTTAGAAGTAAACAAGTGTAGTTCAGGGGCGGCCAGCAAAGATGAGCCCTAGTGAATCTGCAGGCTTTGGCCAAGACTCAGAAGAGTTACACTTAAAAAATCAGGGGACAGGAAACAACTTGACTTTCTTAGGGATTGGGCCTGCAGTGAGCAATCTCACTGGCAGAATGGATGCAGGGATCCAGTACTGCTGGTACCCCTACCCACTTTCCAGAAAGCAGCTTCCATAGTTTCTGCAGCAAGATAATTCATTTTTTTTCCCCACACATTTTTGACCCATGTCTGGTCCTGAAGAAAAATGACCTAATTGCTGGGTGACAAAACAGTGTGATGCGATTGAAACCTGTAGGACAGTGTAGGTGGATCCAGAGTGGATCCAGGTATTAAAGTTATTAATGATGGTACCTTCCCTCTTCCACCCCCAAAACATGACACAATGTGTGGCAAGCACTTAGGACAGAAAGGAAAATGCAGGTTACATTACAGAAAGCAAGGTAGGAAGGGAAGGTCCAATACTACTGAATGCATTGGGCAAAAATACTCTGGACCCAGTTCCAAAAGAAATACAATTATCTCTACTGGCTGCCATGTTCTCCCATACAATCCGGTCCTTGTGACAGTTCTCACATGAACATCTTACTTTTCTAAATTTTTTTTAACGTTTATTCATTTTTTGATAGAGACAGAGTGCGAGTTGGGTAGGGCCAGAGGAAGATATAGAATCCAAAGCAAGCTCCAGGCTCTGAACTGTCAACACAGAGCCCGACATGGGGCTTGAACTCATGGACCGTGAGATCATGACCTGAGCCGAATTTGGACGTTCAACCGACTGAGCCACCCAAGCGCCCCCATGTTACTTTTTTGTAGGCACTTTTCTTTGTTCATAGAATTCTTCCAGGTTATGTGCTTTCTCCTTCAGCTGTTTGACTTTTGCTTCCTTTGTGGCTTTCACAGACCTCAATGCATCACACTTGTCTTCCAGGGCATTTTTATTTTCTGGAAAAAAAAAAAAAAAAGGTGTTTTCTTGATAAACGTGCACATGACCTGAGTCTTGATTTTGGTGAGACAGAAAAAAGGCAAGAACCACGAAGGCATGAAAGTATTCTTTCCCTTACCAATGCAAAGTCATTGCCATCATATGGGGATTTCTCCCCAACAGAAAATATAACTTCTAGTTGACAGTTATTGGACCTGAAGGCTCTTAGCTCTACATCCTTGAATTCAACATTTGCATCTTGTGGTTAAGACAGATATGAGGAAAGACTTTCACGGAAAACTGATCACACAACAATTTGTACCTCACACAGCAAGATCGTGCATTGCAATCAACAAACACCTTGAGGCATGAATATAACTAGAAGACAAAGATGATGGAAAATAGTTCATGTCTAACAACTCATGGCTTTCTTAGTGGTATACATATGTATGTATGTATGTATGCATGTTTATCCCCCATTCACGTTGAAAATTTACTATTCAGCATTCAGAGAGAAAGAGACTATTGAGCACCTGGGTGGCTCAGTCAGTTGAGCATCAGATTCTTGATTTTGGGTCAGGTCATGATTGTAGGATCATGTGACCCAGACCTGTGTTGGGCTCCACACTGAGTGTGAATCCTGCTTAAGATTCTCTCTCTTTCCCTCTGCCCCTCTCCCCCACTTGCATGCCCCCTCACTAAAATTTAAAAAAAATCATAAAGCATAATTTAAACATATTTTTTAAAGGGAAAGGATGATACACTTTGGCTATCACCCTTTCTCTCTCAACTATATTTGGGTATTTTCTACATATCTTGGAGGGCAAAGTTGAACGATGTGATAATTACCTAGTTGTGAAAATAAAAGATAACTCCTAGTCCTTGAAATAGCAAATCTCATCTTGGCGGTCCTAGTAAAATTCCAGCTCATTGGTCAGAAAGAGTTTTGGCTCCCAGAGGCCCATTGTCTACTGTGGTAAATGGCAGGCAAATATGCTGTGCTCACTTCACCCAATGAACAAAAACCCTCCAAAGCCAAATTACGGTAAAACTCAGCAGCCAACTCTTAACCACTTCCTGATTCTTCACATTTCTTTCTCTCTCTCTGAGTTTGCAAGGTAGCAAGTGCACTTTGAACGATGTCATTTAAAATTTCATTAAAGTGGGTGCCTGGGAGGCTCATTCAGTTAAGCATCTGACTTCAGCTCAGGTCGTCATCTCATGGTTTGTGAGTTTGAGCCCTGTGTCGGACTCTGTGCTGACAGCTCAGAGCCTGAGGCCTGCTTCGGATTCTTTGTCTCCCTCTCTCTCTGCCCCTCCCCCGCTCATGCTGTGTCTCTCTCTCTCTAAAATAAGTAAACATAAATAATTTTATGTTTACTTGTACTCAACAAGTACAAAAAGATAGAGATCATACCGTGCACAGTTTCAGACCCCAATGCTATGAAACTCGAAATCAACCACCAGAAAAAATTTGGAAAGATAACAAATACTTGTAGAATAAAGAACATCCTACTGAACAATGAATAGTGGAATGCAAGCTGCTGCAGCCACTCTGGAAAACAGTATGGAGGCTCCTCAAAAACCTAAAAAGAGAACTATCCTACGACACAGCAATTGCAATACTAGGCATTTATCTAAGGGACACAGGTGTGCTGTTTTGAAGGGACACATGCACCCCCATGATTATAGCACCACTATCAACAATAGGCAAAGTATGCAAAAAACCCAAATGTCCATCGATGGATGAATGGATACAGATGTACATACACACACACACACGGTATGTATATGTGTGTGTGCGTGTGTGTGTGTATACACATACATACATACACACACCCTGGAATATTACTTAGCCATCAAAAAGAATAAAATCTTGCCATTTGAAACTACATGGATGGAGAGCCTCCTGGGACCTAACACTAACCGTAAACATAACCCTAACCATAACCCTCACCCTACACTTAACCCTATCTAGCACATGAAAAGTAAACCGGATCCACAGCCGCACATGTGCCCTCATTTCAGACCTCCGTGGAATCAACAACATTGGTGTCGCTTCAGCCTTAGCAACTTCCCTGTACCGAACACTTACCCTAGCTAAGTGTCTATCCCCATGGAAACCCAATTCCAAAGTCTGACAACAGCACGCACACGGGTTCGAGAATCGGTGCAACAATACCCGGAATTGAACATGGAACATCACCACCATTTCTTTTGCAAGGTGTGATTGCAGCTGCACGACAGGATTCCTGGGGCCTATTCCAAGGGTGGCCCAAACATCTCTCTGGTCTTGGATCTTATGAACTGATACTGACCGGCACGCTCCCTTATGTACTCCACTCAGCCCTTCGGGGAGACAACTGCACTGTTGTGGGTTCAGTGCCTGGAGCCTCCTGGGACCTAAAACTAACCCTACCCATAACCCTAAACATAACCCTCAACTTACACCTAACCCTATCTCTAATTGAACCCTATACTTGACCCCCACCTGCTCTAGGGCCCTCAACACAGCCCTCGAGGGAGATCATTAGACTGGAGTCGCTTCAGCCCTGTCGACTTCCTTGGACTTAACCCTAACCCTACCTAAGGCTTTCTCCCCATGGGGACGCAATTCTAAAATCTGACAACAGCACCCACAAGGATTCGAGAATCGGTGCAAAAATACTCAGCATGGAACATGGAACATAACCATGTCATTTCAAAAGCACGACTGCAGTTGCACAAGAGGATTCCTGAGGCCTACCCGAAGGGTGGCCCATACATATGCCTGGCCTTGGAACGCAAAGACTAATCCTGACAGGCACCCTCCCTTGTGTCCTACACTCAGCCCTTCGGGGATACAATTGTTCTGCTGTGCGTTCAGTGCCTGGAGCTTGCTGGGTTAGGACCTAACCCTAACCCTAATCATAACCCTAATCGTAAACTTCAACCTACACCTAACCCTATCTCTAACCCAAACACTACACTTGACCTGCACACTCGCATGGACACTCAATTCAACCCTCCAGCGAGATCACGAGACTGGAGCCTCTTCGGCCATGGCCACACCGCTGGAACGAACTCTAACCCTAGCTCTGGCTCTGTATGCATTGGGACCCAATTCCAATGTCTGACAACAGCTCTCACACTGGTTCAAGAATTGGTCCAGAAATAGTTGGCATGGAACTTGGAACATCACCATGTCACTTCCAAAGCACGACTGCAGCTGCACGGGAGGAATCCTGAGGCCTACCCAAAGGGTGGCCCATACATTTGTTTGGTCTAGGAACCCAAATACGAAGACTGACGGGCACCCTCCCTTGTGTACTACACTCAGCTCTTCAGGTTGACACCTGCTCTGTTTGGGGTCAGTGTCTGGAGTCTCGTGGGACCTAAACTTAAACCTAACAGTACCCCTAACCATAAATATCACCCTACACCGAACCCTATCTATCTCATTAAGTCTACACCAGACCCACAGCTGCGCATGTGCCCTGACTTCAGAGCTCCATGGAATTCACAACACTGGAGTTGCTTTGGCCCTGGTGACATTCCTGGACCAAACCCTAAACCTATATAAGTGTCTCTCCCATGGGGAAACAAGTCCAAAATCTGACAATAGCACACACAAGGTTCGAAAACAGGTGTAGAAATACTTGGCATGGAATATATATCATCACCATGTTATTTCCAAACCATAACCCTAACTGCACCCCTAACAATTACCCTCACCCTACACCCACCCCTATATCTAACCCTACCCTACATTGAACCACACCCTCGCATGTGCCCTCAATTCAGCCCTCGAGGGAGATCACGAAAATGGAGTTGCTTCAGGACTGGCAACTTCCCTGGACCAAATCCTAATGCTAGCTAAGGCTCAGGGACCCAATTCCAAAGTCTGACAACAATACACAAATGGGCTCGAGAATCAGTGCAGAAATACTTGGCATGGAACGTGGAACATCACCATGTCATTTCCAAAGCGCGACTGCAGCTGCACGAGAAGCTTCCTGAGTCCTACACGAAGGGTGACACATACATTTCTCTGGCTTTGGAAGACAAAGGCTAATCCTGACCGGCACCCTCCCTTGTGTACTCCACTCAGCCCCTCGGGTTAACACCAGCTCTGCTATGGGATCAGTGTCTGGTGTCTTCTGGGACCTAAAACTAACCCTAATCCTAAACATAATCCTTACCCTACACCTAACCCTATCAACCTCAATAAGCTACACCAGACCCATAGCCACGCACGTACCCTCACTTCAGCCCCCCATGGAATTCACAAAACTGCTATGGCTTCTGCCATGGTGACGCCCCTGGACCGAAACCTAACCCTAACTGAGGCTCTGTCCCCATGGGGACCCAATTCCAAAGTCTGACAAGAGCACGCACATAGGTTCGAGTATCAGTGCAGAAATACTTGACATGGAACGTGGAACATCACTATGTCATTTTCAAGGCGGAACTGCAGCTGAACGAGAGGATTCCTGAGGCCTATATGAAGCTTGCCCAATATTTGTTTGGCATTGGAAACCAAAGACTAATCCTGACTGACACCTTCCTTTGTGTACTCCACTCAGCCCATCGTGGAGACAACTGCTCTGCGGTGGGGTCAGTGCCTAGAGACTCCTGGGACCTAACCCTAGCCCTAACGTAACCCTAACCATAACCTTCACCCTACACCTAACCCTAACATTAACCCAAATCCTACACTTGACCCGAACTGTCACATGGGCCCTCAATTCAGTCCTCGAGGAAGATCACGAAACTGGAGTCGATTCACTCCTGCTGACTTCCCTGGACCTAACACAAACCCTAGGTAAGGCTCTCTCCCCGTCAGAACCCAATTCCAAGTCTGACAACAGTATGCACACGGTTTCGAGAATCTGTACACAAATACTCGACATGGAATGTGGAACATCACTATCTCATTTCAAGCGCGACTGCAGCTGCACGAGACGAATCCTGAGGCCTACCTGAAGGGTGACTCTTACATTTGTCTGGCCTTGGAACCCAAAGACTAGTCCTGACTGACACCCTCCCTTGGGGACACCACTCACCCCTTCGTGGAGACAACACCACTGTTGTGGGTTCAGTGCCTAGAGCCTCCTGAGACCTAACCCTAACCCTAATCGTAACCCTAAACACAACCTTCACCCTACACCTAACCCTATAGAGCACACTAACTCTAAACCAGATTCACAGCCGCGTATGTGCCCTCACTTCAGCCCTCCATGGAATTCAAAACACTGGTGTCGCTTCGGACTTGGCGACTTCCCTATACTGAACCCTGACCCTAGCTAAGTGTCTATCCCCATGGGGACTCATTTACAAAGTCTGACATCAGCACATACATGGGATCGAGAATCGGTGCATAAATACTAGGCATGAAACGTGGAACATCACCATGTCATATGCAAAGCACGACAGCAGCTGCACGAGAAGAATCCTGAGGCCTAACCGAAGGGTGGGCCATATGTTTGTCTGGCTTTGGAACCCAAAGATTAATGCTAACGAAAACCCTCCCTTCTGTACTGCACTCAGGCCTTCAGGAAGACAACTGCTTTGCTGTAGAGTCACTGCCTTCACTCACCTGGGACCTAACCCTAACGGTGAACCGAAACATAACCCTCACCCTAAACCTAACTGTATCTAGCACACTAACTCTGCAGCAGACTCACAGCCACACATCAGCCCTCCATTGAATTCACAACAGTGGTGTTGTTTCAGCCTGGCGACAACCCTGGATGGAACCATACCCTAGCTAAGGCTCTTACCCATGGGCACCCAAAACCAAAGTCTGACAACACCACACGCCTGGGGTCCAGAAGCAGTGCAGGATCATTCCGGATAGAACCTGGAACCTCAGCATGTTGTTTCTCAGGCCCGGCTGCAGCTTTCCGAAAGGATTGCTGAGGCCTACACGACCAATGGTCCATACAGTTGTCTGGAATTGGAACGGAAATACTAAAAATGACCAGCATCCTCCCATGTGCCCTCAACCCAGCCCTTCGGGGAGACAACTGCACTGCTGTGGACTGAGTGCCAGGAGCTTCCTGGGACCTAACACTATTCCTAACCAGAACCCTCAACCGAAACCTAATGCTACACTTGACCCACACCGTCACATGGGCCCTCACTTCAGCCCTCGAGGGAGATCACGTGACTTGAGTCACTTTGCATCTGGGGACATCCCTGGACCGAACCCTAACCCTAGCTAGGGCTCTCTCCCCATGGGGACCCACCAACGTCTCGCAACAGCATGTGCTTGGGGGCCAGAAGCGATGTAGGGTCCTTCGGCATAGAAACTGGAACATCACCAAGTCATTTCCAAGGCCTGAGTACAGGTGCACAAGAGAATTCCTGAGTCCTAACTGATGAGTGGTCCATAGAATTGTATGGTCTGGGACCCAAAGACTAATCCTGAGCGGCACCCTCCCTTGTGCCCTCAACTCAGCCTTTCAGGGAGACAACTGCTCTGCTGTGGGTTCAGTGTAGGGAGAATCCTGGGACCTAACCCTAACCAGAACCCTCAACAGAAACCTAACGGTATCTCGAACCCAAACCCATGACTCACACCGTTGCATGGACCCTCAATTCAGCCACTGAGGGAGATCACGAGACTGGAGTCGCTTCGGCCCTGGTGTTGTCTCTGGACCGAACCTTAACACTAGTTAAGGCTCTCTCCCCATAAGGACCCAATACCAAAGTGACAACACCACGCGCCTATGGTCCAGAAGCGGTGCAGGATCACTCAGCATAGAATCTGGAACATCACCATGTCATTTCCAAGGCCCGGTGGCAGCTGTCCAAGAGTATTCCTGAGGCCTACCCGAACACTGGCCCACAGTGTTGTCTGGCCTTGGAATCCAAAGACTCATCCTGAGGGCACCCTCCCTTGTGCACTCAATTCAGCCCTTCGGGGAGTCAATTGCACTGCTGTGGCTTCAGCGCCTGGAGCCTGTTGGGACCTAATGCTAACCAGAACTCTCAAGCAAAACCTAACCCTAACTCGAAAACTAACCCTACATTGAGCACACCGTCACATGGGCTCTCACTTCAGCCCTCGAGGGAGATCACAAGACTGGAGTGGCTTTGGCCCTGGCGACGTCCCCAGACCGAAACCTATCACAAGCTAAGATTCTTTCCCAGTGGGGACCTCATACCAAACTCTGACAACACCAAGCGCCTGGGGTGCAGAAATGGTGCAGGATCACTCAACATATACTCTGGATCATCACCATGTCATTTCCAAAACCCGGCTGCAGCTATCTGAGAGGAATCCTGATGCCTACCCAACAAGTGGCCCATAGAGATATCTGGAATAGGAACCCAAAGACTAATCCTGACCAGCACCCTCCCTTGAGCCCTCAACTCAGCCCATTGGGTAGACAACCACACTGCTGTAGGTTCAGTGCCTGGAGCCTCTTGGGACCTAACCATAACCCTAACCCCAACCAGAACCGCCAACCAAAACCTAACCTAGTCTCGAACCCTAACCGTACACTTGACCCGTACCATCACCTAGGCCCTCACTTCAGCCCTCGAGGAAGATCACGAGACGGGAGTTGCTTCAGCTCTGGTGACGTCCCTGGACCAAACCCTAACCCTAGCTAAGGCTCTCTTCCCATGGGGACCGAATACCAAAATCTGAAAACACCACACGCCTGGGGTCCAGAAGCGGTGCAGGATCACTCCACATAGAACCTGTAACATCACCATGTCATTTCCAAGGCTGGGATTCAGGTGCTCGAAAGTATTCCTGAGGCCTAACCGACCAGTGGCCCATAGAATTGTCTGGCCTTGGAACCCAAAGACAAATCCTGACCGGCACCCTCCCTTGTGCCCTCAACTCAGCCCTTCAGGGAGACAAGTGCACTGCTATGTGTTTAGCACCTTGAACCTCCTGGGAACAAACCCCGAACCCTACTTCTAACCCTAATCAGAAACCTCAACTGAAACCGAACCTAACTCGAACCCAAACCCTACAATTGCTCCGCATCGTCATATTGGCCCTCACTTCAGACCTCGAGGGAGATGACAAGACTGGTTTCACTTGGAGCTGGAAACGTCACTGGACCGAACCCTAACCCTAGATAAGGCTCTCTCGCTATTAGACCCAATAACAATGTATGACAACACCACATGCCTGGGGAACACAAGCGGTGCAGCATCACTCCTCATAGGACACATAATACACTATGTCCTTTTGAAGGACCGGTTGGAGCTCCAGAGAGATTTCCAGAGGCCTACCTGACTGGTGGCCCATACAGTTGTCTAGCCTTGGAACTCAAAGACTAATCCTAATCGGCACCCTCCATTGTTCCTTCAAATTAGACTTTCAGGGAAACAACTGCACTGCTCTGGTTTCAGCGACTAGATCTCCTGGAACATAACCCTAAGCCTATGCCTAAACCTAACAGAACCCTCAACCGAATCCTAACACTATCTCAACCCTAACCGTACAGTTGAGAAGCAACGTCGCATGGGTCCGCAATTCAGCCCTAGAGGGAGATCACGAAACTAGAGTCGCTTACGCCCTGGCGGCGTCCGTGTAACAAACCATAACCCTAGTTAAGGCTCTCTACCCATGCAGACCCAATAACAAAGTATGACAAAACCACACCCTAGGTACAGGAGTGGTGCAGGATCACTTGGCTTAGAACCTGGAACATCACCATGTCGTTTCCAAAAGCTGGCTGCAGCTGCCCGAGAATATTCCTGAGGCCTGCTAGAACATTCTCCCATACAGTTGTCTGGATTGGAGCCAAAAGACTAATCCTGACAGGAAACTGACCTTGGAACCTCT